>NC_139037.1:57534976-58734976 GCF_964662115.1 Mustela nivalis | reverse complement strand
AAATATAATTTTTTATTTTTTATAAACATATATTTTTATCCCCAGGGGTACAGGTCTGTGAATCACCAGGTTTACACACTTCACAGCACTCACCAAAACACATACCCTCCCCAATGTCCATAATACCACCCCCTTCTCCCAAACCCCCTCCCCCCAGCAACCCTCAGTTTGTTTTGTGAGATTAAGAGTCACTTATGGTTTGTCTCTTTTTTTTTTTTTTTTTTTTTTTTACATGAGAGAGTGAGCACAGAGAGAAAGAAGCAGACTCCTACTGAGCAGAGAGCCAAAATGGGGCCAATCTTGGGACACTGAGATCATGACCTGAGCTGAAGGCAGATACCCTACTGACTGAGCTACCCAGGCACCCCCATCTTTGATTTTCTTATTAGCATCCTGCTTCATGTACCTCTGGCTCTTGATGTCCCCTGTCCAGCTTTTCAGCTTCTCAGCAAGACCACAGTGTTCTGTCCCTTTTCTGTTTCAAATAACTTACTTGGAAAAGATGTTTTCCTTCTAGGACTTGGCTTAAACTCTCACCAGAATGGTCAAACTGGGATTCATTTAGTCATTCAACATGGATTTGTTGACTACGCACCATGTTCCGGGCATGATTTTGGACATTGGTTATAAAGTAGGAAAGTGTAAAATGTGTTCAGCCTACAAGGTGTAACATGCTTCCCCCCTTGATGCTGCATGATGGTGGGAAAGACGTGGTGAACAGCAGATGACTTAGCGTGTCACATGGTGCAAGGTGCCACGAGGAACAGAAACAGCTAGGGATGGGAGTCCCCGGAGGTGAACTGGGTTAGGACAGAATCAATTATTTTACAGTGGGCGATAAAGGTCCTCGTTGCTGGGCTCACTTTGAGCAGAGACCTAGAAATCATGAGGAATGATCCACATGTCTATCTGGGAAGAGTTCCTGGCAGGATTGAACTCCCCACTCCAGTACTGGCTTTCAGAGTTCATGCTGTGATCGTATCTTTTCCTTCTCCCACGCTCAATTTCTTTTGTTTTCACATTTTCCCTAGAGATCTGAGTTTCTGTCAGGTTTTAGAGCCATGTATGTTTTCTGTACAGCTTTATTTCCCTTTTATCCTCATGAAGGAAACTTGCCTATAGAAAACTAAGTTCTGCTCTCTGCTTTATGCTGTGTTTTAGTCCATGTGCTTTAGGTATTTGCTCCCAAACCCGCAAGTCATTCTAGACATTCGATACCTCGACACTGAAGTAACTTTCCAATAAAGTGATCTGAGGCTTGTATAGTTATATAGAAGCTGTTTACCACATGTCTACTGGATTGAAAGAGGAGGCAGCTTTTAATTGACTATTCATACAGGTAGGGGAGTGAATTCCTCTCTCTCTCTCTTTTTTTTTTTTTTTAAGATTATTTATTTATTTATTTGACGGGGGGTGGGGCACAAATAGGCAGAGAGGCAGGCAGAGAGAGACGGGGAAGCAGCCTCCCCACTGAGCAGAGAGCCTTGATCCCAGGACCCTGAGATCATGACCTGAGCCGAAGACAGATGCTTAGCTAACTGAGCCACTCAGGTGGTCTGAATTTCTCTTTTGTAAACATTTTATTCAGTAGTGCTTTCAAAGACTATTTTTTTAGATTCATAGCAAAGACTATTTTTTTAGGTTCATAGCAAAATTGAGAGGAAGGGACAGAAATCTCCCATATAATTCCTGTCCCCATGCACCCACAGCATCTTACATCCACATCCCCTGCCAGATAACATTGATGACTCTATATTGACACGTTGGTATGGATGAGTCTGTACTTTATATTAGGGTACTCTTGGTGTTGTACATTTTATGGATGTGGACAAGTGGATAAAGCCAGGTATCCACCCTTATCACACAGAGTAGTTACACTGCCCTGAAGATCCTGTTCTCTACCTCCTCATCCCTCCCCTCTGACCCTGAGCAACTGCTGATCTTTTTACTCTGTCCCTACTTTTGCCTTCTCAAGAATGTTGTAATTAGGAATTATACTTTGCAGTTTGGATTCTTTCACTGAGTAATACGCATTTACATTTTCTCCATATCTTTTCTTGGTTTAAGGGATCATTTCTTTTTAGCACCAAATAATATCCCATTGTATGGGTGTACCACAGCTAATATTTATCTGTTCACCTACTGGAGGACATCTTGCTTCCTTCCAAGTTTTGTCCTTATAAATAAACCTCCTATAAAAATCTGTGTATAGTTTTCTGTATGGGCTTAAAATTTCAGTTCCTTTTGGTTAATTCCAAATTGTGCCATAGCAGGAGAGTATGGTAAGAGTATGTTTAGTTTTGTAAGAAACCACAAAACTCAGGGTACTTTGTGTGGCTCAGTTGGTTAAGTGTCTGCCTTTGGCTCAGGTCATGATTGTGGAGTCCTGGGATTGAGCCCAGCGTTGGGCCCCCTGCTCAGCAGGGAGTCTGCTTCTCCCTCTGCCCCTCCCCCTGCTCGTGTTTACTCTCTCTTTCTCTGTCTTTCAGATAAATAAAAATCTAAAAAAAAGAAAGAAACAACCAAACTCTTCCAAAGTGGCTCTATACCATTTTGCATTCCTACCAGTAAAGAATGAGAATTCCTGTTGCTCCACATCTTGGTGGCATTTGATAGTGTTGGTATTCTGGATTTTGGCCATTCTAGTATGTGTGTAGGGTATCTCGGTGTTTGGATTTGCATTTCTCTGATTACATAAGATGTGGAACATCTGTATTTTTATTGGCCCAGTAGATCAATACTTATTGATTTATTGGCACAACAATCAGTATTTTTATTGGCTCATCTGTATATTTTCTTCAGTAAGGTGTATATTAAGGTCTTTGGTTCATTTTTTAACCACATTCTTTTTTTCCTTATTATTGAGTTCTTAAGCTGATTGAAAAGGTTAGTGAAAAAACAATCTCCAGTGTTCAGATAACTTTTGTATAAATATAGAGACTTGGGAATACCAATGGGATAAACCTTTTAGAAAATACATCTCTGAACTTAAATTATTAGAAGTGGTCAGAACTGTATAATAGTAGCCTACTCGTTTAATGTCTGTTAAAACAGAAAGATTAGGTAAATGTGCAGAATTTCCAGGAATACTTTGCATATATAAATATAAGTATTTCAAGGTATTTGATATTAGGATATATAACATGAACCCCCAATTTGATGGTTACTGCTTTTCCGAAGTTCTAGTTGATTCATATTTTATTATATAATGTTTCTGTTTCCATTATTTATTAACTACATAATTTACTATTCAAGATTGTACACTGACTTTCAGATTCAGTGGAAATGGCCGTAGGTTCACAGTTTGAATCATATTTACAATTTTTGAATTAAGTCTTTGACATCTAACTTATACCTCTCTTAGGAGACTTGGTGTGTGGGCACCTGGATGGCTCAGTCATTAAGTGTCTCCCTTTGGTTCAGGTCATGATCCCAGGGCCCTGGGATTGAGCCCCACATTGGGCCCCCTGCCTGGTGCTCCCTCTCCTTCTGCCCCTCCTCCCTGCTTGTTCTCTCTCTCTCTCTCATAAATAAATAAAAATTAAAAAAAAAAAAGGAGACTTGGTGTGTACTTGCATAGTGGATAGAAGCCCACTGGACCCCCTCTTGGATTTCATATACATGTAAACCAGAGAATAAGATACACAGTGGAAAAGACCAACTGAATATTCTCTGGATTCATTAAAGTTTTATGCTTTCACCTAAATGTGAAATCTTGAAAACACTGAACAGAGTCTTCAGTTGTCCACATCTTTGCATTCTGTCTCTACAGGAGGAAAGATCCAAAGTAAGATGAAGACTGTTTTAGAAACAGAACCATCTGAAGAGCTTTCCTGCTGGCAGATCTGGCAACAGATTGCAAGTGACTTAACCAGGTGTCAGGGCTCCATGATAAAGAGTTCCCAGCTCCCCAAACAAGGTGATTCACCCCGACAGGTTGGGGCAGGACAGTCTGTAACTCACACAGGCCAGAAACCTGATCAGTCTAGTGAACTTAAGAAATATTTCAGTGATGTCTCCAGCCTTGATCTTCATCAACAAACACACTCAGGAGTGAAGTCTCATATATGTCGTGAGTGTGGAAAAAGCTTCTGTTATAGTTCAGCACTTCATATTCACCAGAGAGTTCATCTGGGAGAGAAACGCTACAAGTGTGATGAGTGTGGTAAGGAATTTAGCCAGAGCTCATGTCTGCAAACTCATCAGAAAGTTCACACTGTGGAGAAGCCGTTCAAATGTGAGAAGTGTGGGAATGGCTTCTGTCGTAGATCAGCACTTAATGTTCATTATAAATTGCACATGGAAGAGAAACCTTATAACTGTGACCAATGTGGAAGGGCCTTCATTCATGCTTCACATCTTCAGGAACATCAGAGAATCCACACTGGGGAGAAACCCTTCAAATGTGATAAATGTGGTAAGAATTTCCGACGTAGATCATCACTTAATAGTCATTGTATGGTCCACACAGGAGAAAAACTGTTCAAATGTGAGGAGTGTGGGAAGTGTTTCTTTTGTAGCTCAAATCTTCATATCCACCAGAAGGGCCACACACGAGAGAAACCTTATAAGTGTGAGGAGTGTGGGAAAGGCTTCATTCAGCCTTCGCATTTTCGGGCCCATCAGAGAATCCATACTGGAGAGAAACCATATGTATGCAAAGTGTGTGGTAAAGGCTTTACTATGAGTTCAAATCTTCAGGCACATCAGAGAGTCCACACAGGAGAGAAACCATACAAATGTGATGAGTGTGGGAAGAACTTCGGTACAAAAACCCGTTATCAAGTTCATCTGGTAGTCCACACGGGAGAAAGACCCTATAAATGCGAGGTATGTGGGAAGGACTTCAGTCAGAGAGCATACCTTCAATCCCATCTAAAGACCCACAGCGTAGAGAAACCTTACAAGTGTGAAGAGTGCGGACAGGGCTTCAATCAGAGTTCCCGACTTCAGATTCACCAGCTGATCCATACTGGTGAGAAACCACACAAATGTGACGAGTGTGGGAAGGGATTCAATCGTAGAGCAGATCTCAAAATTCATTGCAGAATCCACACAGGAGAGAAACCATTTAATTGTGAAGAGTGTGGGAAAGTATTCAGGCAGGCTGCAAATCTTCTGGCCCATCAGAGAATTCACAGTGGAGAGAAACCATTCAAATGTGAAGAGTGTGGGAAGAGTTTCGGTCGCAGTTCACACCTCCAAGCCCATCAGAAAGTCCACACTGGGGAAAAGCCGTACAAATGTGAGGAATGTGGGAAGGGCTTCAAGTGGAGCTTGAATCTTGACATGCATCAGAGGGTCCACACGGGAGAGAAACCGTACAAGTGTGGGGAGTGTGGTAAGCACTTCAGTCAGGCCTCAAGTCTGAAGGTTCATCAGAGTGTTCACAGTGAAGAGAAACCATACAAATGTGATGTGTGTGGCAAGGTCTTCCGCCACTCTTCACAGCTGCAATCTCATCAGCGGGTTCATACGGGGGAGACACCTTACAAATGTGAGACGTGTGGTCAGAGCTTCCGTTGGCGATCAAAACTTTCACATCATCGCAAAACTCATGGTGGTAGTACATTTTATGAAAGTAAGAAGAGTAGTAAGAACATCAAAGAATCGTCAGAAAGATGTTCAAAATGATGCTTTGCAAAACCCTGAATTCCTGTCATCATTGAGTCTCATAAGAGAAAACACTTGTGTTAGTTTAGTTGGTATTTAAGCAATAATTGAACATATCTCAGTTTTCACAGGATAACACAGTGGAGAAACCCTGTAAGTGGTGTGGTGAGTCTTAGTTCAGAATCACTTAGGGGGTAGTAGTACTTAGGAAAAGAGTTTGGTCTGACCTTTAACACAAGTATAATGATGGGTATACCAGAATTGATACCCACTAGAATGTAAGCTCCACGAGGGCAGGGACTTTGCTGCTAAGTCTACACAGCCCTCAAAGCTAGAGGCATCATCATTCTGGACTTCAAGTTATATTACAAAACTGTAGGAAATAAAACTGTATAGTACTGGCACAAAAATAGACACATTGGTCAATAAAACTATAGAAAACCCAGAAATGACCCCATAATTATATGGTCAGTTAATCTACGACAAAGCTGGAAAGAATATGCTATGGGAAAAAGATATTTTTTTCAACAAATGGTGTTGGGAAAACTGGACAGCCACATGCAAAAGAATGAAATTGGACTACTTTCTTAACACCATACACAAAAATAAATTCAAAATGGATGAAAGACCTAAATGTGAGACCTGAAACCATAAAAGTCCTTGAAGAAAGCACAGGCAGTAATTTCTCTGACATCAGCTGTAGCTATTTTTTTCTAGATAGGTCTCCTGAGGCAAGAGAAACAAAAGCAAAAATAGATTATTGGGACTACATCAAAATAAAATCTGTATAGCAAAGGAGACAGTCAAAACTAAAAGGCAACTTACTGAATGGGAGAAGATACTTGCCAGTGACATATTTGATAAGGAGTTAATGTCCAAAATATATAAAGAATTTATTAAACTCAACAAAGAATGAATAATGCAGTTAAAAAATAGGCACAAGACATGAGTAGACGTTTCTTCCAGAGGAAATCCAGATGGCCAACAAACACATTGAAAAGATGCTCAGTGTCACTTATTGTCAGGAAAATACAAATCAAAACTACAATGAGATAGCACCTCATGACTGTCAGAATGGCTAAACTCAAGAAACAACTGGTTTTGGCGAGGATGTGGAGAAAGGGGGAACCCTCCTGCACTATTGATGGGAATGCAAACTGGTGCAGCCACTGTGGAAAACAGTATGGAGGAGGTTCCTCAGAAAGTTAAAAGTAGAACTACCCTATGATCTAGCGAGTGTACTACTAGGTATTTACCCACATAATACAAAAATACTAATACAAAGGGATACACACACCCTAGTGTTTATAACAGCATTACTTACAATAGCCAAACTATGGAAAGAGCCCAAGTCACCGCCAACTGATGAATGGATAAAGAAGATGTGTATATATACAATGAATAGTATTCAAGCATAAAAAAAGAATAAAATCTTACCATTTGCAACAACATAGGTAGAACTAGAGATTGTTATGCTGAGTGAAATAAGTTGACAAATACTGTATGATTTCACTGTATGATTTAAGAAACAAAGCAAATGGGGTGCCTGGGTGACTCAGTTAAGCATCTGCCTTTGGCTTAGGTCATGAACCCAGGGTCCTGGGATCGAGCCCCACATCAGGCTCCCTGCTCAGCAGAAGAGTCTGCTTTTCCCTCTGCCCCTGCTTGTATGCTCTCTCTCAAATAAATAAATAAAATCTTAAAAAACAAACAAAACAAATGAGCAAAGGGAGAAAAAGAGAGGCAAACCAAGAAACAGACTCTTTATATAGAGAACAAGCTGTTACCAGAGGGGAGGTGGTTTGGGAGATGGGGATTAAGGAGAGCACTTAAACGATGAGCACTGGGTGATATATGGGATTGCTGAATCACCATATTGTACACCTGAAACTAACACACTGTATGTGAACTAACTGGAATTTAAATAAAAGTTTTTAAAAGATCTACACAGCCTTAACATTGACTAGCACTTGTAGGTGTGCTCACTGCTTGTATGTTAAACAAACATAGGAAGATTGATCCAGAGGAGGAAACCTGCAAAATAAAATTAATTCAGGAAAATGAACATTTGTGGAAATGTAGAAAACCACCTGATCTTAAATCCACAATATTAGTGTAATTACTACAGTTGGTTCTTCTCTTCCCACAGCCTCTGTTCTCAAGTTGGATTCTTATCTGGGCCCTTGTCTGGTTTTCCAAGGATTGTATACAGTGTATATTGAACTATCTTTTGTAATTTTTCTGACAGTACAAACTGGAAAAATGTTTTATATTAGCTAGGATTTAACTGCATTTCACATACCTAATCTTTTTTATCTATCAATGTTAAGGCAGGAATTTATTGTAACACTTTGAAAGTGTCACCAGTAGTTACCAATAACAATTTTTTAAAAAGATTTTATTTATTTATTTGGCAGACAGGGGATGCAAGCAGGGAGAGTGGGAGAGGGAGAAGCAGGCTTCCTGGTCAAGCGGGGAGGCTGATGTGGGGCTCAATCCCAGGATACTGGGACCATGACCTGAGCCAAAGGAGACACACAATTACTGAGCCACCCAGGCGCCCCAACAATTTTCTTAATCAGCCTTGAATTGGTGATTTCTAACTGCATTTCCATCCCAGCTCAAAATGTTTGTCTTCTAATTACTGTAGTATTTATCAAAACTTCTCACATAGGGTCTGTATTTTATTCCCCACACCCATGAAAAGAATGCCCCCCAAATTTGTGGGAATTTGATAATTTTATCAAATGTATTTTTTGAGGCAAGATTGATAGTTATATGCTTTTCCCTATTGGAAGCTCTGAAGCATTTTTCTGGGAAAGGAGTATATGTCAATATAGATAATATGTCTCTTTGATTTGGAAATCTTATATTTGGAAATTAAGATTATGAGATTAAAATACCAAAAAGATGAGCACCATATTGATGATTTCACTGAGTTTTTATAAATGGGAGTAAGTACACATATGTAGGAATTTGAGTTTTGGTGTATTCCTTTGTTAACGTGAAGCCATTAAGATTATGGCAGATAACTAATGACAGAAACACATGTTAGGCTTTGAAAAATCATAGATTGTAGCTTTCATAGCATAAACATAAATACTTGTGAGTCTGTCTCTGTGTGCATGCGTGTGTATATGTGTACATGTATAAGACAATGTATAAAGGGATGCTGTTCCATGGTGGTTTTCCTTGGCAAGGAGCATTTATTTTGTGGTCTTTTCCCATTTTTTAAAAATACCTCTCTCCTCCATCCTTGTTATCTTTCCATTTATGTTTCAGTTTTTCATTGAATATGGAATATTATCAAAGCAGTAAATTACTGTAATAGAATTTAGGAATGTACCAGGTAATTATCCGTTTAAATTAAGCCATTGTAAGGGTTCTATATTATCATATGGCGTACATAAGATAAAAATTAAAGAATGGGCTCTGGAAGCCAATTTTCAAAGCCAAGAGCTTCTCTGACTGTTTAACATAGACAAATAACTTCATGAGTTTTAGCAGTTGTATCTTTGTAATAAGTGCATGCTCCGCTTGAAGTATAAATTCCTAACAGGGAGTGGGAACATCCTGGAGCTAAAGCAAAATGAACATATGTTGTGGGGGCATTAACAACAACAACAAAAGAGTCCTTTTCGAAAAAGGTGTGCATGAAGAAAGAACATAAAATAATAGACGTTGACCCTCTGGATGTGGAACCAATAAAGATGAAGAGCAGGTTTGAATGCTATTCCATAGTCAGACACAATGGTGATTTTTCATTGTAGTGGATTAAAGGGCTTTACTCAGCAAATAATATTAAGTCAAGAGAGGTTCCCACAATTGATTTTCTGGACCACACATTCATAGGATGCTAGGTATTTACTAAGGTCTGTGTTGTCTCAATTTGTGTGATATGTTGGGGGTTCCTACGGCTACTTCCATGTGCTTTCATTCCCTATGAGTACTCACGAGACACTAGGAGTGCTCACACCGATTTGTCACACTGAAAGGATACAAAGCAAAAGAGGAAAAGTAGGTAGGATGAAATCTGGAGGATGTCAGGTGTGAGTTTCCAAGAGTTCTCTCCTTATGGAATCACAATGTACTAGGTTTCTTGAGCACTAAATTGTGATAACATGTAACTGTCACCAGAGATGCACCAGAGATTCAGGGCCCTAGATTTTTTTTACTGGGGGGCTGGTCACTTAGGCATTCTCTGCCCAGCATGTACCAAAATTAGAGACTCTCAGCAGGAAAATAGATATTCAGCATAAACCACATTGCACAGAGTTTAGGCACTGTGAGCTACTCTTAGTGAATATTAGGAATCCTCCAGAGCAATCCAAGTATCCAGATACTGATCAAGAATGAGCCTTGCAAGCAGGCCTCTCCAAAGATAGCGGTCTCAGCTCTGTCTTAAATTTCTCAGCATACATGATGTCAAAAACCCAGTGCCTTCATTTTGGTTTGTTTTTGGTTTTTTTGTTTGTTTGGGGTTTTTTTTTTTGTTTGTTTTTTGTTTTTGTTTTGTTTTGTTTTGTTTTGCTGTTGTAAGATACCATAATAGGTTGTCAGGGAATTTGTTACAGAAAACTCAGGAGATGAAAAAAAAATTATTTGTTGTCCTCCCAACCCATAAGACTGAAGGTATGGCTTATTAGTTTAAAGTTCCTGAGAAACAGGATGGTTTCTACACAGTTGAAAATGTCTCTCCATAAAGTATTATTAATTATAAAAGAAAACAGAGAAGGTCTATAATGGCAAAATCCAGTTAATACTCTCAGCCAAGATGTTCATTTCACTGATAATAGAACAAACCAACATTTTAGGCCTCCTGATAGGATGTCGCTTCACCATTATTACTGCCAAAAAATAGACAATCAAATCTAATCATGGGGGAATATCAGATAAGACAGTTTCCTGCTTCACAATTAATTGACTCGAGGGAACATAATTGACCAAAGACTCCTGCTGCTGTGTTCTAAAATCTACGACCAGATTTTACACAAATCTGATTTCAAACCAGATTTTACACAAATCTGGTGGTAGATTTACCATGATTGCTCCTGGTCAACACAATAAGAATCCTAAGATCCTTGGAGGCTGGACTCCTCTATACAGTGAATTTTTTTTAGGGACTCTGACAGCTTTGGAGAACTTTACTTAGATTACAAGGCATTCTAGGATGGTCACCAAATCTTCCGTCCAAGATTTCTTCACTCAGGGTCACACTTGTACCATGATCTCATGGCTCAGGCAGCCTCTGCCCCAAGCTCCCTATCATTTTCTTTCACAGATGTTAGCCCTAATAAAATGTTTGTGTTTTTAAAAAGATTTTATTCGTTTATTTTTGTGAGAGAGAGAGTGCACACAAGCAAGTGAGCACAAGCTGGTGGAGGACGGGGAGCAGAGGGAGAAGCGGACTCCCCGCCAAGCAGGGAGCCTGATGTAGAACTGACCTGAGCTGAAGGCAAACGCTTACCTACTGAACCACCCAGGCCCCTGACTAATAAAATATTTGTTCATTAAGAGTCTTGCTTAAAAAAAAAAAAAAAAGTCTTGCTTAGCATCTTGGTGTCCAATTCCTGGAGGACCAGGACAAACCCAGTATCTTAGAAACACCCCTCTTGGCTCATTCCAGTTACTTCCTTTACCCTGTGGTAGCCACTAACTCATAGTGGCAGAAATTCATTTAGCCTCTTTTGTACTTTAAAAAATTTATTTTTTTAATTTACTTGACAGAGAAAGATCACAAGTAGGCAGAGAGGCAGGCAGAGAGAGGAAGGGAAGCAGGCCCCCTGCTGAGCAGAGAGCCTGATGCAGGGCTCGATCCCAGGACCCTGAGATCATGACCTGAGCCGAAGGCAGAGGCTTAACCCACTGAGCCCTCAGGTGCCCCAAGCCTGTTTTGTGCTTTATGGAAATGGAGTCATACTCTATGTACAACATAGAGTATATATTTTATATCTGGCTTCATTCACTCAACATCATATCATGATGTTCATCAACATATTGTTGGGAGCAGAGAACTGAACTTTACTTTCATTGTTGGATATTATTGGAGTGTGTAAATGTACCATGATCTAGTCATTCCATTATTGATGGATAGAGGGTAATTTCCAATTTTTGGATATCACACTGAGTACTGACATGAACAGTCTAAAACGTGTCTTGTTTTTAATGTATAATACATTTATTTGAGGAAAATTAATATGGGTGGGATAGATATGTTTATTTTTTTGTAGGTACTTTCAAACAGTATTCCAAAGTGGTTATACCATTTTACACTCTCACTAGTGATATGCAAACATTGGCATCTTTACCCATTTGGTTTTTTCAGTGTTTTAAATTTTAGCCTTGGGGCACCTGGGTGGCTCAGTGGGTTAAAGCCTCTGCCTTCGGCTCCGGTCATGGTCCCAGGGTCCTGGGATCGAGCCCTGCATCAGGCTGTCTGCTCGGCAGGGAGCCTGCTTCCCTCCTCTCTCTCTCTCTCTGCCTGCCTCTCTGCCTACTTGTGATTTCTGTCTGTCAAATAAATAAAATCTTAAAAAAAAATAAATTTTAGACTTTCTGATCAGAATGTGCTGGTATCTCATAATAATGTAATTTGAATTTACCTTATGATATGGAATTTAGTACCTTTTCATGATTATTGGCTACTTTGACATCCTCTTTTCTGAGTTGTTTACTTAAGTCTTTTTTTTTTTAAAGATTGTTTATGTATTTATTTGACAGAGAGAGAGAGAGATCACAAGCCGGCAGAGAGAGAGAAGGAAGCAGGCTCCCTGCTGAGCAGAGAGCCCGATGTGGGGCTCAATCCCAGGATCCTGGGATCATGACCCAAGCCGAAGGCAGATGTTTAACAACTGAGCCACCCAGGCACCCTTTAAGTCTTTTGTCTATGTTTTATGTTGGGATGCCTGTCTTATTGATTTGAAGTCTTACATTTTACATAAGAGCCTTTGTTCCATACATGTTTGGTAACATCTCTGACTTTTTGCCATTTCATTCTATTAGTGTATGTTTTGATTAACAGTATTTAACTTTAAAATAGTATAATTTTTCAATTTTCTTCTTTTACATTGTGTGATTTTTTTTGTATTAAGAAGTTCTTCTTACTTAGGGGTGCCTGGGTGGCTCAGTGGGTTAAAGCCTCTGCCTTCGGCTCAGGTCATGATCCCAGGGTCTTGGGATTGAGCCCCTCATCAGGCTCTCTGCTTAGCGGGGAGCCTGCTTCCCTTCCTCTCTCGAGAGGCAGGTAACTACCTCTCTGCCTACTTGTGATCTCTCTCTGTCAAATAAATAAATAAAATCTTAAAAAAAAAAAAAGAAGTTCTTCCTACTCCAAGGTAAGCAATCTGTTCTTGTTTTTTTCCTACATTATCATTGTCTACTCTTCAAATTTAAATCTGCAGACTTCTGGAATTTCTACTTTAATATCCTATGAGACAATGACCAGTGTTTTTTTCCCATAGAGATACCCAGCTGACCAAGAACCATATATAGAAGTTGCAAGACCTCTTTACCCTCTCTGTTGCATTGTTTTCTTTATACACGTCAGGTATAATGTCTGTTTCAATATAGATTTTTATCTCTATTCTCCTCACCTGTCTATCCCTCTTTTTTTTTTTAAAGATTTTATTTATTTATTTACTTATTTACTTGTCAGAGAGAGAGAGAGAGAGGCAGGCTCCCCTCTGAGCAAGGAACCCAGTGTGGGACTCGATCCCAGGACCCTGGGATCATGACCTGAGCCACAGGCAGCAGCTTAACTGACTGAGCCACCCAGGCTCGCCTGTCTATCCCTGAGCAAACTCCAGACTGTCTTATATTGTGGATTTTTAATAGGATTTAGTGTCGATTAATGTAAGTTTTCCTTTTCATTTTTTATTTCAGATTATTTCAACTTTTCTTAGCTCTTTTATTTCCCACATAATGTTTATAATCATCTTAGCATCTTCCAGGGGGAAAATACTGTATTGTTATTGGGGTTTGATTAATACTACAGATTATTTGGGGACAGTATGACATCTTTATGATACTGAATCTTAAAACCATGAATATCACTGTCCATTTTTAAAGAATTTTTCTTGGAGAAAATAAAAGTGAATCCCCATGGGGCCCCTGGGTTGCTCAGTGGGTTAAGCCTCTGCCTTCCACTCAGGTCATGATCCCAGGGTTCTGGGATCAAGTCCCACATCAGGCTCTCTGCTCAGTGGGGAGCCTGCCTCCCTTCCTCTCTCTCTGCCTGCCTCTCTGCCTGCTTGTGATCTTTGTCTGTCAAATAAATAAATAAAATATTTTTTTTAAAAAAGTGAATCCCCATATAATAAGATGTACTCACATAGCTTCCAAAACATTTAAAGGACCTACATATGAAAGACAAGTCTAGAAATTTAATTTTAAGATTTTATTTATTTATTTATTTGACAGACAGAGATCACAAGTAGGTAGAGAGGCAGGTAGAAAGAGAGAGAGAGGAGGAAGCAGGCTATCCGTGGAGCGGACAGCTCGATGCGGGGCTCGATTCCAGGACCCTGGGATCATGACCTGAGCCGAAGGCAGAGGCTTTAACCCACTGAGCCACCCAGGTGCCCCTAGAAATTTAATTTTAAACAAGCACAAAGAAATATTTTTGCCTGAGGAGTTTCAAAAGACAGAGATTAAGAAAAAAAATTAGTGGTCATTTTAAAATCAATGATTTCTCTTCAATGAAGGACACAATAGACAAAATTTAAAAATATGTGCCCAGTTAGGAAAGGATATTTGTAATTTCTAAAACTGACAAGGTATCAATAATCAGAATATGTAATGCAAACAAGGAAAGAAGAAAGTAGCCTGTATCTGTTCTCTGTGCCATGTTGCATTAAGTCAGGCATGGTTCTTGGAGGATGATTTCCCAGAAGAATTTGGAACACAGATACATAAAAAAGACACAAGAATCTTGTAATTATTGTTCCATTGAGATATAGCTTTCAATGTTGCTGGGGCAATTAGCCAAATCCAAAATATTCCAAGTGTAGGGAAAATAATGTGATTGTCCATGAATTCAGTCTTATCTTAAAAAAAAAAGAAAGAATGAAAAGCACATCATTTTAGAGCTATTTAATAGTGATATCCAATAAATCAAATGTATGGGTCTTTTTAAAAAATATATTTATTTATTTATTTGACAGAGTGAGACACAGCGAGAGAGGGAACACAAGCAGGGGGAGTGGAAGAGGGAGAAGCAGGCTTCCCGCCGAACAGGGAGCCTGATGTGGGGTTCGATCCCAGGACCCTGGGATCATGACCTGAGCCAAAGGCAGATGCTTAATGACTGAGCCACCCAGGTGCCCCATGGCTCTTTTTTCTTTAACATCTGGATTCAAAAAAATTAGTCTAAGTAGTCATATTTAACACAATTCAACATTTTTTTTTAAATCAGGGCTTGGGTATAAATTGTTATTAAATATTTTTACTTTTCTTAAATGTATAATTGTATAATATATTTAGGCTTTAAAAATGTTATCAGGGGCCCCTGGCTGGTTCAGGTGCTGAAGCATGTGACTCTTGAGCTCCTAGTTGTGAGTTCAAGCCTCACGTTGTGGGTGGAGACGAATTTACAAAAAAGTTCTTATTAGTAAGAGATAGATACTAATGTATTTACTTGTGTGAGTACATCTCTGGTTTATTTAAGACATAAATAAAAATTGAAAATATGTTAGAGGAAATAAAGTGATCCTCGCCAGTTCATGAAGGAATGGAAAGTAAAGAGAAGGTGTACAGGCGGGAAAATAAGAAATAAAATTGTTGTTACCTACAATAACATGATTAAGTGTATAGAAAGCCCAGATGAATGTGACACTAACGTTAAAATTTATAGATGAGTTTGACAAGTTTGCTGGATACAAGATCCATTACAATTTTAAGTAGTTATTATCAGCGTTGTCTTCTCATTCCCAGTTTCAAAAAGTGAAGTTTCCATGATTTCATCAAGTAATAATTTTATTATATAAGTTTATATTTCTGTTTTTCTAGAAATATATTGATTTCATTTAAATTTATGAATATATTCTTATAAGGTTTATGTATTTTATAAGGTTGTTCACAAATCATGATAATATTTAATGATGTTCTCTTTTTTATTTCTGATACTGGCTATTTCTTATACGCAGTATTTTCTTAGTCATTCTCACCATACTTTTATCAATTTTATTGCTTTATCCACAAGGTGATCTCTTGGCCTTTTGTGGGAGGGGAGGATCCACTTAATTTTGTTTGTTTTTTTATCAATGTGCTCTTATTTTATTCTATCTGCTTTCTTTAGTTTTGCTATTTGTTTATTCACTTTCTGAGATTGATGTTTTCACAATGGATTTTCAGCTACTCTTCTATTTAAAAATATGCATTTAAGGCTTAACACTTCCTTCTATACATGTGTGTTAAAATCTCCAGTTCCAGGGCACCTGGGTGGGGTGGTTCAGTTGGTTAAGTGTGTGACTCTTGCTTTGGGCTCAGGTCATGATCTGAAGTCCCTGCTCAGCAGGGAAACTGCTTGAGAGTCTCTCCCTCTGCTCCTACCCTGCTCACACACTCTCTAAAATAAATAAAACCTTTTTTTAAAAATTTAAACTTTATTTTAGCTTTTCAGTGTTCCAAGTTTCATTGTTTATGCATCACACCCAGTGCCCTCCTTAATACCCACCACAAGACTCACCCAAACCCCCACTCCCCTCCCCCTCTAAAACTCTGTTTGTTTCTCAGAGTCCACATGCTCTCCTGGTTCATCTGCCCCTCCCATTTCCCCCAACTCCCTTCTTCTCTCCTTCTTCCAATGTTCTCCGTATTATTCCTTATGCTCCACAAGTGAGTCCATATGATAAAATATTTTTTAAGGAAAAACCCCTCCAGTTCCAACTGAGTTTGAATCTTTCTCTTTGTAGTTCTGTCAATTTCCCCTTTATAAAGTATAAACTGAAGTCATTACTTTCTGGCACTTTGAATCTTTTATCATTATGAAATGGCCCTCTGTATGCCGAGTAATGCTTTTTGTCCCCCTGAAAGTTCTCTTGGTGTAATATTGACATCACAAATTCTAGTTACAGAAATAATTTGAGGCCCAGGATGATGATTGACATCTTTCTTTGCAAAGGACTTTTCACTTGCTTCTGCAAGGGTTGGAAGATGCCAGCAATTCACTTTCACGCAATTTCAGGGACTGAGGTGACTTTACGTTTGCGTTTAGTTCCTGCCCAAGAAGGCCATGTTTCCTTTTGGTCTTAATCCTATGGTGAAGCTCTTTGGGGTTTACCAGGAAGTCTCTGTTGTAGACAGTGGATTTGTGTGTTTTAGTCCCTCCAGCATGTCTGAAGCGGTACTCAGATTCTCCGCCTTTCGAGGAACAGAATCTACACTCTCCTGACGCCGACGTGCTAGAATAGTAAAGACCTCTGCCCAGACCCTCTTTTGAAAACCGGGAGCTTAGAGCAGTCAGGCATCTCCGCCTAAGGGGAGCATCTTTCTCTTTTTCGGTCCCACAGTCGGTGAAAGGTAATATTAACCACGGCCCCTTACCCCCAGCCCCAGAGAGTCTGGAACCCTAGTAATCACATCCTGCCGCTATAGTGAGGCGTGTCTGTAAACCTTCCCTCCCGTCCCTCCGCGGGATTCTGGGAAGTGTAGTCCAGGAGTGCCGTGTAGTCGCAGGTACTTCCATTGAAGACGGTGGTTTTCGGGAATTCTGGGAAGTGTAGTCCAGGAGCGCCTGTTGGTCGCAGGCACTTCCGCCCCAGGAGGCCGCCGTAGCAGCCATCTTTTCACTGATTAAAGTCTTTCAGGTTCGCTGTCCACGACCCATTCAAACTTCCCCGGAGAACGCACCTGAGTCCCGCAGCCACCAGCATTTCATTGGGGGAGAAAGAGGAAGAGCGGCTAAAAACGGAGGTTTGATAGCCGAGGGTGGCGATTTGCGTTCTCCTGGGCGGAGCTTTGCGCTTTGGGGACCTGTCCGGGATGGGGCGGACTCTGGTTGTGCTTTCCCGGGTGTGAGGGTCTCCCGGGCTCTCTGCACCCCTGTCCTAGCTTCCCACCCGCGAGCTGTTTGTCTTCATATGGGTGGGTTCCCGGGTAGGTTACTTAATCCCTCTGTGTCTCGGTTTGCTGTTCTGTAAAAGGGAAGTAGGAGTAATACGTCGCTCATACTGTGCTGTGAGGAATACAGTGTTCTGAGGCAAGAAGCGAAGTAGTACGAGTAAAAGGTTTGAAACTGCCTCGCGGGAGACTTCTTGTTATTAAAACTACTGTAATTAACCAAGAAGCGCCCATTTCTTAGGTTCTATGAACGCAGGAAGCTCAATTTTCTGGACTCCTGACCTTTGTTTTTTTTGGAAGGAGAGTTGCGGCTAGTTGGTACCGGGGAGTGTGATGTATCAGGAATGGAAGCACAAACCTGGTATGTCACAGCCCCCTTTCCTTCCCCAGCAGTGACTTCTCAGAAAGCACTGCGCGGAGGAGGAGGAGGCATCAGAGCTCCACGTGGGGAGGGCTTGGCATTCTTCTACTAAGATGGTCACGGAAATCGGAGAACGTGTGGGACACGCTCTTGCGTAATGATTATAGCTGAGCCTTAGTTGCTAAGTTTGATTCTAAAAGCTTTACACAGATGAACACATTTCAGCCACACAGTGGCTCTGTTAAGCAGTACTGCTGTTTTTCCTACTTTATGTTATTGTTTTATAGATTTGTTTTATTTAGAGAGAGGGAGATAGCGCGCGTGCGAGCTGGGGAGGGGCAGAAGCGGAAGGAGAGGAAGAGAATTTCAAGCAGACTCCCTACTGGGAAGCCCTACAGGGGACTGGATAGCATGACCCAGAGATCGTGACTCAGGGGGAAACCCAAGAGTCTGATGCCTTCCAGGCACCCCTGTTTTTCCTACTTTTAAAATTTTATTTTTATTTTTTTATTTTTTATTTTTTTTGTTTTTAAGATGTTATTTATTTATTTGACAGAGAGAGATCACAAGTAGGCAGAGAGGCAGGCAGAGAGAGAGAGAGAGAGAGGAAGAAGCAGGCTCCCTGCTGAGCAGAGAGCCCGATGCGGGACTCGATCCCGGGACCCCGAGATCATGACCTGGGCCCAAGGCAGCGGCTTAACCCACGGAGCCACCCAGGTGCCCCTAAAATTTTATTTTTTAAAAAGATTTTATTTACTTGAGAGAGAGAGACACAGTGAGAGAGGGAATGCGAGCAAGGGGAGTGTGAGAGGGAGAACCAGGCTTCTGGCTGAGCAGGGAGCCTGATGGCGGGGCTTGATCCCAGGACTCTGGGATCATGACCTGAGCCGAGGCAGATACTTAATAGCTGAGCCACCCAGGTGCCCCTATTTTTCCTTTAAAGTTACTTTAAAGTAACTTTCTGATCTGTGTCATATATTTCAAATAGTATTTATATTATAAAAGTAGCCTAATCATTATGAAAAATACAAAAATATATAAATAAAACCATCAATTACCCATAACTTTGGAATGTAACAATAACATTTTAGCCTTTTACCTGGTTACTCTGTGTATATTTCTGTTAGTGGCCGCATTTCCCTTGGGCCTGATGGTACACTGCAGAGCCATTTAAATTGTGTTCTGCAGACCAGTGGTGTCGGCATTACTTGGGTAGAAATACTTGTCATTGAACCCCTTCTGAGACGCTCTGATATAGAATTTCTGCCCATGGGGCCAGGAATCTGCATTCCAGCAAGATCCCAGGGAGATTCCTGTGCACTTGAAAATTCGAGAAGCTCAAAAAAGCCTCTTGTCTGGAAACAGACCTAGAAAATTTACTTCACTGGATGTCATAGATAAAACTGAGCTGGATGTACCATACGGTCTACTTAGTCCAGTGATTTTTAAACCCACTAGTCAACTGTCCGGTCTCCTTGCAGTGTATTGACTTGAGCAGAAAGCAGCTGGCAAATATAGAGTCAAAATGGAGGGGATTCGAAAATCTGAAGATATATTTCTCCCAGGCCTTGGGGAATGGATTCTTTGCCATCTTTCGCACCAGAGAAATTCTGCCTGAAGTTGGAAGATCAGCTAGTAGTTACTGTTCATTAACAGGAAATATTTTTGCCATAGTCTGAACTGTCATTGTTATTGTTCTTACTGCTGTGGCTATTTCCTAACTTCTTTTACTTTGTTATTTTTTATTTTATTTTCATAGAGAGAGAGTATGAATGGGGGAAGGGGCAGAGAGAGAGAGAGAGAGAGAGAGAGAGAGAATCCTAAGCAGACTCCACACCCAGCACCTGATGCTCTTAGTGTCAGCCAGAACCCCCAGGAATGTACCTGTAATCAAAGAGTTAAGTTCATTTTAGCTTGCTGAAGCAAAGAAGCCCACACACCCAGGTGTCTTAGTAAGAGGTTATTAGGTGGGGCTGCTTATAGGGTTTTGGCTTGTGGTAGCTGAGTTGGGAGTTTTAAGCAGTGAGGGTTTGTTCTGGTTTACCTGCTATCCAGAAGCAGAACCAAGTTGAAGACTGAATATTGTAATAGTTTTTATCTAGTAGGTGGGAGAAACAAAATGAGTCTTCAGTTGTCGCTATTTTTTTCTTCTTTCACTATATTTTCTTTTTTTTTTTAATTTTTAAAAAAATTTTTGAAAAATTAACATACAAGGTATTATTTGTTTCAGGGGTACAGGTCTGTGATTCATCAGTCTTTTTTTCCAAAGATTTTATTTATTTATTTGACAGAGAGAGATCACAAGTAGGCAGAGAGGCAGGCAGAGAGAGAGAAGGAAGCCGGCTCTCTACGGAGCAGAGAGCCCAATGCGGGGCTCGATCCCAGGGACCTCGGCATTATGACCTGAGCTGAAGGCAGATGCTTTAACCCACTGAGGCACCCAGGCGCCCTGTGATTCATCAGTCTTATGGGATTCACAGCACTCAACATAGCACATATCCTCCCCAATGTTCATCCTCCAGCCAAGCTATCCCTCCCCCCCACCCCCAGCAGCCTTCAGTTTGTTTCCTGAGATTAAGAGTCTCTTACGGTTTATCTCCTTCTCTGGTTTTGTCTTGTTTCATATTTTCCTGTCTTCCCCTATGATCCTCTGTCTTATTTTTCAAATTCCTCCTATCAGTGAGGTCATAGGATAATTGTCTTTCTCTGATTGACTTAATTTTGCTCAGCCTAATATTCTCTAGTTCCATCCATGTCATTGCAAATGGCAAGATTTCAGGTTTTTTTTTCTGACGGCTGCATAATATTCCATGGTATATACATACCACATCTTCTTTATCCATTCATCTGTTGATGGACATCTGGGCTCTTTCCGTAGTTTGGCTGTTGTGGACATTTTTGCTATAAACATGGGTTGCAGGTGCCCCTTCAGTTCATTACATTTGTATCTTTGGGGTAAATACCGAGTAGTATAACTGCGGGGTCTTAGATAGCTCTATTTTCAACTTTTTGAGGAACCTCCATACTGTTTTCCATTCAGTTGTTATTATTAATAGTCAGCCACTCGTGTTGGGAGGGCAGTTCTTGGGGTTGTTTTTTTTTTTGTCATTTTAGAAAGTCTTTGTCTCTGTGTTAAGGACTGTCTTGTCCTTTTCACGTTCATCGCTAAGACTGAGTGGCCCTGTCAGATTCTCTGTGACCAGTGGGAAACACCAAATTCTAGCTGCTGTTGCTGCTAGCTTCCGGAGCCATTTTTTTTTTTTTTTTTTTTTTTGGTCTCTTTCACAGCTTTATCATCCTGGTATATTGTTTCTGTTTTTTTGCTGAACCATTTGAAGGCAAGCTAGAGACTGATCAAAGTGGAATTAAGTACAGTGATAACACACTGTTACCTAATCCACAGCCCATATTCCATTTTTCCAGTTTCCCCAGTAAAGTCTCTGAGAGCAGTTTTCCTTTTCTAGTTCAGGGTTCAGTCCTGTAATATGCGTTGAACTTAGTTTTTATTTCATTAATCTCCTTTATTCTAGAATGATTCCAGGGCACTTGGCTGGCTCATTTGGTAGAGCACTCAACTATTCATCTCCAGGATGTAAAGGTTACTTAAAACAAAACAAAATAGAATGATTCCTCAGACTTTATTTAGCTCATGGTATTCTTTATTTAGCTCATGGTATTTGTGTGAAGAATATGGGCAAAGTACTTTGTAGAATGTCCTTCCTTTTTTGGTTTATCTGATATTTGTGATTGGGTTCCGGCTCTGCGTTAGCAGCAGGAATGCTCCAGAAGTAAGTGGTGAGGCCACCTTCTCAGTGCGTCATGAGAAGCCCGTGTCTGTGGGTTTGTTCCAGTTGCTGGTATCAGGTTGTTTTCTTGGGCAAAGAATCTGCCAGTTAATATTTTGAGACTGTGTGACCATCTTATTACCAAACTTTCACCATTTTTGTAGCATCCACTGATGATTTTCTAACTCTCTTTCATTCTCCATATTTTGGTTTGCCTTCTCCCATAGCAGGAACTTTCTCTTCTCACCTGTTTCTTTTTCTTTCTTTCTTTCTTTCTTTTTTTAAAATATTTTATTTATTTATTTGACAGAGAGAAATCACAAGTAGGCAGAGAGGCAGGCGGAGAGAGAGAGGGAGGCAGACTCTCTGCTGAGGAGAGAGCCCAATGTGGGGCTCAATCCCAGGACCCTAAGATCATGACCTGAGCCGAAGGCAGAGGCTTAACCCACTGAGCCACCCAGGCGCCCCTTACCTATTTATTTCTTATACATTCCTTTATTCATAACAATATGCTTACCACTCAGATGCCTGTCTTTTCTATTTACCTTAGGTGTGGACTGTCAACCTGTTCTTTTGTTGTTTGCAGAATCTTAGGTTTGATTAGTTTTCTTTACCTCCATGCCTACCTGTCAAAAGTGCGCTTCCTGCTTAAAAAGAAACTTCACTTATTTTTATACCTTTTTAGAAAAAGTAGGCTGTGTGGATTTAGATACTGTTGTTGAGATAACAAATTATCAGGAAGACAACCAGAGATCTTGAGCCGTCACCGAGACTCATATGACAGAGCAACAACCGTGAACTCTCGTGTATTTTAACAATATTCTCTTGGTAGAAATCATTTAGGGATTAGACTTACAGGGATAATTTCAAACCATAGAATATCATTCTGTGAACATGTTACGCAATTGGAAAGGAATAAGAAACTGACAGCGCTCTGATAGCTTTCAACCTTACAACAATCCCATGAGATTGATAATTCTTTCCCCCACTTGCAGACAACAGAACCGAGACAGAGAGATGTTAATCATCAGGCCAGGATCACACAGTTAGCCAGGATTTCAGCCCTCGCATATTGACTCCAGAGCCTTCTCTTATGGCTGTTGTCTCGATTTATACCCTACCCAGAGTAAGAATTACTGCTGTGGAAACTACAGGCTCATTGGGATGGGGCCATTTACGTTGTTGGGCAGGTGGTTCCTTGAACTCCTGCCGAAAGGGGTCGGGGGCTGTCTGGTACACGTGCTGAATTCTGCTCATCTCGCCATGTTCACCTGCACGGTCCCATAGGTTAATGGTGTACTTGACCTTTTCCATTGACTTCTTTCTCCTTTCTAGGATTCTGTTTCCCCAGAAGGAAAGAGAATATGAGCATGTTCAAGGTGAGTAGGGCTTGCCTTTCTTGCTGTTAAAAATGTCATTTTAGGGGTACCTCGGGGGCTCAGTAGGTTAAGCATCTATCTGCCTTTGGCTCCTGTTGTGATCTCCGGGTCCTGCGATCAAGGCCCACATTGGGCTCCCTGCTCATTCTCTCTCTCTCAAATAAATAAATGAAATCTTTTTTTAAAAATATCATTTTGGCCTTCAGAGACTACACATAAGTTCTCTTTTAAGGAGAGTGCGTCTGCAGACTTGCTGAGTGTGTCAGGTGCTTTTCTCTTTATGCCTTTTAAGTTTAATTTGTTTCGGTTTTAGCTTTCATTTCATCTGTTTTTAATCTCACAAGGAAAAGTAGAACAATTTATAGAAATGAGAATATCTTGCACCTCACTCCTTCCCCTGCTTCCAAATAGATGGGTTATTTCTGTAATCTCATCATCACATGTATTCATAGCTGTGTGTTTGCATTCATGACATAGATACAGCTTTATATCTTGGAAGATTTCTTTCTTTTTTTTTTTTTTTCTTTTCAAAGATTTTATTTATTTGACAGAGAGAGATCACAAGTAGGCAGAGAGGCAGGCAGAGAGAGAGGGGAAAGCAGGCTGCCCGCTGAGCAGAGAGCCCGATGCGGGACTCGATCCCAGGACCCTGAGATCATGACCTGAGCCGAAGGCAGCGGCTTAACCCACTGAGCCACCCAGGCGCCCGGAAGATTTCTTTTTTAAAAATTTTTCATACCTTTGTTTTTTTAAATTTTTTATTCTTTAATTTTATTATTATTATTTTTTAAAATGGAAACATAGGTACTGTGTCAATTTCAGGCATACAACATAGTGATTTGACAGGTACATCGCAGACTGTCCACCATGATAAGTGTAGTTCGAGTCTGTCACTGCATGAAGTTATTTTAATATCATTGATTATATTCCCTATGCTGTGCTTTTCATCCTTGTGACTTATTTTGTAACTGGAAGTTTGTACTTTTTTTCCTTTTCACTTGTTTGTCGATCCCCCAACCCCATAACATACAACTTAAATCTTTTTTTTCCATTTAATATTACGCACCAATTTTTTTTTTAAAGATTTTATTTCTTTTTAAGTAATCCCTACACCCAACATGGGGCTCAAACTTACAACCCAGAGATCAAGAGTCACATGTTCAACTGACTGAGCCAGCCAGGCACACAGTTACTATATAATAGTTGCTGTCTCATATTCTCTTCACATTTGTATACCTATTTTTTAAAACTATTCTTTATTCATAGACATTTAGTTTAGGTTTTTTACTCTTTTAGGAACACTACAGTGATAGTTTTCCTGATTTAATCTGTTTCTCAAAAGACCGTTCTGAAAATTATTGCCCTTTTTTGTCCTTAATGTGTTAGGTATTGGGTGTTCAGAATTGAAGAGGTCCGTTTTATATCTGGAGCACTGGATGTTTTTTGGTAGGATATTCAAATATGGCACAGTTTGTTGGGATCAGACTTCAGCTTCACAGGAAAAGATATTGTTAGAAGCTTTCTAATCACAAGAGCTAGCTTCTGTCTTCCCAAACCTAAGTCACAAACCCTATGTGTAGTTTATTTACTGGTTTTTTTCCTTGAGTGTACTTTTAAAATTATTTATTTATTTCTTAAAGATTTTATTTATTTATTTATTTGAGAGAGAGAGAAAGCACGGGCAGGGGGAGCAGCAGAGTGAGAGAGAGCAGCCCGCTCCTCACTCAGCAGGAAACCCGACACACTCAGCAGGAAACGCAACACAGGCTCAATCCCAGGACCCTGGGATCATGACCTGAGCCGAAGGCAGATGCTTAACCCACTGAACCATCCAGGTGCCCCCAGCATATTTTTTTTTTTTTAATTTTTAGTCAAAATAATAACCTTAGTTTAAAAAAATCCAGGGTGCTAAAGATTTTGTTGCTCCCTGCATTGACACTTCAGAACAATTTTATGAAGAGGGGCTTGGTTTTATCTTCATTTTATTATTTTTTTAAAAGATTTCATTTATTTATTTGAGAAAGAGAGAGAGAGAGCCGGAGCCTGTGAGTGCTTGAGCAGGGGAGGGGCTGAGGGGGAGGGATCCCAGCACCCTGAGATCATGACCTGAGCAGAGTCCAGCAACTGAGCTACCCAGGTGCCCCTATCTTCACTTTAAATATGAAGACAAGGGGTTGTGAAAAAGACGTCTGCTTAAATTTACACAGAACAGTAGAGATCTGGAGTAGAGACAGATTACAGGAGGAGAGAGAGTTTTTCATTCAGTGACCTGGCTTGCCCTTTTGGTTTATTTCCACAAGGAGCGCTACTCCTGACTTGGTTCCCACCTTAGTGGAAGACACTGCTGGCGCTAAACTGTTCGATATTTCTGAAGTAATTGGCAGTGTTAATTAAAAAGTAAACCTTTTTAGTTGAGGATACACCTGTTAGAATTTTAGGGAGTTTGCTTATTAACAGTGCTCACTGAGAGGGCCTGGTAAATAGGTAAAGCTTTCTTTTCCATAGCAGCACTTGTGATGAGGCTGAGGACAGTCGGTGTGTAGCATCAGCAGGAGAGAAGGAGAAGCGCTGGGAAATCTACAGATTGCTCCGGGGCCAGAGCACCTCCCCATTGGTCCTTCCCACCAGACCTCCCCACCCATCCTCCTACCTCTCCCAGTCGAACTTAGGTGTAAGATTGAGGTTGTATGTGTTTGTTGTATGTGTAGGAAGCAGTGACGTTCAAGGACGTGGCGGTGGCCTTCACGGAGGAGGAGCTGGGGCTGCTGGACTCTGCCCAGAGGAAGTTGTACCAGGACGTCATGTTAGAAAACTTCAGGAACCTCGTCTCAGTGGGTGAGAACAGCCTCCCTCTGGAGGACCTTTGTCACCTTGGGGTTTTAAGGCTTTGGGGCTCTTAAAATGGTTCCCTGAATTTAGGGATTGGACTTTGCTAATTCTTCTGGGACATAGGATGTTTCTGGTCTTTCTGAACAGGATCTTTTAGGTCTTTTTCATTCGGGTTTTTGTAAAGGACTATAAACGGACAGTATACTGTGATACCTTGTCTATTTGATTTCAGATATCACTCCTATCATATTAGTGAATTATAAAACTGATTTACTGAGTTCTCTGAGCGGTTTTGAATGAAATCAATAGAGAGAAAATATCAGAGCTTCTTTGGATACATTGCAGCAAAAAACTAGTTGATTGCATGAGTGTGTGAGGGTCACTGGGAGGAGATAGGGGGAAAACAGACAGGTTAGAAATAGGTCACTCAAACTTTGTTTGGGTAATACCTATCTCTGTGTTTGTAATTGGGTCATGAAATAAATGCTGTTTCTTCAATGGGTCATAACTAAAAAAAGGTTTGAAAAGTACACTTTCGATATCTTGAATATGCAGTTAGAACTCAAATTTCCAGTAAATTTTAGCTCTAGCATGTTTGTTTTATTTATTTATTTATTTATAACATACCTACTTGCAATTTTAATTTATAGTTATAATTCAAAAACAGATTTATATACTTGGTAAGGCCCTTGTGAAAATAGAAGTACAGATCTTGAGGATCTGTTTTTTTAAGTTGGCTTCACTTTATAGACCGCTAAATCTACTGTCCAAAAGTCACAGGGTTGCTTTTAGTACTAATGCATCCATGTGATTAAATCAGCATGGAGGAAACAGGTACTTTTTGGATGAAACCAAATGGTTTGTTAACAGGACAACAAGAGTATCATCTTTCTTTTCTTTTTCTTTTTTTTTTTTTTAAGATTTTATTTATTTATATGAGGGGGCGAGGGGCAGAGGGAGATGTAGACTCCCCACTAAGCAGGGAGAGCAGGGAGCCCAATGCAGGACTCGATCCTGGGATTCCAGCCTCATGACCTGAGCCGAAGGGAGTTGCTTAACTAACTGAGCCACCCAGGCGCTCAGTAGTATCATCTTTCATTACATTGGTATAAAAACTGGTAAGCTCATGTATCCAGAAACCAAAGCTTGGTTTCTATCACATGGGTCTTTAGACACTAAACACAGGGTGAAGAAATAATCTAATATATTCTATCCATCTGTTCCCCAAATCTTTACTTTCAGTAAAGATACAGGTATTGTTTGTAAGAAGAATATACAAAAAGAATTGGAAAATATTTGTCTAGAGGGACGGCAACTCTTCAAAGACCACTGTTCGCGGTTTGCAAAATAGGATAATCTTCTCTAGGAAGTAGCATGCTCATTTTAACTCATGACTTTGCGTGTTCTCAGGACATCAACCCTTTAAACGAGATAAATGGCTCACAGAAAGAGAAGAGAGGCGGCCGTGGTTGACGAAGATAGCACCCCAGATAGAGAGAAATGTGGGTAAGAATGAAGCAGCTGTGCGTTGTCGCAGTTTCCTGCCCATCTGCTTTGTTTCTGTTTCAGCGCACCCGTGTGCTGTCCCCCGTGTTCAAGTGCCAGACCTCTTCCCTGCATTATCGCTGCAGGCTTCGCAGTGGTGCCTGCTCCCACCCGTCTCCTGTGGCCTGTTTTTTAAGTAGCAGCCTGGGGGATCCTTTATAACTTCAAGTCCGATCATGGTAGTCTGCTGTTCAGAATTCTCTTACAGCTTATTTTACTTGGAATTAAAACCACCGAGAGCAGCTTCTGTAACGAGTCCTCTGGGATCTGCTCTTCATCCCCCATGGCCTGGCCGAATGCCGCTGTCCTTCCTCTTGCTCCGCCTTTCCCACCCATCTTGTCCTCCCTGCCGTTGCTCAGACCTGTGAAGGAAGCTTCTGCCCCAGAGTCCTTCACTTGTTCCTCTCTGCCTGGAATAGTCTCACCTGGAACCCTTCAGACCCCTCTGGACTTCCTGCAGGTCACTCCATTCTAATCTCCCGTGAGGGTTCTGACCACCCTGTTGAAAATATCATTCTCTCTTGACAGTCTGTGTGCTGCCTTATTTTGGGTGATTGTTGCCTCACGTATTTTTTTTTCATTTGCTTATTTTATCTTCATCTCACTTGAAGTGTAATCTTCAAGAGTGGAGGAAATTTGTGTTTTGTTGATTGTTCACTGTCCTCGGTGCTTAGAATAGTCCTGGTACATGGCAGAGGCCCTGTAAATATATGTTGGATAAATGAATGAGTTAATCTATAGGAAAACCTGCCCTCCACAGAAATAGCTAAGAAGTGGTGGACAGATCCATGTGAAAAAGGGATATTGCAAAATATTTTTTGTCTTCCAAATGAATTCTTTTTTTTTTTTTTTTAAGATTTTTATTTATTTGACAGAGACACGAGAGAGGGAACACAAGCAGGGGGAAGGGGAGACAGAGAAGCAGGCTTCCTGCAGAGCAGGGAGACGGATGCAGGGCTTGATCCCAGGACCCTGGGATCATGACCTGAGTCGAAGGCAGCGGCTTAACCCACTGAGCCACCCAGGTGCCCTTTGTGGGTTTTTTTGTTGTTTGTTTTTGATAGAGGATTCTTCTGTCCACTTGTTAAGCAGCTGCCCCAGAGGAGGGAAAAAATTCAACTTCTGTATCTTTTATATCAGGGCATGGAAGGTCTCAGAAAATAGCCAGCTTGTGAGTTAGCCTTTCCCTAAAAAGATTTGCCCAGCTGCATCCCATTTGCTTCTTTCAAATGCAGATATATAATCATAAATGGATCTTATGTTGTTACTGCAGACTTAATGTTTGTGTATGGATTTAAATATATGACTTTCTTGGAACACTAAAAAAAATTAAATTTAAAAATAAATAAAATGGAAAATAAATAAATGACTTTTGAAGGCATTTCATGTAATGACAGCTTTCCTACTTGTGATGATTCCTTATAGTTTCTAGTATGTTTCTTTTAAATATCATGAGCGATGGAATTTATCTCCCAGCTCACCAGTAAACTGCGCTCTGCACTTCGAAACAGTCATTCTTGTTGAAGGCCAATGTATCTATATACAAAAATTTTCCACACAATTTTCAGAGAGACAGCATTCTTCCCTGCCCTCTAAATTTGACTCCTTTTGAGGTGGGGGTTTGGGACGGGGGTGGGGAAAGGCATTTAGAGAGCCAGTACCAAAGTCTCAGAAGGATCTAGTGTATAGATCTTCATGCTTTTCCTTCTTTAGCACCCTTGGTTTTCTCCTCAGTACCCCCTTAGTATACTGCTGCTTCTGGTGCAGACTTTCAACTTCTTAGCAAACTGTATTTTCCCATCCTTGTCCTATTTCAGACACCTTACTTGTGCTGCTCTGATTTGTTTGTACTTAAACTGGGATTTAGAATTCTAGACAATCTCAGACATCAGACTGGGATTCATCTGTGCATACATTTCCTGAAAACCTACTGACTGCTAGGCACTGTTAAAAGCTGTCCACACTGCCAGCTGCTTGTCCTTATTGACACTGTACTGTGGTGGGAAAGACCATGTAATTTTTGAAAAATGACTTAAATTGTCAGGTGGCAGTAATTTTGTTTTAGATGGATTTCATTAATGCTAAGTTGTTGTTGGTTTCAATCAGTGTGTAAGCCAGAGTATTTCATAAATGGTGAAAAAGGTAAGCAAAACTATCCTGGGGTTCGTTAAAGTCTCCTACTGTGTCCTAAGTGTGAGATCTTGACTCTTTGAACAAAGTTTTCACTTTTCCACATCTCTGACTTCTGTCCCTATAGGAGGGAACAGCCAAAGTGCGCTGAGGACTGTTCGAGGCAGAGAGCCACATGAAGAGCTTTCCTGCTGGCAAATCTGGCAACACATTACAAATGACCTATCCAGACCTCCAGACTCCATGATAAATAGTTCTCAACTTCACAAACAAGGTGATTCTCCCTGCCAGCTTGGGACAGGACTCTCCATTCAAATTTCTGAAGATGAGAACTGTATACCATGTTGTAAAGTGGATGGTCCTAATGGTACTGAAAACTCACACCTTCCAATTTTGAGAGCCCAGGACTCATGGAGGAAATCTTCTCTGACTGAGTCACAGAGTTATTGGAACAGATCCCAGCAAGTTTCCATGAAAAATAAGCTGTGTCAATGTAAACAGGATGTTGATGTCATTGGTTGGATTTCACATCATCTAGATCAAGGAATTTACAGAAGTGACCAATCTTATAGCAACGATGATAGTGAGAAAGACAGTGTGAAGATTTCAACATTGGACCAGAATAGTATGACTCACACAGGACCAAAACCTCACCGATGTAACGAATGTGGAAAAACCTTCAGTGATCTCTCTACCTTTGATCTTCATCAGCGGTTGCACTTAAAAGCAAAGTCTCATACCTGCAGGGAGTGTGGAAAAGGCTTCCGTTATAGCTCAGTTCTTCGTATTCATCAGAGAGTTCACATGGGGGAGAAAGGCTATAAGCACGGTGAGTGTGGTAAGGAATTCAATGAGAGCTCACTTCTGCAAACCCATCAGAAAGTCCACACTGTAGAGAAGCCATTTAAATGTGAAGAGTGTGGGAAAGGCTTTGGTCGTAGATCAGCACTTACTGTTCATTGTAAAGTCCACACAGGAGAGAAACCTTATCATTGTGAGGAGTGTGGAAGGGCCTTCAGTCAGGCCTCTCATCTCCAGGACCATCAGAGGGTCCACACTGGGGAGAAACCATTCAGATGTGATGCATGTGGCAAAAGCTTCAGTCGGAATTCACATCTTCAGTCCCATCAGAGAGTCCATACGGGAGAGAAGCCATACAAATGTGAGGAGTGTGGGAAGGGCTTCATTTGTAGTTCAAATCTATACATTCATCAGAGGGTCCACACAGGAGAAAAACCCTACAAATGCGAGGAATGTGGTAAAGGCTTTAGTCGCCCTTCAAGTCTTCAGGCCCATCAGGGTGTTCACACTGGAGAGAAATCCTACATATGTAATGTGTGTGGTAAAGGCTTTACTCTGAGTTCAAACCTTCAAGCCCATCAGAGAGTCCACACAGGAGAGAAACCTTACAAATGCGATGAGTGTGGGAAGAGCTTCAGGAGGAACTCCCATTATCAAGTTCATCTGGTAGTCCACACAGGGGAGAAACCCTATAAATGCGAGGTATGTGGAAAGGGCTTCAGTCAGAGTTCGTATCTTCAAATCCATCTGAAGGCGCACAGCGTAGAGAAACCTTACAAGTGTGAGGAGTGCGGACAGGGCTTCAATCAGAGTTCCAGACTTCAGATTCACCAGCTGATCCATACTGGCGAGAAACCATACAAATGTGACGAGTGTGGGAAGGGATTCAGTCGTAGAGCAGATCTCAAAATTCATTGCAGAATCCACACAGGAGAGAAACCATATAATTGTGAAGAGTGTGGGAAAGTATTCAGGCAGGCCTCAAATCTTCTGGCCCATCAGAGAGTCCACAGTGGAGAGAAACCATTCAAATGTGAAGAGTGTGGGAAGAGTTTCGGTCGCAGTTCACACCTCCAAGCCCATCAGAAAGTCCACACTGGGGAAAAGCCGTACAAATGTGAGGAGTGTGGGAAGGGCTTCAAGTGGAGCTTGAATCTTGACATGCATCAGAGGGTCCACACAGGAGAGAAACCCTACAAGTGTGGGGAGTGTGGTAAGCACTTCAGTCAGGCCTCAAGTCTTCAGCTTCATCAGAGCGTCCACACTGGAGAGAAACCGTACAAATGTGATGTGTGTGGTAAGGTCTTCAGTCGCTCTTCACAGCTGCAGTCTCACCAGAGAGTTCACACAGGGGAGAAACCTTACAAGTGTGAGACATGTGGTAAGAGCTTCAGCTGGCGATCAAATCTTACCATTCATCACAGAATCCATGCTGGTGATAAGTCCTATAAAAGTAATAGGAGCGGGAAGAACATCAGAGAGTCCACACAAGAAAATGGCTGTATAAAATGATTTTTTAAAAGAAAACCGAGGTGTCATGTGAATTCTTCCAATCATGAAGTTCAAAAGAAAAAAAATCCTTTGTTTCACGAAAGTCAGTGTTTGAGCCACAGTTTAACACATCCCAGTAGTCAGGAGGCCACACAGAAGAGAACACTTATGAGTGGCATAGTAAGGTACAGTTTGAACTTTGACCTTTATTAAATACTACTCAGGGGAGGCTTTGGAAAGGACGAGTTTTATCAGGTCTTGTATAAAAGCATGATGAACACAAAGTAATGCCCATTAGAATGTAAGCTCTATAAATGCAGAGACTTGTTCTGAATCTACATAGTCTTAACATTGCCAGGGACTTGGGAGGTGTGCAATACTTGTTCAGTTAATAAATAGGGGAAATGGATCTTTTTTTTTTTTAAAGATTTTATTTATTTATTTGACAGAGAGAAATCACAAGTAGATGGAGAGGCAGGCAGAGAGAGAGAGGGAAGCAGGCTCTCCGCCGAGCAGAGAGCCCGAATGCGGGACTCGATCCCAGGACTCCGAGATCATGACCTGAGCCGAAGGCAGCGGCTTAACCCACTGAGCCACCCAGGCGCCCGGGAAATGGATCTTTTGATAGTTGTGTTACGATTACCTCCAGAATTTCATAAAAATTTGTATTCAGAACAAGTAACCTCAGTGTGGCCTTAATGAAATTAATTCAGGCAGACAGAGTTGAAATGCAAGAAAACTAGTAATTTGTCCTAGTAATTTGGCATTGCCTTGTGATGAGCTCCTGTCTTTCCCAGCCTCTTATCAAGGTGGGTCCTATCATTATGGACTTTGAACTTACACTGCATAAAATCAGTGGAATACCAAATTGTTATCTTTTGTGATAGCACAGACTGGAAACTTGATTGCTAATCCTACAATAAGCCATTTTACTATTCATTTTTATTCTCAATGTCAAGGCAGGGGTGTAAGTGTCAAAGTTATACTAATAACATATGTCCCTTAGTAAACGTTGAATTGATCATTAGTTTCTTAGTCTCCACATTTCCAACCACACTTGATATGATTGCCTTCCAAATAAGAGTTTTAGCATTACTTCATTAAAACTTCTTAGGTAGGAACGCCTGGGTGGCTCAGTCGGTTAAGCATCTGCCTTTGGCTCAGGTGATGATCCTGGGGTCCTGGGATCGAGCCCCACATCAGGCTCCTTGCTCAGTGCGGAGCCTAGTTCTTCCTCTGCTTGTCACTCCCCCTGCTTGTGTTCTCACTCCTTGTCTCTGACAAGTAAATATAAAGTCTTAACAAACTTCTTAGGTAGAGAGGCTATTTGAAGTAGATTACTTTTGTCAAGTTCTCTACCCTATTACTCCTTGCTCTCCCCAGACAGAGAAAGAAGAAAAAATTATTTGTTGAAATTCAGTAACTTTATCAAACACATTGATTACCTGGGGACATGACTGACTTTCACATTTTTTCCTAGCAGTGGATTGAATAATGGCTATTTAGTTTTGTTTGTTTGTTTAGAGAGAGAATCCCAAGAAGGCTCCACACTCAGTGTGGAGCCTTACACTGGGCTCGATCTCACAACCCTGAGATATGACCTGAGCAAAACTCAGGAGTTGGACTCAACTGAGCCACCCAGGTGCCCCAAATAATTACTTTTTGAAGTTGGTCAGTATATGTCAAAATACAGAATCCCTTTGGTCTGGAGATGATAGAATAAGAATATATGATTAGGAGATTTAAATAGAAAGGGAGAAAAGGTCAGTAGACATCAATGCTGTTAACTCAGTCTTATTCAAGTGGAAATAAACATTCATCAGGAATTTATATATATGTATTTTGATAAACTTATGCAATAATAGACTCATTAAAATGATGGCCAAGACTTAAGATGGAAGCATGTAACAGTTTAAGGTAGTTTAGGGACATCACATACCTTAATCAACCATGTGTGTCTGTGAATGTGTTAATCATCCAGTCATGTGAAGGGATATTTACCCCACATAAACAGTGGCAAGATTTTCAGGGATTTTTCAGTTATTTTACTCAGATTTTTTAAATTAAGCATCAGTTTTATAGTAAAGTAGTTATTTTATTAAATCAAATTATTAAATTATTATATTAATCAAATTATTAAATCACAGTAAACTATGACTTAAAAATTTATAAGAACATATCTCTTAACAGTAAGAAATCCTATCACCATGTATATAAGACCAAAACTAAGGAATAGAGCTCTGGAAATCAGTTGTTAAAAAAATTTCTGTGGTCATTCAGAGACAGATACATTAGTGAGTGTAACTGTATATTTGTAATTAGTATATTTGAAGTTTATGCATAACTCTATGGGACTAGAAGATTCTAATGTAGTTCCAACAGTGAAAGTTTATACATCCTTATTCTCAGACTTCCCTACAGGGGGAATAGATATCCCAGGGTACTGGCTGGTACTTTCCAGTGCTTGGTCTGATTAGGGAAGTAGCTAGGTCTTTCCAGACACCATGGCACAGAAAACCTTGAGTTGTGGAGAAAAGGAATGATGAGAAAATTGTTTACAGAGTACTGAGTGGGAAAATCATGAAGATGGAGAAAGAAAATATGTATGTTTTGAGGTAAAATTTAACAAAGATTCCCTAAGGGAAAGCTATGTATAGGGGATCATCTAGCACGGTGGGAGCAAGCTGTTGAGCAGGTTTGAGTACCATTTCCGACATAGGCATTTCACTGATCCTTGAGGCTTTTTTGGTTAAATGGCTTTACTCAGCAAAGGATATAATGTGGGAGGCAGGTTTCCAAAGTTGACTTCTTGGACCACACCTTCACATGCTATGTAAAGCCCGCGCTACCTCAAGTTGTGTTAGATAGGAGAAAGCTTAGGCCGGCCTTCTGTGTTTAGTTTTGTTTGGTGATACCAGGATAGCCTGTGAGCTCTCGTGGTAATTTTCGTTTAGTGTGTTGGATCAAAGGTTGGCAAGCTGTTTCCTGTGGTCCAAATGTGGTCAACTCCCTTTAAAGCTTCATTGGAACAGAGCAGTACCCATTCATTTATGTATCTATGGCTGTTTTCTCATTGCAGTGACAGAGTTTAGTAGTTGTGACAAACAGTGGCCCACAAAATCCAAAACACTTTCTAGAGCTTTACAGAATATGCCTGTTGATCCCTGTGTTAAGCTGAAGAGATATGTCTCCCACAACTGGAAAGACCACAAGTAGAGCCTAACTTGAGCCTGGTACAGTCAGGATTTCAGAATGGTTTCCTTTTGGTTCTTGTATCCTCCCTTCTGATTGATCTTGTTCTTTAGGTTGGTCCAGAGATGGTGGTAACAATAGGGACTACCTGTTTCTCCTCAACCAGTGAAAGAGAACTAGTCTTTCATTCGTCATATTGGGTAGTTTACTACTCTGCCTGTGTGCATGACTCCTCTGACCTTGACTTCCATCTACACTAAATTAAACCTCTAATTGTGTATCCAGTTCCATTGGCCTTTGTGGGCCATTCAGTTTCAACTCCTACTTGACACATCAGCTCTTTTTTTTGTGGGGGGTGCCTCTGGGGGATTTTCCCATCTTAGTTTTGAGCATGGCTACATATTAACACTTTGGGGACTTGTTATATAGAGTAAACATTCTTTCCTTCCTCCCTCTTCCTTTCTCTCTCTCCTTTCTTTTCTTCTCTTTCTTAGTCTCTTTTGTTCTTTTTGTCCCTCCCTCCCTCTCTCCTTCCCTCCCTCTTCCTTTCTTCTCCCCCTCCCCCTCCCCTCCTTCCTTTTCCCTTTCCTTTCCTCTCCTTTTCTCTCTCTCTCTTTCTTTCTTTTAACGAAAAGGGGACTCAAAGTCAAATTCAGTCACCAACTGAATGATAACACATTGATTGGTTCACAACCTTGTAGATTCTCTTACGTTATAGAGCATCAGAGGGAAGGAATAGAATCCTGAAAAACTGAGGTGGGAATATATGAGCAGATTCCAACAAAGCTTAGGTCTTTGACGTCTAAACTTAGGCGTCTCCTTTGCCATTAGGAGGAAGCCTTTTGTTCTGCTCTGATGTAGTCTCCTCTTGCCTGAAGAACCTGTAATAATCTCCCCTGTGATGGTTTCCTTGCAGGAAACTTGATCTCTGGTGAACTTTTCTTATTCTTTTTTTTTTTAAGATTTTATTTATTCATTTGACAGAGATCAAAGTAAGCAGAGAGGCAGGCAGAGAGAGAGGAAGGGAAGCAGGCTCCCTGCTGAGCAGAGAGCCCGATGTGGGACTCAATCCCAGGACCCTGAGATCATGACCTGAGCTGAAGGCAGCGGTTTAACCCACTGAGCCACCCAGGCACCCAACTTTTCTTATTCTGACCTGAGTCAACATGAGAGTTGTGGCCCCTCAGCTAATTCCATAATGTGAACTAGTTCCCATTTCCAGAGCACCTTAGAGGTCAGGCTGGGTCTCCTTGAAAGAATCTTATATATTGCCAAAACTGTGTACCACAAATTGTTCTAGACTTCCTCAAAGTGGCTTGCAGCTATATTTTATGGAGGTTATATATTAGGTAAGTGGAAATAACCAGAACATGGAAGGATTGCTAGACACTAGAGATGATATTAACTCCTGGAACCTCAAATGCCTGTGCCCAGCAAATAATAGTGGGGCTTATAAAGAACAAATAATGGATGCTTTTGCTCAGGTTCATATGTGGTGGTCTGAATGGATCCCTGAGCCCGTCATCTGGTTATTTTCTAAGTTCCAGAATGCAGAGTTGCAATAGAAATACCCAACAAGTGGCAGAATCCTCATATTGGTTCTCTCACCAATGAAACAAGGACTATTTTGATAAGAAAGGACAAATAAACACTGTAACTGCTTTGTATATATCAAAATGGAAAACCAAAAGCAATACCGTATTCTTCAAGGGATTCTAGAGGTTAGCACCACTTAGTGGTATCTTGAAAGTCATAGCCCTCTTCAGTTTACTCATTTGACCTGTGCAGAAGACAGGTGAATCTGGGAATGACATGGGATTATTGTAAATTTAATTAGGACCTGACATAACTTGCAGCATCAGATGAGGTTTTATTGCTGGAGCAAATCAACACATTTGCTCCCACCTGATAGGCCACCATTGTGCTAACATGCTTTTCCCCCCTCTGTACCTGTTAGTAAACATCATCCAAAGAAGTTTGGTTTCATCTGGTAGGGCTATCAACGTGCTCTTATGACCCCAGCTCACAGCTACACCAACTTTTTTTTTTTTTAAAGATTTTATTTATTTGCCAGAGAGAGAGAAAGCGAGTATACACAAGTAGACAGAGTCAGGCAGAGGCAGCGAGAGAAGCAGGTTCCCTGTCGAGCAAGGAGCCCTATGCAGGACTCGATCCCATGACCCCGGGACCATGACCTGAGCCGAAGGCAGCAGCTTAACCCACTGAGCCACACAGGCGTCCCTACACCAACTTTTTAATCTTTGTTCACAGTTCGGTCCAGGAATTGGCAAACAATGGCCCAAGGGGCAAATCTGGCTGCCGCTTGTTTTGGTAAATAAAATGTTATCGAAACATAGCCATGACCACTCTACATACTGTCTATGGTGCTTTCAGGTTAATAAGGCAGAGTTGAGTAGTTGTAATAAATCTGTGTGGTCTGCAAAGCCTTAAATATTTACTTTCTGGCTCTTTACAGAAATGATTTTATGACCCTTGATAAATATATATCTAATGACATATGAAGTGTCTGTGACAGGTACGGACACTGCATAGAGCTGGCAGCATGCATCTTTGGGATTTGGGAGCAAAGTTAATGCTATTCTGTGCAGATGGCATTACTCCTGAGAAAGCATCAGGCCTCTTTGATCCCTAGTTAAAATGAAATATTTGGCCATAAGCCAGAAAATTATGCAGTGAAGTCATAAATTTGATTATAGCAGTAGCACTTCAACATCAAGTGGAAGTGACACAGATGAGACTGGGTTTAGACAGAAGTCACAAGTAAGCGGCATGACAGTCACAAGTGACTCAGATTGCCAAAGCTCCAGTTCCTGCTTCTGTGACTCCACCTCTCAACCCATGCCTGTGACCTCATGAGTAGTTCTCTGTGGTCAGTTGAGAGAGTTCTCCAAAGAGAACTACCCAACCCCCTGCTAGGAATTTGGTTACACAAGACCACTTCCATCATGGAAGGGACAGCACACTGTTTTCATTGGAGAAAAGTTGCTCTAGATATGGAATTGCCTCTCCTGCCCAGTGCTGCAAAATCACCATCTGTGGACCTTACATATTGCTTTATTTTTCCTCATGGTGTTCCATCTACCACTGTTTGTGCTGTAATTAAAAAAAAAAAAAAAAAGAATTGTAGCAATGGGGCTCATGTTTGCGGATTCACTGATCTTCTACCATGTTCCCCATTAACTGTCCCACTTCAGTAGCTGAATGTGCCTGGATTCTCAGAATTCCTACAAACTCTTATGCTCCCACATTTGTGTCAGGTCTAATTCCTATTTTAAAGTTTAGTGGCACAGCTTTCCTGACTGAACACTGGCTGATATTGAACCCTGCAGTGTAAGTGCCTGACATTAAGGTACTGATTACTGAGGCATCCATTTTAAAAGATTCATTTTGAGGGGCGCCTGGGGGGCCCAGTGGATTAAAGCCTCTGCCTTCCGCTCGGATCATGATCTCAGGGTCCTGGGATTGAGCCCCACATCGGACTCTCTCCTCAGTGGGGAGCCTGCTTCCCCCTTTCTCTCTCTGCCTACTTGTGATCTCTGTCAATAAATAAAATCTTTTAAAAAATAAAAAGATTCATTTTGAGTAAACATATTGCCAGCTATATGACACAGTTTCTAGCAAAGCAACCAGGTAATGATCTAGGCTGTCCACACCCATGAACTTACTTTTTCAGAAGCCATGGGTGGCCTAGATAACCTAGATAACTGACTGCTTCCATGACCTGGCCTCTGCTCTCCCAGCTCCTAATTACACTTGTATGTTGCAACTTAGCCAATAATGAGTGAATCCTTGTGAAACCCCAGATGTCCCGCCCTTGAACCCAAGTAAAGGCAGAGCTTCCGGTCTGAGCTTGTTGTTTTTCTTTGACCTCCCTGTGTGGCCTTTGGGGATGCCATGTACCCTCCAGGATGTGTGAGTTATAAATCTTATTCCTAGTTTTTTGCTGAAATGTGCCCTGTGATCATAGCAAAAACCAACAAGAGCTGGTCCAGCCACAACACTCGCCCCAGTGGGGCTCTATACAAATAACACAGAACCTGGACGAGTGCCGCAGGCATCCATAGACAAGAGCATTACCACTGGTAGGCTTGGATAGATGCAACAGATCATTTCTGCTGCTCCTTTTCGGTGACTACCCTTCTCACATGCACTCTCCTAAATTCTGTCACCATTGGCTACTTTTCCTTTTGTTTATCCTCACATAAATGGAACTATATTATACGCTTTTGTGTCCCACTTATTTTGCTCAGTATAGTGTTTGTGAGATTGAAACATTGTTTCTAAGCAATCATTTACCTATTCTGTTATTGCAGAGCAAAGTAGGCAACCTACATCCTATAGGCCAGATATTTTGGGATGTGTGTGTTGTGTGTTTATTTTTCTGCTTGCTGGAATGGAATTCCTGTGTCACGGAGGATGCATATATTTAATTCTCACAGACACTGCCAAACATTCTGCACGTGATTGAACTAATTTATGTTAGGTCCGTTATTAAATGAAATGAGACTGAGACAAAGTGAAAGTTATTTAAAGCTTTGTTTTATGCTAAGTATTAGAAATCAAACTGATCAGCCAAGGGAACGAGACTGAAACAAAGTTAAAGTTATGCAAAGCTCTATTCTATGCCAAGCATTAGAAGTCAGACTGACCGGCCAGGGCCGTCTCCGAAGAGAGCAACCACCTCCAGCTTACAGGCTCAAGAATTGACTGACTGACGGGTCAGGGCTGACTCCTAAGAGAGCGACCCCTCCCAATCTTACAGGCTACCTTTTATTGGGTAAAACTGCAACCCATATTTTGGTATCTCAACCCATCGGGTTTGTGTGTCTCTTGTTGATTGGCTAGTTTCATCCGGTCTGGTGATGTGTTATTCAAGGTTACTTCATACTAGGAACCATTACAAACAGTACTTTCTGGGAAGGCTTATTCATAGGAATTACGAAGGCTTATTCATATGAATTCATATTCATATGAATGAAGGCTCATTCATTCAATATGTTATTCTCATACATATTCAGTGTGAATAATAAGATTGTCGTTCTTCCCAAGATGGAGTCATTTAGGTTTAGGTAAGACCTCACTGTTACAAACAGTACTTTGTACTGATTAGATGTCTCTACCTGGCCTGACTCGTCTTTGTATTCTGGGCTCTGTTATCAGGAACTAGCCAACTACATTTTACTGGTTTTCTGGACTTGCTTCTAAGTAAGTTTCTCCAGGGGAAGAGTCAATTTAAGTTTACTGCACAAACAAAAAAATGGCTATTTACCCAAGATGGAGTCACTCTGGCTATATAGGTCCTTACAATTTATAGTCCCACAAGCAAAGCAATAGAGTTCTAGTTGCTCCATATCCCTGTCAACACTTTTGTAGTGCCAGATTTTTAATTAAAAAATTGTTTTGGTCACAAGGGTTTGTGGAGAGTGGTGTCTCATTGAGGTTTCCATTATTACTCTGATGACTAATGCTATTGAGAAAATTGAGGACCTATTCAAAGGCTTAGTATACATTTATATATCCTCCTTTATCCAGTGCTTGTTCAAATGATTTGTGGATTTTTTTTTCTTGTTGTGATTTCTTATTCTTGGATTTACAGGATTTCTTTATATTCTGCTAAAATTCTTTAATACTGTGTATTGTGATTTTTTTTTCCAGTTCTGTGGCTCCCAACTTCATTTTCCTTATGGTACCTTTCAGTGAACAATCATGCTTTTAAGTTTTCCCATGGTTTTTTTAGTTAGTGATTTTTAGAAATCTTCACCTATCACAAATTCATGAAGGTATTTTTTTTTAATGAAGATATTTTAGTATCTCTCTTTTTTTTTTAAGATTTATTTATTTGACAGAGAGAAATCACAAGTAGACAGAGAGGCAGCCAGAGAGAGAGAGAGAGGGAAGCAAGCTCCCTGCTGAGCAGAGAGCCCGATGTGGGACTCGATCCCAGGACCCTGAGATCATGACCTGAGCCGAAGGCAGCGGCTTAATCCACTGAGCCACCCAGGCGCCCCTAGTATCTCTTTTTAAATCTTTTTTTTTTTTTTAAAGATTTTATTTATTTATTTGACAGAGAGAAATCACAAGTAGTCGGAGAGGCAGGCAGAGAGAGAGAGAGGAGGAAGCAGGCTCCCTGCTGAGCAGAGAGCCCGATGCGGGACTCGATCCCAGGATCCTGAGATCATGACCTGAGCCGAAGGTAGCGGCTTAACCAACTGAGCCACCCAGGCGCCCCATCTTTTTAAATCTTTTAAGGTCCACATTCCAGGGAAACTTGGGTGGCTCAGTTGGTTAAGTGTCCACCTTCAGCCCAGGTCATTCCAGCATCTTGGGATCAAGTCCCACAGTGGGCCCCTTGTTCAGCAAGGAGACTGCTTCTCCCTTTGCCTGCCACTCCCCCAGCTTGTGCTCTCTCTCTCTCTGACAAATAAACAAAAAATATTTTTAAAAATCCATATTCCGTTTCATATGGAATGAGTTCATTTTTATTTACGCATTCTATTGTCCCTCAAGATCACAACCTGAGCCACAATCCTGTTGGTCACCTAACTGACTGAGCCTCCCAGGTACCCCAAGAGAGAGAATCTTAAGCAGGTTGCACACTCAGCAGGGAGCTGAAGGAAGGGCTCAATCTCATGACCCTGAGATTGTGACCGGAACCAAAATCAAGAATCAGATGCTTAACGGACTGAACCACCCAGGAGCTCCAAGAAAGTTAATTTTTAAGATGCAAGATAATATTGTTGAAACTTGGGAATTTCAAAAGCATGGAAATTAAGACAAATTTTGTTAAATTAGTTTCTTCATAGGGGCACCTGGGTGGCTCAGTGGGTTAAAGCCTCTGCCTTCTGCTCAGGTCATGATCTCAGGGTCCTGGGATCAAGCCCCACATCGGGCTCTCTGCTCAGCAGGGAGCCTGCTTCCTCCTCTTTCTCTGCCTGCTTCTCTGCTTACTTGTGATCTCTGTCTGTCAAATAAATTTAAAAAAAAATTAGTTTCTTCATAACTAAGGATGTTTATTCAATGTAGGACACAATAAATGAATTTAAAAATCCAGTTCAGGTGCCAAGACAATTCAGTGGCAAAAGAATGGTCTCTTCAACAAATGGTGCTGAGACAACTCGATGTGCACAGGCAAAAGATGTCACACCCGCTTCTTCATGCAATATACAAAAACTAGGATCAAGGACCTAAACATAAGAACTGAAAATCAGGGGCACCTGGGTGGCTCAGTTGGTTTCGTGATTGCCTTTGGCTCCCGTCATGATCCCAGGGTCCTGGGATCAAGACCCATGTTGGGCTCCTTGGGAGCCTGCTTCTCCCTCTCCCTCTGCCTGCTACTCCACCTGCTTGTACTCTCTCTCTCAAATAAACAAAATTTTAAAAAACCTAAAAATCAGACTTTTAGATGAAGACATAACCATAAATCTTCATGACCTTGGATTAGGCAATGGTTTCTTTCTTTCTAAAAAAAAAATAAAGATTTGTTTATTTATTTTATTTTATTTTTTTAAAGATTTTATTTATTTATTTGACAGAGAGAGATTACAAGTAGGCAGAGAGGCAGGCAGAGAGAGAGAGGAGGAAGCAGGCTCCCTGCTGAGCAGAGAGCCCGATGCGGGACTCGATCCCAGGACCCTGAGATCATGACCTGAGCCGAAGGCAGCGGCTTAACCCACTGAGCCACCCAGGCGCCCCTGTTTATTTATTTTAGAGAGAGTGAGTGAGAGAGCACAAGGGGAGAGGCCAGAGGTCACTCTTACCAAACTTCATCATTTTTATTGTTTTATTCATGGAATGATCTCTGGACTTAAAAAAAAAATTCAGTCTGTTTTCCATTTCATGAATTTCTTATCTTTATCATTTCCTTCCATCTACTTACCATATTTTTGTTTTCTTTTTATTAAATTCCTGAGATTGATGTTTCCATTTTTATTTTTAGCTTCCCTTCTGTTATAGTAAATGCTCTTAAGACTCTACAATTCCTCCTAGGATTGAAACTTCCGATTAAAAAAAAATATTTATTTGAGAGAGAGAGAGAGTAAGAGTAAGAGAGCAAGAGATCATGAGCAAGGGGGAGGGGTAGAGGGAGAAGCAGACTCCCCGCTGAGCAGGGAGCCCCATGCAGGACTTGATTCGAGGACCCTGGGATCATGGCCTGAGCCGAAGGCAGACCTTAACCAACTGAGCCACCAAGGCACCCTAAACCTTCCCATTCTGATTGTGAATTTCTTCTCCTTGTAATTCTGTCAGCAGGGAGTCCTGCATAGGGCTGGATCCCACAACCCCAGGATCATGACCTGAGCCTAAATCAAGAGACCCTAGCTTAACTGACCCAGGAACGGATGTGCCTCTTAATTTTGCTTAAAGTTTGCTTTATATTACATTGAAGCTGTTATTCTTGATAATCTGAAGCTTATGCAGTCAAATGCTCTACCCCTGAGCTATACCCCCTAATCTGAAGCTTATGAAGTGTTTATTTGTATACCTCATAATGCTTTTATCTTCAAGGACTCTTTGGTCTAGTATTAATACATTTTTAGAGTTTAGAAAAAATGTGAAGCCTAGGGTGATGTTCTCTTTCTCTAGAAAAGATGTTCATTTGTTTGTGCTAGGTGCTTGAAGAGTGTAACAAAAAAGATTCACCGTAAACCAATTTCAAGTAGTGACGTGATTGGGAGTTTGTCTTCAGTCTCTACCAAAGACAATCCACTTCCCTTATATTTTTACTCCTACCGGGAAGCTCTTGGGGATTACTCACCACCTTACTCTTACCTCCTCCCGAACCCGTCCTCACGAGTGGCTAAAATGCTGCCCGGTTTTCAATAACAGAATCAAGGAAGACACTCGTAGCCTAAAATGGCACAATTTCACCAAGATTCTCTCTGGCATTCTAGGAATTAATACACACACGCTCAGAATACCTGGAAGTATTTTCTCCTCAGAGGGCGGAGCTCGGGCGTCATTTATCTTGTGCATTCTGGGAGTTGTAGTCTGGAGTCCTTGTAGCCTGCAGCACTTCCGCTTCTGGGCAGCTGGAGCGGGGGATTGTGGGAAGTGGTCCAGGTGCTCCCTCTAGGCGGAAGGAGACTCGCTATAGTGCTACGCCTCTGCTCACCTTCCTGTCCAGTATCTTCCATCCCAGGGACCTTTCTAAAACTGAGCGGGGTGCCAGCGGGACCTCTGCTCTCGGGGAAAGGAAGAAAAACCGCGGCTGGCAGAGGAGGGTGGAGTTGGGAGGGATTTGCGTTCGCCTCCCGCGGGGAGGGCCTGGTGCTTCTCCGGGTTGGGGCGGCGCAGGTCTCGTGGCTCCTGGTCTGAAGGTCTCCTGGCACTCCTGCCGGCTTTCCTCACCGACCAGTCTGTTCTTCCCAGCAGAACAGTGTTTTGCTATTTACTTAATCTTTCTTGGTCTCGTTATTCTCATCTTACAAGTAGTGTATCTGGTGGTGGTCCCTTATCATTTTACAAGAATTCGTGAAATGACAACAACAGCCTTGTGAGGTAGATAATGCTGTTATTATCTTTTTAGGGAAAGAGATGACAAAGAATGAAGTTTCATCCCATTTATACAGTCAAGCGGTTACAAGCTTTCTATACCATTATATTTTTCAATACTGGATACATGCAATCCAACCACTAGATCTGTGCATTCTCAAGATTAACAATAGCTTTTCTTCCTATAAGAGGACTTGACTGCACCATATGCTGCAAATTGTTTGATAAATTTATGCTAAAATTTACTTGGGAATCATGTCTTAGGTAATTGACTTTATCTGAGGGAGTAATGAAATGTATCATCTCCCCTGCTAGCAGATCTGAAGTTCAGAGAACAGCACCTTGGTTCAACCCACACAGTGATAGGGACACTGGATTATTTTCTCATACATTTACATTTAAAGGGGACAAAGCCCTGACCTCTTATTTTATTTTTTAATTGTTTAATTTAAAGTCTAGACCTTTGAAAAGCACTTCTGGATTCTAAACTTGGTAAGAGGCATATTGGGCCTCTAACAAGATTTACAAGTGCATCTAAAGGTCAGAGAAAAGATCCCAAAAGCCCTGGGTTTCCTATGGAAATGCTTTAAGAAAATGCTCTCATCTTTTGGACAAGGAAAATTCCTTTTTTGTTTTTCCTTTTTCATTTACTCTTGCTAAGCTTGTTTGCCCAAAACTTACAGCTGGTAAGAGGCAAAACTGCCATTTGAACCCAAGGTGTTAGAGCCTCAAGTCTATGTTTTTAATCTCAATGTTGTACATAAAAAAATATAACAGGAAATAGTTCTGAATATGTTCTGAGGAAGTTTTTTTTCTAACAGGTTTAGAAGATCTTTTGGGGCTTTATACATTATGTTCTTATTATAGTAAAATATATGCCCATTATAGAGAGATTAGGACATACAAAAATATAAAAAGAAAAGAGTAGGAATAACCTGTAATCTCAGGGATTAGACATAACCACTGTTATCATTTGTAATGTATTTATGCATAGGCGCTGTACTACAAATGGTATTTCTTTCTTAAATATTATTTTGGAACTTTATTCCAAATAAATAGGAATTTATTCTTATGCTGCCCGGTTTTCAGTAACAGAATCAAGGAAGACACTCGTAGCCTAAAATGGCACAATTTCACCAAGATTCTCTCTGGCATTCTAGGAATTAATCCACACATGCTCAGAATACCTGAGTCATCTGCAGCCCTTGTCAACATTTTGATGAGGCATGGAGCCCAATGCCGACATGAGCTCATGGTCCTGAGATCAAGATCTGAACTGAGATCAAGAGCCAGATGCTTCATGGATGTACAGTTATTGATAATATTTTAATCATCATAAAGCAAAGTTACTAAACCATCCACCCCTCATTCATGTTTCCCATCATCTGAGGATAATATTTATTTTTTACAGGTTGGTCATGAGTCAGGTCGAGTTTCCAGTGCCCTTATATGTATTTATCAAGATGTTCCTTCTCATTCCTATTGTTATCTCCATTTTACAAGTAAAAAAAAGGACAGAGTTCACAGAATAAGTGGCAGGATTATTATTTTAATCTAGGCAGCCTGATTCCAAGCCTGTAGTCTTTTACACATTGCTTTTATTAGCATACAGGACAAAACCCCACAAGATGTCTTATCGGAGCAAAGAATATTTAAGCCGTGGGGAAGACCGCATCCTGTAAGTGAATGGAGCAGGTGAGTATGACCTAATGAGCAGCAGATATGATGAGGCTTTAAAGTATTTTTTTAATCTTTGGAAAGATTTAGTTTACTTATTTGACAGAGAGAGACACACAGCAAGAGAGGGTACACAAGCAGGGGGAGTGGGAGAGGGAGAAGCAGGCTTCGGGCTGAGCAGGGAGCCCATTGCGGGACTCATCCCAGGACCCTGGGATCACAACCTGAGCCGAAAGCAGACTCTTAACTGAGCAACCCAGGTGCCCCTCAAAGAGGCTTTTCATGGGAGTGTAAGTTATTCACTACAGCTGGGCATGAATACAAAGTAGATTTGAGGAGGAAAAAAATATGGAAGTTTCCTGTTCATGTGACTTGCTAAAGCATTTGGAACTTCTTTGAGGGCACTGGATAGATATGCAGGTGAAAATAACTGAATTTCCGTGTTATGCAATATCTCTCTGGCATCAGGGAGGAAAAAAGTGATTGAAATTAAGTATCTGTTCATGTTGATTATACAAGATGTGACTAATGAGTGATTAGCACTCAGGCTCCGTTTGTCAAATGCCAAAATTTTTTTTTTAAGATTTTATTTATTTATTTGACAGAGAGAGACCACAAGTAAGCAGAGAGGCAGGCAGAGAGAGGAGGAAGCAAGCTCCTGGCTGAGCAGAGAGCCTGGGGGGCTCTCAGCACCCTGGGATCATGACCTGAGCCGAAGGCAGAGGGTTAACCCACCGAGCCACCCAGGTGGCCCTCAAATACCAAATCTTGAAACCTGGCTTTAACGCTTGCTATTTCAGTAACACGGGCAAATTACTTAACCTTCCTCTGCCTCCGGCTCCTGTAAAGTGAAGGAAATAATAGTATTTACATAAAAACAAGTTGTTACAAGAGAATCCCGGAGTCTAAAGTGTTTGGGATAGTCCGTAGCATACACTGAGAACTTCATGAGAGATATGTGTGTAACAGAAGGAATACACGTTTATTATTGACAGTTAGATGGAAACGGAAAGAAGTCTACATTCTTTTCGCTGCCACAGTTAAGAATTACAGGACAGTGATCTCTGTCAGATAAATAAAGAAAAAATCTTAAAAAAAAAAAAAAGAATTACAGGACAGCTAAAGGAAAGGAAAGCAGAGCAAAGTTTTATTAAAGTACAATCCAAGAGAGGAGCAGGCCAATGGATAGAGACAATGCACCCCCCCCCCAAAAACTCCCAGGTGTGGGCTTCTATCATTTTTCCCCTTTGGGGCTGGTGCTGGGGTTGCAACATTTGAGAGAAAGTCCTGGATTATATAATAATTAGCCAACTACACATGTCCTTTTCCAAAATATATTGGAAATGCCTGCACAGGGTAGGAAACTGCATTATTTCTCTTCTGGAGACAGGTCCAATGCGGACAAGAGGCAGCTTTCTGCACAAGTGCAACGAGCACAACAAACCAAACTCTTCCTCTGTCAGGATTTTGTAACCGAAAATGAGTTGCTACAGGATGGACTAGGGTGGTCTCTGGGCGGTCCTTGTTTGGGGCTCTCTTTCAGGACGTCTAAGGTCCATCCTCTTGTCTCTCATGCCTAGCTTCCTGCCCAACACGTTCAGTAAAGAAGAAATGCAAACATATATTATAGTGGAGGTATGGATATTTTGGGGTATTCCCTTCTGCTCCACATCTTTATATCTTTTAAACATCAGTGCTATCATATGTTTGAGCAAATAATTTTTACAGTCACCATTTCATAAAAATCTAATTAGCGGTAATGTATTCATCCCTCAAACTCAGAAGTCTCTCTGAGGAATGAAGACAAAAACCCCGGTTGGGAAACTGATCATACAAGAATGCTGAAGTTTGTCTTTTTACTCTGAGTATGTCTAGCTGTTCCCCAAAGCCAAGTTTTGAATTATTTGTGCCTCTCACAAAAGTTGATGTCTACAATGTATTCTGCCTTCACTGCATTTTGGGGGGCTCTCATTCTTTTTTATGTCTAAAAAGGGTCTGAAACTGCAAAATAAAGGCTATCGTTTTATCCCTTCTTTGTCTAGTAGTATTGGGTACGATTTCTTTAGTGACGGATCACGTGATCTGCTTCTGTTACAAACTTTTTCTTTTAAGCCTCTGTTCAAATATTTGCTAAGTGCGTTTTGTTTGTCAATGGAAAAAACTCAACTTCCCTGGCATCAGAGAACTGCTTTATGTCTGCAAAATGGTAAGCCCGAAAGCGGGTTCTGGAAGTTGAAGTCCTCCAACTACAAGGAGGAGATTCGCTCGGGAGGAAGAAGGCGTGGTTTAAGGGGGCGGACATAGTCCTTCCTCCTCTTGGGGGATATGGGTAATGTAGTCCTCAACTAACAAGGACTTCCCCCGCCCCGCCCTCAAGCGCTTGCTCCTCCCCCGCCTCGGGATTTCTGGGAAGTGTAGTTCCGGGGCGCCGTGTAGTCAGAGACACTTCCGCCCCGGAAAAGCAAGACCGCCACCATCTTTTCGGTCCGGAGGTGAGTCAGCCTTGCACCCTCACGCCCCCTCCGAGTGTTTTCCGCCTGAGCGTGGGACTAGTCGCTACCTAGCCGGCCGTTTTAGGATGGAGAAGTCGCGGCCGCCGGCGGAGGCTGAGCGATTGAGGGCAGAAGTTTGGATTCCCTCGGCTCTCCTCCCCGGCTTACCCAGCAGCGCTGCTACTTCTGTCGGTACAGTACCTGGCGACTTGCTCTCTGCGCTCTCCTTTCCTCCTCCGTCAAGTCGCGACAGCGGGAGTAACTCTCGGGTCGAGCTGTGATTCGCAGGAAACGAGACGCTACGTGTCCGGAGCTTTGAAAGGGGGCGGCACGGGGTAACGGGTTGGCCATTGCTAACAGGAGTTTTCTGCCTGGAAGCCGCGGTGCAGGGAGCGGGGCCCGGGCTCTGGGAGCAATGGCGTGGCCCGGCTGCCAGCCTCCCGGATACCCAGCTCTTCCCGAGCTTTCCACCTGTCTCCTTCAGGAGCCCCGAACCGCCCGCGCCCAGGGATGTCCGCTGCAGTTTATCCGAGGGGCATTCGCCGTCGTGTCGTCCCACCGCGTCCTGCTCTTCGCGTCCCCTGACTTCGGGAAGGGGAGGAAGGACGGACTTCTGGGTGCGTACTAGCGAAAGCTCTTTCTTTCTTCTTCTTCTTTTTTTCTTTAAGATTTTATTTATTTATTTTACAGAGACCATAGGTAGGTAGAGAGGCAGGCAGAGAGAGGGGAGGGAGGGAAGCAGGCTCGCTGCTGAGCAGAGAGCCCGATGCGGGGTTCGATCGTGGGACTCTGGGACCCTGGGACCACGACCCGAGCCGAAGGCAGAGGTTTCAACCCACTGAGCCACCCAGGCGCCCCGCGAAAGTACTTTTTTGATGTGTCCTCTCTGTTTTCCGTTCACGGGTTTCAGTCACTCGGTCAGTGACTTACTTACTAGGGAAATGTTCCAGTGTTTGCTGTATCCACCTGCGGGTGTTCCATCTCCTTGTTGATATGTGTGAATGTGTAGGTGAGTTTTGTTTTTTGTGTTTCATTTTGTTTTTGTTGTTTTTTAAACCATACGCACGTGCATTTATTTTGGGACTTTACGACCCTACACTTTTTGCTCTTCCTTGTTTGCATTTTGGTTTCCTTTTACTTGCTCAGCTGGTTTGGAATAAAAACGGTTGCTTGTCTCAGATACTAAATGTAGCCGCTGTGTATTCTCATTCTGAGAAATACAGAAACGAAATCTGTACTTGATACTTGATGATGGCACCTCACCACCACCACCTTTTTTAAACTGGAGGTCAGGTTATCGGTCTGTATTTTGTTACAACAACCCTCGAAATTGGTCCTATCGTTCTTGGGCTTTTTTTTTTTTTTTTAATTTTTTTTTTTTTCCTAATTTATTTGACAGAGGTCACAAGTAGGCAGAGAGGCAGGCAGAGATTGGGAAGGGTAAGCAGGCTCCCTGCTGAGCAGAGAGCCCCATGTGGGCTCTATCCCAGGACACTGGGATCCTGACCTGAGCTGAAGGCGGAGGCTTAACCCACTGAGCCACCCAGGCGCCCCCCACCCCTTTTTTTAAATAACAAAAATGTTACCAGCATATTTACAAATGTTTTCTTACCATTGCTTCTTTCCAGGTTTGTATAGTTAATGATTGTTCTTCATCCTTGTTCAGCTGAAATGTCTTTTTTTTCCCTCTCTCATGTCAGTAGTCATTTGGTTGAACATAGAATTCAAGTTTGACGATTATTTCCATTCTTCCTTTTGGAGATAGCATTCAATCCTTTGAGGTCTCCATTCTGTTTCCTTGATTCTGTCAATCAAATTGTCATTTTGTTAGGTAAACTGTATTTTCTTTCTGGGGGTTTTAAGGATTTTTGTTGTTTTCAGTTCTTTTTATTTATTCACAGTTTTTAATTCTTTACATTCCTGAGTTTCAGCATGATTTGTTTAGGATGTATTTATTTTTTAAAAAATTGTATAGGTGGGGGAGGGGCAGAGGGAAAAGGAAAGAGAGAATTCCAAGGAGGCTCCCTGCTCAGTGCAGACTTCAAAGAGGGGCTGGGTCTCGCAACCCTGAGATCATGACCTGAGCCAAAATCAAGAGTCTGACCCTTAACTGACTGAGCCACCCAGGCACCCAAGGAGTGTATTTATTTTTATTTGTACTGTTCAGAATTGCTGTATATGAACTCAGCAATTATCTTTTGAAATAGGAGCTCTCTGCCATTTCTTTGGTTCTGTTTTCGTCATACTCCTCCCATTGAACAAATGTTGGAGCCTCTCGCTCTATCTTCTGTGTCTTGATTCTTATTTTGCATCTTTCTTTAATTTTATGCACATGGGATAAAAGGCATTTATCAATAAGCCTTTTTTACTTCACCAGGTAAATTGACTTGAAGTGATGCTTTTTAGAAAGCTAATACCAGTGTGGATAAAATGTTACTAGGTGGGCAAAAACTTGTAAGTAAGAAGAAATAAATTTATTTATTTATTTATTTTTAGTTAGACAAGTAAGAAAATTTTTTTTAAGGTTTTGTTATCCATTTGACAGATCACAAGTAGGCAGAGAGGCAGGCAGAGAGAGAGGGGGAAGCAGAAGCAGGCTCCCTGCTGAGCAGAGAACCTGATGCAGGGCTCGATCCCAGGACCCTGGGATCATGACCTGAGCTAAAGGCAGAGGCTTTAACCCACTGAGCCACCCAGGTGCCCTGTAAGAAAAAATTTTAAGTGGGAATTAGGATTTTCAGAGAATAAAGGTGACTTTCATAGGAGAGCATTAGTGTATGAAGTCCAGATACCTTCCAGGTCTTTTTTGCTTTTGTTGGAAAAGACATGTGCAGTTAAAGTTTATGATGCAAAGTATCGTCTGCTTTTTTGCAGCTGCAAGAAAAAGGGCCTCCTGGTTCTTTGAATTTTCCATCTGCTCGTTTAGTCTGTGGAACAACCTTCTGAGGTGAGTTAAGATACACAGCTCTTATCTTCATGTGCAGATGATCACAGTGAGGCATGGGGGTTTTTCTTTAACAACCCTAACATTATGTGGATGGTGAGAATTATTTTGAGGATTTAAACCTAGGCCATTGACTTTAGAACCCATTTTTTTTTTTTTTTTTTTTTAAACTAAATGTTAACAGCACCCTTCATTTCCTACATCCTCAGGATGTCATTCTTCTAGTAGGAATACTGCATTTGGTTGTCCCGGTCACTGCCCAGTGGCCCATGGCTGACAGACTTCGGGGTTGGAGTCTGCTCCATGCTCTGCTCACTGTGCTGTCTGTAGCCTCTGCAGCCTGGAAGTAGGAGAGCTGTCATTTAATTTCTGGCCTGCATCTCATGGCTTCTTTGTCCTTCCCCAGTTATGTCTTCTCAGGACTCTGACCTTCCCCAGAAAGAGCAGGAGAAAATGAGCAAGTTTCAGGTAAGGAATTCTTTTCTGTTTCCTTAGATGTGATTTCATTTCTCACAGATTAGGCTCATCTTTCTCCTCTTTGGAAAAGTTAATGGAAAACCGCAGATTTTGAGTGCGGGTGGTATGCCAGGCTATGTGTGCGCGTGTGTGTTTAGTACTTATCTTTATTGTTTCACAAGACAGTTTTTGGAAAAATAATAAAAATTTGAAATAGACCAAAAGAATTTACAGTACTACCTTGTTCATTGGCCAACTCTTTGTACTTTACCTTATGCCTTTTTTACTTGCATTTGTAATTTTATATTTGTAGTATTGGAAGTGATGGGATACATAGTTGATCCTCAAATAATGCAAGGTTTAGAGACCCTGACCTCCTTGAAAATCCACATGGAACTTTTGACTTCCCAGAAGCTTAGCTCTTAGCTTACTGCTGATCAGAAGCCTTACCAATAACATCAACAATTGATTAACACATATTTTATATGTTTTCTGTATCGTATATTGTATCTTACAGTAAAGTAAATGAGAAAAAGAAAATATTATCAGGAAAATTGTAAGAGAGGATCCATTTTTAGTGCTGTAAAAAGATATGCATGTAAGGTGGACCCATGCAGCTCAAACCCTTCTTGTTAAAGAGTCACCTGTACTTAGATACATTAGAGAAAGGCTTAATAACTCTTTTATTAAGGTTAGTAAGATAAGGGGTGCCTGGGTAGCTCAGTGGGTTAAGCCACTGCCTTCGTTCAGGTCATGATCTCAGGATCCTGGGATCGAGTCCCGCATCAGGCTCCCTGCTTAGCAGGGAGCCTGCTTCCTCCTCTCTCTCTGCCTGCTTCTCTGTCTACTTGTGCTCTCTTTCTCTCTCTGTGTGTCAAATAAATAAATAAAAATCTTTAAAAAAAAAAAAGATTAGTAAGATAAGGAAAAACCAAGTTGGAATAGGAGTGAAAAAAATGGAGTGTCAAGGCAAATTTATGACAAAAGTAATGATTGTTAATAAGTAAATATGTGCAAATGTTAATAAAAGCTTTCTAATTATTTCACTTAGATTGTCCTATTTGGTCAGAGTCTAGAGATTCAGGAACACTTGTACTCTCTTGCATGAAAGGTGAATTGGGAAAACCTCCTGGGAGGGAAATCTGCCACTGTGCTTTGAAAATTTTGAAAGTTTTGAAAGTTTATTCTGTGGCTTTGTAGTTGCTACTTTTAGCTAAGGTCTCAGTAAAAGGATCTCTGCAGCACTGATTAAAATTAAAAATCTGGGGCCATCTGTTGGCTCAGTTGGTTAAGCAACTGCCTTCGGCTCAAGTCATGATCCCAGGGTCCTGGGATAAAGCCCTGAATCAGGCTCCCTGCTCTGCAGGGAGTCTGCTTCTCCCATTCCCTCTCTTTCTCCTTTTCCCCTTGCTTGTGCATTCTCTCTCTCTCTCTCTCTTTCTCTTGCTGTCTCTCAAATAAATAAAATCTGAAAAAAAAAATTGAAGATCTGTAACTATATGTGATTTGGATGATGGAAGATATATCATCAGTTCTAAGGGAAGTTAAACTCTGTGGTCATAAAATGGAATGAGACACTGATGATCGTAATTATTCAAGTTTATTGAGCAGTTAGCTACATGCTAGGCACCATTTTACGTGCTTTACAAATACTCATCTAATGTTTTCAAACAATTTGTGGTACAGACATCATTAAAGAGAAGTGGAAATGGAGATAGTGGGAAGTAAGGAATTTCCCCAAGGCCCTAGAATTAAAACTGTGAAATTTGAGCTTAGTGCTTTCACCAGCCGTGAATGCTGCAGGTAGATGCAGCACGTACGTTGAAAACACGGAAAAGCTGTGTGCTTGTCCTGGGAGGGCTGCCCAAGGCCTGTGAACACTGCTGACATCGAGACAGAACCCAAGCCTTGTGGGGTGCTTGGGAGGGGACAGTGAGGGGGGACACTCTGGGACTAAAATCTGCCTGGGCACCCTCCAAAGTGGCAGCCGTTTTTTTTTGGGGGGGGGGGGTAATCCTCTATCCTCCTCTGTGCTGCCCCTTTTCCAGTGGCGCTTGTGGGATTAAGGTTGTGTGCGTTTCATGTGTAGGAGGCGGTGACGTTCAAGGACGTGGCGGTGGTCTTCACTGTGGAGGAGCTGGGGCTGCTGGATTCCACCCAGAGGAAGCTGTACCGAGATGTGATGCTGGAGAACTTCAAGAACCTGGTCTCAGTGGGTGAGGACAGTCGCCCCATGACACCCCCTTGAGAGTCAGTGTCCTTAGTTGTTCAAAGCTTTGGACCTTTTGAATTAATTCCCTGACCCTAAAGACTCAGGTTTTTCTAATCCGTAGGACTACAGGCATAGGTTTTCCTTGTTTTTCTGCTCAGGTAAAATTCTGTCCAGGGGCTATTTTGCCCCGAGGTGACATTTCATCGGGGAGGGGCTCCACTGGCCACTGATGTTGCTAAACCTCCTGTAGTGTACAGTTCAACCTCCAGGGCAAAGCATTAGCCAGTCCAGAATGTCAGCGGTGCCTCAGTTGAGAAACCCTGAGTCAATTAATTACAAATGGGAAACATAAATATAAATTGGCTTTTACACTGTGTCTTGCAAATGCTTTTTCAAATTGTGGTTGTAATCCATTGGTGGGTCATGGCATTAATTTAGTACCCTGTGCTGGCACTTTTTTTTTTTTCAATAAAATAGAATAAGGATAGAAACTAAAAGAGTTCCTTATCAAGACCTCACACTGCAGCAGAAACTGACCATTTGCGGTGAGTGGTGTGAGTGTCGGAAGTAGGCTGAGAACAGACATTGGCTGAATCTAATTTTATCTCTATCTAGACATGAACTAAGTCATGGCCTAAATTTACCTATTACAGTTCATGATCAGGAGAGTTCCGGAAATATCACTTTAAAGGTTCTGAGGGTTGTAGAACTTGGACAGAAATACATTTTAGCCATGTGTGTATCTTAGAGGTGTATATCTGCCCTTTCACAGGACATCTTCCCTTCAAGCCAGAGATGGTTTCTCAGTTGGAAGCAGAAGAAGAGCTTTGGATGATGGAAGGGGAACCCCAAAAAAGTGTGACCAGTGAGGACCACATGGCTGTTCCTTCAGGTACCAGCTAATCTGCATCTCACCACATCCGTGCTTACCGCACTTTCATCTGAGCTCTGTCCTCTCTTCTGCACCGGGACAGCAGCCTCCACGTTGGTCTCCCTGCCTTCTCTCTTGCTCTCCTGTCATCTGTTCTCCACATGGTACCAGAGTGATTCCTTAGAAAGCAAGTGAAGTCATGCCATTCCCCTGCTGAAAAACCCTCCAAAGACTTCCTGTTTTGCTCAGAGCCCTTGCAGTGGCCTACGAGACCCTCCCTGATCTAGATTCCTCACCAGGTTCTTTTTTGATTAGCCTTGCTTTTACCCTGACTTAGGTCATTCCTGGCTCCCCTGGGGTGTTCTCTCTGCTGCTTCCCGGCCTTGGACCAGCTCAGCTTCCCCTCTGCCTGGGCCGAGTCTGCGGCCACTCCCTTACTAAGGTTTTGCTCGGATTTCATCTGCATCTGCTGGGCCTTCTATGTCTGCCCTTTCAAACCTCATCCTCTCCGTTCTTCAGTTCTTCATCCCCTCACCCTGCCTTATTTTGTGTCTGAGTACGGATCGCCTCCTGACCTCCCAACACATTTTTGTTTACTTGCTCACCATCTGTCTCCCGTTGAAGTAGGAGTTTTGGCAGTTTCATTTGTTGTGTCTACTCAGGGCCTTGGATGGCCTTTCTGCATAGGAGGGGATCCTCACCACTTATTAAATGATTAAATTATTTAAATAGTCACAGTCCTTATAGGAGTGAGCTATGATACCAGCCTTTCTCGGACGGGAAAGAATGCCTGGTTCATGTCCCCAGCCACCGATTTCTTTCCCACCAAGCCTTTCACTGCCTACCACCTCCCCCCACTTTCTCCTGCCCTGTCCCTCTTCATTTTTCACCTCACTTTCCCATCTCCTTTCCTTTCTTTTTATTTATTTATTTATTTATTTATTTATATTTATTTTTTTTTAAGATTTTATTTTATTTATTTGACAGAGAGAAATCACAAGTAGATGGAGAGGCAGGCAGAGAGAGAGAGAGAGGGAAGCAGGCTCCCTGCCGAGCAGAGAGCCTGATGCGGGACTCGATCCCAGGACCCTGAGATCATGACCTGAGCCGAAGGCAGCGGCTTAACCCACTGAGCCACCCAGGCACCCTCAGAATCCTTAATTTTAATGAAATAAATTTTAATGAAATTTAATGAAATCCCCCTTGTCACATACATGAACATATTCACAGGTTCCAGGGATTAGGGCATGGACATCTTTAGGGGCCATTTGATTGTCCCACCACACCTAGAAATGGGTACATATGTATTGAGACTTTTTTAGCTTATAATATTAGATTGTAACTTTACATTTAAGCAAATTAATCATTAAGGACTTGGTGCCGCTGCTCCCCCCACCCCAAACATTTTAAGCCGGTGCTTCCATTCATTTTTAGCCACAATCCTCAGTCATATATTTTACATCTGACCTAGCTTGGGTGTAACATATGTATGTATTTATGTGTGTGTTTGTAGCTGAAACAAGCATTTTGTAGTGTTATCCTTACCGTTTGTGATACGCTTCTCATATTCTGTTTTTCTTTTTAACTATTTGTTCATTTATGGAATTGGTTTGATAGTTCATTAATGCATCCCGACAATTTAAAAAATTGTACTACAGTGGAAATAACATAACGAAGAAAACAAAATGCATGTTTTCTTCATAACTGTTATACTCTAGTGGGTCTAAAAAGACAAGAAAAAGTTAGGAAGTATACAGTTAAGTCAAATAGTATGTGCTGTAGGGAAAAATAAAGCAGGGTAAGCCAAATGCGGAGAATCAAAGGTGTTATGGGAGTGGGAAGGAATTATTTTATATTGGGTGATGAGGAAGGCCTTACCCAACTGGGCACCATTAGAGTGAGGACCTAAAGGGAATGAATAAAAAAACCAAGCCTTTTGACCGTCTAGGAGAGTTTAATTCCCCTCTTCCTCTTCAGGGTGGCCTTTGCAAGTACACTGTGCTTCGCTGCTTTCTTTCTCCCAGGGTCTTTCTCAGTCGTACAAGATTAGTTTTCCCTTTGCCGTTTCTTTCTAGAGCCCTGAATTACTACTATGAATGTTAGTATTCCAACCACTTCCCAAATTTACTCTTGGAAGAGAATTCCTGCCAGGACCTAAATTACTAATTTCTCCCATCCAAGTACTAAATAGGCCCGACCCTGCTTAGCTTCTGAGATCAGACAAGACTAGGTGCGTTCAGGGTGGTCTGGCCGTTTCTGCCTACGAGTTGAACTTTTGTAACCTTATAACCAGGTAGAATCCCTCTTGTGATAAGCCTACTGAGGAAAAGGTGAGGAGAATTTTAATTGATGTTATTATAGGATGGAGTATGGATTGCCTCTGTGGCCTGCAGCCATTTGATTTCAAACTTACAGCTCTCCTACTAAAATAGGAAATTTATGGTCTGAATGGGTCGCATTTATGCTTGGTGGATAAGTCTGTTGACCCCTATTCTTTGCTTCCACTTGCATGGAAGAACATAAAAGGATAAATGATGTTGTACAAACATGACCCTCCCCCTGGTTTATTGAGGCCTTATCCCATGGCATAGATGTGGAATCCTGCCATTTCTCTACCAAAGCATTTGCTTGTCCTCATCTCTCTGAATATTGCTTTTTCTTATAGGCAGCAAGAATCAAAATGAGATGGAGGCCCTTCGAAAAGTTGCACTGAAATACCTTTCCCATGAAGAACTATCTTGCTGGCAAATCTGGAGACAGGTTGCAAGTGATTTAACCAGGTGTCTTCAGAGAAAGCGTTTCCAGTTACCACATGGTGATTCCATTCAGGTTTCTGAACATGAAAATAGTGTTGTGAATCATAAAGGAAATGGCTCCACTTGCACTGCTGATCAAGAGTTGTCAGTTTCGAGAACCCAGGACGTCTGTGGGAACACATCCCTGCGTGAGTCACAGAATCAGAGCGGAGGTCCGCAAGTTCATGGGAAAAATAACCGGTGTATGTGTGAAGCCTTCATGAAGAGATCGCCCGTCAGTGATCTTAGTAACCCTGACACAGAACAGAAACCTTACAAATTCAACACGTGTGGCAAAAGCACGAGTGACGGCTTCATTCCTCATGTAACCCCAGGAGAGGAATTCCGTCCATGTCATGAGTGTGGAAAGGGTGTCGGGTATAGCTTGGCGCTCCCACGTCATCAGAATGTTTGCACGAGAGAGAAATGCTCTAATCAGAGCTCTCATCTGCAGACCCATCAGAGAATTCGCCCAAGAGAGAAACTCAACAAACGTCGTGGATCTGATGCTTGCTTTAGTAAGAGCTCTTTTCATCAACTTAACCATACGGGGGAGAAGGCCTATAGATGTGACAGTTGTGGCAAGGGATTCAGCAGCAGCACAGGCCTTATCATTCATTACAGGACTCACACTGGAGAGAAACCTTATAAATGTGAGGAGTGTGGGAAATGCTTTAGTCAGAGTTCAAACTTTCAGTGCCACCAGAGGGTCCACACTGAAGAAAAACCGTATAAATGTGAAGAGTGTGGTAAGGGCTTTGGTTGGAGTGTTAATCTTCGCGTTCATCAGAGGGTCCACAGGGGTGAGAAACCCTATAAGTGTGAAGAGTGTGGGAAGGGCTTCACTCAGGCTGCACACTACCACATACATCAGAGGGTCCACACTGGGGAGAAGCCTTACAAATGCGATGTCTGCGGTAAGGGCTTCAGCCACAATTCGCCGTTAATATGCCATCGGAGAGTCCACACTGGAGAGAAACCGTACAAATGTGAGGCGTGTGGGAAAGGCTTTACCCGCAATACAGATCTTCACATCCACTTCCGAGTTCACACGGGAGAGAAACCCTACAAGTGTAAGGAATGTGGGAAGGGCTTCAGTCAGGCTTCTAATCTTCAAGTCCATCAGAATGTCCACACGGGGGAGAAACGATTCAAATGTGAAACATGCGGGAAGGGCTTCAGTCAGTCATCAAAGCTTCAGACCCATCAGAGAGTCCACACTGGAGAGAAGCCATACAGATGTGATGTGTGTGGTAAGGACTTCAGTTACAGTTCCAATCTGAAACTGCACCAAGTGATTCACACTGGAGAAAAACCATATAAATGTGAGGAGTGTGGGAAGGGCTTCAGTTGGCGATCAAATCTTCATGCTCATCAGAGAGTCCACTCTGGAGAGAAACCCTATAAATGTGAGGAGTGTGATAAGAGCTTTAGTCAGGCTATAGATTTTCGGGTACATCAGAGAGTCCACACTGGAGAGAAACCCTACAAATGTGGTGTATGTGGTAAGGGCTTCAGTCAGTCCTCTGGTCTTCAGTCCCATCAGAGAGTCCACACTGGGGAGAAGCCATACAAGTGTGACGTCTGTGGAAAGGGTTTTAGGTACAGTTCGCAGTTTATATACCATCAAAGAGGCCACACTGGAGAAAAACCTTATAAGTGTGAGGAGTGTGGGAAAGGCTTTGGAAGGAGCTTGAACCTTCGCCATCATCAGAGGGTCCACACAGGAGAGAAACCCCATAGGTGTGAGGAGTGTGGTAAGGCCTTCAGTCTCCCCTCAAATCTTAGGGTCCATTTGAGTGTCCACATTAGGGAAAAACTGTTTAAATGTCAGGAGTGTGGTAAGGGCTTCAGTCAGAGTTCACGTCTTCAGGCCCATCAGAGAGTCCACACTGGAGAAAAACCCTACAAATGTGACGTCTGTGGTAAGGACTTCAGTCACCGTTCGCGTCTCATGTACCATCAGAAGGTCCACACTGGCAGAAATCGTTAAAAGTGAAGATTGTGTTAATGGCTTTGGTCAGGATGCGTATCGTGCGTTCGGAGAGTCTGTGCTGGTAATAAACTGTCAAGCATTGAGAGTGGAAAGGGATTTCTTCAGATAGAATCTTTCTAACAAATCCACTAAAATGATGACATGGAACCATAATAATAGGAATAGAACTAATATTCAGGGCAGGAATGTCTTGCAGCCCTCTTGGCAAGATCCAAGTGATATAAATGGTCTTTAAGAGTGAATATATGCCTCCCCCCCAAAAAGTGAATATATGCCTAAGAATAAGGCGTGAAAAGGATATTTGCCATATACTAGCTAGTTTGGGAGGGGGTCAGGAAAGTTTTTAGGATAATTTCCCCTTTAACTTACATTTTATACTTATTTACAGTGACTTTTATTTTTACGGAAGCTGTAAAGCTATGAAAAATGAATAAAATTACTGACTAAAATTTCCTGTAACCAAGAACTCATAATATGATTGCTCTGTTTCCTATGGTATATTGGATTAGAATTAAGGAATAGGTCCCCAGTGATGAATCTTCGATCTTCAGCAGTAATTCGTATCTGCTGTAAGTGTATGTAAAAGAATGGTCATTGGGTCATTGTTTATAATAGCAAACATAGAAACCATCAAATGGATTGCCGAAGTATTTTATGATTATTAATCCAGTGGAATGCTATGCAGCCATCAAACGGGAAAAGGTAAATTGTAATTAAGTATGTTGGAAGATGTCCAGCATATATTAATCTGAAAAAATAAAGCACGGGATTTTTATGTGATCTCATTAAAAAAATTGTAGATAAAAAGATATTTAGTTCTAACTAGTTAGTGCTAAATGATGAGATTTTGCTTCACATTTATTTTTATATTTCTTTAAACTTACTGTTTTGAAATAATCTCAAACTTGATCTCACAACCCTGAGATCATGACCTGAACCAAAATCAAGAGTTGGACATTTAACTAACTGAGCCACCTAGGTGCCCCTCTACCACCAATTCTGAATTCAACATCATAATGTTCTTTCTAGCCCTCGCCAATTAGAAATTGCATCTTTGTTCTCCAAGAATTAAAAAAAATTTGGCTCCAGTATCATCCACATATTTACTGGAGAGTGTAAACATGCACCCGACTACAACTTAGGGGTTCTATTCATGGAAAAAGAATGGGGTATTGGGTAACTAGTGCCAGAGGTGATTTGAATGGCATAGTGTTTGCACCATAACTTTTCTCTTTCTCAGGGCATTGACTCTTTAAACCAAGTAAAACCTCATAGGACCATGAAGAAAAGTAAAAGAAAAATCCACAGATGGGCATATCCCAGTGAGAACGCACTGGATAGTGATTCCTTGCTAATGCTAGTGTGGCTAATGTGAAGGAATGGTTCCTTGTGAAGAACTGGTTGGGGAGCACATCCGGCCATTGGCCACCCTGCATTACGTCATCGGCTGTTCACCTCCCATTTTCCCTATACTACTCAGAGTGAGTGTGACAATTCTCAGGCTACCAAGGACCACAGTGCCGCACTGCTTCTTGAGAGAATTGAAAGTATTTTAGGAGAAACTAAAGTTAAAAAGACCAAACTGGAATATTGTTTACAAAACAGTTTATTGTAATTAAAAAGCAGACTCCGGAGCTAGACCTTGGTTCAGCCATTTGCCAGTTGAGTAACTGCAAAAAAGATGCTTAATCTCTCTATTCTTCAATTTGCTTGTGTGTTCAGTGTGGATAATATCTCTTCTGTTGTGAGGGTGGAAACTTGATGCTTGGCATATAGTAAGAGCTATACAGTATTAACTCTTATCTTCAATAGATAAAATTATTACTGTATGTGTTGTTATAAAATTCTAAGCCAGGAAACAGTTGTTGGCCAAGTACAGCCTTTATCTTATTTTTGTATGAGAGCTGGAATTGCACACTTGTAAAGAATTTTAGGGAGGAAAAAAAATTGTAAGGAGAAAGCAAAGAATATGCTACAGATAATGTATATGGGCTGCAAACCCTAAAATATTTATTTTCTGGCCCTTTAAAAAAATTTTGTTTATTTATTTTAGAGAGAGAGAGTGCACACAGGGTGAGGAGAGGAGTTGCAAAGGGAGAGGGAGAGATAGTCCCAAGTGGACTCTGCACTGAGTGTAGAACCTGAGCTGGACTTGATCTCCAGACCCTGAGGTCACGGCCTGGGAAAAAAACCGAGTCAGATGCTTAACCCACTGTACCACCCAGGCGCCCTATAAAATTTTTTTCTTAAAGAAGGAAAGAAGGAAAAGAAACAAAACAAATGGTAATCTCACCAGAGAACACACTGAACTGCGACAATTTGTACATTGAAGGGGGCAAAAAGTGGCAGCCTAGAGTTAGTGCCAACTTGCTGAGGATTCTGGGAAACGTAGTCGGCCAGCGCCCGAAAGTTAGAGCCACTTCCGTCCCCGCGGGGAGGCGCTGTAAGCCCTCGTTCCGCTGGGGCTTCTGGGAAGGGTGGTCCCCGAGCTGCGACAGGTCCACGCATTTGCGCGGTGAGAGTGCGGAGCCGGGGTCCTTGGAAACCTTCTGGGACGTGAGTTAGCGCTGAGCCCCTGCGGCTCCGGCCAGCTCGCCCGGGCGTGGGACCCGCAGGCGCCGCCTTTCGCTCTCAGGGATTAGAAGCGGCGGGGGGCGGGCGTCGCGACCGCCGTTTCCTTGGCCTTCCCCACCTCTGCGTGCGCTGCAGCCTTCTAGCGACACGTTCGTAGACTTGCTTACTTTCTCCGTTTCTCCTTCGTTGAGTGGGATTAAGGATCGTTCCTCCATCGGGGGTGTGTAGTGAGGTTTACGAGAGTTAAATAGATGGAAGATGCTTGGAAGCGGTCCCGGCGCGAGAACGGTGGCCGGTTGTCACCCATCTGCGTTTTCTGGGCGAGAAGCCAGCCCCTGAAAACAGTGAGCCCTGCGGGAAGCAGGGCTGTTTAGGATTCCTCAAGACTCCCCGCGACCGCACCCTTCCTTTTTTAAAAGAAAGATTGGTCTCACCCCAGTTGGCGCCTGCGATGGTCTACCGTGATTTGTTCTGGACCACGGGGGGATAAATTGTTGTATCTCCTTTCCCTTCTCCGCCCCAGAGTTCCCAGAGTGTGCCCCTGCCTACTGGTAACAGTGTCCCACCCTGAGAAAATTTAACATGCTGTGCCTTTAAAAAATATATATATATATATTTATTTATGTGTGAGAGAGAGGAAGCTTGAGGGGTGGGGAGGGCAGACGGAGAGGGCGAAGACTCGGAGCTGAGCAGGGAGCCCCATGAGGGGCTGGATCCCAGGAACCTGAGATGACCTGAGGGGAAGGCAGATGCTTAACCGCCTGAGCCACTCAGGTGCTCTTCTTTATCCATTTGTCTGCTGAAGTGTATCTCCGCTCCTTCCAAATGTCTATTGTGGCCATTGCTGCTATGAGCATTGGGGTGCATATGGCTTTTCTTTTCACTACCTCTGTATCTTTGGGGAAAATACCCAGTAGTGTAATTGCTTTATTTTTAATTTTGTGAGGAACCTGTTTTCCACAGTGGCCACACCAACTTGCATTCCCACCAACAGTGTAAGAGGATTCCCCTTTCTCCACAGTGTCTCCAACATTTGTTTTTCTTGCCTTGTTGATTTTTGCCATTTTAACTGGTATAAAGTGGTATCTCAATGTGTGTGTGTGTGTGTTTTTAATTTCTTTTTAGTGTTCCAGAATTCATTGTTTATGCACCATACCCAGTGCTCCATGCAATACGTGCCCTCCATAACACCCACCACAGACTCACCCAACCTCCCTCCTCCCTCCCCTCCAAAATCAGTTTGTTTCCCAGAGTCCAGAGTCTCTCATGATTCGTCACCCGTTCCAATCTCCCCCAACTCAGTCTCTTCAATAAATGCTGCTGGGAAAATTGGACAGCTATGTGTAGAAGAATGAAACTCGACTGTTCTCTTACACCATATACAAAGATAATGAAATGGATAAAAGACCTCAGTGTGAGGCAAGGATCCATCAGAATCCTAGAGGAGAACATAGGCAATAACTTCTTCAACATCGGCCACAGCAACTTCTTTCAAGACATGTCTCCAGGGGCGCCTGGGTGGTTCAGTGGGTTGTGCTGCTGCCTTCAGCTCAGGTCATGATCTCGGGGTCCTGGGATCAAGCCCCGCATCAGGCTCTTTACTCAGCGGGGAGCCTGCTTCTCTCTCTCTCTCTCTCTCTCTCTCTGCCTACTTGTGATCTTCCCCCGTCAAATAAATAAATAAAAGATCTTAAAAAAAAAAAAAAAAAGACAGGTCTCCAAAGGCAAAGGAAACAGAAGTGAAAATGAACTTTGGGGACTTCATCAAGCTCAAAAACTTCTGCACAGCAAAGGAAAGAGTCAACAGAACAAAGAGCTAACCCACAGAATGGAAGAAGATATTTGCAAATGACACTACAGACAAAGGGCTAGTATCCAAGATCTATAAAGAACTCCTCAAACTCAGTGTGGTTTTGATTTGAATCTCCCTGATGGCTAATGATGATGAACTTTTTTCGTGTGTTAGCCATCTGTTTGTCTTCCTTGGAGAAGTGTCTGTTCCTGTCTTCTGTGCATTTTTTGACTTATTTGTTTTTTGGGTGTTGAATTTGAGAAGTTCTTTACAGATCTTGGATCCTACCCCTTTGTCTGACACAGACAGTGTACTATAATGAAGTCTCACATCCATCAACCTTGGTCATCCTTCAGCTCTTCTAAGTTTTGTGCATCTTGCTATATAATCCTCCCTCCAATTTTTTTTTTGCTTGAATATTTTAATGCAAAAAAAAAATCCAGACATTGAGGCAAGAGGATATATACTAGATTATCATAAATATGTGGAGGTCAAGGGAGAGAGGACATAAACGATTCCGAAGTTTTTACGTGGTGATTAGGAAAATCGTGGTTATTGAGAAAGCCAGGGGCCCCATAAGAGTTGCAGTTAAAGAGGGGTGCCTCGGTGGCTCCATCAGTTAAGCATCCAGTTCTTGATTTCAGCCCAGATCGTGATCTCAGGGTCGTGAGATTGAGCCCTGCGTCAGGCTCTGAGCTTGGTGTGGGGTCTGCTTGGGATTGTCCCTCTTTCTCTGTCTCCCATCCCGCTCATGTGTGTTTTCTTTCTCTCTGCCTCTCTCTAAAATAAAATCTTTTTAAAAAGAGTTGCCATGAAAGAAAACAATGTGACAAATTTAGTTTGTGCCTTTGGAATTTAATTTGCTCTTGGTTTCCTGAAAACAGATTAAGTCCCCAAATAGTAACAAGGATCCATATAGAGATTTTTTTGTCCTTTATCTCACTCTGTGGCCATATACAGAAGCCCCAGCCCTTTCAGCATTCAGAAGTTGACAGCCATTTACTGATAATACTTCCATATCCGAAAACAAACTTACTTAGGAACAGAGCAGGACTAATGCATCATTTCTGTGTTTATCACTGTGTCATAACGGAGTTGGTGAAAACAATAACTAGTATTTATTGGGAGCTTTTTATGAGTCAGGCAGTTTCCAGTGGTTTTTTTTTTTTTTTTGTATTAACTTATTTATTCCTCAAAAGAATGCTGTTATGATCCCCATGTTACAGATGAGATACAAGAAGACAAGTGGTCTCCAGAAGATCACTCAGCCAGTAATACGGCACTGAACTAAAACCTTCAGGTCTTTTTTTTTTTTTAATATTTTATTTATTTATTTGACAGAGAGAGATCACAAGTAGAGAGGCAGGCAGAGAGAGAGAAAGGGAAGCAGGCTCCCTGCTGAGCAGAGAGCCCGATGCGGGACTCGATCCCAGGACCCTGAGATCATGACCTGAGCCGAAGGCAGTGGCTTAATCCACTGAGCCACCCAGGCGCCCCTAAAACCCTCAGGTCTTAACATGGCACCTCCCCGCCATGTTTTTAACAATATCCATTACCAGCTGATGCCTCCTATGCTTATCTGTTGGCTGGTAAATTATCTCCCTTTTCAACTATGGTATCAGCTTCATGAACACAGGGACTTTGTTCACTGCTGTATCTTTACTATATGGAATTATGCCTGGCACATAGCAGATGCTCAGTGTGTACTCGTTGAATGTATGCATGAACGTGCTTGGTGAGTAGTAATGAGGCTCTCAGCTACCAGCTTACCTTCTAAAAAGGTGGATAGATATAAGCAAGATAAATAACTAAAAGACACATTAATATGTTAGAGAGTGCTGATGCCGAGTATCAAAGGGGCATGACTGGAAGGAGAAGGGAAGTGTCGGGAGGGGGGCTTCAGTTACATAAAGATGTCCGTGGAATAACATTTGAGTAAGGAACTGATGGTGCTATGTAAACAATTAAATAAGTTAACTTTAAACATTAAATAAATACCTAAATAGGGTTTGCTTTATCCAGAGCCCATGATTGACCCTTTTATGATTATTTGACTTTTAAGGATGACTGTGATGTTTCTTGAACCAAGCAAATAAAAAAGGGAAACCCAGAGGAAGAAATGGAGCCATTGGAAGATAGAGTTCATCTCTCTTTCCCCCAATTAAGAACACCCTCAGAATCTTACAGTTCTGAGGGAAGGAGATTAGGGAGTCCAAACTTTGCCCCGTGGAGTGTCTTCTCAGTCATCTTTTGATTCCTGTGTTTTGAGTCCTCAGTATATCCTAGGTGCTGGGGAGAAAAAGGTGTATCATAGGCAAAACAGATGATTAACCACTAATTATCACCTTGGTGGCCCTCAGGTGATGGAAGGCTTCTTGGAGTCCAGAAGTGGAGAGCTGAGCCAGGGACCCCAGACCTCATGCCCTTTAGCCCACTAAACTCTGTGAAGTGTCAGGTCTCCTTGCAAAACTGTAACTGAGCAGAGCAGAAGGGGAAGCAGAAAGAGGGCCCGGGATGAGGGAATTGGTGTCACGAACTGAGATTTCTTACAGGCTTTGAGAGAAGTGGATACTTTGCTCTCTTCTCTATTAGAATACTTCTGTCTGAAGTAGGAGGAGCCATGAACATGAGTGGCTGTTGCCTATTGGACGCGTATTTGTGTGTATTGTGTTCACAGAAACCTCCTACAACACTAGGTGCTGCATACTGTTATGATCCTATCTTACAGATGTGGAAATAGGGCACGAAGAGCTAGGAAGTCAGAAGAGTCCATGGTAGAGTCCTGATGGACTGGCTCCAGTATCTCCCAGCAGATCACTTCCAGCAGATCTGTGCCCTCGGGCTCCCCTCTCTCTCATCCTTTCTACGTCCTCTTCATGTTTGTGGTTAGGAACCTGGAGACCAGATAAAAACACGAGCTCTGGAGTCAGAGTTGGACTCAGGCCCATTGTCATCTCTCACCAAGCTCTGTGACCTTCATAGTAACTTAATCTTGTGAATCCTCAGCTTCCTTATCCATTAAATGGGAGCAGTAACCCTCATCTCATCATTTTAGAGTTTATACAACGTGCCAGGCACAGAGCCAAGGTTGTATTTTGAATTATTAATATGAATTCAATACTGCAGTTTAAAAATTTATTAACTTCTTTTTTAATCTTATCCCATAGCTAGTAAATATTTTTTTTTATTTTAGGTGTAATTCACATATCATACCACTTACCCTTTAGAGTATACAATTCCCTAGTTTTAGTGTATTCACAAGGTTGTATAACCACTACCACTAATCTAGTTCCAGGACGTTTTCATCACCCCAAAAAGAAACCCCACACTCCTTAGCTTCACCCCTCACCCCTGCTCTACGAGCCCTGGCAACCACTAATTCACTTTCTGTCTCTGGATTTGCTTGGGCAGCTTTGCTAGACTTGCTCACATATTCCCCAGAGCGACGCCGTTAAATTGGGATCTGGAAGTATTATTCATTTAAGTGAGAGACTGTCAGGTTTTTGTTTCGAATGAGAACATCTAGAAGCCATCATTTTAGTTAGTTTCCCTTTACCACCATGAGCATAGGAGAGGGGCAGTCACCACTGGGCCTCTTGCAGCAGTGTGAGGAAAACTCACATGTTCACAGCTTTTACAAAACCAGATACTGATGTCAATTAAACATCATTTCAAGACAACAGATTATTGAGTAATATACCCAATTAGAATTATGGGCTTTTCAGAGGTAAGGTGAATTCCTTAGGACTAAGAATTGTAAGGGGTGCCTGGCTGGCTCAGTCAGGGCATCGTGGGACTCTTGATTTCAGGGTCCTGAGTTTGAGCCCCATGATGGGGGCAGAGTTTACTTAAATAATAGATAGGTGGATACATAGAAAGGAAGAATGAACAGTACAGGCTCTGAAATCTGGATGTCTTATAAAAACTCGTTTACTGGCTGGGGCGCCTGGGTGGCTCAGTGGGTTAAAGCCTCTGCTTTCAGCTCAGGTCATGATCTCAAGGTCCAGGGATTGAGCCCTGCATTGGGCTCTCTACTCAGCAGGGAGCCTGCTTCTTCCTCTCTCTCTGCCTACTTATGATCTCTGTCTGTCAAATAAATAAATAAAATCTTTGGGAAAAAAAAGACTCATTTACTGGAAATGACAGCAGAAGACATTAGCAAGGACAAATTTATGGTGCATTACATCACCTGCTTTTTTTTTTTTTTTTGCAGCCACGGGGGAATCAGCTCTGAGTTTCCCCCTCTATCCACAAGCTGACCCTCCCAGTAATCCTGTGACAGAAGCACTCTTGCTTTTGCAGCTGACAGATTTGAAGCACAGGTTTGTTTAAAGTTCACACAGAGCATGGGGCGCCCGGGTGGCTCAGTGGGTTAAGGCCTCTGCCTTCGGCTCAGGTCATGATCCCAGAGTCCTGGGATCGCCTGCTTCCTCCTCTCTCTGCCTGCCTCTCTGCTTACTTGTGATCTCTCTGTCAAATAAATAAAATCTTAAAAAAAAAATTCACACAGAGCAGCCATCTGGGCAGAGCCTACGTCTCATGGCCTCTCTCTGCCAGTTCGGCCTCCCCAGGACTCTGCCCTCTTCCTGAAGCAGCATGAGAAAATGACCAAGTTTCAGGTGAGTTGAGTTTTGATTTTAATCGAAATTACACACCTTTCCCTCCAAGATGAGATGCATCTCTTTTCTCTCCTGTGGGAAGGATCAAAGAGAAAAACGGTGTTTGCTATGTGCCAGTTACTTAATTTTTGATTGGTTCTTTTTTTTGTTTCTGTCCTTAGCTTTTGTGTTGGTTTTAGCTTTGGTTTTATTTTAGCATCGTCTCCATTTCACAAATAACAGCTCAGAAATTTATAGATCTCAGAAAATGGAAAAAAAAAAAGCCCCCATTACTACACTGCATATGTCGGCTGTTTTCCCCGGGCTCTATTTATATAATTGTACTTGCATTATATGTATGGTTTCCAGTTCTGTCTCTTCACTTGGATATCACTTCAGTTTTTTGTGATTCAGCGTTCTTTTGTGTGCTCATCTTAAAAGGGCTCCTAGGAGCACCCACATGGCTCAGTCGGTTAAGCATCTTCCTTCAGCTCAGGTCACGCTGGGCTCGGGATGCTGGGATCGAGTCCCCATTCGGGCTCCTAGCTCAATGGGAAGCCTGCTTCTCCCTCTCCCTCTGCCTGCCCCTCCCCCTACCTGTGTGCAAGTGTGTGCGTGCTCTCTCTGTTTCGAATAAAAAAAAAAAAACAGAATCTTTTTTAAAAATCATTTTTGAGTTACAGCTTGCCTATGATTTACATATCATAAAACATTTGATCAGTTTTGACAAATACACACACCTACATGAACACCACCACAATCTAGATGTAAACCATTTCTGTCACCTCTAAAAGCTCAGGTTCCCTCATGTCCCTTCCCAGTTAATCCCAGTGCCACACACCTGGCTGTAGGCAACAGCTGATCTACTTTATGTCATTACAGATCAGATTCATCTTAAGTTTCTTGAGTTTCATATGTTGGTCCTCTCGGGAACTTCCCAGGTATAATCTGAAATGGGCCCCCATATGTGGGAGGCGGGGAGAGATGGAAGAAAGGGCCGGCCACTCCAGGTTGGTAGGTGGCAATTTCACTAAGCAAAGGAACTTACCTGTGAGGCCTGTCTTGGGCCACAACAGGATGAATGGATCCCCTCGGCTGCCCTCCAAGTCTTGCAAGTTTGTAAAGACGCCCTGACTGTCCTCAGTCGTGTATACTGTTTTCAACACCACATCATTGTCTCAAGGCTATATCCTTGGAGCAGCCTCTGAGAGCAGGAAAGATAAGCAGAACCCACATCCCAAGGACAGGGAGGAGGTGAGGAGTCCCCGGGTGCCAGGGTCCAGCTCACAGGTCACTTGGCAGTCCTGTCTTCTTGATGACGTTCCCCCCACGCCACGTAAATGAAGGTGTACAGTTTGTCCTCATTTTGTGTCTGGCTCCGTTTGTTCCTCATCAAGTTTTTGGACACAAATCAACAGTCCTTTTATTGCTGCATAGTATTTCACTGTGTGAGTTTACCAGATTTGGTTATCCATTCACCCGCTGATGGACGTTTAGGTGGCGTCTTGTTTTGGGACATCGGATTGTTCCTTCTGTATTTGTGTACTAGATGTTTGGATGAACATAGCCTTTCTCTGTCTCACTGATACTAGGAGGAGAATCTAATCTCTGGGTCATATGCTTAACTTCTTAAGAAATTGTCAAATCATTTTCTGTTGTGGTTGCCTGTTTTCTATTCCTTCCAGCAATGTGTTCGTGTTCCAGTTGGCTCCACATTTTTTTCTAACATTTGATATTTTCAGTCTTAAATTTTAGTTATCCTATGACAGTTGTGTTGTGATACATCATTGTGGCTTTCATTTGCATGTATTTTCCTGATGCCTGAGTTGTTAAATGTCTTTTTCTGCTTTTTGGTCATCTGCATATCTTCTTTTTGAAAGGTTTGTTCAGTTCTTTTGCTTACTTTTAAACTAAGTTGTTTATCTTTGTAGTGAATTTTAATAGTTCTTTTAATATTCTAAATACATGTCCTTCAGACCCATGGGCATTTAGGTCCTTCATTTATATCGTCTTTCATTTTGGGGGGTCTTAGTTCTTTCCCTCAGTCATGTTTTATAGCTTTCAACATGTGGGTTTCTTACATGTATCCTGTTTAATTTATCCCTAAGTAATTTATGTTTTGGGGATACTATTCCGAATGCTGTTGTTTTTGAAATTCAATTTCTACTTGTTTGTTGCTAGAATATAGAAATACAATTGACTTTTGTATCTTGACTTTGCTAAATTTGCATATTAAATCTAGAAACATTTTTCTAAGCTGTCAGGATTTTCTGTACAGTCATCAGTAAATAAAGAGTTGTATTTTTTCCATTCCTGTCTCCATTGTATAGACTTCCTTTTCTTCTCTTATTGCACTGGCTAAAACTTCTAGAACAATTTTGCCATATATATCCTTTCCTTGTTCTTTTCTGTTTTTTTTTAGAGATTGTATTTATTGGGCACCTGGGTTGGGTTTTCAGTTGGTTAAGCAGCTGCCTTCTGCTCAGGTCATGATTCTAGAGTCCCCGGATTGAGTTCCACATCAGGCTCCCAGCTCCATGGGGAGTCTGCTTCTCCCTCTGACCTTCTCCCCTCTCATGCTCTCTCTCACTGTCTCTCTCTCTCAAATAAATAAGTACAATCTTTTTTTTAAAAAAAAGATTGTACTTATTAGAGAGAGAGAAAGCAAGAGAGCATGAGGAGGGGGGCGCAGAGAGAGAGAGAGAAGCAGTCACCCCACTGAGCAGGGAGCCCGACCCAGGACTCTATCCGGGACCCTGGGATCATGACCGGAGCTAAAGGCAGATGCCTAACCAACTAATCAACCAGGCACCCTCCTTTCCTTGTTTTTTATTTTATTTTATTTTATTTTATTATCTATTTGACACACAGAGAGAAAGCACGAGCAGGTGGAGTATCAGGCAGAGGAAGAGGGAGGAGCAGGCTTCTGACATGGGGCTTGATCCCAACACCCTGGGATCATGACCTGAACCGAAGGCAGTTGCTTAACCAACTGAGCCACCCAGGCACCCCTCCTTGTTCTGAATCTTAGGGAGAAAGCATTCAGTCTGCCACTGTCTGGTGGGCTTTTGTAGATGTCCATCATTGGGGGTGAGGAAGTTCCCTCTAGTCCTACTTTACTCAGAGTTTTTGTTATGAATGAGCATCAACTTTGTAAGTGCATTTTCTTTTAATAATCTGAAGTCATTGTTTTTTTGGTTCAGTTAAAGTCTTTGAAACCCTTTTTTTTTTTTTTTTAAGCTTGGTTGGGTGGGTCTAGAGTAACCTTTATTCCAGAGCAGTGGCTCTCAGGAGTGATTTTGCCGCACCATGGAACATCTGGCATGTCTGGACATTTTGGACTGTCGGGACTAGAGGGTCAGTACCACAGACAGCTACGGCAGAAGCCAGGGATGCTCTTAAATGCCCTACAGTGCACAGCATAGCTCCCAGAAACAGAACTGCCTGGTACCAAATGTCAACTGTTGAGAAACTCTGTTCTAGAGAGAGTTTACCCTTCTACTGTAGGGCGGCCCTTCAGTTGCTGTCAAATGTCCCTAATGGTGAGTGAGGGCTTTCCATTTGGCTGTTTGGAATTCAAACATTTCTAAGTCCTACTCAGCTCTGGGAACCATTCAGCCTGTTGCTCCCCAGGTACTTTTTGCCTGGCCTGTGGAGTCCTAATGTGCACAGTCTGGTTTTTAGCAATAGACTCAAAGGGGTTCCTGTGCAGAGATCCAGTGCTTTTCTTGTGCATGATCCCCTCCTTTCTGGAAATTTGCTCTGCATTTTCTACCTCTCCGGTCTCCCCATTCTGATTTTTCTGTCTCTTCAATTCAGCAAGGCTCTGATTGGGTTCCCCCTTCCTGTGCTTGCAGTTCAGAAGTCATCGATGGGCAAACATCTAGGGTGATCAGAGGGCTCACCTCATTTTTTTCCCTTCATTTCAGAGATTGAAGTATTGTGCTTTCAGTGTCTGAAAGCAGTTTGTTTTCATACTCTTTTTCTATTTTACTATTTATAATAGGAGGACTTTTAAATTTATTTATTTATTTATTTTTTTGGAGGACTTTAAAAAAAAAGATTTTATTTATTCACTTGACAGAGAGAGAGAGAAAGCACACAAGAAGCGGGTAGTGGCAGTCAGAGGCAGAGGAAGAAGCAGGAGTTCCCTGCTGAGCAGGGAACCTGAGGTGGGGCTTGATCCCAGGACCCTGAGATCATGACCTGAGCCAAAAGCAGAAGCTCAACCGATTGAGCCCCCCAGTCGCCCCAGAGGACCTGTTTAGTACCAGTTATTCTGTTATAGCCAGAAACAGAGGTTTCTCTTACCTGCATTTTTGACAACTGCATGATATTTCAATGAACTGATGTTCCTTAAACCCCTCCAAAATTCCTATGGCACCTGGGTGGCTTAGTTGGTTGGGCATTTGATCCCAGGGTCCTGGCATTGAGCCCCGAATTGGGCTTCCCCTCAGCAGGAGTCTGCTTCTCCCTCTCCCTCTGTGCATGTGTGCATGAGTGTGTTTTCTCTCTCTGTCTGGTAAATAAATAAAACCTTAAATTTAAAATATTCCCTAATCCTAGACATTTAAGTTTAAGATTTTTAAAAAAGATTTCTTTATTTGAGAGAGCAAGACTGGGACAGGGAGGGGGTGAGGGAGAGATTCTCAAGCAGATTCCCTGCTGAGCGGGAAGCTGGAGGCAGGACTTAGTCTCCCTAAGGTCATGACCTAAGCTGAAATCAAGAGTCTGATGCTTACCTGACGAGCCAGTTAGGCACCCCAGGAGTTTAAGATTTTTAAAAAATGTTTTAGAGAACACTGCTGCAATAGTTTCCCTGCATAAAAGCTCAGTTCTTAAAAAACAATTCTGGAAACTGCCCCTTCTGGGAAGATGGAGGACATGTTATTCTTCCCACTAAGTACAGCTAAAAATCCTGGATGTTACATGTAAAGCAAACATGAAAGGTGGAGAGAAGGCCGACTGGCTAGGGAGCTAACTTGAGGAGTGACGTGGTAGTGAGATACTTGGCCTTTCTTTTTGCCTCATGTTCCCCAGACTTCTTGCTGGAGAAGATGGCAACATGGAAATACCAATGAGTTCAGACCAAAAAGCCCAAGAAAGCCTTCTCTGGCCAGAGGGTGAGGAAACGGCAGCTTAGCAAGATAGAAAACTTTTAGATAGGGCGCCTGGGTGGCTCAGTGGGTTAAGCCGCTGCCTTCGGCTCAGGTCATGATCTCAGGGTCCTGGGATCGAGTCCCACATCGGGCTCTCTGCTTAGCAGGGAGCCTGCTTCCTTCTCTCACTCTCTCTCTGCCTGCCTCTCTGCCTACTTGTGATCTCTGTCTGTCAAGTAAATAAAATCTTTAAAAAAAAAAAAAAGAAAACTTTTAGATAGTAACTGCTCTTTTTCAACCAGACACACACACACATTCTCACACACACACACACACACACACCTGGAGCCCCACACCCACCCCTACCAGGCTATAACAAGGAGCCTAGACTTCCTGCCTTTCCAGGCTGTAATGATCCACGCCAACCCACCTGTCAGGGAGTAATGAATGAGCATCCACCTGCCACCGGCGTCAGCGGAGACAATGTGGGAGCCTGGACTTCCACACTCACCTAGCGGCAATGAGCTGCCTCTCCTTTTCCCAGCATGGGTGGTGTCAGGGGAAGCCTAGTGGAAGTTCAGGGCTTTGACTACTACCCAGTGGAGTTGAGGCAAACCCCCACCATCCCTCATGTCAGTAGAAGCCAATGGGAAGCCCTGGGTGTGGTGCTTAAACAATGAATTTTGGAACACTAAAAAAAGAATTTTTTTAAAAGTGTAGTTATATAATTTTATAAATAAAGTTAATTAAAAACTAAAAAAAGAAGAAGAAGAAGCCAATGGGGAACAGTAGCAACCCACCTGCGTCCCTTTTAGCCAGGATGTAATATTCTCTCCATAGACCTAGTAAAGGGCCAGAAGTCTGAGCCCAGAACCTTCTCACTCCACCAGATGTCAAGAGAGGCCAAGTGGAGAATCTGGGCTTACATCCCCGAGCTGGCAGTAACAAAGCTCTATCTCCCTTCCCCTTTGAAAGATGTGTCAGAGGAGGCCTAGTCAAACAGAAGATTTTAATGAAATCACGAGTCTGATTACATAATAACTCAAAAGGTTCAAGTTCCAGTGGAAAATCACTTGGTTTACAAGAACCGTGAAATCTCAGCTGGTTTGAAGGATGATCGACAGACACAGTAAGATGATGCTCGCTGATTGTAGTTCTCAGTAATAAGTGATATAAAATGTCCGTTATCTGACAAAGACTTCCTTATTGTGGTAAAATATACATAACATATATTATTTTAAGTGGTTTTAAGTGTACTGCTCAATGACATTAAGTACATTTACAGTGTCATGCAAGCATTACTGCCACACATCTCCAGAACTTTCTCATCTTCAAACTGAAACTCTGTACCCATTAAACAGTAATTCCTATCACTACCTCCCCACCCCAGCCTCTGGAAACCACCAGTTTGAAGATGTCTTCACGTCTCTATGTATTTGACTATTCTAGATACCTCATATAGATAGAATCATATACACAATCCTTTTTATGACTGGCTTCTTACTCACTTAGCATAATGTCTTCTAGATTCATCCATTGGATAAAGATTTTAGAGCAGCTATCATATTAAGAGGGCACGTATTGCATGGAGCACTGGGTGTGGTGCGTAAATAATGAATCTTGGAACATGAAAAAATTAAATGAAAAAATAAGCAATTACAGACTTCTTATTTAAACTAGATGTTTCTTTAAGGTTTGATAATGAAGAAGATAAACACACAAACTATTCTGGGGTCTTCCCCCCTTTTCAGTACTCTGTTGTCTTTACTAACAGTAGTAGCAACAGTAAATGCAATAATAATAGCTAAAAAGAAAAAAGGAAGTACACCAAGACATATTCTAGTTAAACTTCTGAAAACTAACAACAAAGAAAAAAAAATTTAAGGGAAAGAGATACGACACCTTAGCTATAAGGGAAAAAACATTCAAAGACTGTGGATTTCTCATCAGAAACCATGGTGGCCCCAAGAAAATGTCACTATTTTTTTGATTTTTTTTTTTTAATTTGACAGACAGAGATCACAAGTAGGCAGAGGGGAAAGCAGGCTCCCTGCTGGGCAGAGAGCCCGATGCAGGACTCGATCCCAGGACCCTGTGATCATGACCTGAGCCGAAGGTAGAGGCTTTAAACCACTGAGCCACCCAAGCACCCTGACACATTATTTTTAAGGTGATGAATGAGAAAAACTGTCAACTCAGAATTCTGTGTCCAGTAGGGATAGCCTTTGAGAAAGAAGGGAGAATCAAGACATTATCAAATGAAGGAAACTAATGTATTGTTGCCATTTATACTGGAAATAAATAAAAATTAAAAACAAATATTACCCAGAGCACCTGGGTGGCTCAATCAGTTAAGCCTCTGCCTTCAGCTCAGGTCATGATCCTGGGGTCGAGTCCCACATTGGGTTCCTTGCTTGGTGGGGAGCCTGCTTCTCCCTCTGCCTGCCTCTTTGCCTGCTTGTGTTCTTTCTCTCTCTCTGACAAATAAATAAAAGTAAAATCTTTTAAAAAAGTAAAATAAAAAAATAAAAAATATGACCAAACTATGCAGTCCAAAAGAAACTCACCACAGGGGGGTCCCTTCTATTATCCCTTCTATGGGATGCTACCTTATTCATGAAACACTTTATAAAACTAATCAGATGTTCAAGTTGAAAAAAACTCACTTCAAATATAATGGTATCAGCAGGTTGAAAAGTAAAAGGGTGGAAAAAGATACACCATGCAAACATTAATCAAAAGAAAGCAGGGGTGACTAAATCAATGTGGAACTGTACTCATACACTTACCATATCAATTATAATTACATTAATAAAAATGAGCGTCCTTTGAGGACCTACTCTGTGGCAGATATATGTGTTCTATACATCTGTCTGGTGGACATCTGCGACGATGGAAATCATCTAGATTGTGCTGTCCGATATGGTGGTCATTAGCCACATGTGGCTCTTGACCACTTAAAACGTGGCTAGTGGAACTAAGGGAGTGAAGTTCTAATTTTATGTAATTTAAAATTTAAATTTACCTAGTCACATGTGAGTCACGTGGCTACTGAATTGGGCAGCACAGTTATGAAAACATTATATATATATCCAGTTACATAATTAGCCATCTTCCAGCATGGACACCTCACACAGATGAGGAAATAGATTAAGGATTTGTCTGAAGATCTTACAGCTTGTGAGGGCCAGGGCTTGGGGACTTACACGGTATAGCAAGAAACACTGAACACTGGGACACTTTGAATGCTGTCATGGGTAGGTGGTGTGGCCTTCAGACTGCAGAGGGTCCATTGTCTCGCTCCCCAAGAAGGGTGACCTGTTGGTTTGTCAGAGTGTAATGAAGTGATTGTCCCCTGACGTAGTGATTGTGTGAATCAGAAAGGAAAGACAAAAATTATTTGTTGGGACTGCTGGGACTAAATTGACTTAACATCTCTGGGACGATTTGGTAGGACCTATCAAATTATAAACGGTATATACCCCATGATTCTAGAGTTACTGTTCTAGGGCACTGACTGTAGGAATACTCGCAAATGTTACTGTTATTTGTAATTGGTTGTGTTCTTTTTTAAAAAATCATGTTCAGCCCAATATATAGTACATCATTAGTTTTTGCCGTAGTGTTCAGTGATTCATTAGTCACGTAGAACAGCCGGCGCTCATCGAAGCGCACGCCCTCTGTAATGCCCAGGGCACCTGGTTATCCATCCTCCCCCATCCCTCCTTTCTGTTCAAATTGCAATTAAACTTTAAAATTTTAACTTTAATTTGAAATTTTTAATTATTTTAAATTTTAAATTAGTTTTTAATTTTTTAGTCATATGTTTGATGTGACTGTGGCAAAGTCATGGAAATGACATGTGGGGTGGAGAAGAGGAAGCCACTTAGGTAGCGCCAAGGCCCTCAGAATCCAGAACAGCGTCTCACCCATCCTCCCACCTTCTTAGTGTGTTTTGTCTCCACTGGCCATTGGTTATGAGATGAAGTTGCGTGTGCTTGGTGTTGTAGGAGGCGGTGACATTCAAGGACGTGGCGGTGGTCTTCACCAGAGAGGAGCTTGGCCTGCTGGATCCTGTCGAGAGGAAGCTGTACCAGGATGTGATGCTGGAAAACTTCAGGAACCTGCTCTCCGTGGGTGAGCACAAGGGCTCTCTCTGACTCCATGTCAGCCCCTGGAATGTCTTGGTTTCAAATGCTTACGACTTGGGGACTCTTACAGTGCTTCCCCAAACTTGGGGGTCTCAGGTTCCTCACTCTGGTGGGACACCTTCTCTGTACCTTGTCTGTTTTTTATCAGATTACAGTTGTGACATCTTGTGAGGTTTAGAATCAGGTGGTGACTTACGTAATTATTGTGTTGAATGAGACAGGTCAGAAATGGCATAGCTCCTTGTCAGGAGCTACATACTGTGCAACAGAAATTGTGAGCAAAAGCAGGAAAGGAAATGTGGCAGGAGTAGGTTGTGGTTGGAGTGAGGTCAGCACATCTGTGAGCTTGTATCCTGGATCACAACATAAAAGGTGTTTGTTACAGCAAGTCACGGTCAGAATTTGGGAAAATACTAGGTAAAGAGCATAAAGATTGTAATTCTGGAATTAGCATTTTTGCCTTCAATTTATGCACACTGTACACGCGCCATTTCTTTTTCCTAGGCTGTGAACCCTTCAGATTAGATACGACATTACCGTTGGGGAGAGAAGAGAAACTTTGGATGATGGAGGCAGAAACCCCCGGGGGGTGGGCGTTCAGGTAAGAGGCGGGCAGCTCGGGGTCCTCACCACCTCCCTGATGGCCCGCCCGCCCCCGCCCCTGCCCCTGCCCCTGCCCCTGCCCCTGCCCCGCATCCATTACCCTGCCTCATTGCAGCAGCTCCTCCAGGGGGCGCTCTGTTCTGCAAGTGCGCGAGGACCGGGCAGTCAGCCCGTGTCCCTCCACGTGTTTAGTCTTCTCTGACTCCGGTCTTCGTACAACCCGTTGTCCTCACCGTGGCGGTTTGGGCAGTAGCGAGGTGGCCTTCTGCGGGCTTGTCCTGACCTGGGCTCCCTGCTTCACCCTGGGTGAGCGCTGAACACTTCTCTCCGCTCCCTCCTTCCTCCATTTGTCTTTAACTTGTGTATCCCTCAGGTACACCCGGCCCAAGAGGACAGCAGTAGTCATTCCTGCTGGATATGAGCAGCGCAAAGCCCAAACCAAATCAAACAAACAAAAAACCAGAAAAATCCCTCTGCGAATTTGGTGTCGTGAGTAGTGAGGGGAAGGTCTCCCTGGTCTTCAGTTGTTTCTTTCCATGTATCCTTCTGCTGCGTGAGGCCGAATGTGGTCAGGCATGTTGGGTGCTCGCTCCGTCCAACTTGCTGCCTTGTTCTTACCTATAAACCTAACCTTGGGGGGGTAGGATCCCAGTGATTACCATGGTCTGTTTGCTGCTGCTTTTTTTTTTTTTTAATTTTATTTATTTGTTCATGAGAGACAGAAAGAGAGAGGCTGAGGCAGAGGGAGAAGCAGGCTTCCCGCTGAGCAGAGAGCCTGATGGGGGGCTCAATCCCAGGACTCCGGGATCATGACCTGAGCCAAGGCAGACGCTTCACCGACTGAGCCCCCGAGGCACCCTGTTTGCTGCTGATTAGGTAGTTTCCCAGTTGCTTTGCCTCCATGTACAAATCTATACTTTTATTTTTTAAATTTTGGCCTTTTTACTGAAATATATCTCAGGTACAGAAAACTGCACCAATTATAATCGCACAGCCCCATGAATTTTCAGGGCATAAAATGACTTATTTGCCTTACAGTTCTTTTTACTGAGGTACAATTTAAATTTGCACATCTTCAGTGCGCAGCTCTGACAACTGGACAGTCCTCTGTAAGAGATATTCCTCTGAATGCAGAACAATCTCACAACATATTCTGTTCCCGTGTCCCTTATTATTTTTCTTTTTTTTTAAGTATTTTTTAAATGTACTTGACAGATGGAGATCACAAGTAGGCAGAGAGACAGGCAGAGAGAGAGGAGGAAGCAGGCTCCCCACTGAGCAGAGAGCCCGATGCGAGTCTCGATCCCAGGACCCTGAGATCATGACCAAGCCGAAGGCAGAGGCTTAACCCACTGAGCCACCCAGGCGCCCCTCCCCTGTCCCTTATTAAAAGATCTTTAAGCAAACATCAGGACACTCCAGGATTTTGTGTTTTGTCTATCCATCTAGGTGCCCTGCCCCATCTGTGAAGAATCTTCTTGAGGTCTGTTTTTACTGCACAGAAGCTCAGACTGAAGGGTTTCTTCTCCCTTAATCTTCACAAACAGAAGCTCACAGAGAAGGGTCCTACTGTTTGCGCTCCTCCGGGAGACAGTTCGCATGAGCAGAATAAGCTAGCGTGACTGAAGGACTATTTCAAAACATTGTTAATGTCGACCTGATTAGAAGTTCTGTGGCACTTGTATTAACTACCTACTGCTATATAACAAATTACTCTTAAACTTATTGGCTTACAGCCACACATATTTATTTACAGTTAATGTGAACCCAGGAATCTTGGGGCAAGTTTCTGGGTAGTTCAGGCTCCGGGCTTCATGAAGTCACCGACAAGGAGCCCCCGGGCTGCAGCTGAGGGCCTGATGGGGCCGAAGGGTCTACTTCCAAGATGGGTTCATTCACATTGTTGTTGGCAAAATATCTCAGTTCCTTGCTGGATGTTTGGCATCTCAGTTCCTTGCCAAGTGGGCCTCTCCCTATGGTTGCTTGAGTGTCCTTAAAACATAGCATCTGGTTTCCCCAAGAGCTGTGGAGAGTGGAAGGCAGAAGCCACCATGTCTTCCCTGACCTAACCTTGGAAATGACATAGCATCACTTCTGCCATGTTCTGTTGGTTTCATAGACTGATCCTGGTACACTGTGGGAGGGGACCTCTGTAGGGGTCTGGGTACCCGGAGGCAGGGACCACCGGGTCACCGTCTTGCGTGCTGACCGCCACAGCACCTTTTGTGCACATATGAGCCCACAAAACCTGAAAAATGACACTAACCTTCCAGGCTTATCAGAAAATCCAGCCCAATTAAGTGACCATGATGGCCATAGGATTTTACTCCTATGGGATGTGTGGGATTACATTTTCTAGGTGTTTTTTTTTTTCTAGTTAAAATGTTTATCAGTTGAATATCATATATTAGGACTTCATGGGAATAAAGGGGAATTCTCTCAAATCTAGCTTGTTTAGTGGGTGTTTACTGGCTAAGTTAAGGATATAAACATACCATTGCATGGATTCATTGGGACAGAGGAAGTATTTCCTTTTGCAAATACATTTTTTTCCCAAATAATACATTTTATTTGCAAATACATGCAATCACTTTTCAAAGATGTCCTCTCTTTTTTTTCTGTGGGAACTCTTGCCATCACCTGACAATCCCACCTGTAAACAGACAGATTCAGCCTTCTGTCGTCATTTTTGGCTTGTCTTATACAAATATGCAGGTAGTATAGTATAGCCGGGATTTTTTTTTTTTTTACGTTTTATTTATTATTTATTTGACAGAGATCACAAGTAGGCAGAGGCAGGCAGAGAGAGAGGAGGAAGCAGGCTCCTCGCTGAGCGGAGAGCCCGATGCGGGGCTCGATCCCAGGACCCTGAGATCATGATCTGAGCCAAAGGCAGAGTCTTTAACCCACTGAGCCACCCAGGCGCCCCATATAACCGTGATTTTAAGGCTTGTAAATATGTACAATTCTGTAGCCCTTACAAACCTGCTGCAGAAAAGGCAAGAATTATTTAAGTGATTATTTTTATGGACAAGGAAGTAAAGTTTCTCCTCTATATAATCTTTCTGGGACATCTTTTGTTGCTCTGAAGCTTTGTATTTCTAACTTTGATCCCAGACATTAGTTTTGGTATCATTGGAAATAAGTCTTCTTGGCCCTTAGCGGGCAGGAGCCTAATCATTACCTCTTTGTTTCCGTAGGCATAAAAAAGCCAGTGAGAAAGTCAAGCTGAAGTCTTTATGGGTTGAATAAGTTCTCTTGGTGTGACTGACCAATGGAATATTTCACTTGTCCACATTTTCACCTCTGAATCCTCTTTATCCTTCCAGGGCTCAAGAATCGAAATGAGATAGAGACTTTTCAAAAAGTAGGACTAAGCTACCTTTTACATGAAGATGTTACATGCTGGCAGCTGTGGGAACAATTTACAAGTAAATTAGCCAGAAATCAAGACTCAACAATAAATCTGCAAAGCAAGAAGTCCAAGTTGCCAAAACAAAGTGGTTCCTCATGTCAGATGTGGGCAGGAGAATCTCCTCCATTTTCTGAAGATGAAAACTGTGTAATAAAGCTTCAAAGGGAGAGTTCCAATAATATCAGAAGTTGAGAGTTTCCAATTAAGACCACTGGTGATTTCTGGAAGAAAATCTGTCTGAGAGAGTCACACAATTACCAGAGTAGGTGTCGGCAGGTCGACATAAAAAATAAACCATGTAAGTGTGACTGTTATGTTACGACAAGGACCTCCCATCATCATCATGATCAGGAAGAACACAAAATCAGGAAGGCTTGTGGCCACAGTGATTGTGGAAAAGGCTTCACGAGGGAATCACATCAACACAGCATGACCCACTCAGGAGGGAAGCATGATATACATAGTGAGTGTGGGCAGGACATCAGTGACAGCTCAGTGTTCTGCATTTGCCAGAACATTCACTCAGGGGAGAAATGTGGCAGGAATGATGAGTGCGACGGGGGCTTCAGTCAGAGCTCAGACCTGCAAAATCATCGGGGAGTCAACACAGGAGAAAAGCCCTGCAAACATCCAGTATGTGCTAAGAGCTTCCATCAGAACTCTTGTCTTCCTACCCGTGAGCCCCTCCACCCAGGAGGGGCTCCGTATAGGTGTGACATGTGTGGGAAGGGCTCTAGTCAGAGTCTACATCTCAGCGTTTGCTGTGTAGATGACACTGGAGAGAAATCCTCTGACTGTGAGATATGTGATAAAGGCTTCAATCAGACATCACAACTTCAGGCCTATCAGAGAGCCCAGCCTAGAGACAGAACCTACAAATAGGAGGCATGTGACAGGCTAGTTAATCAGAATCCTGGTCCTCTCCAGAGAGTTCACTTGGGAAAGAAACCATATAAATGTGAGGTATGTGGGAAGGACTTCAGTAAGGCCTCAAATCTTCAAGCCCATCAGAGAATCCACACCGGAGAGAAGCCATATAAATGTGACGTGTGTGATAAGAACTTCAGCTGGAATTCCCACCTTCGGGCCCATCAGCGAGTCCACACAGGAGAAAAACCATACAAGTGTGACACATGTGGTAAGTACTTCACTCAGATTTCCCATCTTCAGGTCCATCAGAGAGTCCACACAGGAGAGAAGCCATACACATGTGAGACATGTGGTAAGGGCTTTGTCAGAGTTCCCATCTTCAAGATCATCAGAGAGTCGACACTGGAGAGAAACCCTACAAATGTGATGTGTGTGGGAAGGGCTTCAGTTGGAGCTCCCATCTTCAAGCCCATCAGAGAGTCCATACGGGGGAGAAACACTACAAATGTGAAGAATGCGGGAAAGGCTTCATCTGGAACTCGTATCTTCACGTTCATCAGAGGATCCACATGGGAGAGAAACCCTGTAAATGTTACATGTGTGGGAAGAGCTTCAATCAGACCTCACATCTTCAAGCCCATTGGAGAGTCCATATGGGAGATAAACCCTACAAATGTTTTGACTGTGGTAAGGGCTTTAGTAAAAGTTCACGTCTTCAGGTTCATCAGAGAGTCCATAATGGTGATAAATCCAATACAGGTGATGAGTGGGATAAAAATATTCTTCAGAATGTAAACTTCTCATTTTCATCAGAAAATCCACACAGCAGAGATTATTTATAAAATACTGTGTTTAAGGGGCGCCTGGGTGGCTCAGTGGGTTAAGCCGCTGCCTTCGGCTCAGGTCATGATCTCAGGGTCCTGGGATCGAGTCCCACATTGGGCTCTTTGCTCAGCAGGGTGCCTGCTTCCTCCTCTCTCTCTGCCTGCCTCTCTGCCTACTTGTGATCTCTCTCTGTCAAATAAATAAAATCTTTAAAAAAAAAATACTGTGTTTTAAAATTCAGGAGAGAGCTGGATTTTTTTTTATCATCCTGTTTGTTGTGTCATCGTAGACAGTGTTTCCAGCAGAGCCCAAATTTCGCAGTCCTCGAGACGTAGAAACCCTGTGAGAATGGCACAGTAAGTTTCAGTCAGAACCTTCACATCCAACCTAATCTACAGAGGAGAGAGGCCTTAAGAAGGATAAACAAGGTCAGGACATTAGCAGATGTGTAGGGAGGGACATGGTGAAGTCTGTACCATTAGAAGAGAAGCTCCATGGGGGGCAGGAACTTCGTTTACTGCTCAGTGACCGTGACCTCAGACCAGTGCTTAACAAACAGTAGGTGCCCTGGAAATGTCTAACTTGGTGGAGAGGAAAACTATTATAAATAAGACAAATACTTGAAAGTTGTAAGGAGCTCAGCCTCAGTTAGTCATTATCAGCTGTACCTGGAAAATGATGATGATGATGATGATTAACTTTTTGAGAGAGCAGGGCAGCGGAGGAGGGGCAGAGGGAGAAGCAGACTCCCTGCTTAACATGGAGCCCAACATGGGCCTCCATCTCAGATCATGACCTGACCTGAAGGCAGATGCTTAACAGACTGAACCACTCAGGCACCCCAGGAAAAGGATTCTTCTCAGAAGCTTTTAAAACAATTGAAGGAAGTGACCACTTCATAAAAATACATAAAATCATGCAACCTGCAATTTGAGTGTAAGAGGGTTTTTTTGCAGTTGGCTGCTGTCCTCCGCAGAGGTTCACTTTTCCAGCCACGATAAGCTTACGTTTGCATCTGACCATTTAAGACCTCTCTGTGCATCATCGGTCGTGCAGAGCCCACACCTCACTGTCTCCTCTGGGTCTTTTGTAACAGGAACAGACGGGATGAAAAGGAAAAGAGGAACTTGTTTTTAATTTCATAAAAGATGATGAGAGAGGAGTGTGGAAAAAGGGGGGAGCATGTCTTAGCATGCATTTTGGACATTGAACTAAGCTACTAAGGCACAGAGCATTTGAATACCACCCCGTGCTTCCCAGCTGCCTCAGTAGCTTTCAAGTTCTCCGGGTTGAACAGTTTACTTCAGTGTAAGAGAGAGAGAAGTTTCCCACACTTTTGTCCCCCCAGACCTTACCTTCCGGGACGCTGGTTACTTGCGTTCCATGTTACCATCAGAAACCCAGGGCCCCTAACACTGCTCTGTTGGGCTGCCTGGCTCAGGTCATGCATGATCCCAGGGTCCTGGGATCAAGTCCCTCATCGGGCTCCCTGCTCAGCGGGGAGTCCGCTTGTCCCTCTGCCTGCGCTCCCCCTGCTGGTGCTCTCTCTGTCTCTAACAAATCAATAACTAAAATCTTAAACAAACAAACAAACAAACAAAACAAATCACGGTACTTTGTCATTACCAGATTCTGCTGGACCTCCTGGCTCTTTCTAGCAGGATGTTTTCAGTTGTAAGAAATTAGAAAGCCCAGCTCCGACGAGCTGAGACAAGGGAGAATTTGCGGGTGCACGGAATTAAAAAGAATACACGTAGGCCAGGACACAGGCCCAGTTGGAAACGGCTCTGGATCAGTTCTTCTGTGATTCCCTTACCTCTGCCTTTCAGGCTGAATTGGTTCTCACATTTGTCTTTTCCAACCTGCTCTTAGGAGATTTATTTAAAGAACTGGCGCTCCCTGAACTTCCAGCACACACCCACCCCGCTTTCTGTGTACTTCTAAAGCAGCTGTTCTCTGAACCTCTTGTCCCTGTTAGTCCACCAAAGGCTTGGCATTTTCTTAAATATACCATATCTAAATGCAAATATTTATAGGGTTACTGTGAGTTACAGTTTGCCATTTTTATCATGCCTCTGTCTTCTGGAGAATCTTTTCCTTCTTCCCCATGTAAAATTTGATTTTTTTTTCCTAAAAAATAATACCTGAAAGTTTTAGGTAAGCAAAATAATTCAGTAAAAGCACTCACGTGACATTGCTGACATACGTAAACAATACTGGATATTTTTAGAGTGTCTGTGGTTATGGATATGGATCTGTTCAGTTTTACAAAACTAGCAGAATATGCATACGATAGTGTAACTTGATTTTCTTCCCTCAGTAATATGTTGGAAGGATTTTCTACCAATATTGGTCTACAAACACGTAACAGATTTTAACCTATTCCCTGTCGAATGTTCCGTTTGTATCTTCTAAGCAGTTCAATGAAAAATTAGAACAATGACATGCATTCTCATGCTTTCGTACTGTTATTTCCTTGGAAGAAATTTCTAGAACCGGTACTATATCCAAGAATAATGGCTTTTAGATTTGGTATATACTGGGCAGTTATCTTCCAAAAGTACACAGGACTGCTCATTTCCCTACCCTCCTGAGTAATCTTGATGGGATAAAAATGGCCTCTCGGTATTTGTCTTGCTTGCCAGAAGGAAAAAAAATCCTCTGTGGACAAAGATACCAGGCAGAGCCTCCACATATTTTTATAAGCAATGTCTGGCTAAAACCTAAATTAATTCTTTTCAGGAAAAATAAAGACTAACTGACCCCAAACAAAGAAAAAGGTGATTGAAATTGACCCACAGTGATCCAGAAATTGGAGTTGCCAAACATGGATTTTTAAATTAGCTTCTATTATGTTCATGAAAATACAGAGAATTTCACCAGAGAACTGCAATAATTAAAAAAAGAAAAATCTAACAGTCCTGGATTTGACAAATGCAGCAACTCATTAAGAATTTAATAGATTGGGGCGCCTGGGTGGCTCAGTGGGTTAAAGCCTCTGCCTTTGGCTCAGGTCATGATCCCAGGGTCCTGGGATGGAGCCCCGCATCCGGCTCGCTGCTCAGCAGGGAGCCTGCTTCCTCCTCTCTCTCTGCCTGCCTCTCTGCCTACTTGTGATCTCTGTCAAATAAATAAATAAAATCTTAAAAAAAAAGAATTTAATAGATGGCCTCAAAAGCAAATTAGATGTGGCTAATGCTGTTTATTCTCTAGCTGGAAATCTCAGTGGGCGGAGGAACCCCAGGGCAGACATCATGTTTTATCATGTAATGTCTATGCAGTGAATGTTTATAGAAACAACGAGGCTTCCGAGGGTAGGATCCTTGCTGGAGAGAATGAGTTTTGGGAGCCCTGTGGGCAACAGGTTCCAGGCAGACATAAACAAGCCTTGCTTTTGAAAGTCAAACCAGACAACTCGGCCAATAAAAATCCTTGCTGAGATTTCTTTCCAAATCCGTGATTCTGGAACTTCTGTCCTTGGTAATTAGGGCAAGATAGTGTGGCTGCACTTGGGAGACTTGGAAAAGAAAAAGAATGGGGAGGATTTGATTCAGAAGCCCAGGAAGAGAGGTGAGAGCGACAAGGGTCTCAGGTGGGGGTGGTCTTCGCAGGTAAGAAGAACGGTGAAGATCATCTTTAAGGAAAAGCGTGTATGAGCAAGTGTTTCAAGTAAGGGAAGAGCCAGTCGTCATATCTGGTTAAATGTTACACTTCCTACCAGGTGATGCCCAGACTGAGTAGTCAGGAGGGTCGGGCAGACCTGGTTTTATAGATGACTCTTCGTTTTGCTTCTCTTCTAAAGGAAAACAGTTCAGTGAATTCAGGGAAGTGAGATGTCTTTTCTTCCTTGCATACCTGGTTCAGCCTCAGGGATGGATGGCTCTGTCCAATGAGGGAATCTTAACATCCACAGGGGGTTGGGAGGATGGGTACTGCAGGCACACCATTCTTTCTTTTCTTTCTTTCCGTTTTTTTCTTTTTCTTTTTAAAAGATTTTTATTTATTTGACAGAGCACACAAGCAGGGGGAGCAGCAGGCAGAGGGAGAAGCAGGCTCCCAGCTGAGCAGGAGCCCGATGCAGGACTGGATGCCTCGACCCTGGAATCATGACCTGAATCGAAGGCAGATGCTTAACCGACTGGGCCACGCAGGCGCCCCAGGGACACCGTTCATATGTATTGGAGCCTCGGGGAGGCAGATGATGGTAATCCCCATTGTAATGGGCTTGAGAAGTTTAAAACTATTGCCCTATTTCCCACAAGTAGCAGGATTTCCACAGGCTGCCAAAATTCAAGATTTTAATTCTTAATAATGAAAAATCTCAAGAAGAGAAAATATAATGGTTCCCCACATAGTCACCTCTCAAATTCAAGTTATCAGGATTTTACATTTGCTTAATCTATCCCTTCTTTTTATTTCAAATGCTGAGATAATGTAAAACAAATCCCTGATACCTTATTTCATATCTATCTATTTCAATAGGCATCTCTTTAATATTGGCTATTTTTTTTTTTTTACAAAACCACAAAGCCATTATCAAACCTAACAAAATACTCAAATTTCTGTGATTGCTTTGAATGTTTCATTTTATTTTTTTTAAGATTTTATTTATTTGACAGAGAGAGATTACAAGTAGGCAGAGAGGCAGCAGAGAGAGGAAGGAAAGCAGGCTGAGCAAAGAGCCCGATGCGGGACTCGATCCTAGGACCTTGAGATCATAACCTGAGCTGAAGGCAGAGGCTTAACCCACTGAGCTACCCAGGCGCCCCTCAAATGTTTCATTTTAGTCTAGTTTTTTCTTTTCTTACTTTTCCTTTTCTTTTTTACTTTATCTTCCTCCATACCCCTCCCCCCCCCCAATTTTGGAATTGGGATTATACTGGCGTCTTTTATTTTCTGGAAGAGATTGTGAAGAATTAATTCTGATTATTCTTTAAATATTTGGTAGAATTCTCCAGTGAAACCTTCTGGGCTTGGGTGTTGTGCTTAAGCACCCAAATGTGAACTCAGACTGCTTAGGTATAGGTACTGGTGTGACCACTTAACGGTTGTGTGACCATATCCAGGTAAGTGAGCCTCTCTGCCTCTCTTTCTCCATTGTTGAATGAGGCTAACACTTGGAATACTAGGAATGAAAGAATTAATACATGTCAAGTAGTGGAACCTGTACCCAGCTCACAACCACAACTCGTGGATCTTTGTCTCACTGATCTGATATACACACACTCACACACACTGACAAAACCTTGGCAAGCAGTTCTTAATAGTTCCACACCAGAAGCAATCTTCTGAGATCAAGAATAACACAAGAGTGGTGCCTGGGTGGCTCAGTGGGTTAAGCTGCTGCCTTCAGCTCAGGTCATGATCTCAGAGTCCTGGGATCGAGTCCCACATCGGGCTCTCTGCTCAGCAGAGAGCCTGCTTCCCTCTCTCTCTCTCTGCCTGCCTCTCCATCTACTTGTGATTTCTCTCTGTCAAATAAATAAATCTTTAAAAAAAAAAAGAATAACACAAGAATGTCTATTCTCACATGTTATCTATAATTATGGATTTTAGCCAGTGCTTGGAAACCATAACTAAACAAGGAGTAGAAGGAAAATGAATTATTTGCAGATATTATCATGTATGTAGGAAATCCCAAAGAATCTATAAATAAAATAGAAGGGTGCTGGGTGGCTTAGTTGGTTACCTGATGGACTCCTGATTTCATCTCAGGTTATGATGTCAGGGTCGTGGGATCAAGCCCCATTGGGGCTTCACCAGGGGTGTGGAACCTGCTTAGGTTTCTCCTCCTTCTCTCTTCGCCCCTCCCCGCCCACATTCTCTGTCTAAAAAATAAAAATAAATTTATTTTTTAAATAATATTTATTTATTTGACAGAGATCACAAGTAGGCAGAGAAGCAGGCAGAGAGAGGGGGGAAGCAGGCTCCCTGCTGAGCAGAGAGCCCAATGTGGGGCTCGATCCCAGGACCCTGGGATCATGACCTGAGCTCAAGGCAGAGGCTTAACCCACTGATCCACCCAGGCGCCCTAAAAATAAATCTTTTAAAAAATTTAAAAATATCCTAGGAACAACGCCAAAGGCAAGGGAAGCAAGGGCAAAAATGAACTATTGGGATTTCATCAAGATCAAAAGCTTTTGCACAGCAAAGGAAACAGTTAACAAAATCAAAAGACAACTGACAGAATGGGAGAAGATATTTGCAAACGACATATCAGATAAAGGACTAGTGTCCAGAATCTATAAAGAACTTAGCAAACTCAACACCCAAAGAACAAATAATCCAATCAAGAAATGGGCAGAGGACATGAACAGACATTTCTGCAAAGAAGACATCCAGATGGCCAACAGACACATGAAAAAGTGCTCCATATCACTCGGCATCAGGGAAATACAAATCAAAACCACAATGAGATATCACCTCACACCAGTCAGAATGGCTAAAATCAGTAAGTCAGGAAATGACAGATGCTGGCGAGGATGCGGAGAAAGGGGAACCCTCCTACACTGTTGGTGGGAATGCAAGCTGGTGCAGCCACTCTGGAAAACAGCATGGAGGTTCCTCAAAATGTTGAAAATAGAACTGCCCTATGACCCAGCAATTGCACTACTGGGTATTTACCCTAAAGATACAAACGTAGTGATCCAAAGGGGCACGTGCACCCGAATGTTTATAGCAGCAATGTCCACAATAGCCAAACTATGGAAAGAACCTAGATGTTCATCAACAGATGAATGGATCAAGAAGATGTGGTATATATACACAATGGAATACTATGCAGCCATCAAAAGAAATGAAATCTGGCCATTTGCGACGACGTGGATGGAACTAGAGCGTATCATGCTTAGCGAAATAAGTCAAGCAGAGAAAGACAACTATCATATGATCTCCCTGATATGAGGAAGCGGTGATGAAACATGGGAGCTTAAGTGGGTAGGAGAAGAATCAATGAAACAAGATGGGATTGGGAGGGAGACAAACCATAAGTGACTCTTAATTTCACAAAACAAACTGAGGGTTGCTGGGGGGAGGAGGGTTGAGAGAAGGGGGGTGGGGTTATGGACATTGGGGAGGGTATGTGCTTTGGTGAGTGCTGTGAAGTGTGTAAACCTGGTGAATCACAGACCTGTACCCCTGGAGATAAAAATATATGTTTATAAAAAATAAAAAAATTAAAAAAAAAGATTTTATTTATTTATTTGACAGATAAAGACTGCAAGTAGGCAGAGAGGCAGGCAGAGAGAAAGGAGGAAGCAGGTTCCCCGCTGAGCAGAGAGCCTGATGCGGGGCTCGATCCCAGAACCCTGGGACCATGACGTGAGCCAAAGGCAGAGGCTTTAACCCACTGAGCCACCCAGCTGTAGAGTTTTTATAAATCCCTTTGTCAGAGGACATTCCTTTCTATTCATAGTTAATGGAGAATGTTAATCATTAATGGTTATTGAATTTTATAGCTATAAAATGGCCATGTGGTCATTCTTTTTAGTCTTATTAACATGGTGAATTATACTGATATAATTTTAAGTGTCAAACTAACATTGCATTCCCTGAATTATCCCCACTTGGTCATGAATTTATTGTTTTAAATATTGCTGGATGTGATTTTCTAATTTTTTTGTTCCCCTTTAATTGATCCAGAAAAAGTTTTAAATTTTTTCAGTGTTCCAGGATTCATTGTTTATGCAGCACGGCCAGTTCTCCATGCAATCCGTGCCCTCCTTAATACCCACCACCAGGCTCACCCAATGCTCCACACCCCTCCCCTCCAAAACCCTGTTTGTTTCTCAGAGTCCACAGTCTCTCATGCTTCGCCTCCCCCTCTGATTTCCCCCAATTCAGTTTTTCTTTCCTTCTCCTAATGTCCTCCATATTATTCCTTATGCTCCACAGGTAAGTGAAACCGTATGATAATTGACTTTTTCTGCTTGACTGATTTCATTCAGCATAATCTCCTCCAGTCCCGTCCATGTTGATGCAAAAGTTGGGTAATCATCCTTTCTGATGGAGGCATAATAATCCATTGTATAAAAGATTTATTTATCTATTTATATTTTTATTATGTTCAATTAGTTTTTGATGTAGCGTTCAACAATTCATTAGCTTCTTTTTTATTTATTTGAGAGAGAACACTATTAGGGGGTGGGGAGAGGCAGAGGGAGAGAGAGAATCAGACTCCCCACTGAACCGGGAGCCTGACGTGGGACTCGATCCCAGGACCCTGGGATCATGACCTGAGCCAAAGCCAGATGCTTAACTGACTGAGCCACCCAGATGCCCCTATTTCATTCTTTCTGAGGTTTGTAATATTCCATTTCAAGTATATACTCTGTTCCAAATGTAAATATTCCATTTATATATAAAAATACTATATATGTGTATATGAGTACATAAATATGAAATGTACACACACACCACATCTTTTTTATCTGCTCATCTATTGATGGGCACTTGGGTTGTTTCCACATCTTAGCTGTTGTAAGGGTACGTGAATCTTTTTGAATCAGCATTTTCATTTGTTTGCGTGAAAACCAGCAGTTGCTGGGTTATATGGTATTTCTATTTTTAATTTTTTGAGGAACCTCCATACCATTCCCCACAGTGGCTGCACCAGTTTACGTTCTCACCAAGAGTGACCAAGAACTCCTTTTTCTCCACGTCTTTGCCAACACTCGTTCTTTCTTTTTGATAATAGCCTTTCTGACAGGTGTAAGGGGATACCTCTTGGTTTGTTTGTTTTCTTGGAATGTGTGCTTTTATTACATAATTTTTTGAGGGGACCATTTTGGCATATATTGGGTTGGCATTAAAAACAGAAAAGATCAGGGCACCTGGGTGGCTCAGTGGGTTAAGCCTCTGCCTTAGGCTCGGGTCAGGCTCAGGTCATGATCCCAGAGTCCTGGGATTGAGCCCCACATCAGGCTCTCTGCTCCTCGGGGAGCCTGCTTCCTCCTCTCTCTCTCCCTCCCTCTCAGCCTATTTGTGATCTCTCTCTCTCTGTCAAATAAATAAATAAATAAATCTTAAAAAAACAAAACCACAGAAAAGATACACTTGCATGTCTAGTAGAGGCTAAAACAATGGAGAGGATATTCTTTTTTTTTTTTTAAGATTTTATTTATTTATTTGACAGAGAGAGATCACAAGTAGATGGAGAGGCAGGTAGAGAGAGAGAGAGAGAGAGACAGAGAGAAGCAGGCTCCCTGCTGAGCAGAGAGCCTGATGTGGGGCTCAATCCCAGGATACTGGGATCATGACCTGAGCCGAAGGCAGCAGCTTAACCCACTGAGCCACCCAGGTGCCCTCTTTTTTTTTTTTTTTTTAAGATTATTTATTTATTTATTTGACAGACAGAGATCACAAGTAGGCAGAGAGGCAGGCAGAGAGAGAAGGGGGTAAGCAGGCTCCCCGCTGAGCAAAGAGCCCGATGCGGGGCTTGATCCAAGGACCCTGGGATCATGACCCGAGCCGAAGGCAGAGGCCCCAACCCACTGAGCCACCCAGGCGTCCCTGGAGATGAACGGTTATTTGTCTTTATGCAAAAGTTTTCTCTCAAAGAAAAGAGCTCCTGGCTTGATAGAAGCTTTATAAAAAATCACCAGTGTCATATTTATACTATACAAATGAAGCAGGATTTAACCCTATTTTAAGAACACATTACACCAAATGTGGAAGGGGTTACTACTGTCCTAATGTAGGAGATAGAGGTTAACTCAGCATTGCAGTCACGTGGTAAGTGATCTTAGAGTCCCAAATAAGACAGAATTAGGGTTTCAGAGGTAAGCTCTCTACTGACTATAGAACTTAATATACTTTTGTGCCATGAACCTAACTAATCTTTTCACTACATCTGTATCTTTGGGGTAAATACCCAGTAGTACAATTGCTGGGTCATAGGGTAGCTCTATTTTTAATTTTTTGAGGACTCTCTGCACTGTTTTCCAAAGTGGTTGCTTTTGCATCGAAATGGATTGGACTGGAGGAGATTGTGCTGAGTGAAATAAGTGAAGCAGAGAAAGTCACATCATATGGTTTCACTTGTGGAGCATGAGGAATAGCATGGAGGACATTAGGAGAAGGAAAGGAAAAGTGAAGGGGGGGAGATCAGAGGGGGAGATGAACCATGAGAGACTGTGGACTCTGAGAAACCAACTGATGGTTTTAGAGGGGAGGAAGGTGGGGGAATGGGTGAGCCCAACGATGGGTATTAAGGGTACAATGAGCACTGGGTGTTATATGCAAACAATGAATCCTGGAACACTACATCAAAAACTAATGATGTACTGTATAGTGATAAACATAACATTAAAAAACCCTAACTAATCTGACATCTAGTTTGAAATGCTTCACTATATTGTTGGAGGTAAACATAATTATGGAAACAAAGTTTTCATGGTAGAATGCTTATATGCTAATGCCTTCGACACATTGGTTCCTATAACAATCCTGTAAAGGAGGTATTCCCATATCCTTTTCACAAATGAAGATCCTGAGGCCCAGGGTGGGAAACTAGGCCACTCAGCTAACAGATACACAAATTAGAGCATTTTAGCATGGGTACGTATAACACCAAAGCCCAAACTCTTTTTTTAAAGAAATATTTTATTTATTTATTTGACAGAGAGAGAGAGAGAGAGAGAGAGAGAGAGAGATCACAAGTAGGCAGAGAGGCAGGCAGAGAGAGATGAGGAAGCAGGCTCCCTGCTGAGCAGAGTGCCCGATGCAGGGCTCGATCCCAGGACCCTGAGATCATGACCTGAGCTGAAGGCAGAGACTTAACCCACTGAGCCACCCAGGCACCCCCAAAATCCAAACTCTTAACCAGCAAGCTTACACTATCTTGTTTAAGGATTTTGCCTGACTCTGTTCAGGAAAAATAATTCATTCTAGTCACAGAACATAAGAGATTGAAGGAAATTGATAGTTTTCTAAATCCTTGCATATTATATATAGGAAAACAGAGACCTTTTTACCTTTATGACAAAATTAAGGTGTTTATACATATCTATAAAACATGATGAGGGCACATTTTTGTTTTAAATTTCTTTGTCTAACATACCAAACCATCCATACATCACCTAGTACTTCCAAAGGTAAATTACCTTTGGACTGTTTATGTCAAGAGGATAGGGTAGCATGGTGAGCTGAGGAAGAAGTATGTTGGGTTGGTGTACTGTGATAGGTATTGGCCAATTTGGACATAATTTATTTAGTTTCATAGATTTGATATAGGCTGATCCCAGAAGAATGCTAAATGAACAGCAGTAAATGGTCTAATCCGCCTTGCTTGCTTCTGTCCTCTACCCTTTGTGGGAAAGCAATGAATGATTCCTCTGGTGGGAAACTGCCCATGTTCCAATAGTGCACGTGACCCTGAAGTCTCCAGCCCTTCTCACATCTCCGCCTCAGGGTCTGTAAGAGCCTTGAATGTGTCCTACAAATACCATTTTGTTTGTACACTTTCCTATAGTTTTCAGAGCACTTTTATAGACCTCCAAGTCATCAGGAATAACACAGGGTGGATGGGAAAAAGGGAGACTGGGAATTTATGGAATAATCGAATTTTAGCACTACACAGTTGGCTTTACAGATCTACCTTTCCAGCCACTGGTATTTCAAAAATGCGGAAATTGAGACCCAATTAGTTCTCATGATCTATATTCCCAGTTGGATTCAGATAGAAATCCAGCTGGAGTGAGGTGGTACCCCGTCCAGGACTTTTGCCTGAACGACTTTATACTTTTACGTACATTTAGCTATATGATGGGCAGCATTCCTATCATATAGTTAAATGGACGTAAAAGTACAGATATTTGGAGCTTTAGGATATTGGTTTATTTACAGGGTTTTTAAATATATCTCTTTGGTTTTTTTTTTTTTAATGGTTGCTTTGGCTATTATGTTGAAGTGTGGAAGACTTACTTCCACTTAAGTTCTTTTGCCTTCCCTACTTTTAAATATCATTGTCTTGAGTATCAGGTGGTGATATGGTATTTGTTTCAATCATCTAATGTGTTTTCTGAAACTCAGGAAGATTATCTACTGAATGTGGCCATTTTTCCTTTTTTAAATTCAGTTAGGCAACATATATCATTAGTTTCAGATGTAGAGTTCAGTAATTCATCAGCTGCATATAACACCAGGGCATGTGCCCTCCGTAGTGCCCATCCCCCAGTTACCCCACACCCCACCCACCTCCCCTTCTGCAACCCTCAGTTTGTTTCCCAGAGTCAAGAGTTTTCTCTTATGGTTTGTCTCCCTCTCTGACTTCTCCCTGTTCAGTTTTCCCTCCCTTCCCCTGTGATCTTCAGCACTATTCTTTATGTTCCACCCAAGAGTGAAACTATATGATAATTGTCTTTCTCTGATGGACTCATTTCACTCAGCATAATCTCTTCCAGTTCCACCCATGTTGATGTAAATGGTAAGATTTTCACCTTTTTTGATGGCTAATATCCCATATTTTATATATGTGTGTGTGTGTGTATGTGTGTGTGTGCATGTGTGCATGCATGTGAGCGTGCGCGCGCGCGCACACACACACACACCCCGCATCTTCTTTATCCATTCATCTGGGGATGGATATCTCTGCTCTTTCCACAGTTTGGCTATTGTGGGCATTGCTGCTATAAACATTGGGGTGCTGTGCCCCTTTAGATCACTACATTTGTATCTTTGGTAACAGTACTGAAATTGCTGGGTTGTAAGTTGCTCCATTTTTTAACTTCTTAAGGAACCTCCATGCTGTTTTCCAGAGTGGCTGCACCAGCTTGCATTCCCACCAACAGTGTAGGAGGGTTCTCCTTCTCCACATCCTCTCCAGCATTTTTTGTTTCCTGACCTGTTGATTTTAGCCATTCTGACTGGTGTGAGGTGGTATCTCACTGTGGTTTTGATTTGCATTTCCCTGATGCCGAGTGATGTGGAGCATTTTTTCATGTGTATGTTGGCCATTTGTATGTCTTCTTTGGAGAAATATCTGTTTAAGTCTTCTGCCTATTTCTTGACTGAATTATTTGTTTTTCGGGTGTTGAGTTTGATAAGTCATATTTCTGATCCTTTTGTTGTTCTTATATTTTTTCTATTACCATTTCCTTTCTGTTTGAAATTTTTTTCTGCCACTATTTAAAGGTAGGTCACTAGAAACAAATTATTTGTTTTCCTTCATCTGAAGATGTCTCTATTTTTCTTTCATCCTGAAGGATAGTTTTGCTGGATATATAATTTGAAGATCGGTATTTTGTTTTTTTCCAGCACTTGGAAAATGTGCAACTTCTGGCCTCCAGATCTCATTGTGGTTTTGATTTACATTTCCTTGGATTATTAGTTATGCTGAACATATTTTCATGTGTCTATTCACCATCTGTATGTCGTCTTTGAAAAAATGTCTATTCGGGGTTCTTTCCATTTTTTGTGTTTTTGGCATTGAGTTGTAGGAGTGATTTATATATTTTGGATAATAACCTTTTATCAGACGTATCATTTGCAAACATGTTCTCCAATTCACTAGGTTCCCTTTATGTTTTATTGATGCTTTCTTTTACTGTGCAAGAAATACATTTTGCCATTCTTGTAGTATCTTTGATTTGGATATCAAAGAAATGCTGGCTTCATAAGATGAATGGTAAAGAATTTTCTCCAATTCTCCAGAATACTTTATATAAAATTAGTATTAATTTAACTCTTTGGTAGAATCCACCCATGTCACAATCGGAGACTTGAATTTTTAGTGTGGGTTTTTTTTTTTTTTTTTGTATTTTAAGGAATACATTTAACTATAGATTCCATTTTATAAATATAGGAATAGAATAGCTCTATGTTGTTGGGTTTATAATGGATATTTTATATCTTTCAAGGAACTTTTCATCTGGGTTTTATGGGTACAAAGGTGTTCATAATATTTTATATTTTAATGGCTTTAATATATCTAATGATGCTCACTCTCATTCCTGATATTGATAATTTTGATCTTGTCTCTTTCTTCCTAATTAGACTGGATGGAGATTTGATGTTATTGGTCTTGTCAAAGAATCAAAATTTGTTGTTGTTGTAAATGTCAAGATTTTATTCTTTTTTGTAGCTGAGTGGTATTCCATTATATTATATATATATATGTGTGTGTGTATGTATATATACATACACACACATAAAAACATATACACAATCAAAATTTTTGTTTTACTAATTTTTCTTCATTCTGCTTCTGTTTTTTGTTTCATGATTTCTACTTAATTATATTTCCAAATTAAACTGGGTTTAATTGACTTTTCTTTTTCTAGTATCTGGATGTGAAAGCTTAGGTTCTTGATTTCTTCTATTTCAATATAAACACCTCGTGTTCTAAATTCTTGCACCACTTTATAAAGATTTATTTATTTATTTGACAGAGATCACGAGTAGGCGGAGAGGCAGGCAGTGGGTTGGGGGGGAAGCAGGCTTCCTACTGAGCAGAGAGCCTGATGCAGGACTTGATCCCAGACTCTTGGGATCATGACCTGAGCCAAAGGCAGAGACATTAGCCCACTGAGCCACCCAGGCACCCCTCTTGCACCATTTTAATTGCATAAACTCCTTTTGTGTTTTAGTTTACCCTCGTGATTTATTTTTTTTTATCCCATCTCTTTTTCCTCCCAAGATTTTATTTACTTATTTGACAGAGAGACAAAGTGAGAGAGGGAATACAGCAGGGGGTGTGGGAGAGGGAGAAGCAGGCTTCACGCTGTGTAGGGAGCGTGACGTGGGGCTTGATCCCAGGACCCTGGGATCATGACCTGAGCCGAAGGCAGACTCTTAATGACTGAGCCACCAGCCGCCCCATCCCATCTTATTTATGATTTCAACTCTTTTTGAAAGTACCAGTGTACATGAAAGGAATCAGTATTCTGCCATTGAGTGGAGTGATCTAAAAATGGTGCTTATGTCAAGTTAGTTGATAGAGGTATTCAGGTTCTCCATGTACTTACAGATTATCTATTTACTTGTTCTGTTGTTTACAAAGAAGAGAGCTTGGAGGTCTCCAACTCCAACTGTGGCTGTGTCAATATCTTTAATTTCTATCCTAAGTAGATGTATACATATTTAAGTGGTTATCTATTCTTAATAAATTTATCCCTTTATTTTGGGGGGATGTCTTTATACCTATTTTTTGTTCTAAAATCTGTTTTTATAATTTTACAGATACTCTAGCTTTTTTTAAAACTAATTTTCATCATGTTGCGTCATGTCTTCAACATGTTTTTTCCCCATGTTTTTTCTTCTTTTTCAAAGAAGAGAAAGGAAAATTCACAAATTCATTCTTTGAGGCCACCATTACCTTGATACCAAAACCAGAGAAAGACATTACAAAAAAGAACTATAGGTCAATATCTTTAATGAACATAGATGCAAAAATCCTCAACAAAATACTGGCAAACCAAATCCAACAATGCATTTTAACTCATCATAGGGAAATACAAATCAAAACCACAATGAGCTACCATCTTACACCTGTCAGAATGACCAGAATTAACACTGAAAACAACAGCTGTTGGCAAGGGTGCAGAGAAAGGGGAGCCCTCTTACACTGTGCAGAACAGTATAGAGGTTCCTCAAAAAGTTAAAAATAGAACTACTCTATGATCTAGCAACTGCACTAGTAGGTATTTATCCAAGGGATACAAAAATAATGATTTGAAGGGGCACATGCTCCCTGATGTTTATAGCAGCATTATCAACAATAGCAAAACTATGGAAAGAGCCCAAATGTCCATCAACTGATAGGTAGAGAAGATATGGTATATATACATATATGTGTGTGTATGTATATACACATACAAATATACACATATGTATATGTATATATATCGTGTATGCATGTGTGTATGTGTATATATATATATGTATATATACATATATATATATACACATACACACACGCATACATACACACAATGGAATATTGCTCAGCCATCAAAAAGAATGAAATCTTGCCATTTGCAACAAGATGAAATAATAAGTGAATTCAATATAGTCTCAGGATACCAAAGATGCATGGGATGACTATGATCTTTTTGAATTTGTTAAGACTTGTTTTGTGGTCTAATGGGTGATCTATTCTGGAGAATATTCTAGGGAGCTGGAAAATAATATGTATTCTGCTGTTTTAGGAAAGAATGTTCTAAATACATCTGTTAAATCCACCTGGTTCATTATTTCATTGAACGCCATTGTTTCTGGGGTGCCTGGGTGGCTCAGTGGGTTAAGCCGCTGTCTTCGGCTCGGGTCATGATCTCAGGGTCCTGGGATCGAGCCCTGCATCGGGCTCTCTGCTCCGCAGGGAGCCTGCTTCCCTCTCTCTCTCTCTCTCTGCCTGCCTCTCTGCCTACTTGTGATCTCTGTCTGTCAAATAAATAAATAAAATCTTAAAAAAAAAAAGAAAGCCATTGTTTCCTTGTCAATTTTCTGATTGGATGATCTGTCGATCAATGTAAGTGTGGTGTCCTCTATCATCACCATATTACTATTGATTATTTTGTTATTGATTTATGTATTCGTGTGCTCCTTTGTTGAGTACAAAAATACTTAAAATTATTATATCCTCTCGTTTGTCCCCCTTGGTATTATATTGTATCCTTCTTTGTCTTTTGTTATAGTCTTTGTTTTAAAGTCTAGTTTATCCAACGTAATTTGGCTACTCCAGCTTTCTTTCAATGTCCATTTGCGTGACAAATGCTTTTCTAGCCCTTAACCTTCAATCTGCTGATGTCTTTAGGTCTAAAATGAGTCTTCTTAAGCAACATATAGATGGATCTTGTTTATCCATTCTGTCACCCTGTCTTTTGAGTGGAGCATTTAGTCCATTTACATACAAAGTAATTAGTGATATATATATTTATTGACATTTATCACTTGTTTGTGGTTGTTTCTGAATACTTTCTCTGATCCTTTCTTTTCCTTTTTCATGGCTTGGTGGTTTTTCTTTAGTGATATATTTAGATTTCTTTCTCTTTGTTCTTTGTATATTTATTGGTTCTGATTTGTGGTTTCCATTAGGCTTGCATATAACAACATCTGCATATAGCAGTCTATATTAACTTGGTGGTCATTTAAGCTTTAATACATTCTTCACTTGACCCACCTCCACACACTCATTTTAAGTAAGTGGTATCAGTGGTATCATACTTTACAGCCCTTTCTTTTGTGGGTTCCTGGAAATATTCATCAATCCTGCTTTTGTGTTTCCTACCTTCAAACTGTCACTTACAGTCCTTCTTTTCCACTCAGGGTCCCCTTTATTATTTCCTGTCCAATTTTCCAGCACCATTTATTGAAGAGACTATCTTTTTTCCATTGGATATTATTTCTTGCTTTGTCTAAGATTAGCTTACCACAGAGTTGAGGGTCTATGTTTGGTTCTGTTGATCTGTATGTCTGTCTGTGTGCCAGTACCATGCTGTCTTGATGATCACAGCTTTGTAATAAAGTTTGAAGTCAGGCATAGTAATGACCCCAGCTCTGGTTTTCTTTTTCAACATTCCCCTGTAGATTCAGGGTCTCTTTTGGTTCCATACAAACTTTAGGATTGTTTGTTCCAGCTCTGAAAAATGTTGATGGTATTTTGATAAGGATTTCATTGAATATGTAGGTTGTTCCGGGCAGCACAGATATTTTAACAATGTTTATTCTTCCAGTCCATGAGCATGGAATGTTTTTCCATCTCTTTGTGTCTTCCTCAATTTCTTTCATCAGTGTTTTGTAGTTTCTAGAGTACAGATCTTTTACCTCTTTGTTTAGATTTATTCTTTGGTTAGATTTAAAGGTATCTTACAGTTTTTGTGCAATTGTGAATGGGATTGATTTCTTAATTTCTCTTTCTTCAGTCACGTTGATAGTGTATAGAAATGCAACTGATTTCTGTGCATAGATTTGGTATCCTGCCACATTGCTGGATTGCTCTATGAGTTCTAGCATTTTGGCATAGAGTATTTTGAGTTTTCCACATAAAATATTGTGGCATCTGTGAAGAGAGAGTTTGACTTCTTTGTTGACAATTTGAATGCCTTTTATTTCTTTTTGTCTGATTGCTGAGGCTAGGAGTTCTAGTGTTATGTTGAACAATAGTGGTGAGAGTGGGTATCCCTGCCATGTTCCTGACTATAAGGGAAAAGTTCTCAGTTTTTCCCCATTGAGAATGATATTTCCTGCGAGCTTTTCATAGATGGCTTTTATGAGACTGAGGTATGTTCCCTCTATCCCTATACTTTGAAGAGTTTTTTTTTTTTTTTAATTTGACACACAGAGAGAGAAATAGATCACAAGAAGGCAGAGAGGCAGGCGGAGGGGGGGGGAGCAGGCTCCCTGCTGAGCAGAGAGCCCGATGCCGGGCTAGATCCCAGGACCCTGAGATCATGACCTGAGCAAGGCTTAACCCACTCAGCCACCCAGGTGCCCCAAAGAGTTTTAAGAAAGGATGGTGTATTTCGTCAAATGCTTTTTTCTGCATCAATTGAGAGGATCATATGATTCTTTTCTTTTATTAATGTGCTCTATCACATTGATTGATTTGCAAATGTTGGACCAACCTTGCATCCCAGGAATAAATCCCACCTGGTCATGGTGAATAATCCTTTTAATGTACTATTGGATCTTATTAGCTAATATCTTGTTGGGTATTTTTGCATCCATGTTCATCAGGGATATTGGTCTATAATTCTCCTTATTGATGGGTCTTTGGTTTTGGGATCAAGGGAATGTTGAACTCATAGAACAAGTTTGGAATTTCCCTTCATTTCTATTTTTTGAAACAGCTTCAGTAAAATAGGTATTATTTCTTCCTTAAGTGTTTGGTAGAATTCTCCTGGCCCCAGACTCTTGTTTTTGGGGGGGAAGTTTTTGAAGACTGCTTCAATATCCTTGCTGGTTATTGGTCTGTTCAGATTTTATACCTCTTCTTGTTTCAGTCTTGGTAGGTTATAAGTTTCCAAGAATGTATCCATTTCTTCCTAATTTGTTGGTGTATAGTTGCTCATAATATGTTCCAACACATGTGTATTTCCTTGGTAGTGGTTGTGATCACTCCCCTTTCATTCAGGATTTTATTAATAATATTTATTCTTTCAATCCATAAGCATAGAATGTCTTTCCATTTTTTTGTGTCCTCTTCACTTTCGTCCATCATTGTTTTATAATTTTCAGAGTACAGATCTCTTACCTCTATGGTTAGGTTTATTCCTAGCTACATTATGGGATGGTTTGTGGTACAACCTAAACTTACACCTAAAGAAGCTAGAAAAAGAACAAATGAAGCCTAAAGCCAGTAGAAGGAAGGAAATAATAAAGATTGGAACAGAAATAAATGATATATAATGATAAATGATATAGAAACTTTAAAAAAAACAATGAAACCTGGAGCTTATTCTTTGAAAAGTTAATAAAATTGATAAACCTCTAGCCAGACGATTATCAAAAGAGTAAGGACCCAAATAAAGTCACAAATGAGAAAGGAGAAATAACAACTAGCACCACAGAAATACTAAGAATTAGAGAACATTATGAAAAACTGAGTGCTCAATATGTAACTACTTTGAAACCCTGCAGGTTATCCCTTTTCTGTTTTTAATAAGTTTTTATATTAAGCATAATTTTTACTTCTCTTCTAAGGTAGAAAGGACAAATGTCATTAGCCACAATTTTCAGATGAAGAAACTGTTGCTTACTAAGACTTGGAGACCAGGGAGTTCAGGAAATAAAGGAAAAAGAAAAGTATATGCCAACAAACTGGGCAACCTGGAAGAAATGGTTAAATTCCTAGAAATATATAAATTACCAAAACTGAAACAGGAAGAAATAGAAAACTTAAACAGACTGATAACCAGCAAAGAAATTTAATCAGTAATAAAAAAATATCCCCAAAACCAAAAATCCAGGGCCAGATGGCTTCACAAGGGAATTCTACCAAACATTTAAAGAAGAGCTAATACCTGTTCTTCCCAAACTGTTCAAAAAAGATAGAAATGGTAGGAAAACTTAAATTCATTCTATGAGGCCAGCATTACCCTGCTACCAAAACCAGATGAAGACCTCACTAAAAAAAGAGAAGTACAGGCCAATATCCCTGATGAACAGGGATGTAAAAATTCTCAACAAAATATTAGCAAACCAAATCCAACAGTATATTTAAATTATTCACTATGACCAAATGGAATTTATTCCTGGGTTGCAAGCATGGTTCAATATTCGCAAACCAATCCACATGATGCACCACATTAACAGGAGATAAGAACCATATGATCCTTTCATTAATGCAGAAATTGCACATGACAAAGTACAGCATCTATTATTGATAAAAACCCTCAACAAAGTAGGGATAGAGAGAACATACTTCAACATCATAAAGAGCATGTATGAAAACCTGACAGCTAACATCATCTCAGTGTGGAAAAACTGAAAGCTTTTCCTCTGTGGTCAGGAACAAGACAGGGATGCCCACTCTCACCATCGTTATTTAACATAGTACTGGAAATCCTAGCTTCAGCATTCACACAACAAAAAGAAATAATAGGCATCCAAATCAGCAAGGAAGAAGTCAAACTTCCACTGTTCACAGCTGACATGATACTCTATGTAGAAAACTCATAAGAGTCTACCAAAAAGTTGCTAGAACTGTCACACAGATTCCAAGAAGTCACAGGATACAAAATCAACATACAGAAATCTGTTGCATTTCTATACAATAATGAAGCAGCTGAAAGAGAATCCCATTTACAATAGTGCCAAAATAATTTGTTTTGTTAAATTCCACATTTGAGTGAAATCAGAGTATTTTTCTTTCTCTTATTTCATTTAGCCTTATATCCTTTAGATTCATCCATTTGTTAGGGATGTTAAGCTTTCATTCTTTTTTATGGCTAAGTAATATTCCATTGTACGTGTTTACATATATACACCACATCTTTATCCATTCACTAGTCAATGGACACTTGGACTGCTTCCATAATTTAGCTATTGTATATAATGCTGCAGTAAATACAGGGCGCATAGATCTTTTTGAATGACTGTTTTTGTATTCTTCAGGTAAATACCCAGTAGTGGAATTGTTGGATCATATGGTAGTTCTATTTTTAATATTTTGATGCTTTCACTCTGTGTTTTGATTGGAGAATTTAGTCCATTTACATTCAAAGTAACTGTTGATAGCTATGTATTTATTGGCAGTTTGTTACTTGTTTTGTGGTTGTTTTTGTTCTCTTTCTCTTGCTGTCTTCTCTGTTAGCTTTGTTTATTGATATACTTGACTTTTTATTGTTTGCATATCTGTTACTGGTTTTTGATTTATGGTTACCATTCTGTTTGTATATAATAACCTCTACATATTAACAGTCTATATTAAGTTAATGGTTGCTTATGTTGGAACTCATTCTTTACTCCCCTCGACCCTCCATCTTAGGTCTATGGTGTCATACTTTGTGAGTCCCTTGACTGATTTGTATAGATACACTTTTTCGCCTTTTGTGATTCCTGCTTTTCTTACTCCTCTTTATGGTCTTTCCTTTCCACTCAAGCAGTCCCCTTTAACATTTCTTATTGAGCTGGTTTAGTGGCCATGAACTCCTTTAGCTTTTGTGTATATGGGAAAGGAAACTCTTTATCTCTCCTTCTATTCTGTATGATAGTCTTGCTGAATAGAGTATTCTTGGTTGCAGGTTTTTTTTCTTTTAGTACTTTGAATATATCATGCCATTCTCTTCTGGACTGCAAAGTTTCTGCTGAAAAACCAGCTGAATACTTCTGGGTTTTCCCTTGTATGTAACTATTTTCTTTTCTCCTGCTTTTAAAACTATTTATTACTACCTTTCACCATTTTTATTACTATATGTCTTGATGTGAACTTCCTTGGGTTGCTTTTGTTGGGGGCTCTCTGTGTCTCCTACATCTGGATTTCTGTTTCCTTCCCAAGATTTGGAGTTTCAGCTATTATCTCTTCTGATAAATGTTCTGCCCCCTTTTTCCCTTCTGGGATCCCAATAACGTGAATGTTATTAGTTTTGATAGCATCACTGAGTTCCTTTAATCTATTTGCATTTTTCATTATTCTTTTTTCCCCCTCTTATGTTCAGCTTGATTGCTTTCCATTATTCCATTTCCCAGGTTGCTGATCTGTTCTTCTTCCTGAAGTCTACTATTCATCCTATCTAGTGTATTTTTTAATTTTTATTTTTAAAAAAGATTTTATTTATTTGCCAGAAAGAGGGAGTGGGAGTGTGCAAGAGAGAAGTAGGCTCCCTGCTGAGCAGAGAGCCCAATGCGGGGCTCAATCCCAGGACCCTGGGATCATGACCAGAGCCCAAGGCGGGTACTTAACCATTTGAGCCACCCGGGGGCCGTATCTAGTGTATTTTTAATTTTTGTTACTGAGTTTTTCATCTCTGGTTCTTTTTTATGTATTCTCTCTCTTGTTAAGGGTCTCACTGAGGTTGTCCAGTCTTTACCCAAGTCCAGTGAGTATCTTTATGACCACTACTTAAATTCTCTAACATGTGTATTACTTATCTCTGTTTTGTTTAGCTTTTTTTCTTTGATTTTGTCTTCTTTCACTTGGGACATATTCCTGTGTCTCCTCATTTTGTCTAATTCTGTGTCTATTTCTTTGTGTTAGGAAAGTCAGTTATGTTTCCTGCTCTTGAAAGTAGTGGCCTCATGAAGAAGAGAGAACATAGTGCCCTACAGTGCAATGTCACCTGTTCACCAGGACCTGGAACTTTATAGTATCTCCTGCATGTGTTATATGCAGGAGATACTTTTTTCCTGTGGCTTTGTTCCTGTGGCTGAGCTGCTTTGCCCTCAGGCATCTGCAGTGATTCTCTTTGCCTATTGAGGGAAGTGGTGTTAGTGGGTTGGTTTGGGCTGCCTTGGGCTTAAACTGAGTCAGACCAGGCATTTTCCAGAGCTGCTGTAGCACTGACCTGCAGGGGACTCTCCCTGTGTTGTCCTGGAGAAGCTTTCATTGGTGGTTAGGGCCTGTAGTCAGACACAAGTCTGCCCCCAAACCCACTGCTGGGGCCACATTTTCACTTGTGTGTGTGGTCATCTTCTGCTTTCCCTTGGGCAGGAGTCACTTCGGAGTGGTGGTGGCGGCCTTTGTTAGGGATGTTTGAACACCCACAGCTCCTTGTGGCACTGCTTTAGATAGGATCTGGCCAAGGGCATACTGGAGGGGGCAGGTCTTCAGGAGAATACGGGACAGGGTGCAGGACACCAGCATAGGTCAGCTAAGGGGAGGTCTTGCCGTCACCCAAAATTCTGGCTTAGGCCAGGGCAGGTCCACAGGAGAAGGTGTGGCACTTATCATACTGATGCTTCTGTGCTGTATCTCCGTCCAGCTGTTTGTTGTGCTGTCTCTTAAAGAGTAAGGACTCCGTTTCCTGTTGCCCTTCAAACTCTTCCAGAGCCACCTGCTGATTTTTAAAGTTCCAGTTGTTCAGCTCCACTGATAAAAACTCATGAAATTTGGCTATTCTGGTTTTCAAAGCCAATTTTTATGGGGATTTTTCTTCTCTGTGTGGGTGCCCCAAGCCTGGGTGCCCGGATTGGGGTCTGGTTTTCTCTCTCTGCATCTGGGGTGTGTTCCTTCTCCACCCACCACTCCCCAGACTGTTTCACGGGTCCATTTAGCTCCTGTGTCTCTTCCCTTCCTACCTTCTTGGCTGAGTCCTCTTCTTTATATGTAGCTCTGGAGAGTCTGCTCTGCTGGTCTTTGGGTCATTTTCTGGGGATATTTATACTGATGTGGGTGTTACCTAGGGGTGTTTGTGGGTTGAGGTGAGCTTAGAGTCCTTCTACTCCACTGTCAACCCCCTAGAACTTCTATTTGGTAATTTTTTGATAGTTGCTATTTCTTAGCTAAGGTTTCTTATTTTTTCCTTCATGATAAGGACATTTTTCTTTACATTTTAAGCATAGTTTATAATAGCTTTTAAAAAAATCATTGTCTGGGGGCACCTGGGGGGCTCAGTGGGTTAAGCCTCTGCCTTCGGCTCAGGTTGTTATCTCAGAGTCGTGGGATCAAGCCCCACATTCCCCCCCCCCCCACCCCTGCCTGCCTCTCTGCCTACTTGTGGTATCTGTTAAATAGATAAACAAAATCTTTAAAATAAAAATCGTCTGATTCCCACATCCGGATCATCTTGGCATTGATCTGTTGATCTGTTTTCCCTTGAGAACAGGTCATGTTTTCCAGTTTTTGTTTTCCCAAATATCTAGTAATCTTAAATTATATCTTAGGCATTGTAATTAATCCACTGAGGAAACTGGATTTCATTATGTTCCTCCAGAGTATTTTTTAATTTTATGTTTTAGTGTTCCAAGATTCATTGTTTATGTACCACACCCAGTGCTCCATGTAATATGTTCCCTCCTGAATACCCACCACCAAAGTCATCCATCCCCTACTGCCCTCCCCTCTAAAACACTCAGTTTCTCAGAGTCCACAGTCTCTCATCGTTTGTCTCCCGCTCTGACTTCCCTCCAGAGTATTTTTAAAAATATTTTTATTAGGGGCGCCTGGGTGGCTCAGTCATTAAGTGTCTGCCTTCAGCTGGGATCACGATTTCAGGGTCCTGGGATCAAGCCCCACATTGGGCTCCCTGCTCAGTGGGAGGCCTACTTCTCCCTCTTCCACTGCTCCTGCTCGTGTTCCTTCTTTCACTGTGTCTCTGTCAAATAAATAAAATCTTGAAAAAATATTTTTATTAGGCATTTAATTTAGCTGGGCTCAATCAAAGATTTTCTCTTTCCTGTAGGTGGCAGCTCAAATTTTAATTCACTTGTTAGTATTGGTTTGGCTCCTTTAAGTATTCTTTGTCCTTTTATAGCTGAGGAGAGAGCCACACATTTGCTTAGACACAGACTTTGGAGCTTCCTTTCCCTGGCCCTCTTCCAGGGTATACTACCCACCATACTTTCAAACAGCAGTTGTATAGGTCTTGAACTCTTTTGTTGGAAAACTTAGTTTTCCATGTATGTTTTAGCTGCCCTAAAATAGTGCAGACTGGACTTGCTTTTGGGTAAAAGCCATAAAAAGTAGGAAACTGACTTATTTTATTTCCTTCTTCTAAGTGTTGACCCATCTCCAGGATCTGCCTGATTTTGTTCATTCTCCAGGGCCTTTGGATAGTTTTAGTATTTGGTCTAGAATTTATACTTGTTATCTGCTTGTTATCTGTTGGTGCAATAGGAAACTACTTGGTCAGCACATTTAAGATGCTTCTAGCGTTGTCGTATAATTCATATATGGTTACTTTCAGTTACTTGTTTGCGTCTACACGATTGACCAGTGCACTCTGAAGCTGTGTTTTCCAGCTAGATCATGACAACTCATGAAATGCTGCACAGATACCATATTCTAGCAATTGATCAATCTCAAAAGTCTTAAACTTTTTAAAAAAATATGCTGAGTGTTGGCATTATTACTGTAATAGCCTTTTCCTGAGAATTGCAGTATTCTTTTTTTTTTTTTTAAAGATTTTATTTATTTATTTGACAGAGATCACAAGTAGGCAGAGAGGCAGGCAGAGAGAGAGGAGGAAGCAGGCTCCCTGCTGAGCAGAGAGCCTGATGTGGGACTCGATCCCAGGACCCTGAGATCATGACCTGAGCCGAAGGCAGCGGCTTAACCCACTGAGCCACCCAGGCGCCCGTGAGAATTGCAGTATTCTTAAATGAGAGATAAAACTTGGGGTTGGAGGTAGTGTCAGATACACTGAAGTCACGTCTATCTGAACCATGTACTGTAGACCGCTTCATCTTGTGTATATTCCTAACCCAGTTTGCTCTTCTCTGCCTCTTCTACAGATTGGGTGACATGAACACTCTTTAATGACATGAGACATTTGGGGCACTGGGGTGTAAACGGAAGTCTGTTCTCCTTTCTAGATACACAGGGAATTAAGGAAATAAAGAGTGAAAAGGGAGTAGGAGTAATGGGTTTTTGGTCCCTGTGAATTTTAAGAGTTATTAAAATGAGAATGAAGAGGGTATAAGCTGGTAAAACAGGAGTTGGTGATTGGAATGGGGTGTTTGAATCTGAGATTATAGAGGGATTTCCATTTACCTTATTTCGATTCAGTTATATTAACACACAGTGTATCATGAGTTTCAGATGTATGGTTCAGTTGCTCATAGTTGCACATGACGCCCAGTGCTCATTACGTCACATGGTCACACAACTCGTTTATTTTCTCGCTGGCAAGATGTTACCTCTGGAGTCAAGGGCTGAGGTGCTGTGGAAGACAAGACCATTGGAGGCAGAGTAATCAAGGAACTGAGAGGCCAGGGTTTGGCGAATGGATACAATAATCTGCAAGTAGTCTGAAAAGAGTAGTGACAGGGTAGCAAGACTGATTCTGGAGATAAAATCAAGGAGCAAGAAAGAATAAAGGGATTGGCAGGTGGCTGCGTGAAGGAATAGTGGGTAGTTTGTGCTAATTAATGGGGGGAGAGGGAGTCAGTCGTTTGGAAGGGAAAATGGACAAAGGCTATACACCTTATGTCCAAACCTGGTCATTAGTGCAAGGAGCATGAGGGAAAACAGGAGACCATTTGGAAGATTAGAGTCCTTGGCGGGGACAACTTTCTTCATTGAACTTTCTTAATAATTATTAAGAAAGCCTCAATTACAGGTAGAATGTAAACTGTCCAAGCCTCAGAACAACTGTATCAACTGCAGAGTTGGCAAACTTCCTCCAAACCTAAAAGTCTATACCACTAGCTCTCTTTTCATTTACATAAAAAAAAATACAGGGGCGCCTGGGTGGCTCAGTTGGTTAAATGCCTGCCTTCGGCTCAGGTCATGATCTCAGAGTCCTGGGATCGAGCCCCACATCGGGCTCCCAGCTTCTCCCTCTGACCTCCCCTCATGCTCTTTCTGTCTCTCTCTCAAATAAAGTCTTCTAAAAAATTATATAAATATGTAAATTTTAAATTTGGCACATTTCCAATATAAAGAAAAATACCAATAATTAAATAACCATTTACCAGCCATCCAACTTTTGTACATCTATCCAATTTCCACCATGCATTAAACCTCCCCATTCCTGTGACCTGTCTACCCAAAAGAATTTAAGTCATTAAAGATTAATTTCATAAAAAAGTACTTATTGTATATTTCTAAGATGAATAAAAAACTAATAAACATGTCTAACGATAGATCTAAATAAAAGAATCAATACTAATAAAAACATATTAGGGTACTTTTGGAACTAGAGTTTCATCTGTATTTAATTCCTTTACCAATTTTTATAAATCACAAGATGGGGAGAGGAGAACCTGAAAGGGAAAGTGTTCAGTGCTAGGACTGCCAGGTCAAAGGGTATTTCAGTATATATTGACCAGCTTATGACCACTCTTGACAAGAGGTGTTGAACACAGAATGCTGCGTTGACGGTAATATATCTAAATTGTTATTTAATGAAATTTCAATAAAAACTCAATGTTTCTTGTTCTACTCTTGAGGGAGGGTACAGGTGGGTGGAGAAATGGGGGTGTGACCAAATGTCCTTGAAATCTACCAAAGGCGCTGCCTACAGTGGTCTGGATGAAGGACTGTGCATAGAGAAGGCAGTCTGATCTAAGCGTGAAGGGAAATAATGAGAAGAAGCCACTTGCTAACAATTCGAGTTTACTAAAAAACTTGTCATTAGTCTACTTTCAACACTTTCGAGAGTTACAGTGAAGTCCTACCTTAATGAATTACAGTCCAAAATTTCCAAGCATATAAATTGTAGTATTACTAGTTAAAAACAGTATTTTTCAGTCTATAAAGCACTAATGATACTAAATATTATGCTGTACACAAGGGCTGACCTACTACAAAGAACCAGGGCTGGATGGAGGATGGGGCCATTCCCACATTCCATCCGAATTTGCAGTGCTGTGGCTGGCGGCATGACGTGATTTTCTGTACCTGAACGTTTCCTGAAAGAAATCTCATTAAGGCTACTTGCAAGATTCCTTTTGAGTATATTATTATGAAATCCACGCAGGGGAGTATGAGTTCCCAATACTTGTCCTAATTACAGATTTTCTCCACTTTGTTCAGTAAGTGCTGGGCATCTCTCATGAGCCAAGCGCATGTCTACACAGTAGAGATAAAGCAGTGAAAAACCTCACTCCTGACGCGGCGGATACATTGCTCTTGCCATTCATTTCGCCCATCATGATACTTTTGTTCAAGTTCCGCCCCTATTCTTCATTTATAAGGCTTCTTTCCTGGGTAGACTTGGATGAATTTTGAAATTCTTTCCTGAAAATCGGGACATTCAGAATTCTCGTATAAACACTGAGTGTACTTATAGGTTTTCTCTTATCTGTGAAACCTGATGTTTGTAAAGAATTTCTCTCCCAACCGAGTCCTTAAAATAGCACTGTACAGAGCTTACAGGCATGTGAAGATTCCTTGAGGTTTCTGAGTTCTGAAGGAACTTTCCACAGTTCCCAGCATGGATTTTCCAGCGGAGAGGAGGATGTGAACTCTAACTGAAAGCTACACCACCCCTCACCCGCCTATAGATTTCCTCCAGTGTGGACTCTCTGGTGATACACAAGATGGGATCTCTGACTGAAGCCTTTACAACAGACGTCACAGATGTAAGGCCTTTCCCCGGTGTGGACCCTCTGATGTGTGTGAAAATGCGAGGCTTGACTGAAGCCTTTACCACACTGCTGACATGTATAGGGTTTCTCTCCCGTGTGAACTCTCTGATGAGCACTGAGCCCAGCGCTCCAACTAAATTCTTTCCCACACTCCTCACATTTAAATGGTTTCTCTCCCGTGTGGATGATCTGATGGACTTGAAGATTTGACCTCTGGCTGAAGGCCTTACCACACGTGTCACATTTATACGGTTTCTCTCCAGTGTGGACTCTCTGATGTGCTTGAAGATGGGAGGCCTGACTGAATCTCTTCTGACACGCTTCACACTTGAATGGCTTCTCCCCCGTGTGGACACTCTGATGAGCTTGCAGATTTGAGGCCTGACTGAAGCCCTTCCCACACTCCTCACATTTATACGGCTTCTCTCCCGTGTGGACCCTCTGATGGTTGTGGAGATTCAAGCTCCAGTTGAAGCGCTTCCCACACACGTCACATTTGTATGGTTTTTCTCCCGTGTGGACCCTCTGGTGAGCTTGAAAATACGAACTTTGGCTGAAGCCCTTGCCACACACGTTGCATCGAAACGGTTTCTCTCCTGTGTGAACCCTCTGGTGGCTCTGGAAACTGGAGGCCGAACTGAAGCCTTTCCCACACTCTTCGCACTTATACGGCTTCTCGCCGGTGTGGACTCGCTGATGGCTGTGGAGATTAAAGCTCAAACTGAAGCACTTCCCACACTCCTCGCACTTGTACGGTTTCTCCTCCGTGTGGACCCTCTGATGGGTATGAAGATTGGAGCTACAACTGAAGCGCTTCCCGCAGTCTCCACATTTGTACGGTTTCTCTCCGGTGTGGATCCTCTCGTGGGCCTGCAGGTGCGACCTCTGAGTGAAGCCCTTCCCACACACCTCGCACTTGTAGGGCTTCTCTCCCGTGTGAACTCTGCAGTGAATATTCAGGTCAGTGCTCCGACTGAAGCCCTTCCCACAGCTCTCACAGCGGTAGGGTTTCTCTCCGGTGTGGATAGGCAAATGCGCATAAAGATGCGAGGTCTGGTTAAAGCTCTTACCGCACTCAAGGCACGAATAGGGCTTCTCCCCTGTGTGGACCCTCTGGTGAGTCTGCAGGTTTGAGCTCTGGCTGAAACCCTTCCCACACTCGTGACACCAATAGCGTTTCTTTCCTGTGTAGACACTTTGCTGAACGGCAACAGCCGCACTGTAACCGCTGCCCTTGTCATGTGCGCCGTAAGGGGGGGACTTCTTTCCCGAGTGCATCTGCCGGTGAAGTTCAAGACTGCGGCCATCGCTGAATGCTTTCTCGCAATCACTGCAGTGGTAGGTCTGCTGAAGAAGAGGGGACACCTTCCCGCAGTCACTGTTATGAGCTCGGTCTCTCCTGTGCACAGTGTCGTCATCGTGGTGTGAAATACAGCTGAAAATGTTAACATATGGAGCAAATATACATAGTTGGTTTTTCATCTGAGTCTGCTTACAACTTCGCTGGTAATTCTGTGTTTCGCTGAGATAGATTTTACTCCAAGGATTCTGAACTCTCCCGGCTAGAAATTCTTGGTTTTCAAGGATCTTAGCACGACCCTCCAGAAGGTTCATGAAGCAGCTGTCCTCCACTGAAGCCTGAATGCATATCCCGGCTCCCACTTGGCAGGGGGAGTCACACTGGTCGAAGAACGGAGCACTCTTTCCTTGAATATCTATCCCAGAGTCTTGGTTTTTGATTAATTTGCTTACAACATGTCTCTTGATTTGCCAACATGAAAGCTCTCCCAGTGACAGGCACCTGATTCCTGCCTCGTGAAGAGTTTCCGCCTCGTTTGGATTCCTGCCTCCTGAGAGGATAGAGAGAGAAAGAATTAGGGACAGGAGAGTGACATGAGCAAGGTGGTGAACTGAGAAGCTTCAGCCCTTGTTCCTGAAAGGAAACATTAAAAAATACTCGAGGCTGGCTGAAAAATAAAGATCTACAGTGAACAAGGGACTGTCCAGTAGGGGGGAAAAAACCACATTTAAAATGGGAGGAGGGGCGCCTGGGTGGCCCAGGTGGCCCAGAAGCCTCTGCCTTCGGCTCAGGTCATGGTCTCAGGATGCTGGGATCGAGCCCCATGTCTGGCTCCCTGCTCAGGGTGGGGAGCCTGCTTCACCCCCCGCCCCCCGTCTGCCTCTCTGCCTACTTGTGATCTCTCTGTGTCAATAAATAAAATCCTTTAAATAAATAAATAATGAAAGACTTAAACATGAGACAGAATCCTAGAGAACGCAGGCAGCAGCCTCTGTGACCTTGGACATAGCAACTTCTTACTAGGCCCGTCTCCAGAAGCAGAAACAAAAGCAAAAATGACTCCTGGGCTTCACCAGGATAAAGCTTCTGTGCAGCGAAGCAAGCAATCAACAAAACAAAGCGGCAGCCTACAGTGTGGGAGAAGATATCTGCAAATGACCAACCTGATAAAGGGCTAGTGTCCAAAATCTAGAGGGAACTTCTCAAACTCAACATCCAAAAAACAATCCTGTTACAAAGTGGGCAGAAGACGTGAATGGACACTCATCACTCAGCAGGGAACTACAAATCAGAAGTTACAGGAGATGCCACCTCAGAGCTGTCAGAATGGCTAAGTTTAACAACTCGGAAAACGACGGATGTTGGCAAGGATGGTCCAGAGAAAGAGGAACCCTCTTACACTCCTGATGGGAATGCAAACTGCTGCAGCCGCTCTGGAAAACCATATGGAGTTTTCCCAAAAGTTAAATGATCCAGCAATTGCACTATTAGATATCTACACAAAGGATGCAAAAATAGTGATTCTGAGGGGCACGTACGTCCCAATGTTTATAGCAGCGTTGTCAATAATGCCCAGATGTCTATCAACTGATGAATGGATAAAGATGATTATATAGGGGCACCTGGGTGGCTCAGTGGGTTAAGCCTCTGCCTTCGGCTCAGGTCATGATCTCAGGGTCCTGGGATCAAGCCCCACGTCAGACTCTCCGCTCAGCGGTGAGCCTGCTTCCCTTCCTCTCTCTCTGCCTGCCTCTCTGCCTACATGTGATCTCTGTCTGTCAAATAAATAAATAAAAATCTTTTAAAAAATGATTATATGTATAATATAACTATATACATAATGTGATTATATGTATGAAATCCATATATTATGTGTAATTATATATTAATCTATATAATATAGCTCTCACACACAATGTAGTATTACTCAGCCATGAAAAAGATTGAGATCTTGCCATTTGCAACAATGTGGATGCAGCTATAGTGTATTATGCTAGGTGAAGTCGGAGAAAGACAAATACAGTATGATTTCACTTGTGTGTAATTTAAAAAACAAAACAGATGAACACAGGGAAAGGGAAAAAAGAGGGAGGCAAACCATAAGAAACTTAACTACGGAGAACAAACTGTGGGTTGATGGAGGGAGGTGGGCAGGTGATGGGTTTAAGGAGGGCACTTGTGATGAGCATAGGATGTTATACGTATGTGTTAATCACTAAACTCTATGTCAGAAACAGTATTACCTTATACATTAACTAACCAGAATTTGAATAAATTGAAACCAAAAAACCCCCACATTATTCAACAATTCCACTTCTCCACTTGATCTTAGCCAAAAGGCAGAGAAGCGATCCACTTCTCAAAACATACCAAAATAAAACGAAAGCAGACTATCAGGTATTTGTACACAGATTGTACAGATATTAAAAGGGTAAGAGAAGGGGCCCCTGGGTGGCTCAGTGGGTTAAGTCTCTTCCTTTCGTTCAGGTCATGATCCTGGGGTCCTGGGAATGAGCCCTGCATCGGGCTTTCTGCTCAGGGGGAGCCTGCTTCCCGCCCCCCTCTCTGCTTCCCTCTCTGCCTACTTATGATCTCTGTCAAATAAGCAAATCTTTTTTTTTTTTTTTTTTTTTTAAAGGCAAGAGAATATTACAGACTTTATGCCAGGGATGTCTGGGTGGCTTAGCTATCTGACTTTAGCTCAGGTCAGGATCCCAGGGTTCTGGGATCAAGTCCTACATCAGGCTCTCTGCTCAGCAGGGGAGCCTGCTTCTCCCTCTGCCTGCTGCTCCCCCTGCTTGTGCTCCGACAAATAAACTGTTAAAAAAAAATTATGCCAGTAAGCTAAAATGAAATGGGTAAATTTCTTGAAAGAGAAAACAAGGCTTATCCAAGAAGGTATAATCTGTACAGCCCTGTATCAATTCATATCTTGGAACTTTGCACAAAGAAAAGTCAGATCCCAGATGGCTTCTTGCATAAAACTGACCAAACATGTAAGGAAGAAATAATACTAATGACACATAGACTCTTCCAGAAGAGTACGAGTGACTACTTCCTAGTGTATTTTATCAGGCCAGCATTACCCTGACCCCCAAAATCAGACCCAGGCATTACAAGAAAAGACAATGACAGACCCATATCCCTCAGGGTCACAGTCACATCGCTTTGCCAACTTAATCTGATGATGTATAAAAGAGCACTAAATCATGAAGGAGTGACTGTTTCAAGAATGGTTGGTTTAACATTCTAAAATCAGATCAAGCCCTTTCCTCTGTAGATCAAGAACAAGGCATAGTCATGGGTTACAACAAACACAAGGAAAAAGTTTGAAATACTGTGAGAGCTACCAAAATGTGACAGAGAAATGAAGTGAGCAAACGCTGATGGAGAAACGGTGCTGACAGACTTGACACAGGGTTGCTACAGACCTTCAACATGTAAACAAACCACAACGCCTTATAAAGAGAGGTTTACCTGTAATCAAAGAGCCCACAGTTACAGATCTCACCTTTTTTTCCTTTTTAAAGATTTTATTTATTTATTTGACAGAGATCACAAGTAGGCAGAGAGGCAGGCAGAGAGGCAGGCAGAGAGAGGAGAAGCAGGCTCCGAGCAGAGAGCCTGATGCGAGGCTAGATCCCAGGACCCTGGATTCATGATCTGAGCCAAAGTCAGAGGCTTTAACCCACTGAGCCACCCAGGCACCCAGTTCTCACCTGTTTTTTGAAAGTTGGTGTTACTCCATTTTGACAAAAACCTACATCTGTACTGGCGTTTGCTAACCAGAAGAAATCCAAAGAGGATTTTCACTTTTATGCAAATAGGTGAAAAGTGGAAATCGCATTTAGCGCTGGTTTTGCTGAGAGCTGCTGCAGACACAGCGGGCACCCTGAGTGGCGGAGGGCCGGGGCCCTCGGGAGCTCTACGTGGCCTCTCTGTGCTGGAGCTGCTAGAGCTCGCAGCCCCGTGCGCACACCCCTGCTCCATCTCAGCCAACCCTGCGCCTCCTCTAGCAGGATGCGGCCCAGGTAGAAAAAAGCCCAAGAAAGGTCATTTTTGGGGTCTGGGAACAAAAATTTTCCATAGAAATGACTGGAAATGACTTCTTCATGCTGTTTTGGTTACAAAAGATTTTTTTTTTTTAAATTCATGCACATTTCCTACGGCTCCTGCACTGACTGCGCATACTAATCTGGGAAGGACCGACTTCTCTAAGGGGTCCCAGTCAGGACCGCGCTCTGCCTCTCACGGATTCTGGCCATTCTTCAAGGCCCTCAGGGAAGTTTTATAATTGCCTTCCTAGAAATCTGGCATACTTCTAGTTAATCCCAAAGAGTTTTCTTTTTCGTCATTGTTGCTGTTATGAGATAAGGTCTTTTTCATCTTACTATTTTCCCCCCACAGGAACCGCCTACTTTTGGAGAGGAGACACCTGTGCGCGAAAAGACGCTCAACATCATTAAACATCAGGAAAATGCACCAAAACCACACAAAGATGGCCCTCATGACTGAGGGGGCATCAAACCGGCAACACGTTGGAGTGGATGTGGAGGGAAGGGAAGCTTGTGCGCTGCTGGCGGGACTGTAAACTGGGCAGCCAGTACGGAAACCAGTGGGGAGGCTCCTCAAAGCATTTTTCTTTAAAGATCTTGTTGGGGTGAGCGTGCACGCGCACACACAAGCAGGGGAGCAGCACACAGAGGGGGAGGCAGGCTCCCCGCTGAACAGGGAGCCCGACAGGGGACTTGATCTCAGGATCCTGGGATCATGATCTGAGCCAAAGGCAGACGCTTAATGACTGAGCCACCCAGGAGACCCTAATAAAAATATTTTTAAAAATACTCCAAAGGGAAATCAGAGGGGGAGACAAACCAAGACAGACTGTGGACTCTGAGAAACAAACTGAGGGTTTTAGAGAGGAGGGGTGGGGGATGGGTGAGGCTGGTGGTGGGTATTAAGGAGGGCATGTGTTGCGTGGAGCACCGGGTGTGGGGCCCATACAATGAGTCAGACTGAGCCGCCCGGGCGCCCCTCCTCAAAGCGTCTGAAACTAGTGCAGGACCCAGCAGTCCACTTTCTGCCTGAAGGAAACAAAATCTGCATGTGGGAGGAAGCTCTGTGCCACCGTCACTGGAGCAGCACTCACGAGAGCTAACGCGCAGAACAAGAGTCCGTTGACAGATGGAGGCATAAACTGTGTGTAAGCCGAGGTGGAGGGGGCGCTTAATATGCAGCCATAAGGAAGCATGAAATCTTGCCACTATGACAACATACATTCACCTCAAGGGCATTGTGATAAGTGACAACAGACAAATGCTGTATGATCTCTCTCATAGGTAGAAAAACAAAAAACTCGAGAAAATTTTTGGTTACCAAGTATGGAGGAAATGGATGAAAGGGATCAAAAGGTTCCTACTTCCAGTTATAAGTTAAGTAAGTACTGAGGTTGTAATGTAATATAATGATGAACAGAGTTAATTAATACTGCTACATGGCATATTTGAAGATTGCTAAGAATGTATATCCTAGAAATTCTCATCACAAGGGAAAATATTTTTTATGCTCTTTTATAGTCCTCCCCTTTTTAATTTTTTTTTAAAAAATTAATGGATTTTATCTAAACTTACTATGTTAGGGGCGCCTGGGTGGCTCAGTGGGTTAAGCCTCTGCCTTCGGCTCAGGTCATGATCTCAGGGTCCTGGGATCGAGCCCCACATCCGGCTCTCTGCTCAGCAGGGAGCCTGCTTCCTCCTCTCTCTCTGCCTGCCTCTCTGCCTACCTGTGATCTCTGTTTGTCAAATAAATAATCTTTTTAAAAAAATCCAATATTCATTTATAATAAAAACTCTTGGCAAATTAGGAATATAGAAGAAATTACTCAACTGGCTAAAGGACATCTGTAAAACTCACAGCTAACATCAGAATGGTGAGGAACACAAAGCCTTCCTGCTACAATCAGGAGGAAGGACGTCCTTTCTTAGCACTTTTTTTCAGTACTGTACCGTAAGTCCCAGCTAGTGCAAGAAAAGGAAGTAAAAAGGGCACAGAATGCAAAGGAAGAAATAAAACTCATCACTGGTAGATGATACGACTGTCTATGTAGAAACCCCCAAAGAATCAACCAAAAAAACTCTTGGAACTAATAATTACAGCGAAGATGTAGGACACAAAACATAGGAAAGTATATTGCTCTCATATACACAAGCACTGAACAACCGGAATTTGAAATAAAAATCACATTATCATTTATGTTAGCACACTCGAAAGTGAAATATGTAGGTATGAATCTAAAAGATCTAGATGAGAAAAACTAAAGCTCATGAACAAAATTCAGGTAAATGGAAAAATATTCTATGTTTAGTAGAGAAAAATATTCTATAAAAAGACTCAATACTCTCAAGATGTCCTGGGCATCTGGTTGACTCAGCCTGTTAAGCGCCTTCCGCCCAGGTCATGATCCCAGGGTCCAGAGATCAGGCCCTGCATCGGGCTCCCTGCTCAGCAGGAAACCTGCTTTTCCCTCTCCCACTCCCCCTGCTTGTGTTCCCTCTTTTGCTATCTCTCTCTCTCTCAAATAAATAAAATCTTAAAAAAAATAAAATATAGGCAAAAGATCTGAACAGACACACCACTAGAGAAAATAGATAGCAAACAGGCCCATGAATAGATGTTTGACTCTCTCTCTCGTCAAATAAAATCTTAAAAATAAAAAGGTGTTTGACATCCTATGTCTTTAGTGAACTACAAATTAAAATGAAACACCACTATGCCTGTTAGAAAAGCCAAAATCCCAAACAATGACAACACCATTGCTGGGGAGGCTGTGCAAAATGCACTGCTGCAAAAAAGCAAAATGATACAGCCACTGCGGCAGTTTCTTATAGAGCTACAAAAGGAAATTACCCAAATGAGTTGAAAACTTGTGTCCACACACAACTCATCACACAGAGCTTTACAGCAGCTCGGAAGCAATCCGCTGGATAAACAAACTGGTCCATCGGGACGACGGACTCTACCATCCAGTGCTCAGAAGGGAAGACTTCTCGAGCTTTGAAGGGACTGTGAGTTACTAAATGAAAGAGGTGAATCCGGAACAGCTAAAAGCTCTGAGTCCACCTGTCTGATTCCGGAAAGGCGCACCTGTGCCGACAAATGGCTCGCTGGTTGCGCACAGAGCTGGTTGCGCACAGAGCCCAGGCCGGACGGTGCTGGGAGGGCGGCTACGTACCATTATAAATTGGAACAAACACCCAAAACGCATGACGCCACAAGTGAACACGGGTGCAAACTACAGACACTGGGTGACAACGACATATCCGTGTAGGTTCACCAGTTACAACACACGTACCACCCTAGTATCAGATGTTGTCAGGAGAAAGAATGCTGTGTGTGTGTGTGCGTGCGCACACGTGTGTGTGTATGATCTGTGGGAATTATTTTCTCACTTGCACTGAACCTAAAAGTGGTGTGAAAAAGAAAATCTGTTTAAAAATGTCTACACACACACATACAGGCACACACCAGGGAAAACAATGAACAAAAGGTAACCTACATGCCCACCACATGATCCACCATGCCAATCCTTACTCCTATCAAAGAAAATGGAGGTCTATGGCACCCAGGGATATAAGAACATTCGGGATCTTCACCTATAAGAGCCCAAAGCCGGAAACAAACATCCACTAACAGGTGAATGAATAAACCGGAGTATATCACACCAGAATATGACTTAGAAATAAAAAGGAATGAACTGCTGACAGATGCAACAACACGTGTGCTTCTAAGCTTATACTGAGTTATGAGGCAACTGAAAAAAAATATTGTATGATTCCATTTATTAAAATTTTTTTTTTAAATTCAAAGTAATGGAGAGGGGCAGGAAGTAGATGTGCAGTTGCCTGGGGATGGAGGACATGGGGAATTAGACAGGAGAAGGGAGTTGGGGGAAATTGGAAGGGGAGGTGAACCATGAGAGACTACGGACTCTGAAAAACAATCTGAGGGTTTTGAAGGGGCAGGGGGTGAGAGGTTGGGGTACCACGTGGTGGGTATTATAGGTTGGGGTACCACGTGGTGGGTATTATAGAGGGCACGGATTGCATGGAGCACTGGGTGTGGTACAAAAATAATGAATACTGTTATGCTGAAAACAAATAAAAAATAAAATTTTTAAAAAAAGGAAAAAAAAAAAGAAGAAAATGAAACACTAATTCAAAAGGATATATGCACCCGTTTTCACTACAACATTATTTACAAGACATGGAAGCAATCCAAGTGTCCATCAGCAGATGAACAGATGAAGATGCTGTGGTGTGTGTGGTGTGTGTACACACACACACACACACACACACACACACAGGAATATTACCGACTCATTGGAACAGAGAAGAAGAGCCAGATATGGACCCTCAACTCTATGGTCAAATAATCCCCAACAAAGCAGGAAAAAATATCCAGTGGAATAAAAGGACAGTCTCTTCAATAAATGATGCTGGGAAAGTTGGACAGCTATGTATAGAAGAATGAAGCTTGACCATTCTCTTACACCATATACAAAGATAAACTTGAAATGCATGAGAGACCTCAATGTGAGACAGGAATCCATCAAAATCCTAGAGGAGAATATAGGCAGTAACCTCTTTGACATCAGCCACAGTAACTTCTTTCAAGACATGTCTCCAAAAAAAAAAAAAAAAGACATGTCTCTAAAGGCAAAGGAAACAAAAGCAAAAATGAACTTTTGGGGCTTCATCAAGATCAAAAGCTTCTGCACAGCAAAGGAAACAGTCAACAAAACAAAGAGGCAACCCACAGACTGGGAAAAGATATTTGCAAATGACACTGCAGACAAAGGGCTGATATCCAAGACTTATAAAAAAAACTCCTCAAACTCAACACTCAAAAAAAAGAGATCATCACATTGAAAAACAGGCAGAAGACATGAACAGACACTTCTCCAAGGAAGACATGCAATTGGCTAACAGACACATGAAAAAATGTTTATCCTCATTAGCCATCAGGGAGATCAAATCAAAACCAAATTGAGATACCACCTTACACCAGTTAGAATGGTCAAAATTATCAGGACAGGAAATAACAAGTGTTGGAGAGGATGTGCAGAAAGGGAATCCCTCATATTACACTGTTGGTGGGAATGCAAGTTGGTGCAGCCTCTTTGGAAAACAGTGTGGAGATTCCTCAAGAAATTAAAAATAGAGCTACCCTATGACCCAGCAATTGCACTACTTGAGGGAGTCCTGTGAGCATGAACTCCACTGTTGTAGAGCTTCCAAGCAGGCAAAGAGCTTCCAAGAACTGTTATGAACTAGGAGGTGTTACAAAGGATGTTATAGCTGACCGCAGATTGACCACCGGGACATGGTGTACGTGCTACAAGCAACATCAGCAGCAGCAGATGAGCAGCCTTGCACGTAGAACTGAACTGGCATATAAGCAGCACTGGCCCTCTGCTTGTCAGAGTGTGCTCTTGGGACACTCTCGCTCAGATCATCCTCCTGGTCAATGCACCCAAAAGGTGTGCTCCAGGGAGGGGATCGGTCACCTTCTCGGTCGATGCACCCAAATGGTGTGCTCCAGAGAAGGGGATCGGGCGGGAGTACCCTGGGCCCTCTTCCTAGCCCACGTGGCTAGAGTTGTCTGTCTTGTATTAGCTATTGTGTGGTACGCGCTAATAAACAGCTTTTGCTTTCAGTTATTGTGTGTGACCCGTTTGCTTCCATCATCGGACCGGCTCACTCCCCTGGGAGCTCCATGAGTGGCAGAGAGCTCCCAGTTGGCGAGCCAGCCAGGAGGACACAGACGAAGTAGAGTGAGCCATCCTTCGAGCCTCTAAGGCCTCAGTGGTGAGTACTCCCCGAGATCTTGAAACAGAGATCTGAGACTGTCCCAAGAGGGGATAGGAAAAGCAGCCATGGGGGTTGGGTTAAGTAAGAGAGATGAGAAGCGGTTGCAACCGGTCTTCAAGGCGATGTCGAGAGTAAGGAAATGTTTGGGGAGTAAAGAGACAGTTACCAGAGGTAACTGTATCTGGGCCTTGAAGACAGCCATTGAGGCAACCGGGACGCCGGTTAAGGAGGTGACAGAGGAATCACTAGAGGACCTAATTCAGAGATGGGTGGAGACAAAAGGAAACAAACCAGACGGGTTATACAAGGTCTGCTTGGAAACTTTATGTTGCATATGGTGTCTTCTTAAAAAATTTAAGATAAGAGAGTTGTCAGAGGGACTTGTACAATACAAGGTTTGTCATCCAGGCTTTGGAGATGAGGATGTCAAAAATCCCCTAAGGCAGGATGATCAAAAGGTCCAGGCTGCATATCCAGTAGTTGTTAGGCATGGCCAACAAGAATATGAACAATTTAATCCCAGATTCTACAGCAGTTGGATAGGCAAGGTACAGGAGTCAGGACTTCTTGCTCAGGCAACTCTCCAATATTTGGGGATCATCACGGCAAGTAGTACTTCGCCGGAGATGAATGGGCTTTTAGACATCATCCCAGGGGCCTCGGGGCAAAAGGAACTTTTGCTCGCCAAATTGAATGAGAGGCTAGAAGAATATGAGAGGATGCATCCACCACCAGGCCCTGGTGCAGCAGGACCTCACCCCCTGACGGTGGCAGAAATTAGAGGTCTAAACATGACAAATGAAGAAGCTGCCAGACCAGAATGGAATGTGGCTAGGAACCTATATAGAAACATGATTCTTGAAGCCTTTCAGGATGCCATCAGAGTCTATAAAGGGGTTCCTAAGGCCACATCCATCAGACAGGGCCCAAAAGAACCTTATCCAGATTTCATAGATAGATTATTCAGCCAAATAGATCAAGAAATAACAGATCAAGAAATCAAAGCATACCTAAAACAGCAGCTAAGTATAAATAATGCAAATGAGGACTGCAAGGCAGCCATGAGAAATCTAAGACCAGAAGATCCTCTAGAGGACAAAATGTATGCCTGTAGGGAGATAGGGTCAAATAAACACAAAATGGCTCTCCTAGCTGAAGCCCCGCAGGTGGGGCTGCAACAAGGGAAGAGGGGAAATGAAGGAAAATGTTTTAACTGTGGCAAACCTGGTCACATAGCAAAGCAATGTCAGGCGCCCAAGAAACAACAAAAAATGACTTGCTTTAAATGTGGAAAACCAGGCCACATGCAGAAGGAGTGCAAACAGGGAAACGGGCAGCGCCCCCAGGGGTTGTCCCCTGGGAAGGTAATGCAGGCGAGCAAATCCGCCCATCAGGAGGGGGGGACCAACAAACTATATCCCTCCCTGTCCTTAGCCTAAATAGTAGGCCTATAGCCCCAGTGTATATTAATAAAAAAGAGATTCATATGCTGATAGACACTGGGGCCGATACATCAATTATCAGCAACAAGGAAGCAAGAAAATTGGATCTAGGACCATGCTTAGAGGTAGTCAACATAATTGGAGTAGGGGGTCTCCAAAGATTTCAAAAATATGGCCCCTTAAATATTCAAGTAGGAGAAAAAAGGATTTCTTCAAAAATCTTGGTAGGAGAAGTCCCCTTAAATCTCTTGGGAAGAGATATTTTAAAGAAACTAAAGGTTAAATTAATATGCGCTAATCTATCAGATAAGATTAGGCCCTACAAGGTACAACTTAAAGACCCTACTAAGGGACCCCAAATAAAACAATGGCCCCTTAGCAAGGATAAATTAGAGGGAATTACAGAAATCATAGAGAAATTATTAAAGGAAGGGAAAATAGAAGAAGCAGCATGGGATAACCCTTGGAACACACCCATATTTTGCATAAAAAAGAAGTCAGGGAAATATAGACTGTTAATAGATTTCAGGGAGCTTAATAAGATGACTTTAAAGGGAGAAGAAATACAATTAGGAATACCCTTCCCTGCAGGGTTGCCAGAAAAGAAATGTATAACTATTTTAGATATAGCAGATGCCTACTTTACTATCCCATTGGATCCTGATTTTAGGCCTTACACGGCATTCACCCTACCTTCCTTAAACAATCAAGGAGGTTCCAATGGTGCTGTCTCCCACAAGGCTGGAGTCACAGCCCTGCTATATACCAAGGCACCCTTAGAGATATTCTCTTGCCCTGGAGAGAACAACATCCTGAGATAGTATTATATCAATACATGGATGATTTATGAATAGGATCAGATTTAAGCAAAAGGGAACATCAAAGGATAGTGCAAAATCTTAGAGACATGCTACTTCAATGGGGGTTTGAGACCCCAGAGGAGAAACTACAAGAAACTCCCCTATATAAATGGATGGGGTATGAATTAGAACCTAAAACCTGGAAATTGCAAAAATGGGAACTGGAAATCCCGGAAAAACCAACTTTAAACCAACTGCAAAAGATATTAGGGAAGATCAATTGGGCTAGCTCCATGATACCAGGATTAAAGATAAAAAAAACTTATGTAATTTGGGGAGGAGTCAAGATGGCGGAGAAGTAGCAGGCTGAGACTACATCAGCTAGCAGGAGATCAGCTAGATAGCTTATCTAAAGATTGAAAACACCTGCAAATCCATTGGCAGATCGAAAAGAAGAAGAACAGCAATTCTGGAAACAGAAAAACAACCACTTTCTGAAAGGTAGAACTGTCGGAGAAGTGAATCCAAAGCGACAGGAAGCTAGACCCCGGGGGGAGGGCTGGCTCCCGGCAAGCGGCGGAGCAAGGGAGCACAAAATCAGGACTTTTAAAAGTCTGTTCCGCTGAGGGATATCGCTCCAGTGGCTAAACCGGGGTGAAGCCCATGCGGGGGCAGTGTGGCCTCAGGTCCCGCAGGGTCACAGAAGGATCGGGGGTGTCTGAGTGTCGCAGAGCTTGCGGGTATTGGAACGGGAAAGCCAGCTACAGAGACAGAGCTGACAGTAAGTTCGCAGCTCGGGTTACCTTGAACCGGTCGCAGGCTGGGTGAGCTCGGAGCGCGGCCGGAGGTCAGGCAGACGGGAGTAACTGGGCGCTGTTCTCTGAGGGCACACTGAGGAGTGGGGCCCTGGGCTCTCGGCTCCTCCGGGCCGGAGACCAGGAGGCCGCCATTTGTATTCCCATCCTCCGGAACTCTATGGAAAGCGCTCAGGGAACAAAAGCTCCTGAAAGCAAACCCGAGCGAATTACTCAGCCCGGCCCCTGGTAAGGGCGGTGCAATTCCGCCTGGGGCAAAGACACTTGAGAATCACTACACCAGGCCCCTCCCCCAGAAGATCAACAAGAAATCCAGCCAAGACCAAGTTCACCTACCAAGGAGTGTGGTTTCAATAACAAGGAGAGCAGCAGAATTCCAGAGGAGGAGAAAGCAAAGCACGGAACTCATGGCTTTCTCCCTGTGATTTTTTTAGTCTTGCAGTTAATTTAATTTTTTTCTTTTTCATTTTTTTTCTCTTCTTCTGCTAAAATTTTTTTTAACTTTTACCCTTTTCTAAAATTTTTTAACTAGTTTATCTAATATATATATATTTTTTATATTTTTCTTTGTTTTCTTTTTTAAAATTCTTTTCTTTTCTTTCTTTCTTTTTGAACCTCTTTTTATCCCCTTACTCCCCCCTCACGATTTGGGATCTCTTCTGATTTGGTTAAAGCATATTTTCCTGAGGTTGTTGCCACTCTTTTAGTATTTCACTTGCTCCTTCATATACTCTTATCTGGACAAAATGACAAGGCGGAAAAATTCACCACAAAAAAAAGAACAAGAGGCAGTACCGAAGGCTAGGGACCTAATCAATACAGACATTGGTAATATGTCAGATCTAGAGTTCAGAATGACAATTCTCAAGGTTCTAGCTGGGCTCGAAAAAGGCATGGGAGATATTAGAGAAACCCTCTCGGGAGATATAAAAGCCTTTCTGGAGAAATAAAAGAACTAAAATCTAACCAAGTTGAAATTAAAAAAGCTATTAATGAGGTGCTATCAAAAATGGAGGCTCTCACTGCTAGGATAAATGAGGCAGAAGAAAGAATTAGTGATATAGAAGACCAAATGACAGAGAATAAAGAAGCTGAGCAAAAGAGGGACAAACAGCTATTGGACCACGAGGGGAGAATTCAAGAGATAAGTGACACCATAAGACGAAACAACATTAGAATACTTGGGATTCCAGAAGAAGAAGAAAGAAAGAGGGGAGCAGAAGGTATACTGGAGAGAATTATTGGGGAGAATTTCCCCAATATGGCAAAGGGAACGAGCATCAAAATTCAGGAGGTTCAGAGAACGCCCCTCAAAATCAATAAGAATAGGCCCACACCCTGTCACTTAATAGTAAAATTTACAAGTCTTAGTGACAAAGAGAAAATCCTGAAAGCAGCCCGGGAAAAGAAGTCTGTAACATACAATGGTAAAAATATTAGATTGGCAGCTGACTTATCCACAGAGACCTTGCAGGCCAGAAAGAGCTGGCATGATATTTTCAGAGCACTAAACGAGAAAAACATGCAGCCAAGAATACTATATCCAGCTAGGCTATCATTGAAAATAGAAGGAGAGATTAAAAGCTTCCAGGACAAACAAAAACTGAAAGAATTTGCAAACACCAAACCAGCTCTACAGGAAATATTGAAAGGGGTCCTCTAAGCAAAGAGAGAGAGCCTACAAGTGGTAGATCAGTAAGGAACAGAGACAATATACAGTAACAGTCACCTTACAGGCAATACAAGGGCACTAAATTCATATCTCTCAATAGTTACCCTGAATGTTAATGGGCTAAATGCCCCAATCAAAAGACACAGGGTATCAGAATGGATAAAAAAAAAAAAAACCCATCTATACGTTGCCTCCAAGAAACTCATTTTAAGTCCGAAGACACCTCCAGATTTAAAGTGAGGGGGTGGAAAAGAAGTTACCATGCTAATGGACATCAGAAGAAAGCAGGAGTAGCAATCCTTATATCAGATCAATTAGATTTTAAGCCAAAGACTATAATAAGAGATGAGGAAGGACACTATATCATACTCAAAGGGTCTGTCCAACAAGAAGATCTAACAATTTTTTTTAAAGATTTTATTTATTTATTTGACAGAGAGAGATCACAAGTAGGCAGAGAGGCAGGCAGAGAGAGAGGAGGAAGCAGGCTCCCTGCCGAGCAGAGAGCCCGATGTGGGACTCGATCCCAGGACCTGAGATCATGACCTGAGCCGAAGGTAGCGGCTTAGCCCACTGAGCCACCCAGGCGCCCCAAGATCTAACAATTTTAAATATCTATGCGCCCAACGTGGGAGCAGCCAACTATATAAACCAATTAATAACAAAATCAAAGAAACACATCAACAATAATACAGTAATAGTAGGGGACTTTAACACTCCCCTCACTGAAATGCACAGATCATCCAAGCAAAAGATCAGCAAAGAAATAAAGGCCTTAAACAACACACTGGACCAGATGGACATCACAGATATATTCAGAACATTTCATCCCAAAGCAACAGAATACACATTCTTCTCTAGTGCACATGGAACATTCTCCAGAATAGATCACATCCTCGGTCCTAAATCAGGACTCAACTGGTATCAAAAGATTGGGATCATTCCCTGCATATTTTCAGACCACAATGCTCTGAAGCTAGAACTCAACCACAATAAGAAGTTTGGAAAGAACCCAAATACATGGAGACTAAACAGCATCCTTCTAAAGAATGAATGGGTCAACCAGGAAATTAAAAAAGAATTGAAAAAAATCATGGAAACAAATGATAATGAAAATACAACGGTTCAAAATCTGTGGGACACAACAAAGGCAGTCCTGAGAGGAAAATATATAGTGGTACAAGCCGTTCTCAAGAAACAAGAAAGGTCTCAGGTACACAACCTAACCCTACACCTAAAGGAGCTGGAGAAAGAATAAGAAAGAAACCCTAAGCCCAGCAGGAGAAGAGAAATCATAAAGACCAGAGCAGAAATCAATGAAATAGAAACCAAAAAAACAATAGAGCAAATCAACGAAACTAGGAGCTGGTTCTTTGAAAGAATTAATAAAACTGATAAACCCCTGGCCCAACTTATCAAAAAGAAAAGAGAAAGGACCCAAATAAATAAAATCATGAATGAAAGAGGAGAGATCACAACTAACACCAAAGAAATACAAACTATTATAAGTACATACTATGAGCAATTCTACGCCAACAAATTTGACAATCTGGAAGAAATGGATGCATTCCTAAAAACATATAAACTACCACAACTGAACCAGGAAGAAATAGAAAGCCTGAACAGACCCATAACCAGTAAGGAGATTGAAACAGTAATTAAAAATCTCCAAACAAACAAAATCCCAGGGCCAGACGGCTTCCCGGGGGAATTCTACCAAACATTTAAAGAAGAACTAATTCCTATTCTCCTGAAACTGTTCCAAAAAATAGAAATGGAAGGAAAACTTCCAAACTCATTTTATGAGGCCAGCATCACCTTGATCCCAAAACCAGACAAGGATCCCATCAAAAAAGAGAGCTATAGACCAATATCCTTGATGAACAAGATGCGAAAATTCTCACCAAAATACTAGCCAATAGGATTCAACAGTAAATTAAAAGGATTATTCACCACGACCAAGTGGGATTTATTCCAGGGCTGCAAGGTTGGTTCAACATCCGCAAATCAGTCAATGTGATACAACACATCAATAAAAGAAAGAACAAGAACCATATGATACTCTCAATAGATGCTGAAAAAGCATTTGACAAAGTACAGCATCCCTTCCTGATCAAAACTCTTCAAAGTGTAGGGATAGAGGGCACATGCCTCAATATCATCAAAGCCATCTATGAAAAACCCACCGTAAATATCATTCTCAATGGAGAAAAACTGAAAGCTTTTCCGCTAAGGTCAGGAACACGGCAGGGATGTCCATTATCACCACTGCTATTCAACATAGTACTAGAAGTCCTAGCCTCAGCAATCAGACAACAAAAGGAAATTAAAGGCATCCAAATCGGCAAAGAAGAAGTCAAATTATCACTCTTCGTAGATGATATGATACTATATGTGGAAAACCCAAAAGACTCCACTCCAAAACTGCTAGAACTTGTACAGGAATTCAGTAAAGTGTCAGGATATGAAATCAATGCACAGAAATCAGTTGCATTTCTCTACACCAACAACAAGACAGAAGAAAGAGAAATTAAGGAGTCAATCCCATTTACAATTGCACCCCAAACCATAAGATACCTAGGAATAAACCTAACCAAAGAGGCACAGAATCTATACTCAGAAAACTATAAAGTACTCATGAAAGAAATTGAGGAAGACACAAAGAAATGGAAAAATGTTCCATGCTATGGGATTGGAAGAATAAATATTGTGAAAATGTCTATGCTACCTAAAGCAATCTACACATTTAATGCAATTCCTATCAAAGTACCATCCATCTTTTTCAAAGAAATGGAACAAATAATGCTAAAATTTATATGGAACCAGAAAAGACCTCGAATAGCTAAAGGGATATTGAAAAAGAAAGCCAACGTTGGTGGCATCACAATCCCGGACTTCAAGCTCTATTACAAAGCTGTCATCATCAAGACAGCATGGTACTGGCACAAAAACAGACACATAGATTAATGGAACAGAATAGAGAGCCCAGAAATAGACCCTCAACTCTATGGTCAACTAATCTTCGACAAAGCAGGAAAGAATATCCAGTGGAAAAAAGACAGCCTCTTCAATAAATGGTGTTGGGAAAATTGGACAGCCACATGCAGAAAAATCAAATTGGACCATTTCCTTACACCACACACAAAAATAGACTCAAAATGGATGAAGGACCTCAATGTGCGAAAGGAATCCATCAAAATCCTTGAGGAGAACACAGGCAGCAACCTCTTCAACCTCAGCCGCAGCAACATCTTCCTAGGAACATCGCCAAAGGCAAGGGAAGCAAGGGCAAAAATGAACTATTGGGATTTCATCAGGATCAAAAACTTTTGCACAGCAAAGGAAACAGTTAACAAAATCAAAAGACAACTGACAGAATGGGAGAAGATATTTGCAAATGACATATCACATAAAGGACTAGTGTCCAGAATCTATAAAGATTAGCAAACTCAACACCCAAAGAACAAATAATCCAATCAAGAAATGGGCAGAGTACATGAACAGACATTTCTGCAAAGAAGACATCCAGATGGCCAACAGACACATGAAAAAGTGCTCCATATCACTCGGCATCAGGGAAATACAAATCACAACCACAATGAGATATCACCTCACACCAGTCAGAATGGCTAAAATCAACAAGTCAGGAAATGACAGATGCTGGCGAGGATGCGGAGAAAGGGGAACCCTCCTACACTGTTGGTGGGAATGCAAGCTGGTGCAGCCACTCTGGAAAACAGCATGGAGGTTCCTCAAAATGTTGAAAATAGAACTGCCCTATGACCCAGCAATTGCACTACTGGGTATTTACCCTAAAGATACAAACGTAGTGATCCAAAGGGGCACGTGCACCCGAATGTTTATAGCAGCAATGTCCACAATAACCGAACTATGGAAAGAACCTAGATGTCCATTAACAGATGAATGGATCAAGAAGATGTGGTATATATACACAATGGAATACTATGCAGCCATCAAAAAAATTAAATCTTGCCATTTGCGACAACATGGATGGAACTAGAGCGTATCATGCTTAGCGAAATAAGTCAAGCAGAGAAAGACAACTATCATATGATCTCCCTGATATGAGGAAGTGGTGATGAAACATGGGAGCTTAAGTGGGTAGGAGAAGAATCAATGAAACAAGATGGGATTGGGAGGGAGACAAACCATCAGTGACTCTTAATTTCACAAAACAAACTGAGGGTTGCTGGGGGGAGGACGGTTGGGAGAAGGGGGGTGGGGTTATGGACATTGGGGAGGGTATGTGCTTTGGTGAGTGCTGTGAAGTGTGTAAACCTGGCAATTCACAGACCTGTACCCCTGGGGATAAAAATATATGTTTATGAAAAATAAAAAATAAAAAAAAAGAAATACATTTTATGAAATTAAAAAAAAAAGAATGATAAACAGAATTACATCCCACAGACAGTAAATAGCAAGGTTGGATTCTGAGTACAATGATTCTCAGAAAGTCTTTCTTCTCTACAGGTAGTTTTCTCAATGTAAGCTTGATAAACTGGTTAGAAGTGTTTACATGTCTGAAAATAGTCATTTTAAATAGAAGGATATAGGAAAAAGAAAGTAATGGTTAGTCATTAAAACATTGATTTTATGACATACATTTTGGCAAAAGTTTATTTTCTAGAACTATTATTTAATAAGATTAATAATATATATCATCAGGGTGCCTGGGTGGCTCAGTGGGTTAAGGCCTCTGCCTTCGGCTCAGGTCATGATCCCAGGGTTCTGGGATTGAGCCCCGCATTGGGTTCTCTGCTCAGCAGGGAGCCTGCTTCCTCCTCTCTCTCTCTGCCTACTTGTGATCTATGTCTGTCAAATAAATAAATAAAATCTTTTAATAAAAAAATTTTTTAAAAAAACTTACATAATTTAATGAGAGGCAATATGCAATTAGACTCCCATAGGGAATGGACGACAGAAGCTTTAGAGAAAGTAAAATATGCCCAACAAAAAATAACAGAAAATCAGGGATATCATTACTACATATCAGAAAAGGAGGTTTATTGCAAGATTGTAAAGGATTCTCAGGAAATAAATTATGGAATATATCAGGAAGAGCAAGGGAAAAAACAAATACTATGGGTTGGAAGACAATCATTAAAGAGGGATATTGGGAAATCTATCCTAGATAAATTGGCCATAGCTATTCAAAATATTTGCACAGAATGCAAAATCAGATTAGGGGTAGAATCCATTATTCTACTCCCCATGGAAAAAAGGACCTTAGAAAATTGGTACAGCCAAGAAAATTATCTTCGCTGGTTTCCCCATGTCAAACTAATAAATGCAGATTTAATGTTTAAGGAAGCCCTAGCAAACCAAAGTGATGATCCTTTAGAGGATGTGGAAGTCTTCTATACAAATGGAGGGAGAAAGGAACAATAAAGAAAGGCAGGATATGTTACATCCACAGGAAAAAATAGAATAGAACATATAGTAGGATCAAATCAGCAAGCAGAAAAATATGCAATAAAAATGGCCTTTCAAGATTCAGATCCGCAGGTTAACATCATCACAGTTAGCAAGTACTGCTTCTCCATTTTAAGAGCTAGACCAGACCCGGAAACCATAGAAGATAGTTTATGGAAGGAGATAATTTCATCAGCTATGAAAAAGGACATTTGATATATAGGATGGGTACCAGGACATAAAGGGGTACCTGGAAACACAAAAGCAGACCAATTAGTATCTATTGTTGTGGAGAGAGAAAATATTAAGGACAAAAGACCGAAAAATGTAGGCTATGATCTATGTACCCCAAAAGATTTATTTCTATTACCTAGGGAAATTATAAAACTAAACATAAAAACAAAAATAGAAATCCCAAGAGGATACTGGGGTTGGATAACCCAAAAATCATCCCTAGGCTTAAAAGGCCTACAAATCCAGGGAGGAATTATAGATCAAGGGTTTAGAGGTGATATTCAAGTTCTGTTACTAAATGGAGGAAAGAGGGGAATTTCATCACAATCAGGACAGAAAATAGCACAATTAATCATCCTACCCTTATTTCATGAACTTCTTAAACAAGGCACAGTTGACAAAAACACAGAGAGAGGACAACAAGGCTTTGGCAGCATAGGTGTCTTTTTCAACTGGGTAGACAACCTGAATCAAATAAAGGAAGAACAGAAGAAATGGCATAATAATTGGAAGGATTTAAAATTGAAATATGGTCTTCCTACCACAGTGGCAAAAGAAATAATTACACAATGCCCAAATTGCATTAAAGGGGCAAACCCAGTAAGAGGCATCAACCGGGGACGCCTGGGTGGCTCAGTTGGTTAAGCAGCTGCCTTCGGCTCAGGTCATAATCCCAGCGTCCTGGGATCGAGTCCCACATTGGGCTCCTTGCTCGGCAGGGAGCCTGCTTCTCCCTCTGCCTCTGCCTGCCATTCTGTCTGCCTGTGCTTGCTCTCTGCCCCCCTCTCTCTCTGATAAATAAATAAAATCTTAAAAAAAAAAAAAGAGGCATCAACCCTGTAGACTCCCAACTATGGCAGATAGACTGTACTCATATGGGAGAAAAGATAATCTTTACTGCTTGTCACAGCTCCTGAGGATACTTGCATGCAGTGATCCTGCCCTCAGAATTGGGAAAAGCCACTGCTATAGCCATATTAAATTTATACAAACTATGGAATGTAAACTGGATCCACTCAGATAATGGGCCAAATTTCACATCCAGACAGGTGGAGGGAATATGTGAATACTTAAATATAAAACACACATATGGCATTACATGGAATCCTCAAAGTCAGGCCATAGTAGAAAATAAGCATAAGGAATTAAAAAGACTGACTAATCAGTTCAGAGAGCAAACAGAGACATTACAAGCTGCATTGGATCTAGCACTAATAGTGCTCAATAAAAAACAAAGGGGTGGAATAGGGGATATCACACCTTGGGAACTAATGATATACCAGATGAATACAGATAACCAAGAACAAATAAATATCTACAAAACTCAAAATAACAAAAAATTCTGTTATTACAGACTTCAGCAAGGAAAGCAAAAGGGGAATTAGCAAGGTCCTGCCTGTATCCTTTGGAAAGGGGAAGATGCTATAGTAATACAAACACCTGATGGGCCAGTCCTCATCCCTAATAAAAACTTTAAGGAGGTACCTAACCCAGAGGACTAGGCCACAAAACCTATGGAGAACAACCTTTAGTAGCACCCAAAAAACCAATGTCATTAGAATCACAAGCTGTAAAAGAGGAACCCAAAAATTTCACATTAGACAGGAATTAAGCTTCCTCGAAAGAAGAAGTCAAGAAGACAGAGGAAACTGTTTAGGTTAAATTTAGGCATGCAAAATATAGAAAATGAAGCTATCTGGTACAACAGATATAAAGTAGTGATAGGAACCAAGGTTAATTGGGAAGAATGGGAAGGAAAATGGGATAGGCCAGGAGCGTTTGGCCTGTTATGCAGGTTAGCATCCTGTGGGAAGCACACCTCAAATTGGTGGAGATTCCTCTTAACAGGACAAAAACCCCCAAGATGCTATTAATGTGCTTTGCTAGCAGTAACTCATGCTTGTGCATAAAGTGCGCTTTCCACTGCCAGCTTTGCTTTCTTCAGAAATATTTTTGTGTCTAACGAACTTTGCAGTATTGCATTACTAACCTTTCTAATACTCTTATCAACCAAACCATGATCTCAGAACCGATCTTTGGACCTAATGGAACACTTTATGGGAGCATGTCTGGCATTGACAAATGTAACTACACATATCATTGGATACCAAGAAATATGTCTGTCAACTGCTCCAGAACCATCTGGAAACAAAGGGTATCAATACAAGGCAAATTTGGGGGTTTTCCCCTATCATATTTGAGCTATAAGGAAAAAGGGTATAAACAATTGAAATGCAATTACACTGGTGACTCTTGGAGGCCAGATGGAGCAGTATTAAATCTATGGAAAGTCAATACCAGCCGTCCCCAAGAAAACCCTGCCAGGTGGTTCCTATTTCCTTGCCACTCAAAAAACTTTAGCGTCATCATACAATGTCCTTGCATAGATGGCGAAAACAAAAGCTCTTCCTGTGGTGTCACGAGTAACACCTCAATAGATTGGAACAACTGTACAATAGCAAAGAATATTCCCTTCTGGGATGGAGGAGCCAAAAGGTTAATAGCTAATTGGGTCAGAACATCTCTCAGAAGCATGACAGGAAACTGGACATGTTATAATGCCTGGAAAGGGTTCTGTAACAGCAGCTGTAATAATAATACTTCAGAGGAAGAGTGCTCATGCCAAAATAATACCATTATAAATTTTATAGATCCGTACTCCAACCTTATGCATCAGTTAAAAGACTACTCCATAGTCAAACAACCTTCAATAGGAGTGTTCAGGGAAAGTGAATTCCCAATGTGGGAGACTACAAAGTCGATTGGCAGGAGAAAAAGAGCTGTACAGGTACCATTGCTTCTGTTCTCCTTGCTGATGAGTGGAATCGGAGCCACATCAGGGATAACTGGAGTGCTCCAATCTTCAGGGCTGGTAGGAGTCTTGAAGGAGCAACAGAAACTCCTGAGAGGCATCCTTGAAACCCAGGGATTGTTGTTGCACAGACAGGAGGCCCTGGAGGCAGGCCTGATGGAACTGGAGGCAAGAGTAGATAGAATCGATTGGATCCTGGGAACAGCCCAATTAATGAATTTGGCCGGATGTGGGAGTTTTACCCCAGTATGTCTGACCCACCTTGTCTGGAATTCCACATATAACACTACTATGAAGAACAGGACCATGAGCAACTGGTTAAATCAAAGCAGGACATATAAGGAGTTAATACTGCAGCAACTGGCTGAGAGTGGCGCCTCGTTCCAATCATTAGAGGTACAACTCAAAAATTTTGGGGAGTCAAATTGGCTAACTACCATATGGAATAAGTTCAAGGATCTGTGGAGATCATGGGATATTCTAGCACTTATAGTACTGCTCTTACTTCTTTTCGGGCCATGCCTCTTTCAATGTGTTCAAAATATGCTTTATAAGTTTGTAGGTTATTCTCTTATACCTGAACAGGACCAAATCCTTCCTGCCATGTCTGTGGTGGACCAGATAATGACGACAGACATTTTGGGGGAAGCAGACGTAGAGCTCGGCGACGAATCATCACTCGAGCAAGGCGTCAAGCCTGGAAAAGGCTGGAAGCCCAATTTGCGCGGCTCCACTTGGTGGATGAGTGTTCGAGACAGAGTCCAGAACATCAGGAACAAACTGCCCCGAAACAAGACATCCTGGACTTCCCACAGAGAAAAGGGAACACCATCATAAGAATTAATCCCACCATCCTGCCACAAAAGAAAAGAAAAGAAAAGGGTGGACAGAGGGAGACCTGTGAGCATGAACCCCACTGTTGTAGAGCTTCCAAACAGGCAAAGAGCTTCCAAGAACTGTTATGAACTAGGAGGTGTTACACAGGATGTTAAGAACTGTTATGAACTAGGAGGTGTTACACAGGATGTTATAGCTGACCGCAGATTGACCACCGGGACATGGTGTACGTGCTACAAGCAACATCAGCAGCAGCAGATGAGCAGCCTTGCACGTACAGCAGACCGCAGGTTAACCGCAAGCACCTTTGACGCAGTGACTGAACTGGCATATAAGCAGCACTGGCCCTCTGCTTGTCAGAGTGTGCTCTTGGGACACTCTCGCTCAGATCATCCTCCTGGTCAATGCACCCAAAAGGTGTGCTCCAGGGAGGGGATCGGTCACCTTCTCAGTCGATGCACCCAAATGGTGTGCTCCAGAGAAGGGGATCGAGGGGGAGTACCCTGGGCCCTCTTCCTAGCCCACGCGGCTAGAGTTGTCTGTCTTGTATTAGCTATTGTGTGGTACGCGCTAATAAACAGCTTTTGCTTTCAGTTATTGTGTGTGACCCGTTTGCTTCCACCATCGGACCGGCTCACTCCCCTGGGAGCTCCATGAGCGGCAGAGAGCTCCCACTACTATTTACCCCAAAGACACAGATGTAGTGAAAAGAAGGGCCATCTGTACCCCAATGTTCATTGCAGCATTGACCACAGTCGCCAAACTGTGGAAAGAGCCAAGATGCCCTTCAACTGACAAATGGATAAAGAATATGTGGTCCATATATACACAATGGAGTATTATGCCTCCATTAGAAAGAATGAATACCCAACTTTTGTATCAACATGGACGGGACTGGAGGAGATTATGCTGAGTAAAATAAGTTAAGCAAAGAAAGTCAATTATCATATGGTATCACTTAATTATGGAGCATAAGAAATAACATGGTAGACATTAAGAGAAAGAAAGAAAACGTGAATTGAGGGAAATCAGAGGGGGAGATTAAGCATGAGAGACTGTGGACTCTGAGAAACAAACTGAGGGTTTTGGAGGGGAGAAGGTGGGGAGATGGGTGAGCCTCGTGGTGGGTATTAAGGGTAGCACGTATTGCATGGAGCACTGGGTGTGGTGCATAAACAATGAATCTTGGAACACTGTAAAAATAAAGTCTAAATCAAAAAATAAATAAATAAATAAATAAATAAATAATGTAGTCAGCGTAATTTTGTTTTTTAAGAGAAGGAATGCTGGGGTGCCTGGGTGGCTCAGTGGGTTGAAGCCTCTGCCTTCGTCTCAGGTCATGATCCCAGGGTTCTGGGATCGAGCCCCACCATCGGGCTCTCTGCTCTGCAGGGAGCCTGCTTCCTCCCTTCTCTCTCTCTGCCTGCCTCTCTGCCTACTTGTGATCTCTCTCTGTCAAATAAATAAAATCTTTAAAAAAAAATAAGAGAAGGAATGCAAGGTTGTTTAGCACTGAAATCACCAATGCATTTTACCATATTCACAGCATAAAGGAGAAAATCTTATGGTCCTCTCAGTAGACTAAGCATTTTACAAAATAACCACATTCATGATAAAAACACTGAAACTAAGAACAGACGGGAGCTCAACCCAATAAGAAAACCTACAGCTCACACCATTATCAGTGGTGAAAGACTGAATGCTGTCCACGTGCTTTCAGGGAAACAAGCCATCAAAAAACCCCAAAGGTGTTCACATTGGAAAGGAAAGAATAAAGAATATACATTTGTACATCATGATTTTCTGCAGAGAAAAATCTTTAGGAATGTACAAATAAAGTATAAAAATGTTTCTAGAATATACTAATATGGGAAGACTGCAGACTACCAGGTGGAGGTCAAAAACTGATTGAATTCCTATGTTGTAAAGCCAAATAACTGAAAAATGGAATATTTCTACAGCATCAAAAAATAAACTTCTGAAAAATTAAGGATTTATAAAACCTACCCACTGAACACTATAAAATGTGATATTGTGATTTACGATAAATATGTATTTTAGTTGCCAGTTCCCATCCCACATCGCAAAACCCTTGGAATGTCCTGGGACAAAAGAACAATGGGAATATCTTTGTTTTAATACTTGGTCTCTTGTTCTCAGTTCCTGAAACCCTCCCACAGCCATAAGGGGGACACGGGTCCTGAACTTCCTAACAAACCTCTTTAACCACATCTGAGTTTAGGTTAATGAGGTGACTTCTAGCAATCCCCCAAGGATGGCAGGCCGGGTGCCATGAGAGCTATGGAACGTTCAGTCCCACCTCCTGACCTCTGGGAAAGGGAGAGGGGCAGAAGGCTGAATCAACCACTAATAGCCAATGACCACACTGATCAGGCCTAAGAAATGAAGCCTTCACACAAACTGGAAAGGAAGGGAGTTGGAGAGCCCTAAGGTCCATGGACACGTGGAGATGCAGGGAGACCAGTGAGCGCAGAGAGAGCGTGGACGCTCCATACCCCTTCCCACAGACTTTGCCCCCTGGGTCTCTTCTGGGTTATGTCCTTTTATAATAAACTGACAACCTAGTAAGTAGACTCTATCTCTGAGTTCTGTGAGCCCCTCGGGCAAAACAACTGAGCCCAAGGTGGAGGTTGCAGGGACCTCTGGAGCATGGTGAACAACTTGGACTTGTGGCTGGCCGCTGAAAGAGGATGAAGGAGGAGGGTGGGCATCTTGTAGGACCGAGCGCTTAAGCCATGGGACTGGATGCTGTATCCAGACAGATGGTGTCAGAATTGAGTTCAAATGTATGGTACCCAGCTGGTCTCCTGACCAATTGCTTAGTATGGCAATAACCCCCACATATTAGAACTGGTGTCAGAATTATAGAATTGAGGGGCGCCTGTGCGGTTCAGTTGGTTAAGGATGACTCCTTGATTTCAGCTCAGATCATGATCTCAGGGCCATGGGATTAAGGCCTGTGTCTATGCTCAGTGGAGGGTCTGCCTGAGGGTTCTCTCCCCCACCCCCCACCTGTCCCCATGCTTGCTCACTCTCTAAAATCTTTTAAAAAATTATAGAATTGAAATGCGTCACTACAAAAAAAATCAACTAAACAAACAAATGTGATAATGAAAGAGGGGCAAAAAGCTTTAAGACACGGGTGTTATATGCAACTGGTAAATTGTTGAACTCTGTATCTGAGACTAATGATATGTTATATGTTGGCTAACTGAATTTACTGAGTGATGTGATGAGCACTGGATGTTATACGCAACTGATAATTACTGAACACTACATCCTGAAACCAATGATATGCTGGCTAATTGAGTTTAAAAAAAAAAAAAAAAAACTTAGGGCACCTGGGTGGCTCAGGGGTTAAAGCCTCTGCCTTCAGCTCAGGTCATGATCTCAGGGTTCTGGGATCAAGCCCCATATTGGGCTCTCTGCTCAGCAGGGAGCCTGCTTCCTCCTTTCCCTTTGCCTGCCTCTCTGTCTACTTGTGATCTCTGTCTGTCAAATAAATAAATAAAATCTTTAAAAAAAGAAAAATAAAAAATATGTACATGAAACAAATATAGAATAACAAAAATCTCTCTCTCGATCTCAAGTCTTCTAACAAAACAGATCACAAGTTCTGGGGATGTAATGTACAACAGAATAACTATAGTTAACAATACTGCATTATATGTTTAAAAGTTTCTGAACAGTATAGTCTTAAAAGTTCCCCTCACAAGGAAAAGAATCAACTATATGAAGTCATGGATGTTAACAAAACTTATTATAGTAATCATTCTGTAATATATACAAATATAAAATCATTATGTTGTACAACTTGGACAATGATGTCCATTTCACCTCAGTAAAACTGGAAAAAAATAAAAGATAACTCAAGTAACAATAAAACTTTACATCATTAAAAAAAAGAAACTTTACATCATAAGGGAATAGAAAAAGAACAAACTGGGGTGCCTGGGTAGCTCAATCAGTTGAGTATCTGAGTTGATTTCAGCTCAGTTCATGATCTCAAGGCTGTGGGATGAAGCCCTACATCAGGCTCTGCACTAGGCGTGGAGTCTGCTTGAAATTCTCTTCCTCTCCCTCTGCTCTTCCCCCCTACTCATGTGCACTCTCTCTCTTAACAAGAAGAAAGAAAGAAAGAACAAACCAAACCCATAGTTAGCAGGAGGAAATTACGAAGAGCAGAAATAAGTCAAATATACAACAGAAAAACAAGAGAAAAATCAATGAGAAGCAACAGCTGCTTCTTCAAAAGAGCAACAAAATAGACAAAAAGTTAGCTACAGTGGCTAAGAGAGAAGACTCAGATTTCTAACATTAGAATGAAAGTGGGTGGGATGACTGGGTGGCTCAGTTGGTTAAGCCACTGCCTTAGGCTCAGGTCATGATCCCAGGGTTCTAGGATCGAGTCCTACATTGGGCTCCTTGCTCGGGGGGAGCCTGTTTCTCTCTCTGCCTGCCACTCTGCCTGCTTGAGCTCTCTCTCTCTCTCTCTGACAAACAAATAAATAAATAAATAAAATCTTAAAAAAAAAATGAAAGTGGGGACGTTGCTACTGACCATAAAGAAACAAAAGATTATAAGACAGCACTATGAATATTTCAGTGCCAACAAACTGGATAACCTAGATAGAATGGACAAATTCCTAGAAACACAAACCTAAGGTTGAATCACAAAGAAACAGAAAACCTAGACCTGTAACTGTTCAGAAGATTGAATTGGTGATAAAAAAAACTTCCCAACAAAGAAAAGCAGGGACCAGATGGCTTCACTGGTGAATTCTATCAATCATTTAAAGAAGAATATTAATTCTTGGGGTGCCTGGGTGGCTCAGTTGGTGAAGCATCTGCCTTTGGCCGGGGCTGTGATGTCAGGGTCCTGGGGCTGGGCCCCACGTGAGGTTCCCTGCTCAGTGGTGAGTCTGCTTCTCCGTTCCCCTCTATGATCTCTCTTGCTCTTACTCTCTATCAAATAAATAAATAAAAATCTTAAAAAAGAAAACAACAACAAAGAATGTTCAGTCCTTGTTCAACTTTTCCAAAAACATGGAAGAGGAGGGAGCACTTCCTACTTATTCTGTGAGGCCAGTATTGCCTGACACTAAAGCCAGACAGAGACACAGTAGAAAGGCAACTACGAACATCCCTTATGACCACTGATCTAAAAATAATAGCAAACCAAATTCAGTAGTATATTAAAAGGACACTACAACACAGCCAAGTGGGATTTATTCCTGAAATGCAAGGATGGTTCAACACACCAAAAAAATCAATGTGATATGGCACATTAACAGAATAAAGGAAAAAAAATCACATAATCATCCCAGTTAATGTAGAAAAAGCAAATGACAAAACTCAAAATGCTTTCACGATAAAAACTTTCAACAAACTAGTAATAGAAGGAAACTGCTTCAATGTAATGAAAGCTTTAAGTGAAAAATACACAGTATACATCAGACTCAATGGTGAAAGACTGAAAACTTTTCCCCCAATATCAGGATTAAGGCAAGGATGCCTACTTCCATCCCTAATATTCAGCACAGTACTGGAAGTTTTAGCCTAAGAAATTGGGCAAGAAACAAAAGGCATCCAAACTGGAAAGGAAGAAGTAAAATAGTTCATAGAGGATATGATTTTAAATTGTTCATAGAGGATATGATTTAAAATTGTCATGTATTTACCCCAAAGATACAGATGTCGTGAAAAGAAGGGCCATCTGTACCCCAGTGTTTATAGCAGCAATGGCCAAGGTCGCCAAACTGTGGAAAGAACCAAGATGCCCTTCAACGGACAAATGCATAAGGAAGATGTGGTCCCTATACACTATGGAGTATTATGCCTCCATCAGAAAGGACGAATACCCAACTTTTGTAGCAACATGGACAGGACTGGAAGAGATTATGCTGAATGAAATAAGTCAAGCAGAGAGAGTCAATTATCATATGGTTTCAATTATTTGTGGAGCATAACAAATATCATGGAGGACAAGGGGTGTTAGAGAGGAGAAGGGAGTTGGGGGAAATTGGAAGAGGAGGTGAATCATGAGAGACTATGGACTCTGAAAAACAATCTGAGGGGTTTGAAGTGGCGGGGGGCTGGTGGGAGGTTGGGGTACCAGGTGGTGGGTGTTATAGAGGGCACGGATTGCATGGAGCACTGGGTGTGGTGAAAAAATAATGAATACTGTTTTTCTGAAAATAAAGAAATCAATTTAATAAAAAAATTGTTAATAGAGGATATGATTTGAAAAATCCTAAAGGTTCCACACAAAAACCGTTTAATAAATGAATTCAGCAAAGTAGCAAGAAACAAAGTCATGCACAAAATCAGTTGCATTTCTACATACAATGAAAATTCTAAGAGGAAATTAAGAAAATAATTCCATATACAATAGTGCAAAAGAGAACAAAATGCTTGAGAATTAACTTAACCAAGGAGGTGAAAGACATGTACACTGAAAACTACAACACTGATCAATTAAAAATATAGGAAAATGGAACGACAGCTCAAGTTCATGGATTGGAAGGTTCAATATTGTTAGGAAATCATACTGAATGGAGCACTGGCTGTTATTTAAACAATGAATCATGGAACACTACCTCAAAAACTAATGATGTACTGTATGGTACTAACACAATAAAAAAATAAAAATGATTTCATTTCTATTGGGTAAAAAAAAAAAGATATCAATGCTACCCAAAAGGATCTACAAATTCAATGCAATCTCTATCAAAATTCTAATAATACAGAAACAGAAAAACCCATCCTGAAATTCCCTGAGTCACCAAAACAACTTTTAAAAAAGAAAAAAGTTGTTTTGTTTCCTACCTCCCATAGCCCCCCACCCTGCCTCATAAATTCCTCATATCAGAGAGATCAAATGAAATAAGATGGACCGGGGAAGGAGACAAACCATAAGAGACTCTTAATCTCACGAAACAAACTGAGGGTTGCTGGGGGGTGAAGGGGTAGCGATAGCGTGGATGGGGGATGGACATCGGGGAGGGTATGTGCTGTGAAATGTGTAAGACTGACAATTCACAGACCTGTAGCCCTGGGGCAAATAATACATTATATGTTAATAAAAAGAAAAGAAAAGAAAAGAAAAAAGATGTTGGAGGCAGTTATTTCCTGATTTCAAAACTTACTATAACGTTGCAGTAGTCAAAACAGCTGTGTACTGGTATAAACACATACAGACCAAGGGAACAGTCTAGAGAGCTCAGAACTATACCATCACATACACAGTCAAATGGTTTTTGACAAGTGTGCCAAGACCATTCAATGGGAAAAGGACAGTCTTTTCAATAAATGGTGCTAGAAAAATTGGATATCCACACGTCAAAGAATGAAGTCAGACCATTCCTTATTCCATTTTCAAAAATTACTTCAAAATGCATTAAAGATCTAAAGGATCTAAAACTATAAAACTCCTAGGAGAAAACATAGGACAAAAGTTTCATGATATTGGACTTAACAATGATTTCTTGGATAGAACTCCAAAGCCACAGGGAATAAAAGAAAGATAAATTTGAAAATTTCATGAAAATTAAAAATCCTTAACGCATCAAAAGACACTATCAATAGAGAAAAAGGCCACACACAGAATGAGAAAATATTTGCAAATCATATATCCAGTTAGTAAGGGATTAGTATTCAGAATACAGAGAACTCCTAAAACTCAACAGAAAACAAACGCGACTCAAAAATGGACAAAAGACTTGCCCAGACATTTCTCCGAAGATGATGTACAAATGGCTAACAAGCACACATGAAAAGATGCTCAGTTTCACTAATTATTAGAGAAATGCACATCAAAACAAGATACCACTTGGTACCCACTAGTTGTTAAAGAACAACAGCCCACACGAAACAGCAAGTGTAAGGATGATTAGTGTATGTCCCAATACACTGGGACATTGTTGGTGGGAACCTGTGCATTGCTGGTGGGAACACAAAATAGTGTGACTATTATGAAAAACAGTATGGCGATTCCTCAAAAATTAAAAATAGAATTACCAAACGAGGGGTGCCTGGATGGCTCAGTTGGTTAAGCATCTGCCTTCAGCTCAGCTCATGATCTCAGGGTCATGGGCTCCAACCCATGTTGGGCTCCCTGCTCAGCGGGGAGTCTGCTTCTCCCTCTCCCACTGCCCCTCCTGCCCCCAACCCCACTCGTGCATGCTCTCTCTCTCTCTCAAATATAATCAAAAAACATTGCCATACAATCCAGCATTTCTAGTCTCGGTATCCACACAAAAAATGGAAAGCAGGGACCTGAACAGATACTTGTACACCCCTGTTCACGGCAACATTATTCACCATAACCAAATGGTACAAACCACCCAAACGTCCAACAAAAGATGAAGAAAATGTGATCTGTACATACAGTGAACAATTATTCAGCCATAAAAAAGAAGGAAGTTCTAACATACGACACCATCAACCTTGAAGACATTACACTAAAAGAGAGAAACCAGACACTAACAGCAAACACTGCACGACTCCGCTCACATGAGGTACTTGCAAGGGTCAAATGCATAGACACGGAAAGGAGAGCAGTGGTTACTAGGAACTGGGATAGGAGAGAACAGGGAGTCACTGCCTGATGTGTAGAGTGCAGTCTGGGATGACGGAAATGTTCTGGAGATGGACAGCGCTGACGGTTGTGCAACAACAGGAATGTACTCAATGCAGCCAGGTAAAATAAATTCTATGTTATGTAGATTTTACCACAATTTCAAAATCCTATATGCTAGTCAGTCTGGTGGTGTAGTGCTTACACACAATTAAAGCAAGTCAAGGGCATGGAGTGTGATGGGAGATGGCATTTTAAGCGGTAGTCAGACAAGGCCTTGGAAGAAAGGACTTCTCAGTGACATAAGTAAGAAAGCCAGAGTGACTGGATGTGTACAGGCTGGCAGCATTCCAGCCAGAGAAGAGAAGGGAAACAGTCCTGACGTAGAGCGTATCTGTGTTGTCTGAGGCACAAGTCAGGTTGGCAAAGCAGTGGGGGGGGGGGGCGCGGGAAGGGACGACTGGAGAAAAATGCAGAATGCGGGGGCACCTGGGTGGCTCAGTGGGTTAAAGCCTCTGCCTTTGGCTCAGGTCATGATTCCAGGGTCCTGGGATCGAGCCCCACATCAGGCTCTCTGCTCAGCAGGGAGCCTGCTTCCTCCTCTCTCTCGGCCTGCCTTTCTGCCTACTTGTGATCTCTGTCAAATAAATAAATAAAATCTTAAAAAAAAAATAAAAAAGAAAATGCAGAATGCGTGTTGAAGCTGGGGGATGAGCACATACCACAGGGCCTTCCAGGCCCCTTGAACACTTTGGTTTTGGTTTTTTTAGATTTTATTTTTTGAGAGAGAGAGAGCAAGACAGCACAAGTAGGGTGAGGGGCAAAGGGAGAGGCAGACTCCCTACTGAGCACAGAGCCAAGGTGGGACTTGATCCTGAGACTCCAGGATCATGACCTGAGCTGGAAAAGCACTTAACTGACTGAGCCACCCAGGCACCTGTTTTAGTTTTTTTTTTTTTTTTTTTTTTTTTTAAGACAGAACGCACAGGGAGGGGCAGAGGGGCAGAGAGAACCTCAAGTGGACTCTGAACTGAGCGCAGGGCCTGACACAGGGCTCACTCTCCCGACCCTGAAATCACGACCTGGGCCCAAAAAAGAGGTGGATGCTTCAATGACTGGCCCCCCAGGCACCACGAGCACTTCCACTTTTACTCTGAGTGAAGGCAGAAGCCTGTGGAGGGTCTGAAACAGATGAGTGACGTGCTATGATTCATGTTTTCAAAGGCTCTCTGTGGCTGCCGTGCGAATCATCCAGAACAGAGGCAGAACAATGGGGCTGTCACCTACAATGACCCCAGCCGCATAGTTCTTATCCAAGTGCCTACCTCTTTCAGTGCAGATCTCCTTCATGCAAAGCTTCTCCTCCTCTCTCTCCAACTGGGATATCATATCTGGTTTGGAGGATGAATGCCCTATGAAACGGTAAGATAAAAGTGGAAAACATTAAGGGCAAAAGTACTAAAAAATTTTGGCTCTGATTTCATAACATAATAAGGCTCTGCCTCTCCCCAAGGCAGCATTTATCACTTTCCTATCACCACCCACAATAAGGAATATACTTGGTATCATTAGAAGTATATCACTACCATACAAATTCTCCAAGTAAGTGATCCAATGAACTGTTTCTTATTCTTTCTCGCTTTCGTTTTTTTGGAGAGGAAGTCGGGGCAGGGGGGGAGAGAGAATCTCAAGCAGACTCTGAGCTGAGTGCAGAGCCCCATGCGGGGTTCCATCTCACGACCCTGAGATCATGACCTGAGCCAAAATCAAAGTCGGATGCTTACCCAACTGAGGGTCCCCCAGCACCCCTAAAGTGAACTGTTTCTAACCAAGGTCTGTTTCTGTTGCACCCTTCCCAGTCTGACTCCCCTCCCTGGAAACCACTTGCTCTGACCCCTGCTGAATGCACGGACGTGTGCCATTCTAAGTAACAGCTCTGATGCTATGACTCTGTTCTGTAAGTATTCAATAAGACTGCTGATTCAATTTACTAAATTAGTTCCCTGACCCACCAGTAGATCATGATCAATGAGTTTAAAAAAGACAGACGAAATACAGATCCAGGTAAAGACAAGCTTAACTGTCCATTTACAGTTCATTTACACAAGACAACACCTGCCTTGGAATAAAGACTAGAAATGTCTTGTCTCTGTGCTCCAAAGGGACTGGAAAACTCTGGTGTCTGAGGAGTCCTGAAGCCTTGAACTAGTCGGCAGAGGCCAGGGATGCCACTAAACATCCTAAAATGCACAGGAGACTCCTCAAAACAAGGAACCATCTGCCTCCAACTTCAGGAGAAACCCTGCTTGAGGGGATGAGTTCCAGAAGGATCCTATCCTCACCCACAGAGACCAGGTTCCTGAAGTTCTCCAGCATCACGTCACGGTACAGCTTCCTCTGGGTGGAATCCAGCAGCCCCAGCTCCTCCTCACTGAAGACCACTGCCACATCATTGAACGTCACTGCCTCCTACAACAACAAGTACACGCAGACTCAGTCTCACACTCAGTGGACACTGGCAGCAGGGCCGCGCTGAGGAGGCGGAGGAGCTATGGGGATGTTGTTCCACACTGTGTGGGATCGGAGCAACTCTTCTTAGTGGTAGTCTCTCCCCTTCCACAAGCACACCAAAAATGCAAGGGTCCCAGGGGGAGGAGAAGGAAAGAGAAGAAGAAAACAAAAACCACCAGTGTACACGCAACATGGTGCCCTTCATACAGTTACGTCTCTAGAACTGTCATGGTCAAATCGTATCACACACACATTTTAGAATTTGACCGACAGTGCCAAATTTTCTAAGAAATTTGTCAGAAATGTTGCATGAATTTTTTTCAACAGTATTTAATAGAGGCCGTCTCCTTCTCTCACTGGGCAGTCTCACTACTTCGTCCACATGTGCCCATCCAACAGGCCTTCAGCACCCCGCCGGGCAGGTGCACAGTTCATTCTCTGGGATCTCAGGAGCATACCCTATCTGTCAAATGCAGAATTCAGTGTCAAGGTTAAGAGCCTGTGTTCTGGAGACTACATGCCTCTGAGGCTCTGTCCGTTACTGACTTTGGGACTGTGGTCAAGTCACCTAACTTCTCAATACTTGAATGTCTTTGTCTGTGTGATAGTCTACATCATAAGGATCAAATGAGAATATATAAAGGACTTAGGACAGCATCTAATGTGCATTAAGTACTCAACAAATGTCAGCTGTCACTCTTACTGCTACCATCATTGTTTCTGGTTGCATTATTATTCTGTAAGTGGTGATCTAGAATATATTTACTGATTCCAAGAAATGAATAGCTATTCTACATTATTAATAATGCTGCAGAAAACATTTTTACACAGATCTCAGCCAACTGTCCTGTTATTTCCCTAGGATAAGTTCCAAGAAGTGGCAATTGCTTTGTTGAAAAATAGGCACCTTTATTTTGCTAATATAATGACAATTTTCCCAATGAACTCTTCCTGTAAGAGAACAGAAGTATCCCTGATTCTCTATCTTCTGGCCAAAATTATACATTATCTTATTTCTAAAATTTTGGGTAATTTGATAAGTGATCAAAACTTAAAAAAAATGAAATAAGTGGAATTTTTTTTTTTTAAGTTTTAAAAAAGATTTATTTGAGGGATGGGGGAGAGAGAGAGTGAGAGAGAGAGAGCGTGCAAGCGGGGCAGGGCAGATGGAGAGGGAAAGAATCTCAAGCAGACTCTGTGCTGAGTGTGGAACCCGACTCAGGGCTTGATCTCACAAACCTGAGCTGAAACTGAGAGTCGAACACTCAACCAACTGAGCCACCCAGGTGCCCTCCACTTACTTAATTTTTTTGAAAAACTATCTTTCAAGATGGCATATCAACTATACACAAATAATTTTTTAAAGATATTTATTTACTGGGGCGCCTGGGTGGCTCAGCGGGTTAAAGCCTCTGCCTTCGGCTCAGGTCATGATCCCAGAGTTCTGGGATCGAGACCCGCATCAGGCTCTCTGCTCAGCGGGGAGCCTGCTTCCTGCTCTCTCTCTCTCTCTGCCTGCCTTTCCGCCTGCCTGTAATTTCTGTCAAATAAATAAATAAAATCTTTAAAAAAAAAAAGATATTTACTTATTTATTTGTTTATTATTTAACGGAGAGATCACCAGTAGGCAGAGAGGCAGGCAGAGAGAGAGGGAAGCAGGCTCCCTGCCGAACAGAGAGCCCGATGCAGGGCTCGATCCCAGAAGCCTGAGATTATGACCTGAGCCAAAGGCAGAGGCTTAACCCACTGAGCCACCTAGGTGCCCCAATACACAAATAATTTTTAAAATATCTTTTGATTTTTTTATATATTACCCGTTCGTTTTCTTTGCTCATAATCCTATAGATCTTATAGAGTATCTTATAGATCAGTAAAATTTGTACTGAGAATATTAAGCCTTTTTCCTAGTGTGTATAAATTCCCACATTCACTGCCCCACCCACTGGCTCCTGTTTCCTATTATGTATACCAACTTCTTCTGTATAGAAATAAAAATTATCTCAATGCTAGCTAGAGTTCTGAGCATCTACACACTAAACAACGAGTGGATATATCTGACAGAGAGACAGCCACTAAGAAAGGGAATTAGGTGAGGATGTATTAGTTTTGGAGTCTTCCGTCTACCAGCCATACCAGCACGCATGCAGCCTGGCCTCAGGTCCCTGAATAGAGAAGTCTCTTTTCTTTTGGATCTTTCCATTTACTGTGATTTAACACCTGAAACTCCTGGATTAGATAATAGGAACTTTAGTGTCACTGGGCACTGAGTAGATGTCAGTAGGTATCTGAAGGTTCACAAGCCTGTTTCTTCATCTTAAAATGCAGGTAATACCACCTATATCCTCACACATCTGTTCCACAGAGTAAATGTCTGGTAAATCCCTAGTACTAAGGATTTTTAAAACTAAGTATGTACTTCTTTAAAACATACTAACATGTCAATGAACAAAATAAACATCTAACTATAATACGCACATGGTTTAACTTAGAATAAAAAAGGAATCTAGCTCCTTTTTAAAATTATTTACTTATTTTTTAAGTGAGTTCTATGACCAACGTGGGGCTTGAACTCAAGACCCCAAGATCTAGAATCTCATGCTGTATGGCCTGAGCCAGCCAGGTACACTCCAAATCTGGCTCTTCTTGTTTAAAGACAACTAAAATTATTTTCTCTGACTTTAGTCCGAGGTGGACTATGCCACACCAAGCCACACTTTAGATAGACATTCTTACAACCAAATGTGAGGCACCACATGTGAGAAAACCATGGAGTCCCTGGAGCTTTAAAGAGGGGGAAAAAAAACCCTGAGATCTCAGAGTTTCTGTACAGGAAGAAAGGTTATATGATGTTAGCAAACTGTTATTGCAAACATCTTTAAAATGGTAAAATCCACATAAATGGAGATTAGGATAAAGCATAGGTAAATTATGGAAAATGATGTGATCATTTAAATTGTAGGTAATATGGTAGTGGGGAGGCATAGGAGTAGGGGACTCTATTTCAACCTGTCCCCTGAACTAGCTGGACATGTATCCATCCTGGACACCCACAAAATCTGCCTGAGATATAAGAAGATGCATCTGGAGCTCTACAAACAGAATATCTCCGGAAGTTGGTCTCCAGGTATGAAGCAGGGAGCTGTGATTCTGCAGGCAGATATAGGAGCATACATGGAAGGAGGAGGGAGCTTCAGTGATCTTGTGCCAGGAAGGCAAAAGCCTCCTGCACTGCGGACCTGGCACAGATTTTGAAGACTGGAGGCCACAGGGAAAGGACTTCAGGGCAGCCCCCCAGACTGAAACCTGGAACTATAGGGGTACTGTCAGTTTTAGAAGTGCAAAGGGCAGAGACATGCCCAGCCCTGGGAATGATGGTTGGGAGTGCTGCTGTGGAGAAAACAGCCCAGGTGGCTGCAGTTTTCAGCAGCACAGACAGAAACAGAAACAGTGTGGCCTGGAGGGCTTTCTGGAGAACAGACTGAGGTCTCTCTGTTCTGAGACAAAGGACTGGATAAGGTCACTTTTGCTCTGACTCTTGGAAGAGATGAGGAAAGCCACTAGGGAAAGCCACCAGAGAACAAAACTCTTCTGCTCCCAAAACCAGTTTTCACTGAGCACATACTCCCCCACAGGGGAGAGGGCAACTCTGTCCAAACAGGATTGTCTGAGGAACAGTGCGGCAGTCCCCGCCCCCAGAAGACACGCTGAAAGAACAAGAGGCCGACAACCCTAAGATCCTTATAAAACACAGGTGTATCTTGCTTGGGTTATGGTCAATAGTTTAGACTCTGTACATTCCCTCAAACACCCCTCAACAGAATGACTAAGGGGAGGAGCCCCAAACAAAGGAAAGAATCAGAGACTGTGGCCTCTGTCACAGAACTAATGGATATGGATATGAGCAAGATGTTGGAAATAGACTTCTGAGTAACAATTATCAAGGCGATACCTAAGCTTGAGAAAAAAAAATAACGATAGTATAGAATCTCTAAGGGCAGAAATGAGTTCTAATAAGGCCAAACTTAAAAATGCTATGAATGAAAGGCAGTCTAAACTGGATACTCTGACTGCCAGGTAAATGAGGCAGAAGAACGAATTAGTGAGCTAGAGAATGAGATGATAGAAAAGAAGGAAACTGAGGTGGCATGGGAAAAACAAAAACACAAGGGATCAAACTGAGAAATTAGTGACTCAGTGAAACATTTCAATATTAGAATTACTGGGATCCCTGAGGGGTGGAGAGAGAGAGAGAGAGAGGTCTAGAAAATATATTTGAGCAAACTGTAGCTGAGAACTTCCCTAATCTGGGAAAGGAAACAAGCATTCATGTCAAAGAGTCAGAGAGGACCCCTCCCAATATCAATGAGGACAGACCAATGCCATGACATATTATATTATAATATAATAGTATAATTCATAAATCAAAGATCCAAGAAAACAATCTCGAAAGCAGCAATGGGAAGAGGACATTTCTTATGTACAGGGGGAAGAACACATCAGAATAACATCAGACCTGTCCACAGAGACCTGGCAAGCCAGAAAGGGCTGGTAAAGACATAGTGAAAGTATTAAAGAAGAACAAAATATGCCCTGAGAACAAAATGAGAAGAACAAAATGCCCTGCAGAAAATATTAAGGGGGGGGGTGTTCTATAAAAGGAGAATGACCCCAAGAGTGATACAGAAATGTACAGAGACAATCTATAGAAACAAGGACTTCACAGGCAACATGATGACAATAAAATCATATCTTTCAAGAATCACTCTCAACATGAATGGCCTAAATGCTCCCATGAAATGGCACAGGGTTGCAGTTTGGATAAAAATACAGGACCCATCCAGATGCTGTCTATAAGAGACTTGTTTTGAACCAAAGATACATCCAGACTGAAAATGAAGGGATGGAGAACCATCTTTCATGCCAATGGACTTCAAAAGAAAGCTGAGGTAGCAATTCTCACATCAGACAAATTAGATTTTAAGCTAAAGGCTGGAGTTAGAGATACAGAAAGACAGTATATCATTCTTAAAGGGTCTATCCAACAAGAGGATCGCACAATTCTAAATATTTATGTCCCCAACATGGGAGCAGCCAACTACATAAGCCATCTGTTAACCAAAATAAAAAGACATATTTATAACAATATGTTAATTGTAGGAGACCTCAACACTCCATTCTCACCACTAGACAGATCATCTAAGCAGAAGAATCAACAAAGGATCAAGAGCTTGGAATGACACACTGGACCAGATGGACCTCATAGACATATACAGAACATTCCTCCATAAAACAGAATACTTCTTCTCAAACGCACATGGAACTTTCTCCAGAATAGATCACATACTGGGTCACAAATCTGGTCTCAACTGTTACCAAAAGATTGAGATTACTCCCTGCATGTTCTCAATACAATACTTTGAAACTGGAACTCAACCACAAGAAAAAGTTTAGAAGAAATTCAAACACTTGGAAGCTAAAGACCATTCTGCTCAAGAATGTTTGGGTGAGGGGCGCCTGGGTGGCTCAGTGGGTTAAGCCGCTGCCTTCGGCTCAGGTCATGATCTCAGGGTCCTGGGATCGAGTCCCACATCGGGCTCTCTGCTCAGCAGGGAGCCCACTTCCCTCTCTCTCTCTCTGCCTGCCTCTCCACCTACTTGTGATTTCTCTCTGTCAAATAAATAAATAAAATCTTAAAAAAAAAAAAAGAATGTTTGGGTGAACAAGGAAATCAAAGAACTTAAACAATTCATGGAAACTTATGAGAAAGAAAACATCAGTCCAAAACCTAAGGGATACTGCAAAGGTGGTCCTAAGGGAGATATACATAGCCATCCAAGCCTCACTCAAAAAAACAGAAAAAATTTTGAATACACAAATTAACTTTACACCTTAAATTTGGGGTAGCAAGAACAACAAATAAAAACAACAAACAAAAAAACAATAAATAAAGCCTAAGCCAGGCACAAGAAGGGAGATCATTAAGATTAGAGCAAAGATCAATGAATTAGAAACCAGAAATACAGGAGAACACATCAATGAAACTAGAAGCTGATTCTTTGAAAGACTTAGTAAGAGCGATAAACCACAGGCCATATGTATCCAAAAGAAGAGAAAGGACCCAAATTAATAAAATTATGTAATAAAATTATGAATGAAAGGGGAGAGACCATGACTCACACCAAGGAAATAGAAACAATTCTTAGAGTGCTCGCTTCAGCAGCACATATACTAAAATTTGAAGAAACAATTTTTAGAAATTATCACCAACAACCAAATGCAAAAAAATTAAGCAATCTAGAAGAAAGGAATGCATTCCTAGAAACCTATAAAACTACCAAGACTGAAGTAGGAAGAAATTGACAACCTGAATAGACCAATAACTAGTAACAAGATTGAGGCAGTGATCAAAAACCTCCCAAAAAACAAGATTCCAGGGCCTGATGATTCCCTGGGGAAATCTACCAAATATTCAAAGAAGAAATAAAACCTAGTCTCCTGAAGCTGTTTCAAAAAGTGGAACAGAAGGAAAACTTCCAGACTCATTCTATAAGGTCAGAATTACCTTGATCCTGGAACTAGGCAATGACCCCAGAAAAAGGAGAATTTCAGACCAATATCCCCGGTGAATATGGATGCCAAGATTCTCAACAAGATCCTAGTTAATAGGATCCACCAGTACATTATAAGGACTATCCATCATGACTAGGTGGGATTTATCCCTGGGAAGCAAATGTGGTTCAACATTCACAAATCAATCAATGTGACAGAACACATTAATAAGAGGATGGACAAGAACCACGTGGTCCTCTCAATTGATGCAGAAAAAGCATTGACAAAATACAGCATTCTTTCCTGATTAGAATTAGAGTGTAGGGATAGAGGGAACATTCCTCAATTCCATAAAAACCATCTATGAAAAGCCTACAGCGAATTATCATTCTCAATGGGGAAAAGCTGAGAGCATTTCCCTTAAGATCAGGAACATGACAATGATGCCCACTCTCACAACTATCATTCAGCATAGTACTAGAAGTCCTAGCAACAGCGACCAGAAAACAAAAAGAAATAAAAGGCATTCAAACTGACAAAGAAAAAGTCAAACTCTCCTTCTTTGCAGATGACATGATACTTCATGTGGAAAACCCAAAAGACTCCATCCCCAAATACTAGAACTCATACAGCAATTCAGTAATGTGGCAGGATGCAAAATCAATGCACAGAAATCAGTAGCTTTCCTATACACTAAGAGTGTAACTGTAGAAAGAGAAATTAGGGAATCAGGTCCATTTACAATAGCACCAAAAACCTAAGATACCTCAAAATAAATCTAACCAGAGGTAAAGGATCTATACTCTAGAAACTACAGAACACTTATGAGAAGGCGTTGAAGACACAAAGAGATGGAAAAACATTCCATCATTCCATACTCATAGATCGGAAGAATAAACATTGTTAAAATATCTATGCTGCCCAGAGCAACCTATACTTCCAGTGCCATCCCGATCAATATAACAATGGCATTTTCCAAAGTGCTGGAACAAACAATCCTAAAATTTGTATTGAACTACAAAAGAGCCCAAATTGCCAAGGAAATACTGAAAAAGAAAAACAAAACTGGGGGCATCACGTTGTCTGATTTCAAGCTTTACTACAAAGCTGTGATCACCAAGAAAGTATGGTACTGGCACAGAAACAGACACATAGACCAGAGGAACAGAGTAGAGAGCCCAGATATGGACCTGAAATTCTATGGTCAACTCATCTTCAACAAAGCAGGAAAAAACATCCAGTGGAAAAAAGACTCTTTAATAAGTGGTGCTAGGAAAATTGGACAGCTATGTATAGAAGAATGAAACTCGACCATTCTCTTAAACCATACACAAAGATAAACTCGAAATGCATGAGACCTCATGTGAGGCAGAAATCCATCAAAATCCTAGAGAAGAAAACAGGCACTAACCTCTTTGACATCAGCCACATTAACTTCTTTCAAGATAGGTCTCCAAAGGCAAAGGAAACAAAAGTGAAAATAACCTTTTGAGGGGCGCTTGGGTGGCTCAGTGGGTTAAAGCCTCTGCCTTCAGCTCAGGTCATGATCCCAGGGTCTTGGGATCGAGCCCCGCATCGGGCTCTCTGCTCAGTGGGAAGCCTGCTTTCCCCTCTCTCTCTGCCTGCCTCTCTGCCTACCTGTGATCACTCTCTCTGTCAAATAAATAAATAAAATCTTAAAAAAAAAAAAAACAACCTTTTGAGACTTTATCAAGATAAAACGACTCTGCACAGCAAAGGAAACAGTCAACAGAACAAAGAGGCAGCCCACAGAATGGGAGAAGATATTTGCAAATGACACTTCAGATAAAGAAGAAAACATCTGATATTCAAGATCTATAAAGAACTTCTCAAACTCAACACCCACAAAACAAATGATCATGTCAAAAAATGGGCAGAAGACATGAACAGACACTTCTCCAAAGAAGGCATACAAATGGCTAACAGACACATGAAAAAATGTTCATCATCATTAGGCATCAGGGAGATTCAAATCAAAACCACATGGCGATACCACCTTATACCAGTTAGAATGGCAAAAATCGACAAAGCAAGAAACAACAAGTGTTGGAGAGGCTGTAGAAAAAGGGGAACCCTTTTACAGAGTCGGTAGGAATGCAAGTTGGTGCAGCCACTTTGGAAAACAGTGTGAAGGTTCCTCAAAAAATAAAAAATAGAGCTATGACCCAGCAATTGCACCACTGGGTATTTATCCCAAAGATACAGATGTGAAAAGAAGGGCCATATGCACCCCAGTGTTCATAGCAGCAATGTCCACAATAGCCAAACTGTGGAAGGAGCCAAGATACCCTTCAACAGATGAATGGATGAAGAAGATGTGGTCCAAATCCACAATGGAATATTCCTCAGCCATCAGAAAGGACAAACACCCACCATTTGTATCGACATGGACGGGACTGGAGGAGATTATGCTGAGTGAAATAAGTCAAGCAGAGAAAGACAATTACCATAAGGTTTCACTTATTTGTGGAACATCAGGAATAGCACAGAGGACATTAGAAGAAGCAAGGGAAAAATGAAGGTGGGGAATTCAGAGGGGGAGATGAAGCATGAGAGCCTGTGGACTCCAGGAATCAAACAGAGTTTTAGAGGGGAGGGGGTAGGGGGACGGTGGGCCTGGTAATGGGCATTAAGGAGGACACCCACTATAATGAGCACTGGGTGTTATATGCAAACAATGAATCATGGAACACTACATCAAAAATTAATGATGTACTGTATAGAGACTAACATCACCATCATCATCATCAACATCATAAATTGTAGGTAGTATAAAATTACATTTAAAAATGCAAAATGTGGGTGCCTGGGTGGCTCAGTGGGTTAAAGCCTCTGCCTTCAGCTCAGGTCATGATCCCAGGATCCTGGGATTGAGCCCCGCATCAGGCTCTCTGCTCAGCAGGGAGCCTGCTCCCTGCACCACCGTCCCCCCACTCCTGCCACCTACTTGTGATCTCTGTCAAATAAATAAATAAAATCTTTAAAAAAAATCCAAAATGTACTTAAAGTATGATTAAAAATCTAGACATGTCAACTCAAATGAGAAGGCATGTGGGACAATTAAAACTGATTTGTAAACACATTTGTAATGTGGGAGTTGTTTTTTTTTTTAATATTAATTTTCACACTATTATTTGGAAATAAAAAGCAAACATCTTGGGTCCCCTTTTACCCTTTCCAAGCAGGGGTAAAATGCATCCGATCTTTTGAAATGAGACATCATTTCAAGGAATAGGAAGGCAAGCCCAACTTACCTGGAACTTGGTCATTTTTCTCCTTTTCCTTCTGGGGAGAGGCAGAGCTCTGGGATGGCAAAACTGTGGAAGGGAAAGTCATCATGAGAGAGCTGCTAGTCCGTGTGGTGCTTTGTGCCAACAGGAAAAGGTGCCTCTTTCTCCAGGCAGAACTTAGAACAGGAGCTGGATTCCAGCTTCCCCTGGGCGCCCTCAGTCAGCTGCCTTCATACAAAAACAGTCCCTAACATAAGTGCTTCTGGTAGTTTCCAGAGCACTCCTGAGCCTGGGTAGGAGAGGAAATGAGAGACATATAGGCAATATAACTTAATGGGGCCAAAGTAGCTGGGTTCAAATTCTGCATTTCTGCTTATTGCTTTCTACTTCCTAGCAGCGTAAACCCTGAGGGAGTTATTAATCTTTCTGCGCCTCCATCCAGTCACATGTAAACGGGGATCATAGGAATGTCAGTATTCCCTATGTCTTGCAGTGTCAAATAAGCAGATGCCATTATGCTTCATAAAACTTCCCTTGCAGATTTGTTAAAAAAAAAAAAAAGAAGAAGAAGAATGTTTTAAGACACCCAGAATTCAGAGCCATGAGTTAGCATTACCCTAACTGATTGGTGATCCCACAGATAATTTGTTGTACTGCTAATGACAGACTGTCATGATTCCCCCCACATTACACCATTTTAATAGGTGTAATTACTTGAGCATGTTACTAAGCTGGAAGAGCCTCAACTAAGTCTCTTCTCCCGTATGCACGGAGGCAAATAATGGCTAATAACCGCAGACTAAGAAATCCTGCTGCATGTAAACTAAGGACACGCAGCTGCAGCACGCTGCGAACAGTTAAGGACTCGCTATGCCGCAGGCACTCTGAGAGGCCGTGCTCACAGCTGTTTCTCTGGGATAAACCACGGAGACCTTTCCCCAGGGTCCGGCTGAAGAGAACTCTGAAGTGTCACGGATGAGTCCAGAGGTGCAGGACCGGCCCCCCAGCGTAAATCAGTGAAGGGCCAGCGGAGCTGCAGCTGGGGCTCCGAGCCCACGCCGGGCTCTCAGGAGCTTCCCAGCCACCGGGGGCCCGAGTTTGACGACAGAATTCACGGTCCCGTCCGATCCTGCACCAGGCACTGATTTCTAGCTTTCCTACCCAATCTCACTGAATTCTCAGAACACCACTGGGAAGGCGCTAACGCTTTTTAGCCAAGGGGAAACCGAGGCAAGGAGATGTCAAGTCACTCGCCCGTTGTTTTACCGCGAGGCGGGCGCAGCGCCGGCTGGCAGGTCCGCGACCCGGGCCGGGGACGCGGAGAGCGCGGGAGACCTTCAAACTCCGCTAGCCACGCGCGTCCGCCCCGACGCCGAGGCTTCGCGGAGCAGCGGCACTCCGCCGCTGCCTACGTCCCCGTCCTCCGCCGCCGGCTGCGACACCCCTTCCCCAGGAGCGAAGGCCGGCTGGCTGTTGGCCCCACGCCGAGGCCGAGAAGGCTCGGAGGGACCGCAGGGACGCGCGCTTAACTCACCTCACTGCCAGCAACCTCGGCCCCGACCTCGCCTTCCTGGAGCGGAAGTGCCTCCGAGCCGCCGACTATATCCAGCTCCTGGACTACACTTCCCAGAATGCCCCAGGGGAAGCACCTCAGGTTTCGCGCACCTGCTGACTACATTTCCCAGAATGCAGCTCGCGGGGCCGCGCCTCCCACCAGCCGGCTCTCGGTCGGGCAAAGATGCGATTCAGGTTGAGTCCTTCCTTTGGCGCGGTAACTGTCAGATTTTTTTGTTGTTGTTGTTTCATACATTTCTTAAAGCTCATGAGAAATGAATTGCGAACTGAAGCTTACACGGTGAAGTTAACCAAGATTTTGAGCGGGAGCAAGTCGGGGGATGGTGCTAAAAATGGAAAACGTGAAATTGACTTAGGCTGAACCTAAGTTCCTTAGGGGACTTTGGATCTCAAAGCTGCATCAAGTGTCGGCTCCTTGGATATTGCTAATCGCGGTGAGAACACCGCCGCAGCGGAGACAGCAGCTCCACGGGGCCGCAAAGTCAAGGTTGGAATTCACTGAGAATTGCAAGTTTGGTTTCAATGCAACGAACTTGATTAGGTTTGCGTAAGGTTCATGGTAATACAGTCCAGGATTGGGGGGACCGGGGAGGGTTTTTAGGTGCCAGGTGATGCTGCTTGCTTTCGAAGAGATTTAAGGTTAATGGAAGATTGAAGATTGATGGAACCTATGGAAGTTCCCGTGATGAACAATCAAGAAATCTGCTTGGACGGGAATCCCCTGGAACAGTAAAGGCGTGCTAATGACAACAGTTATGTTAACATAGACGGTATACTGTGGGGAGGGAGGGAGGGAGGCAGGAAGTTTCCTTCCTCAGTGTCCAAGCTATCCGCACGATGCGGGAAGGGAAGGGAAAGAGATAAGGGAAATGTGCTTGACTCCTCTGCCTCCTTTATTGTCCACAAGGCACCTAAGGGCTATCGACACTGTTTTGTGGCATGAGCTACTCATCCTAATAAGCTGAGAATTTGCAAAAAGTTGAAACATTGATTATGTTCCAAAGAGAAATATCTCGAATTTCATTTACAAAAATGAATTGTATTAAAAAACGATTCAAGTGACTTTAAAGTTCTAATTGGCTTTATGTAACGATTCTTGAATTAAGCATCATCCCTTCTAGTAAATAGAAGGGAGCTCCCAGGAGCTGCGCAAATGGTCCATACAAGGAGGTGATTAGGAAAAAAAAAAAAAAAAAAAAAAAAAAAAAAAAAGGAAGAAGAAGGAAGGAAGAAAGAAAAGGAAGAAAAGAAAGAAGGATTATTTCAGGTCAGGTTACCTTGTCTTAGGGGAAGGCAGGGCAGGGAGTCTCATCAGGCAAATTAGTCCACTCCTGGGATAGAAGTCTTAGTTTGCTATCCTGGGGACAGGTGATTCCCCCTTCACTCGTTCGTTCGTTCGTTCCTTCCTTCTTCCCTCTCTTCCTCCTTCCCTCTCCCACTTTTTGCTTTCTCTCCCTCTTTCTTTTTCTTTTTCGTTCTCTCTCTCCTTTCTCTTTCTTCTTCCCTCTCTCTCCCTCTCTCTCTCCCCCTTCCTCCCCTTCCTTACTTCCGTTCCTTTTTTCCTTTCCTTTCCTTTCAAATAGTTGTGGCAGATGAAAATAGCTCTATTGCAGGGAACTTCAGAAAATTCTGTGGCGTGTGCTTTATATAAAACTTAAATTGTTTTGTAATTCAAGTTCAGCTTCAGATTATTTCATTACATAGTTTTACTATGTACTATTCTGTTCCCGAATAAAGTGTTTTGTGATTGAATAACCCAAGTGAAACCAGGAAGCCACGGTTTTTCTCCTCAGCTGGAAATGTATTTGTAGCTTTTTATTATGAAAGTCTTCAAACATTTACAAAAGCAGAGAGAATAGTAAAATGTACCTCATATACTTATATCCTAAATTTAATACCGTTTTAACCATCTCATTCATATATCATTTTTAAAAATATTTTATTTATTTGACAGACAGAGATCACAAGTAGGCAGAGAGACAGGCAGAGAGAGAGGAGGAAGCAGGCTCCCTGCTGAGCAGAGATCCCGATGTGCGGCTGGATCCCAGGACCCTGGGATCATGACCTGAGCCAAAGCCAGAGGCTTTAACCCACTGCGCCACTGAGGCGCCCCTCATTCATATATCATTTTTATTTTTAAATTTTAGATACGGAATCTTAGAACAAATCCCTGACATCGTGTTTTTAACTCCTCAATACTTTGGTAAATATTTCCTTAAAATATTTTATTTCAAAACCACAGTATCATTATCACACTCAGTAATAATTACCAATAAACCCTTCACATCTCCCACTACCTGTAGAACTGTGCGCAGAGTTAGGGGTCTCCAGAAAAAGAAAGCGGAGGTACAGCTTTCATGACAGAAGTTACTTTAGGCCCCCAGCTGTTTTCCATTATCTCCGCTCTACTTGCCTTAGCACACCCCTTGCAAAACTTCCTAGGAGGTGTCAGAATTACAAAGATATGCAAAAACCTCAGTAGTTGTGGATTTTTAAGGGAACAATGAGAATGCAAAAACTAAGTCTCTAGCAGCCCAGGATATAGCCTAACCATATCAGAGATAATAAACTAGCAGTAGAACTCCAGTGCTGTTTTCTTTCTTTCTTTTTTAAGATTTTATTGATTTATTTGAGAGAGAGACACAGTGAGGGAAGGAACACATGCAGGGGGACTAGGAGAGGGAGAAGCAGGCCTCCCACCGAGCATGTGGGACTGGATCCCAGGGCACTGGGATCATGACCTGAGCCAAAGACAGATGCTTAAGACTGAGCCACCCCGGTGTCCCATACAGTGCTCTTTCAAAAGCAAACAAGACCCCGTGTTCCTTACCCAGGACGAAGAGCTCAAGACCTCATCCAGTTTATACCGGCTCTCAGAGCACAGCCCCATACCCTTGTCCAGCAGTTACCTCTGCTTCATTATTCCACTAAAGTCTTCACCCTTGGAGGAGCACACGATTCATTTACATAATATGGGACGCCTGTATAGGCATGTTTTTTACAACCTTGGGTCCACCTTTGCATATAATGACGAAGCTCCCTCTGCTGAATATTCATCCTAACCCCTAAAAAGAAACCTCTCATCCCTGCTGGGGGAGTCACAGCTTTGGGACTTATCTGCTGCAAACAAAATTTCCTTGGCGTGTCAGCTCCACCCAGTGTAGTCTCTACCTCTAACTCACCAAGGAGCAAACTCGCATTAGTTTGGTTGCAGAAACAAACTAAAATGGGAGTCTCTCATGTCAGGGACAAAATGGAGCTGGTGAATGCAAGTGCGAGAAAGGAAACTTATAACCTGACCTTGAAGGAGTGTACATCTCTTCTCAGAAATCAACAGAAGACACCAGCCAGTTTCCAGGTCTGTTCATGGCCATCTCTGGACTTCCTTTCCTTGACTCCGCTACCCTGATTCAAGTAAAAAAGATGACTAGGCAACCAATGAACTAAAAAAAGCCAAATGACTTTTACATGTATCCCATAAATATCTCTTAGCCTGTGAACAACTCAGAATTCATTGTTTCTGTAGCCTTGAGTTTCCTGGTTTGCAGGTCAAAAGGCTGGCAGTAAACTCATCCTTCCACTTCTGTTTTACTCAGTATGTAGAAATTGCCTTGACAATTGACATGCCCAAGCCCTGTTCAAATTTTTCACGTCCAAAATCTCTCATAGCTGCTCTGTTTAAGTCAATGTCCAAACAGAATCCATTCATTCTAATTATCTGCTCAGGCACATTTATTCTTGAATACTATCCTACTGTTCCTTTTTTCAGACCTTTGGCCTGCTGAGGAATTGTGTCAGTTGTCACGATGTCCCACATCTGGGATCTCTCCAATTATTTTTTGTGTCATTAAACAATTTGTTTCTCTATCTTATGTATTTTCTGTAAAGTTTATTATTTTAAGTTTATTATTATTATTATTTAGTAATCGCTACACCCAGCTTGGGGCTCGAACTCATGACCCTGAGATCAAGAGTTGCATGCTCTTCTGACTGAGCCAGACAGGCACCTCTATTTCTTAAAGTTTTATTTTATTTTTTTCAAGATATTATTTGAAAGACAGTGAGAGAAAGATAGAGAAAGAGAGAGAGAACGAGCATGAGGAGGAGTGGAGGGAGACGCTGACCCGCTGCTGAACAGGGAACCTGACACAGGGCTCGATCCCAGGACCCTGGGATCATGACCTGAGCCAAATGCAGACGCTTAGCCAACGGAGCCACCCAGGCGCCCCTTAAAGTTTTTAATTCCATTAGTTAACACACACTATTATATCAGTTTCAGGTGTACAACATAGTGATTCAATTCCTACAAATCTACAGTCCTGATTAAAGTACATCTCTTTTGCCAAAAAACCATGGATGATACTAGAAATATCTGAAAAAGATTAACTGAAACCAGTTCCAAATCCTGGGCAATGTTCCTCTGAATAGGAAAATAAGTAACAGCAAATATGTGAAAAATAATGGTTTTAAAGAAAAGAAACTTTTTAAGGATTAACCATTTTAAGATCAAAGGATTCCTCCCCAAAGTAAAAATGTTTGGTAATATCTGTTTTGCAGTTTCTTAAACAGGATCAGTCTGATTATAGGAAAGACAAAAGGACTGCCAAATTAGAAAATATAACAGAGGCTTCCATTTTGAGTAATGGTAAAATAGGTAATTCCTGTTAGTTTACACACACACACACACACACACACACACACACACACAGAGTCTGTTGGTAAGCATCAGTAAATTGACAATGTGTACAGAATGAATAAGCCTGTAATTCAGGAGAACAGGGAAGCCTAGAGAGAAAGCTGGTTACTGGGAGCTACTTTTCCCCTCAGGGGCCAGTTCTGAAAACAGTAAGGCTGAGAAGCAAGATTCTTATCTTTGACATGGTCATGGGTGTAGGGTTATAAAAGTTTGAGTCCAGGACCTGCCAAAAGTAGGTAACTGATAAAACTCCTATATTTTAGGGTTTTTAAAAGATTTTATTTATTTGACAGAGAGAGAGAGAGATCACAAGTAGGCAGAGAGGCAGGCGGGCGGGGGGGGGGGGCGGGGAAGCAGGCTCCCTGCTGAGCAGAGAGCCTGATTCAGGGCTCGATCCCAGGACCCTGAGATCATGACCTGGGCTGAAGGCAGAGGCTTCACCCACTGAGCCACCCAGACGCCCCTAAAACTCCTATATTTTGTACTGGATACCAGGAACCATTGCACCTAGGGGAAAGAGTAAAGAGCCTATAGATCTGCCCTGGCAGGGATCTGAAGCCCAAATCCAAATTAGCTATATCCTTTTTTTTTTTTTTTTAAGATTTTTATTTATTTATCAGAGAGAGAGGGGGAGAGAGCGAGCACAGGCAGACAGAATGGCAGGCAGAGGCAGAGGGAGAAGCAGGCTCCCTGCTGAGCAAGGAGTCCGATGTGGGACTCTATCCCAGGACGCTGGGATCATGACCTGAGCCGAAGGCAGCTGCTTAACCAACTGAGCCACCCAGGCGTCCCGAAATTAGCTATATCCTTGAAGCTATAGAAAAAGAATCCTGAATTTGCTAATGCCCTCAGCTATGTGAGAGTCAAGTGGATATCCTCTTTGGACTAAAGATATCATCCTAAGCCTGAAATCATTTTGACAAATTTTAAAATACAATGTTAATATCAGACAAAATACATATATTTATTTATTCATTTATTTAAAGATTTTATTTATTTGTCTGGGAGAGAGAGAAAGGGAAAGAGAGAGAGAGAGAGAGAGGGAGCGAGCATGAGCAGCAGGAAGGGTTAGAGGGAGAGGGAGAAGCATGCTCCCTGCTGAGCAAGGAGCCAGACATCGGGCTCGACCCTAGGACTCTGGGATCATGACCTGAGCTGAAGGCAGAGGCTTAACCCACTGAGCCACCCAGGCGCCCCAGACAAAATATATTTTAAGGCAAAAAAGCATTGAAAGACCACACAAAAGTTGCATGTGTATGTTCATAGCCTATTATTAATAATAACCAAAAAGGTGGAGGGGCCCCTGAGTGGCTCAGTGGGTAAAGCCTCTGCCTTCGGCTCAGGTCATGATCTCAGCGACCTGAGGTGGAGCCCCGCATCTGGCTCTCTGCTCAGCAGGGCTCTGCTTCCCCCCCTCTCTCTGCCTGCCTCTCTGCCTACTTGTGATCTCTCTCTCTGTGTGTCAAATAAATAAATAAAATCTTTTTTTTAAAAAAAAAAGGTGGGGGGCGCCTGGAGCCTCACATCAGGCTCTCTGCTCAGTGGGGAGCCTGCTTCCTCCTCTCTCTCTCTCTCTCTCTGCCTGCCTCTCTGCCTACTTGTGATCTGTCTGTCAAATAAATAAAAATCTAAAAAAAAAAAGGTGGAAACTAGTATCTATCAATGGATGAATAAGTAAGTAAAATGTGGTTTATCCACACGATGGAATATAATTTGGCCATAAAAAAGGAATGAAGTACTGATACATGGATGTACTTTGAAAACATGCCAAATAAAAGAAACCAGCCCAAAATGCTACATAGTATATGATTCCACATATATGAAATGTCTAGAATAGGAAAACCCATAGAGACAGAAGGTAGAGCAGTAGCTTCCAGGGGCTGGGAGGAAGGCAGAACGCGGAGTGACTGTGCATAGGGATTGAGTTTCATTCTGGAGTGATGGAGATGTTCTGGAGTGAGAATAATAGTTGCACATTCTATTAACATACTGAAAACCATTGAATTGAATTGTATACTTTAGAAGTGTGAATTTTATAATATGTGAGTTATATCAATACAACCACTTTAAAAGCATTGCTAGAGAGACTCTTCATAGTGATAAAATGTTAAATTCACCAACACCATAGGACACTTCTAAATTGTATGCACCTGTGTAATAAATAGTTTGGCTGAAATTTGTCTCCAGGTCCTGGAAGATAGGCCTTAAATCCTTAGAATCTTCTGAGTGATAGGAATCTTTCTTATTCATGGTGTGGGGGGTGTCCTCAGACTATACCTGCTCGTTTATGCTGGAAAGATGAGTTATGGGGAACCCCTAGATAGTCTGTGATGATGGATGGAATGGGGGCTGATCACACCAGAAAAACTAACCATGTGGTTCGAGGGTTGGGATTTGAGCTGGGTAATATTAATCTGTAGGGGGAAAGGAGCCTAGAGATCGAGGCACAAGACCAATGATTCAATCAATCATGTCTACGGACACTGAGGCTTGGGTAAGCTTCCTTAGTTGGCAATATTCTGAGTATTGTCACACGTCTGTTTGCTGAGATGGCAACATGTCCCTCCCAGACCTCAGCTTATTTGTCTCCCCTTTTGGCTGGTTCTGTTTACATACTTTTGCTAAAACAAAACTGTAATTCGTATAGTGTTTTCCTGAGTTCTGTAAGTGGTTACAGTGAATTATCAAACCTGAAGTGTTGGTGGTCAGCTGGTCAGAAGTAAGGGTGGCAATGGAGTCCATGAACTTGCAGCTCTGGTGAGGACTTGAAGACTTATGAGGACTGTGCCCCTAAAATATGCAGTCTGACTTACCTCTGGGTAGTTGGGATGAGAGGTCATTGTACCACTGTACCATGTAATAACACAGGGGAATACTTTGATGATCTCAGGGTAGGAAAAGTTAACAAGTACATAAAGTTCCCCAATAATAAAAGAAAAGATTGCTATATTATACCCTATTCAAATTAAGAATGCATCTGTTCATCACAAAACATTATGAGACCTCATTTTAACAGTGAACAAAAATACTTTAAAAATCCCATTTCTCAGACATTTGGGAAAGCAGGAACACTGACTGGATATTTGATGATGTCAAGGAATGTTTTATGCGTTGGGGCAGAGAGAAGGAGAAGAAGGGGGAAAAGAAATAGAGAAGAAGAGAATGTATTGTGGTTATGTTTTAAGAATAAAATTCTTATCTCTTAGAGATACATGCAGATGAAATGTGTGGAAATTGCCTCAAAATAATACAGGCTGGGAAAAGCAGGTGGAGATAGAGATAAAATAAGATTAGCCATGAATAGTTATTTGTTAAAACTCAGTAATAAGTATATAATGGTTCATTATATTATATGCATTTACATTTTTTCTTAAAAAAAAGGTTATAAGAGAGTAAAATGACAAAATGTTAATTTCACCAAGACCATAGACAAGTAAATCCAATACCATAGACATAGTAAATCACGGGATGGGAGAAGATAAGTGCAGTACATATATCTGACAGAGGGCTTATATTAAAAATATAAAAATAGCTCTTACAAGTCAAGAGGCACAAGCCAATAGAAAAACAATCAAGACACCTTAAAGGCAGAATACAGGAATAGGAGTCCTGAATGGGTCCCTCTTCTCCCCTACTTCTAATTCCCAGTTACCTGTATCTTTTGAGGCAGCCCACAGCTGCTGGGACCTGTAGGTGAATAACACTGCCAGCTTCCCTATAGCGCAGGTGAGGGAGCCAGAACTTTCTTCCTCTTCGTTGGAAAAAGTCTCAGTGAGTGTCTCAAGAGTGAGGAAGTGAGGATGTCAGTGTCTAGTCTGATGTCAAGGTCTGAGAAGTTTTACTGTGCCCAAGAGGTGTATACATTCCAGTTCTGATTATGTAATAACTAAATTTAAATCAATTGTTTGAAAGGAAGCAAGGAAGAAATAAAGCAAATATCCAGAATGATGAAGTCTGGCAAGAATTATAAACTTGGGGCATTGAGGTAATTACTTTTTTCCATTTGTTCCTTCATTAAACAAATATTTTTAAAAGATTCATTTATTTGGGGGGGAGGGGCAGAGGGAGAAACCATGCCATGTCAGCCATGAATCACCTCCTCTTATTGAATCCCCCAACTCAGGGTGACATAAGCTCTGCCCTAGGCAAGTAGGCCAAGAAGACCTTCTCTCTCCATTTCCCAGTATAGGGCTATCATCTCCACCCAGGAGGACAGGCTAACATCATTTGTCTTTCCTTCCAGCTTGATGATGCGGAAGCTCTATTCCAGGCAAGTACGGTTGAGAAGTCTGGGACTCCTTTCCACACTCAGTCCCCACCTGGAGTGAAGGTTCTTCTCCAGATGTGGCAGACCAGAAAAATGGACCCTGATTGATCCTGCCCCAGCTTGCTCATGGGACAGAAGTTTTACCTCAGGAGAGGTTAGCTGATAAACCAAGGGCTCCTATCTCTGTATAATACCCTGCTTATAGAGAGGAGGGTCACTGTCCCAGCCCCCAGAACCAGAGAAGTGTGAAACATTCTGCCCAGGAGGAGAGGTAGACCATAAGAACAGAGAACTCTGCAGCTCTCCCTAAAGGGACTGGCTTTGTTTGAAAGAGTGTGGATGAGTTCAAGTCCAAGATCATTGTTCAAAAGAAGGGAGATTTTGGAGAAGAGGAATTAAGAGGAGGTTAGTACCTCCATGGGAGCTACAATAGAAACAGAATACCTCTTAGAGGCTTGACAGAGAGAACCAGAGTGAGAGAGAGAAATGGCTAAGAAAAGCCCTCGTCAGGTTGGGGCAAGCCTCAAAGGCCTACAAAAGGGCCCAAGGATTTACTGGTGAACTCCACCAAATATTTAAAGAAGAATTAACACCAGTTCTTCACAAACTCTCCCAGAACACAGAAGCCAGGGATACTCTCAATTCATTCTATAAGGCCTGTATTACTCTGACACAAAATCAACAAAAGTATCACAAGAAAACTAAAGATAATAGTCCTTGCAAATATAGATGTAAAAATCTTCAATGAAATACTGGCTAACTTAATCCAGCAGTACATAAAAGGTATTATACAGAATGACCAGTGGGATTTATCTCAGGAATGCAAGGTTGGTTTAAAACCTGAGTATCATTAATGCGATGTACCACACTGATAGAATAAGGGACAAAATCCACCTTATTAACTCCTTAAACACATGAAAAGCAGTTGACAATAAAACAATTTTAAGAAGAGTCTATAAACTAGGAATAGAAGAAACTTCTTCAATTTGATAAAAGACATCTGTGAAGAAAACACATTCAGCCAACACTGAATGTTTTCAGGAATAATGCAAGGATATCTGCTCTTGCTACTTCAGTTCTGTACTGGTGTTTCTAGCTAGGACCAGCAGGCAAGAAGAAGAAAAAAAAGCACACAGATAGAAAAGGAAGAATGCAACTATATTTGCATATGATAAACTTGTATATTGAAAATCCTAAGAAGTCAACTTAAAACTATTAGAACTAATGAGGAAGTTCAGCAAGACTGTAGAAGATCAACATAAAAAATTAATTTCTATACACTAGCAATGGACAATCCAAAACTGAAATTAAGAAAAGATTAATATTTACTTAATAATTTCAGATATCCCATTTCACCTAGATTTACTGCTTTGGCAAAGTGACATTCACTGCAAAATCTAAAAGACAGAAGAAACCCACATAAAATCCTCCCTATCAGAACATTTATGTGAGGTATCCTGCACATGTTATCTGATGCACGTAAACACGCACACACACATTTTTTTTATATTAATCTGTGAAGATTGAAACCTATTTTCTGTAAATTACATTATGTTTTGTCATGGTTTTAAAAGATTTTATTAAGTAATTTCCACACCCAATGTGGGGCTTGAACTCACAACCTCAAGATCGAGAATCACAAGCTCCACTGTGTAAGCCAGCCAGGTGCCCCATGTTTTGTCACGTTTATGCCATCATTTTAACAACTCCTTGTTGTTACAGGAATATACCAAGTCTTTTCGGGCTCTATTGATGAACACTTGTTATATCCATTTGTAAAAGCACAATGACATCATTGATACTTATCTTTTCTGTTTTAAATTTCCTATTCTAAGGTTTGTAGATCTAAGAGAGACACATTAAACAGTTTAAAATATACTGGCCAATTCCTTTTCAACGTCTGTGTATGTTTTTACTGGCACCCACAGAGAGAAGTGTGTAAAGATGCCAACCTTGGGGCGCCTGGGTGGCTCAGTGGGTTAAAGCCTCTGCCTTCAGCTCAGGTCATGATCCCGGGGCTCTGGGTTTGAGCCCCACATCGGGTCCTCTGCTCATCAGGGAGTCTGCTTCCTCCTCTCTCTCTCTCTCTGCCTTCTTTTCTGCCTGCTTGTGATCTCTGTCTGTCAAATAAATAAATATCTTTAAAAAACTTTTTTAAAAAAGATGCCAACCTTGCCCCAATAATGAATACATTTGAAAATTAAATGACCAGAAGTGCCTGGGTGCCTCAGCAGGTTAAGGGTCCAACTCTTGATCTCAGATCAGGTCTTGATCTCAGGGTCATGAATTCAAACCCCATGTTGGGATCCATGCTGGGCATGGAGCCTACTTTTAAAAGAAAAATTAAATGACCAAATGTTAATAATTTAAAAAAACCTTTCCTTTTGGGGATTGGGAAGAATACTTGATAGGGAACTTGAGAAAACTACTGTCCTTGAAGTTCAACATAATCCTACCTGAAATGTTGCTGGAAGAAATGCTCCCATACTCTGAATACAATCATAACTAAAGCCTTGGGACACCTGGGTGGCTCAGTCATTAATCATCTGCCTTTAGCTCAGGTCATGATCCCAGGGTCCTGGGATGGAGCCCTGCATCAGGCTCCCTGCTTGGCAGGAAGCCTGCTTCTCCCTCCCCCACTTCCCCTGCTTGTGTTCCCTCTCTTGTTCCCTGTCAAACAAATAAATAAATGAAATAGTTTTTTAAAATAATATAAAAGCCTCAATGAAACTATGCAGAATAAAAAAGCAATTACCAAGTGCTGAACTTTACTTGCTTGAGTTTACTATGACAATTTTGTCATTAGTAACTACTTTTAACACTTTCTAAGTGCTACATTAAAATTCTATTTGAACACTGTAGTGGGGACAAAAGATTCAAGTGTTATGTAGTATCCTATTACTGATAGGCTAAAAAAATAATTTTCAGTTAGGCTGTACTGTCATAAAAATCACAAAGAATAGTTAAACTCATATTGTATGTAAGCAGTGGAACACCAGACAGAGTCCCAAATGATAAGAACCCAACTTGAGAACACTTTTATAAATTAGCCAAAGACAGCCTCTGTGTATTGGCTCTGTGTTGTTTACTTCTGCATAGCAGACTGGGACTGTTAGCTTAGAAGCCTGCTAGTGCCACCCTCAAATCCAATTAAACGCATTAATTTGTTTTTGTTTTAATTAATTTTATTTTTTCAGTGTTCCAAGACTCACTGTTTATGCACCACACCCAGTGCTCCATGCAATATGTGCCCTTCTTAATACTCACCACCAGGTTCACCTAACCCCCAAGCCTCTCCCCTCCAAAACCCTTAGTTTGTTGCTCAGAGTCCACAGTCTCTCATGTTTCATCTCCCCCTCCGATTTCCCCAAATTCACTTTTCCTTTCCTTCTCCTAATGTCCTCCATGCTATTCCTTATGCTCCACAAGTAAGTGAAACCATATGATAATTGACTTTCTCTGCTTGACTTATTTTACTCAGCACAATCTCCTCCAGTTCCGTCCATGTTGATGCAAAAGTTGGGTAGTCATCCTTTCTGATGGATACATAATATTCCATTGTATATATGAACCATGTCTTTTTATCCATTCATCTGTTGAAGGGCATCTTGGCTCTTTCCAGAGTTTGGCGATTGCGGCCATTGCTGCTATGAACTCTGGAGTACAGATGGCCCTTCTTTTCACTACATCTGTATCTTTGGGGTAACAGTGTCTTTTGAAAAGCACAAGTTTTAAATTTTGATGAAGTACAGCTGATCAATTTTCTTATATGGATCATACCAAGAACTCCGTGACTAACTCAAGGTGATAAAGAAAGCTATCCCACATTTTCCACTTTTTACTGTTTAGGATTTACATTTAGGTCTAAGACCCATTTTGAGTTATTTTTTCATATGGTATGATGTATAGGTTGAGAGTCATTCTTTTGCACATGGATGCTTACTTATTCCTGAATACTTTGCTGAAAGATTATTTCTCCCATTAAATTGCTTTGGCACAGTTGTCAAAAGTCAACTGAGCATATATATTTGGGTCTATTTCTGGACGCTATTATGTTCTACTGTTTTATGTGTCTATCCTTTCACCAATATCACACTATCTTGATATTAAGTCTTGAGATCAGATAGTGTGAATCTTCCAATATTGTTTTGCTTTTTTATTTTTTAGTTCATTTTTATTTCTTTGCTTCTTGCAGATTTTAGAAATAGCTTGTCAATTTCTGCAAAAACTCCTGCTGGAATAGTGAGTGGGACTTGTTGCACTTATAGATCAATTTAGGATAAATTGCTTAACAAAATTGAGTCTTCCATTCTATGAGAAACTCATATCTATTTGTTTGAATGATCTTTTAATTTTTTCATCAGTACTTTGTAATATGCAGCATAGGGAGCACACACACTCATGCCCCCTGCTCACCACCCCCCAATTATATATTTGGTGCTATTGTAAATGGTACTGCTTTTTTCTTTCCTGATTTCAATTTCCAATACTTCAGAACAAGTATAGTGATTTCTGTATATTAGTTTTTTATCCAGTGACTTTGCTGAACTAATTTGTTAGTTCTTTCGTTAATTCCTTGAACTTTTCTGCATAATCTTGGCTTCTGTAATTAGAGTTTTATTTCTTCCTTTCCTATCTTTTTGTTCTCACCTTAGTGTGTTGGCTACTACCTCCCATATGATGTTGACATGGGGTGGTGAGAGTATAAGTCCTTGCCTTGTTTGCAAACTTCAGGTGAAAGGATCCAATCTTTTTTTTTTTTTTTCCATCTAGTGGTTTGTATTTTATTTATATTAACTAACCAGAATTAAAATGAAAACTTTAAAAAAGAATTCAATCTTTCACCATTAAAAATGATGTTATCAATATTTTTGCCAATGGCCTTTATCAGCTTGAGGAAGTTTCCCTTTAATTCCTAGGTTTTGGGTTTTTTTTTTTTAAGTCATGAATTAATGTTCAATTTTGTCAAAACCTTCTTCTCCTTCTAACTGAATTAGACAGTTTGACTTCTGTATATTGAAACAATCTGCAATTTCAGAATCTACACTACTTGTGATGAATTATCCTTTGTAGAAACCGCTAAATGATATTTTGTTGGGAATTTCCACATCTATTGTATTGAAGAATATTGGTAGTTTTCTGCTTTTATGTCACTGTTGGATTTTGTTATCAAGGTAATGCTGCTTCATAAAATGACAGGTATCGTGTCTATAATTTTTTTAAGATTTTGATTAGAATTAAAATCATTTTTTTTTCTGATGTATTTGGCTAGAATTTGCCAGTAAAGCCATTTGCCCCTAGGTTTTCTTCGCTAGATGGGTTTTTTCTTTTTTAAAGTTTTAAACAAAAAAGCTAGTAGAACTAATAAATTACTTTAGCAAGTTATTAGTTTTAGAGGTAGAATTTAGTGATTCATCAGTTGCATACAACACCTAGCTAAAATGCTAGATGGCTTTTATCTATACATTCAACTTATTTAGGAGATATAGGACTATCCAGGCTCACTTCTTGTGTATGCTTTGATAATATGTGTCTTTCAAGGAATTCATACATTTTGTTGAAATTGTTAATTTTATCAGCAAAATATTGTTCCCAATATTTTCAGGGACCTTGACATCTGGAAGCCATGCACTGGGTTGACATTCTAGAACTGCTGCTCCTGGTGGTTGGTAACAGGTATCACTTGCTTGATACAATTTAATTCCATTTGGAATAGAGAACATACTTTGCATGATTTTACTTTTAAGTTTGGTCTGGTTTGCTTTATGGTCCAGAATACGATTTATATTGGCAAATGTTCCAAATCACTTGAAAGTAATGTGTATTCAACCACTATTGGATGACATGTTCTCTAAATGGCAAATAAGTCAAGCTGATTGGTAACGTTGTTCAAGTCTTCGATATCCTTACAGATTTTTTGTCTTCTTGCTTTGTCAATTACTAAGGGAACTATTTAGTTTTCCAAATATACTTGTGGGTTTCTATCAGTTCTTGCTTCATGAATCTTGAAACACTTGTTAGGTACATACACATTTAGAATTGTATGTTACTTGCTAATATTCCTTGTATTAACTCTTTGTTGGTATGAATATAGACAGTCCAGTTTTCTTTTGATTTGTTTTAGCATGGCATACCTTTTTTCATCCTTAGTCTTTTAGCCTACTTACCTCTTTATATTAAAAACTTTCTCTTACAAAAAATATAAAGTATATCTTAGGTTTTGCTTTTTTATCCAATCTGATGATCTGTTTTAAGTGGTGTGTTTGGAACATTTACATTTAATGTAATTATTGATATCACATGATTTAAACATCATGCTAATGTTTACTATTTCCACCATGTGTTATTTGTTCAATTTTCCTGCTTTTGGATAGAGTTTTTTTTTTAATAATTCCATTTTTTCTCTACTTCTGGCTTATTATATACCAGTTTAAGATTTTTAATGGTTGCTCTGGGGCTTATAATATGCACCTATAATTTTTCACAGTCTACCTTCTAATATTATGTGGATTCATGTAGTGTAGAACAGCAAGCTTCCAATTACTCTCTGCTCTGCCTTATGGTATTGTCACATTTTTCTTCTTGTATATGCTATAAACTCACAAAACAGCTCACACTTTTGCTTTAATGAATGTTTTCAAGTGGTTAAAAATAAGAAAAACTATTTTATATTTGCCTTGATTTTAAGCATTTTCAAAGTTCGTTTATTCATTCTGTCTCAATTTCTTTTTTTTTTTTAATTAATTTATTTATTTATTTGACAGAGAGAAATCACAAGTAGTTGGAGAGGCAGGCAGAGAGAGAGAGGAGGAAGCAGGCTCCCCGCTGAGCAGAGAGCCCCATGTGGGACTCGATCCCAGGACCCTGAGATCACGACCTGAGCCGAAGGCAGCGGCTTAACCCACTGAGCCACCCAGGCGCCCCATTCTGTCTCAATTTCTATCTCTTTCTCTTTCCATTTCCTTCTCTTTCACTTTTCTTTTCTTCTCTCTTTTGATCCAAACTTACTTCTGGTATAATATTCTGTAGAAATTCCTTTAATATTTTTTTTTTTAAAAGATTTTTATTTATTTATTTGACAGAGATCACAAGTAGGCAGAGAGGCAGGCAGAGAGAGAGAGGAGGAAGCAGGCTCCCTGCCGAGCAGAGAGCCCGATGCGGGACTTGATCCCAGGACCCTGAGATCATGACCTGAGCTGAAGGCAGCAGCTTAACCCACTGAGCCACCCAGGTGCCCCAAAATTCCTTTAATATTTCTTAAAGTACTGATCTGCTGGTAGTGAATTCTATTGGCTTTTATTTATCTGAAAATATTTATTTTTGCATACTTCTTTGAGAAACATTTTCATCGGGCTAGGAATTTTTGATTAGCACTATTTTGTTTCAGAATGTTAAAGATACCACTCCACTGACTCTGGCTTGAATGGTTTTTAATGAGAAGTCAGCTTTTTTTCTCATCTCTGTTCTTTGTATGTAATGTGTCCTTTTTCTCTGCCATCAATATTTCCTTTGCCTTGTTTATTTTTAGCTATTTAGCAATAATAGATCAAGTTTCCTTTCTTGTTTTTTGTTTTTAAATCCTGCTTGGGTACTCAGAGGTTCTTGGACTTGGCAGAGGTCTTGTTTTATTTTGGGGGGAAATTCTCTGCTATTATCTATGCAAATATTTTTTTTCTCTCATCTCTTCCTAGATTTCCATCACATTTATGGGACCATAAAGAAGTTTTCCCATGGTTCTTTGATACTTTATTCTTTGTTCTTCACACTTTTTGTTTTAGTTTGGATGATTTCAATTGATCTATACTCAAGTTCTGACACTTTTCTCAGCTTTGTTTTGAGCCTACTCATGAGTCCTTCAAAAGCATCCTTTGTGATACATTTTCTTTTCCAGCATTTCCTATTTGATTCTTCATTAATTTCTACTGAAATCCCCCCATCTGTTCATGTACATTGTCTGTCCTTCTCACAGAAGCACTCAACACATAAAATTCTGATATTTCCAAAATATGCTCATTTCAATGTGTGGTTTATTAATTAGTCTATTGCTGCTTGGCAGAGGATTATTTGTTCTTTTCATTTTGTAATTTTTTTTGATTGCATGCCAAATAGCATGTATGGAACAGTGGAGACTCAAGTAAGTACTATATATATATATATATATATATATATATATATATATATATATATTTAAAGGTTTTATTTATTTATTTGACAGTAGATGGAGAGGCAGGCAGAGAGAGAGAGAGAGAGAGAGAGAGGGAAGCAGGCTCCTTGCTGAGCAGAGAGCCTGATGCGGGACTCGATCCCAGGACCCCGAGATCATGACCTGAGCCAAAGGCAGCGGCTTAACCAACTGAGCCACCCAGGCGCCCCAAGTAAGTACTATATTTGTCTTCAACTGGGCACTGCTATTCTGCTAGGATGTTAGGATGAACCAATCTGGTAAGGAACAAAGTTGGAATTAGATTCTGCTGTTGCAATAGTTATCTTCAGTACACCACTTCACATTTTTTCTGTTACCTGGTATTTAGGGCAGGGGCTGGAGTGCTGGAGGATTTTTCTCAATGTTCCTTCTTCACCCTCAGCTTTTGGCCATCCCTGTGTACCTGTGCCTATCTTTGCCACAGGATTCTCTGTCTATGTTCTTGCCATTTTCCCAATGTTGCCTGCTATTGCTTAACGCTAAGAGCAAGTCATCCTGTTTATGCGAAAGAGAGATATTCTTTATTGTCCTGGCTTAGTCTCAGTTTTGAGTGGAGATTGGAGAGGACAGATTTTATGTATTTGGGGGAGCCAGGACTACATAACCCCCAAAACGAGACAGAAGTGCTCTTCCCTCAGCTGTGAGCAAAAAAGGTAATACTGCCATCTTCTGACCAATCTAAAGACAAGAATTCACACCAAAGGACAGGAGTGAGAGAATTAAAGAAAAGCAAAAACGAAGCTTCCTTGGCTGACCCAGACCCAAGTCTTACCCTGCCAGTATCTTTTCATTTATATGAGCTGAGAAATATGTTTGGTTTAGGCAACTCTATGTTACATTTTTTAAAAAAATATTTTATTTATTTCTTTGACAAAGAGACAGAGCAAGAGAGAGAACACAAGCAGGAAGATTGGGAGAGGGAGAAGCAGGCTTCCTGCAGAGCAGGGAGCCCAGTGTAGGGGCTCAATCCCAGGAACCTGGGATCGTGACCTGAGCCAAAGGCAGATGCTTTATGACTGAGCCACCCAGGTGTTCCTGTGTTACATTTTTCACTACTTAAAACTAAAATCACCCTAAATGATAAAATCACCATGAGCTCTCATGATCTCCCTTTGTAAGTGATGACAGCAAAGAAATGCATTAGAAACCCTGATTTCTGATGATATAGTGCAACTTGAACTAGCCCCTTGGAAGCCAGGTTAAGTGAGTACTTTGGTCACCTTGTTCATCCAATGAGGGAAATGTGATTGAAAGATTATAATGCAGGGGCACCTGGGTGGCTTAGTGGGTTAAACTTCTGCCTTCAGCTCTCATGATCTCAGGGTCCTGGAATCGAGCCCTGCATCAGGCTCTCTGCTCAGCAGGGAGCCTGCTTCCCCCTCTCCCTCTGCCTGCCTCCCTGCCTGCTTGTGATCTCTCTCTGTCAAATAAATAAATAAAATCTTTAAAAAAAAAAGAAAAAGAAAAATTATAAGGCACCAATTTATAACACTACTGAATTGTACTAGGGCATTCTAGGCTAAATTGAGACCTAAAGAAATTTCACAGAAAGAGAAAGGTGCTGACACCCAATTTATCCATTTCTCCCCAAACCCAGGGAATTTTGAAAATTAACTTCAGGGATTTTTATTCTTTAGTTTTGACCATAATGCCACCTACTGAAATAGAGTAATCACATTTGCGTTCTTAACCATTGGGAATAATATCTCAGCAGTTCATTAATTCAGTAAAGTTGGTAAATGTGAGTTGAAAAAAGCTATAAATGCAGTACAAAAAAGAAAAGACAAAGCCAAAATTTTGCTTGTCAGAGAAAACCATTGTATATATGATGATGAGTAATCTTTCATACAACATCTATGAGGCATGTGTTTGAACACACATGTATACAGACTTAAATAACTGGATATTATGAAGGTACAATCACATTTTCACTGCACAATATGCATGATTCTTTGTCATTTTTGATTGATGCCTTACTTTCTGTCACTCCATTTGATAGGAATTTAGAGAAATTTATTCAAACCCTTACTTATTTCCAGTTTAAAAAATTACCCACATTCTACAGTTTTTTCTATTAAAATTGCTTTATCATAAATTATTATTCTATGTTTCCAGGTGGGTATGCACATTTTACATATATATACATAGTATTTCCATAGATATATATGTATGTATGTAAAATGTGCATACCCACCTGGAAATACTATATATCCTATATATGGAGTACATACACTATATATATACGTGTACATATATAGTATGACTCTGCTCTAACAAACTTGTGTTGTTTTCAAACCCACCAACAGAATGCATTGTTTTTGGAAGATAGAGACTAGCAAGTAAAAGGCAATCTTATCTTAATAACCAATACATTTCATAAGATGTTCAGAAAAATTCAAGATTTTTCCTTTCTTTGTGTGAGTGGGAGGACAGGGATGGAGAACTTGATAAAATTAAAGCCCTCCAAAAGCATCACAGATTCTAACTAAGGAGGTTTGAATTGGACAAAGACTGTAACTCTTAGAAATCAGTCAGATTAAAAGAACTTTGATGTCAATATGGAGACTAAAGAACCAAAGTATTATAATTTTGACATTTATTAAAAAAGTATTTTTCATTAGTAACCATTTCTGACACTTTTCAAATCTTACAGTAAAACTCTACCTTAACACACAGGGCAGGAGTAAAAAGTCAATTATGTAAAATGCAGTGTAACAAAAAACACTGTTTTTCAGTTTGTACTGTCATTTAAAGTGCACATGCATGTGTACACACACACACACACACACACACAGTGCTAAACTTAAACTGATGATATACTGTATAGAAAGAGACCACATGGTAAGAATTCAGCTCCTCCTGTTTAAGACAGGACAAAGGATGGGAGCCAATCCCTGCAGGATTACAGCCAAGTTCACGTAATTTCAGACTGCAATATTGCTTGATATCCAGTATTTCAAGGAATGTTTTCACATTTGAAGTGCTTATATCAAGGTTACTTGCAGGATTCCTCCTCCAAGCATTTTTAAATGTCTTTTTGTGTGTGGGGGGGTGGGGTGGGGGGATGAACTTAATAAAATTTTTAAATAGGATACTTTTATACATTTTTAGTCATTAGGCAAAAAGTACTGAGCACCTACAATGAGTTACACAATGTCATGGTTTTGTAAACTCAGTAATGAATGAAGCCTCTTCCCTCACTAAGCTTGTATTAGATAGGACATGGGTTTAGGCACACTCGTCATTGTACTTTTGTTACTCTTATCTTTCAAAAGCCCTAGTGCAACGATAGTTAAAGTCACGCACAATGCCTGTTAAAGTTGTGACAAAATTCCTTTATGGTAACTCTCCAGTTAGATGTCTCTGCTGTGTGGTCGGACTATTGTGAATGTCGAGGTTGGGCAGAAACATTACATTTTCATTAAAGAAATTTTTTCTACTATAATACCTGTAGCGATTGGAAAATTTCAGTTCCTAGTTGAGGGTTTCAGAACAAACAGAACTGTTTTATAGAACTTCATTTCTGTACGGATTCTCTGATGGATAATCCTTACCATACTCTTCACTTTTATAGAATTTATCACCACTGTGGACTCTCTGATGAATAAGGAGACCTGAGCTCCAACGGAAACCCTTACCACATGCATCACATTTGTATGGTTTCTCTCCTGTGTGGACTCTCTGATGAGCCTGAAGGTTTGATCTCTGACTGAAGCCCTTTCCACACACCTCACATTTGTATGGTTTTTCCCCAGTGTGGACTCTGTGATGAGCTTGAAGACTTGAAAACCCACTGAAACCCTTACCACACTGTTCACATTTATAGGGCCTCCCTTCTGTGTGGACCCTCTGATGTGCTTGAAGGCGTGAACTCTCACTGAAGCCCTTTGTGCATACCTCACATTTGTATGGTTTCCCTCCTGTATGGACCCTCCGATGTGCTTCAAGGCGTGAACTCTGACTAAAGCCCTTCCCACACATCTCACATTTGTATGGTTTGACTCTAGTGTGGACTCTCTGATGACCTTGAAGATAAGCTCTCTGACTGAAGCCCTTCCCACATACCTCACATATATATGGTCTCTCTCCAGTGTGGACACTCTGATGGCTTTGAAGGTATGACCTCTGACTGAAGCTCTTACCACACTCATCACACTGGTATGGCTTCTCTCCTGTGTGGACTCTCTGATGGGCCAGAAGAGTTGAGGCTTTACTGAAGCCCTTACCACATTCTCCACATTTATAGGGTTTCTCTCCAGTGTGGACTCTCTGATGAATTTGAAGATTAAAGCTCCAACTGAATCCCTTCCCACACTCCTCACATTTGAATGGTTTTTCTCCAGTGTGGACTCTCTGATGGCCTTGAAGGTGTGAGCTCCGACTGAAGCCCTTCCCACACTCTTCACACTTGTATGGTTTCTCTCCAGTGTGAACTCTCTGATGGCCTTGAAGGTATGAATTGCGACTGAAGCCCTTCCCACACTCTTCACACTTGAATGGTTTTTCTCCAGTGTGGACTCTCTGATGGGCTTGAAGGTATGAACTCCGACTGAATCCCTTGTCACACTCCTCACATTTATAAGGTTTCTCTCCTGTGTGGACTCTCTGATGAACATTAAGAACTGACCTATGACTGAAGCCTTTACCACAGGCATTGCATTTGTATGGCTTCTCTCCAGCGTGGGCTCTCTGACGATCTTTAAGTTTTGAATTCCAACTGAAGCCATTCCCACAACCCTTATAAGCTTTCTCTCCAGTGTGAATTTTCTGATGACCTTGAAGATATGAATTTTGGTTGAAGCTGTTACCACATGCATAATGTTTATATGGCTTTTCCCTTGTGTGGACTATCTGAAGGTCCTGAAAATGGGAGGCCAGACTGAAGCCATTACCACAGTCCTCGGAATTATAAGGACGCTGAATGTTAAGATTTGAGCTACAAATAAAACCCTTCTCATATTCCACATCTGTGTATAGTTTCTCTTCGGTGTGGGTTTTCTGGTGAACTTGAAGACAAGAACTCTGATGAAAGACATCCCCATTCTCTTCATATTCATGGGGTTTCTCCACAGTACAGACCCTAAAAATACTGTTAAGGTCTAAGCTATGACTGAAGTCTTTCTCATAAATATTGCATCTACAGGAAGTCTCCCCTGTGTGAAGAAGTTCACAAGTGTTGAGAGAGGGGCACTGACTGAAGTTCTCACCATATCCACATTTACATGGCTTCTCCTCTGTATGTTCTCTATGTTCTCTCTGATGGGACTGCAGGTGTGAACTCTCAAAAATACAACCATCTCCTCTATGAACACTTTGATTAATACAAAGAGCTGAACTGTAACTGCAACCCTTTTTACACGGACGGTAAGAATGCGTCTTCCCTTCTAAGTGTAACTGCTGATAAACTTCCGAGTTGGAATCATCACTGAAGGCTTTTCTGTACTCATTACAGGAATAGGGCTTTTGCCCTGTTTGAATTAAGTCTTGATTAAGCAATGAAACCTTCATGATGTTCCCTCCACAATTATGGCAGCTGTAGTTTTTTTCTGTTCGGTGCACTCCCACATTGTCATTGTGATGTGATACCCAACTGGTGCTGTCACACTTACAGAAATTATTTTTCATCAAAATTTGCTGACATCTACACTGATAATTATGTGACTCTGTCAGATACATTTTCCTCCAGGAATGCTGGGATCTCCAAGATGGAAATTCTTGACTTTCTAGGCAATTGGAAACATCCTTTATATGAGTCAATATACAGTTCTCGTCTTCAGAAATATGAACTGGCACTCCTGCCCAAAGCTTGCAGGGGACATTGCCTTGTTTTTGCAACTGAGAAATATTCCCTTGAAAAATTTTCATGGAATCTACACACCTGGTTAACCCGTCTGCACCCTGTTGCCAGGTCTGCTGGGAAGAAACCTCTTTGGGAGAAATGTAGTGTAATCCCACTTCTTGATTACTCTCCATATTGTGTTGACTCTTGGCTCCTATAATAATAAAGAGAATTTAGACATGTGCACAAGTGAATTTTTTATCCAGAGATTTTCAAGATTTTGCACTTAGGTCATGACATGAAACTTTAATGGACTATGGAAAAATTCATGTTACTTTTTTTTTAAAAAAGATCTTATTTGTTTATTTGACAGAGACAGAGATCACAAGTAGATAGAAAGGCAGGCAGAGAAAGAGAGGGAGAAGCAGGCTCCCTGCTGAGCAGAGAGCCCAATGCGGAGCTCAATCCCAGGACCCTGAGATTATGACCTGAGCCAAAGGCAGAGGCTTAACCCACTGAGCCACCCAGGCACCCCTCATGTTACTACTTCTAAGAGTACTTAGAAAGTAGCTCTTCTTTGGTTATATTCAGGAATATAAGTAGGACCCACATAATTCAGGCTATCTGTATGCCTCAAAATCAGGGCTTTGCAACACAGCCTAGAAACATCAAACATGGTAGCCCTATTAAAACCATGTAAGTAGTGCTCGCTTCGGCAGCACATATACTAAAAATTGGAACGATACACAGAAGATTAGCATGGCCCCTGCGCAAGGATGACACGCAAATTCGTGAAGCGTTCCATATTTTTAAAAGAAAAAAAAAACCATGTAAGTATTATCATGGGTTTATCATGAGTTGCCTGGAGATCCCACAGACAAACTAGAAGGCGGTCTTCTCAAATTGGAAAGAATAGGATTCAAGCAGACAAATGGTTTTTGTACTGATAATAACTTCTGCTTTTTTTCTCTGGCATGTGGGTATGGCAATGTTTTAGTTTGTGTTAGGAGATAGTGTTAAATGCTGTGCAAAGGTAAACACAGAGGTATCATATGGACTCTCTAATAAACTGTTTATCATCATGAGAATAAACTACTCTTCTAAGTCACTTTATGCTATATCACTATATCAGTTTCAACTCTTCAGAAAAAATGGTATGGTATATATGACCCATTATCATTTTTTTTTTTAGAACCATATTATATTTATCCATTTGTCTGTTGAAGGGCGTCTTGGTTGGCTCTTTCCACGGTTTGGTGATTGTGGCCATTTTTGCTATGAACATTAGGGGACATATGGCTCTTCACTGCATTTGTATCTTTGGAGGGTTTTAGAAGGGAGCGGGGTTGGGGGTTAGGTGAGCCTGGTGGTGGGTATTAAGGAGGGCACGTATTGCATGGAGCGCTGGGAGTGGTGCATAAACAATGAATCTTGGAACACTAAAAACACAAAATTAAATTTAAAAAAAGATATTTCACAATTAGCAAAGGACATTGTATAGATCATAATGTGAAACCCTGTGACAGAATTCAACTCCAAAGACAGAAAAAAAAAAAATGGAGGTAGAGGGAGGGAGCACAGCCAAGTTCCCTCACACCTTCGGGTGTCCTTTGAGGCAAATCACCAAAAACCAAAACTCAATGAACACTGACCTTTTCCTGGAAAAATACTTTTTTTTTTTTTAAAGATTTTATTTATTTATTTGATACAGAGAGAGAGATCACAAGTAGGCAGAGAGGCAGAGAGAGGAGGAAGCAGGCTTCCTGCTGAGCAGAGAGCCTGATGTGGGGCTCGATCCCAGGATCCTGGGATAATGACCTGAGCTTAAATCAGAGGCTTTAACCCACTCAGCCACCCAGGCACCCCTGGAAAAATACTTTAATGTTTAGGGATTTTGAAGCACCAAAAGACTTGAAGACAGGCACATTTTGGTGGAGATGGTCAGTCACTTAGTTATTAACACTCTGCTTATAAGCAGACAGCAAATCCTAATATCCTGGTAAGAAGTATCCTTCCTGCAGAAAATGGATGCAGCAGGGCTGACATAATAATGTACTTATATCTAGAATATTCATTTATTGAAGAGTGACATAAAAGAGTTGATACTGAAAAAAACATGTCATAAACCCCAGATATTTAAGAGGAATATAAAGTGAAACAATCTTTTAGTTCCCATTTTGGAAAAGAACAACTTGAAGCTTTTATTTTTTTTCTTCTTGTTACAGGCTTGGTTTTATTACTATTTTTTAAATTATGTTCAGTTAGCCACTGTATAGTATGTAATTAGTTTAAAAAAATATTGTATTTATTTAAATATTTTAAATTTAAATTATTTAAATTATAAAAATTTAAATTATTTTAAATATTTTATTTATTTATTTGACAGACAGAGATCACAAGTAGGCAGAGAGGCAGGTGGAGAGAGAGAGAGAAGCAGGCCCCCTGCTGAGCAGAGAGTCTGATGCGGGACTGAGATCACTCAGGAGCCACCCAGGCGCCCTGTAATTAGTTTTTGATGCAGTGTTCAATGATTCATTAGTTAAGTAGAATACCCAGTGCTCATCATGACACGTGCCCTCCTCAATACCAATCACCCTGTTACTACTCCCTCCACCGTCTTCCCCTCTGAAACCCCCAGATTGTTTCTCGGAGTCCATAGTCTCTGATGGTTCATCTCCCTCTCTGACTTCGCCCCCTTTGGATTTCCCTCCCTTCCCCTATGGTCCTCCATGCTACTGCTTATGTTCCACATATGAGTGAAACCCTATGATAATTGTCTTTCTCTGCTTGGCTTACTTCACTTAACAGAATCCCCTCCAGTTCTTTTCTTTAAAAGATTTTACTTATTTATTTGACAGAGAGAAAGGGGTGGGGGTCGAACAAGCAGAGGGAGCAGCAGGCAGAGGGAGAAGCAAGCTCCGCGCTGAGCAGGGAGCCCAATGCAGGACTCGATCTCAGGACCCCGGGATCATGACCTGAGCTGAAGGTAGGCACTTAACCGACTGAGCCACCTAGATGCCCCAACACATATTTTTTCTAATACTTGGCAGCCCATTAACTCTCTACAGCATCCAGAAAAGAAAGCAGTAAAAAAGGATTCTTTTCATACATGAATACTATCCTTAAACATAATCATTCTTCCTTTTCTACCTGTGTTTGTCTGTCTGTCCACACTACAACATATTATCTACCAGGATGAACTCTTTGATTCCAGCAAACAGGAGTTCCTCAATAAGCATATGGCGAATAGATCCCACAGTGACTCATTCTCACTCTCAGAACTATAAGGGCATGGATACATGTTGTTGTTCATGGGAAAGAAACTGGTGACGGTAATTCTGCCATAAAGTTGAAAAGCTGTCTAAGAGGCAGGGCTACCATTAGGGGATCACCTGCTGATGAGAAAAGCCAAGGTCACAGGAATCTTGTGGATTGAGTTTTTTTAATTTTTAGAATAACTTAAAATAGTGTATTTTTTCTTGTATAATATCTACAGGTAATACCTCATTATCCCCAACTTAAAAAAAAAAAGAAAATGCCACACTGATGCCAGGGTGGCATTAGAATTGGAGGCACTGCAAAGACTGCAGGGTAAAACTTTATGGCACATCCACACGTGCTCCTCTTTGTACTTAAGAAACAATGCGAGTGGGGCACCTGGGTGGCTCAGTGGGTTAAAGCCTCTGCCTTCGGCCCAGGTCATGATCCCAGAGTCCTGGGATCGAGCCCTTTGCTCAGCAGGGAGCCTGCTTCCCCCTCTCTCTCTGCCTGCCTCTCTGCTTGTGATCTCTGTCAAATAAATAAATAAAATCTTTAAAAAAAATTTAAATAAATAAATTAATTAAATAAAATACATTAAAAACAAGATGAAGTGAAGGGACATACTACAGGAGGCAGATAAAGTAAATAGCTTATGTATGATAAGCTTGGCATCTAGCTAGAGTTCATCATGATGCTTAGTTTTGCTCGGTATCATCAGAAGCACTCAGTATGCATCCATAAAGATACAGTTTAATATATCTTTTGGGACTGACATGGTGGCTTAAGGACATGATGGCAGCTTGCTATAACCAGTTTTTTGGGGGGGGTGTTAGACATAAACAATGATTCTTGGAACACTACACCAAAAACTAATGATGTACTGTATGGTGACTAACATAATAAAAAATAATTTTTAAAAAAATCTCTTTCAATAGAGTACTGTACATCATTTATGACATGACCCCTCTCAAATATTTAAGAGATTAAAGTTTCCTTTTGATGAGTGGCTTTCTAATGTTAAAGTAATACAGGAAGGGGAAAAAAGGTTATTTCACTTGGTTTCAGGCTCTATGGAAAAATTATGCATTTAACGACAGTAACCTGAACTTCCTTCAGCCAGGGGTGCATACCAGAACACCTTGTCATTTCCTTCTCTTCTCTCAACGTTTAAGTTCTATCTTAGTATCAAAGGCCGGGTGCCGATGAGAAACTGTGTTAAGTCAAATTCATAAATGAACTTTTCTGATGGAGAAAATACACACTGCAAAAGAGCACTAAAAGACCTCATCTCAAGGAGGAAAGCTGAGAATTTATTTCACCTCCTTAGTGATCTTGCTTTAGAGATGGAGAAAGTCCATCATTCCAGCATCTTCTATGAACCAATTCAACAACAAATGTTATACGTGTTGTAAATACCAAACAATTCCTTTATTTTTTTTTAAGATTTTATTTGTCAGAGAGAGAGGGAGAGCGAGCGAGCACAGGCAGACAGAGTGGCAGGCAGAGGCAGAGGGAGAAGCAGGCTCCCTGCCGAGCAAGGAGCCCGATGTGGGATTCGATACCAGGACGCTGGGATCATGACCTGAGCCGAAGGCAGCTGTCCAACCAACGAGCCACCCAGGCGTCCCCAAACAATTCCTTTAAATTTAATAGTTAGCTAGTTAGTGAGAGCTAATGAATTAAGAGAAAAAAAAATCTCAATTTATATTTTCTTTTTCTCTCCTCTTTTTTTTTTTTTTTTAAGATTTTATTTATTTATTTACAGACATTTATTTACAACCCTCAGTTTGTTTCCCAGAGTCTTACTGACCTTTTAGACAGCAAGAGAAAGGAAGGCACTTATTGGGCAGTAGAGGATACGGATAAACACTTGCACAGCTCGCCACTCCCTTCACCACATCTGAGACTTAGCTCTGGGAGAATATATTTAGCCTTTGGAGGATTTCTTGGGTCTCCACTGCTTTTCCTCACCATTGAATGAGCTTGATCTTTCTGTTTTGGCAGGTTATTAGTTATCGATTCAGTTTCCTTATCAGATTGTCGATTTCTTCTCATGTTAAGTTTTGGCAAATTAGGCTCTTCATGGAATTGGTCCATTGCATTTTGTTTATCAAATCTGTGGGATTAGAGTTTGCCTACAGTATTCCTTTATTATCCTTTTAATGTCCATAGGACCTGGGTGATGTCTCCTCTTCCACGTTTGGGATTAGTAATTTGTATCTTCTTTCTTCTTAGTTGGCCTGGCTAGATGCTTACTGATTTTAATTTTTCAAAGAACCAGCCTTTGTTTTCTTTTTTTTTTTCCTCTATTGGTTTCCTGTTTTCAATTTGATTTTTTTCTCTAATTCTTATTATTTCTTTTCTTCTGCTGACTTTGGATTTAATTTGCTCTTCTCTTTTTAGTTTTCTAAGGTAGGAGATTAGATGGTAGATTTTAGATCTTTCTCCTTTTTTAAAAAATATTTTATTTATTTATTTGACAGAGAGAGAGAGAGAGAGAGATCACAAGTAGGCAGAGAGAAAGGGGGAAGCAGGATCCCTGCTGAGTAGAGAGCCCGATGCAGGGCTCGATCCCAGGACTCTGAGGTCATGACCTGAACCGAAGGCAGAAGCTTAACCCACTGAGCCACTCAGGCAACCCAGATCTTTCTTCTGTTCTAATATAAAATGGCTCCAATACCCCCATTCCATGCCACAAGGCTATAATTTTAGAATCAGTTTTAATTCAGTCTGCAGGGGGAAACATATAATATATGGAAACAAAAACAGGTTATGTAGAGTGGGAGCAGAGGGCAAAATGTAGAAAATCCCCTTTATATGAGAGCATAAAATTCGCAGGGCTACCACAGCCTAAGGTTTGATATCAGAACCACTATTAATGAACAAAAAAGTTATAAGAAAAACAGACTAAACATATATATAATTTAAAAACCAGATTTGTATATTTTATTAGCAACATGACATTTTCTCCATATCTTCCTTATGTCTGAAGTTAGTTAAGGCAAATGTGTTAAGTTCTCTATTAAAAAGTAAATCTTAGGGGCACCTGGGTGGCTCAGTGGGTTAAAGCCTCTGCCTTCAGCTCGGGTCATGATCCCAGGGTCCTGGGATTGAGCCCCACATTGGGCTCTCAGCTCAGCAGGGAGCCTGCTTCCTCCTCTCTCTCTGCCTGCCTCTCGCCTACTTGTGATCTCTGTCAAATAAATAAAATCTTAAAACAAAAAAAAAATTAAATTTTGGCAGGGAATTTTAACTCCAAATAAACATCAGTTTGGCACCTGTAAGATGTCCCTAAATATTTATGAAAGGTTGTGTTAGAACTTGAGGTTTAGGGGCGTCTGGGTGGCTCAGTCAGTTAAGCATCTGACTTTGGCTCAGATCATGATCTCAGGATGCTAGGACTGATCCCTGCATCGGGCTCTGTGCTCAGTGGGGAATCTGCTTCTCCCCTTCCTCACTGCCTCTCACCCTCTCATGTGCACTTGCTCTCAAATAAATAAATAAAATATTAACAAAAAAAGTCCTTGAGGTTTAAATTATGGTTAACATATAGAGTTAAACTATGGTTGTAATTATTAACACAGTGATGTTTGATATCCTAGTAAGCAAGAAGGGAATTAAAATTACTGAAGGAAACAGCTGAGAACAGCTGAGACCCACTGATAGGAATGGGGAGTTTCTTTGTTCAGTGCCAGACAATAATAATCTAAAGAAAGAGAATTAAAGATGAGGAATTCTTGAGAGACTATGGACTCTGAAAAACAAACTGAGGGGTTTGAAGTGGCGGGGGGGTGGGAGGTTGGGGTACCAGGTGGTGGGTATTATAGAGGGCACGGATTGCATGGAGCACTGGGTGTGGTGAAAAAATAATGAATAATGTTTTTCTGAAAATAAATAAATTGAAAAATTTTTAAAAAAAAGATGAGGAATTCTTAGGGACTGTCTGTAAGAAAAACACCAACTTCTCAGCTGTTCTTTTTCACTATAGGGAGTGACAATCAGGTTGGGACAGAGAAGGAGATCAGAGTGCAAGAAAATATCTGTGAGAGATTATTTAAAGATAATGTTGAAGAAATCTGGCCCACCAGTGGACTCATGGCACTTTATTTTTATTTTTAAATTTAATTAATTAATTAATTAGAGAGAGAGAGAGACCAGGTGGAATAGCAGAGGGAGAGGGAGAAGCAGACTCCCCACTGAGCACAGAGCCAGACACTGGGCTCGATCCAAGGACCCGAGGATCATGACCTGAGCTGAAGGCAGACACTTAACCAACTGAGCCACTCAGGTGCTCCTCACAGCATTAAAAAATAAGGCGGGGGGAGGGGGGAAGAAATAAGAGAGGGAGACAAACTATGAGAGACTCTGGACTCCAAAAAACAAACTGAGGGTTGCAGAAGGTGGGGGTATTGGGTAACCGGGTGATGGGTGTTAAGGAGGGCATGTGATGTGACAAGCACTGTGTGTTCTATGCAACTAATGAATCACTGAACCACATCAAAAACTAATGAAGCACTGTATGTTGGCTAACTGAACATAATATAAATAAATAAATAAATAAATAAACGGATTAGTGCCATGAAGCCAAGAAAGCTTCAATACTGAAAGAGCCTAATGTGTGTTCTGAAAATACTTTGATCTTCATTGAAGGGGAAGTTTCTGGGTTTCTTCAAGGTGTTCAAATGCTGGTACTGGCCTCAGGGTCCCTCAGCCGAAGAATCATTAGAACCAGAAGAGCTGTGCCACTTTGGGGTGTGTGTGTGTGTGTGTGTGTAACACACGTGCACACATGCAGTCATGGCCAAGTTGCTCCTGGTAATGTGAATGTGGAGGTTTCTCTGCAGTAGTTGACAGATATAAAAATCTCACACAACACTCCTGCTGGTATATCTGACATCCTTGACATGTGCTTTGGAGTCTGTCATTCCATCCTCAGACTTTCTAGGAGCCTGGACAGTAGGAAGGACTATAAACTGGGAAGGACTGAGATATAGTTAGTATCTCTTGAGAAATAAAACTGAGCCACAAGGACATGAAATGTACCCCTGGTTGAGGGGGAGCACTGCCTCTCTGTGGACTTGGGGGGGCCTCTTGCCAGATACTATGCTCACTGATGTATAGAGTTGCTGCTTTCCAGTCACTTCCCACAGAGAAAATTAAAATTGCCAAATACTTTTCTGAAAAGTTTAGTGGATTCAGATCTAGCTGTAGCCAGCCAATTACCAAGAGGAAGAAAAGTACGATAATTTGTAGGGAGCACCTTCTTACTTAAAGATGAAGGGATTCCTGGGGGGGCTCGGTCGGTTAAGCCTCTGCCTTCCGCTCAGGTCATGATCCCAGGGTCCTGGGATGGAGCCTCATGGAGATCCCTGCTCTGCCCCTCCCCCTGCTCCTGCTCTCTCTTGCTCACTCTCTCTCTCCCTCAAATAAATAAAATCTTAAAAAGAAAGAAAGAAAGAAAGATGGAGGTTACTAAAAGTAAGGATCTCATGGTTAATGAAGTGGATGGTTTGGATATTATGGGAGATGACACTCTCTCATAATGCAAATGAAAAACAGAAACAACTTGCTATAGAAGAAAAAGAAAAAGAAAACCAAAGCCCTTGGTTTGTGGAGCCATGATGTCTGTCTGGCCCTACGGACCGAAACTTCGCTTTCCATCCCTGCTCTGGGAGTTTCATTTTTCATCAGCAGCCACAGGCACTGTTAAGGTACAGGGCTGGTAAAGGGCCATCACTCAGAGCCCCTGGGGACTGTGACACCTCATGGAAGCGAGGGCTGCAGGTGGCTCTAAGAGACTGATGGCTGTACCTCAGACGGAATTAACCTGGCAGTTCCACGAAACAGATTCTGTTTACTTATGTGGCTTGATAAGTTGACTGTATATACACCCAATCACTTGTTTTACTGTAAGTAAAATTATTTTGCTTATCACTTTCCAAATATGAGACATGATTTAGTGACTGGCAAGGAAGGCCGTACTTTGGAAAACAGATTACGAGATATTGCCAGATATATTTGGAACGTATGACCTAGAACAGCGTGAGAACACTAATGGTGAGAAACCATTTGTGAGGCTTAAAATCGATTTAGTAGGTGATGCATGTAACTTAAAAAAACCCAGAAGATATCCGCGGTACACTGCATGTTCAGATATCACTGCATGAAATACTTGTTTCAGATGTGCAGATATATACGTATACATACATCTGTCTATACAGGGTTATATTACATAGCAGGGGACGTGACTGGAAAAGTACGAAAACCACTGGTCTAGATATTTGAGGAAAGTATAAACTTCACAATGAAATAATAGCAAGGCTCAAATGCAAAGTTCAAATGTGGAAATGTGGAAAAATATCAATGAGTAGGTTTGTACCTTTTAGTTTCATGCCTACACGGGCTAAAGTTTCAAAATATAAGGAACAAATTAGCACTTGAAATAGATTCTTTCTCAGGGGCGCCTGGGTGCCTCAGTGGGTTAAAGCCTCTGCCTTTGGCTCGGGTCATGATCCCAGGGTCCTGGGATCGAGCCCCGCATCGGGCTCTCTGTTCAAGTGGGGAGCCTGCTTCCTCCTCTCTCTCTCTGCCTGCCTCTCTGCCTACTTGTGATCTCTGTCAAATAAATAAATTAAAAAAAAAAAAAAGAAAGAAAGAAATAGATTTTTTCTCTCTCTCAGGATATGTGAACCTTGAGAGTTCAGCTTCTTTTTTTCTGTTTACAATGGCCTCCAGCTGAAAGTTATACCCTAGATCCTCAAGAGAACGAAGATTTGAAGAAAAAAAAAAATCTGGGCATTTCTTTAAGCTAATAATAAACTATTGGATAAATTAAGAAAACAATCCCATTTACAACTGCATCACAAAGAATAAAATATCTAGGAATAAATTTAACCATGGAAGTGAAAAACCTATAGGTTGGAAAAATTACAAGACACAAAATTAATGAAAGAAATTGAAGAAGACACAAATAAATGGAAATATATTCACGTTCATGGACTGGAACAATTAATATTGTTAAAATATCCATGCTACCCAAAGCAATTACAAATCCAGTATAATCCCTATCAAAATCCAATGGTATTTTCTGCAGAAATAGAACAAACAACCCCAAAAATTTGTATGACAAAAGATCCCAAATAGCCAAAGCAATCTTGAGAGAGAACAAAGTTAGAGGTATCATACTCCCTTATTTCAAACAGTATTACAACACAACGGTAATTAAAATAGTGATGAGCACTATGTTATATACACAACTGATGAATTACTGAACACCACCTCTGCAACTAATGACATACTATATGTTAGCTAATTAAATTTAAATAAGTAAAAAGATAATAAATAGTATGGTATTCATATAAAAAAGGCACAATGGAAGATCAATGGTACAAAGATCAATGGAACAGAATAGAGCCCAGAAATAAACCTGCACTTATATGGTCAGTTAATTTACAACAAAAGGAGCAAGAATATGCAGTGGGGAAAAGAAATCTCCCCAACAAATAGTGTTGGGAAAACTGGACAGCCACATGCAAAAGAATGAAACTGGACCACTTACTTATACCATACACAAAAATGAACTCAAAATGGATTAAAGACTTGAACATAAGAAACTAAAACCATGAAACTCCTAGAAGAAAACACAGGCAGTAAGCTCCTTGACCTCAGTCTTGGTGATTATTTTATCTGACACCAAAAGGAAAAGCAACAAAAAAATAAAAGGTGGGACCACAACAAACCAAAAAGCTTCTGCAGAGCAAAGTAAACCATCAAAAAAATAAAAAGGCAACCTACTGAATGGAAAAAAATAACTGTAAATCACATAGCTGAAAGGCTAATATACAAAATACATGAATAATGGCTACAACTCAATAGCAAAAAAAATCCCCAAACAGACCACATAGAAAATGCACGGAAGATCTGAATAGATATTTTTCAAAAAAGACACAGATGGCCAATAGACAAGAAAAGATAGTCAACCGTCACTCATCATCAGGGAAATGCATATCGAAGCCACAGTGAAATACCACCTCACACTTGTTACAATGGCCAGCATCAAAAAGGTGAAAGAGAGAAAGTGTTGGCCAGGATGCAGAGTAAAGGGAAGCCTCATGCACTGTTGGTGGGAATGGAAATTTGTGCAACCACTACAGAAAATGGGTTCCTCAAAAAATTAAAAGGAGAACTACCATATGATCTAGTAATTCCACTGCTGGGTACTTATCTGAAGAAGATGAAAATGTTAATTCAATAAGATATATACATTCCTGTGTTGACGGCAGCATTATGTACAGTAGCCAAGATAGGGAAACAACTGAAGTGTCAATCAATAGATGAATGGATAAAGAAATTGTGGTGTGGGGGGTGCCTGGGTGGCTCAGTTGGTTAACCCTCCGCCTTCAGCTCAGGTCATGATATCAGGGTCCTGGGATCGAGTCCCGTATCAGGCTCTCTGCTCAGCAGGGAGCCTGCTTCCCTCTATCTCTTTCTGCCTGCCTCTCTGCCTACTTGTGATCTCTGTCAAATAAATGAATAAAATCTTAAAAAAAAAAAGAAATTGTGGTGTGTATACACACACACACACACACACACACAACACACAAACATATTACATACACACACTGGTGTGTATATATACATATATATGCACGCATACATATATAGGTATGTATGTATATATACATATATGTGTGTATATATATACATACATATATATACCTATATCTACCTATAGATATTGATAGATAGGTGTATATAGATATAGACAGATAGATAAATATAGATATAGGTATATATATATAGTGTAATATTATTCAGCCACAAGAATGTAATCTTTTTTTTTTTTAAAGATTTTATTTATTTATTTGACAGAGAGAGATCACAAGTAGGCAGAGAAGCAGGCAGAGAAGGGGAGGAGGGGGAAGCAGGATCCCTGCTGAGCAGAGAGCCCCACGTGGGGCTTGATCCCAGGACCCTGAGACCATGACCTGAGCCGAAGGCAGAGGCTTTAACCCACTGAGCCACCCAGGTGCCCCCACAGGAATATAATCTTGCCATTTGCAACAACATGGATGGACCTCGAGGGTATTATACCAAGTGAAACAAGTCAGACAAAGATAAACACTGTATGATCTCTCTTATGTGTAGATTAAAATACCATAAGAAGATACCAAGTTTACAGACTCAGAGAACAGACTGGTCGTTTCAAGAGGAGGGGGTTGGGGACCGGAGATATAGGTAGACTGATGGGTTTGGTGGTATTATATATATATTTTTTTAAGTTTAAAGAAACTGAGTAAGAATTTTAAGAAAACTGCAGCTGGGTCAAGAGACTCTTCAAGTGTTAGAGGGTAAGAGGATGAAAAGAGAGGGCAGAATGGAAAGATAAAGAACTGGGAATTTGAACAAGGAAGTCAATGCAAGAGGGTCTCAGTTGAAATTGCTACCTGGGAAGGACCAGTTATGACGCTGGCACAGATCACTTTTGATATTGACTCTAGTTGACTGGCTTTTCTTAATCTTTTAAGGATAATGGCTACCTAATTTTTTTCTTAAAAATTTTATTTATTTGACAGAGATCACAAGTAGGCAGTGAGGCAGGCAGAGAGAGAGGAGGCAGGCTCCCCGCAGAGCAGAGAGCCCGATATGGGGCTCGATCCCAGGACCCTGAGATCATGACCTGAGCTGAAGGCAGAGGCTTGAACCCACTGAACCACCCAGGCACCCCAACGGCTACCTATCTATACTCAAGCACACCTACACCATTAGAATTAGGATAGGCCTTCATCAGAAAACAAACAGCATTCTAGAATATCCTTTGATTGTGCTGATTTATTCTATGCCTGCCAGCTGTCCCACGGAGGACTGAGGACAGTTAGGGCCTTGCATCTGTTAACCAATTCATTCACTCAAGGCAAAGAGAAAAGCAAGTCGAGTAACCCGAAGCAGAAGCATAATTATGATGGTCTGATGGGCAGCAGAGAGGCAGAGCAGAACAGAATGAATGAGCAGAAGTAAACACCTATAGACAAATACGGAAAGCCAGAGGTGGCTGAGCGCATAGACAGCTTAGGGCCTGACATGTTCTGATTCATGTCTAAGGAGAGAATCTCTAGCTGCTGTGTTACTGCAGGACGGTTCTTACCTAAATATCCATCTCTTTGGGTTTCTGTCTCTATCATCAAGAGCTTTTCTTCTCTCTCCAGCTGGAATATAAGGTCTGGCTTGAAGGGCTGGTTCCCTGAAGAAAGGCAAGGAGAGCAGAAGTTTAAAGTTTTGATGAAGTCCAACTAATCTTTTGTTTGTTTGTTTGTTTCTGAATCATGCTTTTGGTGTCTAAGAACTGTTTGCCTAACCCAAGGTTAAGATTTTCTTGTGTTTCTTTCTAGAAGTTTCATACTTTTACAGTTTCCATTAGGTCTTTTACCCACTTTGAGTCACTTTCTTAGTGAGATGCAAGGCATGGGTACAGATGCATGCAGAAGTCTAAATGTTTCAGCACCCTCTGTTGAAAACACTGTATTTTCTCCAGTAAATTGCTGTGACACCTGTAATACATCTAAAATAGTTTTAGGGGAGGGTGCCTGGGTGGCTCAGTGCGTTAAAGCCTCTGCCTTCGGCTCGGGTCATGATCCCAGGGTTCTGGGATGGAGCCCCATATTGGGCTCCCTGCTTGGTGGGAAGCCTGCTTCTCCCTCTCCCCCTGCTGTTCCCCTGCTGGTGCTCCCTCTCTAATGTGTCTCCCTCTGTCAAATAAATAAATAAAATCTTAAAAAAAAAAAAAGTAGTTTCAGAATGGCTTCTTCCATCTCACTGCAATAAGCAAATCCACGAGAAATTCTTCAGGACTGCAGTTTGTTTTCCCATCCCCCTCCCACTGCACCTAACACTAAGGGGACACAGTCATGTGCTGTGCTCCTTAGCTACGTCCCTAAGTTCTTTCTTTCTTCGCTCTCTTCAGTGTGGTTAGGGTACCAGTTTCAAATCTAATTAATTTCATTTGTTTCATTGTTCTTTTAGTTTTAGATGATCATACTTTTGCATTCTTATTTTTTGTCTTTCAAGATTATATTTAAATTCTAGTTAGTTAACATAGAGTGTAGTGTTTGTTTCAGGGGTAGAGTGCAATGACTCATCAGCTGCATTTAACACCCAGCGCTCAGGGCGCCTGGGTGGCTCAGTGGATTAAAGCCTCTGCTTTCGGCTCAGGTCATGATCCCAGGGTCCTGGGATTGAGCCCCGCATCGGGCTCTCTGCTCGGCGGGGAGCCTGCTTCCTCCTCTCTCTGAATGCCTCTCTGCCTACTTGTGATCTCTGTCAAATAAATAAATAAAATCTTAAAAAAAAATAATAACACCCAGCGCTCATTACAACAAGTGCCTGCCTTAATGCCCATCACCCAGTTACTCCTCTTACTTGTTTCTTCTTATTTAATTTGTATAATGCATTGAATTAATGGATTCTCAAAAATCCAAACCAGGCAGAAAGGCACACCCAAAGGTGTGTGACACATATCTTCCACACTCTTACCTCCTACTCACTATATGAGACTGGCTTCATGAATCTCTAATTAATCCTTCTTGGATTTCTTCTTATAAAGACAAGCAGATAGACGGAGGTTTCCTTATTTCCCTTCTTTCTTACACGAATTGCAGTATACTATTAACGCTCTTTTGCACTTTGTTATCTTTGGGGAAAATTCCTAGAAGTGAATTGCTAGGAACATTGCTGGATAATTATCAAATTCCCCTCCTTCAGGGCTGTTTCATTTTGCTTTCCTACTTCTGATGCATGAGATTTTATTTATATTCATATTTATTTTTATATAAATTTATTATATTTATATAAATATTATATATTTATATTTATATTCCCTGCAAATTCCCCCACAAAACTCCAGTGTTGAGTATTTGAATTTTTGCGCATCTCACAGGCGAGAATTGGTATTTCAGGATAATTTTACTTAACATCTCCCTTATGTTTCATGAAATGGAACATCTACTCATGCGTGTAGACGCATATGCACATGAAATATGCACATGCACACGTCTACCTTCTAGGTCTACCCCCCGAGACCAAGAAACAAAGCCACCACAGTAGCAGTGACAGTACCCAGCATTCAGATCCTGTTGTTAAAAAATCACTCTCCAAGAAACAGATGACTCCAGAGCGGGGGTTATGAAACAAAAGATTAACACAGAGCAGCATCTATGCCATAAAGTAAAGGAAGTGCTCAAAAATATGGTGGGGGCATATCACAAAAGGCCAAATTTGGAAAAATTTCAGCACCGAAGTAATTACAGTAATATTATAAACCATTTTTTACAAAAAGAATTCACAAGTCTCGACAAATACATAAATAAGTAATTAAGGCACGTGGGGCTCCTGGTTACTGTAGAAGGCCAAGAGCTGACTGCCAACTGCGAAGGAGGTAATAAGTCAGAAAATCGTTTTGTAAGGACCCTCGTAAAGACCAGCAAAGGCAAGGATCAGCACTGGATGTTAAATCTACAGGGAAATATTTGTGTGGTCTTAAAAAGTGTTGCCCTATGATTGCAAGAGAAACAAAGAGGTAATTTTATAGTGGAGAAACTGGACATCTGGACTGGGGGATCAAAATCAGCACACACCAATGAGGGACAGATGCTGTGCCTCTACCTGGGATGTTCCCAAAAGGACTGCCAATGTCAAGTTCCAGCCAGAATGGATCACTGAACCAAATTATAAGGAAGTATTAGGAATGCTGTATGAAAAATGGGGGGCACGGGCAAGGGAGGAATAATAGTATTCTTCCAAAATGTTGCTGTCACAAAAGACAAAGAAATTGCTGTGGAAATGCTCCAAATTAAAGGAGGCTGAAGAGATGTGACAGTCAGACTAGACACAAGACTAGGCCTCACTCTGGAGAAAGAAAAATGTGCTTTTGGGAATGTAACTGGCTCTACTGATAAAATCAGAGCATAAATGAAAGATTGGATAAAAGTCTTACAGTTGCACTGGGAATATGTAAGAGAATATTCTTATTTCTACAAAATACACTGTTCAGTGAAGAATTAAGCTTGCTCAAAGAGAGGTCTGGTCTTTATCCCCAGCTCTTGGGAAGTGATCTTTAAGTCCTTGGGATTTCCTGTCTCGTAGGAATGTCTTCCTCATGTGGAGGCTTTGGACAACACCAGATTGCTTACCAATGTGATTTATGGTGGGGACTTTGGGCCAACTGCTATCAGTCTGATTTCCAGAGGGACTGGAAACTAAGGTCACACATTCAGGTGTCCAGCCACATCTATATGGCCAAACCGCAGTAAAAGCTCTGGACACCACGGCTCGTGTGAGCCTTCCTGGTTGGCAATGCTATACTCCATGTGTACCATGACCTGTCACTGCTGGGTAGAGTCCCTGCGGTCTACGTCTCCTCTGGGAGAGACAATTAGAAGCTGGTGCTGGAAATCCCCTGGACTCTGCCCCAGGTGCCTCTTCCCTTGGCTCTCTCCTTTTCATTTAATAAAGTGTAACCATGAGTATAACCACTTTCAGTGCTTTCTGAGAGTTCTTCTAGGGAATTATTGAGGCTGAGGGTTATCTTGGGGACCCCTGAGCTTATAATTGGTGTCAGAATAAAGGCAATCTTGGGGACTCCCAAACTCTGCATATACACTGAGGCATTTAGAGATAAAGGGCCATGGTGTATATAAATTACCCTCAAATGGTTCAGAAAAAAATATGAATATCCATATGTTACCATACATACACATATATGTGGAGAGAGAAGGAACATGCTCATAAATAAAATAAATGGGTAAAAATATTACTCTAGGTGAATCTAGGCAAAGGCTATAGGGGTGCTCTTATTCTTACTTCTGCAAATGTTCTGTAACTTTTAAGTTATTCACAAATACACTGTTAAAGGAAAAAAAAATACCTCTGAAAAATCAAGTTAATACATAGTTGCTTTTGCTGGCACCCTTGGCCTGGGCGGGAGGGCGGTGGGTGGGGACCAGGGGAGAGGGGCAGATAAAAAAGTTAGAGTAACTCACTAAACTGACTACATGACAAACAACAGGGCTGGACCACAATTCGCCCCATTATATACTGCGAAGGACAGAAACATCTTGTCAGTGTTGGACGGCGATTATTAGGACTCTTATCTGACCAAGCATGATTTCAAGGGTCTCAGAGCTTCAAACACCTGAGACACCGAGAGCCTGTCCTCACCCACAGAGACCAGGTTCCTGAAGTTCTCCAGCATCACGTCGCGGTACAGCTTCCTCTGGGCGGGGTCCAGCAACCCCAGCTCCTCCTCACTGAAGACCACCGCCACGTCCTTGAACGTCACCGCCTCCTACAACACCAAGCACATGCAGACTGTGTTTATGGAAGAGGGGCAGCACTGAGAAAGTGTCAAGGATGGGAAGCTGTTCTAGAATCTGGGGGACCCAATCAAAGTAGCTGCCTTCTATGACACTCATTCCGTCCACCAAAAGGGACGCAAGAAATCGTGGACATTACATCGCCGCCAAAAAAACAAACAAAGAGCTGCCTTTTGTTAGCACTCCTAGGCTGCTGTAATTTTAAATTTATAATTTTATAATTTATAATAAATTTATAATTTTAAATTTTATTAGGAACACCATTTGCCCCCAGAAAAGCTTTAGTACCAATAGCATGTGATGGAGAGTCTCTGTTCTCCATTTTACACACACACACACATTCCACTTACTTAGTTTGACAAACTTACAGGTATCGGTCTTTTACATACTGTTGGAGTATGGAGTTCACCCTCTATGCCCCCCCCCCCCCCCCCGCCTGGAGTGTGCAGCGGTGGCGTGGGCACAGCTCCAGAGCCGGGCTGCCTGTCCTCACACTGAATGCTCTGCCTCGTGCTAGCTACGTGCCCTTGGAGAAGGTCTTCATTCTCTCCTCCATGTGCTGGTACCTGTACCATAGGGTACGCATAACAACATGAGCGACTCTAGGGAAAGCAATTTGGAGCAGGGCCTGGCACAGAGTACCCAAAAAATGTTAGCTATTATTATGATTAGTATTATTTATTTTTTTAAAGATTTTATTTATTTGTCAGAGAGAGAGAGAGCACAAGCAGGCAGAGGCAGAGCAAGAAGCAGGCTCCCTGCTGAGCAGGGAGCCTGATGCAGGACTTGATCCCAGGACCCTGGGGTCACAACCTGAGCTGAAGGCAGACGTTTAACCAACCTAACCACCCAGGTGCCCCTTATGATTAGTATTTTTTTTTTTTTTAGATTTTTTTATTTATTTACTTGACAGAAATCACAAGCAGGCGGAGAGGCAGGCAGAGAGAGAGAGAGAGCAGGAAGCAGGCTCCCTGAGCTCTGGGATCATGACCCGAGCCGAAGGCAGAGGCTTTAACCCGCTGAGCCACCCAGGCGCCCCCCCTTATGATTAGTATTATGATCACATCTGTCATCCTACTGCAGCACTGTACAGTAAGTCAATGATCTAGGTAGGATACGATCAACTCATCTAAATAATGCAGTTTTAGATTATCTATCATAAACAATGTCACAACAAAAATCCCTTGGATTATCTCCTTAAAATGAATATTGAAAAGTAGAAATGGTAATGCTGAATGAAAACTTTCAGCATTTTGATTCATGACAGGTGTTTCCTCCAGAAAAGATTTTTCCAGCTCATTCTTCTTCCACATATAAATCCCTAAACTTCTATACCAGATACGAATACTTAAAACAGATATGAATGCCAGATATGAATACTTAAAAAAAAACTCTGATAATCTCAGAAGTAAATTTGGGAAGTAAAGACCAGTTATTTAGAAAAATTTTCACAAATCTGATTAGTAATGAAGACCACTCCCTTTTATGTATTTGCTGGTCATCTCTTGCTCTTGCTGTATTCAAAATATTCATTTTGGGGACATTAAGTTCTTTCTTCCAAATATGTTGCAAATATTTTTCATTCTACTTGGGCTATTTGTCTTGTAACTTTTTACTGTAGTAAAATGTAAATTTTTTGTATGAAGATCTTTGTTCTGGCTGGAGCTCCAAATGTCACCACCTCAGGCCTTGGTCTCTGAATGAAAAAGAAAGACAAAACAATGTTTTGTTTTGTCTTTCTTTCTTCTAGTATCTCTTTCCTGATACTCTTTATCCAGAAGGGAAAGGCTTTGGAGTTGGCAAGATACTTTGGAGTTGGCCAGATACTCATCTGCTACTGTAGGAACTTGAGCAGGACTTGAACTTCCATGAACCTCTTACCTTCATGTTAACAGTGCAGATTATTCTAAATCCCCCTTGGAACAGTGGATAAAGTGACAGATGGAAAGTGCTTGGATGTCCTACAGTATGACTACAATTTTTAAATTAAGTATCTATATTGCTCTAATAAATTAATTCATGAAAGGTGAAACACACGAAAGTACATAAACATACAAAGACACAAAGTTTCAGGTTTGGGGAAGAAAAAAATTGAGCTTTTTGTATGAAAACATCTCACAATTTTTTTCTGAGTTCATTTTCAGTATGATCCTGTTAGACAAAAACATCTTTTAGGTATTCTTTTTGTAAAATACCCGAGGCATCACTTAGGAGAAAAAAGTTTTTTAGTTTTGAGTCCCTACAACAGAAGGAAAAATTATCTTAGAATTCTCTCAGAATTGCTTTTTGTGGGGCACCTGGATGGCTCAGTCAGTTGAGCATTCAACTCTTAGTTTATCGTCAGGTCATGATCTCAAGGTAATGGATCGAGCCCTGCATCAGGCTCCATGCTCAGTGGGGAATCTGCTTGAGATTCTCTCCCTCTCCCCTCCCCTATAAATAAATAAATAAATAAATAAATAATCAATCTTTCAAATAAATAAATAAATCTTTTAAAAAGTTGCTTTTTAAGTAAAGACTGTATGTAGCAAAACTGATACTTCTGCACAAAACCGCTAGAATCCTCAAAAACTTAAAAACTTATGAATGGGGAATAGTGAAAAGTGGGGGTGTCCACTAAAATAATATTAGATGGCAAATTAAGTGTTATAATCTTAAGTGAAAAAATTCAAAATTGTATCTATCATTTTATATAATAATATATATAAAATACCTGAAAAAATAAATAATTTATAAGCAGAGTGATATGTGAGCTTTTTCATTTTTTTGAATTTCTTTTTTTTTAAGATTTTATTTTTAAGTAATCTCACACCAGTGTGGGGCTCAAACTCACAACTTTGAGATCAAGAGTTGAGTGCTCCATTGACTGAGCCAGCCAGGTGCCCCCATTTAAAAATCTTTTCTCGGGGCGTCTGGCTGGCTCAGTGGGTTAAAGCCTCTGCCTTCAGCTCAGGTCATGATTCCAGAGTCCTGGGATTGAGCGCCACATCAGGCTTTCTGCTCAGCAGGGAGCCTGCTTCCCACCTCTCTCTGCCTGCCTCTCTGCCTACTTGTGATCTCTGTCAAATAAATAAAAATAAAATCTTTAAAAAAATAAAAATCTTTTATCATTTACACTATTATTTGTAAAAATAAAAAAATGACAAAAACTGAAAGGAAAACATTTTTAAAAACAAAGAGCATGGCACATAAATGGTTAACACTTGCTGAAATTCTTTATTGTTGGCAAGGAAGAGTAAAAAAGGAGTCTACCTAACTGAGAAGTGAAAGAAAATGTTCAATGACAGAAATAAAAACCCAGCTCACCTGGAACTTGATCATTTTTTCCTCCTTTTCCTAGGGAAAGGCAGAGACCTGAGAAGGTAAAACAAGGTCATGAGAAAGAAGCCATGAGAGAAAGGGAGATGTATCTTTGTGTACAATAGGCAAAAGTGTCCCTTACTTGCTCCCAGAAGATGCTGCCACACACACCTTGGCAGGCCAGGTGTGGGCTGGATTCCAGCTACCACAGGATGCCCTCATGCACGGGACAGTCTGCACAATGATACTCAGCGCTCCTCACAGACCTCTCTGCTCCTATGGACTCACTCTGATACTGGAAAATGTGGAAAAGGAGAGGCAGTGGTATGTACTGGTTAAAGCTGGACTCTGGGCACAAAATTCAGTTTTAAAATCTGGCATTGTTGTGTATTTGCTATATGTTGGCATCGCTACAGAATAAACATATGTAATATTTAACGTATAGGACATATATGAGTACAACATACAATATGTAATACACACATATGTTAACCATGGTTAATTAACCTCTCCAGGGTTCATTTCTGTAATCTGAAGCATGAGGACCATAATAGAACCAACACTATCAGATTGCTATTAGGATTTCATGTGAATAGCATAAAAATGTTGTAATTATACCAATGTTTTCTAGATGCTAAAAATAGAGCTTCCCTATGACCCAGGAACTATACTACTGGGTATTTACCCCAAAGATACAGATGTAGTGAAAAGAAGGGGCACATGCTCCCCAATGTTTATAGCAGCAATGTCCACAATAGCCAAACTGTGGAAGAAGCCAAGATGCCCTTCAACAGACGAATGGATAAAGAAGATGTGGTTCATATGGAATATTCCTCACAATGGAATAGTCCTCAGTCATCAGAAAGGACGGATACCCACCATTTGGACTGACATGGATGGAACTTAGGCTAAGTGAAATGTCAAGGAGAGAAAGACAATTATCATATGGTTTCACTCCTATGTGGAATGTAAGGAATATCGCAGAAGACCACAGGGGAAGGGAGGGAAAACGGAATGGGAAGACATCAGAGAGGGAGTGGAACTACAACAGACTCTGGATTCCGGGAAACAAATTGAGAGTTACAGAGGGATGGAGTGGGGGAAGGGGGTAACCAGGTAGTGGGTATTAAGGAGGGCACGTTTTGTGATGAGCACTGGGTGTTAAATGCAACTAATGAATTCATTCAGCACTATATCAAAAACTAATGGTATGCTCTATGTTGGCTAACTGAACACAAAAATAAAAAAAAAAAAAGGAGGGCACATGTTGTGATGGGCACTGGGTGTTATACACAACTAATGAATCATTCAACACTATCAAAACCTAATGATGTACTATACAGTGGCTAACTGAAAATAATTAAAAAAAAAAAAGAAAATCAGATACTATTCTCCATCATAAAACTGTCCTTGTAAATGTGTCTTATAAGACAACTGGGTGGCAAAGATGGCTTCTTAATCTGTTGCCCCAGTAATAATGTTTGTTTCGACACTGAGACCACACTTCTGAAAAATTTAATGATTGACAGCTATTCTTTTTATTTTTTTTTACAGTATTTCTTTTTTAAAAAATTTTTAAAATTTATTTTCAGCGTAACAGTATTCATTGTTCTTGCACCACACTCAGTGCTCCATGCAATCTGTGCCCTCTCTAATACCCACCACCTGGTTCCCCCAACCTCCCACCCACCCTTCAGCCCCTTCAAACCCCTCAGATTGTTTTTCAGAGTCCACAGTCTCCCATGATGGCTATTCTTTTTTAAAATTATTTTTTATTTTATTATTTATTTTTATTTGAGTATAGTTGACACATAATGTTACATTAGTTTCAGGTGTATAACATAGTGATTCCACAAGTTTACACATTATTCTTTTTAAGATTTTATTTATTTATTTGACAGAGATCACAAGTAGGCAGAGAGGCAGGCAGAGAGAGAGGAGGAAGCAGGCTCCCTGCTGAGCAGAGAGCCCAATGTGGGGCTCGATCTCAGGACTCTGGGATCATGACCCGAGCCAAAGGTAGAGGCTTTAACCCACTGAGCCACCCAGGAACCCCTCAGAAGTTTATACATTATTCTATGTTTACCACAAGTGTAGCTGCCATCTGTCTCCATATTCTTCTTGAAGTCAGAGAAGGCTCAGATAGCACATCCCTTTTCCCACATGGATATAATGAAGGATATAATGATGCCACTATATTTCTCATATCCATGTAAGGTGTTGGCTCAGCACTTGATGCTTGCAAGGACTTGGGGACCAGGAGTTTAATTTCTTGGGCAAGGTTATTTATTGTATTCAACAGGTGTTTACTGTTATTTACTGTTTTCAAGCAACTTCTCGATCATTCGTGTAAGAGAAAGAACTCAAAAAAGGGCTGGTTGAGGCTGTGACTAAGGTAGAGCCTTTTGTACCACTTTAGAGAGAGGTTTTCTTCTCCTGCAGCAGAGTACGCATCTCCTCCCAAGTCCCTGCCCACACAGGCCACAGCTGAAGAATCCACAGAATGTATGCACCACTACCAAGAGCAAGTATTGACTTGGCTTCACAGTTAGTAGTGAAAGAGCTGAGTTTTCTTCTCACTTACCCAATATTTATAGACCACCTTCTGAAAGGGATATAGTTCCTAGACCTCTAGTTGCTTAGAGTCTAAGTGTGGGAGACCAATTAGGAAATGAGCTGTTACACACCGACAGATGCCACAGTAGAGTGTAAACAGGGTCCTTTGGGGGAACATGGAAAGGGTCCCCAAACCTACACTGGATAAGCGAGAGAGTTAAGATGGGCTCAACGAAGAAAACGAGGCCTGATGTTAGCCCTGGAGGATGACAGTGCTGTATCAGCCACTCAAAGCTCAACAGGGTACTCAAACAGAACAGTACTCGAACAGAGGGTACTTGTGGCAAATAAGGTGAAGAGGTGGTGAGAAGTCAAGAACCAAATCACATGCCTTAGAGGCACTGCCTCATTTAATCCTCAAACAACCCCAAGGATTAACACAATTTTTACTGTTGAGAATATTGAAGCATTGAGTTGTTGTTGTTGTTTTTAATGGCAACACTAGGGCTTATTAAGCTGTGCCTTAGTACAGGCACTGGGGCTTGCCCATGATCCTCTTGATGTATAAAGCCCGAATGTTCTACCAATTCCTCTTGAGCAATGACACCAGGAAACTGACAGCTAAGTGGACGTTGTACACAAGTCCATCATCTGTCATCTTGACATGGCCAACGGCCTTGCCAGACACAATACTTTCTTCATCTGGACTTTGATTTCGGACTTCACTTCATCCACTTTGGCCACCAGGTTCTCATGCGGGTTCAGGCCTGGACCCAGAATTCATGGATCTGTTTGATCAGAGATTCTGGAGCCCAAAAAGTATCATACTTCTTGGCCAACTTCTTGACTGATTTTTTTATTCTTGTTGATGCTTCAGGGCCTCAACGCCCATGTGGGGAATATCCACAGCTTTGGCCTCATCACCCTAAATCACACCTGGAGAACGTGGGGCAGGGAGTGGACCTAAGCCTGATGATAGGGTCATAGTTCTTCAAGCTGACTTGCAGCTCCACAGTCTCCGAACACTTCCAGTGCTTATGCTGGTTGCTGGGCAGGACTTCCTGCATAGCTTCGTACAGCCTGTCCCAGGAGACTTTGCTGCTCGTGCTGCTGCACACTGCAGTAACTGGAAAAGCTGAAGCATTGAGATTTTAAGTTATTTATTCATGATTAGCCATTCAGTCAGCAGAGCAGCCAGGATTATCATCCCAGAGTCCATGTTTTCAATTACTAGGATGGTGGCTTTCAATCTACCAGCTCACTGGTAATTGTTGGGAAGCTAATAAAAAAATGGAAACAAAACTAATACCCAGGCCCCAGTCCAGGGTCTATAATTGGTATCTGTGGAGGAAGAGGTTTTGTGAAAATGGAAACCCCTTTCGTTCATGTGACTAGTTTGCAGACAGGGTTGCAAACATAGATTCTGAGATGAATAGAAGCAATTTGCAGGCTGAGCCTATGCAATCAACCATTAGATCGTTCAACCTCCCAGTAAGTATAGGGAATGACTGGAGAACACCTAAGCCAGGAGCAGAGGAGGGTCTGGGAGTCAGGCCTTGTGACTCCCAGCTTCCCACTGCTCCCTATTATAAGATGCTCCTGGAATTGTGTCTAAGTGTTGTGGATGTTTCTTCAGGCACATACTCAGTATGAATACAGGCCACCAGTTAGACTTGCTTCATCAGATTTACCAAGCAATAGGAGTTATGAATCATCCACGGGATTTTAAGAATTCAGAATATAAAGCAATTTATGTTATTATAAAAAATAAAGCAATTCGTTTTAAACAGACATTTAAACAGTAGTCATCCCACAGCTTTACATGTTAGAGTCTGATTATGTCCCTTTCTCGGTTAAAACATGTGCATGGCTGCCCAATGCCTTTAGAATAAAGTCTAGACTCTTAGCAAGCCATCTATAGGGGAATCTTCCATGTCTGCTCTCCCCTGTAAACTCCAGCTGTGTAAAGGACTTTACCTCACAGGAAAGCCTCCAGGATTTTGTAGGTGAAGAGAGGCTTTACAAAAAGAAGTATGGGCAATAGTTTGCCGACCTGCATCCTAAATCCTCTTGGCTTTTTATACCAGCTTATACGTCCCCTGTTCTAAGATACCTTTTAACAGGCTTTGCTACCAGCCTTATCAACTCCTAAAACCCACTTTGCCAGTCTGATAAAAGCAGAGTGTTCTGCCAAGAGCCTAGGCTATAGAATCAGGTTGCCAAGCTTCAATCAAGATTCTGCCACTTAATAGCAGAGTAAACTGCAAAATAATTAACCTCTTGATGTTTCTGTTTCTTCATCTGTAAAATGAAGACAAAAGTAGGGTTATTATGAAGAACAAATGAGTTAATGCATCCAAGCGTTAGAAAGTCCATGTAGTTCATAATAAGCACCCAACAAATGATAGCTGTTATTGTTATCCTCATTGTTGTCACCATGAAATAAATAGAGAAGCTGCATATCAGCCCTAGTTTGCCTCTAAGAATATTTATTTTAGGTTAGTAATTAACACTAGGCATATACCACCTTTTGAATATTCTGAAAAAGTGGGTGGCTTCAGCATCCTACTCAATCTGATTGAGATAAAGAGCAGAAAATATTTATGTTTGCTTATCCCACATCCATTTTCAGAAAATTTGAATACAATTTCACTGAGCTGAAGGTCCCTCTTCCCTGATGCCTGTTGGAAAGCTACATCAACCACAAACAGGTACTGAATAACTCCTCTCTGTCAAAACCTATACTTGGAAATAAGCACAGAGAACTTGACATTGTCCCTATTATATAGAAACCTGCAACAGAGTGGGAGAGACAGAGCAGAAACACCAGCGAACTCACAGACAGGTCAACAGAAATGATCAGAACTGAAGCTCATGCAAATCATGCATTTTGTTGTTTATTTCATAGTGTGTACTGGAAAGGTTATTATTATTATTCAGGTCTTTTATATTCTTACTGAACAAGCCTGCTTGTTCTATGAGTTACTGAGAAGAGTACTCAAATCTCCATATGAAATTATGGGTTTCTCCATTTCTTCTTTTGGTTCTGTCCAGTTTTCCTCATGTGGTTTGAAGTTATGTTGTTTTGTGAATACACATTTAGGATGGAATGTTGTGTCTACTCGATGAACTTACCCTTGGTGTAAGTGTCCCTCTTTGTCCCTGATAATAGTCGTTTGTCTGAAGTCTCCTTTGTCGGATATTATTATAGCCATTCCAGCTTTCTCTTGATTGTTGTTTTCATGGCACACCTTTTTGGGGTAATCCCTTTAACCTTTACCATATCTATGTCCTTATATGTAAAGTAGGCTCTTTAGATAGCATATACTTGGTTCTTGTTTTTTAATCCATTTTATAATCTCTTAATGAATGTATTTCGGCCATTAGCATTTAATGTAATTTTTATATGGTTGGATTTAAGTCTATCACTTTACCCTAATTTTCCTCCCTTCCTTTTTTTAAATTTAAATTAAATTAGCCAACATATAGTACATCATTAGTTTCAGATGTAGAGTTCAATAATTTATCAGCTGCATATAACACCCAGTGCTCATCACATCATGTGTCCTCCTTAAATGCCCATCACCCAACTGCCCTATCCCCAACCAAATACCCTATCCCCACCCCTACCCACCTTCCCTCCAGCAACAGTTTCTCTCCTATAGTTAAGAGTCTCTCATGGTTTGTCTCCCTCTCTGATCACTTCAGATTCAGTTTTCCCTCCCTTCCTCTATGATCTTCTGTGTTGTTTCTTATCTTCCATATATGAGTGAAACCATATGATAATTATCTCTGATTGACTTATTTCATTCAACATAATCTCCTCCAGTTCCATCCACATTGATGTAAATGGTATGTATTCATCCTTTCTGATGGCTGAGTAATATTCCTGTGTGTGTGTGTACAGGCATTGTTATTTATATATACATATATATGTGTATATATATATACACACACACAATGGAATACTACTCACATTCTTTATCCATTCATCTGTCTATGGACATCATGGTTCTTTCAATAGTTTGGCTATTGTGGACACTGCTGCTATAAACATTTCCTCCATGATTTTCTTCCTCAATTACCCATTTCCTGCCTTTTCTGGGGTTATTTGAAAAAAAAATTTAGGATTCCATTCATTTTAATTTATCTGTTAACCTATGGCTATAGCTCTTGGGATTTTTTTCTCTAGGGTTCCAATATATACACCTAGTCTTTCACAGTGCACTTAGTGTTATTGTTTTACCACCTCCGCTAAAATGCAGAAGCCTTACCATCAAATAGTTCCCTTAACTCTCTCCCACATCATGTAGTAGTTGTATCTATTACTCTATATAAAATACTCTAACCAAGTTATAATTTTCACTTTAAACAGTCATGTATATTTTTAAGAGGAGAAAAACAATATTTTATATTTATCAAAAAACTTAGCATTTTGTTGCTCTTTCATTTCTTTTTTTTTTTTAAAGATTTTATTTATTTATTTGAGAGAGAGATAGTGAGAGAGAGCATGAGCAAGGAGAAGGTCAGAGGGAGAAGCAGACTCCCCATGGAGCTGGGAGCTCGATGCGGGACTCAATCCCGGGACTCCAGGATCATGACCTGAGCTGAAAGCAGTCGTCCAACCAACTGAGCCACCCAGGCACCCTCTTTCTTCATTTCTTAAGTTCCTAGTTTTCATTTGGTATCATTTCTATTCAGCCTAAAGAATCTCTTTTAGTATTCCATTTTAGCATAGATGTGACACTCCTCCCCCTTCATTCCCAGAGGAGATTTTCACTGGATATATAACTTTGAGTTGGCAATTCCTTTCTTTAAGCACTTTAAATACGTTGTTCTGTCTTCTGGCATGCATGGTTTCTCCTGAGAACTCTGCAGATATTTAAATCATTGTTCTGCCACATATAATGTGCTACTTTCTCTAGCTTTAGTCAAGAATTTTTATTTATAATTTTCAGAACTTTATGATATATTCAGAAGTAATTCTCAGTTTCTTGTATTTGATATTCACCAAGCTTCTTGAATCTAAATTTATGTATCTCACCAAATTTAGGGGGTTTTCAGCTAGTACTTCCACACAAATATTCCTCTCCTCCTCTCCTAAGACTCCAATCACATGAATACTAGACTTTTGATATTGTCCCATAAGGATCTAAGGTTCTGCTCATATTTTCAGTATTTTTTTCCTCTCTGTTGCTCAGACTGAAATATTTACATTGCTTTATCTTTGAGTTCATTGATTCTTTCCTTTTTCATCTCCAGTCTGCTATAAAATCTTATAAAATTTGAAATCTTATAAAGTATTTTTTCAAACTGTAATAGAAATAAACTAAAGATGAATAACAAAAAGATATCTGGAAATCTCCATTTGGAAATTAAACAGCACATTTCTAAGCAACCAAAAGGCCAAAGTCATAAAAGAAAGACAGCATACTTTAAACGGAATCAAGATGAAGAAACAACATATCAAAATGTGTGAGACACAGGCAAAGCAGATATAGAGAAATGTATTCACATATTAGAAAAGAGGAGTCTAAAAAAAAAAGAAAGAAAAGAGGAGTCTAAAATCAATTTAAGCTAACAACTAGGAAAGGGCAAGTAAATTACACTTAAAGTAAACAGAAAAAAAGGAAATAATAAAAAGTAGAGAGAAATCAATAAATCCAATAAACATAAGGCATAAAACAATGTAACTAAAAATATAAGAACCCTAGAGAAAATAAGAGGTTTAGCAAATTTGGCTACCATACAGGCCCCTGCCTGTTTTTGTTTAGCTGTGAGCTAACAATGGGACTAACGCTGATTTTTTTAAAAGACTATTCTTTTATGGTATGTGAAAATGATCAAATGATATTATTCCACAAATTCTATAAGGTATTACTGGAATATAGGCATGCTCATTTGTTTAAGTAATATTTCTGGTTGCTTTCATACTACAGCAGCAGAGTTATATAGTTGTTAATATAGACTGCTTTATGCTGAAGAGTTTATATACAAACCTATCAGCAACCACATATCAAAAACCACTACTAAACATACAAAAAGGGAGGGGGTTTGGGAGAAGGGGGTGGGATTACGGACATTGGGGAGGGTATGTGCTTGGGTGAGTGCTGTGAAGTGTGTAAACCTGGTGATTCACAGACCTGTACCCCTGGGGATAAAAATATATGTTTATAAAAAATAAAAAATTAATTAAAAAAAATAAACATACAAAAAATAGAGAGAAAGAAATCCAAATACATCACTAAGGAAAATCAGCAAAACACGAAAGAGAGGAAGACAATAAAGGATCAGAGAAAATCTCCAGAAACCACCACAAAGCAAGTAACAAAATGTTAATAAACACGTATCTTATCAATAATTACTTTGAATGCAAATGGACTAAAGCATCAATCAAAAAACTAAGGGTGTCAGAATGGATTAAAAAAAAAAAAGACCTATCTATATGCTGCTTACAAGAGACTCATATTTGACCTAATAACACCTGTAGATTGACAGCGAGGCATGGAGAAACATTCACTAAGCAAATGGATGTCAAAAGAAAACTGGAGTAGAAATACTTGTTTCAGACAAACTAGACTTTTTTTTTTTAAATTTGATTTATTTGACAGAGAGATCACAAGTAGTCAGAGAGGCAGGCAGAGAGAGAGAGAGAGAGAGAGGAGGAAGCAGGCCCCCCGCTGAGCAGAGAGCCCGATGCGGGGCTCGATCCCAGGACCCTGGGATCACGACCCGAGCCGAAGGCAGAGGCTTCAACCCACTGAGCCACCCAGGTGCCCCCAAACTAGACTTTTTAAAAAAATATTTTATTTATTCACTTGAGAGAGAGAGACAGAGCAGAATCAGAGGGGCAGGCAGAGGGAGAGGAAGAAACGGACTCCCCCCTGAGCTGGAAGCCTGACATGGGGCTCAATCCCAGAACCTTAGGATCATGACCAGAGCCGAAGGCAGACACTTAACCATCTGAGCCACCCAGGTGCCCCTGGACAAACTAGACTTTAAAAGAAAGACAGAAAAAAAAAAAAACCCACAAAAACAAACAAACCAACAAACAAACCCACGACTGTAACAAGAGATGAAGAAGAAGGACATTACATAATAAAGGGGATAATCCAACAAGAAGATGTAACAATTGTAAGTATTTATGCCCCCAATGTGGGAGCACTCAAATATATAAAACAATTAATAACAAACATAAGGAAATATATGATAATAATACAATAATAGTAGGGGAATTTAACACCCCACATATCAATGGGCAGATCAACTAAGCAGAAAATCAACAAGGAAACAATGGCTTGAATGACACACTGGACCAGGTGAACTTAACCGATATGTTCAGAACATTCCAACCTAAAACAGCAGAATACATATTCTCTACAAGTGCACATGGAATATTCTCCAGAACAGATCATGTATTAGGTCACAAATCAGACCTCAACAAATACAAAAAGACTGAGATTATACCATTTTATGTGTATAATTTACACCATTTTATGTGTATGATATACCATCAGCACATTTTCTGATCACAACACTATGAAACTTGAAGCCAACCACAAGAAAAAATCTGGAAAGACCACAAATACATGGAGGTTAAGTAACATGCTACTAAACCATGAATGGGTCAACCAGAAAATAGAGAAGAAGTTAAGAAATATACAGAGACAAAAGTGAAAACATGATGGTCCAAAATCTTTAGGACACATCAAAAGCAATCCTAAGAGAGAAGTATATAGCAATAGAAGCTTACCTCAAGGAGCAAGAAAAATCTCAAATAAACAATCTAACTTACATGTAAAGGAGCTAGGAAAAAACAAAAACAAAGTCTAAAGCCAGCAGAAGGAAGGAAATAGTAAAGATTAAAGCAGAAATAAATTATATAGAAACTAAAAAACAGTAGAACAGATCAATGAAACCAGGAGGTGGTGCTTCTTTGAAAAAATCAATAAAATTGATAAACTTCTAGTCAGACTTATCAAAAAGAAAAGAGAAGGGACCCAAATAAATTAACAAATGAGATAGGAGAAATAACAACCAATACCACAGAAATAAAAATAATTATAAGAGAACATTATGAAAAAGCACAGACCAACAAATTGGACAGCCTGGAAGAAATGGGTGAGTTCCTAGAAATATACAAACTACCAAAACTGAAACAGGAAGAAATAGAAAACTTGTAATCAAAAATTTCCCAAGAAACAAAAGTTCAGAGCCAAATGGCTTCATAGGGGATTTCTACCAAACTCTTAAAGAAGAGTTATACCTATTCTTCTCAAACTATTCCAAAAAATAGAAAAAGAAGGAAAACTTCCAAACTCAACCTACAAAGCCAGCATTACCTTGATGCCAAACCAAAGAATCCATTAAAAAGGAGTATTATAAGGGCACCTGGGTGGCTCAGTGGGTTAAAGCCTCTGCCTTCAGCTCAGGTCGTGATCCCAGGGCCCTGGGATCGAGTCCCGCATCGGGCTCTCTGCTCAGCGGGGAGCCTGCTTCCTCCTCTCTCTCTGCCTGTCTCTCTGCCTGCTTGTGATCTCTGTCAAATAAATAAAGTGAAAATCTTTAAAAAATCTTTAAAAAAAAAGGAGCATTATAGGCAAATATTTCTGATTAATATGGATGAAAATGGATGGAAAATTCTCAATAAAATACTAGCAAATTAAATACAACAGTACCTTAAAAGAATCATTCATCATGATCAAGTGGGATTTATTCCTGGGCTGCAAGGTGGTATAATATTTGCATATCAACCAGTGTGATACCCTACATCAATAAAAGAAAAGATAAGAACATATGATCCTTTCAATAGATGCAGAAAAAGCATTTGACGATGTACAACATCCATTCATGATAAAAAACCTTCCACAAAGTAGGGATAGAGGGAACATACCTCAACATGATAAAGGCCATATACAAAAAAAAAAAAAAAAAACCCCATAGTTAATATCATTCTCAATGGGAAAAACCTGAGAGCTTTTCCTCTATGGTCAGGAACAAGACAAAGATGTTCACTCACAGCACTGTTATTTAACATAGGATTGGAAGTCCTGGCTTCAGCAATCCAACAACAAAAGGAAATAAAAGGGATCCAAATCTGGAAGCAAGAAGTCAAACTTTCACTATTCGCAGATGCCACGATACTCTGCAGAAAACCCAAAAGACTCCACCAAAAATTGTTAAAAGAGTTACGAAAATTCTGTAATGTCACAGCATACAAAATCACTGTATGGAAATCTGTTGCATTCTATACACCAATAATAAAACAGCATTTACAACTGCATCAAAAACCGTAAGATACCTAAGAAAAAACCTAATCAAAGAGGTGAAAGACCTGTACTCTGAAAACTGGGAAAAAACTGATGAAAGAAATTGAAAAGGAAAAAAAGAAATGGAAAGACACTCCATTTTTGGAAGTGGAAAACATTGTTAAATGTTTTCTTCCACTGGAATAAAAAACATTGTTAAAATTTCTATACTACCCAAAGCAATCTACACATTTAATGCAATCTTGATCAAAATACCAATAGTATTTTTAACAGAGCTAGAACAAACAACCTTAAAATTTGTGTGGAACCACAAAAGACTCCAAACAGCCAAAGCAACCTTGAAAGAGAAAGCAAAACTGGAGGTATCACAATTCTAAGACTTCAAGTTATATTACAAAACTATAGACATCAAAACAGTATGGTACTGGCACAAAAATAGCCACACAGATCAATGTGTCTGTGTCTGTGTCAACACACAGAAATCCCAGAACTGGACCCACAACTATATGGTCAATTAACTTTAGACAAAGCAGGAATGCATACCCAATAGGACAAAGCATGTCTTTTCAACAAATGGTGTTGGGAAAACTGGACAGTACCATGCAAAAGAACAAAACTGGACTGTTTTCTTACACCATACACAAAAATAAATCCAAAATGGATGAAAGACCTAAATGTGAGGCAGGAAACCATCAAAATTCTAGAGAAGAACAGAAGCAGTGAGCTCTCTGACATCGACCATACCAACTTCTTTCTAGATATGTCTCCTAAGGCAAAGGAAACAAAAACAAAATAAACTATTGGGATTACATTAAAATAAAAGGCTTCTGCACCATGGAGGAAACAATCAACAAAACTAAAAGGCAATCTATGAAATGGGAGAAGATATTTGCAAATGACATATCTGATAGAGGGTTAGCGTCCAAATATATAAGAACTTCTACGAATCAACACCCCCCAAAAAATTACAATTAAAATATGGACAGAAGACATGAACAGGCCTGTCTCCAAGTAAGACACACAGACGGCCAACAGACACATGGAAAGATGTTCAACATCACTTACCGGGGAAATGCAAATCAAAACTATAAAAAGGTTCTGCACAGCAAAGGAAAGAGTCAACAAAACAAAGAGGCAACCCACAGAATGGGAGAAGATATTCACAAATGACACTGCAAACAAAGGGCTGATATCCAAGATCTATAAAGAACTCCTCAAACTCAACACTCAAAAAACAGATAATCACATCAAAAAATGGGCAGAAGACATGAAAAGACACTTCCCCAAAGAAGATATACAAATGGCTAACAGACACATGAAAAAATGTTCATCATCATTAGCCATCAGGGAGACTCAAATCAAAACCACAATGAGAAACCACCTTACACCAGTTAGAATGGCCAAAATTAACAAGACAGTAAACAACAAGTGTTGGAGAGGATGTGGAGAAAGGGGAACCCTCCTACACTGGTGGGAATGTAAGCTGGTGCAGCCACTTTGGAAAACAGTGTGTTAAGAAATTAAAAATAGAGCTACCCTATGACCCAGCAATTGCACTACTGGGTATTTATCCCAAAGATACAGATGTAGTGCAAAGAAAGCCATCTGTACCCCAGTGTTCATAGCAGCAATGGCTACAGTCGCCAAACTGTGGAAAGAGCCAAGATGCCCTTCAACAGACAAATGGATAAAGAAGATATTGCTCATATACCCAATGAAGTATTATGCCTCCATCAGAGAGGATGAATACCTAACTTCTGTATCAACATGGACGGGACTGGAGGAGATTATGCTGAGTGAAATAAGTTAAGCAGAGAAAGTCAATTACCATAGAGTATCACTTACTTGTGGAGCATAAGGAATAACACGGAGGTCATTAGGAGAAAGAAAGGAAATGTGAATCGAGGGAAACCAGAGGGGGAGACGAAGCATGAGAGACTGTGGACTCTGAGAAACAAACTGAGGGTTTTGGAGGGGAGGGGGTGGAGGGATGTGTGAGCCTGGTGGTGGGTATTAAGGAGGGCACGGATTGCATGGACCACTGGGTGTGGTGCATAAACAATGAATCTTGGAACACTGAAAAAATAAGATAAAATTTTTAAAAATGAGATATCACTTCACATCTATTAGAATGGCTAAAATCAACAACACAAGAACAATTGTTGGTGAAGAAGTGGAGAAAGGGAAACCCTTTTACACTACTGGTGGGAATGCAGAGCAGAGCCACCAATGTGGAAAATAGATGGAGATTCCTCCAAAAGTTAAAAATACAACTACCCTATGATCTAGCAATTGCATTACCATGTATTTACACAACGGATACAAAAAGGCTGATTCAAAGGGAAACATGCCCCCTGATGTTAATGGCAGCATTTATCTACAGTAGACAGATTATGGAAACAGCCCAAGTGCCCATCAACTGATGAATGGATAAGGAAGATACGGTGTATAAATACAAAGGAGTATTACTCAGCTATAAAAAAGAATGAAATATTGCCATTTGCAACGATGTGGATGGAGCTAGAGTGTACTTTGCTAAGTGCAATAAGTCAGTCAGAGAAAGAGAAATACCGTATTATTTCCCTCATAGGTGGCGTTAAAGAAACCAAACAAAGGAGCAAAGGAAAAAAGAGAGGCATACCAAGAAAGAGACTCTCCACGATAAAGAACAAACTGATAGTTACCAGAATGGAGGCTGGTGGAGGGATGGGTGACACAGGAGATGGGGATTAAGGAGTGCACTTGTCAGGAACACTGGGTGACGTACAGAAGTACGGATCACTATATTGTACACCTGAAACGCATATTATGCTCTATGTTAACATACAGGAATTTAAATAAAAGCTTGAAAAAGTAAATATAATTGTTATTATTCATGCCCAAGAACTCTCCCATACCTTCCTGTATTTATTTATTCAACAAAAGTCAAGGCATCGCGGTAGAAGAATTTAAAGATGGGTTAAGGAAATACCTTCTCCCCTGAGAGGAGATAACCTAAGAAGAAGAGAGACGCTAAGTCCTACTCCGGTGACGCTCTGCTTCCAGGAGCCAACGCGCCATTCCCTCCTCCCAGGGGCCTTTTTCAAGAAGTCCAGGCTGGGGAAGGAAAGGAGGCTGAGAGAATCACAACTTCATTAGAACTCCCGCATAAATTACGGTGGTGTCCCAGACAACAACCAGGAATGACTCTTTATAACTACTTAAATTTAGATTAAAAAAAAAAAATGGGTATCTGGGTGCAGCCTCCCTTCCTTCAGGGATCCCAGAAGGGTCAGAGCTCGGACCCCATCCCAGGTTCACAGATGCTTTTATGGAACTGAGAGCTTCTCCAGAAATTTAAAAGTACTGCTTATCAAGAGACCTAATTTTTTTTTTTTACCCCAAGCCAGACTCTAAGCCTTCCGCTGCTGCATCCTCATTTAACTCTTAAAGTAACTCTACTAGGTAGACACGACTACTCACTTAAAGAAAAGAGGCAGAGACACAGGTTCTCCGAACAGTATACAGCCGGGGAGCTGGGAAAGGGCAGCACTGGCCGGGGGTCGGGGAAAGGGTCGGGGAAGTGCAGAACCCGGGAGACCCTCACTCCCAGCGACGTCGGCGCCCGGCCCCGGCCCTGAGCCGGGGATGCACGCACTGCCCCGCACTCCACAGAGCTCATTCAGAAGGAACACAAACCCCGCCCTTCGCCGCCGGCGGATTCTCTTCCCCAGGGTCGACGGCCAGAGGACCATGGGCCCACGGCGAAGTGACGCCAAGTCACTGCGGCTGCCGGGAGGGTTCTCGAGGAGGCAAGGCTCACCTTTCGCAGAGGAATGAAGGCCGCGTCCTCCTGTACCGGGAGCGGAAGCGACTCTGTCTACAGAGACGTCCTGGACTACGCTTCCCAGAATTCCCGACGAGAGCAGGGTCGCAGCCTCTGCCTCCTACAGCGGAAGTTATCCTGCTGTACTGTGTTCCCGGACTACACTTCCCAGAATCCCCAGCACCCCTCTCGTTGCCTTCCTAGGGCGGAAGTGTCGGCTGTCACACCGAGATCCTGGATTGTATTTAAAAGCGTGTGGCTCCGGATCGAATTTTGTAACCCGGGAATGCTGCCAAGTGTATAGAACTCTTTAATGTACGTCTGTATTTTCTCATCAACGATGCATTCAGGGCGTCTTTTCGGAGCTTAATGCGTCTGACCTTGTGGATCTTGTGGACCACAAATCCCGGAATCTCCTGCGGAGTGGCCCTTTCCTCAAGGCTCTCCCTCTGTTTGGGATAGTCAGCGTTTAAATAGTCGGTGTTCTCTTTTGGAGAGTCAGCCTGAATTAATTCTATACTGTTAGTCTAGCTTGGCCGCCCCGCCTCCATCGTTTTCTTGAAATTTTTTCTTCCAAATGTGACAAAAACTAAGACAACTCAACCAAAACAAATTACCTATTCGAAGAAGCTTCCTTATAGACGCTAGAGAACCTTAAACTGGGAGAAAGAGGAAAGGAAAGGGAGAGGAAGGAAGGAAAACATTACAGAAAGGAAGAGATGGATGCGGGGTTTGGGAGGGGCGGAATGCAGATACTATAAGGAAATTTTTGCTGACCTGTACTGAGTATCGAATTTGACAAATATAGAGTCTCAACCTTAGTGTGACTGGTTTGCATTTCTTTATTCTTTATGGGCATGCATGCATCCAGAACTGACTGAGAGAGATAGAACAAGAACAGGGCAAGAATGTTCCCATTCGGGATGCCTGGGTGGCTCAGTGGGTTAAGCCTCTGCCTTCGGCTCATGTCAGGATCTCAGGGTCCTGGGATCGAGTCCCGCATCGGGCTCTTTGCTCGGCAGGGAACCTGCTTTCTCCTCTCCCTCTCTCTTTCTGCTTGCCTCTCTGCCTACTTGTGATCTCTGTCAAAAAAAAAAAAAAAAAAAAAATGTTCCCATTCAACACTTTTTTCAACATTACACTGGAAGTTGTAATTAATGCATTAAGATAGGAAAAGAAAATTAAAAGTATACGGATTGGGAATGAAGAAATAAAACTGTCATTGTTCACAGATGATATGATCATCTATGTAGAAAGTCCAAAAGAAGGGGCACCTGTGTGGCTCAGTGGGTTAAGCCTCTGCCATCGGCTCAGGTCATGATCTCAGGGTCCTGGGATCAAGTCCGGCATCGGGCTCTCTGCTCGGCAGGGAGCCTTCTTCCTCCTCCTCCTTTCTCTCTCTCTCTCTGCTTGCCTCCCTGCTTACTTGTGATCTCTCTCTGTCAAATAAATAAAATCTTTTTTTAAAAAAAGTCCAAAAGAATTGACAAAAAATTCCCAGAACTAATAAGCCATCATAGCAAGGTTGCAGGATACAAAGTTAATACAAAAGTCAAATGTTTTCCTATATATCAACAATGAAGAAGTAGAGTTTGAAATTAAAACACAATACCATTTGGGGTGCCTGGGTGGCTCAGTGGGTCTCTGCCTTTGGCTCAGGTCATGATCTCAGGGTCCTGGGATCAAGCCCCACATCAGGCTCTCTGCTCAGCAGGGAGCCTGCTTCTCCCCTCTGTCTGTCTCTCTGCCTACTTGTGAACTCTCTCTCTCTCTGTCAAATAAATAAATAAAATCTTAAAAAATAATAATACCATTAGCAACCCCCTAAAGGAAATACTTAATTACAAACCTAACAAAATGTGTAAAAGATTGATAGAGGAAAACTACAAAACTCTAATGAAAGAAGTCAAAGAATAACTAATTAAATGGAAAGATATTCCATGTTCATGGATAGAAAGACTCAACATACTCAAGATGTCAGTTCTTCACAATTTTATCTGTAGATTCAGTGCAGTCTTGGTCAAAATCCCAGGAAGTTATTTTGTGGATATTGAAAAACTTTTCTAACGTTTATATGGAGAGGAAAAGACCCAGAATAGCCAACAAAATATTGAAGAATAAAAAAGTTGGGAGTACAGACACTTCTTGACTCTGAGGCTTACTATGCTACAGTGTAACTACAGTGATGGAGACAGTGGAGATACTGATGAAAGAACAGACAAACGGGGGTTCCTGGGTGGTGCAGTCAGTTGAAAATCTGACTCTTGGTTTTGGCCCAAGTTGTGATCTTACAGTCATAAGATCATGCCCTGTATCAGGCTCCATGGTTCAGCACAGAGTATGCTTGAGATTCTTTCTCCCTCACCCTCTCCCTCTGCCCCTCCTGCTTATTCTCTCTCTCTCAAATAAATAAATCTTAAAAAAAAAACCAGACAAATAGATCAGCACAACAGATAGACAACCCAGAAATAGACTCATATAAAAATAATCAACTGACCTTTGACAAGGGAGCAAAAGCAAAACAATGATTCAGAAATAGTCATTTCATCAAATGGTTCTGGAACAACTGGATGTCCTAATACAAGGGGAAAAAAGGAGGATCTAGACCTAGACCTTACATACTTCACATAAATTAACTTAAAATGGATCAAAGACTTAACTATAAAAACCAAACATAAAAATCCTAGAAGATAGTACAGGGGAAAATTTAGATGATCTTGACAATGACTGTGCCTTTGTAGATACAATACTAAAGTATGATCCATGAAAGAAATAGTTGACAAACTGGACTTCACTAAAATTAAAAACTTCTGCTCTGTGAAAGACAACCTCAAGATAATGGGAAGATAAACCACAGACTGGATGAAAATATTTGCAAAAGACACATCTGATAAAGGGTCTCTATACAAAATATACAAAGAACTCTCAACACTCAACAAGAAGACAAGCAATCCAATTTAAAAATGGGTCAAAGACCCATATCAAAGCAGATATACACATGACAAATAAGCATATGAAAAGATACTCTACATCCTATGTCCCCAAGGAAATGAAAAGCAAAAGATTACTTTCTCATTTTTTCCTATTCAAAATCCCATCAATGACTAAAAGTTTTTTTATATATCTATACAATGGAAGTACTAGTCAACATTAAAAAGAAACTAAAAGTAATTACTAGATTTATGCAACAATAAGGATGAGTTTCACAAGTATTACACTAAGTGTAAGAATTGAGACAAAATATACATTTTATGATTCTATTGCTATCTCATACTGCAAAAGAAAAGAAAAACTACAGGAAAAGAAATTAGATCCGTGGTTGTTCAAGGATGGTAGCAGGCTGAGTGGATTGAGGATGTAGAGGCACCAAGGATCTGTTTTTGTTAGGCAAATGTTGTGTTTCTAACTAAGACAATTAACTTTTTTTTAAAAGATTTTATTTATTTATTTGACAGAGAGAGATCACAGAGAGGCAGGCAAAGAGAGAGGGGGGAAGCAGGCTCCCTGCCGAGCAGAGAGCCCAATGAGGGACTCAATCCCAGGGCCCTGAGATCACGACCTGAGCCGAAGGCAGCGGCCCAACCCACTGAGCCACCCAGGTGCCAGACAATTAACTTTTTAAACATCAGTTTCTAAATGGTAAAAATGAAACTGAGAAAGCACTTCATGGAATAATTTGCAAAAGATAAGAACTTAGCTCCTACACTATGGATATATAGTGTTCAGACCTCTATGAGAGGGTAGAAAAATATGCAAGTGTGTGCACTCCCAGTATAATCTGAATTATCTGTAGGTCTCTCTGGACTTGAACTTAGCAGCCCACCATGCTTACTCCAATTACAAAATATATAGACCACTGACTGCTGCCATGCAGTCTAATGACATATTTAAGTTGTCCTTGCATTCTTTTATTCATATGCAAATATACTGTAGTGCTTCTTATAAACTTGAGAAAAGAACATCAGTGTGTTCAGTGAACTCTAATGGGATCCACTGATTTCCCTAGTCTCCCTGTCAGACACAGGAATTTCATAGACTGCTCGAAAGGCCTATTGTAGATTCTACTTTAGTAACAGCTTGGAGACCACGGGTTGTGAGGTGAGCATATTGAGCTACAAGTTGACTATTCATATCTTTTCTATTCATATCCATATTTCTTTTTTTTTAAAGATTTATTTATTTATTTATTTGACAGACAGAGATTACAAGTAGACAGAGAGGCAGTCAGAGAGAGGAGGAAGCAGGCTCCCTGATGAGCAGAGAGCCCGATGCGTGACTCGATCCCAGGACCCTGAGATCATGACCTGAGCCGAAGGCAGCGGCTTAACCCACTGAGCCACCCAGGTGCCCCTCATATCCATATTTCTATTGGAGTTTCATTACCTTATGAATCTCCAAGATTAAGCCACTTTCTAGCCTATATGTTGTTCATATTTTCAGCCTGATTTATTGTATGTCCTCTACACCTGTATGTATGGGGCCTTCTTAACATAAGGAAATCAAAAACTTTCATACAGACTTGCTTGTTGTTACATTTACTTTGGCTGGAGCCCTGTGCACCCATAACCAGAAGCAATCTTTTCTGTTCTCTAGCGTTTTTGTTTGTTTGTTTGGGTTTTTTAAGACTTTATTTATTTATTTGACAGAGAGAGATCACAAGTAGGCAGAGAGGCAGGCAGAGAGAGAGAGAGGAGGAAGCAGGCTCCCTGCTGAGCAGAGAGCCCGACGCGGGACTCGATTCCGGGACCCCGAGATCATGACCTGAGCCGAAGGCAGCGGCTTAACCCACTGAGCCGCCCAGGTGCCCCTCTCTAGCGTTTTAGAAGTGTTAACTAGTATTTTAAGTACACACCGGAAGCTTATTCACAGAGAGCAACTCGACCAACATTACAAGCGCTAGGAAAAGGCAACGGTGATTGGCTAGCCCCGGAGACGGCTTGGGGCGCTCAGCACCCAGGAGACCACCAAACAGTGACGCACAACCCTGGCCTGTCGCCAAGCTCCAACAAGTGATCCGCCCCAAACGCTAGGAAGCTCCGCCTAGCAAGAGGGAAATGCAAATGTCTCCACCGCTTCCTCCCTCGGACATCACTTTTTGCCCTTAAGACATTGGGCTGGGACACCACTGGTCCCTTGCCTAACCTGAAGAGGCCTAGAATCGTTGCTAGGACTCAAGTCTCCCCACCACATGGGGAATAATGGCCGCAGGCTCTCCTGGAGCGGAAGTTCCTGCGCCTTCCTTCCTAGAACCCCGAGCCCCACACGAGCGACACAACCCACAATGCTGAAGAGGAAATGTCATCCACTGCACGGAACTTCTGGACTACACTTCCCAGCATCCCAAGGAGGCTTAGGGCTACAGCCCCGCCTACCGGGAGTGGACTAGAACCTCCCAGAAATAGCCCTCCCGCCGCTATTTCTTTTGCTTAATTAAATGCTTCTACCTGAGTCACTTCCCTGGCGCTATTAGCTTTTGAATTTTTTTCTTTTTGTATTTTTTTCCCCCGTCAGGAACTAGTAAGTGGGAAAAAGGTGAAGCTTTTCGTATGAAAATAAATTGACACTTTTTTTTTTTTTTTTTTTTTAGCAGAAAAGTGATTGTATGTGACAAAAGAGAAGATTTTAAAAGGACTTGGTCTGTGCTGCATGAGGAGTATTTTATCTCGGACTTGATTTGACTTGATTGCCTCTTTACCTGTGCCTATATTCGTCTACCTTTGACTGTGCTACCTGGCATGAACTGTTTATTTCAAGATGCCAGGAATCCTCAAGGAACTCCAGGCACAGATGAGGCTAGGAAACAGAAACAGCAATGTTATTTCTGACAAGTGAAAGGAACTGCACTAGCAAGGAGTTGGAGAAAATACTGCAGTGGGGAAAAGTCTCTTTCCTTTAAATTTTTTTAGTTCAAACTCAGGCTTCCCTTTGACTACTCCTGTATTGCTTTTCGATATTATGTATTTGCTATGAGTATTTTGCTTTTAATCAGGAGGGGGGAGGTAGATTGAGGTGGGAGATGGAGTCCAGGTAACTATGACAGGTGAAACTATAGGAAGTACGTACTTACTCTTTTCCTTTGCGCAGAAAACAATTTTTAAAATAAAACAATAATACAAAAGTATTGAAGATAGTAATATGAAACACTTAAATTCTACACTTAAAATTTTTTCCCACAATGGCTTCACTTTTTAAAAAAATTTTGTTTCTGAGGTATTTTAAAGAAATTCCTTGCAATTGTTATTTCCTTCCAAATACTACATATATACTTAAAAATAACAATATTTTTTATGTAGACACAAATTCATTACCTTATGAAACAAAATGAACAATTCTTAGCATTATCTAAACTGTATGTCAGTTTGAGTTCCTGTTTATTGAACAAATGCTTTTTACAGCTAGTTTATTCCAATCAATATGCAAACAGATTATATTTGATCCTGAAACTCATTTGTTCTGAAACTGTATCTACCCTTCCCAACACACACCACCATCATTTTTTTTGTGTTCTTGTACTGTTGTAGAAATCAAGATGTTAACTTGGGTATCCAGGTCTGCATTTGCCCAATAGCATCCTCACACTCTCTCCCTCGATATTCTAAATTTCCTGTAAAGTAGAATTTTTATTTGAAAGCTAGGTTGGATACAGGGTCATGGTGGGGGGACAAGAGTACTTTATAGAAGGGACTGGAAATATTTGAACAAGAAATCATATTCCCTTCAACTAAACCAATGCAAATCCTGGACAAGTTTCCCTTTGGAGAGAAAAACAAAAAGAAATAACAACAAATATGTAAAAATAGACAGGGCTTCAAACAAGGAAACCATTATAAAAAATCAGACTATATGATCTCTTACATAACAGATACTATCTCCATGAAAGGAAAAATAATATTCAGTTCTCAAGTTTCACATACATTAGGATAAGGTAAAAGCAAAGATTTTTTTCAGAGAAAAGAATTTTTAATTGCAGTGGGAGGCAGTAGAGCCTACAGTAGCCAGCCAGCCAGCCTCTTGTTCACCTAATAAGTACAGACATTCTCTGACTTACAGTGGTTCCCCTTACAAAGGCGTGAAAGCAATATCCACTCAGTAAACAACAAACTTTGAATTTTGATCTTTTCCCAGTCCAGCAATATGCAATAAGATACTCTCTCATGATGCTGGGATGGTGGCAGCAAGCCACAACTCCATTTTCCAGCTCTGTAATTTGGTCACTTTGATAATGGTATTTAATTGGAATCATATAGTAGGTTGGCTTTATCACTCAGCAAAATGATCTCAAGATCCATCCACGTAGTTGTATGTATCAATAACCCATTGCTTTTTATTACTAAGTGGTATTCCATTATGTAGATATGCCAGACTTTGTTTAACCATTTACCTATTGAGGAACATTTTCATTGTTTCCATTTTTTGCTATTATAAATAAATATGAACATTCATATATAGATTTTTATGTGTGTCTGTACATTAATTTTTTATTTCTCTCTGGTAAATATCCAGGAGTACAGTGGCTGGAGTGTATAGTAATAAATGTTTAGCTCTTTAAGGAAGTTCCAAACTTCTTTCCAGAGTGGCTGTGCCATTTTATATTCCCAACAGAAATGTGTGAGAATTCCAGTTTCTATGCACCCTTGCCAGTTTTTGACATTGCCACTATGTTTTTTCTTTAAAGTGGGATGTTCTGTTTGGACAAAATTTCTGAAGTGAAAAAGCAGTATTTATTACTAATGTGTCAGTGAAAGTGGCACAGTGGGATATGAGATGACCATGAAATTGTCAGTTCTATCATAGCCACACTAGAGCAAAACTTCATCAATTCAGAAAACTCTGATGCAAAATTGGGACACTTATATATAATTCTTATTGATTTAAAATTCAAATTTAGGAGTGCTTAGGTGGCTCAGTGGGTTAAAGCCTCTGCCTTCAGCTCAGGTCATGATCCCAGGGCCCTGGGATCCAGCCCCACATCGGGCTCTCTGCTCAGAAGGGATCCTGCTTCCTCCTCTATCTCTGCCTGCCTCTCTGCCTACTTGTGATCTCTGTCAAATAAATAAATAAAATCTTTAAAAAAGGTTCAAATTTAGCAAGAAAATTCAGGACTTTTTGATGTAGGTTTGATGACCTATTACCTGTAAATTGCATCTGCATATTGAATAAAATTGGCAAAATAAAATAACATAAAGAACAATATACCTTGAAAAGTATAAAGTGTCATAAAAATAAAAATATTGTAATTCACCTTTCTTTCATTAACTTTTTTCAGATTTTAAAAATTGAGATGCAACTGGGGTGCCTGGTTGGCTCAGTGGGGTGGGCCTCTGCCTTCACCTCAGGTCATGATCTCTGGGTCCCGGGATCGAGCCCCTCATCGGGCTCTCTGTCAGCGGGGAGCCTGCTTCCCTGCCTCTCTCTGTCTGTCTCTCTGCCTACTTGTGATCTCTGTCTGTCAAATAAATAAATAAAATCTTTAAGGCAAAAATTGAGATGCAATTGACATAACATTATATTAGTTTTACGTGTACAACATAATGTACATAATGTTATGTACAACATATACACGTGCGTATGTATATACTCACATGCACATTGCTAAAGGATCACCACAATAAGACTAGTTAACATCCATTACCACACAGTTACAACTTTTTTTCTGGTGATTAGAAAGGTCTACCTCTTTTTCAATTTTTAATTTTTTTATTAACATATAATGTATTACAAGCCCCAGGGGTACAGGTCTGTGAATCGCCAGGTTTACACACTTCACGGCACTCATTAAGGTCTACCTCTTAGCAACTTTCAAATATACAGTCCTGTATTGTTAACTATGTCCCCACGCTGTACACTACAACTGCAGAACTTAATATATAACTTGAGGTTTTACTTTTTGACGACTCAACCTTTGAAACCACTCCTCATTCCCTGCCTCTGGAAACAAATCTTTTCTGTTTCTTTGAGTTTGGTTTTTTGTTTTAGATTCTACATATAAGTGAGAGCATATGATATTTCTCTCCTCTGAATGGATAATATCAAATAACTTGTCTTCAAATTCACAGATTCTCTGTTCTACTTGATCAAGTTTATTTGACAATCTCTCTATTGTGGATTTTTTCTGTTTCATTATTGTATTCTTCAGCTCTAGAATGTGTTCAACTTTTTATTTTATTTTATTTTTAAAGATTTTATTTATTTATTTGACAGAGAGATCACAAGTAAGCAGAGAGGCAGGCAGAGAGGGGGGGGGGAAGCAGGCTCCCTGCTGAGCAGAGAGCCCAATGCGGGGCTCGATCCCAGGACCCTGAGATCATGACCTGAGTGGAAGGCTTCAACCCACTGAGCCACACAGGTGCCCTGTGTTCAACTTTAAAAAAAAATCTATTTCTCTGCTGATATCCTAGTTCATGCATTGTTTTCCTGATTTAACGGAGTTGTCTGTCTGTGTTCTCTGGTAGCTTGTTGAGTTTTAAAAAATTATTTTGAATTGTCAGACAATTCTGAGACCTCCTTTCTACGGGATTGATTACTGGAAAATTATTGTTTCTTTGGTGGTATCCTATTTCCATGATTTTGTGTGTGTGTTCTTTGGAGTCTTGTATTGCTGCTTTTGCATTGAACGAAGACATCTCCTCCAGTCTATACTGACCATCTTTAGGAGAGAAATACCTTCACCATTCACTTTGGTTAAGGATTCTGAGGCTTTCTTAGACCTGGTCTATGGATGTGCCCATTCCATACCTTTTGTTCTCTCTTGGGGAAAGTTCTTAAGATATATATGCCTTCTCTTGATTCCACAAAGCCAGGTGAAATGCTGAGAGCCTCCCATTTGTTCTCCCTAGGGTTGTTTTCACAGGGTTGAGATGGCTTTCTGCATGTGCTCACTAGCCATCTGCAAAGGTTCACACTCACCCCAGGGGAGCATATACTGGCAGTCAGCCAGCAGAGTGAGGTGTGCAGAGCATGGGCAGGGGCGGGGGGTAGTGTCTGCGGGCCAGCTGGAAAGGATGTCCACAGATGAGGTGTTCCCAGCAGTTTATGGGCAGGTTTTCTGACAGGGTCTGCAAAGGGTTAGTGAGATGAACTGCAGAGTGGTTGGTAGCATTCCTTTGATGAGCTGCTAGCACTGTTTTCTGTGCTCCCAGGCTCTCTCAATAGTACACGGGGCACCTGGATGGCTCAGTGGGTTAAGCTTCTGCCTTCACCCCAGGTCATGATCTTGGGGTCCTGGGATCAAGCCCCGAGTCAGGCTCTCTGCTCAGCTGGGGGCCTGCTCCCCCACCCCTGCCTCTCTGTCTACTTGTGATCTCTCTCTGTCAAACAAACAAATAAATAAATCTTAAAAGTTGGGTATCAGTCAGGGGTCATCCTGTAATGATCTTTTACAATGTAAAAGATTTTTCTTTTCTCCAAACTGTATTGGAAATTCTTACATCATTTTTAATGGTGACATTTTGTTTTATTATATGGAAGTACCATAATTTATTCAATCTCTTAGGTATCTTCAGGTTTACAATTTTTAGTATTATAAATATCCTTGGAATATGTTCCCTTCTGAAAGCATTTTTCACCAATTGTGCAATTATACTGTAAAGATAAACTCCAAGAAATGGAATTATTAGTTAAAAGATAATGCATACTATACCCTTTGATAACTATAGACAAATTCCTCTCCAGAAATGGTGTACCTATATTTTTTCCCACCAACCTCTAGTTTTTCCATTCCCTGACACTGGGTTTAATTAATGTTTCACTGTTGCTCATCTGGATCACTAAGAGAGCAACAATTTAAGGATCGTTTTATTTTATTTTGAATGGCTGTTCCATATATAAACCATAACTCATAGGAAATTATAATGTAAGAAAAACTAGGAGAAACACATGAGCCCAGAAGCTTGAGCCTGGCTTCCTCCATATTTCTCCCTATGTGCCTTTTCCCTTTGCTGAATTTTATCTGTATCTTCCATTGTAATAAACTGTAACCATGCATTAAAAAAAGAAAAAAAAAATGAAAACATGATCCAAATGAAGAAACTTAAAAATCAACTAAGATACTAAAAAAGACATTATTATTGAAGATGAAAAAAGATACTGTGACTATATCTCCTCCTCCCAAATCCATCTATAATCTCAAATTAAATCACAATTATGGAAGAAACTTGACAAATGAGTACCTCCTAAAACCCCATTTTTATTAAACAAGATTGTTGAGAAGTGGTGGTGTCAGAAGCCAGCTTCTGACAATGAACACTCTTGGTCTTCTGTTTAGTCACTTCAGTAAATATTAGTTTTACTTAATTCACTTTATTAAGACCATTTGCAGGATACCTAGTCGGATCAATTTCTTATTGACAAACTTTTCCCATTATTACACCTTACAGAGTTTCTCTAGTGCATGGGATTTCTTTATGTCTATAGATTGTACTTTTGCTAAAATTTTAGCACATGAACATTATCTGGAACATTTCTTTTTTATGAACAGACCAATGAATGAAGATTCTCACTGAAGTCCTAGACACAACATTTTAGAAAACTGCACTGACACATACAGCCTTAGCAACTTGAAAGTTTTGAACTCAATTATAAAGTTGCTTTCTTATATGAACTCCAATGACCATGAAATATGTTGCTGTTAAATCCCTCTGTCATAGTCAGCATAGCCTGGGCAATACTAGCAACAAATAAATTGCCAAAATAACAGTAGTATAAAACAGCAAATGTTTATTTCTTACTTGAGAAAAACAAAGTCCAACACAGGTCACATAACCACCTTCTACCAATCCAGCCTTCAAGGTCACCATGGCAGGAAAGATGGCCTGAGGACATCACAAGATGTTTCTAAGGCCATCTTAGTACATCACAAGATGTACTCTGTGGCTTGGCACTCTATCATGTGGACCAGCTCTTAACTGCAAGGGTTTCTGGGAATTGGAGTCTCTGTGTGACCAAGAAATGGAGCCAGTGAGATGAACACAAGCCATGCCCATAAAGTATCACTTTTACAGAGCTTCTCCCTGTGTAGAAAATCTAATGGATTTGAAAACCTGAGAATGGACTTAGCACACTGATAACATGGGTTTCATTTTTGAGCACTCTTCTGAGTCTTTCTAGTGGGTACTCTCTTTAAAAAAAAAAAAAAAAGCCTACAGATTTTGGCTGGCCTTAAGTCCTCATGGTACCCATCTCAATTATAATTTCCTTCCTGGGCATATCCACTCAAGGAAAATTGATCTCCAACTATTGTCATCGCCACAAACTGTCCATCTATTAATTATCACTGCTCTGCCACTGCAGCATACGACAGTTGCTGGGAGTTCTGTAGAAGCTTTTGAGATCCACGTAGTTCCCTGGAATGCTCTTAAGAACCCCTTGCTTCAGGGACGCCTGGGTGGCTCAGTTGGTTAAGCAGCTGCCTTCGGCTCAGGTCATGATCCCAGCGTCCTGGGATCGAGTCCCACATCGGGCTCCTTGCTCCGCAGGGAGCCTGCTTCTCCCTCTGACTCTGCCTGCCACTCTGCCTGTGCTCACTCTTGCTCTCTCTCTCTCTCTCTGACAAATAAATAAATAAAATCTTTAAAAAAAAAAAAAAAAAAAAGAACCCCTTGCTTCAGAGCGGCAGGGCGACATCATGGGTGGCAGTGTCCTTGTCCTTTGTTGCCCCAGCCCTCCGATGACTGAGTAAGCCTCTATCACCAGAAATACACAGACTTGCATGGTTTCTTCATTGGCCCCTTTGAAAATTACATTGAGAGCGTTTCTGTCCTCTCATGCAGTTTTTGATGAGCAAGAAAGTCTGAGCTATGACTAAAGCCATTGCCGTGCCCATGACATGTATATTGGACCTCACTGGCATGGGATCGCTGGTGAGCCAGAAGATAAGAGTTACGACTGAAGCCCTTACCACATCCTTTACACTTATAGGGCCTCTCTCCTGTGTGGACTCTGAGATGCACATGAAGGTCTGAATTCCGACTGAAGCCCTTACCACACTCAACACATTTATATGGTTTCTCTCTGGTGTGGTCTCTTTGATGCAAGTGAAAATACGAGCTGTAACTGAAGCCTTTACCACACACTTCACATCTGTAAGGCTTTTCCCCCGTGTGAACCCTCTCATGAGTGTGAAGAACTGAACTATATGCAAAAGCCTTTCCACACACGTTGCATTTATAGGGCTTCTCCCCCGTGTGGACTCTCTGGTGAATGTGAAGGTGTGTGCTTTGGCTGAAGCCCTTTCCACACTCGCCACACCTGAAAGGCTTCTCCCCTGTGTGCAGCCTCTGGTGGACTTGAAGAACAGAGCTTGAACTGAAGCATTTGCCGCACTCACTGCATTTGTAGGGCTTCTCTCCAGTGTGGACTCTCTGGTGGACAAGAAGATTGGAGCTCTGATCAAAGCCCTTCCCACACCCTTCACATTTATAGGGCTTTTCCCCTGTGTGTACTCCCTGATGGATGTAAAGAAGTGACCTAAATCCGAACCCCTTCCCACACACATCACATCTGTAGGGCATCTCTCCTGTGTGGACCCGGTGATGGTTGTGAAGAGAGGAGTTGCGCCTGAAGACCTTGCCACATTCGAGACATTTATAGGGTTTGTCTCCTGAGGGGCCCTTTTGATATCTGGGAAGGGCTGGGTTCTGCTTGCTGCCCTCTGCCCACTCTCGACATTCATAAGCTTTGTCATCTGAACGAGTTTTAGAATGAACAGTAAGATCTGAGCTCTGACTAAAGTCCTTTCCACACTGGTCACATCTACAAGACTTTTCACCTATGTGAGTGCTGGGATGAACAGGAGGGTCCGCACCACCTACGAAGCCCACACCATGGTTATGACATTTGATAGGTCGTGGTACAACAGGGACCGCGTTATGTTGTTTGGCTGCTGATTTCATAGCCAAGGGATTCCCACAGTCAGTGGATCTACAAGGTTCCTCCTCTTTACATTCTTGGGAATCATCATGATCACATGATGTCTGACTGACGTCATCAACACAGTGAGCACATCCATACAGTCTCTCTTCCACATGAATTCCCTCATATTGTCCTTGAGAATTCTGGGGCTCAGTCATCATGTTGGCTTCCCACCAAGATTCTGGGGGAAGAGCCTGTGTCATGCCTTTCCCTGCTGCGCCATCTTGATTTTCTAAATTAATGGTATTTATTACAGAGTTGTCATGTTCAGAAACCTGAAGAGACTCTCCCGCCCACTCTTCACAGAGGGAAACATCTAAAGATTGCAGACAATCTCCTTGAAGATTCATGACATGCTCCTGACTCACAGTTAATTCACTGATCCTTTGTTTCCAAATCTGCCAGCAGTAGAGCACTCCTTGAGAGAGATAACTTAATGCTTTTCCCTGAAGATGTGAAGTGTTGTTTTTAATCCTGTCTCCTATGAAGAGAAAGAGAATTTGGCTAAGAGAACAAGTAAGTCATCCCTCCAGAGGCTTTGAGAAATGAAGTAGGATGGGGTGGCCCCTGTTGATAAAGGAAACCATCAGAATCATGGTACTTCTAATTCATGAGCTGTCCATTAAAATCAGATGTTGCAGAGAAATCAAAAGAAATTTTGGGAACAATTTATAAAGAAAGAAATTCACCTCCCTCCTATAAAAGCAGCTGATAAAACATCTTTAATTATTTTTCTACAAAAGGAATGGGGAAGGGGTACCTGGATGGCTCAGTTGGTTAAGCAACTGACTCCTGACTTCGGCTCAGGTCATGATTTCAGGGTCGTGAGATCAAGGCCCATATTCTCCCTCTACTTCTCCCTCTGCCCCTCCTCCCACTTGCACACATTCTCTCTCAAAGCAAAAAAAAAAAAAAAAAAAAAAAAGGTATGGGGAAGACTTTCATATGATTCAAGGTGTGTGCATATGTATATAGGAGACAACAATGGGATTGCTGGACATGGTGACAGACACAAAGGATCACAAAGACTTTCCAAGATACCATATAAAGTTGCAGAAATAAGCAACAAGTCTTGTCTCACTTTACTGTCACATGAGGTGGAATTATCATGTATGTTTCTGCACAACCTGCCCAACTGTATGTGGTCAGCCTAAACAGCCATGGGGACTGCTATAGGGATAATATCATGAAATAAGGTCCTGGGGTTGGTGGGTGAGGCAGATGTACACCTCTGAGGCAGGCTTAAAGAAACATCCTTTTCTCTGAGCTTCTCTGGATTCCACGAAGAGATGATGTCCACCAAGATCCTATAATCCATCCAGTAATCTTTTCCTTTTTTAAAAAAAATAAGCAATTTCTACTCCCAATGTGGGGCTTGAGCTCATGACCTCAAGATCGAGAGTTGCAGGCTCTAAGATCCTGCAAATCCATTTCCTTAACATCTCCTCTTTAGGTAACTGCAGAATCTCAAACAGCCACAATTAGGAGAATGGAAAATGTGGACCTGTCAATGGCCTGGCTCCACAGAAGTAAGATTGTGCCAAAGGGCCATAGAACATATGGAGATGAGGTAGAGGAGGGTGGTCCCACCCTTTGCACCCTAAAATGGGATTCAGAATGGCAGGAACACAATGGTCAGGAGCATCTGGACACGGCTTCTCGTTCAAGGTAGTTTCTGAGTCATTTGATTGAATGTGACATTAGTGTATAAGGTGGTGTCAGAGAAAGGGGGAGTTGGAGTTCTCCACAAGAAGCCTAAAGGAGCAGTTCTTCAGTAGTTTTGATAGTATCCATAGTAGGAAAAGCACCCATACCGTGACCCAGTAGGCACAAATAGACACCGATTTTTAACTAAAGCAGTTTTACCAGCTGATACTTACCTTCCTATGTGCAACATACTCTGATAAATTCTTTTGTGTTCTGGTCCATTAATCTATCATACTTTTAAAAAACTGCTGATCATGGGGCACCTGGGTGGCTCAGTGGGTTAAGCCTCTGCCTTTGGCTCAGGTCATGATCTCAGGGTCCTGAGATGGAGCCCCACATCAAGCTCTCTGCTCATTGGGGAGCCTGCTTCCCCTACCCCCGCCTGTCTCTCTGCCTAAATACTGCCTATCTCTCCCTCTCTGTCAAATAAATAAATAAAATCTTAAAAAAAAAAACACCCTGCTGATCATGATACAGTAACTTGATTTCAGACTCACTGACAGTGTTGAATCCTGCAGACCAGCCATATGTCTATAACCTATAGACATCGTGGTACTTAGTTTCACATGGTTATTAAAGGGTCTGGGGGCACCTGGGTGGCTCGGACGGTTAAGTGTCTGACTCTTGATTTAGGTTTGGGTCATATCTCAGGGTTGTGAGATCGATCTCCTCCTTGGGCTCCACACTGAACCATGAAATCTGCTTAAGTTTCTCTCCCTCTCTCTCTGCTCCTTCCCCCACCTCCACTCCCACATGTACACATACATGCTTTCTCTCTCTCTAAAATCAAAACAAAATAGAACACAGGGTCTGCAGCCAGGTTAGGAGGGTTCGCAGCCTACTTCTTACAAGCTGTGTGACCATGGGCAAGTTATTTAACTTCTCTGTGCATCAGCTGTTTCCTTTGTAAAAGAAGGAATAGCAACCATGTCATAAACTAAACCAAGGTAATAGATAGAGCAGGTACGTGAACCTCTGTGACATTAAAATTAGATATTTATCAACAAGAAAGCAACGCAGCTGACACTTGTATCACACTCACTATACACCAGATCCCGGTTTAGTTCCTTTAACTCTAGTTTGTCCAAAACACTGGCTTTTCTGCAGAAGCAGTCAAGGGACCAAGGCCCTTGGTAGTGTGTGAACTTTATGAACCTTGCTTTGTGAAACATGGAGCAGATGACAGCCTAAAATGAGAGTAGGCCAGGCTGGTCTCGCCAACTGTACCACCAACCCCATGGGGCTCGGGGTGCAAACTGTGAGGGTTGCCTCGCCAACACCTCACAGGGGACCATTCGCTCACATTCATCTGCTAAAACTCACTAACTTCGGGGGTCTCCTTGGCATGTGTGTCTCTCAGGTATTCGCACCAGTGGCCAAAGTTTCTCTTTGTGCTCCAACTGGAATATTCTACCTGGTTTGCAGCTGATTATTTGAGGAAATAGGGCCCGTGGTTTGCGGCTTAGGTACAGAGGCTTATTGTCCTCACCCACTGAGACAACGTTCCTGAAGTTCTCCAGCATCACGTCCTGGTACAGGTTTATCTGGGTCTGGTCCAGCAGTGCCAGCTCCTCCTCCGTGAAGACCACAGCCACGTCCCTGAACGTCACAGTTTCCTAAAACATCAAGCACACGCCACATGGACCATCCACAGATGAGCACTGGTGGATGGGCACAGCTGGAAGCTTTGTGGGTCCTTAGGTGACTGTCCTTCTGCTCCAAACTCTGCAGCTCAAACCGCACTTTGCAATGCGGGAGCCAGGACTCTGCAAACACACGGAATCTGAGCACTGGCTCTGCGCGAGACTCTGCCACTAGGAGGCGCAAGAGGGGCCTGCAAGGTTTGGGGAGAAAGAAGGGACTCGTGCCCGGCCTGTTTGCCTCCTGTTCTGGTATCCTCTCTGTAATGCTACGCTCTGCTGGTGGCAGCAGTCCCTTTCCCTAGTGATACCAGAAGTCTGGGTCCCTGGTCCCTAGGCTTCTTTGCTGAGCTCTGAGATGCCAGCCAGCACCTCCTCTTGACGTTTTGGCTCCACATGGCCCGTCCTCTAAACTTCCAAGTTCCCATGATTCAGTCTCTCCCTCTGGTTCCCTCAGCCAGGCTAGCAGTTACTTCCCATAGCTGGTGCTTTCAAGATATTGCAGAGTTCTCTTTATGCCCTTAGTTACCCGTTGAATTACCCCTAGGTAGGACTAGGTAGGACTAGGTAGGACTCCATACCTAGTCAACAATTCTATTAAGTTCTTTCTGTTCAAGTAGCCAGTGTCCTTTTTGTGTCCTGCACGGACCCTTACCAGTGCAGAAGAAATGAGAAATACAGAAGAAATTCAAAGTTTTGGGTAGGCCAAGTTTTTCTTCTTTTCTCCTCCTTGCCTGTGTCCCCGTTAACCATCCACAGTTGCACAAAGAATGTCCCAGTAAACATCCAGGAACATCTGTCTCTGAGTGCTTGTAAAAGCATTTCTATAAAATAAACTCCCAGACCAGAGACTACTGAGTTACTTGGGTTATGCATATTTTACACTTTGACATTGTCCAAACTGCCCTCCAAAAAGTTCGTGCTGATACACTGACCTAGTAGTGTCTGGGTGTTCATTCCCTATCATACATCAAGACTTGATATTTTATTTTCTCTGTCACGCAGATTAATCTACTTCTATTGGACTAAGCAGACAAAGCAACTAAAAGCATGGGCTGCCAGATTTTTTTTAAGTAAAAAGTAAATTATTGGGACACTCAGGACCATCTGAGTATCAACTGAGTATTAAAAAACAGTAGGATCAATAGTAGAATTACTGGCTCATATGGTAATTTAGTTTTTAATTTTCTGAGGCACCTCCATACTGTCTTCCATAGCAGCTGCACCAATTTTCATTCCCAACAACAGTGCACAAAGATTCTTTTTATTCCACGCACTGGCCAACACTTGTTATTTCTTGTGTTTTTATTTTATTCGTTCTGACAGGAGTAAGTGATATTTCATTGTGTGTGTGTGTTTTTTTTTTAAAGATTTTATTTATTTACTTGAGAGAGAGAGAACAAGAGAGAGCACAAGTGGGGTAAGAGGTAGAAGGGCAGAGGGAGAAGCAGACTCCCCACTGAGCAGAGAGCCCAATGCGGGGCTCGATTCCAGGATCCTGGGATCATGACCCGAGTTGAAGGCAGAGGCTTTAACCCACTGAGCCACCCAGGCACCCTCTCATTGTGGTTCTGATTTGCATTTCCCTGATGATGAGTGATGTTGAGCATCTTTTTCATGCGTCTGTTGTCCATCTGCATGTCTTCTTTGTAAAAATGTCTATTTGTGTACTCTACTCCTTTTTAAATTGGATTATTTGGCATTTTTTGGTGTTGAGTTGTGTAAGTTCTTTACATATTTTGGATATTAACCCTTATCAGAGAGAGCATTTATAAATATCTTCTCCCATCCAGTAAACTGTCTTTGTTTTGTTTCTGGCTTCCTTCTCTGTGCAAAAACGTTTTATTTTGCTGTTGCCCCAAGAGTTTAATTTTGCTTTTCATTTTCCTTCCCAGAGGAGACATATCCAGAAAAATATTTCTACTGCTAATGTCAAAGAAATAACTGCCTACATTTTCTTCTAGGAATTTAATGGATTTCAGGTCTCACATTTAGGTCTTTAATCCATTCTGAGTTTGTTTTTATGCCTGGTATTTACCCAAAGGAAATGAAAGCACTAATTCAGAAAGATATATGCACCCATATGATCACTGTAACATTATTTACAATACGCAAGATGTGGAAGCAATGCAAGTGCCTATCGATATAGATGAATGGATAAAGAAGATGCGGTATACATATACAATGAATGGAATATTCTTCAGCCATAAAAAGGAATGACATCTTGCCATCTGGAGGGACCTAGATGGTATAATGTTAACTGAAATAAGGCACTCAGAGAAAGACAAATACCATGTTGTTTTCACTCACATGTGGAATTTAAGGAAAAAAAAAAAGATTAAAGGAAAACAAAGAGACAAACAACAAACCAAACTCTTAAATACAGAGAACCAACTGGTGGTTGCCAGAGGGGAGGTGGGTGGGGACGTGGGGGAAGCAGATAGAGGGGATTACGAGCACACTTATCGCCATGAGCACCGAAAAACACATGGGATTGTTGAATCATTACATTGTACCCTTGAAACTCTAACACTGTTTGTTAATTTTACTTGAATAAAAAAAGAAATGACTTGAGTGTGATGGCAGTAATGTGGGAATGTAGGAAAACACCCTTATTCTTAGTAGATACATACAGAAGTATTTAAGGAAGAATAATTGTGATGCTTATGAGCTTCTTATGCAGCTCAAAAATGCTTCCAACCACAGCTGTGAGAAGTTACCACGTATTTCACAAAGAATTTATTCCTAAACCTGACAATTGGGGCACCTGGGTGACTCAGTTGTTAAGCGTCTGCTTTCAGCTCAGGTCATGGTCTTGGGGTCCTGGGATCAAGCCCGCATCGGGCTCCCTACTCAGCAGGAAGCCTGCTTCTTCCTCTCCCACTCCCCCTGCTTGTGTTCCCTCTCTTGCTGTGTCTCTCACTGTCAAATAAGTAGATTAAAATCTTTTTTAAAAATCACACCTGACAATTACTGAAAACAAAAACTAGGGGGGGCATTATGGCACTTCATGCTTGTGTCCCCCCAAAATTCATATGTCGACATCTTACCCCTCAAGGGGATAGTATTAAAACGTGGGGCTTTTAGGAGATGATCAGGTCATGAGAGTGGAGCCTCATGAACCGGATTAGGGCCCTCAGAAAAGGCTTCTCATAGAGCTCACCCCTTCTGCCATGTGAGGACACAGCAAGAAGATGACCGCCTATTAATCCAAAGTAGGCCCTCACCAAACACCATGTCTGCCACATTGATCTTGGACTTCCTAGTCTCCAGAGCTGTGAAAATAAGTTTCCTTTGTTCCTAGACCCCCTGATATATCTTAGCAGCACTGCTTTCCCTGTTGGGAGGTGACAAAATAGAGTTGGAGCAAGTGGGCCAGGAAGTACAGATACCCAAACAGCGGACATGGGACAGACACTAGGGAGAAGGGGTTAGGAATGCAGGCTCGCCCAGCCTAACCCCCTATTCCCTTCTTGGCCTCAACTGTCTGAAAAAAACCGAAAAACCCATTTTCCACCACCCTTTGCCATTGGGTGGGCCCCTCGCTGGGGTCCCCTGCAGAGACTGTCACACAATGCAGGTACAAGGACAGTCCCAAAGTACTCATAAACCAGATGTATAAACCAACACAGATATAATCAAAGATTTTAAAATCATTTTCTCAGCTCGCAGCACCATCTATGAAGGCCTCTTGTAAAAGCTGGAACCTAAATTTGCTCAAGCACTTAGTGCTCCCACTTAAAGGAGACATTGTAGCTACAGGAACCCACTGAATGACACCAAAAAGAGGCATTTTTGAGATAATCAGGGAGAACTGATTATTGCTGAGGTATTAGATGATGCCCAAGAATTACTGATCATCTCAGCCATTTCTTTTGTATTTTCGGTAGAAATAGACACTGGTAAATTAGACTGCTATTCAGCAAATAGCATGCTCCCCACTTCCACACTCCCCACTTCCACAAGGATCAGTGCGTACTTCCTTGCTCCTTGACCTTGGATTTGGCCCTGTGACTTCTTCCCGTTCTGAGCCTGGGCCTTCAGAGGTCTGGCAGGTTCCGCTTGCTTCCTTGGCCCTCTCCCCACACCCATCACGTCTGTGCTAACCAGTACAAAGATGCCACCATAAACAGAGCACTACCAAAGAAATACCTCCAGCGGTATCTGGGGACCCAGTGGCAACACTTGGGGAAACTGTTATCAGAGACTGGAAAATATGGTAGACCCTGGGTGATACAGTGTGAAACATTTGGTAAAACAGTCATTGGCAGTAACGTAAGATGGAAAATGCGCTTAATGGGACTCAGTGTGGACCCGGGCAAGACAGAAATGAGTAATGAACTCAAAACAAAGCCAATACAAAATGAAATAACATGTTATCCAGGGTATTCTTTTAAAATGCTTTGGGACATCCAACTCTTGGTTTCAGCTCAGGTTGTGATCTCAGCGTCATGAGATCAAGCCCTGGATTGAACTCCGTGCCCAGTGTGGAGTCTGCTTAAGCCCCTCTCTCCCTCTCTCTCAAATAAATAAATAAATAAACCCTAAAATAAAATAAAATGCTTTGGGAAAGAAAAAAGGAAATGGAAACGATAGATTAAGCAGATGTGGCAAGATATTGAAACTTGCACTATGGGGACTACACACAGAGATTCACAGTACTATTTTCTCTTTTTGAGTAATTTCATAATTAAAATATTTTTCATGATTTAAAAACATCCTTGTTCTAACCTCTAATGGCCTTTTGAGGCATCAACTTGGCTAGACTATAGTCCTGTTGTTGAAGCAAACATTAATCTAGGTGTTGCTGTGAAGATATTTTATAGATGTGATTGAAGTCCATAATCAGATGACTTGGAGGGAAACTACTTTAAATAATCTGGGTGAGCCTTGTATAATCAGTTGTAGGGCTTCAAGCCCAGAGCTGTGGCTTCCCTAAGAGAAGAAATTCTACCTGTAGACAGTAGCATCAGTCTATGTCTAAGAATTCCAACCTGCCCTGGGATTTCCAATTTGCCCAGTCCCCACAGTCACAGAAAATAAACTTCTTACAAATCTTAATATATATCTCGTACTGTTTCCATTTCACTGGTTGAACCCTAATGGATACATCCACACTCATATCTTGCTACTGCTGTGGACTGGACCCAGTGCCACTCCAAGTGTGGTCTTGTACTTACCAACCCCAACCATGCACTCAGAGGTTGTGACAATACTTCATTGCTACAAGGCTTTCTGAATGCAGGGCACCTGGATGGCTCAGTTGGTTAAGTGACCAACTCTTGGTTTTGGCTCAGGTCATGATCTCAGCGTTGTGGGATCCAACCCTGATGGATCCATGCTCGGTGGGGAGTCTGCTTCTCCCCCTCCCTCTCCTTTTGTCCCCCCTCCACCCCCCCTCCCACTCTCTCTCTCAAATAAATAAATAAATAAATCTTTTTGAAAAAGAGTTTCTGAACCCTTACTCTGGATTGCTTTATTGCTCTCTCAGTGATAAGCAGCTCATGGACTGGCACTTGTGTGTGAACTTCACCTGGACATCTGGACATCTGAGAGCCTGTTTTGTTATGTCTGCAAAGGGAGTGGCACCACCAGTCTCCCACAGCGGTTACGAGCAAGGAAAAGAGCCCAACATGGAGCCGTCCCTCAGAAATGGGTGACCTCCCTTCAGAGAATCGAGGTGTCCAGCTCCTTAGAAGTGACACTGGCCTTTAAGAGAGAGAAAGGAAACCTCAGCTTACCTGGAATTTAATCATACTGTCTTCCTCTTGGAAGGAGCAGGATCCTGAGAAAGCAGAGCTGCAAAGAAAGAATCCACGAGAGCATGGGTTTGACAAACTGTGGGTGAATCCTGGTTTCTCCTTGTCTGTACAATTTTCTCACACATTCTTCTCTCCCGAGATCGCTTTATCTCTCTCATTCCCAACAGACTCCCTCCCACCTCCTCAAGCCTTGTTCCCCTGCCCCCACTCCACCTGGATTCTTGTAGAACTCCTATCTCTCTCCCCAAGCCTTTGGGTCCAAATTGCCACACTTTTTCTTGTTCGTAGATCTGTGAATGTGTTGGCGTCACCCATATCCTAATTACTCTGGAAAAGAGGCTCCAGAATTCCTGAATTGGACAGGGATCTCAGAAGGACAGCAGACCTCCCTCTGTGTCCACTTTCTTGTGCGAGACTTGCTCTGAAGAACTTTCCGTTAGCTCAGATCTTTTTTTTTTTTTTAATTTTTTAAAAATCTTTTTATTTATTTATTTATCAGAGAGAGAGGGGGGGAGAGAGTGAGCACAGGCAGACAGAATGGCAGGCAGAGGCAGAGGGAGAAGCAGGCTCCCCGCTGAACAAGGAGCCCAATGTGGGACTCGATCCCAGGACGCTGGGAACATGACCTGAGCCGAAGGCAGCTGCTTAACCAACTGAGCCACCCAGACATCCCAGCGTTAGCTCAGATATTAACTCTCATCTTCTAGAATGATCTCCCTCCAGCCCCCATTCCATCCTCTGGGGCTCTGTCACTTTTACAAATACTTCACAATATACCTACACCATGAAATGCATCCCTTCTTCAAGATGTTTTTCTTCTATTTGCTGGAAATTATTATAATATACTGCTTCTGTCAGAACAGAGAAAGCATAAACAGCCCTGACATACTAGGTGCACGTCCATAGACACAGCACATCAGGCTCTCTGCTTCCAGAACCGGTTCTCTCCTAAGAGCCAACGATGCGTCAGCTTGACTTACGTGCACACATGCATCCACACACATGTGGGAGGGAGTTTGGTTTCCCAGATGTCTGGTTTCAAGCCCTATTTGCCTTTATGAAGTTGGGGCCTGGGAAGGAACCAGATGGCACATTCAAATTTGAGGGGGGCAGTTAATCAACAGACTACTTACAGGGGTATAGCTGGGCATAAGGAAGGCATGGGGGAGAAGGCACCATGCCGAGGAGTGACAGGCAGGTGCCATTAATACATCTGGGCCTGAAGTGGGTAACAGGAGGGAGATTCCTGGACCTGGAACAGAGTGTGCAAAAGATCCCTGATGGGAACTGTAGCTTTTTGTTGAGAAGGGCAGGCAGCCTACAGAGAGAATTGGGGAGACCAGATATTTCAATTCACTCTCCTCCCTCTCTCTCTCTGTCTCTCTCAAACTCTCCTATTGGGACTTCCCACTGGCCAAGGATAACCAGGCCAGAGGGCAGTGGCAGGCTCTCAGCGTGGATGGCAGGGTGGAAAGGTGAAGTCGATCTGGAGGTGGGTAACCGAGAGAAAGTGGCACGTGATGCCCCGAGACCCTTGTTTCCCCCACACCTGCCCAGGAGCACACAGCTCTCTCCCACAGATGCTCCTCTCGCTCACTCAACCCAGCCATCACTGGGATGGGAGCCCCTGCGGCAGGACAGAGAGCAGGTGCCCACAGTGACCTCTTGAGGGGAAGGGGACCCAACAGGAAAGCGGAAGTTGAATTTGGAACTGCAACTGCCTGGAAACACAATCAGAAATACAAGCCCCAAGTTCTCCCCAAAGTCCTGCTTCCAGATTCCTGGCTCTTTTTCTCAGAATTTCTAGAGCATTCAGGACCGAGGAGAGAGACTAACCTGAACTCTTCTGGATATACCTAGCAATCAAGTGTAATTGTCTGGGGAACAGGATAAAGGCCATTTTTTCCATGTGTGTGAGAGACTAAATGTCATGAACTGATGACAAAGTCACATATCTGTGATCCGTGAGTATCTGAGCCGAAGGACTCTAGGAGGTCTAACTTTAGCCCTAAGGGCCAGAGGCTGGACTGCAGGCAGGGCTGTCTCTAGCCCCTGCCAATGCGCCTTTAGACTGATTAAAAAATGCATCCCTTCTTCAAGATGTTTTTCTCCCATTTGTTGGATGTCAGAACAGAGAAAGCACTTTTACTGCTCCTTGCTGAAAAACTGTGTGTGAGTCTTCTGTGTGAATGGCACAGCCTCAGTGTGGTCGCCTTGTGCAGAACCCAACCTGCACAAATGGGCACGGCAGTCGTACCCTCAGAAAGCCCGTCCAGAAACCTGAGACCAGGGGCTCCTGGGGGGCTCAGTCAGTTGAGCATCTGACTCGTGGTTTCAGCTCAGGTTCTGATCTCATGGTTCATGGGACTGAACCCCACACCAGACCCCTCACTAAGTGCACAGTCTGCTTGAAGATTCACTCCTTCTGCTCCCCCTTTCAAATAAAGAAATCTTGGGGCACCTGGGTGGCTCAGCGGGTTAAGCCTCTGCCTTCGGCTCAGGTCATGATCTCAGGGTCCTGAGATCGAGCTCCACATCAGGCTCTCTGCTCAGTAGGGAGCCTGATTCCTCCCTTCTCTCTCTCTGCCTGCCTCTCTGCCTACCTCTCTGCCTACTTGTGATCTCTCTGTCAAATAAATAAATAAAATCTTAAAAAAAAAACAAATAAGGAAATCCTAAAAAAAATCTAAGGGGCGTCCAAGTGGCATGGTCAGTTAAGTGTCCAACTCTTGGTCCAGCTCAGACCATGATCTCAGGGTCCTGGGATCAAGCCCCATATGGGGCTCCACACTCAGTGGGGAACCTACTCTCCCTCTCCCTCTGCCCCTCCCAACCCCCGCATGCTTTCTCAAATAAATAAATCTTCAAAAAACAAAGAAAGAAACTCAAAGACTACTGAGACATGGCTGCGTGAATGTGACAAAACCTATCACTGGCCACTCCAAGTGACCACAAAGATTAGGACGATGAAAGGGCTTTTCTAGTGACCTTCCCAAGTCCCCTGTCCATGAGGGTCATTCTTCTTTGGTCAGACCACAGGATCCTGCACTCACATCCACTATAACTTTTCATATTGTACGACCCTTTTTCTGGTTACTTTTTGCTTTCTCTCCTGTAATGTATGCTCCTGAAGAACGGAAATTACACTGTTCACAAACATGTGGCAAGTTTAGCATGTAATAGGTGCCAAATAAACCAATGAATGGACAAGTCTCGGCCTTTGCCAGACTTAATTCTCAGACTGAAAAGATCAGATCATGATATCAAAAGTGCAAGGAAAACTGCCCATAGGTGACCCATGCATTCAGTGCTAACTCTGGGAAAAGGTAGCAGACCCTGGCTGTTAAAAAAAAAAAAAAAAAAAAAAAAGCAGGGGCGGGGGGGGGGCACCTGGGTGGCTCCATCAGCTAAGCATCTGCCTTTGGCTCAGGTCATAATCCTGAGGTCCTATGATAGAGCTCCTTGTCAGGCTCCCTGCTCAGCGGGGGAATCTGCTTCTCCCTCTGCCCCTCTCCCCGTCCTGTGTGCTTTCTCTCTCTGTCTCTTACTCTCTCTCTCAAGTAAATCAAATCTTAAAAAAAAAAAAAAAAGACTCTGAAGCCACACTGCTGGGTTGACTATATGCCCTTGGGCAAACTATCTCCTGGTGCCTCAGTTCCTTCCCGTGTAAAGACAGAATATTGAGAGAACCTATTTCTCAGTGTCATGTGGGAACTCGGTAAGTCATCACATGGGAAGTGCTCAAGGCAGCATGTGGCATACAATGACCAGTCAATACGTGTCCACCCTCGTGGACTGGACTGCCCACTAAGTGCTCCAGGTGTCAAAGTAAAATTCAGTCCCTGATCTCAAGGTAGAAAAACTAGGGGGAGAGAGTTGAGCAAATAAATTCACAGGAATGCGAGAAGTTCTGCAACACATATTCCACAAGACCGAACAAAGACCCAGGGAACAGGAAGCCGGCCCACCCCAGAAGCCCAGAAGGGGCCCAAGCTGTCAGGGGTTTTGGAGAGATAATTGAGCTGTAGCTGAGGCCTGAGGAAACAGCAGGCACTTGCCAAACTGACATGGAAGTGTAAGGGCCTACTTAGCCAGAGCAGGCCATTTTGTTGTTTATGCAGTAAACTTAGATTGAACTTGCCCCTTCCCCCTAGAGGAAAGTGCTTAGAAACAGAACTGGTGAAATACGGCCAAATAGCCCCCAATAATGGAGCACAGATACCAGGACATGTCAGGCTGGGCAGAGATAATGGAGTCCAGATACAAGGACATGTCCAGCCAGGTGGAAACGTCCAACTAAGGGAAAGCACACGTATTACCTCCCTACCCGCCAAGGACGTGTTCGGCCAGGTGGAGACATCCAATCAGGAAAGATCCTCCCTAACCACCCAAAAATGTGGGCCCTGCCTTTTGGGCGCCAATTCTGACCAGAGTGATAGGCTAGTTCAAATAACTACTATAGGGTGAATTGTAATTCAGTTGGCCACCTGTGTGTGGCCAGGCTCAACCACATGGCCTTTGCTCTATAAAAGTTAGTCTGTGAGACTGGGAAGGGTTGCCTCTTTGCAAGAGACGGCCCTGGCCGGTCAGTTTGATTCTCAATGCTTGGCATGAAATAAAGCTTTGCTTGACCTTCGCTTTGTATCAGTCTCGTCCTTTTGTCTACGGACCCTTTCAGAAGGAAAAGGCTAATGAGCAAGGGTGGCCTTGCGGGTGAAAAAAACACGAGTGCAGAATGCTGGGGTCCCATCAAAGGCCAGGACGCAGACTCGCAGGGCCAGGTGGCTGAGATAATGCTGGGAACATCACCAGGGGCCATACCCTAGAGAATCTCAAAGAGCCTGAACACTGTGTGGCTATTATTATCATCCTGCAAGTCTGGGTTTGGGAGTCACTTCCTCAGGAAGCCCTCCTTGATAACCCCCACTATATTAGGTACTGTCTGCAACCTTCTAAGCTGCACAGACTGGGTGCTTACAAACAACAGAAATTTCTTTTTTTTTTTTTTAAAGATTTTATTTATTTGACAGAGATTGCAAGTAGGCAGTGAGGCAGGAAGAGAGAGAGAGAGGGAAACTTGATCCCAGGACCCTGGGGTCATGACCTGAGCTGAAGGCAGAGGCTTTAACCCAGTGAGCCACCCAGGTGCCCCCAGAAATTTATTTCTCACAGTTCTGGAGGCTGGGAGCTCATGATAAGGGTGCCAGCACCATGCAGGGAGGGCCATCTTCTGGATTACAGACTTCCTGCTTCATCCCCACAGGGCTGAATGAGTAGGGGAGCTTTCTAGAGCTTCCTTTATAAGGGCACTGATCTCGTTCATGAGGGCTCTGCCCTCATGCCATGATCACCTTCCAAAGCCCTACCTCTTAATACCACCCCATTGGTCCTTAGCATTTCCACGTATGAATTTCAGGGGATACAAACACTCAGACCATGGCAGGTAGCTACCGTGGCTGGCATTTCTCCTCTTGGTGAAGCACTACACTACACTGTGGCTGCATAACTCTCTTCCACCTTTGCTAGAAGCTCAGGGAGAACAAGGATGGCATTTTCTCATTCAACACATACTTATTAAGTGCCTACAGTCTGCCAGGCTGTGATCTGGACACTGAAGACAGAGCAGTGATAAGGGCTATGGAGACAAAAAACAGGGGGTGGCAGGGAGATCGGGAGTAAAATGGCGTGTTCAGGAGAAGACTTACCAGGGTGATCTGTAGGAAAAGACCTAACAAAGCAAGAGAGTGAACAACACAAGCATTGGTACAAAGAGCATTCTAGACGGAGGCAACAGCAAACACCAGGACCCGGAGGCGGCAGCGTGCATGGCATGTGGCTGATGTGGAGTGAGCGAGGGAAGGAGCACTGTGAGATGAAATAAAAGGAAATGTGGGCCACATGGCATGCGGTCTTCTAGGCCATTTCAAGGACTTGGGCTGTTGCTCTCATTACATGGCAACGGCGGGAGGAACGCGAACAGGAGAGTGACATGATCTCACTTTAGGTATCAGCAGGATTCCTCTGGCTGCTGTTAAGGAGGGACTAGCAGTGGCAAGAGGGGGAGCAGGAAGGCCCGGTAGGAGGTTTTCCCGATAACGCTGGCAAGGGATGATGGGCCTTGGGTCAGGGAAGCAGAGGTGGAGGTAGTGAGAAGTTGCTGGGGTCTGCATTTCTTTGAAGATACAGTCGATGGGATCTGCTGATCACTTGCATCTGGGGAAGAAAGCAGGGAGTGGAGGTGTTGACCTCAGGGCCTGGAAGGATGGAGTTGCCATTTACAGAAATGGGGATGGCGGGGGCCGGTTCTGTGGAGGAGCAGGAGCTCAGTTTTGGAAATATTAGGTTTGAGGTGCAGAGCTAGAAGATAAAATTATCCTGTTCACAGGAGACAAAAGACATAAAACACCTATGAATCAATTTCCTTAGGAAAAAGAAAAACCTCAGAATTTTATTGAAACACCTTAAGCACAGTCACGGAGCTCACAGTGACTCCCAGGGCCCAGGGGTCTAGATTGAGGGGGAATTCATAACATATTGGAAAACTGTTTGGAAAATATTTTATCATAAAAATTTCACACCCAGGGCGCCTGGGTGGCTCAGTGGGTTAAAGCCTCTGCCTTCAGCTAAGGTCATGATCTCAGGGTCCTGGGATCAAGCCTCACATCGGGCTCTCTGCTCAGTGGGGAGCCTGCTTCCTCCTCTCTCTCTGCCTGCCTCTCTGCCTACTTGTGATCTCTGTCAAACAAATAAATATAATCTTAAAAAAAAATTTCACACCCATTCAGAGGTAGACTGGAGAGTCTAATGAGCCCCCCAGGTATCAATCATGCAGCTTAATCAATTTTCACCACATGGTCTCTCTTGATTCAACTATACCTTTAGCCCTCCCCACGTCCTCGAGTATTATTTGGAAGTATATCCCTGATACCACATTCATCACATTGTTTAAATCAGAAATACTGCATCATGTCGCTCTAAAAGGTATGAAATAGTTTTAAAGGTGCTAATATTACACCTAAAATAATTACCTCAATTCTCCAATTTTATCAAATGTAGAGTTAGTTCTCAAAATTCTAATTTGTTCACAGCAATCGAACAATCTGCCGTTTGCTCTTTGTCTTCCACGCCTCAAAGTTTGCATTCCCTGCCCCACAGCGTGATAGGTGAGGATGGGGTTAATAATTTGGGGCTGTTCTCTTTAAACTGTATTCAGATTTCTTTTTTTTTTTTTTTAAGATTTTATTTATTTGCCAGGGAGAGAGAGAGAGAGAAAGAGAGCGAGTACACACAGGCAGAAAGGCGGGCAGAGGCAGCGAGAGAAGCAGGTTCCCTGCCGAGCAAGGAGCCCGATGGGGGACTCGATACCAGGACCCTGGGATCATGAAGACAGCAGCTTAACCAACTGAGCCACCCAGGCATCCCTGTATTCGGATTTCTAACTAGAGAGAGGAGAAAAGTCAAGATGTAAGGAGAAAAAGTTAGAGGTCCCCCGAGAAAGATGAGACATAGCTTCTTGACATTAAGAAAAGTCGTTTTAGTCATTCTGGGTCCAGCCATCTTGAGATTGAAGCCTGACTGGCACTATGTGCCCAAAGCACCTTCCTCGAAGAATTTCCTGGGATATGTTGAAATTGCAAAATAGAGTTATTAATTAAATAGTTAATAATTTTAAGGGAACAAAAGAATGGAAGAATAAGTAGCCACTATCAGGACAGGAGATAGCCTGATCCTATCAGGGACAATTAATCAACTGTAATAACTTGCAGGACTCATTCAAACGTGAAGAGTGAGCAGTAGTACGTTCTTGAATTCTCTTTTTGGATCTAAACCCCTTTGAGCACCCAGATAACAGACCAACTGAAGCCAGGGAATTGATGATGCTGATCCTTGCCAGCCCTCAGGACTTCCATCAGATCTGAACTCTGCCACCTAAGATGACTTATGCCCCCCAGTTCCAGGCTGAATTCCTCATTGCACAAGGCCCTCCATGAATATGTATGCACCATTATCTTAAAACTTCCCAATTGGTGCCTGGGTGGGTCAGTAGGTTAAAGCCTCTGCCTTTGGCTCAGGTCATGACCTCAGAGTCCTGAGATCTGAGCCCTGCATCAGGCGCTCTGCTCAGCGGGGAGCCTGCCTCCCCCCTTTCTCTGCCTCTCTGCCTACTTGTGATCTCTGTCTGTCAAATAAATAAATAAAATCTTAAAACTTCCCCAGTTTGTCATTCCAGGAGACACTGCTTTGGAAAATATCCCCCCCCTCCCCGGCAATGTGTTCTCCTTTATTCGTTGCAAGTAAAATCCTTCCTTTTCCTGTCCCCCCCCCCCCCTTGGTTGTGTTTTTTGGCTTAACACCTACCAAGAAGTGAACCCAGTCTGGGGGAACAAACATGCCACCCCACCCCAGAGTCGGAACTGCCCCATCCCAAAAACAGCGTTCAGAATCCAAGACTCCCAAGAACCTCGGGCTGCTGAGCCCGAATGGCCTCCCAAGTCAAGGCCAGGAATGTTCAACCCAAGTGGTTCCCCATACTCGGAGATGAACTGCTTGAGCGGATCCCTCTCCGCAGTCAGGGACACTTGGCCCAAACCATTATCCCCGCAAACCTGAGCCAACGCCCTCCTGTTCCCGCCCCGGGCCAGAGATGCGCATTCTAAGCCTGACACCAGCCCCAGTGCGGGGACGCACAGCCCCTACCCCGAAACCTGCACCGGTGCTACCGCAGTCAGACCCCCAAATCGAGCTCAAGCTCATTCCACCTCTCCCCACCTCTTCCCAGGGAACGCCAGGCGAACCCCTCAACACTCCGCCCCGCCTCGGGGATTCTTCCATTGGCCAACAGTCCCTGCTTCCAACTCCTCCCACCCGCCAACACTGCCGGGTCACAGCTACACACCCCTACCACCCCCATCACCCCCGACGCCTCCGAAGGGGGCGCGGTCGCGACCAGACTCACCTCAGCGCCCCAAACAATGTCGCCCACAGCGAGCTCCTCTGCCCAAAGCGCATGCGCAGGAAGCCTGTGGACTACACCCCCCAGACGTCCCTGCGCCGCAGTGGCGCCGCGCCGGGAGGCTGCCTGGGTGATCCGTGGTCCCGCTGGGGGGCCACCTGCACGCTTGCCATTTATTTAAAACAACAACAATAATAACAATCTCAATGGAGATAAAATAACAGTGAAATGTTAACGACAATTAAGGCAAATCACCGTCCACCCGTGATACTAAGGAGGAGCAAGCTTCAATAATCCCACCACCTGGAAATCAGCACCTGTTCCCAGTTTAGTGAAAACCCTTACAGGATCTTATTCTGTAGAAGTATACCCTTTAATTTTATAAACGCGCGATTTTTCCACTAAAGCTCATTTAAATACCCTTTTCACGGTTTGTTTCTACTAAAGGGACTCTGGAAAATCTTCCACATTTGACAGCTGACAGTCCGCTAATATGTTTCCCTTTCTCTGGAGAAGCAGAGAAGATTAAAAACCAGTGCCTTCTGCTTTGAATCAGGTAATAGCACGAGTCTGGGAGTGGAAAGGGTCTTATAAGAACACATATTTTCACAAATCATGAAGAGGTGGAACATTTCCGGATTCCCTTTGAGAAGTCTCCCCTATTGGTACTTAACTTTTGCATTTTAAGATTACTGTTAAACAAAGTTTCTTTTTGTGCCATCATGGGGGAAGAAAACTGTATAAGGATTTCACCAGAGGCCCACAGTTCTGGCCTGGAGAAAAGCACCAAAAAGAAAAAAACAAAAACAAAAACCACACACACACACACAAAACCGGTGAGAACATCCTCTCTTTGTCACCTTTAGTCCTATACTAGACAGATCATTGAAGACCCCCCCTCCTAGCAGCTGGCCAGAGCGGGACACATCATATCCATATCTACAGCCTGGCGTTGCAGCTCATGACACATACAGGGACAGCAAGATTCTTTCGGATTAACTCTGCCTTTTGATGTCTTGATGTTAGTTTCATGGCGGTTTAAAAAAAAAAAAAAAAAAAAACTAGCAAGATCTGCCAGAGAGATGGGAGTGACCTTTAATTTTGGCAGATCCTAAAACAGCCCTTTTACAGGATGGAAGGATGGAGGAAGAGTTTTCCTTTGACATGCTTCAGTAGTATCTGTGATTCTGTGTTACGTATGTCAAACTTCCACATCTGAGTTAATTTATTCCTTCTAGTCTCTCCTTTTTTTTTTTTTTTTTTTAAACCTTATTTTCTATTACTTTCCCCCTTGCCCATTTGGTCCACTAACAGGTCGGGTCAGTAGTGTCCCCAGTGCTTAGACACACAGTGCCTGACACATAGTAACTACTGATTAGCCAAAGGTCAGTCAGAAATAACAATTCGAGAAGTTGGATATGCAAGCCCTGCATGGCCGTATTACATGATACCATGTTACACTGTGACACTGGGGTCCAAGGCAAAGCCAGGCTTAGCTTGTTTTCATAGCTCCGAGCAACACATCTGAATGCAGGACATCTCCCAAGTGAGAATAAACCAAATTTAATTTCTGACCTACCATGACACACCCTCATCCTGGTAGGCTGAAATACTGAGTTGGTGTATTTCATTCTCCATCTCGTGCTGGAATAAAAATAGGCTGGGTTTTAAACCTTGGATATTTATATTCAGGCTAAGGACTGTTCTGAGGAACAGTTACAATTTGTCTGGACCCACAAAATCTACTCGGAAATAGGTATCTTGGGACACCTGGATTGCTCAGTCTTTCGAGTGTCTGCTTTCGGACCCCAGAGTCCTGGGACTGAGCCCTCCCTGCTTCTCCCTCTCCTTTCGCTCATGCTCTCTCTCTAATAAATAAACTTTAAAGAAATTTAGAAAAGGGAAACATATTCTAAGTCTCTGACTTTACCTTATAAGATGATCACTCGTCACCTGTTGGAAAAATACAATGTTACTATCACAATCAACTTTATATTCTATACCAGACTTATCAGCCCTACCAACCCCCTTCAGCTAGAGAAAACTCATTCATCATCATTCTTTGTAGGCTACCAACCATTCAGTTTCTGACTCTGCCCACAGAGGGTGTTTTTACAACCCTCCAGATGCCCTGAAACTTGTACTAACCTTCCTACCATGCAACACTCAGAGAATGACAACAGAGTGACATCTTTACTTTTCCTGCTGATTTTGCAGAAAATGCACTGCAGTTTAGTGTCTGACACCAGCCAATCCATAGTGGTGATAGCACTCCCCTTGACACTTGTGTACCCCTTGCCCCCACTGAAATAGCAGCAGCCGATCGGCACCTGGGTAAACTTTAGGCAACCCAGTGGGACCTTGAGGACAGCCTCTAGCTGGTAGGATGGTTAGAACACATCGACGAAGGTCGCCTGTTGGCATGATCGTTCCATCCGAATCATTTGCCCATGCTGTTAGTAGGTACAGTGGTTTGAAGACCCATCCACAGGTTCTCTGGTACTTTTTGTGAGGGGTAGAGCCTAATCCCCCCATCCCCGAAAAATTAGTGACCCCTAAGAGAAGAAAGCGGAAGTGATGGTCATGTCGGAGCCTGGGACACGGAAGGCCCTGTGGCTTCCTGCTTGTGCTCTCCCATCTGGTCACTTGCCCTGAGGGAAGTTAGCCGCCATGTCCCAAGGCCCTCAGGTCGTCCTGTAGAGATGCCCACGTGGTGAAGAACTCAGGCCTTTTCCAACAACCAGTGATGAACTGAGGCCTCCTGTTCAAAGCTCTGTGATGCCCAGAGCCATCTGGGAAGCAGATCCTTTCAGTGCTGGTCAAGCATCCAGATGCTTAGCGGCAGGCAGCCAGCATGTAACAACTACTTCCAGAACACTGGGGAGAGACTGCCCAGACCAACTTAAGAACCCATGGTCCTCCCTTTTTTTGTCTTATTTTTTTCCTTGCCTTCCTCTGTGTTCATCTGTTTTGATTCTTAAATTCCACATCTGAGTGAAATCGTACAGTATTTGTCTTTCTCTGACTTATTCTGCTTGGCATAATACCCTCTAGTTCCATCCACGCTGTTGCAAATGGCAAGATTTTATAAAAACAGAGAGGGAGGCAAATCCAAAGACACTCTTAACTCTAGGAAACAAACTGAGGGCTGTTGGAGGGGAGGTGGTGGGGGGAATGGGGTTACTGGGTGATGGGCATTAAGGAGGGAACTCGATGCAACAAGCACTGGGTATTATACACCACTGATGAATTATTAAATTCTACTCCTGAAACTAAAAACAAAATCAAAATTAAAAATTTGGAGCTTTTTCAGGTCATGATCTCAGGGTCCTGGGATCGAGTCCCACATCGGGCTCTCTGCTCAGCGGGGAGCCTGCTTCCCTCTCTCTCTCTCTGCCTGCCTCTCCATCTACTTGTGATTTCTCTCTGTCAAATAAATAAATAAAATCTTTAAAAAAATTTTTTGGAGCTTTTTAAAATGCATAAAATAAAATTACAGAAAAAAAAGGAATCTGCAGGGCAACTGGGTGGCTCAGTGGGCCTCTGCCTTCAGCTCAGGTCATGATCCCAGGGTCCTGGGATCGAGCCCCCGCATCAGGTTCTCTGCTCAGCAGGGAACCTGCTTCCCCCCTCTCTCTCTGCCTGCCTCTCTGCCTACTTGTGATCTCTGTCTGTCAAATAAATAAAATCTTAAAAAAAAAAAAAAAAGAATCTGCAATCCTCCGTAGGAAATCCATTTAGAGAGCTGAACTTTTCAACCACAGACCTTAAGGGTCTGAGGGGTAGGGTCTGTGTTCTTTGGCTGTAAAACCCATGCCACGACTGGAACGATGCCGCTGCTATTCCCCAAAACATCTGAGATTTTTTTTTTTTCCCAAGCCCCTTTGGAAAGCTAACCATTTCAGCTATGGACACTTTGCTAAAAAGTTACAATCATTAAAGACATATTCTTTAACTGTTCATTTAGATAAAAGGGCCCTCCCCCACCTCCCTGTCGCACCTATAACTGATTCTTTACGCAGTGGCCCAGGCAGCAGAGAAGAGCTCGGCCCACACAATGCCCCTGGTGAGGGGGTGAGACTGGAGGGGCCCCATCCTGGTGCACTGCCTTCTAGAAAGCCAGGCTTGGGGGCTCACGGTCCCAGAGGGCCAGAATGTAGAGCAGTGCATCAAAGTTCCTCCCAATTACCCAGGTCAACCTCCTTTCCGACCAAGCCAACAAAAATGATGCATCCAGTTAAGAGAGTATCTAAGTCACAAATTTCTCCATTCATCTGTATACCTTATATTTGGTACTTAGGTGCCAAGTACACAGTAGAAAAAGCAACAGCAACAAAATTACAGAGGCTGTGACATGGATCTTTGACATAAGGCACTGTTCCGCCAGACTTTTTTTTAAAAAATAGCTTTACTATTGTTATAAAATTGATATATGCTCTTTGTTAAAAAGTAAAATATATAAAAGTACACGAATGTATTACACACCCCACATCCCACTTACTAGAGATAAGCAGTTATCATACTAACCTTTCACACATTTTCATCTCTCTCTCTCTCTAAACATATGCACGCAAAATGTATTAACAAAACGGGGCCATATTAAAATGGTTCTCCAACTTTCCTGGTTCACAATATAATTTTTGGGCAACCTTCAATGTCAATGTATGTGTATGAATATTTTTAGTGATTTTCATTCATTTACATGTGCCTTAATTTATTACACTTGGAGTATTTTTTTTTTTTGCTATGTTAAGAAAACGCTAAGAAACTCAGCCATACGTGTACATCTTTTTCCACATGTGCAACTATTTCCCGAGTATCTCTTACTCCACACTTAGTGCCACTTCAAAGGTTAATACAAACTGAACTTGACACACTGATGAATTCTTTCCCCAAATGACTACTTTTTTCACCCCCACCAATAAATTCACAGGTGCATGTTTCCATAGATTCCCCACCGATGGTGGCTCTGGTGACTATTTTACCACAGCTGTTCCGACAAGTTAAAATGGTGTTTCTGACTCTTTAAGATGCTCTAATGGTTGCCTTGTCTGTTTAAGAACACTATGAATGAAACGGGGCAGAAGAATTATATTCATAACAATAAAATAAATTAACCTATAAATTCAGTGCAATGCCAATGGGCTTTTGCTTTTAAACCCAATAAAATGAGGAGCACCTGGGCGGCTCAGTCACTTGAGCATCCGACTCTTGACCTCGGCTCAGGTCTTGATCTCAGGGCTGTGAGTGAGTTCAAGCCCCATGTTGGGCTCCACGCTGGGTGTGTAGCCTACTTAAAAAAACAAAACAAAACAAAACAAAACCACAAAACAAAACAACCTGATGAAATGAAACGGCCCCGCAGTTCAGTAACTTCTCTAGGAGAGCAGTTTATCTCTAGGAGATAAAACACGTTCACTGCAATGGGACATAAAAAGCGTGATGGAGACACATCACCCAGACCTGCAGAGAGGGGGACCCTCCCACACCCCCCCTCTAACTGTTCAGGCTCTTCTAAAAGCCACTGGCCTCAACCAATAGTAATGTCACCTTTTGTTGTTTTTGTTTTTTTTTTTGTAAAAACCATCTTCTAAGACGTACACACAATATTGGTTTTGGTGAGGTAAGCACTCTTTCCTACATCTGTCCCATCCCATCTGCAGGTATTCCCACCCCCACCCCACAAGGAGTCCATGCCCACAACCTACTCATTATCATTCATAAAAGCTCCCTCCTGAGCCAACTCTGAGGAGAGTGACGATTTTTACTGAGGCCCCGTCCTACTTCCTTGAGGACAATCCACCATGCGACAGACTCTTGGGGACACTTGGGGGCAGAAGCCTGGGACTCAAGTGCTCTTCCCATTTCTCAGCCTTTCGGGTCTTCGCTTCCCCTTCAGAAAGGGCCACCATGACCAGGTCAGTCCCCTTCCCGTCAACCGTGGCCGACCCTACACACCATGTTTCCAAAGGCTTTCTCCCGCACTGGCGCTCTGGCGACTAGAAAGCTCGGGGTGCCAGCCCCACGCACGCCTACTTGTCCGGTTTCTCGCTGCCGTGCACCCGCTGATGGTTCCGCAGGCCTGAGCTGTAACTGAAGCCCTTCCCGCACTCCCCGCACTTGTAGGGTTTCTCGCCGGTGTGGACTCTCTGGTGCACGTGGAGACAGGAGCTTCGGCCAAAGCCCTTCCCGCACTCCCCACACCTGTAGGGCTTCTCGCCCGTGTGGACCCTCTGGTGACCCTGCAGGTGGGAGCTCTGACTGTAGCCCTTCCCGCACACGTCACACCTATAGGGCTTCTCCCCGGTGTGCACCCTCTTGTGACTCAGAAGCCCTGAGCCGTATCGGAAGCCCTTGCCGCATTCGTAACACGTGTAGGGCTTCTCGCCCGTGTGCAGTCGCTGGTGGGTGCGCAGGTTGGAGCCATAACTGAAGCCCTTGCCGCACTGGTCACAGGTGTAGGGCTTCTTGCCTGTGTGGATCCGCTGATGCTTGTAGAGGCTCGACGTGCAGCGGAAGCCCTTGCCGCACTCAGTGCATCTGTAGGGCTTCTCGCCGGTGTGGACCCTCTGGTGAATGAGGAGCCCGGAGCTGTAGCTGAAGCCCTTGCCGCATTCGGCGCACTTGTAGGGCTTCTCGCCCGTGTGCGTCCTCTGATGGATGAGCAGGTCGGAGCTGTAGATGAAGCCCTTCCCGCACGCGCCGCACACGAAGGGCCGCTCGCCCGTGTGGACCCGCTGGTGGCTGTGCAGGTCCGAATTCCGCCGGAAGCCCTTCCCGCACTCGCCGCACTTGTAGGGCTTCTCGCCAGTGTGGACCCGCTGGTGCACGTGCAGGTCCGAGCTGCGGCCGAAGCCCTTCCCACACTCGCACTTGTAGGGCTTCTCGCCCGTGTGTAGCCGCTGGTGCCTGAGCAGCCCCGAGCTGTAGCTGAAACTCTTGCCGCACACGTCGCACTCGAAGAGCCGCTGCCCGGTGTGGACGCGCTGGTGCGCCTGCAGGTAGGAGTTGTAGCTGAAGCCCTTGTCGCACTTGTCGCATTGGTAGGGCTTCTGGGTCGCGTGTGCCTTCTGGTGGCTGCTGAGGTGGGAGCTGCAGGCGAAGCCCTTGCCGCACTGGCCGCAGCTGTAGGGCCTCTCCCCGGGGTGCGCGTGCTGGTGCTTGTGCAAGGCCGACCTGGCGTAGAAGCCCTTGCCGCACTCGCCGCACGCGTAGGGCTTCTCGCCTGTGTGCAGCCGCTGGTGCACCTGCAGCACAGAGCTGTAGCTGAAGCCCTTGCCGCACTCAGTGCACTTGTACGGCTTCTCACCCGTGTGCACCCTCTGATGCACCAGCAGGTTGGAGCTGCGGCCAAAGGCCTTCCCGCACTCCTCGCACACGTAGGGCTTCCTGCCTGTGTGCACGCCCTGGTGGATGAGGAGGATGGACTGATATCGAAAACCCTTGCCGCACACGTCGCACTGGTAGGGCATCTCGCCGGCGGGGGCCCGGGCACGGCGGGGGCCGCGCGTGTTCTGTCTTGGGCCCCGGCCCCTCTCTGGACTTTTAGAGGCTTTCTCCACCGAGGGAGGCCTTTGGGGTCTCTCAAGGTGGGCAGTCGGCCTCAAGCCCGAACCCAACTCGTTTTTGTGGCTTCTCTCTCTCCAGGGCCCTCTGGGATCAGTGGGAACGCATGACTCTTCCCTGAAGCCGTTTCCATGTTCATTTCTTGTCCAGTCATGCTCTAGGGGGTTAGGGCGATGATGAAGTACCAGCTTTTTAATGCGGTCCTTTCCACACTGACTGCAATCACAGGGTCTCTCTGTTTCAGGTAACCTGTGGTCATCGTGACGTGATATCCAGCCGAAGCCGTAACCGTCCCCCTCATGTTTATATATTATATCTTGCCTGTCAAGTTTTTTACACCTTTCTCGAATGTTCCATGGCTCGTTCACAAAGGCTTTCATCCAAGAATCTTGAGTGGGTACCACTCTTACAGCTTTCCATGGTGGAAACGCTCGATTTTCTGAACCGATGGGTCCCTGAAGACTGCCCACCAAATTGTCAATGTGTGGACCCCGGGCAGGGGCTCCTTCCCACCCTTGGCAGTGAGAAGTGTCTTCTGAGAACTGGAAACTTCTCCCTTGAAGATTTCCTCTATGATCCCAACTCCCAATTAATTCACCAGCCACCTGTTCCCAGATTTTCCAGCAGGACACCTCTCTGAGGTAATGGCCCTTTAATTCTCTTTCTGGAATATACTCCATTTCCTTTGCATTCTTGTCTCCTGTGGGGTGAAAGACAATTCAGAGATGAGGTTATAAACACAAGATGGTCAGGGATCTCAAGCCACGTCAGGCTTTCAGACTCGGACCAGTAATAAGCCGAGAGCAAAATTCACCTATGTGTATCCTAACTACCAGGGCACTTCTTTTATGTCTGAAAAAAAAGAAGAGGGTCCTGTTAACACCCTTTGAAGCTAAATGTGAACACAATCCTACTAGTAACAAACTACATCTCATCATCTACTTGCCAAGCAAGAAATTCCCAACAGATTTCTGCAGAGAAAATTCACCTCTCCACGTACAGCTGTAGTTGCTAACAATAACGATAACATCCAACGTTACTGCAATACTCCCCCATGTGCCAATGATGCCCCCCAGAATAACACCGATTCCCCAGACATTCCCCTCACCCACAGACAGCAGGTTCCTGAAGTTCTCCAGCATCACGTCTCGGTACAACTTCCTCTGGGCGGGGTCCAGCAGCCTCAGTTCCTCCTCGGTGAAGACTACTGCCACGTCCCTGAAGGTCAATGGCTCCTAAAAGGTGAAACACTGTTAACACCAACACCTGCCTGGTGAACGGTCAACTTGGAGTCACTGAGAAGAGTAGGCAAGCCAGCAGGAAGCTGCTCCCTCTGGCAGGTCAAACCAAGTTTTGTTAATGTCTGATGCTAATAGTGTCCATGGTAACCAACGGATCTTCCATGTTATCCCAAGAGCAAAGCACAGAACCCTAACTAATCTTTGCTCGGGGTAAGCACTTCTGAAGGCAATTCCATGGAGCTACCATTCTTCATACAGTTGGTTCATTTAACTTGGGAGAATACTAACTTCTCCTCCACGATGACTGTGCCAACAGTGCGTAATGTTCGCGTGCATCCCCAAATCACCTTTTCCACCCGAACGACTGGTCTTCACCAACCAGCCCCTCGTCCCTCCCTCCCCCAGCAGCTGGGCAAATCCTGCTCTTTGCTGCCCTAGCCCACACCCCCCTCCACACACACGTCTTACATGGGCCTCTGTGTCCGTGCTGAACAGAAGCAACTGAGATGTGTCTATGCAACTGTGTCCCCAACCTGCTGAGGCCCTATGAATCACGCTTTATCATCCTCAGGTATGAACTGAGCCCCAGGGGTTTTTGTGAAGGAGAACTGGAGTATGAACGCTTTACTAATGCAACACTCTGAGCACTGCAGAAATCACAGTGATTAAAAACCCTGTCCTCGGGGAGCCTGGCTGACTCAGAAGAGCACGCTACTCTTGATCTCGGGGTTGTGAGTTCGAGCCCCATGCTAGGTGTGGAGATTACCAAATAATAATAATAATAATAATAATAATAATAATAAACTTGAAAAAAACTCTGTCCTCAAGGAGTCTATAAATCAAGACACAGGTTAGCAATGGTCTTCGAAATCAGAGTTTGTGATCTCTTCTGTTCCGTGGACTGATTTGGCAGTCCGGTGATACTGCGGACTCTAACGCAGAACAATGCTGTAAATGTGTAAAATAAAACACGAAGGATTGCTTTAAAGGCTAATTATATGGGAATACAATGTTCAAAAATAATAAAACACAAAAGATGTGCTTCTTTGTACACATTAAATATCAAGAATGAATCAACTACTGTATTTTTGAAATAGTCACGAGTGTAATACTTTGAAACATCTACATCAGCTAAGTCTTGGTGTGGCTAAAAACAAAAAGAACAAAGCAAAACCAGCAAAGGGAAAAGCCCTGTGGGGTGAAGTCTGGAGGAAGCCAGGTGCCAACAGGTGTGCTGCTGTAACCTATTGTGGCCATAACTACAACTACACACTGAGTCCCTCGGGTCCGGCAAATCTCTGAACGTGGAGGTGGTCTCAGGGACCCCCGAACCAGCAGGTGAAGTAACCTGGCTGGGGTCACACAGCCACTTAGAGACAGAGGTCTAGTTCTAGCTGAATACTCAGTCTAGTTCCAGAGCCACTAAGCCTTCACAATTGTCCTATGAAGGCCAAGATGTGTATCACCAGGGGACCAGTGAGTCTATAAAGCAGATGATATTATAGCTTATATTTACAGAAAAATGACTGTAAGGTAGGCTCTAGCCTAACAATGTTCCTTAAAGATTTATTTATTTATCTGTCAGAGAGAGAGAGAGAGAGAGAGAGAGAACGCACACAAGCAGAGGGAGCGGCAGGCAGAGGGAAAAGCAGGATCCCCGCTGAGCAGGAGGCCGGATGCCAGACTCCACCCTAGCCCCCCACAATCATGACCTGACCCTAAGGCAGATGCTTATTGGACTGAGCCATCTAGGCATCCCTCTAGCCCAAGTATTTGTGTATGACTGACCTCACTTAAACCTCAGAGAACTCAGGGAGAGTGAGAGCTTTCTAGAGTGTTGGAAATGTTCTCTCGTCTGCTCTATTACCAGTAACTACTCACAAGGTAGTGACTAGTGCCACTGGTGAGAAACCTGGGGTCTCAGAAAGGTAACATTATTTGTCAAAGACCATGTATCTAAGAAGCAATGAATGAGGACTAGACCCAGGCAACCTCGCTTCTCCATGCGGAAATGACTCTGCTATCCTCTCGTCCCAGTGAGGTCAGAGGGGCCAGACCAGAGGAACCCACCTCCTGATTTTGGAAAAGGAGTGCCACTGAGAGAGCACATTTCTGAGCAGAGTCCTTGATCAATCCCAAGACCAGAGGCAGTGTAACAGTAGGGAGAAAGCTTGGGCCAGAGACAGTCCATCTGACAATTGATTAAATTGATGTGAACCACCATTAACTCCCAAATTTTTATACCCAGCGCTGTCGTCTACACTGAGCCCTGCCAACACCAACTATTACCTGGGTGTCTAAAAGGTATCTGAAGCAGAAACAGCCCAATCAGAAGTAAGTGTCTCCTCCCAAATAGTCTTCTAACCTCCTTGATGTGGGTAAACACAAGCATCGTTGACCTTTAAGGCATCCTCGATTCTTTCCTTTTCCTTATTTCTTACTCTTATTCATTTAAAAAAAATGTGCCAATTATTATTTCAGAGTAGACTTCAAATCTGTTTCTCCCTATCATTACTTCCACCTCTCTAATCTGACTTGTCACTGCCGTTTGCTTAGATGACTGCAGAAACCTTCTCTCAATTCATCCTGCCTACGCCCCTCAAGACACTTGAGAGTGATGATCTTGTTTTTAAACTGTCTGCTACCTGTCTCCCCCTTCTAGAACACCAGCCCCACAAAAGCAGGAGCATTCTATCTGTTTTGCTCTCTGATACATCACGAGGGCTTAGAATAATGTTTGGCCCACAGCAGGTGTCCAACAAATGTTTGCGAATGAGTAGGGAAAGGAAGAAAAAATAACTTCTCAACTTAGAAAGTTCAATGTTCGATATAAGTGGTAAAACAATACGTAGACATACAAGTAACTCAGCGGACCAGAGCACAGAATGCAGGAACAGTCCCGTTAAAGGAAAGTGAAGTCAACAATGCTTTCCTTCTTCCAAATGTATAATATATACACCTATTAAATATATAAACGTGTACATGTATAAATACACACAAAATATACAAATGATAAAGGCAGTACTTTAGTCGACTTGCATATGAATGAGAAAGATAATAAACGGCACCGTCAAGATTGGCTATCCATCTTCAAGAAAATGAAACTGCATACCTTACACCACTTACAAAACCAAGTTACAGCCATATTAGAGATTAAAACGTTTTTAATCTAAATAAAAACCCATTTACATGTCTTTTAGGTTAAGCTTAGAACACGTAAGGCCTTCGGGAGCTAGGTATGGAACAAGATTTTCAAAAGGGAACTAACCAATCATTTAACAAGGTGAAAATGTTATACCTCTTTATGGTCAACTCACCATTCACAAAGTCAAGAATGAAAGAAAGTAACCATTCACACTTCAGATGGGTGAGTTAACAGCCCTACTCTTGAAAGAGCTCCTTTCATTAATTAATGCAAATGGGCAAAAGCCTTTCCTAAGCAATTCACAAACAAAAAATATAACAGCAGCAAACATAAGGAAGAGCTCCTCACACGCCGACCACGTGACGAACTACAAAATACATGGGAGGTCTCGGTGACACAGCCTCCTCCATCAGATTAGCAAAAATGTCTAGTGCTGGGAAAGCCTTGGTGGGGCTTGTGTGTGCGTGAGAAAGAGAAAGTGCGAGCGTGTGTGCATCTTTCTACGTCCTAAGAGTTTCATCCACTTTATCTCCCTGGACAGCAGCAGAAAATCCACAAGAAAACAAACGAAACCGTAATATTCCAGCAATCCAGTATCAATCCAACAAATGACATGGAGTCCACTCCACGACTTTTTTTTGTCTTTCTTTGCTATTATGAACAACACTGCAATGATCATTCTGCAAACACGTGCTCTGATTTAGAATGAACTTGAAGAGTGGGGAATATTGGAGCAGACGTACGCAGAACTTCCAGAAAGGCTAAAAATGCGCCTTCCGATTGCGTGCATGTGCCCGTTTCTCCATCGGGATCACAGTGAATGCTGATCTTTCCAATCTTCGGTCATTTGCTTAAAAAAAAAAAAAAAAAAAAAATCCTACCTTGTTTTAATCTGTACTGCTTTGACTACTAGAGGTTGATCATCTTTTCATATAATTATTGGCCGTTTGTGTTTCTTCTTTTCTTCCTTCCTGAACAAGAATGCTTGAGCATTTGAACCCCTCTTCCGAAAATAAAGATACTGTAATTTGTAATTTTGTCATAGACGAAATGTCTTTTCCTCTAATATGCTCTCTTTTAACCTGGTCCATGGGGTACTTTTTGGTAGGGTGTATCATCTGGAGAATATAACATCTGTAAATAAATCCGAGAAAGGTCCCACGGAGGACAGAAACTCAGGCAGAGATGGATTCATTACCTGGAGTCACCTCTCTGCTTAATTTAGGCTCGGGCCCTTAGAGGAAATGATTATTGATGGGCAGGAACATGTAGAGCAGAATGGCAAATGACAGCCATGCTGACCTGGATTCAAATCCAGGGTTCCTCGCTCATTTCTTTTTTAACCCTGGATCCCATCACCTCTCTCACATGGCTACTTTGTGGATACACGCAATGAGCAAAGTCATTACTCGCCCAATACATTGTTTTCTCTGTTCCCTTTTACCAATGGAGGGGACATTTTTATGCTCTGACGCCTGGCATGTCATTTCTGGAGAAAAGATCTCAACCCACCTGAAACTCGGTCTTGTCCTCTCCATCCTGAGAAAGGGCTGAGGCTTGAGAGCGGAGAGCTGTAGGAGGAGAAGGAAGCCATGAGAAGAGGGGGCTCCCGCCTGGGCTCACTGACACACACACACTGGATCGTTCTCCTGCACCTCACTCTTCCTCTTTCCACGCCCGGCTCCGATTCTCCCCCACCGCTCCCCCTTCCTGAACTCGCACCTCTCTCCCCAGGCCTGGAGGTCCAAGTCTCCATGGTCACCTCTCCTAGGTTTTCCCAGGGTGGCAGCGATTTCATTTCTCCTCTGATCTTCCCAAGCCGGAGAAGCAGAAGATCCAGGCCTCCTTCACTCTTGAGGTTCTCCAAGCTCTGACGAGGAGTGTTGGGATGGCTCCCTGGGCTCAGAGGGAAGGACCTGCCTCCACCTTCACGCTCCACAGCCTGGTTGGTTCCCATGCTCCAGGGACCTGTGGGCTCAAGAGGGAAACTTGACTTTATGCAGGTCTTTCTTCTGGGCCCCAGAGCTCTGGGTCTCCAGTATGGTGCACACCCTCTGGACACCGACTCGGTGGGCGCTTACTGAGTCGCTGTACGCATAGTCCCTGCTCCAGAGAGACCCACGGTCCACAGAGTCAAGAACACTGCAGATGGCTGCAGACAGTCTGAGAGTTTCTGCGGGGAGGGCCTAGCAGCAGAAGTGTCGCAGTGAGACACAGGGCCCTGCAGCAGGGTACAGATGCCACAGACACGAGACCTGTGTTCTGTGAAGGGGACTCTGGACTGTGAACGCTTTACTAACGTGATACTCCAAGCACCGCAGAAATAAGAACAATCAAACATCCTGTCCTTGCGGTGCCTGGCTGGCTCCGTCAGGAGTGTGCTACTCTCATTGGGTGCAGAGATTACTAAAATAATAATAATAATGATAATAAACACCTTAAAAAAATCTCAGTCCTCAAGGATTCTATAAATCAAGACACAGATTAGCAAAGGTCTTCTACATCAGTTTGTGATCTTTTCTGTTCTGTCTTGACTTACAGACTCTTACTCAGAAGAACGCTATAAATGTAGAAAATAGAACACACAGAATTATTTTAAAGCCTAATTATACTAGAATACAATGTTCAAAATAATAAGATATCAGGGATGTGCTTCTTTTTACACATGGAAATATCAAGAATTAATTAACTACTGTATTTTCAAAATAGTGATGAGCGTAAGTAATATTTTAAAACACCTGCACCAACTATAATATAAAAATATCTATGATTTACATGGATAGCAGATTCATGGGTTCTGATAATAACTACTGTGGTTTGTCACCTGCATTCATAATGAAAGGAAATGCAATTTTTTAGTTCAATTAGTGTTTACTTTTTCCCCACTCAAGTTCATGAACCCTCTACATTACACCCATGGACTGGAGTTCAAAAGCTCTTCTAAGGGAGACCTTCTCCTGCTGCAACCAGATCAAATTAGTCATTCTGGGACCCAGAACTGCTTTAAGTTGCTGGCTTGCCACCTCTCACACAGCTGCCCTGTTAAGATCTCTAAATCATCGGGGTACCTCGGTGGGGGCTATTGGTTAAGCAGCAGGCTCTTCATTTTGGCTCAGGTCACAATCTCAGGGTCCCGGAATCGAGCTCCATGATGGGCTCCGAACTCAGCGGGGGAGTCTGCTTCAAGACTCTGTCTCCCTCTGCCCTGCCCCTCGCTCATACGTGCGCGCGCTCTCTCTCTCTCTCTGAAATAAATCTTCAAAAGGGGGAGAGAAAGAGAGATCGCTAAACCATCAAGAGAATGGGGCCTTCTTCCTCTATTCATGTTCTCCATTTTGCAAGGGCCGGGCACATTGGGCACGTTTAACAAATTCCATCACCAGGCTTGAGGCAGAGAGAAGACCCAAACTCTTGGAATCAGCCCGGGACCAGTCAGTAGGCAGCACAAACACATGGACTGCGAGTTCCCTCCCTTTCCCTCTTTGCCTGACCCACTTCCTCCTGAGACTCAAACCACAGGGCAGGTTCAGATAAACAGAAAAAAAGCACCCGGGGGGCCCCTTCCAAGACACTCCCTACACTCGATGGTTTCAGGAGCTCACGTCTCCACTTTGCCCTTAACCATCCAGTCCCAGACCTCTGTACAGCCTGCCCCGGCCAGCGCCTCCCAGTCTCCCAGTTTGCACACTGCCCTCCTGCACAAGGGACTGCCCTCTGAAGCAAGTGTGCAAGACTGGGCCGCCTATGGACCGCCTACGGGGAGGACCGAGGTGTGTAACAGTGTCCTCCAGACCGCTGCAATTGAAACCCAGCCCCTCAGGACCCTCTAGGAGGGTGCTCCAGAAACTTAACCTTCTCAAAAATCACCATGACAGATGGCTGAAACAGACCGCAGGAGCCCAGCCCCAAAGATGCTAATTCAGCAGCTCTGCAGTGGAGCCTAAGATTCTGTGTTTCGAGCAAGTTCCTAAGTGAGGCTGATACGGCTCCTCTGGACCCACACTTTATAGAAGCAGTGCTAACACACTCGCGTGTCCTTTGCCTGGCTCGCTTCCAGGGCTTTCTAGTTTACACAGAATTTCTTCGTGGTTCCTTCTCATATCCCCGACCTCCAAAAGCCAGGGCTGCCTCAAGCTTCAGTGCATGAAGTTTCTCTCTCTCTCTCTACTCATTCCCTTCCTCACTGAACCCATCCAGCCTCGGGATGTCAAACAGGGTCCATACGCTGATGACTCGAGGCCAACTCGACATGTCCACTTGGCTGTCTAGAAGATGTCTCAAACTTAACATGCCCCAAACCAAGCACAGATTTGTCTTTTCAAATAACCAAGCCACATGTTTGTTTGTTTGTTTTTTAAGATTTTATTTATTTATTTGAGAGTTCACAAGTAGGCAGAGAGGCAGGCAGGGGGAGGGGGCCAGCAAGCTCCCCATCGAGCAGAGAGCCCAATGAGGGGCTCGATCCCAGGACCCTGAGATCATGACCCAAGCCAAAGGCAGAGGTTCAACCCTCCGAGCCACCCAGGCGCCCCAAGCCATATGTTTTGATGTGCTCTTTGATTTTTTTCCCCCTCTTCTTCATACACCACATCCAACCATCAGCAAAAACCTTCAAATGCTAGCCAGAATCCAACCAATTCTCTCACTACTGTAACGGTCCAAACCACCATCATCTCTTGCCTAAACCACTGAAGTTAACTCCTAACTGGTTTCTCTGCTTCTGTTCCTGTCCCCCTACAATCTACTTCCTACACAGCAGCTGGGATGCTTTTTTCGTTTTTTTTTTTTTAAGGTTTACTTACTTGAGAGAGTGCACGCGAGAGTGCATGTGCACAGGGGGAGGGGCAGAGGCAGAGAGAATCTCAAGCAGACTCTTTACTGAGTGCAGAACCTGGTGCAGGGCCCAACCTCATGACCTTGAGGTCACGACCTGAACTGAAATCAAGAGTCAGATGCTCAACCGACTGAGCCACCCAGGCACCCCTGCTAGAATGATCTTTTATTTTTTATTTTTTTTTTTAAGATTTTTAAAATTTATTTGACAGACAGAGATCACAAGTAGGCAGAGAGGCAGGCAGAGAGAGAGGCAGAAGCAGGCTCCCCGCTGAGCAGACAGCCCGATGTGGGGCTCGATCCCAGGACCCTGGCATCATGACCTGAGCCGAAGGCAGAGGCTTTAACCCACTGAGCCACCCAGACGCCCCTAGAATGATCTTTCAAAAAGACAAGAAAGGTATGTCTCTCCTCTGGCCAAGAACTTCACCTTGCTCAAAACCTTCACCAGAGTCCTATCGATAGCCACAAGATGCCACACTATCTGACCTCCTAATACCCAACTTCCCATTTACTTTTCCTCTTTCTCTTTGGGCTCAGCCACTCTGGCCTCCTTACTGTTGTTCACATAGACCAGTCAGTCCTACCCCCCGCCTTGGGGCCTTTTCTGCTGCTCCCTTTCTCCAGGGAAATGGGCTTCTCACTTCCTTTGGGTGTCTACTTAGCACCTTTTGAGTGAAATCACCACCTGTTCACTGAAGTCATATCCTGATAATCCTACTTACGATTGCAAGTCCCTCTGCCAGCCTTCCCAAAGCATCGTCCCTGCTTCATCTTTCCCCATGAAACTTATCACCAAACCTACGATCTGATGGTCTCATTTACTATCTCTCTGTGCCCATGATAATCAGAGCTCTATGAGGCCTGGGATTTTAGTTTGCTCGAGGCACAACATGGGAACTCAACACATACATCAATGGGAAACTGGGACCAAAGTGAACTCAGCCCGCTGATATTTGGATCCTGGGATCTTCGATACCAGCTACAGAGCACAATGGTTTTGTCTGCCATGTGTTCGCTTAGTCAGTTACATGCTAAGGACCACGCTGGGCCGGTTGGGACACAGTGGTGATCGGGGCAGACAAGGACGGCGCTCGAGCAGCTGACATTCTAGCTGGGAAGACTGCACACATTCACTGGAATTCTACCATGGATCAGGTGCTTGGGTTTAAAGAAAGATACCCCTTTACCATATGGGGCTCATCCTGGGCAGAGAAAGCTGACCAGCATCACTGGTGAACCGGCAGTGGGATAAAGGGGTAATGGGAATGAGACAATGGCAAGGCAGAAACAACAGGACTAGATGAACGATTACACGCGCGGATGAAAAGGAGAACTGAAACGGGAGTCTGGAGCTAAAGTTTAAGGAAAATGGGTAAATGATGGTGTTTCAATCCAGACAGCAAGACGGGAGAGGCAGGGCTGGGAAGCTGCAGGTCTTGACTCTGGATACTGGAGTTGTGGCCTGGGGTAAGTTCCGGCTCAGCCACTCTGTAGCCACATGAACACTCGGAGACAAATCGCTAAAGGAGTCTGTTCCTCTGCAGTGAGGACGGTACTTCTTACTCGCAAAGTTGCAAGGATTCAGTCTTTCTCGCGCGCATACACATGGATATGCATTTGAATAAAGCTCATAGGCTAGTACATGGCACCTAGAAAATCCTCAGCCTACTGCTATCATCGCCGTTAACTCATTCATCTTAGCACTAACCTAGGAATACAGGCACACATCTGTTTAACGAAGACTTATTTGGTGTCTCACTATATCTTGGCGGTGTAACAAACATTCCGGACACTGAGGCAAATAAGATGGACAAGGCACTTGTTCCTACGGTGCTTGCATTCTGGTAGGTAAACCAATCTACAAATAAGGTGATTTCTGAGTATAAAAAGGGCAATGAAGAAAATAAGACCGACTGTTTACGAACCAGAACATGGGGGCTCTGGGACAGAACACAGGAGGCAGGTGTGGGAGGGACAGCATTAATCAGGTTGTCGAGGATGGTCTCTAAGGCCGATGTGAAAATAAATCAGCCGCGGGAAGATTTGGGATGGGAAGAGTACAGAGGGAGGGGCAGGTGCAAAGGCCCTGACTTCCGCTTACAACACCTCAGCATAACCGGTATAAAATAAACAATTAATGCCTAACATTACAGTTACTATAATTATTTTTTCCCTGTACCTAGCACAGCCCTGAAGTAGTGTAAGCCTGAATGATTTACTAACCCAATGAACAAGTATGAGAAGCCAGGGAGAGCTACACTAAATCAGGACACCGGGAATTGCCCCAGCTGTAGAAAAACCCACTTCTGGGGGGAAGGCAGCCATGCTGAGGGGCCTGAATGGGCATCTGTCAAGACCACGGTATGAAGAGTGAGGTCACGAGAGCAGGCCCTTGTTTGGGAAGAGAAGTGGCACTGCCATAAAACAACAAGAAACCGAAATTCTACTCCCTTGAAGCTCTAATGTCAAGAGACCAGAGGTTATTCATTTCTCTTACACCCAGTTCTCTTTGAGAAAGGAACAGTCCCAAGAAGGCAAAGCCATAAATAAAAATGAGCCAGGAGGGGCACCTGGGTTGCTCAGTGATTAAGCCTCTGCCTTCGGCTCAGGTCATGATGTCAGGTCCTGGGATTGAGCCCCACATTGGGCTCTCTGCTCAGCGGGGAGCCTACTAACACCCGTCTCTCTGCCTGCCTCTCTGCCTACTTGTGATCTTTCTTTCTCTGTCAAATAAATAAGCAAAATCTTAAAAAAAAAAAAAAGATCCAGGAGATAACAATGATTTTATCACTCTTCCCACCACACAACATGGACAAATCTCTGAGCCCAAGTTGAATGGAATCTAGCCTTCCTGTAATCTACTCCTACTTCCAGGAAGGGGACCTCTCTCCCTACAGGGCTCAGACAGAGGGTCCACACCATTCCTGCCATTGGCCTTGTCTACAAGCCTGCATTCACTGTAGCTCCCAGGAGACAATCACATGGCCAACAGACACGTGAAAAGATGCCCAACACCACTCATTATCAGGTAAATGTAAATCAAAACCATAGTGAGATATCACCTTAAACCTGTGGGAATGGCTAGACTCAAAAAGACAGGACATAACAAGTGTCTGTGAAGATGTGGAGGAAAAGGAATCCCAGTAATACAGAATGGCGCTGCCATTGTGGAAAGAGAATAGTAGGGAGGGTCCTCAAAGAATTAAAAATAGAACTACTATATGATCCAGCAATTGCACTACTGGTGCCCCGAGAGCCTAAATAAATATATACCTAAAGATATACCATGTTCATTCAATTAAAGGTTGTGGGGCGCCTGGGTAGCTCATTGAATTGAGCCTCTGCCTTCGGCTCAGGTTGTGATCTCAGGGTCCTGGGTCGTGATCTCGGGGTCCTGGGATCAAGCCCCTCATTGGGCTCTCTGCTTGGCAGGGTGCCTGTGTACCCCTCTTTCTCTGCCTGCCTCTATGCCTACTTGTGATCTCTCTCTCTCTATCAAATAAATAAAATCTGAAAAAAAAAAAAAAAAAACCACTCAAGGTTGTTATCTGATCTCTCCAATGCAACCTCCATCAAAATCTCAATAAAATATCAATCTTTTTGCAAAATCTGACACACCAATACTAAAACATACGTTGAAATAATAATAATTTTTAAAAAACCTAGACTAGTCAAAAAATTTGGACTCATTCCTTCTGACTTTAAGATTTATTCTTTTTTTTTTTTTTTTTTTTTTTTTAAAGAAGGAAGCAGGCTCCCTGCTGAGCAGAGAGACCGATGCGGGACTCGATCCCAGGACCCTGAGATCATGACCTGAGCCGAAGGCAGCAGCTTAACCCACTGAGCCACCCAGGCGCCCCTAAGATTTATTCTAAAGCTACAGTAATCAAGAAATAGTGATATTGCAATAATGGAGAAAAAGATCAATGAGAAGAGTCTTTACAACCTATGGAGTTGAAACAACTGTTAAATTCGTACGTACCCCACCTTAAATCATAAACAAAAATGCATGCAATACGATTAAAGATCTACTATTAAAAAAATATTTGAATTGAATTCACACAACATCGTAATGTTGTGGGACAGAGTGGAATTCAACCCGTGTGTCTCAGACGCTGCAATAAAACAGACCTAGCACCACCACATCAGCAAAACATTCGCTTAAAACTTGTACGGCGCTTAATAATTCTCAAGGGAACACATACAGAACATGAGAAATGAACTTCTGCAGCTCCTTATGGAAATGACTTCACAGAAAAGTCCGAAAATTCATGCAGAAGTGGGTGTGCGTCCACCGTGAAAGAATTCCAGATATCATCAATCTGAGACTGCCTGCATTGGAGTCTCCCAAACCAAGCGATGCACGTCTTAAAGCCACAACTGCTGACCTGAAACTGCGGCTTCCAAAGCTGGGGGTGCCCAGCGCAGCTGTCCGAGCCCCGCCCCACTCCATCCCAACCGGGGATGCCCAGGGCATCCGCCTCCTCAAACCTCTCCTTCGCCAGGCAGAGCTGTCGAAATCCCCTGGCTCTGACCTCCGCCACACGCCCCCTCCCCCGAGTTCCTAAAGACCCAGCCCCTGTCCCTGCGGCCGGAACCAAGACCTCCAAGAAGCCCCACGTCCCATAACCTACTCACCATCGCAGAAGAAATTATGGCACTGCTGCGGTGGCCGGAAGCGGAAGTGGGCAACTCGGGAGGGCCCGGACTACACTTCCCAGAGCCCTCTGCGGCTTACGGTATTATTTAGAGTGCGGACCTTGACGTAAAAAGCGTACACCTGAAGCCCCGCCCAATGCCAGGTGAGAGGCGGAGTACCCAGCCGGTGTGTCCTGGTGTGTGGGAGGACCCACGATGTTCTGGCTCTCAGCTTGGGAGCACCACTATACCTTTTTCTCTCTTTCCTTAAAAAGAAGTTATTACTCGCTGCTAACATGTTCACGTTGTGTCCATGTGAAAATCTGACACTACTCTCCAGCAGATGAATCCATAATGCCATCACCAGGAGACATAAAACAATGATGTTTTGGTATACATTTTATATGTATGTAATATACATTTTAATTATATATATTTCAATTCCAAAAACACTGCATGATCAACGTGAAGAAAAGATTGTAAAATGAAAAAAAGGAGGAAAAGTAAGAAAAAGAACTAAAAGTCCTCTGTAATCCTCGCACCCATAAACAAGCATCATTAATATCTTGGTCTATGAATTTTCAAATTTACTCTTTGAGTAAATATATATACAAAAATTTTTGTCCCCACAAAATTGGCATCATCAGTTTCAGACGCTTTTCTGCCTCCCACTTCATGTATCATGGGTAGCTTTCTTTTTTTTTTTTTTTAAAGATTTTATTTATTTATTTGACAGACAGAGATCACAAGTAGGCAGAGAGGCAGGCAGAGAGAGAGAGAGAGAGGGAAGCAGGCTTCCTGCGGAGCAGGGAGCCCGATGCGGGGCTCGATCCCAGGACCCTGAGATCATGACCCGAGCCGAAGGCAGCAGCCCAAACCACTGAGCCACCCAGGCGCCCCCATGGGTAGCTTTCTATGTCACTAAATAATAAATTTATTTTAAGTGCTTGCTTAGGACTCTTTAGTTTTAGATCTGTTACCCCCTAGTCCACCAACGAAGTTAGACTGCCAGTCTTAGAGTGTTAAAACTAGGAATAATTATTACCTTTAATTTCTTCCAATCTGATCGCCCAGACTTATTGATTGCATTTCTTTGCTCATGGCGATGTTGAATAAGTGTCAATATGTCAGTGGTGGGTAAACTGCCTTCTTATATCCTTTACCCATTTTTATCTTTTGTTTGTAAGTTCTCCTTGCATACAGATGGTATTGGCTCTGTCCTGTATGATGATTTTTTCTTACAGTTTGGACTTTTTTTTTTTTAAGGATTTTATTTACTTGACAGAGAGAGAAACAGTGAGAGTGGGAATACAAGCAAAAGGAGTGGGAGAAGGAGAAGCAGGCTTCCCACTGAGCAGGGAGCCAGATGCGGGGCTAGATCTGAGGACCCTGGGACCATGACCTGAGCCCAAGGCAGACACTTAATGACTGAGCCACCCAGGCACCCTTACAGTCTGGACTTTTATAAAGACGTTTTTAAAAACCACCAAACCTTTATTTGATCAAATTGATCAGTCCTTGGGGCACCTGGGTGGCTCAGTGGGTTAAAGACTCTGCCTTCGGCTCAGGTCATGGTCCCAGGGTGCTGGGATTGAGCCCCAAATCTGGCTCTCTGCTTGGCGGGGAGCCTGCTTCCCCCTCTCTCTCTGCCTGCCTCTGCTTGTGATCTCTGTCTGTCAAATAAACAAATAAAATCTTAAAAAAAAAAAGTTGATCGGTCCTTTCATTTTGGATTCTGTATTTTTCCGTATGATTATAAAGTCTCCCTTCCCTGATATCCAGTAAGTACACATCTATATTCATTTCTGTTCTAAAAATGTACCTGAGATTCATTTTAATCAGGCATGGAAACACACCCCAATACAGAAATGATAGTCATGAAGAAAGAATTTTATACTCACAGATCCCTAGAAACAGAGGGTATTGCACAATACGCAGGGCCTCAAGGAAAAGGACAAGGGTTGATCAGGAGACAGAAGAAGAGAGAACATGGTCCAGAGCCTTTACTGAGTTTTCAAGGGAAGGAATGGGTCAATCAGGGGAAATATGATGAATAAGTTTAGGACTGAATAATTTATTTTTATTTATTTATTTTTATTTATTTGACAGAGAGACACACGGTGAGAGAGGGAACACGAGCAGGGGGAGTGGGAGAGGGAGAAGCAAGCTTCCCGGGAAGCAGAGAGCCCAATACGGGGTTAGATCCCTGAACCCTGGGATCATGACCTGAGCTGAAGGCAAACGCTCAAGGACTGAGCCACCCAGGCACCCCAGGACTGGATAATTTAAATAATTCTGGTGGGCTCTGGGCTATAGGCATAGTCCATGGGTATTCAGTACCTGCTCCTGCGTTGATTTAGGGCAGTGGAATACTGCCTTGGTGTATGAGTTTGATAAAGGACATGGTTGGGGTGTGGACTCTACATTGTTTTGTTTTGTTTAAATCAAAGACACTCTCATAAAGTAGACTGTAATTTATGAATTAGCTAGCCCTGGGAGGGAGCAGACTCTCTGGGATCAAGGCCTCAAATGCCAAATCACTGAAATACAGAAAATAAGAAGATTTAGTCAATTCAACTTTCAGGGATTTTATTGTTCTATTTTATTCCTCTGTGATTTCAGTAGAATGTGTGAAGGAGAGACCCACTTTTCTTTTTCACCAAATAGCTGTCAAGTTTTCTCAGCAAAATTGACTGAAAAATTCATTGTTTCTCTACTGATCTAAAATGTCATCTTACTCATTTACTACATTATTGTATACTTACATATTTTCTGGGATACAATTGGTCTAATGATAGAGATGTCTTTCTGTGTCAGGATAAAATCTTTCAATTAGAGTTATTACTATCTTGTAACATATTTCTTTATCTCTCCCTCTGTATTCTATTTTTTTAAAAAGTTAAATCCTAGAGGGGTGCCTAGGTGGCTCAGTGGGTTAAGCCTCTGTCTTCGGCTCAGGTCATGATCTCAGGGTCCTGAGATTGAGCCCTGCATTGGGCTCTCTGCTTGGCAGAGCACCTGCTTCCCCCCTCTCTTTCTACCGACTTGTGATCTCTCTCTCTGTGTCAAATAAATAAATAAAAATCTTCTAAAAAAAATAAATCCTAGAAATTCTAGCACTCTTTTCCCGATGAACTACTGAATTGTCTTGACAAATTCTCAAGACTTGTCAAGGATTCCTGTTGCTTAGAAAAATAACCCAATCCCAGCATTACACACATCCAGGCATGTGGTCACAAACCACCCTGCTTTGCCTGAGTGTGAACAGTTTCAGTTCCCAGCCCAAGTCCTGCCATTTTTATAACTCTCTTTCTTTGTTGATGTTAATCACTCTGAAATGTCCAGCCCCTCCTTCACTTTTGAAACCTTACCCAATTTTTAAGACTCAATTGAATATCTACTTCCTCCATGGAAACTGTATGAGTTCTATGACAAATGAGTGGATAAGCCTCTGGTTCAGGAGAGTTTTAGGTGAGTACAGTTAAGGAGATCTCAGTTTTAGAACTTTCTCATTTCCCTGGGAAAGCAATACACTAGAGTGTTTTTACCTGCAGAACTAAGGAAGAGTCCCTGTAAGAGGAGGGCAGATCAATCTGTCCCAAGGCTCTAGATGAAGTCCCAACCTGCACCTCAAGTTTACCTGTCGTGACGAGCTCGTGTTAAATATGAAGTGGGGTAGTATCACTTGAAGGAACACAGTGATAAGCAGAAATCAAGTAAGTAGAAAACAGAAAACCAATGATACCAAAAGACAGATATCTGAAAGCATCAATAAAATTGATAAACCAAGAATAAAGAGAAGACATGATCAAAATCAGAAATGAAAGAGAAGATATCACAACTGTCAATCAGACAAAACTAAAAAGAGTTACAAAAGGACATTATGAATAATTTTGCACCATCAAATTAGACTATGGAGGTGAAATGAATAAAATCCTAGTAGGGCATCAATGATCAAAAATGACTCAAGAAGAAATAGAAAAATCTGACTAGACTTATAACAAGTTAATACGTTGAATTAGTCATTAAAAATCTATCTACAGGGGCGCCTGGGTGGCTCAGTGGGTTAAGCCGCTGCCTTCGGCTCAGGTCATGATCTTAGGGTGCTGGGATCGAGTCCCGCATTGGGCTCTCTGTTCAGCGGGGAGCCTGCTTCCCTCTGTCTCTCTCTGCCTGCCTCTCCATCTACTTGTGATTTCTCTCTGTCAAATAAATAAATAAATAAAATCTTTAAAAAAAATCTATCTACAAAGAAAAGCCCAAGCCTAAGCTGCTTTGTTGGTAAATTCTATCAAGTATTAAAGGAAGTAAAAATAATAAACATACACAAAACTCCCCAGTTCAATCTATGAAGCCAGTATTACCCTGATTTCAAAGTCAAACAAAGATATCATGATGAACAAAATTAAAGACCATTATTCCTGATGAACAAAGATGTAAAAATCCTTGACAAAATATTAGCAAACTGAACTCCCCCATGACCAACTGGGATTTATACCAGGAATGCAAAGTTGGTTTAACATCTGAAAACTAAATCATATAAAACATCAGATCAATATAATAAAGGACCCCCCAAAAATGATCATCTCAATAAGGCATAGGAAAAACACTTGAGAAATGAATGTTCATGACAAAGACAAAAGCTTTTAACAAAATAGGGATATGAAGGAACTTCCTTGACTTGATAACAAAATCTACATCTAACAGATCATTTGAGACTAGAACTAAACCCTTTTGCTTATCTTAGTATCTTCAACAAAGATACTAAGTTTTGCTTAGAGTAGCCATAAATCCAAACACTGCAAATACTCAGTGTCTCTAGATAGTGTTAGGTTTTGGGCAAGGAGTTCAGAACCACTTTTCTAATATAATAGAACTAAAAACAGACTTTTAAAGCTTTTCTGTATCTTAGACTCAACTTCCATTGTCTTTGACTGTCCGCCGCCAGGCCTCTCTTGCTCCACCACACTAGAGAAGATAGGGGAATTGTCTGTGTGTGTTCACCTAAATGCCCAATTTTCACTCTCCCTGAATTGTGTGGTTTTAGGTCCCAGTGAATTAGTGACCATTCTCAAGATCAGCTGAGATTATCCTGAACACAGGAGGGTCTGAATCTAATATTTTCCAGATATTGTATCTGTCCCTCTGTGTAAAGTTGTTTTTCTATAAGTCTCCAAACTCCCTGACAAGGCAGGTTCTATCTATGTCCTATATCTTAAGACCTGAAGACTGTACACTTTAGGGAGTATTGTTGTCATGCACTCTGGTAGTTTGGGGAGGTCATGAACAAGGTTAACATCCATTTCATCATTTCCTAGAGAACTCAATAATAAGTAATTCCTTTTCCAGGTGTGATGAGGACTGGTATTCTCAGCAGCATAACCTTGAGCTGATCTTCCATGAGAATGGAAGCAAAGTCTGTTTCCTGTGAGTTCCACACCTCTATGATACTGGGTGCCTCAGCTGGGGTCCCCAATCTGTCATGATAGGACAACAGGCCCTATTCGTGACCATTCAAATGTGTCCTTGCCTGAGACAGTACTTTGGTCCATCTGGCCAAGGTCATTTTACCTGTTAATGATTTAATCTGTTGCTTTAATGTTCTATTTTTGCTATCAACCTTGTTACTAGTGTGTTATAGGACAGATGAAACTTCCATTTAATGGTATGGTTTTTGCCTAGTCTGGGATAACTATGACCTTTGAAATGTAATGCCCGATTATCATCTATTCAATGAGGGTATCCATACGCAATACTCAAGTTTCTCTAACCCCCTAATGGTGGCAGCCTCAGCCTGGTTTATATGGGAGCAGGAAAAAACTTGGGTGAGGCCAGATGCAATGTCCATATAAACCAGTCATATTGGAACACTCACTCGTGGGGGAAGGGGGGAGAAAATCAATTTGCCAATCCCTCAACAGTTAGGAACTCCAGGGAATGGTCCCAGATACTCTGGGCGGTGGCCTCGGGTGTTGTTTGGAACAGACAGGACAGACTTGCTGCATTAAGCAAAGGCAATCCAGCATCCCTGGCAATATGCCATCCCACTTGGGCATTGCAATGATTATGCTCCATATGCTGAAGGATCGACAGCTAAAGCTTCTACGTGAGCCAGGGCATCAGCTTCCTGACTATAAGGGCCTACCCGTGCCTTGTGAGCCAGAACATGGAAGACAGTAAGGGTTGTCTAAGGCTCTTGTAGATGGACCCAAAGTCTTGCCATGTATCTTAACCCTACAAGAGATTATTCATAATCATCCAACCCTCAGCTTCCCACTGTCCAAGTCATAGGGTTAATCCCTTTAGAACAGCCCAGCTCTTAGAGTAGCAGGGTTCACAGAGTCATCAATCACCAGCCACACTGCTCTGAGCTCAGACCACTGGCTGCTCCCATTTGTTTCTGTTTCCATCCAGAAGGTGTCGGTGTTGGACTGAAGAGGACTGCGATCTGTGTGGATGGATTCCCTTGACTAGACCCATCCACATACCAGGCACCAGCAGGACTCTCCCCTGACCCTTCCTTACAGGCTGTGAGGCTGCCCTAGGAATAGGGGGGAAAGGAATCTGGAGGATAATATACCCCATAGGGCTTAGCAGCACCCCATTTCTAGAGACAGAGGGCTTGTGGACAGGGCACTCCTCTGCCGCAAATCAACACGCCACTTAGTCAAGGGAGGATCTGAGCCATGGCGAAGGTGGGTGTTGTCTCCATGTCTTGTTTCTGCCACAGTGCCCAGGCTGTATCTTCTGGAATCACAGACACATTTAACTCAGATGGGAGCCCTATTTGACAGCTGCCCAGAGCTTCAGTCCGCTTCACTAGTATTTCTGTCTTCTCAAAGACAGCCTGCTGCTCTGATCCCCAGACCCCCATGTGCCCTTGCCTTATCAGGTGTCGTAAGAGGTGGAGGCCGTGTCAGGTGTGGAAAAGAAGTCCCTCGTAAGCCCCAACATCCTTACAAAAGGGTGAACATCTTCCATATTCTAAGGGGCTGGGTAGGCTTGCATCTTACCAATCACAACTTCAGGGTCAACACTGGTCTGAGCCCACAAGACAACTCCCAGAAGCTTTTTAGTGGTGCCTGGATCTTGAATTTTCTATGGGTTCACTGCCTTACCTCTCCCTCACAGATGCCCCAGCAGAGCCTGTGAGGTGTCCTGAAACAGAGGCAAATCTTCATATGTTAACATTATAACATCAGTGGTAAATGTTGTGCTTATGTGTATTTTACCACAATGTTTTAAAAATAGAAACATAAAATCCCCTGTAATAACATGACATAAAGACTATTGATGTGTATAAACACACACACACACACACACACACACACACACACACTGTATGTTCTTGCAATCTCATTAATGTGGGGAAAGAGAACAGGGACAGGTCTTGGCTACCATCCCATGACATACAGTGGGGCTATGCAGGTAACCTTGGGGGAGCACTTGAAAGCTCCATTGTTTCCATGCCTTCACATGGATTTTGTGACTCAGTGGCCAGAAATATACTTAAAAAGGCATTTTCTTTTTTTTTTTAAAGATTTTATTCATTTATTTGAGAGAGATAAAGATCACAAGTAGGCAGAGATGCAGGCAGAGAAAGGGGGGAAGTAGGCTCCCCGCTGAGCAGAGAGCCTGATGCGGGGCTCGATCCCAGCACCCTGAGATCATGACCTGAGCTGAAGGCAAAGGCTTAACCCACTGAGCCACCCAGGCGCCCCCTTAAAAAGGCATTTTCTAAGTCCAGCAGAGCATGGTACATTCCTAGGAATGTGGCTAAAACATCTGAGATGGTGGCAGTGTTGGGCACAGCCACATGGATGGGGAAAACTACCTTATTTAGGACACTAAAATAAGCTACCTTATTTGGTGCCATCTGGGGCTTTTCTACTGGTCATACTGGGCTATTGAAACTCCCATGGGCAAGGTGTAAAATACTTACACAGTGTAGTTCTCAGATGGTTTCTCAATGCACCCAACAATTTATACTGTTTGATACATACCATTCTATGCGGGGATGGCGGGCTTATTGGTTGCCAGTTGGTACTTGCCCTCAGCATGGGTTTGATTACTCTAACCTGAAGGTATCAGAGATTTGAAGTTTGATCTTGTAGGATATCAATGCCCAATATGTTCTCTGGTATCGGAAAGATAAAAACCTCATAAGCTCAGGTGGGGTGGGGAATGCCCAAGAGAGCCTTTCTGACTCTGTCCTACAGAACTATACATGGCACTGAAGGGGGCAGGAAACCTCTGTGGGTTACTAAATATTAAAGTACCTTGACCTTAGGATCCACCAGAGCTGTCAGCATTTTATGTATTTCTGGAGGACCAGTGGATAGTGAGCTCAACAAGGGACCTCTGGTCACCTCCAATGGCCCTTCCCTGGAGGCAGACTTGTCCCGCATCTTATGTCCAGGATGAGGGGGCACCCATCCCACCAGGGATGATAGGAGCCAATGAGATAGGTCTAAAGTGTTGCTCTGGTTTTAAGGCTTTCTATAGGCCAACCCAATCTATCTGTTTAGGCAGGGTCCCTGCAGCAATGAGATCATACCGTATTTGCCTCCAGGTTATTCTGACTGGACCCTATATAGGGAGTTGGGATAGCCTTTTGGATTTCTGGGCTTCCTCTCTATCTCTAGCCTTCCCAGTCGCCCATGTCCGTTCCCGGGACTTGTCAGTTTCCCCCAGCTCAGCAATGGATTGCCCAACATGGTAAATATCTTACCTCATAACAGGGCTCAGCATGGATACCAGTATTGGGGGGGCAAACTGGAGAATCTTGGCTTTTATCCCTGGAGTGAATGTGTTCTATCAGGACCTTCAAAATCAGGAGCTCAGATCACTTGTCTCATTCCCAGATCCCTGAGATTTTGTTATACCTCCTCCATAGATTTCCAAGGTCCCATATACCCAGGGAGACAATTCTTCATGGGATCAAGCCTCCCTCCAGGATAAAATAATCCAACCTATCAGGAAGTGAGTATCCTGATTCCTGGGCACCACACAGGTGCTGCCAGAGAGCAGGGGGCCTGGTGATGCTCATTTTCTTTGCCCCCTGCTGGGTCCCTGGTATCCTACAGCGGCACCAACAATGCCAGGATATTTTCCCTGACCTTTGCTGAAACGTGGCAGCTCTATATCAATAAGTTCAGTGGGCATGGATTCTCTTAATAAATTACACTAAACGGTAACTGTAACCTGCTTTGTCTCCTAACACAGGCCAGACTCCTAACACACTCCTAACAGACTCCTGACACAGGCCCCTGCCCGTCAGCAAACCCGCGTTCCCAGTGTTATTTCCGTGCATCCCTCCTCCTTCCTGCTACAGTTGCATCTCCCAGGGATGTTTGCAATTATCCGTGTCCACAAAGCCGCCATGGAAACATCTTCCCGCGCACCTGAATTCATCCCAATGATAATACACATGAAAGGCATCCCGGGTGGAACTTCTTTCTAAGAGATCCGGGTGCAGGAAAGAAACTAGGAGCAGCCATGAAACGTGTCACGTGGGTCCCACGAGGCCCTGGGCTGGGGGAGAGGGGAAACCATGACTGGAAGGGTCGAACCACAGGCGCCACAGGGACAGGTCCCGGGTGATGACGCTCTGGTTAGGGAGGCCCATCCCCCCGCCCCCCTTCCTAGGATACAGAGACTGGCTGCAAGCCTTCCATCACTGCCGCGCATGCGCGGTGGTAAAAAACGAGGTCACATTCCCACAGCCAGGTGGCGCTGTTTTCTGCTTCTGCAGGAACTGTGTTACTGGAGGTTCCCACGGGGATTCCACCCAGCACATGTGCATGCACCCAAAGAGGTATGCCACAACCCTGTCCCTCTCCCATGCTCTGATCTGCAGTTTTAACTGGTCCTTTACACGGTCTTGGGCCTCAGCACCTGTCCCTAGCCCCGCCCCCCACGGAAACATCCAGGCCTGAACTACCATTGATTACTAGAAGCTACAAAGAACTACCTTCGCCAACCCGGGGTCTTCAGCTCAAGCACCACGCAGCCTCACAGTGGATCCGGGGATTCCTTGTCTAAACACCCACGTAGTACCCCTCCACCCCAACCAGGTTCCTTAATCCAGCAAGCCCAAATCATCGTACCTAATAAACACATAAGTATACCACGATTAGACTCCGGAGGAAACCTTGACTATCTTCAAGTTTGTTCTAACCTAGAGCCGCGACTCGTAGGTTCCCCGGCCTCCCCCACCCCACGTGGTCACCACCAGATTCCTCCTGTTTGCGGTATTCCAACTCAAACATACAAAAGCTTCACCCAATTGCTGGTGTCTCCACCGATCTGGGTCTGCAGGCCACTTACTAGAAAAAACCTTCACAGTTTATTATTTTTGCGCCCACAAACCATCACTCCCTTCACCCCTTACTTCCACCCATCTGAACATCCTGGGACGCTCCCACTACACAAGGGACATAGCACTGAGGCCGTTTCCCCTGGACAACCTCAGTTAGCTCCTGAACCCACCCGCCTGTCAAGAACGGTGCTTCCCGGAACCACTGCCTCTCAAATTCCTTTACATGTGGGCACGTGCACAGCTCCATCCCTCCGAGAACTTAGATCTCTAACCTGGGTTTCCACCAAGACGAGTTTCATAACCTCACCCACCACCATTTTTTCCCATATCCCGGGCCTGGCCCACAGAGTCTGAGGTCATGTTCCTGCCTGCATCTTTGAAGAGGAAAGGGGGCCTGTCTAGCTGTTTTTCTCTCCGAACTTCTTAGTTTGCAGTCCTTCTGAATTCTGGACTCTCAAACCCAACACCCCCAAAACAAATAATCCAGTTAAAAAATGGGCAGAAGACATGAATAGACATTTTTTCCAAAGAAGACTATGTCTGAAAGACACAAAAAGATGTTCAACATCACTCATCATCAGGGAATCGAAACTACAATGGGATGTCACCTCAGACCTGTCAGAATGGCTAAAATGAACAACACAGGAAACAACATATGTTGGCGAGGATGCTGAAAAAGGGGAACCCTCCTACACTGTTGGTGGGAATGCAAACTGGTGCAGCCACTGTGGAAAACAGTATGGAGGTTCCCCCAAAAGTTAAAAACAGAACTACCATACACTACTGGGTATTTACCCAAAGGATACAAAAATGCTGATTCCAAGAGACACATGCACCCCAATATTTATAGCAACATTATCCACAATAACCAAATTATGGAAGAAGTCCAAGTGTCCATTGACTAATGGATGGGTAAATAAGATGTGGTGTGTATACACACAATGGAATTTACTCAGCCACCAGAAAGAATGAAATCTTGCCATCTGCAACGATGTGGATAGAGCTAGAGTGTATTATGCTAAGAAAAATAAATCAGAGAAAAACATATACCATATTATTTCACCCATAGGTGGAATTTAAGAAATGAAACAGACAACCATAGGGGGGAAAATAGAGAGGAGACCCGTAAAACAGACTCTTAACTATAGAGAACACACCGCTAGAGGGAAGGTGAGTGGGGGATGGGCTAAAGGGGTGACAGGTACTAAGGAGGGCACTTGTGATGAGCACTGGGTGTTACATGTAGGTGATCAATCACTGAATTCTACTCCTGAAACTAATATTACACTAGATGTTAACTAACTAGAATTTAAATAAAAACTTGAAATGACAAAAAAAGAAAAGAAAACTGAAAACACAACCTACCAAACTTATGGGATGTAGCTGAAGCAGTTCTTTTAGGGGAATTGATAGCTGCAAATGCCTATATTAAAACAACAAGAATGTCAAGTTAATAACCTAACTTTTTCCTTTCAGACAATGAAATAAAAACAAATTAAAGCAATCATGAAGAAATAGGATTTGAGCAAATAATGAAGTACAGAATAACATTAGAGAAAAATCAATGAAACCAAAAGTAGGTTCTTTGCAGAGATCAACAAAATGTACAAATCTTTAGCTAGACTAAGGAAGTTAAAAAAAAGAAAGAAAGAAAAAACTCAAATTACTAAAATCAAAAATTAAACTGACTACTGATTTATTTTTAAAATCATTTTAATCAAAATAAATTTTTAAAATTTATATTAAAATTTAAAATTAAAATTTTTAAAATTTTAAAATCAAAATTATTACTGAACTTTATGATACAAAGAGGATTATATGGGAATACTAAGAACTACTACATGCCAACAAATTAGATAATTAGTAAGTTTCTAGAAAGACACAAATAATCGAAATTGACTCAAGAATAAAGAGAAAATCAGACTAGACTAATGATAAGAGAATTAATGATTTTTAAAAGCACAAATAAAACTCCAGAATTAGTGGCAATTCTTTTTTTTTAAGATTTTATTTATTTGATAGAGAGAGAGATCGAGAGATCACAAGTAGGCAGAGAGGCAGGCAGAGGAAAAGGGAAGCAGGTTCCCCACCAAGCAGAGAACCCGATGCGGGGCTTGATCCCAGAACCCTGAGATCATGACCCAAGCCGAAGGCAGAGGCTTAACCCACTGAGCCACCTAGGCACTCCATTAGTGGCAATTCTTCACAAAAATGTAAGACAAGGAAGCATATCCCAATTCATTTATAAGGCTGATACTGCCAAAAAAAAATCAGGGAATGATATATCTCAAGAAAACTATATGCCAATGTCTTTCATGAATATAGATGCAAACATTCTCAAGAAAATACTAGCAAATAAAAATGTCTTGTGTAAATCATGCATCTGATAAGAAGCTTATATTTTGAATACAAAAATTGTGCTTATAACTCCATAATAAAGACAACCCAACAAGCAAATGATATGAATACACATTTCTTCAAAGAAGAAATACAAATGGATTAGAAGCCCATTAAAGGATGGTCAGTGTCATTAGCCCTTGGGGAAATATGAAAATCAAAGCCACAATGAGATACCACTAGGATGGCTAGAACAAAAAATACAGGTAATAACAATTGTCAAGGATGTAGAGAAATTGTAACCCTTGCAGGCTGCTGCTGGATGTGTAAAATGCTTCAGTCACTTTGGAAAACAGTCTGGCTCTTCCTCAAACATTTAAACAGAAAGTTTCCATACATTTGGAAATCCCACTCTCAGGTAGGTACCAGAGAGAAAACATGTGTTCACACAAAATCTTGCACATGAAAATAAGGTACAGAAACATTATTTATAATAGCCAAAAAGTACAAATAAGCCCACATCCATCAACCAATGAATGGATAAAGAGAATGTGGATTCAGTGGATTATTATTCGATAATAAAAAGGAATGGTGTTCAGTCAGAATGGCAAAGATTGACAAGGCAGGAAACAACAAGTGTTGGAGAGGTTGTGGAGAAAGGGGAACCCTCCTACACTGTTGGTGGGAATGCAAATTGGTGCAGCCACTTTGGAAAACAGTGTAAATATTTCTCAAAAAATTAAAAATAAAGGGTACCTGGGTGGCTCAGTGGGTTAACCCTCTGCCTTCAGCTCAGGTCATGATCTCAGGGTCCTGGGACTGAGTCCTGCATTGGGCTCTCTGCTTGGCAGGGAGCCTGCTTCTTTTCCTCTCTCTCTCTGCCTGCCTCTCTGCCTACTTGGATTTCTCTCTGTCAAATAAATAAATAAATAAAATATTTAAAAATTAAAAATAGAGCTACCCTATGACCCAGCAATTGCACTACTGTGTTTTTATCCCAAAGACACAGATGTAGTGAAAAGAAGGGCCACATGTACCCCAGTGTTCATAGCAGCAATGTCCACAATAGCCAAACTGTGGAAGGAGCCAAGATGTGCTTCAACAGACGAATGGATAAAGATATGGCCATATATACAATGGAATATTACGCAGCCATCAGAAAGAATGGATACCCACCATTTGCATCAACATGGATGGGACTGGAGGGGATTGTGCTGAGTGAAATAAGTCAAGCAGAGAAAGTCAATTATCATATGGTTTCACTTACTTGTGGAACATAAGAATAGCATGGAGGACATTAGGAGAAGGAAAGGAAAAGTGAATTGGGGGATATCAGAGGGGGAGATGAACCATGAGAGACTGTGGACTCCAAGAAACCAACTGAGGGTTTTGGGGGGTGGATAGGAGTGCCCGGTGGTGGGTATGAAGGAGGGCACGGATTGCATGGAGCACTCGGTGTGGTGAATAAACACCGAATGTTGGAACACTGCATCAAAAACTAAGGATGTATTTTATGGTGATAACATAACACAATAAAAAAAACAAAATAAAGTAAAATAAAAAGGAATGGTGTTGTGGTACACTCCACAAAATGAATAAACCTTGAAAACATTATACTAAGTGAAAAAGCCAGTAACAAAAGTTCACATATTATATGATTCTATTTATATATAATGTCCAGAATAGGCAGAGCCTCAGAGACAGAGAGATTACTCGTTCCCTAGGGCTGAGGGTCGGGAATGTTGGACATAAGGTGAGAAGTGACTGCTAATGTTTATAGGGTTTCTTTTTTTTTTTTTTAAGATTTTATTTATTTATTTGACAGAGAGAGAGAGAGAGAGAGGAAACAAGTGGGGGAGTGGGAGAGGGAGAAGCAGGCTTTCCCCTGAGCAGGGAGCCCAATGCGGGGCTCAATTCCAGGACCCCAGGATCATGACCTGAGCCGAAGGCAGATGCCCAACGACTGAGCCACCCAGGCACACCCTTTACAGGGTTTCTTTTGAGGGTGATAAACTTGATTGTTGTGGTGGTTACACAACTATATGCATACACAAAAAATACCAAATTGTATATTTTTTAATCTTCTTAAATTCAATTAGTTAACATATAGTGTATTATCCATTTCAGAGGTAGAGGTCAGTGATTCATCAGCTGCATATAACACCCAGTGCTCTTTACATCACATGGCCTCCTTAATGCCCACCATCCAGTTACCCCAACCCCCATCCCCTACTCTCCAGCAACCCTGTTTGTTTCCTAGAGTTAAGAGTCTGTCATGGTTTGACTCCCTCACTGCCTTCATCTTGTTTTATCTTTTTCCGCTCTTCTCCTGTGACTTGGGAGATATGGCCAGTAAGTACATCATGCTGATCAGTGGTTTGGCCACATCTTGGAATAAAAGGACAATAATGCCGAGTGGTTGGAAGGTCGTGCCTATGTCCAAGTGAGACTTGATTTGCATGTGAGGACCCAGGAGGAGATCTGAGAGTCACTCCTGTGAAGAAAGGAGACATTGGGGATGCCTGGGTGGCTGAGTTGGTTGAGCGACTGCCTTCAGCTTAGAGTCCCACATTGGGTTCCCTGCTCAGTGGGGACTCTGCTTCGCCCACTGACCTCTCTCCTTTCATGCTCACTCTCTCTCTCTCAAATGAATAAAATTTTAAAAAGAAAGAAAGAAAAAAGAAAAAAGGAGACATTGGGAGGGAACCTAGTGAGGTCTGTGAGTTAATAAATGTCTTCTGTGGATGATGGGCTGACTGTCACAGAGACCTGGGCAGGGTGCGAGAAGAGCTAGACAAAACAGGGGACACTCTGAGTTCTGGGGGTGAAGAGATAAGAGGCACCGGGGAGGAACCCCGTGAAGTCCGTGAGTTAGTGTTTCCCGTGGTTAATATGCTGAGTCTCACAAAAATCTGGTGATGGCTGGAGAGTAGCTAGGTGACTTGGGAGATTCTCTGAGTGATGTGGGTGAAGTGCTTGGTGATGAAAGTAAGAAGACAGAGTATGCTGTCCAGAGGTATGGTGACCCTGAGGAAACCCTAGAAGACACAGCCGACGCCAGTGGCTTTGGTGATTGTCGGGCATGGTTTGGTGAGGGCAGTGTGAAGTTGTGGGATGCCGGTAATGATGGAGGTGAATCTGGTGACCTTCTGGGAGTACACAGACCAGCCACCCCGATAAGGAGTTTTCCATTATGGACGTGTTGCTGGGAGAGGGGAATGAGAAGCTGCCTGAGGTTGGCTGTAGTTTTCAGTGTCTGGGCTGCGGGACCCTTCAGAGCGGCCAGATCCACTCTTCTCTGATGCAGTCGTGACTCCAGCTCCCATCCTGCTCCTTCTCTGACCCCAGAAACGGAGAGCAGTGGGGTGTGTGTGTGTGGGTGTGTGTTGTGGAGGGTGGGATGCCCTCTTAACAAATGCAAGAGTAAACGAACGAAACACACAGACAGACTTACCTACCAAGTGTTCCGTCCTGTCCTGAGTTCGACTCCACGCAGGTAGAACTCTGGAAGAAACGACTGCAGGCTGCTTGGACAGATGGTTCTGAGCGCTGCTCTCCTGAGATGATCCGAGCGGAAGGCCCCGCGAGTTTTAATACCAGAAGGCGGGGCCTGGGCGGGGCTTTACACCTGCTTCCCCTACTTCAGGTCCAGCGGCCCGACTCCGTCCAGCAGAAATTTGAAGCCGAGTTTCAAGTTTGGGACAAACTTCGATTGGCTTTGAGTTCATGTTTACAATATGGAAAAATTTAAGGTAAGAACTTAGAACTTTTGTGAGCTAATTATAAATTAACTCCGTTTAAACATTTCTACCGCGGCGATTCTGAGATTGTGAGCCTGGACCACAACGGCAATGGGTGCAAATCCTCAAACCCCAGCCGAGACCTCCTGAATCAGAAACCCTGGGTCAGGTTTCTGGGGACTCAGAATTCTGTGTTATAAGAAACCCTCCCTCCTTTTCTGATGCAAGGCAAAGTTTGAGAACCACCTGTGTAGTGGAAAAGAATTTTTTTTTTAAAGTTAAGCTATACATTGTATAAATAAAATTATTTTCTTATCTGGGGACATAGGAGCTAGGTGGGTGGAGATCAATTGCATTTTGGTGATTAGGTTAGGAATTTGAACCAATGTTTCCAAACAATCAGATCACAAATGCCTATTTATAAATAGGCATTTATAAATCTAATTCATTGTTTAAATCATATGAAATTGTTTAAATTGTTTGATATGCTAATTACTGAGAATTGCAGGGCTCAAGTGTGACACATAAGTGATTTTTTAAAAAAAGATTTATGGGGGCGCCTGGGTGGCTCAGTGGGTTAAAGCCTCTGCCTTCCGCTCAGGTCATGGTCTCCGGGTCCTCATTGGGCTCTCTGCTCGGCAGGGAGCCTGCTTCCCTTCCTCTCTCTCTGCCTGCCTCTCTGCCTACTTGTGATCTCTGTCAAGTGAATAAATAAAATCTTTTTTAAAAAAAAGATTTATGATCTCTCTCTCTCATATAAATAAATAAAACCTTAAAAAAAATAAAAAGGATTTATTTGAGGGAGCGGGAGAGAGTAGGGGGGCTGATCCCAGGACCCTGAAATCATGACCTGAGCCAAAATCAAGGGTCTGTGGCTTCACCAGCTAAACCACCCAGGCACCCTGTGACAGCTAAGTGATTTTATGTAAATGTTAACATCAGAACGTAAATCTTATTTTCCACCCTCATGTGCTTGTGGGCTTATTCAGGGTCATCCCCTTCCTGTCTCCTGGGTTGGTGTCTCAATTGCAAAGACTTTCAGAGACATTACGAGGGAGAAGGAGTTTATGTCTGACACTCTTTCACCATCCAGCACCTTGTTAAAGAAATATCACCATTTGCTTTATTCTTTCATTATAATTCTTTTCCAAGCTTCCTGAAATGAATAAAAAAAAAAAAGCTTCTCTTTTTCATTAACATATAGGAAAAATGGTGGTGACAATCCATGATCTGCTGCCATTGTTTTAAATTTGATAAATTTTCCCATTTCTTTTAACCCTAGATCACAGTAGCTATTTTTAATCTGTATTTATTATGTTAAATCCAGCTTATGAACCATGAAATTGCATTAATATATTGGAAACATTCTTTTAGCTTAGTAAATGATTCATCTTACCTTATATCAATAGGCATTTATAAAGTGCCCATCACTTTTATATAACATTCAACACATTACATTACACCAGGAAATCTAATATCCAGCCACATAATACCTTCCTTCACATGATACATACAGAGTATGAGATCAGTTAAAATCCCCCCCCCCCGCATGTTTCTCTTGATCCCCTTTGTCTTCCTGAAGATAAGGCAAATTGAAATGGACAGACTTGAAACTTTGTTCAATCCGGCTCCATCTCTACAATGTGGCTGAAATTGATCCAAGTTCCTTTAAAGACATGACCCTCTCTATTTTCCAGAAATAATGACAATATCATCATCTTTTCCTAACTTTGAATATTTTTCTGTGAATGGGGGGGGGTGCGGGAGGATTATTTAAATACTTGGAGTTAAGGGTAAAATCATGGATTATACTGCAAGTTTATGAAATAAAGCCCTAGGCTTTCTTTGTGATGGGACAAAGCTGGCCCTGCCCCTGGCCAGACCATTATTTTCCTAATTTAACAACCCTCTATCTACTCACTCTACTCAGATTTCTACTTTATAGTGGTTGTGATCTCTGCCTGATCATGTCAGGTAGTATGTGGGCTCCAAATCTTGAGATGTACATTTCGAAGATTCCTGTCACTCTCGCCAGCAAGAAGGACTAGGAGACCTCAGCGAAGCAAGCTTTATTTCTGGGTAGCTGTTGGGATCTCCCCTTTCACCGCCCACGCATGTGTATATATACCAAAGTTGTACAACCAATCACTTACAGCCACATAGATACAAGAGGCATTTTGGACTACTTCCTTAATCCTCAGTTCCGCCTACTGGCTCGCATCCAGCTGCCATCTTAATGGCGTGTTTACTTTTGGGCACCGACAATTCCTCCAAGCATACCAATGCATCTTCCTAGGAGAACATTCTCTTCTGATTGAAACTACTAGACCACAGAAAACAGGGAAGAACAGATATAGAGATAAGACCTGGGAATTATAATTGAATGTGGTGAGGGGCACCTGGGTGGCTCGGTGGGTTAAGCCTCTGCCTTCGGCTCAGGTCATGATCTCGGGGTCCTGGGATCGAGTCCCGCATTGGGCTCTCTGCTCAGTTGGGAGCCTGCTTCTCTCTCTCTCTGCCTACTTGTGATCTCTCTCTGTCAAATAAATAAATTTTTTAAAAAAGATTTCTAAAAAAAATAATAATTGAATGTGGTGGGAATTATAATTGAATGTGGTAGACATGAGGCCTTTAGGGTCCTGATCTACCAGGAACAGAAGGTAATTGTTGGACAAGGAAGAAATAACAGCTCCACACAGGGAATATTTTTGTTAGTTTGTTTCTCTGTTGAGTAACATAGATTTTTTATCCTACAGACATGTAGGATCTGATGTCAGTTGTTGGTCAAACAATGCCATTACAAACTCTTTGTAAAACATTTTATTTTATTTTATTTTAAAGGTTTTATTTGTGAGAGAGAGCACATGCACAAGCAGGGGGAGCAGCAGGCAGAGGGGGTGGGAGAAGCAGGCTCCTGGCTGAGCAGGGAGCCTGATGCAGGCCTCCATCCCAGGGGGGCTGATCCCAGGACCCTGAAATCATGACCTGACCCAAAGGCAGATGCTTAACTGACTGAGCCACCCAGACATTCCTTTGTAAAACATTTTAAATGTCTGCATGATATTTCTATCATGGATAAGCCAAATTTTTCTATCCGTTTTGCTAATGTTGACATTTCTTTTTTTCTTTACCAATTTTTCATTATTATATTGGAGTGATGCTCCCTGGGCATTTATCCTTGTCAAGAGAAATGACTGGAGCAAAGGACCTAAGTATTTGAGTGGCTCTTGATACATATTGTTACTTTCTAGGAAGGCTGTCTCAACCTTGATTGTCTTAGCAGCATGAATGGAAATGTGGGTCTCACCAAACTGTGCCTTCTGTACCTCCATCTCTGGAACTGGACTGTACAATTAAAAAAAAAACTCTTCTTTTTAATCCGATATCACAAATGAGATTAAACCTTATTTTCATACATCTTAATCACTGAGTCAGTTTTGTGTGTGTATATGTGCGTGAGGAAGGTGGATCAGTAATATTTTCATTGTATGGGGTTGAGAAAAGCCTTTTAGGTTCATCTCTGAAGCAAAACTTTGCTGGACAGTCTTTGGTGATCGTACAAGGCAGGTTCTAGCCCCCCCCCCCTGTTGAAGGTCCTTAGAGGGGCTGATTATGGAGTGCTAGGGTTGCTCAGGTGTTGACTCTTGGTTTCAGCTCAGCTCATGATCGCAGGATCGTGAGCCTCACATCAGGCTCTGTGTTCGGTGCAGTCTGCTTAGGTTTCTCTCTTTCCCACTGTGCCTCTTCCTACCCTGCTTGCCTGCATTTACACTCTAAGGTAAGTAAGTTGAAAACAGAGACAGAGGCAAACCATGAGAGACCCTTTTTTTTTTTTTAAAGATTTTATTTCTTTATTTGACAGACAGAGATCACAAGAAGGCAGAGAGGCAGGCAGAGAGAGAGAGGGAAGCAGGCTCCCCGCCGAGCAGAGAGCCCAATGTGGGGCTAGATCCCAGGACCCTGGGATCATGACCTGAGCCGAAGGCAGAGGCTTAACCCACTGAGCCACCCAGGCGCCCCACCATGAGAGACTCTTAACTCTAGGTAATAAACTGAGGGCTGCTGGAGGAGAGGTGGGTGGGACAGAATGGGTCACAGGGGAATGAGCATTGAGGAGGGCACGTGATGTAATGAGCACTAGATTTTATATGCCATGGATGAATCATTAAATTCTGCCCCTGAAATGAATATTACACTATATGTTAAATAAAGTGAATTTAAATTAAAAAATTTAAATAAAAAAATAAGTAAAATCTTTTAAAAACGGGAGGGGGGGGTAATTTTTCTCTCCTGGGGTGTTGGCTTGGGGATGTCCTCATTTACTCTACCCAGTAGATTTTAAGGACAAAGATTATGGAGCAAGGAGACCTTGAGATGGGAGATTCATTATTAAGTGACTTTCATTAGTAAGTTTCCGTGTCATGATTACAGTGGCTCTAGGAGGCATTACAAATAGCACTGTTGTTTTATTTAGGGGAACATATACAATTTTTTATAAAAATGCCCAGTCTTTCTCCCTCTGTAGTAATGATAACCTGGGCCTTTTGGGGTAAATTAAATGGTTTTTTGAATGCTGTGGTGACCTGGATCCAAAGGCTGTAGATTTAGCCAGTAAAATTACACCCACTGAGGGTCAACTGACTGTGCTGGGAAGAGATGCTAACACATGTGCTCCAGCCCAGGATGGGGTAGTAGAAAACCAATTATCGTCTAATTTATTCCAGATGGGTGGTAAAAGGGGTACTTTTTTTCCACAAGGGGAAGTAAACTCATATTTCAGTCAGGTTCTTGTATATCTGGCTAGGTGATATGAGGTCCTCCCACCTTGAACAATGTGAGCAACTGTCAGAAGCAGGGGGATTAAGGAAACCATTCTGGAAAGAGAAATATCGGCTGGAATCCCATTTAGATATTTAGTTCCTAAGTCCATATATTTAATGTTGCTTTAGAGGAGGCATTCGTATTTCTCCCCTTTAGAGCTCATCTCCTGGATAATTAATCTACACTTTGCCTACCCCACTCCCCACCCCCAAGTGATGGGATGGGCCATATTAACTAAAATCATTTTTTCCCCTTGTTTTCCTAAGCTTTACCAAAGAGCAAATATGGGCTCTCACTGAAGGTGAATTGCCAATAATCCCAATCACTTTTTTGAAAACCTTGTCCCTTGAATGATAAATATGACCAAATACACCTAAAGTTGGGCCCATTTATTAATGGTATCTTTGTATGTTCTTATACAGCCAGTGGGCCTATCCACCAGAAGTAAGTAATAAAAAGGCCAACGTCTGAGTGTGAGAGAGGACTGAACTGGAATTTTAGGTGTGAGATGAAACAGTTGCCAGGTCATTGGTCTAGTGAAGCTTCTGTTTCCTAAACAGATGCACATTAAGCCTTATCATTCATCCAAAACTTTGATGTTGACCAACATTTGGCTGCAGGAAATTTAGACTGATCAATATAAAACATCTCTTGTGAAGTCAAGTTTTTGCCTGTCATGGACTGAATGTTTATGTCCCCACCCGCCCCCCACCACCGAAATTCATATGTTGAAATCCTAATGCCCCATGTGATGGTATTACGAGATGGGGACCTTTGGGCTCTGATTAGTTCATGAGGGTGAAATTCACCATGAATGGGATTTGTGCCCCGATACAAGATTCCAGAGACGGCTCTTGTCCTTTGGCTGTGTGAGGACAAGTAAGTGGCTACCTATGAACCAGGAAGCGAGTCCTCACCAGTCACCGGATCTGCTGGTGCTTTGCTTTTATTCATTACTTAAAGCATCCAGTCTACAGTATTTTTGTTATACCAGCTTGAACAGACTCAGATAGTGCCTTTCTTGGACACTGTTGACACTGCCTCTCACGATGGATCCATAGAGACCTAGACCATGGTCTAGCGTTCATGTCTGATGGTTTCTCAAGGCTCACAGTGTTCCTGCATGACTGGTAGGAATTCTACTTGGGTTAGTGGTCCCTATGGCCTCTGTCTATCACCACTGCATGATTGCTGGTTCCCCAGGATGAATATGTAGCCTTTCATGGTGCTAATGCTGCTCATTCCAATTTAACACTTAATTTTACACTAGTTTTAACTCTCCCTCTCCTATGTAAACATTTTTATTCTAACTCCGTGTTTTCTGACCAATTTGCACGTCTCATGAACACAAATCCACAATTTTCGTTTCCTTTAAAGCTAAAAACTTCAGTTTTCCTTTTATTTAAAAAAAAAAAGTACAACTGGACTCGATACAGGAATAACAGCAAACAGTAACCCCCACACAGTAGTCATCCCCCTCTTCCCATTTAGGCAGAGAAGCCGTAATTGAGCACTGAGACACAGGTAGAAGCCACGCCACATGGGGAAGCTGTGGTGACTAGGTGTCCCATTTCTTGGGAACACAGCTTAGATTTGGCTGTATTGTATACAGGTCTAGGTGACAAATGCTATCAGCAACACATAAAAATCCATCCACCAGATTACAAAAAGAGATTTCAACTCCCTCTTCCCCAGTGCAACATAAATACTAAAGCAGGGAGTACGCACCTAGTATCAGTGATGGAATCCTGATACAATTAGTAGAGAAGAGTAACATCGGAGAATACTAATAAACAGCTTTGGTATTTCATCAAAAAATATCCTTTGGCTTTTCTATAGGTTTGGTTCTTTTAAAACCTAATCCCCACTACCAAAATTTCAGCACATTCTACTTATGATCCTATCTACATTTTGCTATTTTACATTGTATAGTGGGACAGGTGGGGAGTACACTTAGGATGAGCACTGAACTGAATAATGCATAGAATTGTCTGATCAATACACTGCACACCTGAAACTAATGTAACATTGAATGTTAACTATACTTCAGTTTTATAATAACCAAGTCAGGCTACTGGCATGTCCTGAAAGTTTTTCAAAGGTACAGAAAAATCAGGTACTTACACCCATAGAGTTCCAGCTTGCCACAAAATGTCCTGTAGGAGTAGCGTGGTCCTTGTAGGTTCAGAAAACAAGTCATGGTGGAGGAAAATGTGGACAAGCCAAAGAGAAAACAAGAGGAAGAGTTTATGGTCAGAAGATTCAGGAAGCTGTCTAATCTGTAATGAACCGAAGGCAGAGGTATCAACCATGCAGAACTGAACAAACACTGTCAGAAAATGAACTCGTAGAACCTGGGCAAGGAAAAGGAACAGTAGCCAAGCAAATACCCAAATTTCAAGGTCTTGATCCAACACCTAAATTCAAGGACTGCTCCCTGAAGAACTGGGGAAGTGATCATAAAGACTGTCATAACCACAGAATGAAGATTCACTCAATAGAACATAAAAGCTGTTGATGCTTAAGAGTTTAAAAGTTTAAACTTTTTGATGTTTAGAAGCTAAAGAGCCTAGACAGGCAATATTAGTTCAGAAAGGTTTATCGATCACTAACCGAGTTCCACGTAAATACCAATGATACATTGGGTATAAGATAGAAAACCCAACTTTACTGTTTCAACATGAACATCCCCTTGGCAGGTCCCAAAATTGACATTTTAAATGGAATACTATTTTTTACAGCAAAACCTATAAAATTCATTAATTGAGTTACACCTCAAGTTAATCCAAATAAGGATTAAATTATCCTAAGCAGTAAAAACTGTCACCCACTTGTTCCTAGTTTTACAAAAACAGTTCTAGAGAGCTTTTGAATATCTACTTGCAACAACAAACGTTACTTAATATTAGCTTGCTAACTTGACCTGATTTTATGCTCTCTCCCCCTTTTTCATGCCCAGCATCTGAACCCTCTTTTTTTTTAACCCTCTTTTTACATGACAGATTTTTCACTAGAAAACGGATGAACCCAGAGATCCCAGACTTGGAAGTGGATGTAATAATGGGAAGCTCTAGTTAACCTTACATGGAGAAGAGAGTAAGCACTTTTTTTTTTTTTAAGAGCGATAGCTCTATTATGTTACATAGGAGATTTTATATACATATTTAAATCAGAGTATAGAAGGTGAAGAAAATGTTGACTTATGGGTTAGGCAGAAGAGAGGGCTATACTGGAAACCTTCTTTGCTGCTGCTTTGCAAATGAATAAAATTCTACGAATGACGAATCCTCTACTTAATTAGCATGAGTAGCATGAGACTCCAGGAAATACAAAAGGTACCTCTGATGTCTCCAACGATGGCATAGCTCAGGTGTCACCAAACCCAGGCACTTGCCTCAGACTTGGAATCAAAAGAAATCAATGTAGAGATAGATCAAGGAAATTAATTAAGATACTCTGGGAACTTAAGGAATTCTCATAGGCACTGCAGCATAATTCTGACAATCATTTCTGTCTATAAATCCTTGAACATGATCTTACTGCTTCTTGCCAGCTCTTGGACCCACCTAACGTCCTTTCAATAAACTCCTTTTTCCAATTGGCTAGCATTGGCTCATGAGCTTCCCAACCAAGAACCCAGGTTGCTACAATTTGTAAAGAGTAATGTGCTATTTATGGATGTGATCCGTTCTGTGGTGAAACGGTCCAAGTGCAGGCTTTGCCAACAAACTGGAAAAATACTGATTTTTCAAGCTAAAGTTCTAAATGCATTGGTAATTTAACTGGTCCTGTCAGATAAGACACACAGAACAGAGGCACAAATCCAAATGAAATTTTGATTCCTTGAGCACAAAATCCAAATGAAATTTAAGAATACAAAAGTGTATCTGAAAATAGTATTTCAAAATCTGGATCTCCCCTCTCCTAGCTGAAATCTCTCTAAATATAAAACACACTTATCTTTCCAAGCCTAGAAGTAAGCTGAAACATCAAAATACAAAATGATGTGGGAGGGGTACAAAAGCAGTAAAGGCGGATCAGGAGTGTGAGAGGACACAAAACAACTGGAGTTAACATTGCTATTCGGTATGTTTGAAGGTTGCTAAAGAGTAAATCTTAAGGGTTCTCATCAGCAGGGAAAATAAAAAAACCCATGATTGGGGCGCCTGGGTGGCTCAGTGGGTTAAAGCCTCTGCCTTCGGCATAGGTCACGATCCCAGGGTCCTGGGATCAAGTCCCACATCAGGCTGTCTGCTCAGCAGGGAGCCTGCTTCCTCCTCTCTCTCTCTGCCTACTTGTGATTTGTCTGTCAAATAAATAAACAAAAATCTTAAAAAAAAAAAAAACCCATGATTCCGTCTCTCTACGAGTTGATAATATTAACTGTGATAATCATTTCACAATATATGTAAATCAAACATGCTGTCTACCCAAAACTTACACAGTGCTGTATGTCAGTTATAACCCAGGAAGACTAGGGGAAATGAAAAATTGGTTCTAGGAGAGTATTTCCTAACATCTAGGTAGTTAAAAACATTTTGGTCACTTTTCATTTATTTCTGATTTTACTGGGGTATGGTGAGAGAAATTTGGCTTGTAAAACCTATAAATTCTTCTATGGCCAAGTACAGCTTTAGTTTTGTGAATTTTACACAGACAAAAACTTTTTATGCAAGGGACATCTATATATGTGTATATATATATATATATATATATGTGTGTGTGTGTGTGTGTGTATGTATATATCTACGTATATATGCATACACATACATATGCCATATATGTGTCATTAAAATCAAACTACTGATTCTCCTTTTTAACCTTAAATTTTAGGTTCATAAATTTAATTACATATTTTTGACATGTGGTCACATGACCCAAACTTACTATTGATACAGGGATTTTTGGTGGATTATCTTTAAAAGAATATTTTTCCTACAAGGGAAATTACTGAGCAAATAATATAAATTCCCATTTTTGTTTATCAGTTGACTCTATCTTTTATCAATATGCTTGGCAATCCTTAATCCCCACTGGAAAACTGATACAATACTCACGACAGTGCACACAAATGACTCACATATTCAAGCTGGCCAGAAACACACACACACATGCACACTTACACACATATTTCAAAAATTTTGCAGTTTTAAAAATTTCACTTTCAATGAAATATTTTCAATGTTTATCGAAGAGATTACTTTGCAATGAATCACTTCCCAAACTTGAAATATTCAGAGCCCTCATCCTTCACCCAGTTGGCTTTATACTCATTTGTACAATCATGGCTTCTTGCCTTCAAAGTAAGATTCAACATGCCTGATGAAAATCATCCTAGCTAGTATTGGTTTTATCTCTAATTTGAGGCGGGGGGGAACCTCTTCAGGTCCGGTTGCTAAATTTGGACTTTTTACCATTTTATGTCCTCCCCAGAAGGGAATACATGCAGAACCCCTGCTGTTCCTCTATCCATGCATTCATCAACCAACTGAAGAGCTCTCAGGCTGTGTGTGGAGCCAGCTCTCAACCCTCGACAACTGTTCCTGAAAAATTCAATCACTGCCATGTGTGTTGTACTCTGGCTTAAACCTCAGAGAGGTGGCTCTGCTTAGGGTCATCTCATGGGGACAGAATTTTACGGAGGGCGACCGCTATCAGAGGTCACTTTCGATTTCTCGTTCTTCCTCCAGAGAATTCATCTTGGTTCTCTGGTCTCCCATTTCAACTCTCAGCTTACTTTTTACTAACTCTCCAGGATCAGAGGTTTCCGGCCCATGATAATCCATAGGATTAAAATATATAATTTAGGCGATGCGAAACACATCTTAGAAACCAACAAAGAGCTACAAAATCTTACCTAAAATGATTCTTGCAAGCTTAATTTAGGCAATAAGCACTTAGCATGACAGTGCTCTCTCACTCAGAAGACTCAGACATCAGGAAATATACCCCAGAGGGAAAAAAACCCACAAGACTACATGGGGGAAACCCTTAAAAATAGAGCTCCTTTATACCGCTTTGGAAATATAAAAATATGCCCTCTACACAACCTGCATATTCTCAATCCCTCATATAGAACCCCTTCTGATCTAAATTTCCAGTTCCCCATTGCCAGGGGAATATTTTCAATGAGGAAAATCCCTGGGTATCCAAGTCCTAAGGAGTGACCTGCTCAAGCTAATCCAAATGGAAATCTCAGAACCCCGAGAAATCTCTATCTAGCTACCTAGTCTTTCCTAAATGGTCAAAGATGGAAATCTTTGGTTTACTTTTTGTTTCTGACTCCTCATATTACTTACTACAGTACAACAGCACACACACCAAAGAGAAGAAAAAAAAGGCATAAAGCTAAAAATAAAAAAGATACACCTGGAAAGCCTTTCAACTCTGATCCATACACAAGTACCACAATGGTTCTGGAAGTTACTGTTCTATACACTTGGCCTGCATTTTTTCCCACTTCATTATCATAGCCATTTTCCTAATATTTATGAAATCTTAACATATAATAGAAAGTGCTGAATAAAACAGATTAAAAAGTAGCTACTGTGATAATCATGTCATAAAATGGTACTGAAATACTATTTTCCAGCCTAGGTTCCAATACCTACACCAATTTTCCAATCTTCTCAACAATAAGCTCACCAGTGTTTGCATTCTCATTTACTCTTTATTGTTAAAGAGTTCTACCTCACTCACAATCACTCCATAGTAAGTTGCCCATTTAATGATCATTTCCTCAGGTCAGAGTGCTTTCTTCCAGGAAAAGTGCCAATATTTATTACTTATGTGGCAATGTGTCTTAAAGGCCAAGTTTGATCTTTTTAATACAAAATGTTAAGTAAAATATGTGACTGTTTTTCTTTCTTCACCAGGCCAAACTTCCAGATCCACAATAACAGAAGGCTGACATTTGAAAGGAAGAAAAAAGAAAAGAAGGAAGGAAGGAGAAAGAAATGTAAGAAAAAGGAAAAGAAAAAAAAAGAATACGCTGGCTGAAAGGCTTCCAAACTAGTTACATTCATAGGGTTTCTCCTCAGTATGAGTTGCCTGATGCCTAATAAGTTTAGAACTATTAATGAAAGCTTTCCCACACTGATTACATGTAAAGGGCTTTTCTCCAGTATGAGTTCTTTGATGTACAATAAGTCGAGCACTCAAACTGAATGTTTTCCCACACTGATTACATTCATAGGGTTTCTCTCCAGTATGAGTTCTTTGATGTTGAGTAAGGCATGAACTCTGCCTGAAGGACTTCCCACACTGACTGCACTCGTAGGGCTTTTCTCCAGTGTGAGTTCTCTGATGTACAACAAGAACATAACTCTGGCTAAAGGACTTCCCACACTGGTTACATTCATAGGGCTTTTCTCCAGTATGAGTTCTCTGATGCATAACCAGATGAGAACTGCGGTTGAAAGATTTCCCACACTCATTACATTCATAGGGTTTCTCGCCAGTATGAGTTCTTTGATGGGCAACAAGCTGAGAGCTCCAGCTGAAGGATTTTCCACACTGATTACATTCAAAGGGTTTTTCTCCTGTGTGAGTTCTCTGATGGGCAACGAGTTTGTAACTTTGACTAAAGGACTTCCCACATTGATTGCACTCATAGGGTTTCTCTCCAGTATGAATTCTTTGATGTGCAATAAGCTTATAGCTCTGGATAAATGATTTCCCACACTGACTGCATTCATAGGGCTTCTCTCCTGTGTGAGTTCTTTGATGGGCAATAAGTTTGTAGCTCTGCCTGAATGACTTCCCACACTGATTGCATTCATAAGGTTTCTCTCCAGTATGAGTTCTCTGGTGCACCACAAGAACATAGCTCTGGCTGAAAGCTTTCCCACACTGATTACATCTGTAAGGTTTCTCTCCAGTATGAGTTCTCTGGTGAGAAACAAGGTGAGAGCTCCGGCTGAAGGACTTCCCACACTCATTACATTCATAAGGTTTCTCCCCTGTATGAGTTCTCTGATGTGCAACAAGATGAGAGCTCCAGCTGAAGGATTTCCCACACTGATTACATTCAAAGGGTTTCTCTTCAGAATGGTTTCTCAGGTTTTGGGCAAGGGATGAACTCTGGGAGGTTTTACCACAGTTATACTGACTCTCTTCAACAGGTATTCTCTGTTGTTCATTATGGGTTATACTGTGGTTCAAAACTTGCCCACATTCCTTAAAATCTAAGGACCTTCCTCTTGCATGTATTTTCTGATGTATATTTAGAGGTACATCATGGCTAAGAGATTGAATACTATCCCTAAATCCATAGGATTTATCTCCTGTTTGAGTTCTTGTAAACTGAATAAGGTGAATGTTCTGATCAGGGTTTCCACATTCATTATTGTCACAGTGTTTCTCACTGTCATTAATCTTCTCATGAGTGTTTACAATAGAATCATAATGCAATTTTTTAACATGTGAGGCATGTTTATGAAAATGGCTTCTTATGGGTATCATCTGGGGCGAAAGAAAACTGGAATTCAGACCACTCTTCTCTTCAAGTTCGCTTTTATAGACCTTCTCATAAGTAATCGCTTTCCTGGGAGTAAATGCTATTTCCTTCAAAGGTCTCTCTTGTCTTTCCTGTTGCTTTTCCAAATGGTCCTTACAATCTTGAACTTCTTCACATGATGACAACCAAGGATCATCTCTTGTCAACCTTTCCAACTTCACTCCATGGGATGGTTCTTCATCAAAAATGTTCTGCTTTGAGGTGGATTCTCTTCTTCCAAGTGCCATTGCCAAATCTAGAAGAAAGCAAAATAAAACATCCTAGCCAAAGAATGTTAAAGTTGGAATACTGGGGAAAAGCTGACAAATATATAAAATATATATGGATTTGTTTTCAGCTATGGACCTATAACCTGGATTAAGAAAACAGAAGACTGGCATAGAGCAAGAGGCAGAAAAGTACCAGAGCCCAACAGTATAATGATATTAAAATGCAGCTTTTCTGAATAAAAAGACTTTAGATGCCAAATATCTCTATATTCCAAAATAAGATCACCTGTGCAGAATCTACAGAACAACAAAAACAATTTTACAAGTCTTCGAAAAGAAACCAGCCTCCTTTCTACCCTCTTTAGTGCTACACGTGTGCTCAGTGAAATTGAAAACAGTATCTACATTTCTAGGAATTTCTGGAGGCACAGGTCAGTAAGACAATGGCAAACTACTTTGTGAAACAAGAGAAAGAATGAGGGCACTGGTATCCCAAGTTCCCTAAATGCCTTAGCGGCAATTAAGGCCCAATGGATTCCTATGGTTCCAAGTGAGAGAGAATGAAGATTAGCTCAGAAGCAGAAGCCTGTGGGGCTACTAGGTCAAGCAGAGAGAGTACACCTGGAAAAAGTGGCAATGTATGCAGTCCATAAGAGTGGGAGATGGAGAAATATGTAGCATGCCCTATGGGGATTCTTGAAATTAACCCTCAAAACCTGTAATGATTCCTAAGTGTCTGTTTCTCACCTGGATATGTAATGTTGGGAAATGTTTATACTCATCCCCGTGCTCCCACAAGGAAATGGCATCTAGTTTGAAAAGCTGATAGGGACCAATATAGAACTTAGGGTGTCTGGTCTGGGAACAAAAGAAAATCACGGCAGAATTTGGTCCCAGTCTTTGGTTTTTAGAAATTATGAGGACTGAACAAGTTCAAACCAAAGAAGCTGCACCTTTGCTACCCTGCAAATTAAAATTAAATCTTCGGGGCACCTAGGTGGCTCAGTGGGTGAAGCCTCTGCTTTTGGCTCAGGTCATGATCTCAGGGTCCTGGGATGGAGCCCCACATCGGGCTCTCTGCTCAGCGGGGAGCCTGCTTCCCCCTCTCTGCCTGCCTCTCTGCCTACTTGTGATCTCGGTCTGTCATATAAATAAACAAAATCTTTTTAAAAATTTAAATTAAATAAAATTAAATCTTCATTGGGGAATAAAAAGCACACAGGTAATCCACATGTGGTCAAAATCAATCTGACCTCTGAACTGCATAGCTCATAATCCAGTGGAATCATTTCAATATAAAAATTCATTAATTCCTACCCCAAGAGACCAGGTCCCTATGGTTCTCCAGGATCATATCTCTGTCCAGGATCCTCTGAGCAGGGTTCAAAGTGCTTTCTTCCTTCTGAGTGAAGTCCACAGTCACAATTTTGAAGTTCACTCCTTCCTAAAACAGGACACACATTTCTGTTCAGCTGGGCATCATTTTCTTCCAATGTTCACAAAGAAGGAAAAGTTTGACAAACGGAAGAAGGAAAAATTGACAGCCTGGAAACTGTCCTGACTGTCCAAAAGATTCCAGTCAAGGTTTACAGGTGCCTTTTATGTAAGCCTCTGTGGGTTTTGGATGCTGGACCTGGTGTTATATAAACACCTGGTTTATACCTGGTATTCCTGAACTGTGGTTCATGAATAGGACCAAGTCCCTGAATCCCACGGAACTCCACATACAATGTGACTGTGCATTTCTATCATTAAGACTCACCATACATTCTGTTCATTTGTATAATGGCCATCTTTGTCACTAGGCTACAATCCATGAGGGCAGGGGCAAGGTAGTGACTGTTTTAACTGTAACTCAGGTGCCGAGCACAGTGTTGGTGTACAGTAGCTATGGAATATACACACTTGGCAAATGATTTCAATGAATAAATCCGGACTATCAACAGACTTTGTAATACATCCAAATAATCTGACTTTTGGTCCAAATCCTGATTCAAGTCCTCTCTCTCACCCTAATCTCACAGGCTTATCACACACCCATTTGAAAAGTCCTGAAGTGGATCAGGTTTTTTACTCTTATCCTTCTTCTCACCTGCCCCAAACTACCCACCCCTCAAAATTCCATCCCCCTCCAACTGGGTCCTTGGGCACTCTGCTTCTAAATAACGAAATCCTACAGCTTCAACATCATCACCAAATAGTCCCTGTGTATCCCCATGTTAATGGAAACCCACATTTCCCCCAACAACCCCCTCCTCTGCAGGCACCATGGGCTCACAGTCACTCAGCATCAGAGGGGGAGGGTGTATGTCCTCCCAGTGACAGTGAAACTCACACTACTTACCTTATTCTTGACCTTTGTCCTACCAACCCTGAAAAACTAAAACCCCTCTCCACTGAAAACATAGAATACCTCGGATTTGTTTTCTACTTCAAGAACTTGTATTGTCTCATCTTGCACAGTCTCTAGCATCCATTTGTAGAGTTCTCTGATGGTAATGTAAAACTGACTATTTAATTTCTTTAAAGATGTATTTATTTATCTGAGAGCAGAGGGGAGAGGGAGACAAAATTTTAAGCGGACTCTGCTGAGCGCAAAATCCAATGCAGCGGCTGATCTCACGACCTTGAGATCGGGACCTAAGCCTAAGCCAAGAGTCAGATCTTAGCGGACTGCCCCACCCAAGTGCCCCTAAAACTAACCGACTTTAATGAGGCACTTTCTGTGTGCTTTCAGGCTGTGAGCTAAGCACGCTGCATGAACTATCATTCACTGAATTCTCACAAGGTCCCTGAGAGAAAATCCTCATAGCAGCACCATTTATTTTCAGATGAAAAGCTGGAAGAACAGAGAAATTAACATGTATGTCCAAAGTCAGGGGCTGGGAGGCAGCATCAACTTTGCCTAACATGTGTTCTCAGTCACCGACGCCTAGCGCTGCCCAACTTCCAGCCCCTAGAATTGCTCCTCAGCACCCCGCTCTCAGGGTGAGACCCCAGACCTTGAAATCTCCAGGAAGTACTCCACCTCCCACGTCACGCAGACAGAACTCTCTCATTACACCAGACTGCTGTCCCTCACTCTTCTCATTCTTTGACAGTGTGGGGCCATCACTCAACTCAAGTATCTACAGTTAACCACCCACTAGTCTACATGCTTTTCCTTTCCTTCCCACTTAGTGCCCCTTTTATCTTTTCCATCTTGATTATTCCGACTAGAGTAACTGGGTCATTCGTTTTCATCTTTCTATTTGATCTATTCAAAAATCCTCTTTCAAACCGTACTTTACCCTACGGGGCTTTCACAGAATGTTCCTGGCTACAAGAATGAATCTGAATGTCTGTCTATAGTCTACAAAATGTAGGTTCCAGAATGCTGCTGGGAAGGAAGACTCTTGAAAGCAGCGGGACAGAGTACTATGGGTGGTAACTACCTCGGGATGGTCCTTTCAGACAGACCAGCAATGCTGTTAACCTCCCAGAGCTGCCTCGCTCTCACTGCCAATGGTACTGCATTCAGCCTTCTCCACTTTCTCGCAGCTCTCACTCTCTTCAATCTTTAGCATGAGAATGGGCCGATTTTTTGTAAAAGTTGTCCACTTGTACCCGTTTCCTCCCTTTCTGCTCACCCCCAGCTCACTTCGACTGGGTCCCTGCTGCCAACTGGCCATGCACATTTCTCAGTGGAGGCCAACTCACCTGGGATGGAAGGGCCAGTGACCCGGCATCTTCTCTCTCGACCTTAACGATAATCTCTTGAGCAAGAGGAGAGTCCTGAGAAAGCAAAACAGATGAGAAAGAGGAAAATAACCAGGAAGCTAAGTCGTGGCTCAAAACTCCCACAGTGAGTAGGCCAGGATGTGAAAAACCACCTGTTTCAACATATCCTACCTACAAGACTTCTGCTCCCTCCCAATGATACACTCACGCTAGTTCCCACTGGGCAGGAAGCCTGATGTGGGGCTCGATCTAAGGATCCTGTTGGCCACACAGACCCACTCTGGTACCATGTAGATGTGGAGCCTGATGTGGGGCTTGACCCTAGCACCCATAGATCATGACCTGAGCTAAAGTCAAGAGTCAGACCCTTAACAGACTGAGCCACCGTAGGTCCCAATTATCTCAACATTTTTGTTTAGAGGAATAATACGTCTCTTTCATCAACGCAGAGATTAATGGTAACAATGTTTAGTTAAACCTGTTTAAGTCCATGAAGTTCACCAGAGACGGTCCAAGTGCTAAATGCCTGATCCAAACTCTGTCCCTTCCTGCTCCGTCGCTCGAAGTTTCACCATTTAGGCCACCTCTCCCAGGAAGCATTCCTGGATAGCAGAGTCTCATCTCATCTTCCCGTAGGATTTCGTAGCTGTTTTTATCGGAGCTTTACTGGAACAGTAAAATCAGTCTCCTTATTTTATTGCTTCCATTTCTACACCTCTCCTCTGGGTCAGGAGATTGGTGCTGTGAAGAACTGTATATTTTTCACCTTTGTATTCTCAGTACTGAGTAGGAGCGTAATGTGCGTCATCTGAAATTGATGGGGTTAGACATACGTGCAGGGCTTTGGGTAGAGGAGAGGAATTTAAAGGTTTTCATTTTTTCACTACTATTTATTTACTTTACAACTTTACTGAGGTACGCTTGACAAAAATTATCTGGTGAGTGATGTGATGTTTTTTAACTATGTGGACACTATGAAATGGGTACCAGTCAGGGTTTTGGTCTCAGCCCCTGAAGGCAGGCAGGGCCTTCCCTGGCCCAGCTACTTCCCGTGTGTAAGTCACTGACACCTCTCAGCTGATGTCCATCAGGCTGCTCACTGGGCTCATGGCCCTCATTTAGCACCAAGACTTGGGCTCCCCTGATTTCTCTTCCTGCTGGGGCTTTAACTGATATTCATCACGCCCAAACAAACTACTTGTGCATCTTCTGACAATGATTAAAATTTGCTAGAGGACACTCAGAGTGGAGAAGTGCACTAGGCAGCCTCCAAGATGGCCCCCGATGGCTCCCACCCTCCAGGAATTCACACCCTATGTAGTCCTTGCCCACACAGTACCAGTGGGTCTGCTCAGCAGGGAGCTTGCTTCTCCCTCTGCTCCTCCCCATCCCCACCCCCACTTATGTTCTCTCTCCCTCATATAAATAAATCTTAAAAAAAAGAAAAAGTGATGCTGTGTCACTTCTGAGATCAGATGATAAAAGACACTGTGGCCTCCATCTTGGCTGTGTGCCATGAAGCGCTCTCTCTTCTCCCTCCTCTCTCTCAGGTCCTTCGCACCGGGAGAAAGCAGCTGCCGTGCTGTGCGCAGCCCTGGAGAGAGGTCTGTGTGGTGTGGAACCGAGGCCTCTCGTGAACGGCCACGAGAATGATCGGGCAAGGGGGTCCTCCTACCCATGAGCCTTCTGAAGAGAGCAGCTGAGGCCGACAATCTCTGACAAGATGCTGATCACCAAGAACATCCAGAGAAGCCACTCCCGGGCACCCAACCCCGAGAAACCGCATGCGATCATAAATGCTGGTTGTTCTAAGCTGCTGAATTTCGGGGTATGGAGACACAGATGACTAACACAAGAAGGAAGATGTTTCTGCTTTTCCTGCATAGCCTTGGAATATACAAGAAGGGAATGGATAAAGAAGACGTGGTCCAGATACACAATGGAATATTCCTCAGGCATTAGAAAGGATGACTACCCACCATTTGCATCGACATGGATGGGACTGGAGGGGATTGTGCTGAGTGAAGTAAGTCAAGCAAAGAAAGTCAATTATCATATGGTTTCACTTACTTGTGGAGCATAAGGGATAGCATGGAGGACATAGAAGGAAAGGAAAAGTGAAGGGGGGGAGATCGGAGGGGGAGATGAACCATGAGAGACTGTGGACTCCGGGAATCAAACTGATGGTTTTGGGGGGGGGGGCGGGGGGGATGGGTGAGGCTGGTGGTGGGTATTAAGGAAGGCACGGATTGCAGGGAGCACTGGGTGTGGTGCATAAGCAATGAATCACAGAATACTACATCAAAAACTAATGATGGGGTGCCTGGGTGGCTTAGTTGTTAAGCATCTGCCTTTGGCTCAGGTCATGATCCTGGGGTCCTGGGATCAAGTCCCGCATCGGGCTCCCTGCTCAGCCTGCTTCTCCCTCTCCCACTTCCCCTTCTTATGTTCCCTCTCTTGCTGTGTTTCTCTCTGCCAAGTAAATAAATAAAATCTTAAAAAAAACAAACTAATGATGAACTATATGGTGACTAACATCACATAATTAAAAAAAAAAAAAGCTGCACATTTCTCTCTGGGAGCGCTAGGTCATCTTTCTCCCCAGCACCTCACACGGGGCCTTACACTGGCAAGGCCATCAATGAATTTGTGACAAAAGTCAAAATTACAATGAACAGATCGCTAGTTCAGTTGTGTAACAGAGGGAAAAAATGGCAAGTGGACCATGAAGGTTCCCAGAAAATACCCAAAGTCACTAGCTTAAAGCAGAATGCCAATGGTCATAATCAAAGCATGCTTTACTTACAGTTTTGACAAAGTGTGAACGTACTTATGTAAATTTAAATGCATAATTCCCTCTCAAACTCTTGCATACATGTCTGGCCGACCCTTGAACACCACCAATTTGAATTGCATGGGTCCGCTAATATATGGATATTTTCCCCCAATAAATACAGTATTGTAAATGTATTTTTTCTTCTTTATGATTTTCCAAGTAATTTTCTAGCTTACTTTATCATAAGAAAACAAGTGTAAGATACAAAATGTGCAGGGTGCCTGGGTGGCTCAGTCCGTTGAGCATCTGCCTTTGGCTCAGATTGTCATCCTGGGGTCCTGGGACTGAGCCCCGTGGTGGGCTCTCTGCTCAGGAGAGTCTGCTTCCCCCTCTCCCATTCCCCCTGCTCGTGCTCTCTCCCTCTCTCTCAAATAAATAAAAAAAATTTTTAAACATACAAAATAGGCATTGTTGATGGCTTATGTTATCAGTAAGACGTCCGGTCAACAGTATGCTCTTAGCAGTTAAGTTTTTGGGGGAGTCAGAAGTTACAAGTGGATTTTCAACCATACAGGGGGTCGGTTTCCCTAACCCCCGCCTTGTTCAAGAGTCAACTGTACAGGGAATCATACACAAAAACACTTACAGGGGCACCTGGGTGGCTCAGTGGGTTAAAGCCTCTGCCTTCAGCTCAGGTCATGATCTCAGGGTCCTGGGATCGAGCCCCATATCAGGTTCTCTGCTCAGCAGTGAGCCTGCTTCCTCCTCTATCTGCCTGCCTCTCTGCCTACTTGTGATCTCTCTCTCTGTCAAATAAATAAATAAAATCTTAAAACAAAAAACAAACCCACTTACAGTAGTGCTATTTGTAATAGCAAAACATGGAACCCTAAATATCTACTGAGTGTAAGTCCATAGATTCCATGGCCAGAGGTGGAAATCTGTGCACCAGGCCTGCATACTGGTGTGAGAATGTCACTGCTCCCAGGCCCTGACAGTGGACAGAAACAGGATCATATGTATGTCTACACACACAAACACACACACACACACACACACAGAGCTCTACCTATTTCTACACCTACATCTACTGAAAACCACATCGATACCTACAATCCCCATCGACCACAGTGGTTCATTCCACTGTTCCTCCTGCCCAATCTGATTGCGAGAACCCTGGCTCCCAAGAGCCTCATGACGTTTACTCAGCTGACCATCGTCCCTGTGCGTCATTCCTCTCTCATCCCCACTGCCGCCCCCTCTCCCACACAGATGCTCCTCGGACCCCTGAGCTTGGCCAAGAGGCCCTCCTCACCCTCCTCGGGCTCTGATTCTCTAGGCAGTTGGTCTCTTATAGACTCGCTTTCATGCCGTTGGGACTTGTACTCCAGGTGGACGCCCTTGACCTCCAGCCTGGGCTGGAGCTGTCATAGCCCATCCTGGGCTATCCTCCTGCGTTAATAACTTCAACATACTTCAGTTGTGATGCACACCGGGAGGGGCCCCTGACCCAACACAGTGCACATCTCACACCCCATGGGCCGCCCTTTGCACAGACTCACTGCAATTGGGCTGTTCCCTGTGGACGCCCTTCTCACCTGCTCTGGCCCTGTCACCCCAGAGCAGATCCCCCTCCCCCAGACGTCTGTCACCTCACCCCACCTGCGCTCTGATGCCCGGTGCCACCTGCCTCACCGTGTTTGGTAACTGATGCCCCTACACAGGGACACCCTCCTCAGCCTACAGGAGGGAGCTCTCCCTCGCCTGCAGAACCCCACGCACCCAAGCCCCACCTAACGGCTTCAGGGTTGAACTGTTTAGGAAGGAAGAGGTGAAATTCTCACTGAACATTTTTAAGAAGTTAAACATCTTCGAAGAATATTTGTTGCAGGAAAGTGCTTTGTTGATTTCTTAACCTTAAAATGTGCTGTACAGAAACAGAAAATGATAGATAAGTAAATGAAGACATGAAGTCACTAGGGATGGAACTTGCACATAAGCTTTGTTGACCTCCTTATTTATATTCTTCTAACACATTTTCTTTCATTTTTAAAAAAGATTTTATTTATTTATTTGACATAGAGAGAGAGAGATCACAAGTAGGCATGGAAGCAGGCAGAGAGAGAGGAGGAAGCAGACTCCCTGCCAAGCAGAGAACCCGACGCGGGGCTCAATCCCAGGACCCCAAGATCATGATCCGAGCTGAAGGCAGAGGCTTAACCCACTGAGCCACCCAGGTGCCCCCTAACACATTTTCTATACAAACACAAACTACTTCCCTTTTAGAAAGAAAAAAAAAGATGACTGATCCCAGGGTCCTAGGATCAAGTCCCGCATCAGGCTCCTTGCTCAGCAGGGAGCCTACTTCTCCCTCTCCCTCCACCACTCCCCCTGCTGTGCTCTGTCTGTCTCTCATTCTGACAAAAAAATAAAATCTTAAAAAAAATTTTTTTTAAGATGATCATTCCTGTGGGCACCTGGGTGGTGCAGTCAGTTAAGCATCTGACTCTTGGTTTCAGCCTGAGTCTCACTTTCATGGTCATAAGATCAAGCCCCGCATCAGGCTCCACACTTAGCACGGAGTCTGCTTGGGATTCTCTCTCACTCTCCCTCTGCCTCTCCCCCTGCTCACGTGTGCTCTCTCTCCCTCTCTCTAAATAATCTTTCAAAAAAAAAAAAAAAAAGATGATCATTCTTTAACATTATTTACTGAACACAGATCCTACCTATCTTCGTACATTGGGAAATAAGCATTATCGCACCCATCAATGGCCACAGCATCGCCCATTTCATAGTCTTCCCATGACTCTTCGACACTCCTCCTGCAAGGCCCATTCTTGAACATTTTTTCCCGTTTCCAAGCGAAACTGGGAGCAGCTGGCCACAGGGCAGTCAGAACTCGAAGGGCCTTTGATACAGGGTGCCAAATTCCTCCCCGGAAGAATTATCTGGATTAAAATGGTGAGGAAATGCAGGGAGCCTCTGAAAATGTAGAGTGTATCAAGTCAGGGGAGACCAAAATCTCCCAAAACACTGCAAAGAGAGCCAGGTCTGCTCCCAAGCCCAGAGTCGCCAGCTCTAAGCTCTGGGTGTCCTCAAGGAAGGGAAGTTCCACTCACCTGTGCACAGATCTTCAGAGGTTCTGGGGGCTTCTCATCCCGCTCTTCCATGCTCTTCCAGGCACAGGCAGAGGTCTGAGGGTCCTGAGCTGTAAGGGCAGAAGCCCTGAGAAGAGCACCCTGGCGCCAATCCACTGTGGTGCCCCCCCACCCCTGCACTTCCCCACACCCAGAATTAGTCTCTGCTTCCAGGATGCATTCCCCATGGCAAGCGTGCATCTAGAGCTCTCTGCCTGAAAAGCTCTGCATGCACCTACAGTCCCACGGTCCCTGTCCCAGGCCAAGACTCTGCACCTGCAACCTAGTACTCCCACTACCATCACAGGACTCTGGACCCCTAACTGTAAGTCATGCCCAAACACAGCCTCTGCCCACCACCGAGGTCTGCAGCACATGTCAGTCCCTCCCTGCGCCACCGGGTTCTGAGATCCTCACAAATGCCCAGCACACTGAGGTCCACCTAGCATGCGCTCCTCCTCCACCATGACCTGATTCTGCACCCTAAACCAGCTCCCCTTCCTCGGGCAAGGAGCAGGGCTTCTGGGATGGACCACGCAGAATCACCCTCCCTGAATGCATGAAGCTCCTGACACAGCCCCACCCATCCCAGGATCCGACCCCTCCATTCACCTCACCTGACCCTCTCGCAACCTGTCATGAATGGCCTCCCACTTCCAGCTGAAATAACCAAGCATATGCACAGAGCTGGGTCACACATAGGGAGGGCCTGGTGCCTCCATCGTTCTGGGCTCCACTGTTCTCCCCTACCAGAACAGCACCAGCAGGATCTCCAGTCCCAAACCCGCCTGAGCCCCCAACATGTAGCTCAGATCTAGTCCCTCCACCAACCTGGGGACCCTCAGGCATGAATCAGCAGCAGAGCCGACATGGGCCTGGGAGCTTCCTGACACACCCCAGCACGTGCCACCCCTTCCTCCGCCCAGAAAGTGGACCTCATCTGTCTTTGTGCCAGCTCGAGATTTCTGGGTCTGAGACTAGAACAGCCCCTGGGAAGTCCCAGCCCACACACCACATTACCAACCCCACTCCATCTCTCCCCCTTATCCACATCCCCTTATTCCCACCAGATTCTTACTCCAAAGATATAGCGTGGGTTCACAATGCGGCTCTGTCCTGCACCTGCACACACACCACTTCCTCCACTAACACCCAAAGACCCCTACTTGAGCCATACCTGCCCAGATTCCTGCCCAAATGTACTTTTGGGCACCTGCGGCTTAGGGAGATCCTATCTTCCCACCACCTTGGGTACCACCAACATGTGATTAGAGCACCCTCTGTACAAAGACCCCAGCACCCTCTAATTCCCACCTGTTCCCCGTCCAAATACCCATGTGTGTGCGCCTGCCCGCTCGCGCACAGGGGACAGGAAGCAGCCCTAATCCTCTGCAGCCCCAAATCTCTGGAGTGGAGGTGCTCTCTCCACTCGCCTGAGCATCTCAGGCAGTACTAGGGTCGCAGGACCATTCATGTCTCCCCATTCTGACCTTTCCAGGTCCAAATCTGCAGCCAGACTCTGTTCCTCTACCAACCCGGGCATTCTCATGCCTGCAAGCAGAGTAGCCCCGGAGCAGAGGCCCTGGGAAAGCCTACTTCATGATCATGCTCCCAGCACCCTGCTTCCTTACCAAAGAGCTGTCCATGTCAGGCAGCTGCTGCAGCTCCGTCCTTCCCGGACGCCAATTCTGCACCTCCAACCCAAAGTCTCCACCAAACTTGAATGCCCTACGGCCCTGCGTTACCCTACCTGGATCCCAGGATTACCAGTCCAAATCTCTGCTTCCCATTCGAATACCCTGCAGCACGTGCAGGGAGCGCTCCGACTAGAACGCGCCCCCTGGGCCCTCCTTCAAACTGGGAGTCTGAAGCCCCTCAGCGATTCTCAGAGGGCTCGCTCAAGTAGCACTGCCTCTTCTGGAACAACAATCTGCAACTCAAACCTGGTCTCTTCACTACCCAGGGGACCCGCTGGGTCCCCAAACCAAACACCAAGAATCTCAACTCCCACCTCATGCTTTCTACTTAAGCGTCTGCTCAAAATACAAGGAGAGCGGCAGAGCCCCTCTCCTCCAAATCTGCTGTTGAGTACTCCATCCTCCTGGGCTTCAGTCCTCAGATCTTGCACTAAACCGGCCTGGCACTGGAGGAAGGGAAGGCGGGCTTCTCAGGACCTCCCCACAGCCCAGCACTTGGCCTGTCTTCACCAACCTCGGCATTCGCAGGCCTGGGACAAGGGCACTGCCGGATCAAGAACTGGTGCACGCCCTCGGTCCCGAATCGGTAGCTGCACCCGAGTATCTCCACCTACTTCGGGGACCCGAGGCTAAAGCGCCGCCCGCGAGGGTCCCTGGTCACCCACTCACACCCCCAACCCATGTTCCCGCCCACACCCTGCGCATGCGCGCATGGGACACCCAGCGCCGCCCCGCCCCTCACCGACCTGGGCGTCCACCGGCTCGCGGCCCAAGTCCGGCCTGCCCCAGCTTCAGTACCCCGCACGGCTCTGCGGCAGAAAGAGGTCGGGTTCAGCAACCCCCTGCGCCGATTGTGCATACGACAGACTCGGCTTAAGTTAGTTCGGCCCCCTCCCCTACTCGGCATCCGCAGGGCCGCTCGGCTGACGTCCGAAGCCAGGTGCGCGGCGACTGCAGCCACCCGCACTCGGGACAATGGCTGCGTTTCTGGCCGAACCCGGAAGTGCGTTTGGGCTTGGCGAGCCAGGACTACAATTCCCAGAAGCCTCAGCGGCGCCCGCGGCGATTACGCGGGAGTCCAGCTCCTCCCGGAGGTGAGCGTGGAAATTACTGCCCGACGCGCGGGGTTGGAGTAACTGCGTGGGCCGAGACTGAGTTTTTGCCGGGCTCCCAGAGGAGCTGGACTGGGAGGCCCAGGCCTAGGTTCTGATGTGGGGCGCGGTGGCTGACTTGGAAAGAGCTAGCCTGGCACCGGCTGGACTCCCAGGCAGGAGCAGCCGTGGAAACGGGATTCGATGAAACGGCGGGGTCCCCTCCCGGGCTCCCGCAGCTTTGTCAGACGCTTGCGCGCAGTCTCCTTTTTGGTCCTCAAGTCCAAAAACAGTGGCCCGTTACACAGTCCAGGGAGCTCCTGCCAAGTCCTTCAAGAATCTGACATGCTGGTATGTTTTTGTAGTTCATAACGGTGAAATAGCAAGAATCCTTTTGTTTTTTAAACTGAGTTCTTTCTCTGCCTCTAAGACTTTGGGGATATGTTCACCATCCCTCTCCTTCGCTTTTTGCCTTATCTCCTGACCATTTTTTCCTCTCTCGGTTCCAGCCACGTTGGCCTTTCCATCTTCCCCAGGAACTCCATGAAGCTCCCACTTCAGGACCTTTGCATGTGCTACTCATGCTGGCTGGCAGGCTCTTTCTTCCAGGATTCGCCTGGATTCTGCCATCTGGTCTTTAGGCAGATGTCACTTTCTCATGGGGCATTCCCCCATCAACTGCTGTAAACTCACTAACAAACCTTTCACTCCCCACTACTCCCTGCCTTCCTCTTCATCTTTATTGTCTAGAGAACTTTTCACTAACATATGTTGTAGGTATTTATTTGGTTTGTTGTTTATCTGCTTTCACCCCCAGACACCACCATAAGGGAAAGGATTTGTATCTACTTTGATCAGTGCTGTATCCCCAGCATCCCAAGGTAGGGGGCACATAATCGATGCTCAATAAATGTTTGTTTTGTTTTAAATATATAAAGGTCCCTGGCCCTTTGTTAAACATCTCATTAACATCTCATTAACTGGCACAATCACCCTATGAGAAAACAGTGGTGTTTATTTCCAACCCACCAGGGAGGAGCTGGCCATTGGTGCCACTGTATGAAAATACGGCATTTAAATTTTTTTTTATTGCTATCAAAGTATTCCTGTAGTTTTCTTCACATAACTTCTAACTTTTAACAAATTATTGCTATTTGAAATGTAATCTCCACCCCCCCCAAATTCCTTATGACTGGTTATTGTGGATTTTTTTTTTAAGATTTCATTTATTTGAGAGACAGGGAGACAGAGAGAGATCACATGAGCAGGGTTGAGGGGCAGAGGGAGAAACAGACTCCCCGCTCAGCAGGGAGCCTGATGCAGGGCTCGATCCTGGGACTCAAGGATCATGACCTGAACCAAAGGCAGAAGCTTAACCGACTGAGCCACCCAGGCACCCCTGTGGTTGATTTAAAAAAAAAAATTATTTGGGGGGTGCCTCGCTGGCTCAGTTGGTACAGCATGCGACTCTTGATCTTGGGTTTGTGGGCTCGACCCCAAGATCATGACCTGAGCTGAAGGCAGATGCTTAACTGACTGAGCCACCCAGGCGTCCCTGAAATGTTAGGAATTCTTATAGTATTTCCTTTGATACTCTTGACTTTTCTAGTGATATGTCATCTACAGATAATTATTTGATCTCTTCCTTGCCAGTATTTTTAACCAGATATTTCTTTGCATTTGGGTTATGTTGGCTATCGTTTTTACAACAATATCAATACAAGTAACATTCTTGATTGTGTTCTTCTTAATGGGCATGCCTCTAACATTTCAGGGTTAAATAGGTTGTTTTTTAAATGGAAGTAGGTAACTTATTGTTTTTTCTTTTTTTTAAACTTTTTGTTACATAAATTTCCAGCACAAAAGTAGGGAGACTAGTTAAAGGCCACCCCCTTTGGCCTGTCATGCAAATTAATTTTCCACTGGATCTTTTCTCATCTCTAGTCCCACCTGTGCTTTCCACTGTCCTCCTCCCCCAGTGATTTTGAAGCAAATACTACACATTGTTTCATTTCATTGGTAAGGGTTTCAGTAAATGTTTGAAAGACAGGGACTGGTTTTGAAAACAAAACTTCAATACAAAATAGATACCCATCATGGGGCACCTGGGTGGCTCATTCGGTTGAGAATATGACTCTTGATTTTGGCTCAGGTCTTGATCTCAGGGTCATGGGATCCAGCTTCACATCAGGCTCCACGCCCAGTGGAGATTCTCCACGCCCAGTGGAGATTCTCTCTCTCCCTTTGCCCCTCCCCACCCACTAGCACGCTTTCTCTCTCTCAAAAACAAAACCAAAAAAACAGGTATAAATACTACACATTGTTTCATTTCATTGGTAAGGGTTTCAGTAAATGTTTGAAAGACAGGGACTGGTTTTGAAAACAAAACTTCAGTACAAAATAGATACCCATCATGGGGCACCTGGGTGGCTCATTCGGTTGAGAATATGACTCTTGATTTTGGCTCAGGTCTTGATCTCAGGGTCATGGGATCCAGCTTCACGTCAGGCTCCACGCCCAGTGGAGATTCTCCACGCCCAGTGGAGATTCTCTCTCTCCCTTTGCCCCTCCCCACCCACTAGCACACTTTCTCTCTCTCAAAAACAAAACCAAAAAAACAGGTATCATAACCAGTGGGCACAAAGAATGCAAAATTAATGTGATTGGCAGATATGATTACAAACCTCAAGACCCAAGAGAATGAACTAAAAGAAATGAACATCAAGGAGAGGCTAGAAAGGCATCGAATATGAAACAGATAATGGTAAACATTTATGTACCACTCTGGGCCAGGCACCGCTATAAGGTCCTTATAAATATTTCTCACTTAGTCCTCCCAGCAATTCATACAAGGTTGGACTGTTACTTCCATTTTATGAGAGATGACACTGAGGCCCAGAAGTGTTAAGTAACAGCCAGGATTGTATTGTGAGGGCAGAGCAGGGACCGAGAAGTCTGACGCTAGAGTTCATGCTCTCAGTTCCTACATTATATTGCCCCTTGCCCACCTATCAATATCCTTCTTCTACATAAGTAATACTAAGTTTGCAAACAAGACAGGAAAGTTTGTATTTATTCATAATAGAAGCAAAAAAAAAAGGGAAACATAAGAAACCTTAAAAACTCCAATGACAGCTGTAAAAGACAATCACCATATTACAAGCTGTGTTGTAAAGTTGTCAAATCTTGCAGAATGATCTACAGATTCAGTATGTAAATATGACAAAATAATGATGGGGGATGCTTTGACCATGAACTCATCTTCTTTTTTCTCTATATTTTTTCCCACTTTTAAAAATTTAAGATCTTCAGACATTAAGGCATTAGTAATATATAATTTAAAACTAACTTTGTCTTTTGTTTCCTCTTTTTTCCTTCTTGTTTCAAAATGAACAAGATGGTTTAAGTTTTCCTTCCAGGAGCACTCAAATCCTGACCTAACCTGAATGTTATGGGGACTTCAGAACTGCTACTACTGAGGAACAGGAACTCATGCTAGGGACATGCCCATGGAACCCAGAGGTCTCTGTATTAGCTGTTTGGGGATTGGGTAAGACCCGAGTTTCATATTGCGGTTCTGTTGGCCAGGATTTGGGTGAGGGCTCAGTACCTCTTGAGAAACAGGGAGATCATGAATCCATTTGCTCTAAATGCTGGAAGATAAGAGCAAGAGTCACTAGAGGGAGAGTATAACCTGTACCTGGAAGACAGGGGTGGCAGGTTCTTGGCAGTAGGAGGGGAAAAAAACCAGTCCTTTTCCTTTGCTTAATCCTCTTCTCAAGCTATAAACATTGGAGGGACCCAGGCTTAGTTATCTGCCCCTACTGTTCTCTGTCTTTATCCACTTTTTTGCAATCTGTAGGGGAAAGGGTTAACTCAACAGGCCTGGGGTATCAAACCCAAGAAGGGCCAATTTCCATGACTAGCTCTTGGTCGGCTTCTAGGAACAACCCTTACAATGTTCTGTTTTTGCAGGCCTGAGGCCTTGAGCCACACTGTACCAGCTTGTCCATAGTTTATACAAACAACGTTATCTATGGTGAACACCAACGTTCCTTCTGTAGGGGCTGGAGTTTCAGTGACAGGTCAGTCCTATGGTACATGTCCATGTGACTGACCTCCTATAAAAATGCCAGACACCCAGGTTCAGCGTGAGCTGCCTGGGGTTGGCAACCCATCACAAGTGTTGTCACACATCATTGCTGGGGGACTTCCCTGGGGACTCCACTGAGAAAGGAAGTTTTGGGTGTGGTGTCCTCCAGACTCCACCCCATGGACCTTTCCCTTTGCTGATTCTACTCTCTCTCTCTTTTTGCTGTAATAAACCGTAACCATGAGTATAACAACTTCTGGGTACTGTGAATCCGTCTAGCAAATCCTCGAGCCTGAGGCTGGTCTTGGAGAGCCCTGACACAAGATCTCCTACAGCCCCATCACTTTAAACCCCACTGTCAAGTCCCAGATGTGTATCTCTCCTACCGCGCTCTCTCTAAACTTCTTAGGAACAACTACCTGTTTTATTCTCCAGCTAATCTATTTTTGATATGCCTAAAGCAAATTCTTGACTTTCCTTGTCTATCCCAAATGTGCCCCTCCCTCAGTGGTGCCTCAGAAAGTGGCCTGCCAGTCTTCTACTGCTCCTGGGGAGTCGTCCTTGACTCCTCACTCTGTTTTCACCAAATTGGACTCTCACCACCTCCGGCCCCAGATCCCTAAGGATCTCGCACCTGCTCCTCCCTTGGGTGCGTCAGTCTTTCGTGTCATTCTGGTTTTTTCTTGTCATCATCTCTTAGTCTCTCCTTGTTTCTCATCTGCCGCCATGATTTGAAAAGGCTGCTCCCTGTGTACATCCCTGCTCTCCTCTGGCTGGCTCACACCCCCCACACCTGGCTGCTGCGTCCACCACCAGTGTTTGCCCATCCTCGCAGCTTCCCCAGCTGCTGGGTCTCAAACCTTGGCCCGCTAGTTCTGGATCACTTTCTTCCCCCTGTTTTTATTGTTTTTAAAGAAACACGAACCAAAAGCTGGGTCCAGAGCTTGAAAAACACAAAACAGAATGCCACGAGGTCTGCAAAGAGAATGGCTGGGATAGAAGAGACACCTGGTAAATTTCATCGAACACGTGATTGATCGTGATTCCTCGAGGATTTCTGGAGAAAGGATATCTGCTTCCGTGAGACTCAGGGGATGATCTGGCAGTAAATGCTGTGTTCTGGACTCACAAGCACCTGTTACACAAAGAGAAAACGTGAGTTCCATATTCTGGGTAGGGCTTCCTGGTCTCCTTGCTCTATTTAGTCCAAGGCCCAGGTGCTCTGGCACCGTCCTCCATCCTTGGACACTCCAAAGATCGTCCCCGTCTTACTGCATTTCAGTCATGTGTGCACCTCTCTTCCTACAGTGGCCCTCATGTGTCCTTACCACTGAGGACACACACTTTGAGGTGTCCCCCATAATCCTCACCTCCTGGTATTCATGCCCTAAGGTCATCGCCTTCCCTTGAGGGCAAGACCCGTGACTCGCAACTAACCAGTAGAATAGGGCAAGATGGTAGGATGTGCCTGATGGCGGTACTGAGTCTGTTATGTAAGATTGCAGCTTCTGTCTTGGCTTTGAAAAAGCAAGATGTGATGGTGTGAGCTGCCTATGGAGAGGGCCACACGGCAAAGGACTAAGGGCAGCCTCCAGCTGACAGTCGGTAAGAAACTGAGGCCCTTGTTACGGAGCCTGCAAGGAGCCTGCAAGGCACCGAAGACTGCCGAGAACCACGTGAACTTGGAAGTGGATGCTTCCCCAGTCAAGCCTCAGATGAGACTGGAGCCTGGGCCAGCATCTTGATTACAGCCTTGCAGAAGGCCCATCTAAGCAGTGCTTGGACTCTGGATGGAAACTCTTGAGACAATAACATGCAGCGTTAGCTGCTCCATTTGTGATCATTTGTTTTGCAGCCACAAACTGTAATAGACCCACTCAGAGCCTTTTCGCTTAATGCCCCTCAACTTGGAAGACTCCACTCCAGACCCTTTGTGTGGTTTGCTCCCTCTCGTCCCTGCAGAATGTTGCGGACATCGAGTTTGCTGACCCTGCACTCCTCCCTGTATCTTATTCCTTGTCTACTCCTGTTGACAAGACTAGGAAGCCTAACGCCTCACCCTCTCAGCCTTCTTGGCCACAAGGAATACCGTGTGACAGAATTCTAGCCAAAGAGACAGAAGAGGAATTTCCCCTAGTGAGACTTCTAGGAAGAGCTTAGGCTTCACTGAGGGAAGGGAACAAATGTAGCTCTCCTCCCCAGACCCCGATGAAGAGAGGGACCTAAAAGGTTAATGATACCAGTTCCTAGCGGGCCGAGGAGCTGACAAGCGTAAACACAATCCCGACAGTGGTCTGAGCCCGTCTGAGTCTCCTCTGGAGAACCTGGGAGTTTTAAATAGTAAAAGAGCATGTTCTTATATGAAATCCAAAGTCATAGAGGAAGAGTGACCAGGAAGCGTGCATAGGAACTCCCTCTGGACTGAGAACAACCGAGCAAATTCATCGCTCAGCAAATAGCAACCACATATGAAAGCAAAGCTTCCTGGTAACATTCCCGTCCTTGGATGCCACACATAACTTCTGATACTGAGTTATCTGAGATTCCCCAGTGTTCTCTCAATTACTTTCAGAGGGTTTGTCTTTTTACTAAAGTCCCTAACTATGGGAATGCCTGGTGGTCTTAGCTGGTAGAGCATGCAACTCTTGATCTTGGGGTCAGGAGTTCAAGCCTCACACTGGGTGTGGAGCCTACTTATAATAATAATAATAATATTTAAATTTCCTGACTATAAGACATTCACATCTTTTGAGGATGGTTCATCTGTCAGTTAGACTAAAGCCAGGCCTCCTCCAATATAGCCTCCACAGTAATGGGTCTACCCTTTGGACAGAGAAGTTAACACATTAGTCACTCTACTGCAAGGCAGGACTTCAGACACTAAATTATTGGAGTTCTGTGTCCCTAAAGTTTCCCTTTTCCAAATCTGTCCTCGCCTCCCTCTTTTGCCTCCTAAAAGTCCTTGGTCATTGACTCCTTCAGAGGATACTGCCTAAAGCCCATCCCTGGATGTGGAGTAATCTGGCTAGTCCAGCACATGGATGTTTCACTTGAGTCCCTCTGAAATAACCACTAATCCTGAGAGCCAGGAAGCCATCTCCTGAGTTATGGCCACCTCCAGGGCGAAGCTCTTCTTCCCATTTGCCTGAATGAGCAAATAGCTTTCTTCCTTTTGGGTGATTAAACTGATAATGTTTTTTTTTTTTAAATTTGGCTACCAAGAACGTCAAAGACAAATGAGAAATATAGGGACGGATCCTATGTAGGTCCAGCATATTTATTTTCTTATCCATGCCTTGACGTCCTGTTATTATTAAAAATATTTCCGGGGCGCCTGGGTGGCTCAGTGGATTAAGCCGCTGCCTTCGGCTCAGGTCATGATCCCAGGGTCCTGGGATCGAGCCCCGCATCGGGCTCTTTGCTCAGCGGGAGCCTGCTTCCCCCTCTCTCTCTGCCTGACTCTCCGCCTACTTGTGATTTCTCTCTCTGTCAAATAAATAAATAAAATCTTTAAAAAAAAATATTTCCCTAATTGTGGTTCCTATTTGTAATTTAGCACCATTATATAGTGTGATGTAGAAGCTTTCTGTGAATTGCCTCAAATCCCCCATGGGAGAAATGTAGGGACATAAATATAAAAAAAAAAACAGTATAAAAGGAAATAAATCAAAAGGGATAAATGGTTGTCAAGGCACTGAAAGGGATGGGAATGGAGAGAAATTAAATGGATGGAAACTTAAAAGTCAGGGAGTGGAATGGAATTAGTAGCATGGGGTCCAAAAATGTAAATGAAGGAAATGGAATAAATGGAAAAATCGTGGGCTCCTGGGTGGCTCAGTCAGTGAAGTGTCTGCCTTTGGCTCAGGTCATGATCCCAGGGTCCTGGGATCCAGCCCCATGTCAGGCCCCCTGCTCAGCGGGGAGTCTGCTTCTCCCTCTCCCTCTGCCTGATGCTCCCCCTCTTCCTCTCATGCTCTCTCTCTCTTTTTTCTCTCTCTCTCAAATAAATAAAATATTTTAAAAAATAATACATGGAAAAATCATAGTGGAAAGGAATGAAAAGGAAAAGAATGGAGTGAAATAAGCGGGCGTGGAAAGGAGAGGAATGACACGGAACATAGGATTAGAACCGAATGGGAAAGAGGAGCAAGAGAAGGCGTCTAAGGAGAGGGAAAGAGCGGAAAGGCAAGTGACAAAAAATTAATACGACAAAGGGCAACTGGGAATTCAGAATGGCCGTCTGGGAACGAAGCTGGAGTGCTGCGGGATCAGGCATGAGGAGACGGAGTCGAGTGCAGCTCCTGCAAGGAGGTGGAAGGGAAGGAGACGGCCTGAAAACGGGAAGCTAAAGGGGACAGAAAGTAGCCTGGGCTGCTGGAAGGGAGCAGGACGGGACAGAAGGACCGGAGCATGGACTGACGGTCCCTGGAGGGGAGCGGAGAAGGGACAGAAGAGGAAAGAGTGGATGGGAACGGGAAACGGCGGGTAGGACGAGCAGAAGACGGAGACCGAATAGGGAGGGTGTGTTCTGGTCTTCCCCAAAGCTGTTTGGATAGCTGGTAGAAATGACCTAGTTTCTTCCCCACCTGCACCCCTTCTGGTGCACAGGTGGCGGCAGGAGGTCTATTAGGCATTAAACCCTGTGACTTCACTCTATGAAATCTGCGGACTGAGATCTGGACTCCGTGGAGAATTACTGCTCTGCTGCCTGCCCATCCCTCTGATCCCGTCGGGAAGTTACTCTGAAGGAAACTCTACGTAAACAGTACGGAGGCAGCTGCTGAGTGCCTTCTCAATTTGGGGGACACACTCCTGCCTCTCCTCCACCTTCTAATAGGTGGGGTGGAAATAAATGTGATAGAAACACGGAACGGAGTAAAATCAAGTGGACTGGAAAGAAACAGAATGAAATGAAGCAGAACGTGGTAGGATAGAATGAATGGGATGGAACCAAAAAATAACGAAGGGAAAACTCTCTTGAGAGTTTATCCTACAGACTTTTCAGCAGGGAAGAAGAGGCAGGATGGTGACTGCTGTCCCATCTGTCTGAAGATACAGGGTTGCATAAAATCACCTCATACTTTGACTCTATATTTCCTTTTGGGAGAGTGGGGACCGATGGATCCACAGCAACTTTGGGCAGGGGTTTTCTGGGGCTGTGGGAATAGTTCCTGGGGGGTCTGATGGTAGATCCTTCTGCAGGGGAATGGAGAGGTCAGTTAGGAACCACGAGCACAGACTGCCTTAAAATCACAGTGGCTAGAAAGTGCCAGCCTGCATTCTTCAGCGACCCCAGAGAGGAATAGTTTTCACCAAGTCCTTACAAAGAATCAGAAGTGGATGTAAGTTTAGGACCCAGGGCCCTTCCCCTGATCTAGATCTAGAACTCTGTCTTTTCACCTGGCTCCCTTTGCAACCTCTACTCCCCAACTGCTTCGCACCCCAGTGCCTGCTAGCTAGTGCCACCTTGTCTGCAATCCAATTCAGAGCCCTGGAGGGAAAAGGAACCCAGTAGGAGCCAGAGACCTAGAATCTGGCCCCACTGCGTCCGAGGCCTTGGGCCACTTTCTCTCCATCCCTGGCCTTGCAATGCACAATGAAGAGTCTACAGGATGGTTTCTCAGACTTGTCAAACACCTTCTCAGATCGTATTTCCACAGCAGCTTTTTAAAATCACACTCAGCAGATCCCACATTACCTCATAAAACTGCTCTAGGGGTTCTGGGGGTAGTACCTGGGGGAAAAGAAAGTAGTGAAGAGGTCAAGGGTTTGGCATGGGGACCAGTCCCAGAAATTCTCAGGAACAGCTTTGGCCTCAGAGGCAGGTACATCCCTTCTGATTCTCAGAGGAGTTCAGGCTAGGCATTGTCATAGTGAAGGGCAAGAAGACAAGAAGAGATGGGAAGCCAGGGAAGACCTTGGGATCCCCAGAGAAGGCAGGGGAGGAGATGCATAAAGACTTAAGCCAGCCCTAGGTATCAGGAGAACACACCTCACTCCCCAACCCAAGAGGTGGGACTGGAACAGCCCTCCTGGCCTGGGGAAGGACCAGATGGTCAGGGGAGCAGGGAGGGTCCCTCTGGAGCACTGCTTACCTTTTTGACTCCAACCTGTCCTTCAGGTTCAGGTAACTTGGCATACATGGGCCTCGGCCAGTCTAGAGAAAGGGAATGCCAGCCTGGGTCTGGAGATGGGAAGAGATGTGAAGGAAGGGGTTGTTTCTCCACGTCACTCCTATCCCCAGAAAGGTAGTGGCAGAAACCTTCCTTCCGCCCTCCCCAGGGCTCCCCAGCACAGCTCCAGTGAACTTGACCAGGAAATCTAATTCTGGGTTAGATAAGGCTCTTTGATGAGGTGGCCGAGGATGGAAATCTAAGACCTAGCCCTAGTGGGCCTCTGGAGCATGGGTTTATCCTTTCTTCTTCCCGGGCGTGGATCTCCTTTCTGTGAAACTGAGCTGGATTGGACAGTCTCTTCCATTTCAGGGGGGAGGGCTTCCTTCCGGAATCCCAGCCCAGAGATGTCAAAGATGTTTCATTTTGCTTTTAGTCAGCTCCCATGCATCAGTAGAGGGTGTGTGAAGCACCGTGCTGAGGTGGGTTATAAGGCTGACCCTAGGTTCAGCAGGGATGAATGTTGTGACTGGTTCTCTCTGCCTACAGCAATCAACTGGGAAAGTTTTCTGAAAGTGAAAAGGAGAGAATATCCTATTTTTTTGCTGTGGCTGTTGGAACAGGGGAGACCTCCTCAGGGTTCTTGGCTCCAATCTCATCCATGATCACTAGTGGCAAGCTGGGAGCAGAGGCCCAGACTCCTGGTACCAGCCCCTTCCCCAGACCCCGCTGCTGCCCTGAGCATCAATGATGAAGTCACTTACTAGAACAGTACACTGCACAGGGCCCCTCTGCAGAGGTGGGTGTTGCTCCCTCCTTGATGGGGTCCTCCGCTTTTTTGCTTGAGAACCTGAAACCCCAAATCCCCCATTCTTTTGCCTCCAGTCCTTGCCATCTTCACAGGCCCTACCCGTATCCCACATCCATCCTTGGGCAATGTCCCAACCCCCCTGAGTTCCCCAGTTGCTACAGACACAGCTCAGCACCATGGTCAGCAACACTTTGGGCCGCAGGCCACATTCTCTAACCCATTCATTCCCAGCATTACCATCTGGTGTTTCTGTTGCAGAGGAAATAGCCCAGCCCTGTGGATAGGGAAATGAGAGTCAGGATCCCAAGGGCAATGCCAGCAATGACTCTTGCAGACAGGGAAGACCTGGGACCTGGGCAAGGAGAAAGAATCAGGACCCTGGTCTGACACCCTCTTGCCTGCCCTTGTCCTCATTCCCAAGCTGTGGCTTTGTCTCCACTGTCACTTGATAAACAGGTGTTTTCCAGTCACTGGGAGGCAGCATTTTGTGGTATTAATAGCATCATTTCTGGAGTCAAATGGCCTATTCACATCTTCGCTGTGTGACCTTGACCAAGCTGCTTAACCTCTCTGTGCCTCAGCTGTCTCCTCTGCAGAACAGGGATAATAGTGTCAGCGTTTGGTAAAAAAAGACTCAACAGAAGAGTATTCATGTTCAAAATATGGAATGTTCAACATGCCCCAGATAGGACAATATTTAGACCATGAAAAGTGATCAGTAAATGTTGGTGGGATGACAATACTGCTTGGGATAATGGGTCAAATACAGCTTTCAGAGGAAAGGGTTTTGAAAACCAGAAAGCTGGCTCCCCCACCTTTCCCCCTCCTTTTTCTTTTTTCTTTTAAAGATTTTATTTATTTATTTGACAGACAGAGATCACAAGTAGGCAGAGAGGCAGGCAGGCAGAGAGAGAGAGAGAGAGAGAGAGAGAGAGAGAGAGAAGCAGACTCCCTGCTGAGCAAAGAGCCTGATGCGGGACCTGATCCCAGGACTCTGGGATCATGACCCAAGCCAAAGGCAGTGGCTTAACCCACTGAGCCACCTAGGCACCCTCCCCATCCTTTTTCATACCTGAGTCACCTTTGACTCTCTGGGGCCCTGGGACCACAGGCAGGTGACATCCCCTTCTGAGTCCCATTTCCTTATCTGCAAAGTGATGAGGCCCAGTAATGATGCGAAGGGGAAATGAGGTGGTGACTGGATGCCGGGCACACCACGGGTGATTGATTAATAAATGGCAGCTGTAATCATTAACGTGGGCCTGTGTTTGCCCTTCCAGCTTCTGCCCAAAAGCCTTCCCCAAGGGGTGAAGTCCAGCCACAGGGATTAGGAAGGCAGCCGTGAGGATGGGGGGGTGGGGGAGAGGAAGGGGCTCTCTGCTTTGGCGGGGCAGGAGGGGGCCTCCAGGGGGCCTCAGGGGTTCTTAGTTTCACTCTCTGAGCCTTTCTTTCTGTGTCAAACAAGCATAGCCATTCATAACCCTCTAGGCTTCGAGGGGATTAAGGGAGCTCCTACGTGGGAATAAGAGCGCCGCGCCGGACACAGTCAGTACTCAGTAAGAGGCCGCGACATGATCTGATGATGGTGAGAGATGCTGTCCTCCACCAGGCTCTAGGCTCCAAGAGCCCTTCCTACGTGACCTTGTTCAAATCCTGCAACAGTCCCGTGACCATCAACCATACTCACTGCTTCCTCCTCTGAGCCTCAGTTTCTCCATTCATCAAAGGGTCTTCACAAGACCAGAGGGTTGTTTTGAAGATTCAGTAAGGTAGTTTGGGGATGGTGCATAGGGTCCTCCTTTCGGTAACAACTGAGAACCTGACTCCTGAGGCGGCCAGCCTGGTTTCAAACCCTAGGATGGGTCTCAGGCTCTCCTACACAATGGAGGTGCCCACAGGCCTACCTCAGAACTGGCTGGCAGGGGGCACCCACGAAGGGCTTGCTGATACTGTGTATGGAAAGGCTTGTTTCAGGCATGTGGTTTAGGCTCAATAAAGAATAATTTTATTTGTTTAACAAATGCAATATGCCAGGCACTGCCATAAAAACCTTACCAATGTTGGTTAATATTGAATGACCCTCTGATATAAGCACAGTTGTTATGTTTATTTTACCCACAAGGAATCAGAGGTTCAGAGAGGTTAAGCAGCATGCCCAAGGTCACACAGCCAATAAGCATTAGAGCTGGGATACAAAACTCTGACACTGTGTTGCCCTCTCAAGAACTCAAGATAAAAATACAGGTACTTGCTGCTAGTCACACCCAGCTGTTATTAATACAATTCCTATAATTAGGGGCATGGGGGGGAGGGCTCAGTGAGTTGAGCCTCTGCCTTCGGCTCAGGTCATGATCTCAGGGTCCTGGGATCGAGCCCCGCATTGGGCTCTCTGCTCAGTGGGGAGCCTGCTTCTCCCTCTCTCTCTGCCTGCCTTTCTGCCTACTTGTGATCTCTCTCTCTGTCAAATAAATAAAATTTTTTTAAAAAATAAAATCTATATAATTCCTATAATTAATATAATTCCCACCAGTTCACTCCTTCATTCATTGGCTATCTCCCTGACTCATTGTCCTTCTAAACAACTCTGGAAGATAAGGCATCACAACCCCCATTTCCAGGTAGGAAAACTGAGGCTCGGAGCAGCCTGGAGGGTTTTCCAGGGCCCACAGCCGGGAAGGAGAGGTTCTGGGTCCCGAGCATTAGAGGCTGGGCTTTGGCAGCTCCAGACTGGGAACCTGGCCCATGTTACACTGTTGTTACACTAGAAGATGACGTGGTGGGGAGGGGGGCATGGACGCACTCACCTGCCACTCTGACCAGGATGGAGGCAGAGCGGGCCAGGTGTGTCACCGGGTTGGAGGCTGTGCAGTTGTAGATGCCCTCGTATTCCCAGGTTAGGGCCTCGATGATTAGCTGCTTCCCCACTTACACAGCGGTGGAGTGCTCAAGGGTCCAGTGAAACTTAGCGCCCGGCTGGGACTCTGCCTGACGCTGCAGGGTCAGGCTGGAGTTGAGCTCTGCCTGGATAGTGCTGACCGCCCCAGACAATGCCCTGCTGGTGATGTCCACTCGATCTGGGCCATCTGTGTGCAAAGCCAAATATCCCCCGCCGGGGAGTTTTCCTGTTCTGCCCACTCTGCTTCCGCGCTGGAAGCTAGACCCCTCCCCTTGCCCCCACTTCTCGATTCTAACAGAATTCTAGGCTGTAGCCTGGAGAACGAAGTCTCTTCTAACTGCCATTGAAAGGAGTCTCAGCAAGATGTTCCCTTTCCCTCCTTAGCTGCCAAGCAGGCAGCCTGTAGTCCACCACATGGAAGGGAGAAACCCAGTGCAAAACATCCAAATAAAAAACAAACCCCCGGCTCTTGCAAAAGCGAGCACTCACCAAGGAGCCTCGCAGAGCATCCAGGCTTCCCAGATTGTTGTGTCCCGAGAGCATAGCCTCACACTTGCAAAAACTTTATCATTCTGGTGGACTTTCTTACAGATGAGCAAATGGCCCTGTTGCAATATTTAAATCTCCATCCTTCTATTCTCCAAAGTAGAGATTCCTGCGGAGTTCCTTCCTGAAGCCGGAAGGAGATCATTGGCACTTGGCTCTCCTCCCGTGCACGTGAAGGAAACAAATGAAATGGCCGTTGAGTTTCTCATGCAAACTAAGAGTTGAGTCTTCGTCTTACTTAAGTTAACATGAACTACTGCAAAGAAGGATGTGAAGAGTTTCTAGTTGGGACACTCGGGAAGAGGAGGAAAATCCTGTCCTCATCCCCTCCTCGTTTCCTTGGATATTCTCCCCATCTGAACCCCATGGCCACCAGGATCCCTCAGGGTCTTCCCATCCTGGTGTCAAATCCTCCACACAACAGCCAGAGGGCTCCCTAAGTACAAACTTGACACTATCCCTTCCCTGCTTAGAACCCTCCATGGCTCCCCAGTGCCTTCAAGGCCAAGGCCATGGCTGACCAGCTCATTCACAATCCAGACCCCTCTGGCCCTACTTCTCCCCTCTCCACACCTCTCCCCTCTCAATTCAGAAATAAGATCCTTCTCGGATGTTCCATCTTTATCATGTTTCCTCTTAAGTAAGAGCCTTCACACATTCTCTTCCTTCTCTGGAATGGCTCTTCCAGGCGTCTGCTCCACGTAGTGACTTACTCGTCCTCTGGATCTCATGGTGGACACCACCTCTCACAGTGAGCCTTCCCACATGCCCCAGACCGGTGGGGCCTCCTTGGGTTCCCCAAATCCTGCCGTCCCATGGCAGTCCTCTTGACACTACTTTTCTTGGCCTGATTATCGACCTCCCCACCCCAGGTAGGCTGGGAGCTCCAACAGTCACAGCTGTTACTCGGCAAGCACCCCACATTTGCTCAGCAGAGAGGGAGAACAGAAGAGCAGTTTTGGGCTTCATGACCAAAGTGGGAAGGGGAGAAGAGAGCAGCAGTGTATGGAAGCCCCCCCTCCACGTGCCCCGGTACCTAACACGTATCCATGCGGAGTATATATACGTGTAACACGTATACATGCGGACCCTACTTTCTCTCCCTGCAGGTGCCTCTTCTCCGCTTCAGCTCGTGGCCACTACACCGTTTGAAGAGCTCAGGCAAAAATCCTTGCAGTCAGTGCCTTTCTCTTTCCATTGGTGTCAACAGCAGCAAATCCTGAGTTCTAGATTCAAAATGCATCCATGGTCCCGTGGTCCGACCCCTTCTCATTCCCCTGACGGACAACTGTGGCCACCCTGAGAAGGCGCCTTGCAGACTTCTGACAGCCCGAGTTTCAATAACCAAGTGCCCAGCCCCTGAAATCCACTGCCGGCCCTCTCATGGGCTGCACCTGACCTGTACCTGAAGGTGTTGGGGAAAATGAGGCAGGCCCCTTCCTGGGAGATTTGGGGCTCCCAGACAGCCTTGATGGTGTTCCTCAGACTGCATGGTGGTCTCCACACTTCCATCCAACCTTCTCTCTCCCTCCCCCTCCCCTGCTTGCTCAGGACGGGACAAGGCCCCCTCCCTACATTTCTGCAGGGAGCATTCCTTGCATGGGTCACCACTTTAATCCGACCTTGGGGTCTGTCTCTCCAACGACCCAAACAAACACAACACCTTCTCAACCTCCTCCCTCTCCACTGCTTCCACCCCATAGACAAGGGCCCAGGATACCCTGTGAAAACCTAAGTCTGAACCTCTCCTCCCTCCACTCAGAGCCTCTTGTTGCTTCCAGGCCCTCGCCATGGTTCACGGGGCCCTGCAGGATCTGCCCCCTCTCCTGTTCTGTCCTCCCCCTAATTCTGTCCGGTTGCCTTGGCCTCCTTGGGTTCCTGCGCCCACTGCGCACTGCCCATCTCGCATGCTGCTCCCTCCCCCGGCACTGTCTTCCCTTAGCTGCCCACAGCGTCCTGCGTGAGTACCACCTCCTCAGGGAGGCCTCTCCTGACTGCCCCACCTGACTAAGACGGCAACACCCGCCCCTCCCAGCTTCCCCTGGCCCTCTTGCTGCCTCGTGGTTCTGCTCACCTGCCTCTCCCTCGCTTAGCTGTTCAGGGCGTGTCTTCCCACTAGAATGTAAGCCCCACAAAGAAAGATGCCCCGCCTGTGCCCAGACACGGCTGGCACAGAGCAGGGATTCGATAACTGTGGAAGGAATGGTTAGAAGGAACAACTGAAGGGAGGGAGGGAGGGAGGGAGGAGGACGAGGTCCAGCCTGGGTGACTCGCAGCCGATGGTGAGCGTGAGGGGCTCCCTTCGCGCCTGGCTGCCCCGGCTCCAGACCTCGCACCCATAGGGGCCCGTGTCGTCTCGCTGGAGGCCGTGGATGACCAGGCTCCGGTTGCCGGCACAGCATCAGGTGCTCGCTCGGCCGAGGGCCTGGCCCCTCAGGAACCACAGGACTGCAGTCACCTTGCGGGAGGTCTGGCAGGTCAGCGTCACGGAGCTGGCATTTTCCACGGGAGTCAGGCTTGAGGACACAACGTGAGGCTTGGGCAGCATTTCTGGAAACACAGAGAGACATAGGGTGGGGGTCAGGGACCCTTCCAGGTGTAAAGTTTTTCCGGCGAGATAAACACAACACGGGGCAAAGTAGGTGCGAGGCAAGATTTATTGAAAACACTCTCCGGCGAAGTTTCAGGGCTCAGGAGAAGGGGAGCCAGGAAAGTTGCTCCGGGAGGAGGTGGGCCCCCTCGGGCGAGGCTCCTCGACTCTGGAAAGCAGAGTGGCGGAAGTCGGAAGTCGCGCCCAAGGCAGGGAGGAGGGGGCTTTTAAGCGGCCTCGAGGGGAGTTCAGGGGTCTTTTGGCAAGTTTCCCTTATTTGGATATTTCGCCTGCTCGTCGGGGTCCCATTGGTCCACTGGAGCCCGGGGCAGGGGGTCTCAGATTCCTGCTTGGGTCTTTGTTCTCCTGTCCAAGCTCAGGTTTTGTGGCGGGGACTTTCGCCATCTTAAGTAGCCCTTTCTTTCTGCCCACCCAACACCAGGCACATGCCATAGGGCTTTCCAGGGATGTGTGTGTATGTGTTGTGGGTGGGGTGTGTGTGTTCTTTGCCTATGACTATATTATACGGGAGGTACGAGTGTGTACTGTGTGACTATGTGAGAATGTTATGGGTTTTGTGGGTATGGTGTGTGGTATGTGGACATGTCGTGTGTGTAAGTTTGTGTCTGTTGTATGTGTGTGTTGTGTATGTATGTTCTGTGACTATGAGGTATTGTACATATTCACTCTGTGAGTGTGTTGTGTGTGTATATATTTTCTGCCCGGGAGTGTATGTTGTATGTGGTATTGTGTATGTTAACGCATGTGAATTGTATGATGTTCTGTATGCTTTGTGTATGACTACGTTGTGTGCGTAGTATGTATAAACTATGTATGTATGTATATGTATGTATAGTATGTGTAATGTGTGTCAGTTGTGTACATGTGCTGAGGGCACTGAATGTACAATATGTAGTGTATTTCCTGCGTTGTATGTGAAGATGGTGAGTGACTGTAATGTGTGTGTTGTGTGTTCTATATTGTGTGTATACATGATTGACATGAGAGTGTGTTGTGTGTTTGCAGTATTGTTGGTTGTGTACATGTTCTGTGTGAGGTATGGATGTCTGTGTTTTATGTGAGTATATCCTGTGTGTAGCAGATGGGTTGTGTGTATGTGTGAGTGTATTGCTTGTACGTGTTGGGGGCTGGTGTGAACCCTGTGAGCACATGACGCAGGTCTATGCTGTGATATGTACTGTGTGTTATATGCATCTTTTGCGTGCATGTTGGGTTTTGTTTGTTTGTTTGTTTTAAAAGATTTTATTTATTTATTTGACAGAGATCACAAGTAGGCAGAGAGGCAAGCAGAAGCGGGGGTGGGGAGTTGGGGGAGAAGCAGGCTCCCTGCTGAGCAGGGAGCCCGATGTGGGACTCGATCCTAGGACCCTGGGATCATCACCTTAGCAGTGACTTAACCCGCTGAGCCACCCAGGCGCCCCTGTTGCGTGCATGTTGTGTGTGCTTTGCATGTATGTTGTCAATTGGTAGTGTTGTGTGTACTCACTGTGTGTGAATTACATGTGTCTTGTGTGTGTTGTGCATGTATGTGAGTGTGCTGTGCATATGTGGACATTATTTGTGTGCTGAGATGTGTGAATACTGCGTGTTTGTTATATATAGAGAATCAGCCCCTGCAGTGACTTTCAGAGAATCAAAGAATGGACACAACCCACAGACAGCCAACAGGGTCTTGTGGAAGATGGGCCAAGCCTGGAGCCAGGTCCTTTCCCGTGGTCAGAGCCCCATTCTGCCACCAGCCACGCAGGAAATCCCCACTCTTCTGAGTCTTCCCCAACCTCTGGGGTATTGGTGTAGCTCTGCTTCTCAGAGGAGCAAAGGAGAGGAAGAGGAAAAAGAGACTCACCAAGGACTCGGACTTGGAAGAGCAGCCATGCAGAGCAGGTGGGTGGCACTGTTGGACACCAGGCACCTGTATATGCCTTCGTGTTCCATGGACACAGCCTGGATGGTGGCTGTTCTCTTGGAGGAAGATGGGGTGAAATTATTGTGGAAAAACCAGGAATAGTCAGGAGGTGGGTGAGAGGGTGTTTCCACAGAGAAGGTCCCAGTGGAGCCCTCTGTCACCTCAACCACCCCGCCCCCCCGCTGGATACACCAGAATCCACCTTGATCTCGAATGGGTCAGGACCATCCGGGAGGACAAGAACGACCGTAGCAGGAGTGATCTCATCAGCAATGGCTCTCTTAGACCTCAGGAATCAATAAATACTACTATTTCTCTTCTCTCCACCCAAGCTCTGGGTCAGTTACAAAGGAGGTGCCGGAGTCTAATGGAAATGAAACGTCGGCCTGATCCCTGGGTGAAGCGGGATTGTAGGACACATCTAAAGCGTGCCAGCAAATGCTCTTTCCTTGCCCCTACCCAGACAAGATTTTGTAGCAAACATCTGAAGGGTAAGGAACTAAGTTTTAGATCTCTTAACCTGGATGTTCACAGTAGAGTCCAAGCAGAGACATCAGTTAGCAACACGTCTGGAGTTCAAGGGTAGACAAGTCCACATTTGATGGTATCTGGAGCTGTGAGACTGAATGAAATCACCGAGATAGGGGGTGTCCTTGAGGGCTGGGGAGAATGGAAAGGGACTCACAGTGCACAGTCAGGAGGACAGGATCACTGCTCTGGGCCTGGTGGAAACCCTGAGCTTGGTATCTGTAAGGCGTGTAGTCCTCCCACTGCACGGGCAGGATGGTGAGGGTCTTGCAGTCTGTGGACAGCCCCATGCACTCATGGAACATGAGGGGGAGATTGCTGGATAACCAGTGGATGGTAACGTTGGCATCCTTGATGTCGCAGTAGAGGGTCACCTCTTCTCTCTGTTCTCCCTCTCTGAGAAAGGGAGAGGAGGCAGAGGCACAGACCCAGACGGAGGAGGACCAGACAAAACGTAGCCACAGAGGGACCCAGAGAGACTGGACTGGAATTGCCAAAAGACAAACGAGGTCAAGGCCTAGACTCAGATGCTAGATCTACTGCTCATTTTAAGTGCGATCACGGGCGACTTACTTCCCCTCTTTGAGCCTCATTAAAGGGGGCTGTAGGAATAAAGCAGAAGGATCTGGGATACGACAGTGGGTCCATTAACACCAGCTGTAAGGAGAACCACGCTTGTAACTGGGATGCCGGCCAGATCCCACTGCCCACTTCTAAGCCGCCCTTCCCCACCACAACCATACCAGGCACAGTCCACCCCTCCCCCCTGCCCCGAGTACGACAGATCCCACCGGTTGTTGTCAGACCCTGGCTGGGCCAATCAGATTTGTCCTGTTGGGATTTGGGGCACAGAATCCTGATGGGTGCTTTAGGTATGAAGACAGGGATCAGAATGATAGCCTTGTTTTCTCTGCCCACGTCTCTGAATCTGCCATTGAGTCTGGGGCGCCCAGGGCGTCCAGGACGTAGATGGAACAACGTCCTTCTCACCTTGGGTGATGGTCAGTGGGTCGGCACCGGTGGTGAACTGGGCTGCAGCTGGCAGACTCCACATGGTCAAAAGCGAGGCTGGTGGGGAAGAGAGAAGAGACATTCAGAAAAGGTGTCTTGGGAGTGTCCGGTTATGGTCTTCCTAGAGGAAGGTCTAGGTCATGGACATGGCGCTTCACCCTGAGAGGCCTGACTCCTAGCCACTACTGACTGACCGTGTGACTTGTGGCGTGTTTTTAATCTTCTTGAGTCTCAATTTGTCCAGCTGCAGAATGGACATAACGTCACCTGCAGCCCAGGGTTGTGTGTTGTGTGTTGTGGTAATCATCACCGGCGCGCTGTAATGGGGCCGCCCAGGGTCACTGTGCTCCAGTGATGCTCACTGGATGCTCTTTCATTCTGCAAGAGTGAAAGAGATGCTCAGAGAGGTGGAGTCACTTTCCAGGACCGTTACAGTTAAGTGGCAAACTTGAACCTGGCCTGCCAGCACCTAAAGGCTGTTCTACCACTGCATCGTTCTTCCCGTCAGCCCAGGGATGAGCATAGAGCTATCCAGGATAAACAGGAACTTCTATTATCAGGTGGGGGCTGGGGGCAGGGATTGACCTTCTGTACTTCCGCAGACTTACCCTCAGGCAGAGATTTCCCTCCCTCCGGGAGGAAAAGGGAACCAGATAACAAGAGTTGTTGGTTTTCTAGTTGGCCAATCTACATTCACGCTTGAAGACCTCGTGGGCCTGAGTGGGGATCCCCCACACACCCCCTCCCGGTTGCCGTGCTCCTGTGCGGCTGACCTTGACACCCCCCACCCCTCCCCTCAGCCCAATTCATTGAGCCAGGTTTCTCTCTCCAGCCCTCCCTGGACCCCACGCTGGCCCGAGGCCTGCCCCATTCCCGGCTCAGTCAGTGGTTAAGGGCATGGGACCTTAGGATACATGGAAAAACTACTGGGTCTACGATCATGGGCAAGAGGCTCTCTTTGTGAGCCCCAATTTCTTCAAGAGCAAAATGGGGAGAACTTAGTTCATCAGGTGTTGGGAGGTTTGATGAGCTATCAGATGGATGTGCTTGACACAGTTCAGAGTAAGTGCTCAGTCACTATTATTACAATCATTTCCATTTTTGTATTTTCTGCCTGTAATATTGCTAGAGGTTAAGTCCAAGGGCTCAAAGCCTGACTGCCTGCCTGTGAATCCCAGCTTTGTCTTTTTTTTTTTTTTTTTGGCAAGTCATGTCCCCTCTGTAAGTCTCAGTTTCCCCATCTGTAAAATGGAGTAATAATAGTTTCCATTTCGTACAACTATTGTAAGGATAAAAGAAATATGATCAGTGAAAGCATGAACAGTGGGTCTCATCACCCATCTGAAACACACCTTCCTCTGCAGACAGCCGGCCTCTTCCCCCCAGGCTCATCCCCACAGGGTCCTGCCTTCTGTGCACAGGAGGAACCGAACTCCCAGCCCCTCAGGGGACTCGGGAGCCCCCGGAGCCTGCCAGGTCAGTCGGGGGAAAGGCCCATCTCAGGGCCACACAGCAAAGCAGGGCTGAGTTTTGCACACCACACACTGCAAAATCATTTCTTTGCCTCCAACATGCTTTACCTATCCCTTATCAAAATAGTCTAGTTTCTTCCTTTTGCCTCCAAGAGTCTAAGCATCAGTGTCACATCCACTCCCGTCCTGACTGAGGTGTGACCTGGCCACTCGGGGCCCGCATATCCTCCCTCTGCCCGTCTTCTCCTGTCTGAGGGCCATGTTCCAGCTCTTTCCCTACCTCTCGCTCTGGGTCTGTCTCTACAACTCCCCTGAATCTATTTCCCTGTGTGTTTGTACACTGGTCTTGCTGTCTCTGTCTGTCCTCTGTCTCCCTCTCTCCTATATGTCCCTCCCTGTTCTTCCCTCTGCTACAGTTTCTCCTGTCATATTCACATTCTGCCTCTCTGTCCCCTAGTTCTCTTTAGGTCTCTGGTTCTGTGGTTCTGACTCCATATCTTCCTGTCTGTATGTCATTATCTCTGGTCTCTCTCTACCTTTGCCAATCTCTTTTGTATTTATCTATATTTCTGTGTGTGTGTGTGTGTGTGTTTCTAGTTCTCTGTGTCTCTTTTGTGCGCGTGCAAGCGTGCGTGCACGCACACACACACACCGTCCCCAGGGCCCTCTGAAGGGAGCAGTGGGCCCCTAGGATATATGGAAAGCAGGATTCCTGCCCACTGGTGGCCCCATAAGTCAGCAAGCCCCATGGGTCCCGGCACCTGCCCCGTGTGCTCCGGCTTGCACAGGCAGGCGCTGTCTTCAATCCACCTGCACGCCTCCAGCATCCTCTGCTTCCCCTGTGCCCTGTGGCAATCTCACTGTGATGACAGTGGCTCCCGGGACAGACATGGGTGGTGGCCCCGCAGGGAGGAACTTTGGACCCACCCCCCGACACCCCCAGGGCTCTCTTTCCTTCCTCTGTGCACACAGAGAACAAGAACCCCAGAAATTCTGGGTTTCCACCAAAGTGGAAAAGGAGAAAAAAATCCCTGACTTTTGGCCCTGAGTCCCCTTGAGAACAATGTCACCCTCCTCCTCAGCCCCCATCCCCATCGAGGGGAACAATCGAGGGAGAGGGGGTGCCAGGGAGGGACAACTGGAGAACATCAGAGTTAAGGAGACCAGGGACCGAGGTAATGATAACCAATAGTAATGATAACAAACTAATAACGGCAGCTCCTGTTGACAGCGTAATACAATCAGGCTTGGTACCAAGGTCACCATGAGCAGCCTGGAAATATTAAGTGAGCTGAAATGATACTGGTTATGAAGAAAAAGCAAGAAGTGCAGAGCGAGCTGGGTTGGCAGAACCCCAGGGGTTGCCTGACCCCACCTGGGGAGAAGGGGCACGGAGGGCTTCCTGGAGGAGCAGACATCTGAGCTGAGACCCGTGGACTCAATAAAGATTCAATATAGGAGAGTTGCTTCTTCTTTTTTTTTTTTTTAATTCTCTATGGGCAAGACAAGCTAAGCTGTTGGTCTTTGGTCTTGGTCTTGGTCTAGGAGCACCTAGACCAAGAAGATCGAATGGAATCAACCAGTTAGAGAACAACTATTAACAACCATCAACCCATGTATCCATTCACTCTGTCACTCATTAACAGATATTCCCTGGGCTCCTCTTCTGTGCTGAGTAGTGTTGGGGACACAGTAGTGACCAAGACATCCCTAGCCCTGCCAGCACGAGCTCACAGAACTGTCCCCAGTCAGTGCCAAGCCAGCAGGCACAGGGCTGAGCTGGGGGAGCCCAGAGGAGGCACCTGGCCCAGCTGGAGGTCAGGGAGGACTTCCTGGAGGAGAGGACATTGAGCCAGAGACCTGGAAGATGCAGGAGAGGGTCAGACGAGAGCCTGGTGGGCAGAGGGGGCAGCATGCAGGAGACTGCAGAGTCTGAGGTCCAGAGGGAAGTTCAGGCACCAGAATAGAGGAAGTGAGAGGTGGGTGGTTCCAGGTGAAGCTGAGAAGACTCGAAAATGATTACCGAGGGCAAGAGAGGCACCTTGGCATCAGGAGGAGGAGACGTCGGTCCCCCAGCTGCCCCAGCTTGCTGCCCGCCTGGGTCTCCTTCATGCCACAGGCAGTATCCAAGTGTCCACTCCAGGGATGCAGGCGGCCGAGCAAACTGGCTCTGGAGCTGAACCGCAGGGATGCAGGTCCTGGTCCCTTCACCTGCCAGTCGCGTGGCCCTGGGCATGTCACTCCGCCCCCTTGTGACTGCTCTCCTCCGCTCTAACACGGGATGAGAATGGCTTTGGCTCTTCCGAGGATCTGTGGCTGTGACTGGGAGGCGGTGGCAGAGTTCACGCCCCAGCTGAGATTGGGCGGGAATGTGAAAGCCTGTGAGCCTCCTGGTCCCATCTCCAGACCTGGACAAACAAGACGTCGGTGAGAACGAGCTGATTTGATGCTGGGAAGGTGCCCAGCACAGAGTAAGCATTCAGTACATTCAGTGCAGTACGTGCAACTCTCCACTAGGTGTTGTGACTGTGGTGAGAGCAGCTCCGGGGAGCAAGTGTGCGCTCACTCAGTCACTCAACACACATGTCCCGAGCACCTCCTGTGTCTGCTCTAGGTGCTCCGGATGAAATGGACAGAAAACCCAGTTCCAGGGTGGAGAGAGACAATAAACAATGAGCATGATAAACAGGTAAGTTATGTGGAATATCAAGAAGTGATACAAGCTACAGAAAAATGAAGTCAGGCGCCTGGGTGACTCAGGAGGTTAAGCGTCTGCCTTCTGCCCAGATCACAATCCCAGGTCCAGGGACCCAGCCTGCTGAGCAGGGAGCCTGCTTCTCTCTCTGCCTCTGCCCCTCCCCCCCATATGCGCGCTCTCTCTCTCTCTCTCTCTCTCTCATAAATAAAATCTTTATTTAAAAAAGACAAATGAAAAGTCAAGTAGGTTAGAGGGGATCATCTCCGTCTTGTAGTTAAGAACACCAAAGCTCAGGGAAGGGAGAGGACTCGCCTGTGGTCACAGGGCCTATCGGGCCATAGATTCTGGTCTGCTTGGCTCTTAACCTCCATCTGTCCTGCCTTCCAAGGTCCTAATTGTGGCTTCTGGCTAACCCCAGCCTCATTTCCTCTGAACACCCAGATGGATCAACGCCTGTGGCCACATCAGCCCACCACACTCCCACAGTCCGTGGCTCCCTGTGCCAGGCGCACCTTGCATCCAGGCATCTATCCATCCTGCCCTTCCCGGGATTTCTGGGTCTTCTGACCATGCACCCACTCCTCAGTTGGGCTTCCCTCCTGATTCCTCTGCTCAGTCCCGCTCCCATCCCAAGGTTCTCCCCTCTCCCTCACCTCCGCTCCCCCCAAGAGGAGAGACCGCCCCTGGAGTGGACTTCCCAAATCTGCTCCTTCACACAGGAGGGGAGTTTTCTCTTCCAAATTCCCCTCCCCACCCTCCCCAGGGCAGGGTCTGTGTTCTCCTGCCCCGACAAGAAAGAAGAACTTCCTGGGCTCCTCCCTGTGGTACAACTCTCAGCTTTGTTTCTGACAGGTGAAAATAAACCCAGGGCCCTCCTGCCCCCACACCGTCACCTGCCAGCCTCCTGCTCAAGGCTCAAGGCTGTGTCTTCCAGGCGTGGCCTCGATGGACTGCCCTCCCAACCCATACTGCCTCCCTATCGCTGCCCCCCTCCCCTGCCCAGTTCACTCAGCAAAGATTTACCTGGCCCTACTATGTGCCAGGTACTGTTTTAAGTGCTTAGAGCACACCAGTAAAGGAAACAGATCACCTTTTATGCAAGGATAGGCAGAGGCAGAGGGAACAGACAATGCACAGGACATGTGATTAAATAACCGAATCTCGTACGACGTTAGAAAGTGCTGCTGATATGAGGCCTCAGGGCAAGGGGTCAGCGTGCTGGACAGACATGCCAGACGGCAGACAACCCTGGGAGACTCACCTGGCCTCAAGCAACAACTCGAAGGAAGTAATGAGGTGAACCAAGCCTGTGTCTGGAGGCTCCTGGGAATTTATTCACTTCGGAAAAAACGGAGGCAGGGTCCCAAAGAGCCATTCCCTGCTTCCTGTATCTAAACACTGTGTGGGTCACTGGTCGGGGTGGAGGGGGTGCTCAGTCTGCGAAGTGTCTGCCTCGGCTCAGGTCATGATCTCAGGGTCCTGAGATCGAGCCCCATGTGCACCTTGCTCAGCGTGGATTCTGCTTCTTCAGGCTCACTATCAGATAAATAAATAACTGCATGAGTTCCCTATTGCTGCCATAACAGATCATAACAAGTCACCACAAACTCGGCTGTTTAAAACAACATAAATTCATTATGTCACAGTTCTGCGGGTCAGAAGTCCAGGCTGGTTCTGCAAGTTTTACCGCTGACATCAAGGTGTCCCTCTGGCTGGGCCCCTTGTGAGTGGGAAGAATCCACTCATGAGATCACTCCGGGTATTGGCAAAACCCAGTTTCCTGGAGCTAAGACTGAGGTCCCTGTTCCCTTGTTGGTGATGCAGCTAGGGGCCACCCTTGGCTCCTAAGGTCTCCCACCAGTCCTAGCACCAAGGCTCTGCATTGGAGGGCCGCACAGGACAATTCTCTCTCATGCCTGGAATCTCTCTGGCTTCTTTTCCTGCCATGTCTCTCTACTGCTCTCAGCTGGAACAAGTTCTCTGCTTTGAAGGACTGTGTTGTTTGACTGGGCCCAGCTGGATAATCAAGGCTTCCTGCCTATCTTGTATGTAACTCTAATTACATCTGCAAAGTTCCTCTTGCTATGGAAAGCAACATATCCACACATTTGTAACATATTCACAGATCGGGGTGTGTGCTTCTAGTCTGCTTATCACTGTGATGTGGTGTGAGGGCGGGATAGCTAGAGCTGAGGCAGCCCTCTTGAGGCTATGAGGTAGAATTCTGGGGAGGATATTCAATAAACTCAGGGTGGAGGAATGGACAGAAGGATTTCACTGAACCATGAAATAAGCCTGGGGAACCTTGTAAAGTAACAATTATGGGTTTTGCAGCTGAATGCCTCCCACATGATACCCTGTTCTGTCACCACTGGAAATGTTTATTTGAATTGCTTACCTTGGGATTAGAACCCTGATCTTTTAGAAACTTAAGAGTTTATAGGGCTTTTGTCCTTTGTCTTAAAGGATAGTAAAACTTGTAAAACTCACTTTTGAGAAGGAATCTACTTAATCTTATTACTCCACTTAAAAAGAGATTTCTGTCTAGTTCCCTTCTGTATAGATAAACTGAGTCTCAGAGGGGAAAATGAAGTTTTTCTCCAGGGTCATAGAGCTGAGTCCTCTTGGAGCCGCTGGGAAACTCGATTTTGTATCATTGACTTATTGGACCCATGGTGCAGGAAACGCAGGAGAAGTATAAATGAGAAGGGAAAGGATCTCTTATACAAGGGCCCAGGTGATATAATCCCAACATCTCAAAGATAAGATGGAGAAAATCCATAACTGAGAACCTCTACACACATACACACTCACACACACACACACACACACACACACACATCAACCTGCACCAGTAGGACCACTATATCATACTTGTTGCCATGACTGTAAATTTCTAGGACAACAGAGAAAACAGACAAAAGATTAGCCCATAGACACTTAGATATTTTATTGAGCTCACGAGGCCCACAGGCATCATAGGAATGGACACATCACTTCTCAGCCACAGTTCAAAGGAGGAAACTTTCCCAGAAGTGTCTCTAGCTGAGATATATTCACCCCTGGCCACCAGGATAACTCAGCAACACCCTCCCAGTCTTACCCCTTTCTTCACCATAACAATCTGCACCTCTGAATCGTGACCTCTAGAACCTGGGCACCACCAATTAAATAGCAAAATGCTTCAGATCTTCCTTATAGCCTGTTGCCTACAGGATGCTTTAAGTTCACCTATGATCATGCATCAACAATTTTGTAAGTTACCTGGCTCCTATTCAACAACAGGGAAGAAGAGTTCCCGGTCTTCCATAATTAAGCCAGCCAATGAAACTCCATCTGGGGGAGGTGGTAGGCACAGGGAAGCATGGGTGAGGGAGAGGGAGAGCTCTGTCGTGGGAAATCAAGAGTCTCCCAGGAATGGTGGGATGTTAGAGACAAAAGGATGACATGAGGACATTGGCCAAAGGTGCCAAAGACCATGTTCATACTCCTGTATGTCCTTTGAGAGAGGGGACTGAAGCCTGGAATTTCTATTTGGACCGTGAATTTTTAAATGCAATTCCACTCTGGAACTGAGCCATGCAAGCCATGTTTTCTATGGGGCAACCCACAGTATGGAAGGGGGTGATCATCCTAACAAGTCTTGATTGGTGGAATAAAGGTTATGGAGGTAGTCTATTAACCCACATGGTAAGTCCTACACATCGTGAAAACCTACCTCTAATGCTTTTTTTAAAAACCAAAGTGATCGGGGAATGATTGCAATCCTCTATTTAACTATGCAAATAACCCCAAATCTGCTGAAATCGCTGACCTCTACAATTCAGTTTCTCCTCTGGGCTTGGGAAGGATTTGGCACCTCCAGGCAGGGTCTTGAAGCCTGTTATAATGTGGACGACAGCTCCACCTCCCCGAAAAATAAGAAGCCTTAAAGGAAATTATTGGCCAGAAGTAAGAAACATTACACAACACTCTGATGAAGTCCCAAAAGTTTAGTTTTGCTTTTGTTTCCCTTGCTTCAGGAGACATGTCTAGAAAGAAGTCGCTACCTGTTTCATCTTTCACATTTAGATGCATATCTGGAATTGAAAATTTTGTGTGCAGTGAGGTAGAGATGCAAATCGGTTTTTTTCATATAGAGACTAATTAATCAGTATCATTTATTAATAAAATCCTTGCCCTCACTGCAGAAAGAGAGGGAAAGAAGGAAAGGAAAAAGAAAAAGAAACAAAATGAAACTTTGGTCAGCCCTATGCACAGAAGGAGCTTTCTGTCTGACTCCCACAATTCAGAAATGCTTCAGCCTCCTCCAGGTGTGGGACAGACTCCCGATTCCTCAGTCAGGGTCAGCAGGCCCCTCTCCCTCCAATTTCTTTCCTTCTCTCCAAAATTCAGACATCTGGACAACCTCCTGGATGCCCTCCCTACCATAACTCACCTCCAACACCCCATCAGTCACCGAATCCTGTGGGTTCCATGTTTTAATGAACTCTGTTCTCTGTCCCTTTCTCTCTATCCCACTGCCTCACCTTGACGACATGGCCTGTGAAACTCACCTGAGAAACTGTGCCAGCCTCTAGTCTCTGGACTCTGCATCTCCAATCTGCCCATCACAATCCTGGCTACCTTCCCCAATCCTAGCTAGGAATTAGGGCCCCTCCCTTCTAAAGAGAGAGACTCCAAGACCAGCTGACACTAAAAGAAGTCTGAGATGCCCCAACTCTTTCCCAATAAACCCATAGGGTGAACAGGAAACTCCTGATCTAGAAATAAGAGAAACCTCTTTCTAGTAAGTTCTTTTTATTTTTTTATTTTTTTAAAAGATTTTATTTATTTATTTGACAGACAGAGATCACAAGTAGGCAGAGAGGCAGGCAGAGGGAGAGGGAGAAGCAGGCTCCCCGCCGTGTGCAGAACCGGATGTCGGGCTCCATGTCAGTCTGGATCCCGGGACCCTGGGATCATGACCTGAGCCAAAGGCAGAGGCTTTAACCCACTGAGCCCCCCAGGAGCCCCTCTTCCTGGTAAGTTCTAATCCTCCCCGGTATATGTCTGTCAACTGCACGCCACAAAGAAGACAGAGGCCTAAAACCTGACATGGTTTCTTCTAGATTTTATGTAATTATGGCCTTTTTTTTTTTTTAACATTTTTTACTGAAGTATAGTTGATACACAATGTTATAGTTGATACACAACGTAAACGTATCTTTAAGAGATCAAAGTGGTGTGACACTTAGAGGTGAGTATTTCTGGAAATTTGAAAACACTGAATAAACATAAAATTCGTGGTAAAGCAGAATGGCCTTGAGTCTTAGGACCGGAATGGCCCTTTCAAAACTTGGTATTTAGTACATTTTGTCACATGAATAGAGAAAGACCAGACAAAGCCCATAGGAGGGGCCTATACGCTCTGTCACAGGACACTAGCCAAGTTGGCTACCCCACATCCCTAAAGCAAATACATGTGGTCATTAAAAGCTACACTGTAGATCGATGTGTGTTGTTCTAAATCAGTATTCACGAAATTCCACTAAACTAAAAAAGCTGGTTCCAAAACAGTATGCATAGTACATTCCCTTTGTGTATGTTCACAATAAATACAGTGTATACAATATATACTATATATATATGTATGTATGTATACAGTGTGTGTTCAATAAAAAGTCTAACTGTAGGATTTAATGTGGCTCTATATTAACATAGAAGGATATAAAAGATTAGAAGAGGGCGCCTGGGTGGCTCAGTGGGTTAAGCCACTGCCTTCCGCTCAGGTCATGATCTCAGGGTCCTGGGATCGAGGCCCGCATCGGGCTCTCTGCTCAGCAGGAAGCCTGCTTCCCTCTCTCTCTCTCTGCCTGCCTCTCCATCTACTTGTGATTTCTCTCTGTCAAATAAATAAATAAAATCTTTAAAAAAAAATAAAAGATTAGAAGATTAAAGTTTAAAAACAGGTAAAAGAATGGTACTATTTGTGTTTAAGATATATATATTAAAAGTAGTTACTAAAATGAAGGAATTAGAGAAGCCACATCATTGTCTCCGGGAAGCTTAACTGTAGACAAGTTTTTTTTTCTCCTTCCTGCTCACCTGTATACTTTACTTTTTCTATAATTATTGTGAAAGTTATTTAAAATATGAAGAGGTAGCATACAATATTTTTAAAAGGCAACCCCTACAAATAAGAGTCTGTTTGCCAGTTTAACAATATAAAAACTTATTTTGCATAACATGGGTTAGAAAAATCTTGTTGAATGTATAGAGTAGTGGTACAGCCAAGAAAAGAATCCTAAAAAGAGGGGCGCCTGGGTGATTTAATGGGTTGGGCTTCTGCCTTCGGCTCAAGTCATGATCTCAGGGTCCTGGGATAGAGCCCTGCATCGGGCTCTCTGCTCAGCAGGGAGCCTGCTCTCCCTCTGGCTGCCTCTCCCTCTCCCTCTGCCTGTCTCTCTGACTACTTGTGATCTCTCTCTCTGTCAAGTAAATAAAATCTTAAAAAAAAAAAAGAATCCTAAAATAAAATGCAATAAATTCTCACCAATAAAGTCCTGGGGCAGGGAATGATTTTTCTCTTGATTTCTTTCTTTATTTTTAATTTTGGGGATTTCACTTTTAACCAGTAACCGTCAAACCTAGCATCATACTTGTCTGAGTCCATATGAGCTGCTATAAGAAAACACAGACTAGGTAGCTTCCAAGCAACAGAAATTGGTATCTCGTGGTACCGGAGGGGGCCAGCATGGCCAGGGTCTAGAGAGGGCCCTCTTCCTGGTTCTCACTGTGTCCTCACATGGTGGAAGGGGTTAGCGATCCCTCTGGAGCCTCTTTTATAAAAAGCACTTATCCCATTCATGAGGCTCCATCCTGATGACCTCATCACCTCCCAAAGGCCCCCCCCAACACCATCACTATGGGGGTTAGGATTTCAACATTGGAGTTTGCAGGGGATACAAACACTCAGACCATAGCAATACCTGAGACAGCGATGTCGGCGTCCACACTGCTGGGTAAGCTAGAAATAGAGTTTGAGGCCTCGTGGGTATAGACCTCTGAGTGTGCCCTGGAGAGACTGGGGATAAAGAGGGTCTAGCCATCAGGCCTGGAGAGCCCACTGATGTTCCACATGTACTGACGAAGGGGGCTGGGAGTCAGCCAAGCAGACTAGGGTGAAGTTGGAACCAATCACAAAATCTGGGTCTGGTGAGGCCATGGTGGGAGTGTCAGGGCCATGTGGACCACGAGAAAAACATCCTGATTGGGAAGACTATGGAGAGTAAGGACCACTATCCCCCATCAAGAGGTTGTGCATTTGGTTCGGGGCTGGAAGCTCCACATGTTGAGCGGTACATACAGTGCACAACCTGAGGGTTTCTCCAATGAATTAATGAATGCATGAATGAATGAATGAACCAGCTCTTGCAGCAGCCCCACCACCACTGTTGTGTCTGTGTCCCTCACTGCCCCTGTGGAACGTCAGCTCCAAGAGGACAGGGATGCTTGTCTGCTACGTTCGCTGCACTGTCTACAGAGTAAACTTCAGCATCCAGCGGAGCTCATGTTTTTCAAGGGGAGGGACAGAGAGGGGGGAGAAAGCTGGGTTCAAGTTCCCATCTTTTCTCCCAACACTATGAACTCTTGTTTGAGCCCTTCCTCTTTCTTAACCTCGGTTTTATTTTTTGTAGAATGAATATCTTAAAGTCCTCTCAGTTCTTCAAATATTAGTGTTCTAAGGTCTGGCATTGCTGGGAGATTGAAGTCCTGTGGTCTCCATCTGACCTTGGACCTCAGGTAGGACGAGTCTGCAAGTCCTTAATTTGGTACATAATACAGGCTCAGTAAGTGCCTATTAAATAAATACATGGTGGGAGGGCCTGGGTAGCTCAGTCAGTTGAGTGTTGGACTCTTGACTTTGGCTCAGGTCATGATCTCTGGGTCATGAGATTGAGCGCCATGTCAGGCTCTGAGCTGAGCGTGGAGCCAACTTGAGGTTCTCTCTCTTCCTCTCCCTCTGCCTCCCCAAACCTTCAAAAATAAAAATAAAAATAAAAAACCATGGTGAATGAACTTGCGAGAGCACAGTACACACATGCCAGGCAGTGCTCTGAGTTCTTAAGTGAACTAACTCTGATCCTCACAAGGACCCATGGAGGTAATACTATTGTGATTCCCACTTTTCAGATGAGGAAACTTTTCAGATGAGGCGAGGCACAATAAAGTGGAGTAATTTGCCCAAGGTCACCAGCTCAGAAAGAGCAGAGCCCAGATTTGAATCCAGTCAGTCGAGAGGCCCTGCTCTACACTGCCCCCGTTCTTAGCTATAAATAGCAGCCGAGCCAGTGGATGGTTGGGAGGGAGATAGATGATCTCAGAGGTGGGTCTGTAATGGAGCGGGTGTGTGTGTGTGTGTGTGTGTGTATACTCCCAGGCCACACCCACCACAAGGGCTCCACTGAGCCTGGACCCCACCAGGGCGCTGGTCTCCCAGTGGTAGGTGCTAGAGGTTCTTGGACGTGACTGTGGGAATGGTGAGGGCCCTGCCATCCACAGAGATCGCCGGTCCATCCCCTTCCAGAATCAGCTCGACATTCAAAACCACCGGATCATCATACCCTTGGGGAGATACATTTCAAAGTCAAGGAGTCCGTGTGCTCCACTGGGGCCAGGTTCTGGGCTGCCACCTGGGGCTGGTGTTGCTTCTCTGGGGAAGAGAAAAGAGAAACGGAGGGTGACAGGGCAAGAGGGGACCTGGACCCCCAGGAAATATCAGTGGCAGGAAATGCTGCTCTGGGACCTGGGAAACACCCACTGATAGCTTTGTGGGTTCCAAAGTGAGCACACATGGCACCAGCCCCAAGTCTGATGGGAACCCCCCCCCCACACACACACACAACACGCACACAGAGTCACACACTCACATACACAACAAGGACTCACCCACTCCACTGAAGACTGGATCCAGATCCTCTCCCCAGGAAACATACACATCCACACATTTGCATCTAATTTCACGTGCTCATGGGCTACTCTGAGGACCAACTGCACAGCCCAGGTGAAGACCCTTTCCCCTAGGTTATGAATTAGTAAAAATCTTCTTTAAAGACAGTTTGGCAGTACAAATCAAATGCTTTAAAATATGTATACCTTTGACCTTGTGGTTCCACTCTTTATTATTATTCCTAATGAAATTATCATAACCATGCACAAAGAATTAGCTATACAGATATCTGGGTCAACACTGTTTCTAAAAGGGCAAACTGGGGAGAGTCTTAATTTACAATGAAGACTATGTATTTTTAAAAGATTTTACTTGTTTATTTTGGGGGTGGGGCAAAAGGGGAGGGAGAAGCAGACTCCCCGCTAAGCAAGGACACGAAGCTTGATCTCATGACCCGAGTCACAATCAAGAGTCAGAAGCTCTACCTACTGAGTCATCCAGGTGCCCCAAGAATATATTTTTTATTTTCTATTAACATGTAATTTATTATTTGTTTCAAGGGTATAGGCCTGTGATTCATCAGTCTTACACAATTCATAGCACATACCCTCCCCCATGTCCATCTCTCAGCCATCCTATCCCTCTCACCCCCCTCCCCTCCAGCAACCCTCAGTTTGTTTCCTGAGATCAAGAGTCTCTTATAGTGTGTCTCCCTCTCTGGTTTCAAGACTGCATTTTTTAAACGAACCAACTATATCATACAAACAAGAAACATTTCAAATACAATAAAATGTCCTCTTGAAAATATAAGAATGGGAAAAGATCCACCACGCACATGTTATTCAACAGAAAGCCACAATGGCTATATCACCATCAGATAAAATGGACTTTAGATAAATTTACCAGGGACAGAAAGGGACCTTTCATACTGATAAAAGAGCAAGAAGACACAGCAAACTTAAATGTGTACACACCAGACAACAAAGCTGAAAACTAGTGGAGAAAAACTGAGAGAACTGAATTGAGTAATTGATATACCCACAATTGTGGTTTGATGGTTCATCACTACTCTCAACAGCTGGTAGAACAACCAGACAGGAAATCAGCAAGGACAGAGCAGGACGCACCACCACCACGGACCAGCAAGACCTAAGTGATGCCTACGGAACACTCCACCCAACAGCAACAACATGCACTTTCTTTTCAAACATTCCTGGAACACATATCAAGATTAACCATATCCTGGGCCATAAAACAAACGTCAACAAATTTCACAAAGTGGAAATCATACCGTGTAGTATGTTCTCTGACCACAGTGCACTCAAACTGGAAATAACTAACAAAGATAGCTGCAAACTCTCCAGGCATTTGGAAACTGAACAGCACACTTTTAAGGTCATCAGGCTCCACTGACAACAGAGGGATAATAAGGGGCTATGACAGACAGCTCCACAAACATAAATTTAGCCATTTAGGGGAAATGAACCAGTTCCTCAAAGATCACAACCTACCATCACTAACCCAATATGAAACAGATTATTCAAAGAGCCCTATAACAATTAAGGAAAATGATTTTGTAATTTTAAACTCCAGGGGCACCTGGGTGGCTCAGTGGGTTAAGCCTCTGCCTTCCGCTCAGGTATGGTCCCAGGACCTGAGATGGAGTCCTGCATCCGGCTCTCTGCTCAGTAGGGAGCCTGCTCCCCCTGCCTCCCGCCTGCCTCTCTGCCTACTTGTGATCCCTGTCTGTCAAATAAATAAATAAATAAATAAATAAATAAATAAATCTTAAAAAAACAAAACAAAATACTCCTACAACCAACAAGTGAGTTCAGTAAGGTCTCAAGATACAAGATCGACACACAAATTCAACTGCATTCCTATATGCTAACAATAAAAAAACATGGAAACAAATTTTAAATGCAAATTAATTTACACATTTTCTTTACTCATTCATCCATCAGTGGACACTTGGGTTGTTTCCATATCTTTGGTAGTATACTTAATGCAGCAATGAACATGGTGAGGGGTGCAGATATCTTTTCAAGTGAGTGATTTTGTTTTCTTTGCATAAAGACCCAGAAGTGGAGCAGAATATATACAACACGAGTCTGAAATATCCTATGCCAGCAAGGAAGGAAGTGCTTTTAAAAAATGGGTGTGTCCAGGAAAATTAAAGAAACTCTCACTAGCCAAATTTGGAATAATTCAAGCACCAAAATATTAGGTACAGTGATGAGTTATAAACCATTAAAAAAGAAATTCATGAGTGCATACTGATGATAGACAGACGATAGATGATAAATAGACAGGGAGGGGGGGAGGGAGAAAATAAATGAGATGAGAGGAAAGAGAGCTGGGGGAGGGATCTTAGTTACTGAAGAAGCCCAAGGGCTGACTGGTCAAAGCTGAGAGTGTTGGACTCAGAAAATCATCACTGGCAACCCTCTTTTGTAAAGACCTCCAGAGCAAGAACCATCAATGGATGCTAAACCTCAGAAGGGGTTTTGGGGAGGAGTAGGACATAGCCTTAAAGTGTCTTCCCACAGAATGCTTATTTAGGGGGCGCCTAGGTGGCTCAGTGGGTTAAGCCTCTGCCTTCAGCTCAGGTCATGATCTCAGGGTCCTGGGATCGAGGCCCACATCGGGCTCTCTGCTCAGCGGGGAGCCTGCTTCCCCACCCCCAGCCTGTGTCTCTGCCTACTTGTGATCTCTATCAAATAACTAAATAAAATATTTTTAAAATGCTTATTTATTACAAGGGAAGAAGGACAAAAACAATAATTATACAGAGGAGTAACTGGGCAAAATTGTATCACTAGTGGTAAGATGGACATGGAACCCCCTCCAAGGAAAAGCAATGCCCCAAGGACACAGCATCACACACGCAGATTCTTGCTGAGAATGCCTAATCTCATCCTAATCACAAGGAAATGTCAGACAAATATAGAATGAGGAATGTTGTATTTCGTAAAGGGGGAGGTATATTCTTAAGAAGAAAAGAAAAGGTCAATGCTATTAAAGATAGAGAGAGGCTGTGGGGAAATTCCAGATTCAGGGAGGCTGAAAAGAGGTAAGGGAGGCAAACCACACAGGTGCTATTGGCAACTCTGGTAAGAATGAGAATAATAATTTTTAAGTATTTAAGTAATAGTAATAATTATATTAATATTAATATTAATATTAATAATGATTATGATGTTGTTATTATTAACAGTTATTCATCATGGGGGACTCTGCTATGCATTCCAAGTAGTTTAGCATGACCCCGCCTGCATCCAAAGGAGCATCCCCACACGTTGCCAAATATCCGCTAGGGGGCAGTATTAGCTCTGCTTGGGAACAATTCCCGCTTCATCTAGAAGACCACTGTAAAGTCTGTGAGTATGTTTTTTTTTTTTTTTTTTTTTTTTTTTTTTTAAAGAGACACAGCAAGAGAGGGAACACAAGCAGGGGAAGTGGGAGAGGGAGAAGCAGTCTTCCCACCAGCAGGGAGCCCGATGTGGAGCTTGATCCTTGGACCCCAGGATCATGACCTGAGCCAAAGGCAGATTTTTGACTGAGCCACCCAGGCGCCTCTGTGGTTGAGAATTTTTAAATGATGGCAGCTAACACTGGCGAGGATGAGCATATATGGGAGTAGGCTTTCTGGGCAGGACGTGTCAAAGGACAGGAAAATGTGCATTCTCTTTGCCCTCACAATTCCTCTTGGATTTATCCTAAGATGATCGTTGTAGATATATGAAAACATTTGCCTCTGGGCGAATCACAGGCATATTGTTTATGGAAAGGAGAAAAGAGGGGGCAGCCTAAATAGAGTTTTCTTGAAATACACTGTGGTAAATCCACTCAGTGGGACATTTTACAAGTCTGAGAAGTAAAATTAGAGCAGAATATTTATCCACCTTAAAATATGTTCTCAAGCATAGTCAAATAAAACAGACATGGTACATTCCTCCATGTCATGAAGCATTCTTCAATAACTTTGTCTTATGGCTGCGGAGTATTCTTTTATAAAGATGCATTGTACTGGGGCGCCTGGGTAGCTCGGTCATTAAGTGTCTGCCTTCAGCTCCAGTCATGATCCCAGGCTCCTGGAATCAAGTCCCACATCAGGCTCCCTGCTCAGTGGGAAGCCTGCTTCTCCCTCTCCCCCATGCTCATGCTCTCTCCCTCTCTCACAAATAAATCAAATCTTTAAAAAAATAAAATAAACCAGCACCCTATGTTAGACTTCTGAATGTTCCTGTTACCTCCGATTATTTTTATATTAAGAAAGAAAACTATACCACGGTTAATAATACTACATTGTATATTTGAAAGTTCTTAAGTGAGTAGACCTTAAAAATTCGTAACATGAAAGAATGAATTTGAAACTATGTCAGGAAGGAAAGCTGACTAACCTTACTGAGGTAATCATTTTGCAGTATATACATAGATCAAATCATTGTATTGTACACCTAACACTAATACAATGCTATATGTCCGTTATATCTCTATTAAAAAAAAAAGAAAGCTACAATGTCCACCTTTGTAACTCTATCTTTGCACATGTCTTTGATTAGAAGACACCAGTGGGTTGAATTTCAAAGCTTTTGATATACAAGCCACATTGTCCACTAACAAGGTTACAACTCAGTGTCTGAGACGACCTCACACTCAAACACCATGGGTATTATCTGTGAAAACACCACCATCAAGAGACAGTGACAGGGGGCGCCTGGGTGGCTCAGTCATTAAGTGTCTGCCTTCAGCTCAGGTCATGATCCCAGGGTCCTGAGATCGAGCCCCACATCGGGCCCCCTGCTCGGTGGGAAGCCTGCTTCTCCCTCTCCCACTCCTCTGCTGTGTTCCCTCTCTTGCTGTATCCCTCTCTGTCAAATAAATAAAATCTTTTAAAAAAAAAGAGAGAGAGAGACAGTGACAAGCCAACAATACAAGAAAAGCAAAAAGAAAAGACAAAAATAAATAAATAAATAACACTACCAACAACTCTCACAGTTTCAAAGGTGAAAATGGAAGGCCCATTTCTCCACAATTTTTTTGAGTCAGGTTGATGCACAATGTGACAGTAGTTTCAGGCATATAGCCTCGTGATCCAGCTTCTAGGTTATCCTACCCCTCCCTGCATCTTAGCCTTCACAGACTAAACCCGGAAGCCCAAGGACAAGAGGACAGGACAGCTACAAAGAGCTCTGGGAGGACGCTCCCCTCTAAAAGCCCTCAGTATTGGATGGCGACACATCTACCCAATCCAATCCTTTTGCTTTGCAAGCCCGTGCACTTCTCCTCACTGCAGCCCAGAGAATATCTATGCACTCGCTCAACTGGTGAACAGAAACCTATCAGGAATCTACCATAGGTCAGGCATCGTTCCAGGTACTGTGGGCACAGAAGCAGACAAAACAGGCAAGGCTCTGCTCCCGTGGCTGACCTTCCAATGGAATCACATTCACACTGTCCAGGATGTGCATTCTAAGTGAAGAATGGCCAGGGCTAGGGCAGGCTGAAAAGCAGCTGCCTCAGTTTCCCCTGGTGTCCTGTAGTGACCTTTCCCAACCCCTTCAAGCTCTCACTCTGAATATACCTTTTGGGGGTGATAACGGGAAGGGGGGTGGGGTCAGCAGGGGTCTTTAGACCAGCCAGTGGGCTCTCTCCTCATGCCCCCCACATCTGGAACCCCTGGGTCCTCCAGCCCAGCACTGAGCCTCTCCTGCAGGACAGAGCACAGGAAGGTGCAGGGGTTTATCTAGAGGCATTTCAACAACTTCCAAGCTTCTCCTTCCCTTTCATCCCACACCCTACCCCAAGCCCAGTTCCAGTGCACTCCCTGTCAGCAAAAATCAGCACCTGACTTCCCTTCTCAGGTGAGAAAACACAGCCATGCCAACCTGGAGGGGAAGACAGAGGGAAAGGATTTTCATCTGCCTTGCAGAAAGGGGAGCAGAATAAGGGGCACAGTTGTTCACTGCCTCCCCATGACAAAGGAACAAAATCCCAAGTCTGATCCAGTGCTGGAGGACTCCACAATATGATGCACACCAGCCTTTCCACCATTAATGTCTATCCCCCCTCCCTCCCTGCCATACACACACACACACACACACACACACACACACACGAATAGGGAAGTCCATTCCTTTGTTCCTCATTCAACCTTACCATCTCCATGCCCCAAACCTAGGGCAAGGAAGGGGCACTGGAGGTGGTACTCGCTGACTCCCCGTGGAGTTGGTTATGTTTTCAGCCTGGTATTCAAAGTCTCTGCAAATAGGCATCTGCTTCCCTTCTTACCATTAGCTCCCACACATCTAGAAAGGAATTTTTTAATTCAATTTAGTTAGCATATAGTGTATTATCAACATCAGGGATAGAATTAAGTGACTTGTCAATTGCATATAACACCCAGGGCTCATTACATCACGTGCCCTCCTTAATGCCAGCCACCCAGTTACCCCATCCCCCCACCCACCTTCCCTCCAGCAACCTTCAGTTTGTTCTCTAGAGTTAAGAGTCTTTCATGGTTTGCTTCTCTGCCTGTTTTTATCTTATTTTTTCCTTCCTTTCCTCATGGTTATCTGTTTTGTTTCTTAAGTTTCACACATGAGTGAAATCATATGGTATTTGTCTTTCTCTGACTGACTTATTTTGCTTAGCATAATACCCTCTAGTTCCACTCACATCACCACAAATGGCAAGATTTCATTCTTTTTGATGGCTGAGTAATATTCCATTGTGTGTACATAGCTACATCTTCTTTATTCATCCATCTGTCAGTGGATGTCTGGGCTCCTTCCAAGATATTTTCCATATATTTCCATATTTTCCGTATTTGTGGACATGGCTGTTATAAACATTGTGGTACATATCCCCCTTCAAATCACTGTTTTTGCATCTTTCGGATAAATCCCTAGTAGTGCAATTGCTGGGTCATAGGGTAGATCTACTTTTAACTTCTTGAAGAACCACCCTCCTGTTCTCCAGAGTGGCTGCACCAGCTTGCATTCCCACCAACAGTGTAGGAGGGTTCCCCTTTCTCTACATCCTCATCAACATTTGTTGTTTCCTCACTTGTTAATTTTAGCCTTCTGACTGGTGTGAGGTGGCATCTCACTGTGGTTTTGATTTGTATTTCCCTGATGCCAAGTCATGTTGAGCATTTTTTTTTCATGTGTCTGTTAGCCATTTGTATGTCTTCTTTGAAAAAATGTCTGCTCATGTCTTCTGCTCATTCCTTGACTGCATTTTTTTGTTTGGGGGTGTGTGTTGAGTTTCATAAGTCCTTTAAAGATTTTGGATACTAGCCCTCTAGCTGATATGTTATTTGCTGATCTGATGGGTTATTTGAATATCTTCTCCCATTCTGAAGGCTGTCTTTAGTTTTGTTGTTGTTTTTTTTTCCTTTGCTGTGCAGAAGCTTTTTATCCTGATCAAGTCCCAATAGTTCATTTTTGCTTTTGTTTCCCTTGCCTCTGGAGACGGGTCTAGCAAGAAGTTGCTGTGGCCAAGGTCAAAGAGGGTGATGCCTGTGTTCTCCTCTAGGATTTTGATGGATTCCTACCTCACATTTAGATCTTTCGTCCATTTTGAATTTATTTTTGTATGTGGGTCCAGTTTCATTCTTCTGCATGTGGCTGTCCAATTTTCCCAGCACCATTTTTGAAGAGACTGTCTTATTTCCATTGTTTCTTCTTTCCTGCTTGTCAAAGTCTAACCATAGAGGTGAGAATCCCTTTCTGGGCTCTCTGCTCTGCTCCACTGATCTCTGCATCTGTTTTTGTGCTAGTACCACGCTGTCTTGGTGATTACAGCTTTGCAATAGAGCTTGAAGTCCAGAATTGTGATGCCTCCAGTTTTCTTTTCAACATTACTTTGGCTATTCAGGTCTTTTCTGGTTCCATACAAATGTTAGAATTGTTTGTTCCAGGGGCGCCTGTGTGGCTCAGTGGGTTAAGCCACTGCCTTCGGCTCAGGTCATGATCTCAGGGTCCTGGGATTGAGTCCCGCATCGGGCTCTCTGCTCAGCAGGGAGCCTGCTTCCTCCTCTCTCTCTCTCTGCCTGCCTCTCTGCCTACATGTAATCTCTGTCTGTCAAATAAAATAAATAAAATCTTTAAAAAAAAAAAAGAATTGTTTGTTCCAGCTCTGTGAAAAATGCTGATGGTATTATGACAGGGATTGCTCTGAATGTGTAGATTGCTTTGGGTAGCGTAGACATTTTAACAGTATTTGTTTTTCCAATCCATGAGCATGGAATGTTTTCCCATTTCTTTGAGTCTTCTTCAATTTCTTTCATAAGTGTCCTATAGTTTTCAGAATAAAGATCTTTTACCTCTTTGGCCAGATTTATCCCCAGGTATCTTGTGATTTTTGGTCCAATGAATTAGGACCTACTTTCAAAGTAGGCACTAATATCCCCATTGTACAGATGAAGAAAACTAATAGAAAAAGAGGGTAAGTCACTTTTCAAGGTCACAAAACTGCTGAGGAGAAGAACCAGAATTTGTTCTAAAGGAGTTGGGATCCAGAGCCCACAGTTTTAATCCCCATCTGAAAGTCAAGTTCATTTTTTCTTCCTCCCACCTCCTGATACTTCCCCACGTACAGACTTCACTTCCGCCTGCAGGCGCTACTTCTCCTCCTCTGCTGGGTCCTGCCTTTGCGTCTGGCAAACACCACCTCTCCACTGTGTCCTTGCTCCCCTCCCCTCAACCTGCTCAGTTCCTGTCCATTGGCTGTTGAGCTGCTTCCTCCTCCAGAAAGCTTTCCCAGAGTTTCCCAGACAGTTGGGTGACCCTCTTCTGGGATTCTGTGTTTCCATGACCAAACTATATGCCTGAACAGCAAGGACAGCCCTTGGGCCAGTCCTGGATGCCTGGTCCTCAACACACGGCTCAGTGCAGGGGAGGTCTCAGGAAGTACAGCCACGTGGGAATCCCAAATGTCACTCAGACAGCCCTTTGCAAGTCTGAGGAAGCATGAGCTGGTGTCACATGACTGAGGCACGCACATAGGAAAGAGGAGAGGTGTGCACAGGGATGCAGTGGGAGGGGGTGGGAGGAGGACAAGAGAAAGATGTGGTGGCTCCTGGGCCCTGACTCTCAGCTGCTTCTTGAGCATCGGTGGTGATGGGGCCGCGGGTGGGACCTCATGACCTCTTTCCACACAGTGTTCTTTGAAGCCACCTGCACAACTGTGGTGCCCCTACAACCACACAGAAAAAGAGCAGGCCCTGACTCCACTTCTGTGGTGAATCTGGATTGCTCCAAGCAGCAGGGCCTCAAGAGGTGGCATCTGGGCCCCTTGAGGGCTTTGGCCAAGTTGCTCTGAGCGCAGAGGCAGCTCCCAGTGGGGCATGGTGGTCCCAAGGCACAGCAGGTCTGAAGATGAAAAGAAGCAGGAGGTGACAGCTCAGTGGACATAGGGAGGAGCTGGAGTCAGAAGTGGGTAGACCCCGTAGACACTGCTGGGACTTCCAAACACATACAAGAGCAACTTCGGGAGAAATTACGGAATTATGTATATTGGCCACAGAACTAGGGGGCTGTGGGAGTGGATGCAAAGGTGATCCTGTATCTGTCCACAGAGAGAAGTGCTTGGTGACACTTGAGAGGTGGAAGGAAGGAGGGAAGGAAGTGAAAAAGGAAGGGAGAGAGGGAAGGAGAAGGAAGTAAGTTTGCAGGACCTCTGGGCCTTCTGGGTCACGTTCCTTATACAGGCACAACTGGACACACTTAGCATGAGGGTTAAAAAGCCCGATTTAGGCGTTAGATGGGTTGGGCCCCAAATCCCAGTAATTTCAGGAATTAGCTCTCAGCCTGTCCCCCTCATCTATGAAAATCAGGGAAGGGAGTCGAAAGGGAAGGGAGTCCTTACTGGACTGTGTGGACTCACCGGGCTGTGTGTGTCTTGTATGCGGTCAGTTCTAGATATGTACTCCTGACTTAATCTAATTAATTGTTGTTAATATACAGTCTTCCTTAAGTGGGAAGCTTGGATACAGAGGGCATGAAAGCTGAACTAACCCCGCCCCCATCCCCATGCCAGAGGCAAAAGGCAAGGTAGGTAGTAGCCTGGGGATGAGCATGGAGCCGAGTCACCGAGCTCTGAGACTGACCCTGAGCTGGTGGCGCTGCTCCAGCCCATGACCCTTCTCTATGAAGAAAGACGGAACCCCACTCCTGCCCCAGGTTGGGCCCAGCGAAGAGGCCATCTACAGATTTTGCCTGGCCAGCATTCAGTCTCCCAGACAGGGTCCCTCTGGGATGCACCCCTCCTCCACTCTCAATCTGCAGGTTCCGGTCCTGGTGCCGGGAGCCTCCCGCCGACCCCACGGGCAGGGTGCAGACACAGGACTTGTGACTGTCCAGTGAGAGCGCAGTATCTCACAGTGATTGGCTCAGGGGTGAGCACATGACACAAAGTGGGCCAATGAGAGTGAGCCTTGGGATTTCGGACAGGACCTTGCGGGGATGCGTGCTCTTTCTCCCAGGGTTGCTGGCGGGGTGGAATGTTGAGCTGCAGGGGCGGTCCCTCCACCCTCGGAATGAAAGCCCCGCAGAAGCAAGCTAAGCCCAGAATTCCTTGGTTTCCACCTAGCACCTCTGCGACCTCTAGTAAATTCTACCATTTTCATCTGTGAAATGGGGATAATCACAGTACCTACATTCCTCACAGGTTGTAGGTGAGGATTAAGGCAGTTAATACATGAACAGCAGCTATTATTACAACTTAGACTTCCCCCATTCCCTCCCTAAGATGCCTCCAAGGCAGGCACAAGGCAGAAGAGACTCACAGTTCACGTTAAGGGGAGGGGGCTGCTGAGGCTGGAGGTGTCAGAACGGCTGGCCTCACTCTGGTAGAGCCCAGTGCCATTCCAAGTAATGTTCCAGAAGGTCAGGATCCTGTCGTCTGGGGACAGCTCCCCTCCGCCCCCCAACGGCAAAGGACATCACTGTCTTTGAGCCACCTGATGGCTGCAAATCTCTTTGGAGGGACACATGTCAGGGGAAGGAGACCATGCTCTCCACGGGGACGACCTTGTTGGCCAGGACACTGAGCTGAGGCTTGGATTCTGTTGGGGACACAGAGTAAGGGGGTAATGGTGTGAAATAATGAGGCTCCTCTACAATGTCATATTCAGTGATTTTTTTAAAAGATTTTATTTATTTGACAGACAGATCACAAGTAGGCAGAGAGGCAGGCAGAGAGAGAGGAGGAAGCAGGCTCCCCACTGAGCAGAGAGCCCAATGTGGGGCTCAATCCCAGGACCCTGAGATCATGACCTGAGCTGAAGGCAGAGGCTTTAACCCACTGAGCCACCCAGGTGCCCCTTCAGTGATCTCTTTAATCCTGAATCTCCTCTGTGGAGGCATCTTGCCTCTTTCCTGAAACCCTCCCCTCCCTGGGCTTGGAAATCCACACCCTCCTGTGCAGTATCCTTAGTATGAGCTAGTCTAGATCCACTCTGTCCAGTTTAGTAGCCCCAAGCCTACTGAGGACAGGAAGCAAGGCTGATCCAAATTAAGACGTGCTAGGAGTATAAAATAAACAATGGATTTCTCAAACGTAGAAAAAAAGGTAACCTATCTCAATAAGTTTGCTATTAATTGCATGTAGAAATACTTTAAATATACTGGATTAATAAAATTATTTAAATTAATTCACCTCTTATGTTTTATTTTTTATTGTGGCTACTAGAAATTTTAAAATCCTGTATGTCTTGAGTTATATTTCTATCAGACAATGCTGCTCTAGTAGCTATGTATGCAGAATCTAGTATCAGACTGAGTTTGAATCGACTCCTTCTCTAGTTGATGAGTTACCATAATTAAATCCTCCTTCCACGTCTTTCCAATGAAATGATAATTGCACCATCACCTCACAAAAATTTTTAAAAGATAATATACTCAAATATTGTTATGACAGCTACAGCTTCCTGACTGTCCTGCTAATCTCCTTCTGCCTTCATCCAACCTTCTGCTCACATGGCAGCAACATGATCTCTTTGGAAGACAAATATTGGACCATGTCTTTCTCTTGGTTAAGAGAAAGAGCCATCCTCGCTCCTGGCTACCCTGAGAAGAAAGTCTCTGAATGATCTGTTCCTTGCTAACTCTTCTAGCCATGCCCTGATGTCTTCTCCTTATTTACTATGCCTGGCATTCTTTCTGTTCCCGCAACACTCCAAAATTAACCTTGCCACTGGGCCTTTGCACATGCCAGTCTCTTTCCCTCCCATTTATTCTTCAATAACCCAGCTCCTGCTCATCCTGTTGGACTCAGTTTAAATGTCATCTGTCGAAATCGTCAATCATCTCTCTCCCATTTTAGACTTTAAGCTTCAGAAAGGCAGGGAGCACACTGTTCTTTGCTTATCTCTGTATCTCTGGTGCGTAGACCAGCATTTAGAACATTTTGAGTACTTAATAAGTGAGTGTATAAATGAACGGGGTCTGATTGATCAGGAGTGATATTAATCACCTTTGGGGTGGAGCTAAAACCTTTAGGGGCAGAAACTCAAGGTCCAGAGATCAACGGCATTTTCCTAAGATGAAGGATAAAATTCAGGATCTCAAAGGCTTAGGAGGAAGGCCTGTGGTCCCAGTCCTTAACTTTCTCTGTGACCGAGAGAATCCCCTCCCACCACATTCCTTCTATCTCTGTAGAATAACCTGGGGTGGAAGTTAATGGTCTCCCAAGGCTCCCCAAGATCCAGTTAGTTAAGAGAGTTCCCTCCAGACTCTCCCGCTCACCAGGGAGGATAATCAGTGTGTCTTTAGCACTGTGATGGCCTATGGCAGGGTTGATGGACTCACAGGTGTAGACTCCAGCTGTGCACAGGTGGATGGTAGCCAAGAAGAGCTGCTGTCCAGTGGGCCCCAGGTTCCCATTGATCATCAGTGAATACTGGGCCAGAGGGTTGCATGCAGTGGAGCAGGAGAGAGTGAGGTTGAAACCAGATATGAAGCTGACATCAGTGGTAGTTACTGTGGGTATGTCTGGACTGTCTGCAGCAGCCAGATAAATTCCCAGAGAGAGCCTTAACCAGGGACCTGGGGTCTCTGCCAGGCCCTGTCCTTCCCCCTCAACCCGCTCCCTTCCTTGGGCTCTCACTTGCTGTGTGATCCCAAGAAACTCATCTCACCTCTCTGGGTCAGCAGGCTCAGCACTTGTCTTTACAGTCTTTGAGGGAAGGGGCTCTCTCTCTGTCAGTGCCCAGCACATATTCAATGTTTTGCAATTATGTTGAATGGGGATTATGTGGAGCAGACAAATAAACCAATATTAACATAGCACCATCTCTGTGATGAGAGATGCCTGTGAGAGAGGCAGACGTATATCTGAGGATAAAGAGATTTATCCATCTTTTCAGAAAATGTTTTTTGAGCACTTGCCATGAGCCAGGCACTGTCCTAGGTTTGGGGACACACTAGAGACCAAGGCAGGCCTGGCCCTGCCTTCACAGCACCCCCACCCCAGTTAGGGAGACAGACCCATCCCTGATAGCAATATCTAGGGTAGGCAGAGTGGGAATGGGGGAGCTCAGGAGGGTGGCGGCGCCTGACCCAGCCTGAGGGAGGGTCAGGGAGAGATTCCTAGAGAAAAGGATGCCTGAGCTGGAACCTGAATAGTGAGGAGGAGTTAGTCAGGCAAAGGATGAGAGCAGCAGGAGATGGGGACTGCCAGAAAGAGGGAACAGCATGTACAAAAGCCTGTGGATCAACCAGATCATGGTGTGCGAGGGAAACTGCTAGTAGGACACAGGGAGTGGTGAGAAACAACACTCTGAGGGTCAGCCCAAGCTGAGGAGGCTGGACTTCTTCTCGGGGACACTAGGAAGCCATGGAAGGGATTTGAGGAGGACAGGCCTGGGGTCCAGTTTATGCTTTAGAAAGACATGGGCATCTACAGCTGTGGGTCCCTCCACGTGACCCTGGGTCCAGCACCCTACAGCTCAACCTGCCAACAAGGTGGGTATTTGGGGACTGACCCTGAAGGAGGCAAGAGGTATGAGAGGAGCACTCACAGATAACACGAGGGGCAGGGGCTCACTGAGGCTGGGGATGGCGGGGTTCTTGGCCTTGCACCAGTAAGGACCCCTATTGCTCCAGGACACCTGGCAGATGCTCAGCGCCCACTGGCCCAGGGACAGCTCCAGCTGCTCACTGCCCACCAAGGCTCCTGGTCGATGTCACCATTGGAAGGTGGCCTTGCTGCTGGGGGACTGGCAGCTCAGGGTAACGGAGTCCTGCACCTCAGAGGAGCCAAGGTGCAGGCTGTGATGGTGGGTGGGCCAGCTTCTCTGTGAAGGGGGGATGGACACAGAAGGGGACTTGAATCCCAGCAAAGCCACTGCCTGGTTCAGCCACACTGACCTGTACCCCCAGGCCTCAGTTTTCTTCCAGACTGGGCCAGCAACAATGCCAGGCTCGTAGGGGTGTTGTGAGGATGACATAAGCTCATCTATGTGATACCCTTAGCCCAAAATCCAGCAGAAAGTGACTGCCCACTAATGTACCTGTGGGCTCTGCCCTTGGCTGGAGCCTGGGGAGGCGGGAGGGGAAGGGGATTCTCTGATCACCCAGCACACACTGTCTGTACACTGGATGAGTTGTTTTCTCAGACACATAGGTGCTGCTTTTCTTCCAATACAGTTGGCCCTTGAACAATGTGAGAGTTAGGGGCATCGACCCTCCCCACACACAGTAAAAAACCCACCTGTAACTTCTGACCCCCCAAAACTTAATAACCTACTACAGATTGAAGCCTCACCAATAAGCAAGAAGTTGATTAACACATATTTTGTACGTTATATGTATAATATACTGTATTCTTTTATTTATTTATTTATTTATTTTTTAGTTTCAGCATAACAGTATTCATTGTTTTTGTACCACACCCAGTGCTCCATGCAATCCGTGCCCTCTCTAATACCCACTACCTGGTACCCCAACCTCCCACCCCCCCGCCCCTTCAAAACCCTCAGATTGTTTTTCAGAGTCCATAGTCTCTCATGGTTCACCTCCCCTTCCGATTTCCCTCAACTCCCTTCTCCTCTCCATCTTTCCTTTTCCTCCATACTATTTGTTGTGCTTCACAAATAAGTGAAACCATATGATAATTGACTCTCTCTGCTTGACTTATTTCACTCAGCATAATCTCTTCCAGTCCCGTCCATGTTGCTACAAAAGTTGGGTATTCGTCCTTTCTGATGGAGGCATCATACTCCATAGTGTATATGGACCACATCTTCCTCATCCATTCGTCCATTGAAGAGCATCTTGGTTCTTTCCACAGTTTGGCAACCGTGGCCATTGCTGCTATAAACACTGGGGTACAGATGGCCCTTCTTTTCACGACATCTGTATCTTTGGGGTAAATACCCAGTAGTGCAATTGCAGGGTCATACGGAAGCTTTATTTTTAATTTCTTGAGGAATCTCCACACTGTTCTCCAAAGTGGCTGCACCAACTTGCATTCCCACCAACAGTGGAAGAGGGTTCCCCTTTCTCCACATCCCCTCCAACACATGTTGCTTCCTGTCTTGCTAATTTTGGCCATTCTAACTGGTGTAAGGTGATATCTCAATGTGGTTTTCATTTGAATCTCCCTGATGGCTGGTGATGATGAACATTTTTCAGGTGTCTAATATACTGTATTCTTATAATAAGGTAAGCTAGATGAAAGAAAATGTTATTAAGAAAGTCATAAGAAAGACTGGGGTGCCTGGGGGCTCAGTCAGTTAGTTGTCCAACTCTTGAGCTTGGCTCAGGTCTTGATCTCAGGCTTTGTGGGTTAAAGCACTGTGTTGGGCATGGAGCCTACTTTTAAAAAAAAAGAAGAAGAAAATCGTAAGGAAGAGAAAATACATCTATAGTGCTGTGCCATATGGAAAAAAAAATCCGTGTGTAAGTGAACCTGTATGGCCCAAACCCATGTTGTGCAAGGGTCAATTTTATATGCAGAGTCAATGATGCAAACAAATACCAAATGTTATACAAAGTTTTAGTCAATGGGCAATGTTGATTATTCATTTATCATTTATTTAACAAGCACTGGGCTTCTGCTCTGGGTCACATCCTGTGCTGAGTATTGTTAGGGTCACATTAATGACCAACAAATCTCCAGTCCTGCCCTCCTGGGGCTCAAGGTGCAGAGGGGAAGATAGACCCAACCCCAGACAGGTACGAGCCAGAGCGAGTAGGGCCGGAATGGAGGAGCCCAAGGTGCTGGGGGAACACAGAGGGGGGCAGCTGACCCTTTCCTGGAGGGGATGCACTAGCAAAAAGAGGACTGGTCCCACCCTCTATAAACTCATATCAAGGGGAAGAGACATTAAATAATTATGAGACTGAGATCAGGACAGGTTTCCTGGAAGAGGGAACTGGCGAAGGGAAACAAAAGGATGAGTAGCCTGCAAGAGGACCCAGGCCATCTATCCCTCCTTTCGCTCATTTATTCATCTCATACACATCCCTTGAGCCCCTACCCAATGTCCATCCCAGTGTACGGGGCCTGAAGACCCAGCAATGACCAAGACAGCCCTGGCCCTGCCTCAGGGGTCCTCAGATAGGGATGATGCAGGCCGGCCATCGCTGCTCAACTCCTCCCTCTGCCCCATCCTGCTTCCTCCACCTTCCGTCCATAGCCATCCATTCCTGACAAACATCCCACCTCTGTATTCGTTTCCCGGGGCTGCCGTAACAAAGTACCACCGACCGGGTGGCTTAAAAATAGAAATGCATAGAAATGCCTCCCCTCACAGTTCTGGAGGCCAGAAGTCTGAAATCAAGGTGTCAGCAGGGCCACACTCCCCTGGAAACCCTTACGGGAATCCTTCCTCGCCTCTTCCAGCCTCTGAGTCCTACCAGCCACCTTTGGCCTTCCTTGGCTTGCAAATACATCGCTCCGATCCTTTTGTCTTCACTTGGCCGCCATCTTAGAAGGACTCCGGTCATGTTGGATCAGAGGCCCACTCCTTTACTCCAGTATGACCTCATCTTAACTAATTATATCTTCCATTTCCAAATAAGGCCACATTCTGAGCAACTGGGGGCTAGGACTTCGACGTATCTTTTTGGGAGGGGACGCAATTCAACTCATAACACCTCCAAACTCCATCTCGGGCTCTGCTTCTGGAAAACTCAACCTGCAACAACATCTACAGGGGAAAAGGACATCCAGGCAGAGGGAACCATATGCACAAAGAGCCAGAGGAGGGAAGGAGCACAGGCTACCTGGAGAAACAGATGAAGCCCTCATGGCTGGTGAATGGTGAGAAAAGCGAGTGTGTTTAACACATGGTTTCTGATGCAGCTGATGATGGTGTGGTGGGTCAAATGGTGGCCCCCCGAAAAGATCTGCCCACCTGCAAACTGCGAATGTGACGCTATCTGGAAAAAGGGTCTTCACACATATTAAATTAAATCTCAAGATTATCCTGGATTATCCAGGTGGGCCCTAAACCCAGCGACAATTATCCTTGTAAGACAGAAGAGAGACATGGACACACAGAGGCCATGTGACGACTGAGGTAGAGACCAGCGTGACAGCCATGAGCCAAGGAGCCCCCGAGGCACTAGCAGCTGGAAGGGGCGAGGAGCTGTCCTCCCCTAGAGCTTTTAGAGACAGCAGGTCCCACCCACACCTTGATTTCAACTTCTGCTTCTGGGACTGGGAGAAAATGAGCTTCTGCTGCTCAAAGCCACTAAGTTTGTAGTAACTTGTCAACACAGCCCTAGAAACTAACACAGACAGTAACAGAAAAGTGAGTGGGGAGCCAGATAGTGTAACAAGTTATTCAGGAGGAGAGGTAGTGGGTTTCTGGTCCCTGAAGGGAAAGAGGATGGGGGCCTTCTCAGGGGGTCTTATTTTCCAATTGGGATTTCTGCCCCACTGGAAGCAGCTCAAAACTGAAAGTCACTTGGAGTTTGTTCTTATGTTGAACCCATGAACTGGTCTTACTTCCTCTTACCTCCCATCTGTCCCCACCTAGCACCCATCCTACACATCCCTCCAGGTCTCTCTTCTTCAGTCATTGTCCCCAAGACTCCAAGGGAAACCTTTGGAAATCCTCCCTGTGAAAACCTTTAATGATGTAAAATCACCACAATATCTTAAAACAATAATACTCAATGTGGGCAAAGACATTCAGAAATGAACACTCTTGTATGCACTTCATAGCAGGCTACACTGACACATTCTTTTGAAGGGTAGTTATGCCATGTATCAAGAATTAAAATGTGTCCCAACTGTTCTACTTTCAGGAATTTGGCCCAAGAAAACAATCAGTGTTGTGCAAATAGATTTATATATATGACTCCTCCTGATCAATCCCTTGTCTCCCTCCCCACCCCCACCTTTTCATCTTTTGCTGATCACGCCACTGGACTCCATAAACCAGGACATACAGGAATGTGCATTTTTTCTTCTTCTTTCTTTCTCCTGAGCTCCTTCCTTCCTTCCTTTTTTTGGGGGGGAGGGGGGTAGGAGCTTGGGAGTCAGGGAGATACAGTTCTCCCCTTGCCTGTTCATCTTTCAACAGTGAATTCAGACTATCACCTCCTCCAGGAGTTTCCTGACCTCCTGGAGCAGGTTGGGTGCCTCCTCCAGGTCCCCGAGCTCTTCACTTAGTGTTTGAAAGGCAACATCAAGGGACTAACAGAATATTCTAGAGCCAGTCTCAGATTCTAGTACCCACCTCACATGGTTGTGTAACTCTAGGCAAATTACCCACATCTCTGTAAAGTTTTGTGGAATTATTCTTAGAAAACATATTGCATGCCCTAAGAGATGACAGTGGAAGCAGCTGGAACATCAGCACCGTTCCTGTTCTCGGGCTATTGAACACAATGGCCAGGAGCAGGATCCTGTGATCCCCAGGGGCAGGGCGTAGGTTAGGAGCGATGAACCCTCAGTCCCCGCTTCCTGCACCTGGCGATTGCGAGCCCAAACATCCTGTTCCTCCCTTATCCCATGACTGACACCCTGCGTGCCTACATGCAGGGGAGAACACAAGCCTGCTTAACGGCTTCAAGACAGTTGCCATAGCTTTGTACTCCTTTCACATGCTTTGAGGCATCTGTCCTTGCTTTTCTGATTTAAAACAAAACCAAACAAAACAAAAAAACACAACAAAAGAGCTATGTGCAGGGTTCAGCTGCTGCTGCTCTCCCTTGCAGAAGCAGCCTGCACGGCCACTCAGACTGGTGTCTGAGAACTTTATTCCAGTCCACAACCGTTTTCTTTTAAACATGTATTAAGCACTTACTATGTACCAAGGACTGTTCTACGTGCTTGACAAATAGCAACCCATTCAACCTCACAGCAACTCTTTGAGGCAGGGGTTATTTCTACCCATTTTCTGGATGAGGGGGCCGAGGCCCTGAAAGCTTGAATGTTTGTTGAAGCTCCTACGACGAGAACAGCAGAGCTGGATATGAATCAACAGCGTCAGCGACATACTACGCTGCTTCCAGGTCTCAGTCTCTTCATCTGGAAAGTGGGGCTAACTTTAACAGTGCTCCTGCATGGAGGGCTTCAAGGACCAGAGGAGTGTATTATGAAGGCACCTGGAGCAGCGTCTGCCTGTCCTGGCACCCCGTGACCCTCCAGGACTATTCGCACTCCCCGGACTCTGTCCTCATTCCCTATCCGCATCTTTTCATCATTCCCAGTAATCACGGCCTAACCCTTGCCTCTGATATTTATTTTCCAGGCACTCAAAACAGTGTCCATTTGACCTTCGCAACAGCCCTAAGGGGGAATACAATTGTTGCCCTATTTCACACATAAGGAAATTGAGAGGATCGGAGAGGTTGAGTGACTTACCTCAGGTCACAGAGCTCAAGTAAAGTGAGAATTTGACTAGCCTCAGTCAAACCCACCTGGCCCCACAGCCCCACCCCCGGATCTGACGTGATGAATATTTGTCAAGTATGTAGGTTCTGGGGAGTTGGAAGTGGGGCCAGTCAGGCCTTGAGGGCTGGTCAGAGGGAGAAACACCCTCCCCCACCTCGGCCCTCAGCCACTCCCTATGAGCAGGGTCCCCATCCTGGGCTCAGCCCAGCCACAGGAGCATCCAGGTATAAGTCACGAGTCCTCAGATTCCCCAGAAGTACTTCCTCCTGAAGGGAACTCAGTCTGCAGAGAACAGCCCATGAGAACTCCAGGGTCTCCCAGAGGGGAGATGGCCCAGGTTCCTGTCCCCCTGATGAGGACCATGCCCAAGGGACTGGCAGCGGGCCCAGACTGTGGTTGGCACAGTCCTGCTCAGTATATAACTCATCAATGCCCCGTTTCCTCCTCATCTTTGCCTATATCCCCAGTCCAGGATTCCCGCCCTTTGCTCGGGCTGGTCGTCCCAGAGTAGGCAAATACAAGAAAAGCCTGCTTGATGTTCCCTTGTCCCACTGTATCAATGGGAAAGAGAGGCCCAGAGAGAGCCAGCGATTTCCCCGGATGGCACAAAGTCTCTGAAGTCTGATCCCCCGTGTCTGGGCCAGTTTGAGGGCCTAGGCAGGAGATGGCAAGTGAAAACTTCCGGAAGCCTGAGGGGGGCTGGTTAGGAGGAAAAGGAAACTCATTTTTACTGAGCAACCCGCAAACCCGTGGCTCTCTTTCAGATCCCCCCAGAACCCAATGACGTCTCCAGCACCATCACCGTCTCCCGCTGGGACCACTGCAGCTGCCTCCTCATGGAGCTCCCTGCTCCTGCCCTTGCCCTCCACAGTCTGTTCCCTACACACAGCCAACCAGAGGGGTCTTATTAACACTAAGTCAGCTCTGTCCTCCCCTACTCCAAAACTTCCCATGGCTCCCATCTCACTCAGAATAAAAGCCAGAGGCCCCACACTGGCCCGTAAGCACCAACCCCACACCACCCCATGATTTGGCCCCATCACAGCTCTCATCCCCTACTCCTCCTCCTCCCACTGCCTCCTCTCAGCCATACTGGCCTCTCTACTGTAAATATGCCACAGTCTTGCCTCAGGGCCTTTGCACTTGCCTTCTTTCCCCTCCAAACACTCTGTCCAAGGTCCCCACAGGGCCTCCTCCCTCACCTCATTCATGTTCTTATTCAGATTTCACCTCCTCAGAGGCCTTCCCTGACCACTCTATCTGCACCCAGCTCTCTGTGTTTCCCACTCCCCTGGCTTACCTCTCTCCAGAGCACTCTGCCATCTGACTTACCCTCTGGCACCCTGTGTTTGCTGGTTATCTGCCTCCCTCTAATGTCAGCTCATTGAGAGCTGGGATTTCTATGTTTCATTCACTGTTGTATGCCCAGAGCCTTGGACAGTGCCTGGTATATAGTAGTGCTCAATATATATTTAATGAATGAATGTGTGAGCCCCCCGTGCCGAGTAGTCTATTTAATCCAAAGTGAGAAGTTTTCATCCCCATGGTACACAGGCAGAAATGGAGGCTCAAAGAGGCCTGGTCACTTTCCAGCCACACAAGCTCACGAGGGCAAGAGGTGGGATTTGGACCCAAGTCTTTCTGATGCTAAAGGCCATGTTCTTAAGATACTGCCCCTGGATGCGGGGATGAGGCCCAGAGAACATGCCAGTGGTCATCCCCACTGATGTCCCCTTAGTTAACCAGGACTCTCTCAAAGGTAAGAAGCAAAGGATAAAAGGAGCCAAAGCAAGTCTTCCTGAAAGGAGATCCCTTGAAAATCCCTCCCAAGACCTAGAAGAAATCTCTTTCTTAGCTGAGGGCAGCTCTGCCATCTGGTGGCCTTTCACCAACACTGCCCCATTGGTGTCCCAGGTGGCTAGTATCAACAAGGAGAACACTTAACAGGCAAAGGCTTAAAATGCCCTAAAATGCAGCGCCTGGGTGGCTCAGTCGGTTAAGCGTCTGCCTTTGGCTCAGGTCATGATCCCAGAGTCCTGGGATCTCCACTGCTCAGGGGAGAGCCTATTTCTCCCTCTCCTCCCAGCTTGTGTAATCTCTGTCGCTATCTATTTCTCTCTCTCAAATAAATAAATGAACAAAAACTCCCCTAATATACAAAGACCTCCTGAAAAGCAACAGGAAAAAGGAAAATAACAATTTTAAACGGGCCAACACACAGAATATGTAATTCCTCAAGGACACCATCCTCAAAGGGCCAACTTGGGAAAAGATACACAGCTTCACCAATGACAGAAATGCAATTTAAAACAACGTTGTGGGGGGCACCTGGGTGGCGCAGTTGGTTAAGCACCCAACTCTTGGATTTGGCTCAGGTCACGATCTCAGGGTCCTGCGACTGAGCCCCATATCAGCCTGCTGGCACTCAGCATGAAGTCAACTTGAGATCCACTCTTCCCCTCTCTTTGCCCCTCCCCCTGCTTGTGTTCTCTCTAAATAAATAAATAAGTAAGTAAGTAAAATCTTTCCCCAAAATGCTGAGGTCTAGGGGTACCTGGATGGCTCAGTTGTTGGGTGTCTGCCTTGAGCTTGAGTGTTGGTGTCGGTGTCCTGGGATCAAGCTCCACATCAGGCTCCCTGCTCAGTGGGGTGCCTGCTTCTCCCTCTCCCTCTCACTATCTCTCTCTGCCAAATAAATAAATAAAATATTTTAAAAATAAAAGTTGAGGTACCAATGTTCATACACAGATGGGCAATAAAAGGTGAAATATTATGTCCAGCATTGGGGGAAGGGTCTCATCCAAACGCTATTAGAGAAAGTAAACAGATGACAGTATTTACTAAAATATATCACATAGGAGCCCTTTGTACCCAGAAACTCCAAATTCAGACAGTCTATTTGACAGAACTAGTCACACACGTGGACAAAATATGGGTGCCAGGATACTTGCTGAAGCATTGCGCTTAATTGCAGAGGATTAGGAACTAGTTAAATGCTAACTGATGACAGTGATTAAATAAACTATAGTAAATTTTTACTATAAAATAATAGAAAGTCATTAAAATTCATAAGGTATGGGGGTGCCGGGGTGGCTCAGTCGGTTGAGCGTCTGACTCTTGATTTCGGCTCAGGTCATGATTGATCTCAGGGTCGTGAGATGGAACCGTGTATTGGGCTCCAAGCTCAGTGGGGAGTCTACTTGAGATTCTCTTTCCCTCTCCCTCTGCCCCTCTACCTGCACACTCGCACTCTCTCTCTCTCTCACAATCTTATTTATTTATTTGACAGAGATCACAAGTAGGCAGAGAGGCAGGCAGAGAGAGAGGAGGAAGCAGGCAGCCCAACGCAGGGCTCGATCCCAGGACCCTGGGATCATGACCTCAGCTAAAGGCAGAGCCACTGAGCCACACAGGCACCCCTCAAAATCTTTTTTAAAAATTAACAAGGTATATCACTGATGTAGAGAGATCCCAAAACATACTATTAATTGGAGAGAAACACAAAACAAAAATAATAGCCCTATGTAAACATATTTTTGAGAGCTCTAGAAAGATCCATACCAAACTAATACATGGGATGGTGTAGGTCTGTTGGGATTTTTTAGCTGCCTGGCATCTGAAACTCTCTCCTGTGTTTGGAGGAATAGACACTGTGTGGATTTTGGCAGGGACTGAGCTCATCCTTCCTGAAGGAAGCCCCAAAGTTCTGATGTCCACTTTCCCAGACTCCACTGAGTAAGCAAAGAGACATGTGCTCTGGGTTCAGGCAATGCGACCTGTCCTCTCTGGACTTTGAATTGAGAGCTAGTGACACACAGAAGCAGGACAATGAATCCTTGTTTGGGAGCAGAGGCACTGGTGTGCACATGGTCCAGCACTGGATCACCGAGCTGTGGCTGCCCCAGCTAAGGGAGCAGGGCGTGCGTGTTTGGCAGCCATGCCCCTTTTGCACTGGCAATGTGGCATGATTTGAGCTGTACTCCTGGCTGCTGACCCCCTTTATTGCTCCATCAGTCTTTGCAGACAACAGAGTCCATTCTAGTTAATCTGAGCAGGGATGGATTTATTCAGGGTGTTGTTGACTTACCGACGCACGGAAAGTCTGGGAAACTGGCTCCAGGATGGTCTTCCAGTTGAAGATGATGGAGACCCCAGAACCAGGTTGTCTTTGTCAAAAAGGCATCCAGTTTTGGCGGGTGAGTCTGGTGGAGGGGTGGTTTTGATCAACCCAAGGATGAGACCAAAAGGCAGGAGGCTGCCCAGATCCCTACATTGGGGGTTTAGGGTTGGAACAGGGGTGCCACTGAGAAGCAGAGGCCTACAAGGGACTAAGCCCTGAGGGTTCAGAAGCCACATTGAGGGTCTACATATAATACACACGGTTCTGCGGCTTATTCTTTTCCCCTTATTACATCCCAGAATTTTCTCACATCATGCACAGCTTCTCAATGCTGTATAGTGTTCCACTGTAAGAATGTGTCACAGTTTACACAACTGGTCCCTTGTGTGTGGACACTTGAATGGTTTCCAAGCTCATACCTGTGCAAGCATATTTGTGGAATAAATGCCCAGAGGCCAAGTCAACTGGTAAATGCATTTGCAACTTTAGTTAAAACTTACAGGGAAAGATGACCCCAGCGAACTGAAGGGCTGGGGGATGGCCAGGTGTACCCTGCACACCTCCGTTCACCCTCCATCAACAGGAACCTCTCACCCCTCCTGCCCCCGGGCACCCATGGCCTCACCACCCCTCTCCACAATTCCAAACCAACTCTGACCTTCACCCCAGCTTCCAGTCATTACAAGAAGCCGAGGTCACCCACATCTTCAACACTCTAATCGCCATATTCCTTTTCCCAATCCCACCTCTTACCACAGTTCCTGAGACCTTTCTTCTGTGCTCCCAGAAACTCGGGCTCTCACCAAAGGCACCTCTTGTGTCCTTTCTTCGCTCCAAGGTCAACCTACTCACCCCTGGGGCACCCCTCCCCTGCAGCCCTCTCAAGGAACAGCTGTTTTCTCTTCCACGGCTCTTGGCCAGAGTGACTAGAGGCGGGTGGGTGGTGCCCTTGTCCTCACTGCTGCTTCCAAACCATGTCAGGTCTCCTGGAAGGTTCTCTGAGCTGACAGCGCCGCTCACTTTTCATCCGTCCGCTCCCTGGAGTCTGTTAAGCCCCTGTGTGGAACTTTCTATTTCAGTTCAGAGATTCTTCCTCACAAATGCCTCTGGTTGGGTCGTTGTGGTGATGGGTCCCTCCAGCTTCATGCTCCCGGCAATCCTCCTTCCTCTCCCGGAGGCCATCAGACTTATTCTCACTTCCTTTTCTGGAGGCTCCATTTATTCTGGGGCCCGGAACTGGGGATTCATCTCTTTATTTATTACATGCTTCCAGCTCTCTTGAGTCTTTATTCTGCAGTGTGAAATTTCCTAAAATACATGTGGAACTGATGCCAGAGCCGTGTGTCATCGGCGCCTGGCCAGACCCATCTAGCACGGAAGGAATCAGGGAAGTGAGAAATGTCAGTCGTCTGGCTTCTGGAAACAAGAGGGCTCCAAACACACTGCGTTCAAAGAACAAACTGGAAACACTTCCAAGTATGGACTTGGGTTTGAATTCTGGCTCAGCCACTTCCTAGCTGAGCGATCTTGGGCAAATTACTAGATGCCTCGGAGCCTCCTCCTCATCTGAGAGGTGGATGTAACAATCCATGTTGACCACCAGGTTGTTAGGCTGTTAAAATGGCTGCAAAGTCTTTGTCGCTCCTTCCATGGAACCCCAGCCCCCCCGCCCCGGAATCCGGGCTGGCTTGGGATTGCTTTGACAATCGTGTAGAACAGAAGTGAGTCATGACTTTCCTGGCAAGATCACAAAGAGGTCATGCAGCTGCCCGCTAGCTCCATTCCCTGTGGCTGCTGTAACGAATTTCTATAAACTTAGCAGCTTAAGAGAAGGCCAAAGTACTACCTCACAGTTCTACAAGACAGAAAGCTCATGTGGCTTGGCCCGACCACATTCCTCAGGGCTCTCAGGGAAAATCCATCCCCTGGCTTCTTCCACCTTCTAGACGTGCCTGCGTTCCTTCGAGTTAGCTCGCAGCCCCTCCTCACAGTACTCTCACTTCTCTTCCCTCATCCCATCTCCCCCTCTGACTCGGACCCTCCTGCTTCATTCTTGTAAGAACTCTTATGATTACAACGGGCCCATCCAAATAATAACAACTATTATATAATCCAGGTGGGTAGCTGGATCTCACAATCCTTAACACAATCACATCTGCAAAGAGTAGGCAAAATCTACAGCAGTAGATTTTGCAGATCCAGTTCCAGGGGTGAGGGTTGGACACCTTTAGGGGAGCATCAGCCCGCCTCTCTGTTGCCTCGGTCTCCTCACCCTTGTAATGGAAAGAACAGTCGTATCCACCTCTGAGGTTGTTGTGAAGATTAAATGAGATCATATGTGCTCGGAGCTGGCCTGGAACTGGGGAGGGCTCAGAAGTACTAGCTGTTGGCTTAGTTTAGAACACCCCAGAAGACGACTCTGAGACTTCCTAGTTTATCTGGGAAGTTCGAGCAACAGTAATGGGGAGGAGAAGGGAGGAGAGTTTAAAGAGAAGGGAGGAGACTTTTAAAAGGGTGGCCACGAGGCCAGCTGCCGCGGCAGGTAACCAGAGCTCAAGCCTGTAGGGAGACTCTGGGAAGCAGGGCAGGCGCACACCCGAGGAGCGAGGGCGCTGGGGTATTTACCTGAGGGCTGCTCCCACAGGGTGTTAGCTCCGTGGCATTCCCAGTCTGGCCCATGCAGGCGGAGTAGTCTCCCATGGTTCCAGAAAACAGCCCACATGCACCAAGATGCACGCTGGAAGTCTACAGAGCACCACAGAACATCCAAGGGACATGGGCAGGGCTGTGAGAGCACCTGCTGCAGCTGTTTTTATCATTAGACCCGGCTATCGGTGGGATAAAAATTCACGTGAGCTGCATGAGGTGATCGGAGGTCGTGGAGGGGGGTGGTCATAACCAGCTGCGGTGACTAAAGGCACAGCCCCCCCAACTCTGAATGCCCGCCAAAGCCACTCGAGCCTTCAGAGGTAGGGGACTCCCAAAGACAGCTGGGAGCTTTTGTGCCATGGGTCACCCCTGCCTTGCCCCTTGATCGTAAGGCATGAATGAGGCCTCAGTGGGCAGTGGCCACAGCAAGTCAGAGCCCCCCAGGGAGGCCGATGAAGTACCCATTCCTGGCAGGCCTCAAGAGGTGGGAACATCCAATGGGAAGGGGTTTGGGTAGAAAGGGCTTTGTGACGATACTAACTTTCCTTCCTGTGGGAAAGCTGCCTGGCCCACAGCATGGCTTTGTGTTGTTCTACACACAGTAGGTATGTTGGATACGGACAGAATATCTAGTTATAATATTTATTATCATTCTCTCCAGCTCTGTCCCCTACTTCATGTGACACTTCATGTGACACTTCAGTCTGTCCCTGACTTCACGTCTGAAAGCGAGCTGCCGCAGGACACCCGACTCTCTGGTTTCAAATCCTGGAAACCAGTTCTCCCAGTTGAAGCCAGCTGGTGCCAGTCTTGGACATTCCAAGGTCTCTTTTCTGGAATGTTCATGGAAATAGAATCAGGTGTTCTGTGGTCTTTCACGTTCAGTTTCTCTTGCTCAGCATCTTGAATTTGAGATTCATCCTGATTGCTGTGTGGATCAAGAACTCATTTTAATTTAAAATCAATATATAGTGTATTAGTTTCAGCGGTAGAGGCCAACGGTTCATCAGTTGCATGTAACACCCAGGGCTCATCCCATCATGTGCCCTCCTTAATGCCCATCACCCTGTTACCCCATCTTCCCACCCACACACCCTCAAGCAACCCTCAGGTAGTTCCCGAGTTAAGACTCTCTTACGGTTTGGCCCCCTCTGGTTTCTGTTTCATTGCCAGATGGCGACCCACTACGTGGATGTTTGACAATTTTTTCTCCATCTTTTAACGGACACTTGGATTATTTCAGGGGTGGGGGGAGTGCTGTTAAACAATGCTCCGAACATTCATTCTCAAGTCTGTGTGTGAGGGCTCGGTCTCGGCTTTGAACTGTGGTTCTGCTATTTGTGGGACAGCCCCACTGTCAATGACTGAGCTCGCCAGGGCTACGGGAGTCTGGATATTTCTACTCAACACAGGACTTCTCTAAGGGGCTGTCTTGGCCCCGGAACTCCTCGCTGATGCCTGGGACATCAGCACAGCTGCGTGTGCTCTGCTCCCTGGTTCCTTTCCTGCCACAGGGGTGTCCCCCGACCAGACTCCTCGCACAGCTCACTCAGTCTCCACGCCTGCTTTCTAGAGAACCCAGCCTGAGGCGCATATGCAAAGTGCTTGGAAGAGAACCCAGAGAACAGTAAGTGCACCGAAAGCATTGGTTTTTCACTGTGATTTTTATGCATTGAGGGGCACACAGATTCCAGGGCTGGGGGCCTGGGTTCGGTTTCAGGGCACGAGAGCCCCCTCTGAGGGGAGAGTTGGCAGTGCTGGGGCCTGCCCCACCAGGGCCTACCCATCAAGGACTTTTCAGGGGCCCCCATGGCTCAGTCCTGAGGGAGGAGGGAGTGAGGAAGGAAGGGGTCAGAGGCCCAAGCAGGGAAAATGGGAGAGAATTCCCCATTCTCTTTGTTCTGAGCTCAGCTGCCACCCTGGAGCTCTTGTCACTGGGGGAGGCAAGAATCTTTAAAACAATCTGAGTTTCCATGATGAAATGGGGCTAGATACCTTTATTACTGAACCGAGACAGCTCTTGGGACAAAAGGTGGCATCAAGCCCTTTTACTGCCAAAGAGGATCTGAAACAAAACAGCCCTGCATGGTGTTTCGTCCAAGGGGCATGGAAGAATTGGCTGTTACAGCAGCCTACGTGGACGGGGAGGAAAGAACAGACGTGGGGTGGGCTTGTGTCCGGGAGTCCTGACCCCTCCACCTGGGAGACACAGCACTTCGGCAGTTCAGAGTAGAGCCCCACCCCCTCTCTGAGTATTTCGGGCCCAACACCATTAGGTAGGACCAATCAACTAGGCAGAGGCTGAAGGGGAACCTCGAGGAGACCCGGAGCAGAAGTTAGTGCCCACCTAGGTGAAGGGGGCATCCACACGTGGGGGCAAGGGACAGGCATGGGGGAGGGTTCCAGACAACAAGCAAGAGAGCAGATCAAGTGCGCCTGGGGGCTCAGTCATGAAGCATATTCCTCCGGCTCAGGTCGTGATCCCAGGCTATTGGGATGAGTCCTGTGGCGGGCTCCCTGCTCTGCACGGAGGCTGTTTCTCCCTGTTTCCCTCTCTCTCACTCTCTCATAAATAATAAAATCTTAAAAACAAAACAAAACGAAAAAAAACAGAGGGCCAATCAAGTACGCAAACGAATTCAGGATAATGGGAGCCGGGCTCGGACTGTCAGAGCAGGAAAGCCAAAGGAAGGGAGAGAGGAAGCTGGCAGGACACCGTGGCGCCCTGGCTGGGACTGGAGGCTTCAGGGTGAACCAGAGGTTTTCTGCAGGTAGGTAGGCGGAGATACAGAAGTCCAGGCTAACATAAACGCGCACTAAGTGACCCAGAGTGAGCAGACCCTGGCCTCCAAGTACTAATAACCGCTCAAAGGTACGGGGCTCTTTGAGGATATGGCTCCTTCTGAGGCCAGGGCAGCGCAAGTTCAAAGTGAGCCTGAAACATCTTACTGCGCCAGAAAGTAAAGATGTCCGCAAGGAGAGATGGGACAGGATGCATGGACAGGACGCAGAAGCCAGATGAACTCTTCTGGGCACCTACGGGATGATTTTTAGCATCAAAGTAAACAAGGCGTATTCATTGCTAAGGGCTGATGTAACAAAGGACCCCCGACTGAGGGACTCCTGCAACAGAAACGGATTGTCTCCTGGTCCTAGAGTCCCAGATCAAGGTCTGCTGCTTCTGAGGCTTCGAGGGAGAATCCGCTCCCTGCCTCGCTCTCAGCTGCTGGTGATGAAGAGTCTTTGGTAAGAGCACCCCCTCAAGCTCTCCCTTGTTCTTCAAGTGGCCTCCTCCCACAGGCCTGTCTGCGTCCAAATTTCCCCTTTTCAGTGGGACACCAGTCATACTGGGTTAGGGATCCACTCTAGCTCGGCATGACCTCATCATAAGTCATCCTGGCTGCGATGACGCTCTTTCCAAATAAAGTCCCATTCTGAGGCACAAGAGAGTTAGGGCTTCCGCAGGCGAATGGAGGGCGGGGAGCAGAACACAATCCAGCCCTCAACAGATAGTCACAGGTATAAGGCACTGAGTAAAACAGGAAGCCACAAGTCCATACTGTTACAGAAATAAATACTGATTAATAAAATTAAAAAAGTAGGGATGCTGGGTGGCTCAGTCGGTTAAGCTGATGCCTTCAGCTCAGGTCATGATTCCAGAGTCCTGGGATCAAGTGCCTCATCAGGCTTCTTGCTCAGTGGGGATCCTGCTTCTCTCTCTGCCTCTGCCTGCCACTCTGCCTGCTTGTGCTCTTTCTCTCTCTTAACAAATAAATAAAATCTTTAAAATAAAATTAAATTAACAAAGTGAAAGTATGAAAAGAATAGGATAGTTACAGTCTCAGAATAGCTCCCCGTGAATGATTAATTTATTACAAAGTGAGAAAGGGGAACTTTTAAAGAGGCCCCATCTCCAAAAACAATCACATCGAGGGTTGGGATTTCAATATATGAATTTGGAGGTGACATGATTTGAGCCATAACAGCTCCCTTGTCACTGAGGACAGGAGCTCGGAGGCAATGCTTTCCAGCAAGTGGCTCCTGGAGGTCCCCAGTAGGACCACCCAGCCCACAGGAGACAGAAGTACCCTGCTCACAAGCACCCATAGGCCTGCCTCCCCCACTCACTTCCCCACCCGGTAGAGGCGCCTCCTGGGACTATACAACGAATTCAGCCAGCACTGGAAGCCTGGTCAGTGGAGCTGCTTCTGGGGGCCCCAAACTCGCACACTGTCCCAACTCCAGCCCAGGCCTGGGCGCCCAGCCACAGGCAAAGGAGGGGCCTGGTGTGAGGATCCCTTGAGGCCGGGGAGGAGGGCACTGCCTATAGACAGACTCTTTCCCAGGGAATCTAGGATTGAAGCCAAGAAATTCTAGCTCAGCTTCTGAAGAAAGGCTCTGAAAAGCAGGCACTGGGGGTGGCCCACTTTCTCTACCCTGGGCACTGAGATACAGGGGAAGCAGATTTGCAGGAAAGGAGGAGAGAGGGGAGCAGAGAAATGCAGGGGTGAGGTAGATGGGGCTGTAATGAGGCTCTGACTCCGTGCTTTCTCTTCTGAGCCTTCTCAAAACATGCACTGTGTCCTACGACATGATCTTTTGTTTTCTTTAAAGTGTCCCGGGTTGGTGCCTAACGAATGACCCCTACACTCAGCAGCTTGAAATAACCATGATCCCGTCTCCCAATCTTTAAGGGTCAGGAATTTAGGAAGGTCTCAGTGGGGGTGGTTCTGGTTCAGGGTCCTGCAGGTGGGAAGATACTCATTTATTGTGTAGGTCACATTTGGGGGCCACTCCTTTCACAGCGATAGGTAACAAATACACCTAGAAAGCAGCAGAGCTGGGACTCGGACTGAGCTCTGAGTCTGCGATCGGTGTCGTCTTCCTCGGAGAACACTGAAGTTCCAGCTCCGGGTAGGGCTGGGAAGACTTAGCGGGGTGGGTGGGTGTTGCAAGAGGGGATGGTTGTGGGGAATTTAATTTTATTTAATTCCTGAAAGGGGAGGATAAAAGTTTTGTGAACCTGAGCCACAAAAACAAGACAGCTGGACGCACAAGGGTATAGAAGATGGTCTGATTCCTGTCTGTTTCTTTGGGAAAGCTTTTCGGTTTTAGTATTAATGTGAGTGTTTGAGTTTTTTGGTAATTCTACCCAATTTTTAATTATGAAATATTTCAAACCTACTGACAAGAGTAGTAAAATGAACATCTCTATCTCTTTTTTTTTTTTTTAAGATTTTATTTATTTATTTGACAGACAGAGATCACAAGTAGGCAGAGAGGCAGGCAGAGAGAGAGGAGGAAGCAGGCTCCCCGCTGAGCAGAGAGCCCGATGTGGGGCTCGATCCCAGAACGTTGGGATCATGACCTGAGCCGAAGGCAGAGGCTTTAACCCACTGAGCCACCCAGGCGCCCCGACATCTCTATCTCTTTACCTAAATTCACAATTAACATTTTGCGACATTTGCTTTAGCACCCTCCCAAATTCTCCTAATGCGTTTAGAGAAAAGGCACACAAGAGCTAAAAATACAGCTCAAATTCTTACAACGTTAACGTAAGTATGAACCAGAACCCTATCAGAGGTTAGTGACAGAGAGGCCGACCTTTTGTCCCTCCCAGTCACCACCCCCACCCACCCCTCCAAAGACAACTAGCACTGTGACTGTGACTGGGACAAATCTGAAATGAGACTGTTCGTCTATGGGGGAGGGTCAGATTCCCTAGAGAGTCAGGAAAAAGAAAGATCTTCAGGCCTCTCTCCAAGATGAAAATGCAGGCACACTCCACATTTGGCACTCAATTTGAAAAGATGCCCAGCCTTGAGGTTTGTCTGGGCAAGAACACAGACAGGTGGAGCTGGGTGGAGGGGGTAGGGGGTTGCAGGGAGACCCTGGGCTCAGGCGGCTCTGCATGTGGGCCCCCGAGAGAAAGAGGCCAGGCCAGGCCAGGGATCCCTGTCCTCCTCCTTCCCCAGGAATCCAGCTCCTTCTCCAGCTCCCCTAGCGCAAGCGCCCAGATGAGACACCCTCTGCAGGAATGGTGGCTTTGTCTCTGGGACTCCAGTCAGTCAGCGTGGGTGGTGGTGGTGTCGGGGGCGTCTGTGATGACATGAGATTGTGAGCTTTGTGAGCACACGTGGGATGTTTTAAAATGTAGATTTTACTTTCATTCAGGTAGGATCAGGCCAACAGATCAGGAAATTGCCCTAAAGAAATCATTTGTTACTCACAGTTCCCAGGAAGAGCCAGAGGAAAGAACATGGAGGGTGGGAGGGGTGGGGAATGAGAGAGGGTATTTATTGTGGGTTTTTTTGTTTTATTTTTTTTTTTACAGGAGGAAATGGGCAGAGTAGGGTAAAGCAGGCTCGGTGGGTTTAAAATTGGCTAGTCTATGGGGCGCCCGGGTGGCTGGTCATGGTCCCGGGGTCCTGGGATGGAGCCCCGCATCGGGCTCTCTGCTCTTCGGGAAGCCTGCTTCCTCCTCTCTCTCTGCCTGCCTCTCACCGACTTGTGATCTCTGTCTGTCAAATAAATAAATTAAATAAAATAAAAAAATAAAAATAAATAAAATTGGCTAGTCTGAATCATTTCTGCAGGCTCCGGGGTGTGTCCCTAGTTGTCTGGTACCCAGGCCTGGGATGATTTAGGCAGGGAGGGTGGCTGAAAACAGGACAGCCCCCACCATAAGGAACTGGTCAAGGTTGATTAATTTGCATAGGAAAGGCGCACTCACAGGCAGGCTTTTTGCTATCTCTAGGAATCACTTAACCCTGGGAGATGGACCCCTCCAGGATCAGCAAGGCCCCAGATGCTTCCTAATACTGAAAAATAAAGAATGTGTCTCATCCAGTTCACGGGCCAAGAACTCTGCGAATTGCTCAGGAGGCAGGAAAGAGCTTATCTGATAAAGACGTGGGGACTACTGCCAGCCAAGTGACAAGTGAGGCTTATTTTTTTTTTTTAAGATTTTATTTATTTGACAGAGAGAAATCACAAGTAGGCAGAGAGACAGGCAGAGAGAGGGGAAGGGAAGCAGGCCCCTGCTGAGCAGAGAGCCCGATGCGCGACTCCATCCCAGGACCCTGAGATCATGACCTGAGCCGAAGACAGCGGCTTAACCCACTGAGCCACCCAGGCACCCGACAAGTGAGGCTTATTGATGCGGGGGCAAGGAAGTTCAAGTCCCCATCGGGAGTCTCCTCCAAAGGAAAGACACAAGGCTAGGAGATGGGAGCATGGCAGAAGGGAGGGGATATTGAAAGGACAGGGTGTTTTGACCGGCACAGAGAAAAGCAGGGCCTGTGAGGACGGGGGTTTCATAAGGTCTGGGCCGTGAAGAGGACTCAGCGCCTCGTTTCCTTAGAAGCCACAACATTAGAATAAGTATATGAGACTGAGTCCAGAAACCCCTTATCAGAAGCTCTGAACCTCAGTTGGAAATCGAGGCTGTCTCTGTATTGATGGGGTTTGGGATATGTCCCCTCCAAACATGGCACTTTGGCACACCAAACATACTAAGCTGAAAGAATCTTAAGAAATGGCAGAAGCAGGAAGGTCACACTCACCGTTCTTCCCTGAAGCAGGTCATAAAACTCCCACCTGAAAGGTCCCCTCCCAGGAGGAAAGAAGGCATTCTCGTCACCAGGGACAGGGATCTAGGGGCCGAGAAATCCGCATAAACAAAGCTTATTAATGAACGCAGCCCTGTCTTCCTGGCTGCTTCTGCGGACTCCGTCCCAACCTGCCACCATGAGGTTTTGTTTCTCAGAGGCAAGTGAGGGTGGGACAGACTGGCTGCACCCAAGGGTCCGTCTAGACTGTGACCGTCGACACCACTTTCATCCATCGCTCAGAACCTGCTGGGGAATTTGCCGAGCCGATGGATTAGCTAAGGTCCACACCCCTCGCCTGCAGAGTTTACCTAAAATTCATCCCAGCATAAAAGAGGTTTCTCCTTCCTTAATCTTTGTGTCCTTCTAAGGATTTTAAAGACATTTCAAAACAAAAACAAACAACAAAAACCCACAAAAAACGGTGTGATAAAGTCTGTCCTGAATTAGCAGTATTGTCCCAACATCGATTTCCTGATTTTAACACTGGACCAGATGTGCTTAATAGATCTACTCAGAAAAAAAAAAAATTTCTGATTGTAATGGGGTATTTAGTTGTATAAAATATGATCACTAAGGAAAGCTGGGTGTGATACAATAAAAACTAAATATCAGTCTTTGTTCTGGGTTCCTGATACACAAGTCCTAAAACCTTTGGGACTCTCCAGGGTGCTCGCGTGTCTCCTGAATGCCAGTGATGTGGCTGGCCAGAAAGACCCAGATGTGGTGAGAGGGTCAGGACTTTCGGCCCATCCTGCCCCACCCCAGACGTCGGTGGAGGAGAGGGGGTTGGAGGCTGACTTCATCACCAGTGGCCAATGGTTTACTCAATCATGCTTACATAATGCAACCTACCCAAAACCCCTAAATGCCGAGGCTCAGAGGGCTTCAGGGTCAGTGAACACACTGAGGTGCTAGAGGGTGGGGTACTCAGAGGGGGCACGGAAGCTCTGTGCACCCCCCCCCCATACCTTGCCCTCTGCCTCTCTTCCATTTGGCTGTTCCTGAGTCATGTCCTTTATAATAAACCAGAAAAATGCAAGTTTAGATGCTTCCCCGAGTTTTGTGAGCCATTCTAGCAAATTACTGAACCTGAAAGGGGACTGTGGAAACACCCCAACTTTGTAGCTAAGACAGACAGAAGTGTGGGTACGCTGGGGACTCCATGCTTAGGACTGGCATCTGAAGTGGGGGCAGTCTTGTGGGACGGAGCCCCTCACCGGTGGGGTCTGACACGAGCTCTGGGTTCCTCGTGCCAGAGTTAGGTTGCAGGAGACTCAGCTAGTGGTGGAAAATCAGACAACTGGCTGTTGGTGTGAGAAAAGAAACCCAGACGCTTGCTGTCAGACCTGCTGGGAATAAAAACATCACACTGGGTTAAAGAAGTCCACAAGAACTCCTAGTCCTGTTTTTGTAACTCCTTTTGAGTCTTCACCTATTTCAATATGCAAAGTTACATTTAAAAAAAAATGTGAAGGGTGTTTGGATTTAATTTTGCGTTTACAGAGAACTTTTTTTTTTTTTTTTTTTTTTTTTTTTCAAAATCTGCAGAGCTTTTCAGAGGATGGGATTATGGTGTATGGTTGTGGCTCTCTTGCTCTAGTTTATAAACTTTGGCAAGACGTTGTGGCCCTTCCAAGCCATTTACCTAAGCACCTTTTCTTTCTAAAAAAAAAAAAAGAAAAAGAAAAACCTAAAATTTATTTTCATGGTCCATTCGATGTGATTGAAATTTTATGACACTTGACGGATGCAAGTGCATTCCCAGAGGGGATGAAGGCAAGACAGGCTGGTCATTAGGAGAAGTCACCTAAGACTTGGAAGCAGAAAGTCAGGAGCCAGGAGCCTACCTCCTCTGGGAGTGCAGAGGCACTGTTTGCAGGCCAGCTCAGTCTAAACTGGGATCATAAAAGTGAACATTTATTGAGTGCTTACTGTATGTCAGGCACAGCTGTAAAAGCTTCATGGGATGAGTTTATTCAATCCTCACATGAACATTATGAAGAAGGTATTAGTATTATCCCATCAGACATGAAGAACCGAAGCCCAGAGAGGTTCAGTCACTTCCCAAGCTTGAAAAGCCAGTGTGTGGCAAGACAGGAATTTGAACCCTGGCCGTCCAGCACGATGTCTTTACTGCCCTTGCCGCAGAAGCAGAGCCTGACACAGGCCTGACTTCAAGGGGTAGTCACAAGATAGGGGCCCTAAAATGAAGGAAACCTTACTAAAATGGAGGCAGGAGGTTTGGGCAGGGGAAGCGCTCATGCCCTACCACCTGTCGTCAGCTGCAGACCCAATAGGAAGAGAGAAACTTGACCTTGCTCAGACCTTACCTTGCACATGGATACTACTCTGACCTGAGGAAGGACGATGCTTTCCCCCTCTCCCAGGGAGAAGTCACCACACTTTGAACTTTCGCAGTTTACTGAGATGGACTTTAGTTCGCAACAAGCCTTCCCAACCGACTCTTTCTCTCCTTAAAAAAGCATGCCTCCTCCCCTTTGTTCCCTGGACTTCCCAATCATTCGTCCAAGATTCCAATTCTCTTTCATTCCCGAATAAACCCATCTTTTGTTGGTAAATTGGCAGAAGTCTGACTTTTAATGTTGACGGCCCTTCAGAGGACATTACCAGCCTTCACCGCCAGCAAAGCTGATTCTGGGAGTTTCTGTGTCCCTCTGTTTGCCCAGAGTCTCTGTTTCCCTGGAAACAGTCTCTGAGGGAGCTTCGTGCAGGAGTTCACCTGGAAGGGCTCCTGGCCTGTGCAGAGCAAAGCTGATCTGCCCCAGGAAAGTCAGTGAGGCCTCTGTCACCTCTGAGCCCACTCCTGCTCTCTGGGGAGCGCTGAGGTTGGGCTGGTCCAAAGGGGTTATTCCGTGTTCCAAAAAAGACCAAGTCCTAACTCCCAGGACCTGTGAACGTGACCTTATTTGGAAATAGATTATTTGCTGGTGGCAAGTAAGATGAGGTCAGTAGGTGGGCCCAGATCCAATATGACTGTGTCTTTATGAAAAGGGGAAATTTGGACCCAGAGCTCATCAGACAAATAGAGAAGGTGAAGTGAAGACACTCAGAGAATGCCATCTACGAGGCAAGGAGCTCCTGAGGCTACTAGAGGCCCAGCAAGTGGCCTTGGAACAGACTGTCCCTCCTGGCCCTCAGAGGGAACCAACCCTCTGAAGCCTGGGCTTCAGGCTTCTGGACTCCAGAACTGGGAAAAAATGCATTTTCATGGCTCAAGCTTCCAGCTGGTGGCCCGGCGCTGGGGGATGGCCAGGAAAGCAATGCAGGGGTTGGCCTCTGGGCCCCGCAGGGATTGCTGGCTGGCCACCTGGGAGGGGTGGGACAGCAGCAGTTCCCTCTGGAAGATGGTGCTTTCCAGGGAGGCAGCCAGCAGAGCGTGCTGGAAAGCGGGGGGGTAGGGGGGGCCCCACCAAGCCCGCAGAGGCATTCTGGGGGGAAGCACACGGTACTCACCTGCAGCAGCGGGGCCACAACCAGTCCTGTGACCTACAGGAAGTGCCTGTGTGGGATCTTCCCGCGGTCACCCCTCTCTTTAAGAAGCACTAGGATATCACAGAAGCAAAGGTCACAAATCCACGGTCCAAAGCCGGCAACATAAAGAAGCCAAACCAGTGAGTCCCCGACTGCAGAGCCCGTCATGTTGCAGACTATCCCACACTTGGGAGTAGCTTCCTGCTACTTTTCCGTAAAATACAAGGCCTGCCGGCTCCAGCGTCCATTTCCACACTACTGAGAGAGACTAAGCCGTAAGACACATTTCGGTCTCCTCTTAGGTCTGCTTCAAGGAGAGCACAGCACAAATAGGACGACAGAACACAAAGGCCTGCCCGAAGCAATCGCTACACACACTGCGGTCTGTTTGGGGGACAGCATTCTATGCAGGATGGGAACGAACACCCCGCGGGGGAAACCATATGAAGTGTGGCTTGTGTGGATCAGAATCTGAACACAAGCAGCTTCATGGGGTTCCACAACGCAATTCAACAATGCAACCGTATGAATGAGTCTTGCCAACGTGTTGTTGGGCACACGGAGTCAGGCCCGGGAGGGCACAATGGAGGACCCACGTGTCCATAAGGTCAAGAACAGGCGGAGCAAACCTGTGCCCTAGGAGTCGGGTTGGCGGTTCCCTTTGAGGGGTAGTGACTGGGAGGGGGCACATGGGGCTGGGAATGGAGCAAATGTTTTGACTTGGATCCGGGTCCTGGTTAAACCAGTGTCTGTTGTTTGCAAAAATTCGTCAAGCTTTACACTTATAATGGGTACATATTTCTGCATCTATATTATGCCCCATAGATGTCACTGAACACCATGGGTTAGGGCTGAGAGGCACAGAGAGGGTGGGTTTTGGGGTGTCACAGTCAGTGTCATGGCAGGAAACAGACGGCCTGCAGACTATCTGGAAAGCAGGTAATGGTTTGAGGAGCTGTGGGCAGGGGTACGGAAACCGGTCATGGATGTCGTGGCTCACAGGGACTAACAACAGCTAAGAAGCGTGAAGGAGCAGGCGCGGGGTTGCCAGGAGCAGGCGCGGGGTTGCCAGGACCCAGAATGAGCCAGAACCGAGGCTGGGGGTAGAGGACAGGCCGCCCCACGGGAGCCGTGACCTTCCGCAGTGGAGCACAGCCAGCCCAAGCGACCCAGACACAATATTCTCCCTCCAGACTCTCAAAGACGCTTCCACGGTGGTGCCCAACCAGAAACCAGAGGGCAAAGACCTCGCTGACGCAGCACAGAGGGGGCAGCCCTCAGGACAGAGGACTAGGAGGGCACCCGAGGAAGACCACCATGCTGGCTGCCAGGCAGGGACATGGACTAGCGTGGCCAGTCTTGCTGTTTTTCAATGGAACTTGGAAATCTGGACTTTGACACGCCATCTTTGCTTTTGTAAATGCTGGCAACTCATTGGAAATATTTTTCAAGCACTGTCTGACCCCGGGGAACTTGTGTCTGGGAGCTGCTGATTTGACATCTCCAAACCAACATCCAGAGGGGAATCCCGAGCACCTGCTGGTAAGGCAGCCCCTTCAAAGGGCCAGGTGTGTTGGGGGACATGGTAGTGAAGACACGGGGGTGGGGAATCTATCCTTTCATTAGCAGGTATAATAGCACCAAGAGGCACAAAATGAGTGGAAACTATGTGTAATTCTCTTTCTTGGTAAAGGCATCGTGAACCTCCCAGCACCCAGAATCCCTTCTTTGGGTCCACAATGGCCCTCCTCCCAGTGACACACTTGGCACCTCGGAAGGTACAAAGATGGCTAAGATCCAGTCCCACCCTAAGGACTCTCACAGCCGAGTGGGGTCAGTGGTAAGAAACCTGGCACCCAGAACACGCTCAGGAAAGCTGGAACAGGTGTGAAAACCACAGAGGACGTGGGAGCACAGCGGAGGCTCCCACCCGCCCAGGGCTGAAGCAAGGCTTCAAGGTGGAAGTCACAGCCAAGGGAGTATGGCCCAGAGGGGAAAGAACAGAATCTCTGTGAAAGAAATGCAGGAAGTGTGGACAATCTGGTGCACAAAGTACAGGGGTGACGTGGCCCAAGAGAGGATGGTGTCATGTTACAGAAGCAAGATGGGGAAAAACAGACCTGATTCCAATTCAGGAGCAAAGATGAGCCACTGAAGGGTTTTAAGTAGAAAAACAGGACAGTCAGTTCTGCATTTTGGCAGGGTCAAGTCAGACCTCATCATGGAGATCCATGTGATCCTGTCCCTCCAGAGTGGCCCTGACACTGACCCTGTGACCCCTCTGCTCCCTCCAGCAGGATGGCCCCCCTCCCATGGCCAGTCCCCACCCGCTCCTGCCAGCTGAAAGGCAAGGGACACTGCATGGTTAGACGGTGAATGAACGCACAAAGGAACGAATGAAGACCCACTTTCTGCACGGAGCCACCCCCAGGAATCCCAAAGCACCAGTTCCCCTCCCTTAGGGCCCTGACAGCACTGGCCTTGTCTCTTTACTGGACCATAAATTTCCCAAATACAAACACTGGGCCTCACACGATGGCCCCCAGCAGAGAGAATGGACTTTTATTAAATTTCTTCTCAGTACTGGGGACTTCATGTGCCTTGAATCATCTCACAACAGAGTACGAGTCGTCATCAAAATACCCTGGAGGAAGAAGCAGGAGTTTATGCGCAAAGCGACTGGCCCACAGCCAAGACTGCGAGAGGGCAGAGTGGAGAGGCGAGCCCAGAACTCGGAAGTGTGAGCCACCAAGGAACAGGTGTGCCTTCTGTCAGCCCGGGTTACCTGGCAAGGCAGCTTTGCAGCTTGCGTCTTGACAGTGTGAAAAATATGCCTTAATGAGAGTATTAACAAAACCGGTGGAGAGCCAGCAATGGGGCACCCAGGAGCGCTTGGAGGAGAGGTTGTTGGGGTTGGGGGGTGACGGGAGGGAGTGATCACCAGGGGAAGAACGGACTGCCATTGCGGAAGGCAAGGGAGATTTGGATGGGGCTTCAAGCGGCACGGAAGGACTGGGACAGCCGGTCAGACCTGTGCATTCCACAGCTTAGCGAGCACCTACTGTGTGCCGGGCCCTGTGCTGGGTCCTGGGCTATGGCAGGGAACAAGACAGTGCTCCCAGAGAGCTGACCCTTCAAGGAAGTAAATGACAGGTACACGAGCCAGCGGTCAGTGCCGGCAGTCAGTGCTGTGCAGAAGAAGCAGGGAAGGGAGAGGACAAGTGTCATCCCCAGAGGACCCTCCAGGGAGGAGACACTCACACAGGGACCTGAAGGAGGTGAGAGAAGGAGCTGAGCGTCCAGACAGTCAGGAGGAGAGTACAGCCGGGGAGCAGAGGGGGCAGCCGGGCAGGAATAGGACTCGCACCTGCCCCCAGAGGGGCCATGATGCAGGTGTGGAGAACCAAAGAGCAAAGAAGGTGTGCCCGAACCGAGTGAGGACAGAGGGAAGTGAGCACAGAAAGCTAACCCAGAGGGAGGGGGTGGCATGGGGGCATGGCGAGGACCCGGATCTTACCCTGCTGGCCAGAGAACAGAGAAAGGACAAGGTGTGACTTAGGTTTTAATGGGATCCCTGTAGCTATGAGTGGGGGAAGACAAAGAGTGACCAGGGCAGGAGCAGGGAGCAGGGAGATGAGACTGCCACGACCCAGATCACTGGTGGCCGTGCTCGGACCAGGGGATTCCTAATTACTTGAAACAACGACGGCAGTCACCTCCATCAGCAGGGTAATGGGGGGCGCCTGGGTGGCTCAGTTGGTTAAGTGTCTGCCTTCAGCTCAGGTCATGACCCCGGCTCAGGTCTTGGGATCAAGTCCCACGTAGGGCTCCCTACTTGGGGGGGGGGGGGCGGTCTCTCTCTGCTTCTGTCCCTGCCCCCGCTTGTATGCACATGCTCTCTTTCTAATAAACAAAAATCTTAAAAACAAACAAACAAACAAACAAACAAGGGGGGACTGGATAAACAAGCTGTGGGGTATTCGTACAGGGAATTACCAAATTACCACACAGTGAGAACAGGGAAGGAGCTGTTGATGACGCAACAATGTGGAGAAAGCTCACAGTAATTATGCTGAGTAAAAGCAGCCAGACAAAAGCAAAGAGCACCCGCTGTGCAATTTCGTTTATACAGAAGATGGGAAAATGCAAACTATAGTGACAGAAAGCGACCAGTGGTTGCCTGGGGATGGGCAGGGGCGGGGGACAGGGAAAGCCATGGGAGATTCTGGAGAAATCCTGGAGGGAGAGTTGATGGAATCTTGGACAGACTGGACGGGAGTGTGAGAAGACTTGCAGAAGACCCTGTAGGAGCCAAGGGCAGGTGGCCCTAAAACTTGCCACTTTGGGGCGCCTGGGTGGCTCAGTGGGTTAAGCCGCTGCCTTCGGCTCAGGTCATGATCTCAGAGTCCTGGGATCGAGTCCCGCATCGGGCTCTCTGCTCGGCAGCGAACCTGCTTCCCTCTCTCTCTCTCTCTCTGCCTGCCTCTCCATCTACTTGTGATTTCTCTCTGTTAAATAAATACATTAAAAAATCTTAAAAAAAAAAAAAAACTTGCCACTTCGGCACTTTTTAAAAATTTTTAATGTATTTTTTAAAGATCTTATTTACCCAACAGAGAGATAGCACAATATTTAATTTACTTGAGGGCACCTGGGTGGCTCAGTAATTAAGCATCTGCCTTCCACTCAGGTCACGATCCCAGGGTCCTGGGCTTGAGCCCTGCCTAGGCTCCCTGCTCAGCGGGAAGCCTGCTTCTCCCTCTCCCACTCCCCCTGCTTGTGTTCCTTCTCTCGCTGTGTCTCTGTCAAATAAATAAATAAAATCTTAAAAAGGAAGAGAGGCGTAGAGAGGGCGAAGGAGACTCCCTGCTGAGCAGGGAGTCCAGCTCTGGGTTCAACCCCAGGACCCCAAGATCAGGACCTGAGCCAAAGTCAGATGCTTAGCCAACTGAGCCACCCAGGTGCCCCTTGATTTTATTTAATTTGGGGGAGAGGGCAGAGGGAGAGGAAGGGAGAGAGTCCCAAGCGGGCAACACGGGGCTCCGTCTCATGACCCTGAGATCGTGACCTGAGCTTAACTGCTGAGCCACTCAGGCACCCCGGCACATTGATTCTAAAGTTACTTAAGAGTTGGCCGGTGCATGAAGGACAGATACTCAGACCTTCCTCTGTCCCCTAAAAGCAGGACATAAATTCCCATATAGGGAAAGGTGCCTTCCCTATACCAAGAGGTAAAGAGACATCCTTAGTATCACCAGATACAGGAAATTCAGGACCAAGATGGCCATTTAAACAATCCTTATTACTTTTTATTAATCTACGGCCCCAGTGCAAATTATGTTTATAGAATTCCTTACTAACTGAAGCTCCCAAAGTTAAGCTTTCTTTGTCCTGTGAATTTTTCACAGATTTACTGTCTCTTTGTCCTAAAAAAAATAAAAAATAAAAACTGTGCCTTGGACATTTCTTCAGGTCTCAATTTCATCACTGGGCTTCTGTGGGCTCATAATTAAAACATTGGGTTTTTTTTTTTTTTAATCTCCTGTGAACCCGTCTCACGTCAATTAAATTCTTAGTCCAGCTGGAAGATCTTGAGGGTAGAGAATTTCTCCCTCCCTTCAACCCCAACATGTGGGGAGGGCTGAGGGTGACGGGGGAAATGGGGGAGATGGGCGTCACCACAGAGGCGCACAGAGTGGAGGTGACAATGTGGAATCCCTATGTGAGGGCTGCAGCACACTGTGCGTCTGCACATGGCAACTTGCAGGAGGCAGGTGAACGGACGGTTCTGGGTCTCAGAAGGGAGGTGGGTATGAGAGAAGAGCGTTCGGGGAAACACGGAGCAGAAGGCAGCTGTATACTGTAAAAAATTTGCGTATACGCAGATGCCCGCAGCTCAAGGCCATGTTGTTGGGGATCAACTGTAGTTCTCTGAAGGGCAAGTGAAAAGCCCTCATTTATTATGCTCGTCAGTCCCTGCGCGGTGCATACTCCCACCACGCCGATTTCAAGCTCTGAATGGCCTGTTCATTAGAGGAAAAGCTGACAGCTCCCCAAGCTGGAGGAGCAGACTCCGGTAGCCTCTGGAAGGGGCAGAGTCTGAACAACCCTGACAATGAAAGTTTGGCAAGCACCCACCCTGGGGCAAGTTCACCATTCAGCCTTCACGATAGGCTCTCCTCCCCTCAAAGGACAAAATGAAGCCTGAGTGGTGCTTCGCTCAAGGCCACAGCCGCCAACCAGCAAGTGGAGAGTCTGGGACTCAAACCCAGACAGACGGACACAGTGCAGAGCTCAGTGGTTCCAGGAACAAACAGTTTCATCAGGCTTTTACTCCAGCGTCTATGACATCACCAACATTTCCTAACACTGTTTAATTCCCCGAGGAGCCCCAGATTTTAATGGCGGAGTGACTATTCCAGGCAGGACAATCAGGACAAGAGACACTGGCAAAAGGGAAGGGTGGAGTGGAAGGTGAGCGAGGTCACAGTGGGTGTTTCTCCAGAGGCCTCGAGGTGGGGAAACTCTGACCTTCCTGGGTTAGGACGCCTCCAGCACATCACAGGCCCTGCTGAAACAAAGGACCGCACCTGCGCTCACTAGGGATTCAGTCAGATGAACCAGAAGGCATCCATCTCCCACCAAGTGGCCCAAATTGTGAGTCTCAGAGAACCTGAGGGCTATGAGGAGCCATGTTCTGGCCTCTGGGGAGAAAGCCAGTCTATAAGAGACAAGTATGAATCCAGGGCACAGAGGTAATGGGAGAGAGAGAAAAAAAAAAATTCCTGTAGCAGTTTGAGCCTCTCGTTCTGGGTGTCCCTGAGGCACAGCCCTATTCCTAGCTTGAAATTCCCTTTGATCTAATTTATCAGTTTCAGCTTGATATTCCCTTATATCTCATTTATCAGTTTCCTTAAACTACCTCAAGGTGACATCCTGCCCTGGGGACCCAAAAGAATCTCAAGGCCACACACCTGCCTTGACAAGATGCCCCCTGCATTTCTCTTCCCTGCCAGAGTGTTTGGTCATGACTAGATTCAGCTATAAATAATAGAAAACCCCAAAATCAAATACCCTAAACAACACGGATGTTTAATTTCCTTTTCCATAAATGGAGTCTAGAGGTGGAGTGCCCAGGGCTAATGTGGCACTTCATAATCATGGGGAACCAGCCTCCTTTCATATTATTGTTGTCATCTTCAGTCCTTAACTTATGACCCAAGATGACCCCTGGAGCTCCAGTCATCACATCTACATTCCAGTCAGTAGTGAAAAGGAAGAAGGGATTAGAAAAACTTTTTTTAAGGGCAATTCCTGGAAGTCCCATATAACACTTTTACTCCTATTGGTCAAAATGTAGTCACATGGCCACAGTTCGCTCAGGGGAACATAGACAAAGTAATTTTTTTGCTGGGTTCCAACCTGTCCATTTACAAAGCAAGGTCTGTAGTACCAAGGAAGAAAAGGGCCTGGATATCAAGGGAATCGCTTCCAAAATCTTATTCCTTCTACAGAGGTGGAGCGCGTCCTAAACCTTCAGGCCCTCTAAATTGAGAATTTTCCCAACAGACATTTGGAGAACCGATTCCACCAAAAAGAAATCAACACTGGGCCAGCGGATGCAGCTCACCTGGGGCAGGTGGTGGCCTGGGGAGCTAGCACAAGGCCAAGGATCTCCTGCTAGGTCCCTCTCTCCTGTCTTGTTAATCTAGTTAGAGGCCAGCCTTCTCTCTTCTCAAGACAGAAACCATCCCAGTCCGACCCAGGCAAGGTCCCTTGCTGACTGGCTGGGAGCAGACCCTAATCCATAACCCAAGTGGCCCATTGACCGCCACGGTGAAGGTTTACCAGCAATCCCCAAAATAAACACCTCCACCACCAGGAGGCGCCACTTACACAGAACCCACCCAGTGGTGTTCAGCAAAGCAGTGGCCTCCTGGTGCACAGTCAGGTGGGGAGAAGCAGGGGCATAAGAGCTAGATCGAGAACGTGTATCCACGCATCAGCTTCCAGAGAAGAGCTCGGTTAGGTGGCACAGGATGGGGTGACTGAATAACAAAAGCTTGATACCGTTCCAGCCAGAACAGGGTCGGAGGCAAGCAACAGGAAGCATCTGGTGGCATGTGGAGGAGGGACTGGAGATGCCGAGAGAGGAGGGTGAGCTGGCGGCCTCTCTGAGCCTCTGGGAGAAGAGGAGGTACCCTGACCCAGGCAGCACCTCCAGAACTACCAGAACTAACTAGTCCCTTGGCCACGTTTGTTCGGGCTCTAGTCAGTTCTCTAGTGGGGAGGAATTGCCGGGGGAGAGCAGAAAGCATCAGGTGTCTGTGGGACACCTAGTGGAGAGGGGAAGGGTACTCTCAGCAAAGGGAAGACCAGGGACAAAGGCGTGGCTGTCCCGTTCTCACGGTATCCTTGAACCATCAGGCAGGCGCCGGGCTAGAAGGACTGCCTTTTGGGAGGCACGTGGTTGAATTTCAAAAACACCGTGCCACTGAGTGAAAGCAGTGTTCACAAGGGGCAAGAGCGCATTCAGGCGAAGGCACTGATAGATACTGAGGGAGGCAAATCTCATCTTTGTAAAAAGGCAGGTCAGGACTTGCCTGGGGTGCACGAATTAACTTCAAAGAGGCACAAACGAATACTCTGGGGTCACAAAAATATTCTGGAGCTTGTCTATTGTGGTGGTTACACGGGCCAAAATAGACCATAATTTAACACTTAAAAGGGTACATTTTAATGGATGTAAATTACACAATAAAGTTGATTTTTAAAGTGTATGGAAGGATGTCGCGGCCGGCGCGACAAGAGGGAACAGGGTTGAAGGACAGGAGAATGAAGAAAGGGAAAAAGGGAGTGTGGGGAGCAGGAGGGACACAGGCGAACGCATCAAGCAAGCGCCAACGTTTGTTTTGCAGAGTTCTGATTTATCCCACACAGTAAGAGAATCGCCTTCTGTACATCTAGTTTCTATTTTGGCCTGAGAGTAGCTGGCCATGCAGAGATATCAGACAGCCTTGACCTTCGTGGTTTGGACACTTAGGCCATAACTCAATATTCTCAAAACACAGGAGCCTTATTAGCTTAGTCTTGAGGCAGCAGCTGCAATGGCAACAAGCCAGACCTTACAGTGTTCTCATAACAATCTAGGGAAACACGGTGGCACTCTAGCTCGCCACCCGTGAAAGTCCTCGGTTGAAGAGGTTCCCAAGAACTGTTGCTCTATTGGGTTAACCCCTTCTAGGCACGAGGCTCCCAACAGAGGGACACCTGGGTGGCTCAGTTGGTTAAGCGGCTGCCTTCCGCTCAGGTCATGATCCCAGCATCCTGAGATCAAGCTCCACATTGGGCTCCTTGCTCAGCAGGGAGCCTGCTTCTCTCTGTGTCTCTGCCTGCCACTCTGCCTGTGCTCGCTCACTCTCTCACTCTCTCTCTCTCTGATAAATAAATAAAATCTTTTTTAAAATAAATAAATAAATGCAGTGTATGGAGATCCTGCCCCACCCCCGAGATTATGATCTGGTTGCTCAGGGGTGTAGCCTGGCCACTGGAATTCTGATCAGCTTTCCAAGTGTTTCCAATGTGCTGGAAGCAGCAGTCCTGCAGATGCACCCCACACACGTGCGTCAGAATCACGAGGAGTTGGTTCATGGAGATTTCTGACTTCCATCCCCAGAGGTTTTGATGCTGTGGGTCTCGGGGTGGGGCTGAAACAAGCTCCCCTGGTGATTCTTGAATGAAGAATTTGAGCACCGCTGATTTAGACTGTGCCCGACCCCACTGGGAGGGAAAGCCAGGAGCGGAGAAGAGCGCAGAGCTAGGCATTGCTATGTGTCCCTGAGCCAGACTCCAAAGCACTCTGATCCTGCTTTACTGTGCACATTTTAGAACCCGCCACAGTCCACAACAGTGGCCACTAGCTAGTGGTCGTGTATGGCTAGTGGGCACTTGAAATGCAGGTGGTCTGCTCTGAGATGTGCTGCAAGTACAATTTGGGATTTGAGATGAAAAACGATTGTTTGAAAAAAATTCTAAAGCATCTCAGTAGTTTTTTTATATTGAATATATGCTGAAATGACAATGTATTGGATATACTGGGTTAAATAAATTATTTAATTTAATTTTACCTGTTTCTTTCACTTTTTATCCCCAAATTTATTTAACTATGAAACTATTTTTTTTTCCAGTGGGGAACTCATATTCTATAGAATTCCACTGAAGCACAGAGGATAAATGTGTATTTTTAGTTCTAAAATGCTGTGATTCTTTAATTGGTAGATTTCTGAAGAAAGATCTTCAGAGAAATATTTTCTTGCCAACGAGGCCTTCCTCATCCTTCCCCTAAGCAAGCTCTCCTCTTCCTGAGCACCCACTTGCCATGACACCAGGATTCAGCCATGCGCCCGTCTCTGGGGTGGTCAGACTCTGCTGACTGCTTGCATAGTGCACAGGTTTCAAAGTCCCCTCCATCAGGGCCTAGCACGCTGACCCACAGTTACCAAGTACTACTCGCACCTAAACCTATTCCAAAAACTGGTCTCCTTACCGCCATCTTTACTTTCGTGTCCGTACTTTATTTATTTATTTTTACTTGATCTGCTAGATCTCTCCCCATCAAAGTTTGGTAGAGGACCCCTCCTCTACCAACCTTCCCTGGCAGTTCCAGTCTACTCTGACCTTTCTACCAGCTCAGTTCTTCCCACGTTAGAATCGTCTGTGGCACTTCTGCCCCCAGGTGCACAAACCTAGGGCCACCCCAGTAAGATACTGACTTAGTGGGTCTGGGAAGGAGCCTCGCTACCTGCAGGTTCACAAAGGTCTGCTGAGGATTCTGGGACACCAGGAGCCACAGGTATTTCTCTCCCCTTCTATACCAGTCAAGTAAGTGTGTGCTCAGTGCTTCCTGGGGGCCCTTGCCTGGGGGCCTTGGAGAGCACAGAACGCAACAGCACCCTCACTCTGGGGAGCTGTGGAGGCGTGCCCTCAACGAAACGTGATGAGCACCACAAACACAGTAGGAGTACAGTGCTTGGGGAGCAGAGGCAGGCGGTGGATCATTATCAAAGCCAAGGTGGAGGAAGTTGAGGGAGGCCCTGAAGAAGTGGATTTTGCCTGCTCCGTAATTAAGGTACTGTGGCTGTGGCCACATACAGAGTATACGCCTCCATATAGCCTGGCACAAAATCAGAATGGAAAGGTCAGCAGAGGTCAGGATACAAAGGACTTCAAATACCAGGCTAAAAATGTCACCATTTTCCTCTTGACAAAAGAAAATAAGGAACATAGTTGTCGTTTTCTGGCATTGATTCACAGGATAGAAATCTCTGACTATGAATTTCTATGAGCATTTTTTATTACTAACAGTGTGTCACATACCCTAACTGTAACCCCAGCCCTACCCTTAAGCCCCGAAATCCTAACCCTCTAGAGAGGTCTTTGAACTGCAGCATATCAAGTACATATACTCAACTTCCACTAGGTCTGAGAAAATGGCTTCCTCAACACAATTTTAAAAAGGAGAGAGGGGCACCTGGGTGGCTCAGTGGTTTAAGTCCCTGTCTTCTGCTGAGGTCATGATCTCAGGGTCCTGGAATCAAGTCCCGCATCGGGCTCTCTGCTCAGCGGGAAGCTTGCTTCCCACCACCTCTCTACCTGCCTCTCTGCCTACTTGTGATCTCTGTCAAATAAATAAATAAAATCTTAAAAAAAATAAAAGGAGAGAGAGAAGAAGGCTAGTTATTCTGAAGAAGACCCCAAATATTTAAGAATTGGAAATATTTCTGAAAATGGTGCGACAGTAGAGATAAAAACACAAGAACTGAATACATATTTAAAAAGTATTTAGAGGGGTGCCGGGGTGGCTCAGTTGGTTAAGCGGCCGACTCTTGATTTCAGTCAGGTCCCGCACTCAATGTGAGGTCTGCTCCTCTTCCTCTGCCCTTCCCCTCCACCCACCCCCAGTCACACTTATTCTCTCTAAAATAAATAAAAACATTTAAAAAAAATACAGTAAAATAATAAAAAGTATTTAGAGCCCCAAATCCCTTCCTTGCTTCGGCTGGGTGGATAGCAGCCTTGCCCATAAAATCACCCCAGCAGAGACTGAGGACTTGTTCACTGGAAAGGTCTCAAACTGCAGAAAGCCAGGCAGATGCCCTAACCCTAGTCCTTACCCCAAACCCCTAAGTCCTAACCTTAACTTTCTGGAGAGGTCTGTGAACTGCAGGATCCCAGACACATACTCTCACCCTTATCCTGACTCTAACCCTAGGGAAAAAAAAAAAAAAAGATGTGGCATATATATATGATATATATATGCAATGGAATCTAAGTCAGCCTTTAAAAAGAATGAAATCTTGGGGTGCCTGGGTGGCTCAGTGGCTTAAAGCCTCTGCCTTCGGCTCAGGTCCTGATCCCGGGGTCCTTGGATCGAGCCCCGCATCGGGCTCTCTGCTCAGGGGGAGCCTGCTTCCTCCTCTCTCTCTGCCTGCCTCTCTGCCTACTTGTGATCTCTGTCTGTCAAATAAATAAATAAAATCTTTAAAAAAAATAAAAAGAATGTAATCTTGCCAATTGCAATGATGTACATGGAGCTAGAGAGCCTGAGGCTGGGGAAGGGAGGCTGTGAGCCGGGCCTGGAGGACGGGAGCCGCCTTGGATGCGGCAGAGCTGGAAGGCTGGTGGAGGCTATTGAGGAGCCTTGGCAAGACCCTCTCCTCCCTGCCTTAGACGCTGGACGAGCCCCAGGGCTCAGGGAAAACATCCTCCTCCCTTTTACAATTCATCTTTGTCCAGAGCCCCCAGTGCTGGCTATTTGTCCTGTTATTAGTGAAATGATGCTTTACTGCTCCCCTCTAACGTATCATGCCCTTGCACATATGCGCGTGCACGTGCACACACCCACATGCCAAGAGACCTGAATGATGATGTTGCCAGGGATACAGGACTTAATCCGTGCCTCAGGAAACTCATCATCCCAGGACCGGAGGAAGTGAAGCTGGCTTGGAGTGAGCGTGCCTTACAAGGGTTTGGCTTTGGACTCTCTCCTCCAAGTGGGACTCATGTTCTTTTTTCTTTTTCTTTTTCTTAACTCTAGACATTATTCAAATTTCACCAATTTTTCCATTAATGTCTTTCTTCTGTTGCAGGACCCCATCCAGGATCCCAGGTCACATTTAGTTTTCATGTCTCCTGAGTCTCCTTTGTGACAAGTTCTCAGTCCTACCTTATTTTTTCATGGTCATGATCATTTTAAGAAACACGGGGTATTTTGTAGAATATCCCTCCATTTGGGTTTGTCTAAATTTTTCTCACAATTAGACTGGGGTTCTGGGTTTGGGGGTGGGGAGAATGCCATTAGGTGAAGTGGTTCTTCTCCTCCTCCTCCTCTTCCACCTCGTTCTCCTCCTCCCCCTCCTTTTTCTTCTCCTCCTCCCCTTTGTCCCCCAACACCCCCTACCCCTTCTCCTCCTCCTCTTTCCCTCCTCCGCCTTCTTCTTGAAGTATCCTTCTTATCATATTACTCCAGGGCCTAGCATAATATTCACATGACATCACTAGCCAGGTTGAACTTGTTCCATTGGTTGAGCTATCTGACTCTAACGAAAGAGAATGACTCATTAGATGTTGTATCTGTTGCATGCTGTTTTCCTACTTGATTAATCCCTGCCCCAAATTATCTATGGGCTTGATGATGATTTGTTATGATTTCTGCAAATGTAACTTAGCTATTTCCTGGAGTACCAGGAAGGGTTGATTTCAACTTCATCCGACCTTGACTGGACGATAAAGACAAGCTACATATATGTCTGTTCCTTGTCTTTTTTCTTTAAATAATTTTTAAAACTTTTAATGTTTTTTTAAAAAAGCTCATGAAATAAAATTTACCATCTTAACCATTTTAAAGGTACAGCTCAGCAGTGTCTTCACATCGTTGTGCAACAGATCAGGGCTCACGTTCTTTCAGCGACACACCCAATTTTTTTGCAGTTATGTGGACAGATATGTTTCATTTCATCATTGTGTTTTTGCTGTCATCTGCATTGATGAAAGTGGCCTATTAGTGTGTAATTTTGTGGGTGGTGTTGTTTAAAAACTGAGTTGAGCTTATTTTAGTCGTTTTAAAGTCAAATATTGAGTAAATAAATAGAAGTGCAGATGGGGTGTGACATGGAAGGAATTGGGATGTGGTGTAAGAAAGGCTGAGGTTTGGGAAACGCAGACTGCTTAAATCCCCTCCTCCCCCCAGGGCATCCCCTACCCATCCTCAGTTTCCACTAGATCCCAAACCACACGCTCTCAAAAAAACTCTGTTTTTCACCTTTCTTTCCATCAGAGTTCCTTCGGAAGCATGTAACTAAATCCCAAATCAAACTTCCATGAAGATTGATGGGAATCTATAGCCTCAGATGACACAAAAGCTGAAAGATTAGACCATCTTCAGGCACCATGGGATCTAGCTGCTTAAATGATGTCATCAGAAATCTCTTTATCTATTCTCTATGCTTTCTTCTGTGTTGGCTTCCTTCTAGGCAGCCTTTGTAGCCATGGTGGAAAGAAGGCCACAGCTGCTCCACATTTAGGTCCCTTCAGCTTTGCAAGGCAGACAGAAAGAAAATACTTTACTCCCCAGAGTTCCAGTAGAAGTCCTCTGTTTAATTTTCCTGGGCCTGTGTGGGTGGTGCGCCCAACTATCACAGAAGCACGGGGTTGAAATACTCTTATTGGCTAGGCTTGGGTCGCGTGCCCAACCCTCCCCCAATCACTGTGATTGGAAGAATAAATGCTCTGATTAGCCAGACCCAGGCCTCCTCTCCCTGGAACCATGGGAAAGCTGGTTTCTCAAAGCAAAATCCAGATGCTGTTACCCCAATAAAAGAGGCAGCAAGCTAGATAAGCTGGAACCCCAGACTCCTCATCCACAGATGGTTATTAATCGTGTTGCAAATATTTGCTTATCACCCGCTGGTAGTCCTGTGGCCTGGTTAGTCGCCCCAGCAAGGCCTCATAAAAGTCATAACAAAAGGTAGTGTGGGTAATGCTAATAAAGATATCACCAAGTCACTTGATAAAGACTATTTTCAAAGACTTGTGGGTGAAACTTTGCCCCAGAGAAGAAACCTGGACCTCACCAGGAGGGGAAAGCATGAGCTGCTGAGTCAGATATGAGTTCAAATTCCAACACTCCCATGACACTCACTCACTTATTCATTGTTCATTCACTATTAAAAAAAAAATTACTGAGCACCCATGATATGCCAGGCACTGTCCTAGACAATGTGGACACAGCCAGACAAAATCTGGACAAAACCCCTACCCTCCTGATGTTCTAAAGATGGTGTGGGAATGGGGAGATAAAGAATAAACAAGTGAATGAATAAATGAATCATTTCAGACAGTAGCAATTTTTGGAAAGAAAAGAAAACAGTGTGTCTTGCCAGCAAGGAGCTGGGGTTTCCCCTGGTGCAGGCATTAGGGAAGGCCCTTTGGAGGAGTTGCTATTTGATTTGAGAATGGAACAATGAGATGGAATCAGCCATGAGAGGACTTGTGAAAGGTGCTAAGGCAAGACAGCAGCAAGTGCTAAGGGCCTGAGGTGACTCCCTCCAAGAACTGACAAAAGCCATTGTGAATAGCTGTGTGAGGTTAAGTGAATTACTTAGCCTCTGTGAGCCACTGGAAAGTGAGGACAATCATGCTGATTCCCCAAGGTTTGCTATGAAGCAAACCTTTTTTTTTTTTGCTATGAAGATTCAATTAAACAACAATTCTTAAAGGTCAAGTGCTGTGCCTGGCATATGGTAGATGTTCAATAAACGCCAGCTATCTGTTTGAGCGATACAACTATTGAGAAGGAAAGAATGGGTCCGAAGGATGAGAGGATGGAGCTTTTGTGGCTCATCCTTCCAGAACCCAAATTCAGGATCTAGTATGAGCAAGGCCCCAAGAAAGGGCTTCTGAACGTGCCTCCAGGACATCCTGGATACCAACAACAATACTTCGCATTATTTTTTTTTAAGATTTTATTTATTTATTTGATGGAGAGAGAGATCACAAGCAGGCAGAGAGGCAGGCAGAGAGAGAGGGAGAGAGGGAGAAGCAGGCTCCCCGCTGAGCAGAGAGCCCGATGCGGGGCTCCATCCCAGGACCCTGAGATCATGACGTGAGCTGAAGGCAGAGGCTTAACCCACTGAGCCACCCAGGCGCCCCAATACTTCGCATTATTTTAATAGCTATTGCCATTCATCGAGCACCTGCTCTATGCCAGGCACTCTGCTGGGCATCTGATGTCCATGGGCCCCCCTGACTCTGAGGCAGGCACTATCGTCAGCACCCTCATTTTACAGAGGAGAAAAGTGGAGACTCTGAGCTGATAGTCCTGGAGTCTGGAGCCAAGTCAGGAGGCAAGAGAGGCCCCTGCCACCTCCTACGTGATGACCTTTGGCCATTCCTCTCTGGTGTGAAGTGACAGAGGCGGGACAATTCCGCCCCACCCTCCATCTTCATCATTCTCCGCAGCAGAAGGGCTAGAAAGGGGGCGGGGGGTAGGGAGGGAAGAGAGCAAAACCCCAGAACCTCTCCTCCCAGAGCCCCATCCCTGCGTGCTCCCCACCCACCACTACCATTAACCCAGTGATGGAGAAGAGTGCAGGTCTGGGAGGTGAATCCCCAGCCAAGAGCAGGAGCCAGGCAGGGAAGCAGGGGTGTGGCCAGGACAGGGGCAGGGCCAAAGTCACATACTTGACTGTGAAGTCTAGAAGGCCCCACTCCTGACAGGGCGACCTCCCCTGCGCGACGCCACACCTGGACAGAACACAGCATGAGGTGTCCTCTGGACGCCAGACCGGGCCACAGCCCTGCCTGGAAGGGGCTACTTCTAACAGGTGCGTAAGGAACAATGGGTTCACCCACAATTTGGGGACATGGAGAGGACACCCCCAGGGAGACTCTCTATCCAAGTCAGAGTTGCCCCCTCTCAGAGCTCTGCCTCTAGTCAGTTGAAAGAGGCACAAGAGCTCTTGAGGTCCCCCAAGAGGCTGTGCTCTTTTTATTTATTTATTTTTTAAGATTTTTAGAGACACAGTGAGAGAGGGAACACAAGCAAGGGGGGGTGGGAGAGGGAGAAGCAGGCTTCCTGCTGAGCAGAGAGCCCGATGCAGGGCCCGATCCCAGGACCCTGGCATCAGGACCCGAGCTGAAGGCAGAGACTTAACGACGGAGCCACCCAGGCTTGACCCTTTTTATTTACTAAGGAAGGAAGTGAGGCTCAGAGAGAGGCAGAGTCAGCTGTCCAAGACTGCAGGCTAGGGAGGGTAGAATCAGATCTCAGGACCAGGACCACCCCCACCCAGCCCTTTTCCACTGAGCACCATGGCTCACCCCAGCTAGCTACATTCAATAATATTTTTTAAATAATAATAATAAGATAGGGGCACCTGGCGGGCTCAGCTGGTTGAGTGTGGGATTCTTGGTTTTAGAGCAGGTCACAATTTCATGAGTTGTGGGATGCAGCCCCTCCTGGGGCACCACACTCATCAGAGAGTCTGCTTGAAGATTCTCTCTCTCCCTCTGTCCCTCCCTCCACTCACATGCTCTCTCTCTCTCAAATAAATAAGTAAATCTCTTTTAAAATAATAATAATAATAATAGGGATTCCTGGGTGGCTCAGTCAGTTAAGCAACTGCCTTCAGCCGGGGTCATGATCTCGGGGTTCTGGGATGGAGCCCTATGCCTGGCTCCCTGCTCAGTGGAGAATCTGCTTAAGACTCTCCTTCTCCCTCTGCCCCTCCCTGCCCATGCTCCTTCTCTCTCTCAAATAAATAAATAAAATCTTAAAAATAATAATAAAAGAGTCATAATATCAAGAGATCACATGACTGACTTCTCCATGCCATTCTGTTCTAAGTGCTTTCGTGTTGTAACATATAATTCTTAACCCTATGAGGCAATGGCTGGATGATCTCCACTCTATGGTAGGGGAAACTGAGGCACAGAGAGGTTATGTGCCTTCCCCACGCCACCCAGCTTAGAAGTGGCAGAAGGAGAATTTGAGCCCAGATGTTCTGACTACCAAGAACACACTTTCCAAAGATGACATACACACACCTCTCAGAAAGTGAATGAACTGCCTCCTTTTCCAGGTCTTAAAAGGTCTGGTTCCATGTAGTTTCAAAACCCCAAGCGCCACCCTATTTCAAGTTTCACCTCATCCCCAGCTCAGGCCTGTCTGACGGCAGTAAGATTGTAGTGGGACATGGTGGGCCTCGGGCCGATTTCTCTGTGTGTCCTTCCTCCCCACCCAGAGACATGGTCCGTGGCCTCCTCGGGGCCATGGGCCGAGACGAGGAAGGCAAGGAAGGGAGCAGGAAAGCTTCTATCTGGCCACTGTACTTGTAAAGAGTGAAGGCCTTCTGTGTATGGTTGAGAAACCGTTGCGGGATCTGTCGGGGGGCAGGGGACACTTTGAAGACCCTCGACACTGCAGACTATGTTCCTGGGGCTCCATGAACTGGGCCCCACTAGAGGCTCGCCACCATCTCCCAGCGCCCTCCAGCCTCTTTCTGCCAAGGTCAGCCCCTTGGGAGCCCCATCCCAAGAGGCTCTTTGCCAGACGGCCTCCACCTGGCTCCCTGCGGAGGCATCCGCCACTGCCTCACGGGAAACACGAGGACACCTCTGTTGTCCCACGGAACGCTGGAGGCGGGGGTCATTGCCACTCTGGCCTCCATTCCCTCAGCCCCGCAGGCCCTTCCCTCTCCATTCCTCACTTGGAGACCTAGAGGTCTAAGTCCCTGCAGATTCCAGCTGACGCATTTCTAGTTCTCCGGGACAGGTTCCCTTGGAGTCACCCTCACTTGGCCTGCGGAGGAGGAAAGCCCCAGGCCTCCCCTCACCCTTGGGAGGAGGGCTCGAAGTTCATTCTCAACTCTCCCCCAGAGAGTCTCACTCTGGGCCTCCCCCTCTTCTCCAGGGGCTCTTGGCCTCCATTCCCGTAGACTGGCAAGCGCTGGAATGGCCGAGGCCGGCAGAGCTAGTGACGTAATCCCTGTGTTGAGACCTCAGCTGGGCATGAAGGTTCTTGGCAGCTGCTCTTCCGCTCTCAGCCTCTGGGACCTCTGCGGAAATTTTGAGAGCCTGAGGAAGTCAAGTATAACATCTCGCATGTGTCTCTATATTTAACTGCCAATTCGGGAAGTGTCCCTGACTGAAATAGCCACGTTCCTAAAACCTAAGAGTTCTGGAGTCATCTCGATGGTTCCAGCTCTGAAATTCCATCCTTCATCCTGCAGACTTAAAATATATGTGTGTGTAAATATAAAAAATCTATATAATATACCTGAATGAGACTGTCCCCAGCCCTGACAATTCATGATCTCACTGAATGTCAGACACTGCTGTGAAATGATTACTATCAAGCACCTTCCTTGAGGTGAGCAGAGAAAACTGAGGCTTGGAGCCCAGAAATAATAAGTGGCAGAGTCAGGATTACAAACCAGGCTCCAGTGGCCTCCAAGTCTCCAAGTGAAACCATGGTTCTTTTTTAAAAAAAAATTATTTTAAAGATTTTATTTATTTATTTGACAGACGGAGATGACAAGTAGGTAGAGAAGCAGTCGGGGGGGGGGGGCCGGGGGGAAGCAGGCTCCCTGCTGAGCAGACAGCCCGATGTGGGGCTTGACGCCAGGACCCTGAGATCATACCCCGAGCCAAAGGCAGAGGCTTTAACCCACTGAGCCACCCAGACGCCCCTGAATCCATGATTCGACAGCAGCTAAAGGAAGGGTCCCCAAGATGGGAGGTCTCCTTAAGGTGCCTTGGGGACACTCGTGGAATCACCAGGGACCTGCAATGGTGTCAGAGTCAGAACTTTACCCCCAACTGCAGACCCGGTGACCTGATATCCTCCACTTCAATTACTTATTCAACAAACACCCCTGCTCTCTTGGGGCTCATGGTCCAGAGAAAAGACAGACCCATCCCCGAGTGCGTAGGGTAGGAATGTGGGGGCCCAAAGAAGAGGGCTGAGGCCTAAAGCTGGGGAGGTGCTGGCCAGGGAAGGCCCTTTCAAAATAAGAGCTCAGGGAAATAGTCAGTTTTGCAAACTGAATCCCTGTGTCCTTTGTTTCATAAAAAGGTAAGAATGCAGATTTTTTTCCATCAAAAAAAGCGCGACACCCTGAGAGCTCCCATCATTCCATCTGCTGAGGTCCCTGCCTGGACACTGTAGCGTCCATCACCAAGCATCCCTGAGGGTCAGGGAGGGGTTCAGAAGGGGGGTGCCTGGGCTGAACCTGGAATCACAACTGGATGAAGAGATTCTAGGTAGGGGGACCCACACGTGCCAAGGCCTGGAGGCCAGGGCAACTGCACAGAGCTCAGTCTGCCTGATGCAGTGAGGGAAGAGTGGTAAGACGGGCGTGGAGATGTAGGAGGGTGCTAGGTGAGGGGATCTGTGCTGTGTCCTGAGAGCACTGGGGAGCCACAGAAGGCTTATGAGCAGGGGAACAGAAAAGTCACACCAGGGGTGCCTGGGTGGCTCCGTGGGTTAAGTGCCTGACTCTTGATTTTGGCTCAGGTCATGATCTCACAGTTGTGAGATCAAGCCCCGTGTGGGGCTCCGTGCTCAGTGGAGGAGGCCACTTGAGATTCTCTCTCCCTCTGCCCCTTCCCCAACTCTCTCTCAAACAAATCTTTTTTTAAAGATTTTATTTATTTATTTGACAGAGGGAGACACAGCGAGAGAGGGAACACAAGCAGGGGGAGTGGGAGAGGGAGAAGCAGGCTCCCCGCTGAGCAGGGAGACCAAGGGGGGGCTTGATCCCAGGACCCCGGGATCATGACCTGAGCCAAAGGCAGAGGCTTAACAACTGAGCCACCCAGGCGCCCTGAAATAAATCTTTTTTAAAAAAGAAAAACAGACCAGTTGCCCACTCAGAGATAAAAATCAATGGAATTATGAGGGGGACACTGAGCCCCACCCACCCACCCAGAACGCCCTATAACGGCGTCCTATATTTCTGATCCTTAAAATGTAACCACTTATTGTATTGGGTTTTTTTTTTTTTTCATTTTTAAAAGTCATATTTACAGCACACCGAGGACTTGCGATTACAGAAGCAAGAACGGTTAACAGTGATAGTGATGATAATGTCAAGCACTGATCTGGCCGTCACCTTGTTGGGACACCGTTCTAAGCCCTTTACAAGCATAAGATCAGGGCTTTTCAACATCGACACTACTCGCGTTTGCGGTCCAGTGCTTCCTTGTCGCCAGGGCTGTCCATGGTCGCCAGGGCTGTCCTGAGCATGGTAGGAGGCCAAGTAGCCTCCTTGGCCTCTACCCACTGGGTTCCAGTAGCAGCCCCCCCACCGTCATGACAACCAGAAAGATTTCTAGATATTGCCAACGTCCCCTGCGGGGAGCACATCATCCCCAGTTGAAAATCACTGGAGGCATTATTATTCCCATTTTATAGATAAGGAAACTGATGCTCAGAGAAGATAAGTAACTTTCCCAAAGTCACTAGAGCTAATACGTTTCAGGACATGCACGCTGGCAGTCCAGTTCTGGATCTTACACTCTGGTGTGTGTGCATTTGTGTGTGTGTACATGTGTGTGTATGCACGTATGTGTAAAAGACTACTGAGAACATTTATGCTCTCTTATTTCCTTTATTCAGAATTTAATTTTTGAATGGGTTTTACGTTCCAACACTTCAAATCTCAAAGATACAGAAAAGACCTCGTGAAGTCTCTGTCTACTTACCCAGTACCTCTGATCCTTCTCTCCCTGCCATCACACACAGAGAGCCACTATTTTTGTGTTTCTGGGGTTCCTCTGCGTGTTTATAAGAAATGCAAATGATATTTACTTTTCTTCCGTTTTTACACCAAAGGTAGCACACCATAAGAACTAGCCAGCAGCACGCATTCGTTTCTTAACTACATACTCTGGAGCTCTTTCCTTCTCAGTTCATGCCATTCTTCCTCCTCCTTTTGTACAGGTGTAACATTCCACTGTGTGGACGGACCATAACTTATTAATCCTGTTCCCTATGGGTGGGCACGTGGGTATTTCCAATCCTTAGCCATTAAAACTAAGGTGTGGCAAAAGAACCCTGCCCATTAGTCATTTTATATTGAGAAGGTATATCTGTAGAACACATTCCCTGACATTTAATTTCAGGATCAAAGGATATAGAAGGGCACCTAGGTGGCTCAGTTGGGAAAGCGTCTGCCTTGGGCTCACGTTACAATCTCAGGGTCCCATATTGGGCTCCCTGCTCAGTGGAGAGTCAGCTTCTCTCTCTGTCTGCTGCTCCCTCTGCTTGTGCGCGCGCTCTCTCTCTGTCAAATAAATAAATATAGTCTTTAAAAACAATAATAATAACATGCATTTCTCTGAACATGAGCACAACTGAGCATTTTCCCAATGTTGACACATCTGAATTTTCTTTTCTATGAATTGCCTACCCATATTCTTTGTATATGTTTCTGTTAGGTTGCTGATATTTTTCTTACTGATATCTCAGAGCTTTTTACATATTAGTGAAATGAGCCCTTGGTCTGTGAGATCTGTTGCAAACCATCTTTGCTGGTATGTCATTGTTCTTTTGATTGGTGGGTGGTTATTTGTTGTTGTTTTCCACTTGGCCAAAGTCTTTTACATTTTCATCTCAGTTGTTTCAGTCTTTTATGGCTGGACCTTGTGTTCTTACTGCAACAGCCATTAATCCAATGAGAGGCAGAAGACTGGGGTGGCTGGGTATGTGCATAGGGTCTGAAGCCAGACCTCAAGGATTCCACTCTAAGCACTAAGCCACGTGGAAATTTAATTAAAGGAAGTAAGAACAACTGGGGATGATAGGAGCACACTCACCCTCTACTTTACTGATGGAATTTTGCCTGCCTGGGTGTGGATCACAGCCCTGCTTTTACCACCTAGGACATCCTAGACAATGGTCTTCAGGTCTCTGAACTTCCATTTCCTCAGTCCTCTTGGGGGTGTAATAGTTGTGTCATTAAGGGTTGAGGCAGGAAAATGGTCTACTCAAAAGGAGTAATAGGGGAGGGTAAAAAAAGGGACTATTTGCAGAGGTGTAGACAGGGCATAGATAAACCCATCTGAGATCGTGCAGCACCCAGAGGCTAGCCGTGGCAGAAAGCTCTTACCTCCTCTGTGCTAGAAACCCTAAGAGGAAGACCAGACCCCCCCAAACCCAAAGACAATGGTATATGGAGAGGGACCAGGAGCTCTAATAGAGGGACACGAATGACTGGTGTTGATGGAGCAGGGAGGGAGTTGGGGGACCAACTACCTCAAGTTCACTTCCATTGGCAAAAGCCAACCTGAAGCAAAAGACACAGGGACCTGACAATGCAGATCAAAGAAGTCAGCCTTCCAGAGCAGGGCAGAGAAGGTCAGAAAATGGATCAGCAGGACTCCCTGAGTAATGCGTGGTTGGTGGCGTCGATGAAGGAGTAAGATAATAAAGGTTCAGTGCTTAGAACAGTGTCTGGCTTGTGGGAGGTGCTCAGTGAGTATTTCCTTTTATTTCTTTTAAGATTTCTTTATTTTAGAGAGAGAGAGAGAACAAACAGGGGGAGGGGCAAGGAAGAGGGAGAGAGAGAATCCTCAAGCAGACTCCCCGTTGAGTACGGAGCTCAAGCCCAGGACCCTGAGATCATGACCTGAGCAGAAGTCTAGACATGTGACCAACCGAGCTGCCCAGGTGCCCCACACCCCCATACACTATCTCTGTTATCATCACTGTTTTCCACACTCAATGTGCCACACTCCTCACCAACTCGGGAAGGGTTACTTGCTGGGGCAGCATCTCGCCTTTGGTCCCATTTGCTCCCTCTGCTTTCTCCTCTCCCTTCCTACCTCCTCCAAGGCATCCTGATCGCCTCCTGCACCTGTTCTGCCTCCTTGGAGCCGCCCGCCCCTGCATCTCCAGACGCCCTGACCGAAGGAGCCAGCGCCCGCCTGCCTGTGTCTGGAAGCCCGAATGATCTTCTCTCCACTTCTTGGTTCCGAGGGTACAATGCCCAGCCAGAGACTATGATCTTCTCCCCTGAGGGCTTCCCAGGGCCCAAACACACAGGCCAGGATACGCCGGACACCCAAAGCAGCCTGATCATAGGAAACCAGACAGTTCAAGACGCAGTGCTGGAAACCAACAGAGGACGCAGGAGTGCAACAGAGCAGATAGCTGACCTGGGTGAGTGGGGCCCAAAGGGACCAAGTTCTCAGGCAGAGAGACCAGTGTGGGCAAGGCTGGAGGGTCAACAGAGATCTGGGAAGCATAAGAAATTGGGAGCAGAGCCGTGTAGGGGGTGCGGGCCATGAGAGGCTTTGGGAGGTGGGCAGAGCTGGTGGTCTGCAGCACTGATTGTGCAGGGCCTGAGATTTCCACTCAACAAAACACTTACCAGCGCTGATTCTTGCGTATGCATCAAATCCTCTTTCAGTGCTTCTCTGTCCTGGGTGAAGCTGGGCTCATGAGCAGAGTCATGGGAGAATCCAGCCTAGGAGACAGGTAGGGCTCACCAGGGGAGGGGCCATCTGAGCTGGGACCTGTAGGCAGCGCAGGAGTTGGCCTCAGGCCGAGCGGGAGAAAGTGCTCCTACAGAGAGGTGAGCTGGAGTAAACACCAAAATGCAGGACAGACTGGCTCCAACTTACTAAGCTCTTACTACATACCAAACAGAGGGGACTTCACAACGACCCAAGAAAGCAGATGCTCTGAGCACCGACCCCACTGCACAGGTGGGGAACTAAGACCAAGAGGTGATGCCAATAGCCTGTGGTCACCTAGAAGCCAAAGGCCAAGCCGGGATCTATAAGACTTTTTATGGTCCTGGAGCTTATCTCCTTCCCCCATGACCTCTCTAGCCCAGCACCATCTTCAGGGTACCAAATGGGGTAGAGGTCCCCCATGCCCATGCCATGCTCAGCCCAGAGCTTGTGCAGACTCTGAAACCAGGACGGCCTTGCAAAGATGTGGTGTTCCACTTCTGACCAGCCAGGTGTCCTTGTTAATTGACTTCGCATCTGTGTACTTTAGTGTCCTCATCTATAAAACTGAGTCATGGTAGAACCTACCCCATAGCGTTGTTTTGAGGATTTCAAAATCCTGGTGTTCAGGCTTTGTTGATCATGACCCACCATGAGAAATAAACTTCACATCGTGACCCAGTGTGTACACATATACACATACGCACGCACACACACACACATACACAGGTAAGACATGTGTCATAAAATGCATTCTGATATTTTCTATCATATAATAGTTCATATCACATTTCAAGCGCTGATTATAACTTCCTAAATGATTTCATCCAAGCATGGATGGGTCTCACTCACTCATAACCAGCCATGAGTTAGCATGTGTTTGGAATGGTGTCTGGCTCCTCATAAGAGCCGGATCCAAGTAGATACTACATTGATTCTTATTTCTACACCTGGAGTGCTCTTTCTCCTCCTGCAAGGCTTAGCTGAGACACCATCTCCTCCAGGAAGCCTTCCATGAGTTCCTGGTTGGATCTAAAGTTCTTTGCACTTTATCACATTGCACTGAAATTGGGAATCAGCTCAGTGGGCAGGCTCCCAACACTCACCATGACATCAGACTTCCAGGTCCAAATACTCACTGTGCCTCTCTGACCACAAAGCCTGGGTCTAAGAACCCCTGGACCTCAAGTCTTTAACCTGGAAAGAGAACTGTTATGGGTGCCCCATCTCTGTAAAGAGGGTTCCCAGCAGCCAGTGGCACAGGTCCCAAGCCTTAGAGGCCCTCCCTTGACTCCTCTCTCTCTCTCTCTGTCTCTCTCCAATCCATCAGCAAATCCTGGGGGCTCTGCTTTCAAACTGATCCAGAATCCAGCCACTCCTTCCAGGTCCTTGGCCTCGCCCTGGGCCAGCGGAGGGATGGGCAGCTGGGATAGTTATACACCAGCCCATGCCAGTCATAGCGCAGTGCCCTGGCTGGGCTCATCTCCCAATGCTCTGGCCTGCTCCCCCCCTTGGCCGGAGCAGGCTCTGGCAGCCGAAGAAAGTGCCCGGACAACAGGTGCAATGTGGCCATTGGACATGGTAAGGGTGAGGGGCTGGGACGGGGGCGCCAACAACTACGCTACGGCCCCGTGCCTGGAGCAGCACTGACACCAATCAGCAACTGCAAACACACTTGTTGATGAATGAATGAATGAATGAATGAATGTTGGACAAGAGAGGTGCTTGGCCTCTGTGAGTGCTGCCCATCCACATGACCATGCTCTCCGTTTACACAGCCAGCTCCAACGAGGTGATGCTGCTGACATTTCCCTACGACTCTGAGGGTATTATCCAGAGTGACCTAAACTACTCAGTGATCCTGGAGTGTCTGGCTTCTTCCATCACCCCCAAACCTGTGCTGCACTGGACCTTCAATGGGGAGCCCTACCAGACTGGGTCTAGGCTGATCATCCAGAGGCTGTCCTGGGAGCACCTGGGCACCTACGTGTGCACAGCCAAGAACAGCCAGGGACAGTACTCCTCCTCTCCGGTGACCCTCGCGCTGCCACGTAAGTCCCCCACTCCCACCCCAGACTTCTGCCTCCTCGGTTGCATTGAGTCACTTACACAGCAATCCCCTCTGAGTGCCCTTCTAGCCAAGATGTCGTCCTGTCCTTCCATCTGCCCGGCAGAGTGGGGACTATTAGCCCATTTTACAGAGGCTGCAGCTCACAGAGATGAACTCTATCGAAAGCTCAGCTCGGGATCTGGAATCAGTTGTTTGGGTGTCCCAGCTCCAACAATTTGTTGGCTATGTGAACTTGACTTCTCTAGGTCTCAGCATATATCTGCAACACACACAAACACACACAATGCAGGTGGTAATGAGTGGTTCCCAGCACAGGCTTTGCAATTTGAATTCTGACTCCACCACTTCCTAGCTGTGTGACTTTAGACCACTTCCTTGACTTCTCTGTGCCTCAGTGTCCTCATCTATAAATTGGGGAAATAATAGCTCCCACCCCGAAATGTAGCTGTGAGCATTCAATGAGGAAGCGAACAGCTTAAAATCATAGTGCCCAGTGTTACTGAACGCTAGTGCTCAGAAAGCATGAGTTAGTTTCATAGCTGCGATTACCATTATCCATATTATTATTAATTTTGTGACCATAACTATATGCGGTGGCATGTGTGAAGCCCCAGGTGGCAGCTGGGATCAAGAAAGTGGTCTGGGAGAGGGTTAAGCCTGGGTTCAATTCCCACCCTTGTGCCTTCCTGGCCAGGTGATTTAGGATAAGTGACATCCCTTCTCCAGGCCTCTGTTTCTTCCTGGGTATAACAGGAAGTGACAACAGGGGTGACTCTGTATACCTCCACATGACTGTCATAAGGAGCAGAAATAATACACGAGTGAGGCCAGCAAAACACTGTTATAAAGCAGGTGCTTTAAGGGTGCCTGGCCCGTTCTGTCAGTGGAGCATGTGAGTCTTGATCTTGGCCTTGTGAATGCAAGCCTACTTTGAAAAAAAAGAAGAAAGCAGGTCCTTTAGATAGCAGCTATCCTCATGAATATTATTTTTTGTGTACTTATCCATGGAGGACAAGAGGCCTGGAGTGAGCTAGAATGGTACAGAGAAGCTGGCCAGTAGGGAAGCCAGGGAGGGATCTGGGAAGCAGGGAACACATGAGTCAAGGTCTAGAGCATGGGAAGGGCAGGGGTGATGGAAGGTCTGGCTTGGCTGGGTCTCAGAGAACTGCTACTTCTTCCCAGCCAGGCTCCAGTAGGAGCTTCAGGATTTGGTTTGGGAGTGATTCATTGGGAGAAAAAAGGTTTAAATCCTGTAGCAGCAGGGGACTCTGGTATGTTCATTGAGAAAGACCCCCTTTATTCATTCATCAACTGTATTAGAAATGTTTTTGGCTGCCTACTACATGACCACCCCATACTGGGAGGTGCTGGGGACATTCTGGAAGACAGCCCTGGCCCTGTCCTCAAGTAGTAATGTTTGAGTGAGGGACAGAGCAGTGGGGGACAGACCCTTCCACAAACAGTAATGGTCAGAGTGGGCAAGACTGGGGTGGGGGAGCCAAGGGATGTGGGACCCAAGGGGCCACCTGACCCAGCAAGTAGGTCAGGGAGGGCTTCCTGGAGGAGGGGACAACTGAGCTGGTAGTAGGATACATAAGAATTATCCAGGCCAAGGGAAGGAAAATGGAATAAATTGCATCCAGGCCAGGAGGTTGGAAAGAGAAGTGAACTTAGAAAATTGAGTAGAGTCCAATGGAACTAAATTATAAAGGTGAGGAGAGAGAGAGGGCTGGCCAAGTGGCAGGGCATCAAAGGCCAAAATGAGCAATGCTTCCTCCCGAGGTCCTGGGAAGCCACAGAAAAGTTCTGAGCAGGGGAGGAACAGGGTCAAGTCTGATCTTTCCACAAACCTCTCCAACTTCTAGTGGTGGGGAAGTGAAAAGGGAGAGACTAGGGCAGGAAAGCCAGGAGGAGCCTGGAGTGGAGCCCAGAGTGGGGAAGAGGGGGTAGACTGAAGACACATTTAGGGGGTGAAAGGGTGGGAGTGGGGCTGTGGAGGGAGGATGGCTCCTCCAGTCTTGCCCCTTCTTGGTCCCCAGAAGACAACGTGGATCCCACAGACGCTGAGCCCATCGAGCCAGACCCCGTCCTCTCGGTGTCAGGAGGAGGTGCCATTGCCCTCCTCTTGGCTGGAAATGTGGGGGCCGCGATGCTGATAGGAGGCATAGGCTTCATCATCGTCCAAAGCATAAGGTATGTGCTGTCCTCCGCCCCTGTCCATTGCCTGACGTGCTCAGTCCCCACGAGTCAGAGCTCACTCTGCAGCAAGGCAGAAGCCCAACTGGTAACCTCATCCAAGAAGCTTTGGACTCAGGGAAGAGGATAAAGACACTGATGCACCCACCCAACGTGACGCCGGGGAACAAAGAGACAGAGAAGGATTCTGGAGCTCATCTGCCTAGGTTCAAACCCCAGCTCTCTTCCTTACCCACAGTGATGCCATGGGCAAGTCACTCCTGTGGTCTGTGCCTCAGTTTGCCCATCTGCAAAATGACATCCTCGGGGCTGTTGAGAGGATGAAACAAGCTAGTATTTCTACAGTATCTATAGCTGTGCCTGGGATGTGGTCCACACCATATTCGTTCCTTCTACAAGTATCGACCCAGTGCACACTCTGCCCACACTGGAGAAACCATGGGAATAGCAGCAGGAAGTCCTGGACCTCATGAACTTACATCTGAGTCAGAAACACGGGCAATTTACATGATGACCAAGTAAAATATAGATAGCATGTTGGATAATGATGAGTGCTAAGCAGAGGAGTAAGGCTGGAAGTAAGGCCAGGGTTGGGTGGGGTATGGTTTAACTAAGTCAGTGAAGGCCTCCCCAAAAAAGTGACATCTGAACAAAGACACTGAGCAAAGGAGGGATGGATGTCAGTGGATGTCTGGCAGAAGGGCATACCCAGTGGGGAAAACAGCCAGTGCAAAGGCCCTGAGGTAGGATTTGCCTGGGGTGTTCAAGCCATAGCAAGCCACAGCGTGGCTGGAGTGGTGTGAGGAATGGGAAGAGAAATAGGCCATGGGAATGGGGGTAGGGGTGGACAGACAGCATTAAGGTCTTGAGAGCCCTATAAGGACCTGGTTTGTGTTCTGAGCGACACAAAAGCCATGGACTTACTCTTTGACTTGCATTTCAATCCTAGATGTATAGGTTATTACTGTAATACTATAATATCTTACCATGTATCGAGGGTCTACTATGTGCTCGCTAAACATTATTCTATTTAATTTCCACAAGAGCTCTGCAGATGTTGGGGAGGAGGGGGAGGAGGAAGGGCGGCTGTAGATAAGAAAGAAACTTGTTTTTGTCAAAGAGGAAATTAAGGCTCAGAGAGAAGTGACTGGCCCCAGACCCAACAGCTAGAGAGGGTTTCAAACCCAGAACCTTGCCTCTCTCCTAATTATCGCCCCTCACTTCAACTGCCTCTTTTCCTACCATAACAACACAAGCCTTCATAGTTTATGTACTGCAAGCTGACAAGGTTTGCAAAGGCCTTGTCCATCAACAGGGAGAGGCTGGGGCCAGGTGTCCAGTCCCGGAGTCCCATGTGGAAACTTGCAGGAGGGCCAGGCTGTTGCCTGACCGCCCCACACCACCTCCCCACAATCACCCTCATCACTGTAGCAGCTGCAACTTCCCGGGTCCTCGGTAAGTGCCGAGAGCCTTCAAGTCAGAGCTACTCTGAGGGACAGGGACGTTCTTGTCCTCATTTTGCAAGTGAGTAAACCAGAGAAACTCACCTTGCCCAGGCACGCGCCTCTGACAAATGGCTCACCCCGAACCAAGCCCAGATCCACATCCAAAACCACGTTCTTAGAGAGGAAGCATGATGAGACATCCAGTCCCTACCTCCACGGGCAGGGAGGAGGGGTCACTTCCGGTCCTCCCACCATTTTGGCCAAGGCGTACAAGGACGTATGAGGACGTACGAGGACATCTGAGGACGTATGAGGATGTACAAGGACGTAAGAGGACGTACGAGGACATCTGAGGACGTATGAGGATGTACAAGGACGTAAGAGGACGTACGAGGACATATGAGGACGTATGAGCGCGTATGAGGACGTACAAGGACAAATGAGGGCGTACGAGGACGTATGGGGACGTATGAGGATGGACGGAAGTGACGTCAACCAGGAGGAACCAGCCTCTTCCAATCATGGCAGCTTTGGAGATGAGATCACGAGGACAGGCGTGGCTGTCTTGCCCCTCCCAGTGGGGAAGAGCAGTGCTGGGGAAGGAAGGGTATGGGCTCAGTGGGGGAGCCCCGCACACTTTCGCCACGAGAGCTCCCTGTTGTTTGCAGTTAGGCCCATGGGCTCTGAAGCCAGGCTAACCCTCTGCCTTATCAGTAAAACAAGGATCATGGTAATTCCTACCTCCAAGGGAAGGTGTGCGGATTACAAGACATGGCAGGAGTGAAACATGGCAAATAGTGCCTGGCAGTGGTAAAGCTTTCATAAATGTCTTTCATAAACGTCACATTAATGATGACCATGATGATGATGATGATGGCGATCGATCGATCTCTCTCTCATTATAGGTCTAACAGACAAAGAATACGGTCATGCTGCTGAAGTGGGCCCTTGTCTGTCAGCATCAGAGGTGATCCTGGGAAGGGCAACGAGAGCATCCTGGGACTGGACAAGATGAAGTTCCTGGGGGCTCCAGATGAGACCTCCTCCGTCCTGATGATTTGTCTTGGGATGTTCCCATCTTGCTGAGAGTTCCAGAGACTGCCTTTCTCTCCCTCACCCCAGCTGCCGGTGCCCCATCTGCCTAGCTCACCAAATCCCTGGAAGCCACCTACACAAGTAGGCCATACTTCATAAAAGTCATGGGCTGAAAGCAAAGGATACTTCCTTAAGTGGTTCAATAAAAACAAAAGGAGGAATTTAATACAAGGATCTGGAAAGATTTCCAAAACTAAGGACCTATCAGTTAGCACTTGCTGTGTAACAAACTACCTCTCCCCGCCCCCAACCCCCAGTTTAATGGCTTGAAAAGACAGACATGGGTTTAGCTTACAATTTTTGTACAATTTTGGGCTGTGTTCAGCTGAGCCGTTCTTCTGGTCTCTGTTGGGCCCACTCATGCACCTGTGACGAGTTGGCAGTTTCCCAGGGACTGTCTGAGCTAGGACAATTGTCTGGAATAATTCACCTGTCCTCCACATCATCTCTCATTCTGTAGCAGGCCGACCCAAGCTTGTTCACAGGACAGAGAGAGGATTCCAGGAGTAAGAGCACAGGGGCAGTGCCTCTGAGGGCCAAGGTTGAGAATGGCAGTCATCATTCCTGGGGCGCCTGGGTAGCTCAGTTTGTTAAGCATTTGCCTTTGGCTCAGGTCATGATCCCCAGAGTCCTGGGATCACGTTCCCTTGTTGGGGGGGTCCCCTATTCAACAGGAAGTCTGCTTCTCCCCTGACTCGTGCTCTGTCTCTCAAATACATAAAATTTAAAAAAATAAGTAAATAAATTAAAAATACATTAAAAATTAAAAAAAAAAAAAAAGGATGGCACATCATTATTTCTGCCACATTCTTCTGGCCAAAGCTAGCCACGTTGCCAGTCCAGATTTGAGGGGTGGGAAAGGACACCACCTCTTGATGAGAAGGAAAGAATCCGTGGCTCTCTCTCTGCCCATGGGTGCTCAGTGTTTCTCCATCCATGTGGGGAAAGACACAATCCCATAACTTCTGAGACCACTGAATTCCTTCGCCTTGTCCCTAAAACCCCTGGAGAAGGCATCTGATTGGCTCGCTCAGGTCAGGTGTCAACCACGGTCCCATTCTTGTGGTGGAGGTGGGGGCCAGGAGGATTTGTACAAGCAGAGTTCAGAGGCTCAGCCCTGCCTGTGGGGTTTGTTGCTCATAAAACTGGGGAGGTTTTGCCTTGTAAACTGAGCAGACACCCCAAAATGTCTTCTACACATGCAGTTTATTTTTGCTCTTTTTCAAAACAAAACAAAACAAAACAAAAAACCTGGACACAGAGAAGTGAGGGAGGTGGTCACAAGCTCCAAAACTCTGTGGCCCATTTTTTAAAAGATTTTGTTTACTTGTCAGAGACAGAGAGGTAGAGAGAGAAAGCACAAGCAGGGGGAATTGGCAGGCAGAGGAAGAAGCAGGCTCCCACTGAACAAGAACCCCCCCCCCCCACAATGCGGGACTTGATCCCAGGATCCTGGGATCATGACCTAGGCCAAAGGCAGCCACTTAACCGGCTGAGCCACCCAGGCTTCCCCTCATGGCCCATTTGTAAATAAGACTGACCGCTTGATTTTGAGCTGTTGGAGAATCCCAGTAGATGGCAGGAGGAGGGGAAAGGAGTATGAATGAAGCTTTGGCTGGGGAACATCCCTGCTTTTGTGACTAACAAAAAACCAACTACCACATCATTATGATTCACAGTGATAGGAGCAGACCTGGGTGCAAATGTTGTCTGCCGAGGGCTGTCTCTGTGTCAGCCCCTACACTATGTACCTTTGATGATTCATGGGTCATATCTTCTTCACTGAACCCACTGAGGAAAGGAGAACCTCCCTTTTCCTGACAAAACAGGGGAGGCTCAGAGAGACAGTGACTTTCCCAGGGTCACATGGGGTAGCACAAACGGGAGCTGTTCTCCAAGCCAGGTTGCCTGGCTCTGAAATCCCTGTTCCCAATTACCCTGCCACTCCCTCCTTAGGGCCAGACCCCCCACCTTCTTTCATGAGCTCCCCCCTCCTATATCAGGTAGTGGTCATTGTGCTTGAGTACACAGGATAAAAGTGATGCTCAGAGAGGCCAAGAGATTGGCCCGGGGCAACACAGCCATGCATGATCTCAACTCAAGTCCGCCCAATTCCAAAACCCCTGCCTTAGACCAGTGCTGTCCGACAGAACTCTCTGCGGTGATGGGTATGTTCTATACTTGCACCATCCAGTACCTGTGGATACTGAGCTCTTGCAATATGGATAGTGTAACTGATGAACGCAAATTTTGTTTTTAATTCAATGTAATTGACATTTATATTGCCACCTGTGGCAATATAAATATAAATGTGGCTAGTCGCTATTATACTAGACAGTGCAACTCTAACTCCTCATTGTTAAAAATAAATAAATCCTCCCAGGACCCATATGTGTCAATCACTGACTCTGGGGTCCTTGCCCTGGTCTGTCCAAGGGCTCAGATTTGCTTAGAAACCCCTAATATCTAACCAGTTCATTGGTCACCTGAGGCATCTTGCAGTTCCCTATCCCTCCTCCCCCTCCCTCCACTGTTAAAGAAGTTAGTCATTTCCTGCTTGGGTGGTGGCAGTGCAGGAACTGGTTCTTGCAGCTCCAAAGCTGGCCAGGTCTCAGCGGGTGACACTGAAGCTACCGCCCAAACCAGCCCACAGCCTGCTGTCCTCTGTAGCAAGTCCCTTTCCCTTGCCCTCTGGAACAGCTGAGAATCTTTGTGAAGTCCCTCCCCACTCCTAAAAGTAAACTGAGCAAATTTCCTCAAAGAGACCTCTGGACGACCCCTGTTATAAATTTAGTCCGCTTGTGGAACACTGTCCTAGCCGAGTGCTGCTTAATAGCAGTTAACTACATTGTGTCACTAAATGTTTGTTGGTGTGAATATTTCGTATTTATTTCATCTATTGGACTGTCAGCTCCACGACAACAAGATCTGTCTCTGTCACACAGGGTACGTGCTCCATGAAACTTGCTACAGCGTGCTCACCACGGAAATTGGAAAACAGTACAAATCAGAGGTTTTGTGGGCTTTTTTTTGTTTTGTTTTTTTTGGAATGCCAGTTTACCAACATCCCACTGAAAAATGGGTGTCGTTCTTCAGAGATGAAAGAGACTCTGTGAACCCATCCAACTGGCTCTGTCTTAAATTCCTCTGGATTCTTTGTACCTGAAAGAAGAAACAGCCCTCTTTTTTTTTTTTTTTTTAAGATTTTATTTATTTATTTGACAGACAGAGATCACAAGTAGGCAGATCACAAGAGGCAGGTAGGGGCGGGGAGCAGGCCCCCCACTGAGCAGAGAGCCTGATGCGGGGCTGAATCCCAGGACCCTGAGATTATGACCCAAGCCGAAGGCAGAGGCTTTAACCCACTGAGCCACCCAGGTGCTCCAAGAAACTTACTTACACCACTATTGCCTTAGTTCTGTGGCTCCTTGCAGCCAGTCTAATACCCATGCATACATCTAAGCCTAAGATGTAAGCCATAAAGGATTTAAATGACACTTGGCAAAACAAAGCTGGCGTGACTAGGAGGAAGGCTGTGCCCACAGGCAGGTGTGGAGGAGTTGGGCCACAGTGAAAATGTGAGCTGAGAATAAGCACAAGTTATCCCAATATCCGCTCCGGGGTAGGGGTGGAAAGTGCAGTCAAAGGCACGAGATGTAGGACAAGAAAATTGAGAATCCCGCACCTGTTCTTACTCTGTGACTGTGTAGACATCACATACTTTGTATCCAGGTAGAAGACAAAAACAAAGAAAATCCAGAACTTTCCTCCTCTCTCCAGGCATTCCATACATCCCAGCAGCCATATGGGTTGTCATGTTCTTGAGGATCAAAGGAAGAAGTGGGAGAAGGGAGATGGAATTTCTAGCTGTAACCTCGGGCCATAATTCCTCTCCATTTTCACATCCATTTTGCCAGGATGCCTGCCTCCTCAGCTACCATTTTTTTAAAGATTTTTATTTATTGATTTGTCAGAGAGAGAGAGAGCACAAGCAGAGGAAGCAGCAGGCAGAGGGAGGGAGAAAAACAGGCTCTCCGCTTAGCAGGGAGCTCAAGATGGGGCTCGATCCCAGGACCCCAGGATCATGACCTGAGCCGAAGGCAGACACTTAACCAACTGAGCCACCCAGGTGCCCTCAGTTCCCATTTTTGATAGACTGGCAGTAGCTCATCTAAGTAGTATACTGAGAGTTCTGGAAACCCACCCACACACCCCAGGAAGGAGTGCCAGTATCAGGTATCAGGACTGATGTTCCCCACTCTAGAATAGAGTGGTGACGGCAGTCCCATATTTGTCTCCCATGCTTATCAGCAATGAGTCAGACTCTCTCCTCCCTGAAAGGGACAAAAAGAACTTATTTCCGGTTCAAGACCTGTCCAAAGCATACCATGACCAACAATTATAATAGGCACAGCAAGGTTCCTAGGCTACTTTGACAACACCTGGTTCATTCACTCACCCAAGGAATATTTATCGAGGCTCTTCTGTGTGGCTAGATGCTGGACACGGCCCAAAATAAGACAAACATGGCTTCTGCCCTCTCGGGGTTCAGACTCCATTTCCAAAGTCTAAACTCCAGCTCGTGCCTTGCCCAAGTCCTCAGCCCTCCCTGCTTCCTACCCCACCCCTGTCTCTTCCCTCTTGGAACACACCCAAACTCTCAAGCTTGCTCTCACTCTCTCTCTTTCTCACACACAACTTCGTAAGTAAGTTTCTTCTAAATTCCAGTATTGACAGGAAACATAATTTTATGTGCTAAGGTGGGAAAGAGGACTAACAGACAAATAACAGATCAAATAGTTACTAAAGCCATCCATCCAACCATTCACTCAACATGCCTTTCCCTAGCCCCTGGTCCATGTAGAGCCCTGTGCTGGGCAGTACTGGGTCCTCAGGGCTGACCACAGCAGCTCCAGCCCTGCCCTCCCAGAGCTCAGGGTCCAGTGGGGGAGAAAGATCCATTCCCAGTGGTGACAACCCAGAGTAGTCTAAGTTGGGGCATGGGAGCCCAGAGGGGGCTCCAGATCTAGCCTGGGGAGGGGAGGTCCAAGAGGGCTCCCTGGGGAAGGGGTCAGCTCTGCTGGAGAACACATTAAGAGGATAACAAGAGTAGCCGTGTCTCTTGAAGGCATTATTTATGCTAAAGGGTTCTAATGCATCATTTCTGTTTATTAACCCAAATCCTGGAAAGTAGATGCTATTATTAGCTCCATTTTTGAAATGAGGAAGTTGAGGCGCCTGAGTGGCTCCGTCAATTAAGTGTCCAACTCTTGATTTGGCTCAGGTCATGATCTCAGGGTCGCGGGATCAAGCCCTGCATCTGGGGCTCTGAGCTCAGTGGGGAGTCTGCTTGAGGTTCTCTCCCTCTCCCTCTGCCCGTTCCTACACCTCTCTCTCTCTCTCAAATAAATAAATAAATAAATAAATCTCTTTTTAAAAAAAAATAAATGAGGAAATGGAATTCTCACCACCCTGGGCCCTGCCTCCATGGAAGTTACAGCTTCAGAGACTCAGGAACTCCAGAGAAGGGATTTCCCAGCCCGGGGATCCAGGAAGGCTTCAAGGAGGAGGCACCGGCTCAGTCATGAACTGAAGTGTTAATAGCCATTGCGAGGTGGAGAACAGAGGAAACATGTCCCAGCCTTAAGGTGAGCAAATGTGCTTTATTTAGAGGGACTGCAAGGGCTTTGCTCTTTTTGACTTGTAAAGCAGAAGACGTGACATCATTGCTGTTGTCAGGGGCCAGGTCATGTAAGAGCTACAATCTGGACCTTGTCCTTCTCTGTTGTATACAGAGAGTGCCTGTCAGAGGGTATGGCTCTGATTAGTTACCAGTGGTAGAAGTAGGCTGGGGAGGGCAGGTTTCAATTCCTTCCTTGGGTTGTGAGAGGCCTGTGGGATTTGGAAAGTAGAAAGAGGGAACAAACGTGGGGAGGCACCAGTACACCCCTGCACGGCCGTGGATGTGGGAGAGCTGGCTAGAGATGTCGGAGAGGAAATGATCTCAGGATCGTGGTCTGGTAACCAGCCGGTGTTTGGAGAAGGGCAGGCAGGCGGTGGTGGTTTGGGGATTTCTTTCCATCTTTTTTCCTGCCTAGCCTCAGAGTGTAGAAGATGAAAATTCTGCCCCAGGACACCAAGAATAGTTTCTGCCATTTGTGGACCATCTGAACAAATTTACTTGTTTAACCGTATAACTTACTTGCAAATAACTTATTTAACCAACATCACACAGTTTCTTGATCCTCTGTTTTACAGATGAGAAAAAAAGGAGGCAAGAGAAATGATCCGGGTTGTTTAGGATCACCAGCTACTACGAATTGGTGAAACCAGAATTTGAGGCAAAAGAGTAACTCTCCAGACGCCCACTCCCGTCCCTCCCTCCCCTCTCCCTGCTCTCTTTCTCCCTTCCCCACCCTTCCCCTCTCCCCTGCCCCTTGTCTCCCCTGTCCACTCTTTCTGCCCCCCCCCCCCCCGGCTTCCTCCCCTACCCAGCCTCCAGGTTCCTACGTCAAAGCCTTGGGACAAAGCTTCACATCTGAAATTCTGGAAGCTCCAGTTTACTGCCATGCGGGGCCCGGGGTGGTAAGCCCTGGACTGCCACCCTCTACCTTGCCGGTAAGAGCACTGGACGACAATCTGGAGGTGTCCTCCCAAACCACAAGTGCGCATGCTCTCGGACCCAGCCAATCAGCTTCTAGAAACTACCGTGGACCTGACTGCGTCCCACACCAGGGGAAATGGCGTGGACATGGTTTCTCTTGGCGCCTCCCTCTGCACGGGCAAAGCAATGGAAATACCCAAAAGGACGGGTTCAAAACTGATGGTGCGTTTGAACACAGGAACGGTTCGACTAAAGGAGAGTGGTTTCAAGGAGATCCGAGACCAACCCTGGGGCTCAGAGGTGGGGAGGGGTCCCGGCAGGGGCTCTCTAGGGAATGGTAGAACATCTTGCCTCAGCCTACCCATTCCAACTGGCAACAATCCCGCCCGCCACCCCATGATGCCCTCATTGAGGTTCATCCAGACCTAAAAGAAGACATTTACTTGAATTCAGAGATTTTTATAGCATGGGTGTTTTGGCATTCCCAAGTATCTTTTGACCCAAATATTTGGGGGTGAGGGGGTGACCAGAAATACCAGCCACCGAAGCCCCTCCCCCTCCCACTGACCCTCCTATCATCCCAGCCCCATCCCGAAGCCCTCCCTTTACTTGATCCCATCTCTGGCTCCATCCTTAACCTTCACCACATCCCTGACCCTTGGCTCTGCCTTGACCCCACTTTTGCGCTTCAGTGACCGAGGACAGGTATCATTCCCTTTACCTGCCCATTGTTTAGGACCAGGGTTCTGATGGCCTGTTTTCAGACCCAGGCTCCATTCCTGTCAAAGAGGAGTGAGATGTCCAGGGGTGAAGAGGTAGAGTATGGGATGAGGTGGGGCCTAGATCTGAAGCTCAAACATCAGCGGAGGAGGGGGCAGCCTCTGACCAACCGAGCTCTGCGAGGAGGCTCCCCACCTGCGGTAGCTGGGGAGCCCTGGAGGAGGGGGAACCCCGGAGGGTGACAGCACGGTCCACAGGAGGAACGCAGTAGCAGCCACAGGTTCCGGATTCAGAGAGAACTCAGTATCCCAGAACGAGAGTGCCAGAAAATTCAGAGATTTCCCAGTCACTGGCGTCTGTGTTTCCATTCAGAAATTCACCCACATCCAGAGTGAGAGACACCGAGCATCAGAGCCACCTCCCAAGGCCATGCACCATCAGTGAACACTAGCTCCAAATCAAAGAGGTCGGCAGGATCACAAAAGCCTCCAAACCGGCCAAAGCCTAAAAGGGTAGTAGTCTAGAAAGATAGAGGGATGTCACAGAACAAAGGTCAGAGCTGCTGGGTGGGGCCGGTACGGGGGCGGGGTGGGGGGGAGGACCACCAGCTATAGCCAGGATAGACAGAGATGGGGAGAAAGCTGTCTCCCAAGCTCTGTGTCTGAGGATACGGCTCCCTGGGTCTCTCTGTCACCTCTCAGTTCTCTCTCATCTCTCTCTATGCTGTGTCTGCCTCTCCTTTCTCTCAGTCTCTCATCCTGTGTCTCTCTCTTTGTATGTTTTTCTCCCTCCCTACTTCCCAATCAGTGTCTGTTTCTCTCCTCTTCTCTCTCCCTCCCTTGCTCCCTCTCTCATCCTTCTCCCTGTTGTATGTGACCCTGGGACCATCATCACCACCAAACAGGACAGTGTTCTCTGCATTCATTTGTTAACACCTGTTTCCCTCCAGTAGAAGGTGGGCTTCACGAAGGCAGAGATTTTTGTCTGTGTTATGTTCTGCCGCCTTCCCTGTGCCTGATTCAATAAATTGATGTTGAATGCAGAATGAGTGAATCATCGTTCTCACCAACGTGATTCAGTGATATATATAAAAACACTGATACCGGTTGTTACTGGTATAGTACTGGCAATCGAGTGCAAAGGGTAATACCAGGAATTGGGCTAAGCAGTTACTTCTTTCAGCCTTACAAACCCTCCTGTGTAGGTGAGTCCTGTCATCGTGCCCATTTTTCAGATGAGGAAAGCGAGGGAAACAACTCGCCCAGTATGAGCCCAGGCCTTGTCTGACTCCAAAGTCCAGAGGGTTTAGGCCTGGTAGTTAAGAACTTGGGATCTATCCCAATGGTAGGTTGGAATATCAGCTGTGGCCCTTAGCAGCCTTGACCTTTAAAAAGTGAAGTAAGTCAGTGAGAAAAAGACAAATACCAAATGATTTCATTTAGGTGGAATTTAAGAAACAGAACACGGTGGGGGGGGGGGGGGGTTCGGGGGAGACAGGTTCTTCAATACAGAGAAGGAACTGGGGGCTGCCAGAGGGGAGGTGAGTGGTGGGTGATGGGGAAAACAGGTGAGGGGGACTAAGAGCACACTTGTCGCCGGCGAGTACCGAAAAATGTACAGAAGTGTTGAATCATAGGGGCGCCTGGGTGGCTCAGTGGGTTAAAGCCTCTGCCTTGGGCTCAGATCATGATCCCAGGGCCGGGCATCGGGCTCTCTGCTCAGCGGGGAGCCTGCTTCTCTCTCTCTCTGCCTGCTTGTGATCTCTGTCCAAAAAAAAAAAAAAAAAAGTGTTAAATCCTTATACTATACACCTGAAATTAATACAACACTGTGCTTATTACGCCTCCATAAAAAAGAAGAAACCACCCGCTAAATCCTGGGCGGTGTCTCGGTGGCGCAGACGCAGAGGCAGCCCCCCCCTTCCCCCGCCCACGCAGGGCCGGTCTGGAGGTGAAGATAGGGGAACTTCCGCGCGCCTGCTCGCTCCGGCAGGCTGGGGTGCCTCGGGGTCTAGGCTGCAGCTTCCAGTCGGCGGCGGCGGACGAGGGAGAAGGAGCCCGGCAAACTAGGGAGGAGGCTCGTCCCGTCCGGAGCGCGGAGCGGCGACCCGGCTGCGGGAGGAACCCAGTATGGTGCCGCCGCGAGAGCTGCCGCCGTTACTGCTGTCGCTGCTGCCGCTGCTACTGCAGTCGCTACCCGGCGTGCCCACAGAAGCCCGTAAGTGACACTGCCCCCCCCCCACCGCGGCGCGGCGGCCGCGGCTCCCCTTCTACCCCCGCACTGGCAGGGTGGTCGGCCTCCCCCAGGGCTGGAGGAACAGAACGGGGTAGGACCCCAGCCTCCCAGAAAGCGGCCGGAATTCTTTACGGTAGAACCGTCGGTCAGTCTAGGAAAGCTGAGAATGAATGACTCATGCCCCGACACCTCACATCCCGCTCCTGCTCACGGTGGCCAGACCCCAGAGGCCGGGCCCATTGACCTCATCAGAGAATGCTTGATTGGGGGGGGGGGGGTTAGAAGAGGGCAGGAGCACATAACCTCTTCCCCCTTCTGACCCCAAATGTATGGCTCTAAGTCATGGCCATTCATTTATCCATGCAGCTGGGCATTTCATCCCACACAAATTCACCAAGTGTCTCACAATGTTCCAGGCCCTGGGGATATAGCTCTGAAGTCAGATGGCCCCAGTTTCAAAAGAGCTTTTGGCATTTAATACCTGTGTGAGCTCAGGAGAGTTTCAGGGAAACTAAAACTGTTTCCCTAAAAAAGTGTTGGGGATGGGGGAGATGGAGAGTCTACCTACCTTCTAAGACTCTTTCTTGGGTGGATGCCGATCAAAGTTGGATACACTGGGTAAGAACAATAATGACATGGTAATTTCGATGAACAATATTAACTCTGAATGCAGACTTGGGGAAGCCACAGTTGGTCATCTCAGCATTTCCCAAAAGGTGATTCCCAGAACTCTGGGCACTTCTCCAGAAAAGAGGGGCCCAAGGCTCGAGGACGTCACAGAGAGCCACCAACCCAAACCTCCTAAGGAGATTCCCAATATGAGCCCCACTGTGGCCTCCATTAGGAGAAGAGAAGCAACTTGCCCAGCGCACCAGCAAGGAGTAGCAGGTCCAATGAGTGAACCAAAATAGTGGACAGAGTCCCCCTCTACCAGGACGGGAGAGCCTGGTGCCCAGGAGCAAGGGCACAGGATAGACCTAGGCAAGTGGCTTGACCTTCGGAGGTGCACCTGACCTCTCCGTCCAGTGAGGATGAAAATACGAGTGCATATCTCACGGGGTCGTGGAGAGGGTTGGGGGAGGCCACTTGTAAGGAAACAGCTTGGTGTCCCGCACAGAGGAGGCACTTGAGTGTGGCCGTTATGCTTCACCCAACGCCGTCTTCATGGCAACCTTGCCAGGGACGAGACCTGCCATCGGGTGGACGAAAGCCCCGGAGAAGGAGACCCGCGTGCCCAGAGCCACACAGCACATCAGTGGCACAGCCGGCACTCAGACCCACTTTAGCAGGCTCCCCACTCTCCAATTGCCTGTGTCCAAACCGTGCCCTCCTCCACACAGCACACTCTAGGCACCCATCTGCTACTTCCCAGCTTCCTCTTCCTGATAACACAATAATTACAATATTCACCTTGGCAGAGTGAAGTGACACCACCCACGCACAGTCTCACAGCTGCTGCTGCTGCTAGCAGTACCAGAATTCAAAACCCTTACCTCCTTCCCACCTCCTCCATTCTCTTTATTATTACTAGTAAGAATGGACAGCATTGTGTTTATTAGTAGCAGTAGGTGCCAAGACATATTGAGGACCTACTATGTGCTGAGGCCTGAGCCTGAAAGATTTTAATATGGAGCCTGGTGGGTTAGAGGTCAGGACTGCTGAGCGCAGTCCGCAGGGTTCAAATCCCCCTTTGGCCGTTTACCTTCTCTGTGACCTGGAGGAAACGATTCTGTGCCTTGGTTTCCCCATCTGTAAAGTGAGGGTGATAGTAGTGTTTGCTTCAAGGAGCTGTTTAAGGGCTAAACCCCGAGAGATGCGTGAAGCACTGAGAACAGCCTGTGTGTGGTAACTGTTATTAGTCCCACATTACAAACTAGGAAAAAGAATCAGAGAGGTTAGGTAACCTGCCTGAAGCCTCACAGCAGAGATCGGAAGGGATCCAAAATCCTTGGGTTATAATTGCCTCCCTTCTTGTGCCAGGATCCCCTACAAACCTTCTCCCAAATGGGGTCCATGCATAGCAATAATAATAATAATATCATATTTCATGGATTCTAGGACTTAGATATGCTGGGCCTTTTCCCACCCCTCAGTCAGAGTTCCTGTAAATGACAGCGTCACAGTGGCATTGATGACAGTGAGCTGATGGAAACGCCTAGGAGCTAGATAGTGGTAGTTACTTGCACAGCTCAATGCCACGAACTGTGAGCTTTAAAATGGTTTAAATGGCAGATTTAAGTTTTCAGCCTCAGTACGGAACACAATTTAAAGCGTCGATGGGGAAATACGGTAATCACAGGCCCGCGAGGCTGCTCGGACGCAGACAGAGGGCAGCAGACCCAGTTCAGCCCGGGAAGGGGTGAGTGGCCTCCTGGGCGCCCCTCAGCATCCGACCTCGGACGCCGGGGTCTGACCCGCCCGCGTTTGCCCCGCAGGGACTGGGACGGTCGGCGTGCTGGCGCCCCGGGAGGTGAGCGGCCTCCTGGGCGACACGGTGGAGCTGTCCTGCAAACTGCCGCCGCTGGAGCAGGAGGTGCACGTGACGCAGGTGACGTGGACGCGGCAGGACGCGGCGGGGAACGAGCTCAACGTGGCGGTCTTCCACCCCATACAGGGCGCCAGCTTCCCCGAGCCCGGCCGGCTGGAATTTGTGGCCGCCACGCCGGGCTTGGAGCTGCGGGACGGATCGCTGGCCCTGCGGGGGTTGCGCGCCCAAGATGAAGCCAACTACACCTGCCGCTTCGCCACGTTCCCCGAGGGCAGCAGGAGCGCACGCACTTGGCTCCGCGTGCTCGGTGAGGGGGGGGGCGGGAGGCGGGGAGGGGCGGGGGGGGGGGAGGCTGGGGTGTGGCGCAAGGATGGAGCGCCGAGATTTTGTGGGGACCAAAGGAGGAGATGGGGCAATGATGGGGAGGTAGAGATGTGGGATCCTGGAGAGTAAGGTTAAGCTCTTGCAGACTGAGGGCAGAGCATGGGGGTGGTGGATAAGAAGGGGGGACAAGTAGAGTCCTGGCAGGGGCTGGGAAGCCTGGAGGCCAGGGTTTGCCTCCCAGTTGGCTACCACCAGCTTGGCAAACGCCTTCATCTCAGACTCTCCTTTCCTCACCTGTAAGGTATGGTTAGTTACAAGTGTGCTGTCCTCAGAAAGCTGTCCCTGGGGTCTCTGGAGTTTATCCAACTGAACCTTAGAACGGAGGCCCCTGTGAGCTCCTGATGGCTGTCAGTCATTGCTACTCCCTTTGGTGAGGAAGGGAGAGTTGAAATACACAGACAGGAAGGAGGGCCATTCTGACACCCAGGAGAAGAGGCTTTCCCCACCATGGACCCAGATGCCCCCAGGCATTGTCATCGATTCAAGGTTCCTGTTCCCCAGCAGAACATTTCCTCTTTGAAACTGAGGAAGTCCCTGGCCTCTGGGAAGGAGAGATCATCCTGAGGATTAGTAAGAGCTGATAAGTACTTAGAGGATTAGTAATAGAGGATTAGTAAGAGCTGATGCGTACTTACAGGGAGTTACCTGTGCTGGGAAGGGATCCAGGCCCTTACAAGATGCCTCCTGCACCGTTAAGTCCTTGAAGCGGTGCCCATAGCGCCCAGCCAAAGGCAGCACTTTCAGCAAATCTGGGACTTCAGGTCTTCGGGTTGAGAGTAACCCAGAACCAGTGAGCATCTGGGGCCAGGGCTAGGGGCCCAGCTCCCAGCATCTAGCGGCTGCTTGCCAGGCCATGTCCCCCGCTCCCCAGCAAAGTCCCCGCTAACAGGAAACTCAGTACAGCATCCTTGGAATCCAGCCCAGGCTGCCATGAACCTGGGGAGGTCATGGTAATAGGAGACCTTGGTGGGGCTCAGAACACCAGCATGCTGGTACCTTAGTAACAACTGGGAAATATCAAGCAGCCCATGAAGAAAAAAGTTAATCTACCTCCTTAACTTTGGAGAGCTTCCCTGGGATTGTAGGCCACATTCTGTAGCATCTACTGTGATCCCTTAGGTGAATCAGAGGCAACTGGAGACACAGCTTTTCATGTCTGCAATGAATCCCTCCCCAGCTCCACGCCAAAGTAGATAGACCCAGACCAATCTTCCTCTACTCTATGTTAATCAGAAAGAAAGGTGTCAAGTCGCAGCAGCCCCTAAACCTTGCTTACGTCTTTTATTTTATTTTTGTAAAAGATAATGAGACCCAAAGAAAGGGAAGGGTGAAATTTCATGCTATGCTTTCACATTCATCAGTGAGGCAGGGCTGGGAGGGGGCCTCCCCTCCAGGAAATCAAGTTCTCTGCTGCCTCCTCGCTGGTACCCTGGGAGTGAGGAGTGTTCCAATTGTGGATAAACTTGAAGGGCATTTTGCAAATTATAAAATAATGCATTTTTGAAAAGCACATTTGGTTGTAGTTTTAAGACAGAGTTCAGCTGTGAAATCCATCAGACGTGCCAAGTGAAGCACAAATTGGGAAAAGCAAAATAAATCGAACTTGAGCCCAAGCGATAGAGGGAATTTGCTTGAACAGAAGTGGACAACTAGATTGTCTAGTAGATTATTCCCAGCACCTGTGATTTCCTTTTCTCTTCATTAGCCAGAGATGACTAATTTAAATTTAGAAGCTGATTTTAACTTAAAATTTCCATGAATAAACTATTCATTGCAGATGCCTATTATACTACGTAACCATTGTTTTGGAAATTTTGTGTAAAATTAAAACTATCAGTATTTTACCAAAAAAAAAAAAAAAAAAAGACAAAAACCTACAACCAGTGAGTCAAATTTAAGAGAAATCTCCAGTCCATAGTAACACTACAGGAACAAGTAATAATGAGGAATGAATGAAGCGAAGCCCCAGGTTTGGGAATTACCAGAATAATGAAGAGATGGTCACACGAGGGGTTTGGAGTGGAAGCCCAGCTCTGTCCTGTAGAACTGTGTGACCTCAAGCCTGTCTTCCCTTCTCAACCTCCACACAACTGCTCAGCCCTCCCCTCCTCCATGAAGCCCTCCTTCACCACTCCCCCAACATTGAGACACCCTTTCTGGGCGCCCCCATCCCAGCTTTGCCCATTCTGGGTTGCCACTCTCTGGGGAAGTCTGTCTTCCCATTGGACTGTATACCTGCTAAAAGCAGGGCTGGGGGCTGCCTTGGGCATTGCTGGGTCCCCAACATCACCCACCCTCCAGCCAGGCACTGTATTCCATTCCCAATAATAATAGCAGCATTTCCTGAGCATGTATTATGCACCAGGTACCATCTTGGGAGCTTTACCTGCATGTTCTCATTGCCTGTGATCCTGTCCTTATCTCCCATTGACAAAGAAACTGAGCACAGACATGCCCATAGCCACCCAACAGCCTGGGGATGGAGCTAGGATTTGAACCCAGACCTCCAGTGCACTCACCTAGCTGCCCCCCTCCGCTGGTCCTCCGCTGGTGTGCTGTTTGCTGAAAGACCGCAGGCGAGGACTGACCAGTCCTTTTTGCTCTTGTCCGCAGCCCAGCCGGAGAACAAGGCCGAGGCTGAGGAGGTCCCGCTCAGACCACTCGGCCCAGAGCCTGTGCCTGTGGCCCGCTGCGTCTCCAGTGAGGGCCGCCCGCCCGCCGAGCTCTCCTGGTCACACCTGGATGGGAAGACCAATGAGAGCCTGGTGCCAGGACAGCAGCCTGGCACATACACCGTCACCAGCTTCTTAATCGCAATACCCTCAAGCCAAACAGATGGCAAGCCTGTCACCTGCAGAGTGGAGCATGAGAGCTTCAAGGAGCCCGTCCTGCTGTCCGTGACTCTCGATGTGCCTTGTGAGTGCACCCAGATGTGAGCAAGGACAAGGACCACTGTTCTGCTGTCTCCACCCCCACCCCCACATTGTCTACTGGGGACTTTGAAAATCTTCCCTGTCGATCATATTTGGGGTGGATAAATAGCAGCGGAGGCAGGGTCATCCAGGATTCTTCCCAGCAGGACTTGTCAGAGCCTTGAATGTGCTCCTGTATGTGATCGGTGTCCAAGAGGCCTCTTCTCCCAGGACACCCATGCCATGCCAGGACTTGGCTACCCAGGAAAATGACTAGAGAGAAGCAGATCCCCAAAAGCCTTCTCAGCACCCCGCTACCTCCCACCCTGCCGAGGACTTCTGGCCTTCTCTGCTCTGAAGGAATCCATTACCCAAGACTCCTCACGGCCCTCTGTGTCTTGGGCTGTTCCTGAAACCCACTGAAGCCTTTTCTTGTTATGACATGCTCCCACATATCTTAAGGCCCCTCTGAAGGGTCCCTGTCTTTGAGCCTGTGTGTCTGTTTCCCTCAGACCCCCCAGAGGTCTCCATCTCCGGCTTTGATGACAACTGGTACCTCGGCCGCAGGGAGGTTGCTCTGAGCTGTGACGTCCGCAGCAAACCGGATCCCACGGGCTATGACTGGAGCACGTGAGTCCTGGGCCGACCTGAGCCCCTGGGTCCTGGGTCTGAGGGAGTCAGGTCCTGAGTCTGAGGAAGGAGGGGCTGGGGGCAGGACTCCTGGGTCTGAGGGAGGAGAGGGCTGGGGGCCTGGATTCCTGAGTCTGAGGGAGGAGGGGCGGGGGCCTGAACCACTGAGTCTCAGGGAGGAGACTGGTACAAGAAAGTGAAAAGAGAGAAGTGGAGTCTAGGCCACAGTAGGATTTCTGTCTCGTATGCACAGTTTATGAGGCGATTTAGGGCAGGTTCACCATTATACCTGCTCTTTTCGGCTGTCTGCTGTGTGCCAGTGGTCACATGTGACCACTGTGACCCACAGTGTGACCCATGTGACCCCCACACCCCAGGCACAGGCAGCACCGTCACCGTTCCCCAGGTTAAAGATGAGTCGGGCCCCAGTAGGTGCCGTCACCTGCCTGGGTCCCAGGGCCACAAGGGTGCAGAAGTGGCTCCACACTGATCCTCCTAACATCTGGGTTTGGCCACCTCTGCGGTCGCCTCATGTAACCCACCCAGTCGCTTCTGGTGGAGTGGGTGCCATCCCCACTGTCTCGATGAGGAAACGCAGAGCACTCCGATTCCCTCAAGTTCGGACCAAGACTAGGATGCAGAGCAGGGAAAGAAAAAGACAAAGGGATCGATTGTTTTACAAGCTCCTTATTGGGCCCTTGTTCTTATTCTAAATAACTTACGGCCATTGTAGAAACTTCAGACAATCCAGTTAGGAGAAAAAGAAGATCTGTAGGCAAGTGTCCAGAAATATACACCACTACCCTTTGTTACACAGCCCTCCTGCCTTCTGTTCTCTGCCTTTCTCAGCAAAAACCGTGCCACGGGCACCTTTTTGAAACTTTCCCTGTGTCTCATCGCCTTCCCGCGTGACCCCATGTAGATCCCCGTCACCATGTCCCCCAGCGTTTCATCAGGCCAATCTGTAGACGTTCGGAAAAGACGTATGACTTTCCCAACAAGCACTCAGGAACCCACCCGGTGCATTCTCCTGCTTTGCCCAATCACGTCCATCAGTCTGTCTCCTCTCCCCATCCATCCGTCTTCTACCTGTTAGGCATGTCAGAGCCCCCACAGCGCCCTTTTCAGTGCTGCTGGGACCCCGTTCCATCCAGGGCACAGGCCATCAATTATTTAACCAACCCTGGACGGGGCTCACATCCCAGCTTGCAACCCTGCAGATGCCACGGGAGTGCCCATCCCCCACCAGCCCACCTCTGTGGATAGCCACTGCTACGTCTCTACGGTCAGTCAAGGGAATCATGGTCAAAGGTTTTCCAGTGGTGAAGGCAGACGCCTCTCCCATCCTGCTTCAAAGCACCGTGATCCAGGCCCGTGAGCCATGGGGCTGGGCTTCCGTCCAATCTATGCCGGATGCCCAGAAACCCATGCTTGCGTCTTCTCTGTCCACTAAACTGAAGCGTGTTGATTGCTTGCTCTGTGCCAGACCATATGGGCCAGCGTGTCTTGGTAAATGAAACAGGCCAAATTCTCTCGCCTCCTGGTGCTTCCAGTCTAGTAGGGGAGGAAAACAATAGACAAAATAATGCTGTGAAGTTGGTAGTGCATCAGATGGGGATAAAGCCTGAGTTAGAGATAAAGCAGAGGTGGGGGGGGGCATTGCACTTGAAATCAAGGTGGGGGCAAGAAAGGTAGGTCTTGCTAGGGTGACGTCTGAACAGAGGACTGAAGGAAAGGAGGATGAGCTGGGCACATACCCAGAAGAGCATTCCAGGCAGAGGGAACAGCGTGCAAAGACCCTGAGGTGGGGGTATTCAAAGACCACAAGGAGGCCACCGTGGACATAGAGCAGAGGGGAGAGTCACAGACAGTGTGGTCGGTGGTATCTGCAGTCAGCCTGTGGGGTCTGTGGCTGTGTGGACACTTTGGGTTTATGCTGAGTGAGGTGGGAGCCACAGGAGGGCTCTGAACAGTAAGGGAGGGGAACAAGTTCGTTCTAACCAGATCTCTCCAGCTGCTGCATGTGGGGCAGAGTGGGGTGGGCATGGGGTGGAGGCAGGGAGTCCTGGGAGAAGGTGGCCGCGGCAGCCCAGGAGCAGGGAGTTCAGCCTGGGGTGGTGGCCAAAGAGGCCTGTGGCGTGGTCAGAGTCTGGTGAGGTGTTTCAGATGGGGCGGAAGGCACCTGCTGCTAGGAGGGATGTGGGTATGAGAGGAAGAGTCGGGAGATTCCAGGGTTGCTCTCAACTGAGATCAGAGACGTCATGAATATGCAGTGAGAGCTCACACCTGCCGCTTCCTCCCGCCTCGGGTCTCTCCCAGGACCAACGGGACCCTGCCGCCCTCTGCTGTGGCCCAGGGCTCACAGCTCCTGATCCAGACCGTGGATGAGTCCATCAACACGACTTTCATCTGCCAAGTCACCAATGCCCTAGGGACTGGCCAGGCAGAACTGCCCATCCTGGTCAGAGGTGAGGAGCCCCTTGGATGGCAAGAATAGAGGGACCAAAGGCGGAGGTCACAGCAGGATCCTCTCTGACGGAGGAGTTTGGCGGTGGTTCCTGGTTAAGGGAATCGTCAGATGCAAGAAATCTTTCTGATTCCCATCCTTCCCCTAACACCCCTCATGAAAGGACCAAGGGAGTCAGCTTTAGTCTCATTAACTTACCATCTGTACCACTGGAACCACTGTGCAGCCTCCCGGATACACCCCATCTGCAAACCCAGGCTTGGGTAGCTGTGTGAGGCTTGTCCCCAGGACTCAGAAAGGCTTTTCCAAGCATGTGAAGCAGGAGTCTCTATCAGTTGCAAGTGATAGAAGCACAACTCTAAATAGCCTAAGCAAAAATGGGACTTTACTGAAAATGCACCTTCAGGTATGGTTGGATCCAGATGCTCCAACTGTAAAACCCAGGAACTTTCCTTTACCTCTCTTGTCTCTGCTTTTCTCTGTGTTCTCAGGGACATGAGATATTCCTCAGCAGCTACAGCCGCCTGTCTCCCCTGTCTAGTAGTCCCAGTTGAAAGAATACACCACTTTCAGTAGCTCTAGCCAAAGTCCCAGGGTTGACTGTCGTTGGCTTAGCTGGGGTCCCAGCAGCCCCGTGAATCTATCCCAACAGCCAAGGAGAATGGAATGCTCTGATCAGCCAGGCCTGGGTCAAAGTCCTGTCCTAGGAACCAGGGGGTGGAGTCAAGTCCACCTGAGACATGACCGGGAGAAGCCAGGCGGTAGCTTCCCTAAAGGACAAGGAATCATGTTTTAGGGGCACGTGAAGACCCCAGGAGCCCCTGAACTTAACCCTGCTTACTTCTTCTCTTCCAGAAGGACCTCCCAACCAGGCGCCACAACAAGGCTTGTCCCCTCTGAGCATCGCTTTGCTGACAGTGGGAGTCCTAGTCGTTCTGGCCCTGCTGGCCTTCCTGATTCGTCTCTGCCTGTCCAGACGCTCCCGTGAGTCCCTCCTCTTTGGCATATCTCCTGCCTGTCAGCTTAGAATGAGCATCCCCACAGCTGCCATGCTCGGCCACCTACTATGATCTAGACTCATCCCCGAGTACGGCAGCCTCAGACTGAACCCTCAGTACCATGAGTTTCCCGTATCCCAGCTGAAGGCCTCCTCCTCCAGAAAGCCCTCCCTGATCTCCCAGAGTGAGCCAAACACCTGCTCTGGACCTCCCCCCGCCAGCCCCCACCCAAGGCCTTGCCCCCTCGGGAACGCGCCACTGTGTGGGGACTCATCTATCTCTACAGCGAACTATGATCCCCAGGAGGGCAGAGCTAGAACTGTCATGGCCACAGCTGTGTCCCCAGCCCTGCCTGCCCCTGCACCAGGCACACAAGAGGCACTTGAGGAAGGGTTTGCCAAGCATGGCATCTCCGGAACCAGACTGCCTGTGTCTGCGCCCTCAGTCTACTGCTTTTTTTTTTTTTAGTATTTTATTTATTTGACAGAGAGAAATCACAACTAGGCAGAGAGGCAGGAGGAAGCAGGCTCCCTGCAGATCATGACCTGAGCCGAAGGCAGAGACCCTAACCCACTGAGCCACCAGGCGTCCCCAGTCTACTGCTTTATTCTTTGTGTCATCAAGGGCCAATGACCTACTCTCTGGGATTCAGGTTCCTCCTCCATGGGAGTAACCACCCCTGATCATACGGGTGAAGCACTCAGGGCAGCATTTTGGCACATCGTTAGCAACACGCCGGGTGCATGCAGGCTCTGAGTCCGGTTGTCGCCAGTATCAGCGGTTAATCCAAGCTCCATGAGAGTAGGGATTGGGGCTGTTTTGCTCACGGCTGTATCTCTGGCACCTAGAAGGCCCCTGGCGCAAAGTAGACATTTCTTATTTGCTGAATAAATCCCTGTGTGATGGTTGAGGAAACTGAGGCACAAAGCGTCAATTGGCTTAGGTCACACAACTCCTAAAGGGCAGAACTAGAATGTGAAACCTTCTCTCAGGTTCCAGAACTCATGGCAAATAAATATTTATTTATGCTTAATAACTGCTGGGTTATTATTAATAGCTGGATAGCTGGGTGGGGCACATACCCCAGTCCTGTTTTACGCCTAACCACTGCGGGGAGTGGCTTCCCCACGCCAGCAGCAGAGCTGGGGCTGAGAACGCAAGGGGCTCCACCACCCACATGCGTCCTCTCGCCATGCTGTCCAGTCCTGTCATTCATTCCCGAAACTTCTCCTTCTCTTTCCCTAGGTCGGGACCAACACCGCTCCTCGGCGAATGGCGTGAGTGTAGTGGTGGGGCTGAGGAGGGTGTGGGGCTCTGCATGAACCACGGACTAATCCCGTGGACATTCCTAAGGAGGGGACAGGCATCTCTGGGGACCTGTAGCATTTAACCAAACGCCAACATGGTGTCAGGAGCCAGGTCCTGGATTTTCTCTCCAGATGCCTCCAGCCGTGGTTCCCAATCCCTCCTGCCGGGCAGACTCCCCTGAAAAGTTTGCTTAAAATGCAGGTTCCCGGGCCCTGCCCCCTGAGCATCTGGTCTGGTGGGTGTGCTGGGGCCTGAGGATCTGCATTTCCGTAGGTGCCCCTTCCCTCCCCACTCATGACCACACCTTAAGAACTGCCCCGCCCTTTTGGCTAAGCTCAACTGAGGAAGCACCGCCCTGAGTTCCAGGGAGAGGGGAGGGAACAGGCCCACAGCTCTTTGCACACTGGGTTCCAGTGGGCAGATTCTGTTTGGAAGGGCCCTGAGGCTAACGTTTTAATATCTGCCTTCTAGCATGTCTCCTATGCGGTTGTAGACGTCAGTGTAGGATCCACCTAAAGAGAACACAAAGTGACAGCATCAGGACTGCTGGAGAGAAGAGACTGGGCCCGGCGAAGGCATGGACCTTGCAGCTGGACCCTGGTCCCAAGGGATGAGGCTCCTTCTAAAGAGACGGGCCACCCTTCTCATGCCAGACCTCAAGAATGTCACGTCCGCCCTGCACTGCAGTGGTAGGTGCAAGTTCAAGTGCCCCCACGATCCCTCTCAGGTGCCGTCATTCACTGGAAGGAATCACAGCACTCAGGAAAGCCGGTGCACTTACGGTTACAGTTTATTACAATGAAGGAATGAGGTTAGCAGTCACGTGAGAAGCCGCATAGGGCACTATCCGGGAGAGACCCTACACCAGCTCTCAGCTGCACGGACAGCACTGAATTCTCCCAGCAATGATGTGTGACAACACACAGAGTCTCACCAACCAAAGACGCTCACCTGAGCCTCGTTTTCCAGGGTTTTTATCCGGGGTACATCATTGCAGATGTGGCTGACCAGCCATGGAGCTGACCTTAGTCTCCAGCACCTCCGCAGGTCAGGGCCCCACTATGAATCACACTGTTAGCTTAGACTCTCTGGTGCTGCCCACAGCCCCAGGCAGAATAAGACTCCTATCAGCCAAAACACTCCCGAGGGCTTAGGGCCCTGGAGCCAGGGGCAAAGGGCCAATCTCTCTTTGGGCAAGATTAACCCTTTCCTGCTTCATGGAGCCACACAGACTATTCCAACTGCCAGATAATTTTTATAAGAATTTGACCTCTGGCCTTGAGCTTCTAAATCTCTGTATTCATGGCATCCCTTGGTTACAAGAAAGAACTGCCAACCTTCGTCCAGAAGAGAACCCAAGTCTGGAGTTCAGCTGCTTAGCGCTGTTCGAGGATCAGGAACAATGGCAGACATGAACTTGAAGGATAAGAGATCCTAGCACCTTCTGCCAAGACTCAGGCCATGGGAGATCATCTGTAGCCAGCATGCTGGGCTGGACAGGAACCCAGGGAACATGAGCTAGTCATCCACCAAGGAAAGCAAAGTGTGAAAAACAAGAAGGAAGAGGTCCTGGGGGAGCAGAAGCTACAGCTGTTCAAGACACAAGACAGCCCTCAGACCAGGAAGGATACAGCCCAAGGTCCCGGAGGCAACAGATGCAACAGGCCTGTTTCCTATTTTATAACAGATGCTGATCTCAGGAGCAGGATCCAGAATTCCTCTTACAGTGAGACCTGTCTGTTGGGGAAGTACTTGGCAGGATGTAAGGCCGTGGGCCAGGGTGCTAAACCAGAGAGTGAGGCATGAGCTTCTGTGCAAGAGAAAACAAGTTCTTAGGGTCTTCTCTGGATGGAGAGGAGAGTGTGAATAGAGAAGAATGGGCGGAGTGAGGGGCAAGGGCGTGGCAAGGCCCATAGGGCTCCACAGTGTCAGGGAGACATTGTTGCTACATAAACCCCTGTCCATCCCCAGCCCCAATATTAAAGTTAATTTATTACATCTGGAGTGGCTGTGTGCAAGGGAGGTCTTTTTGTAGGAATTGGGGAGGAGCTGCATTTTGTGTGGACTTTCAGCATGTGGGACAGAACCAGAGGTGTGGGAGCAAGATCCTGAATCAAGAAAGTGTCTGGGTGACTCAGTCGGTTAAGCATCTGACTCGATCTCTGCTCAGGTCTTGATCTCAGGATCATGAGTTCAAGCCCCATGCTGGGCTCCACGGTGGGCATGGAGTCCACTTAGAAAAAGGCAAAAAAAAAAAAAAAAAAATACACTACAGGGACATGAGCCCCCAGGATTCTCAGACACCCTGGGGAAAGTTCTTATTTATCTCTCTCTCTCTTTAATATTTTTAACTAGGTCCTATGTAAACACCCCAAATCAAAAGTTATAAAAAGCAAGGGGGTGTCTACTTTGAGTTAATTTGCACATTGAGAATAAGGTGAGGGTCCAACTTCACGCTTTTGCTTACAGATATCCAGTTTTGCACAACCTTGTGACTAAGATTAACACCACAAAACTATACACTTAAAAATGCCAAAAATGGTCAATTTTGTCATCTCTATTTTCCCACGATTTTTAAAAGTTGATAATGTAATATACCAAAAACCACCGAATAGTACATTTTATTTTTTTAAGAATTTATTTATTGGGTGCCTGGGTGGCTCAGTAGGTTAAGCCTCTGCCTTCGGCTCAGGTCATGATCTCAGGGTCCTGGGATCGAGTCCCGCATCGGGCTCTCTGCTCGGCGGGGAGCCTGCTTCCTCCTCTCTCTCTCTCCACCTGCCTCTCTGCCTATTTGTGATCTCTCTCTCTGTCAAATAAATAAATAAGATCTTTTTAAAAAAAAAAAAAGAATTCATTTATTTATTTGATGGAGAGCACAAGCGGGGAAAGCGGCAGAGGAAGAGGGGGAAGCAAGCTGGGGGCTCAGTCCCAGGACCCTGAGATCATGACCCCAGCCGAAGGCAGAGGCTTTAACTGACTGAGCCACCCAGGCGCCCTCTGAATAGTACATTTTAGATGGGGGAACTGTATCACCACAAGCATAGTGGCTTCAAACACAAAATTCTCTTACAGCTCTGGAATCGGAAGTCCAGAGTCTCCTGGGGCTAGAATCAAGGTGTCGGCTGGGACTGGTTCCTCTGGAGGCCTCAGGGGAGAACCCATTTCCTGCCTTTCCGGCTTCTAGAGGTGCGGCCAGCACTGCTTGGCATACAGCCCATCACGTGGCCTTTTCTCCTCCTGCTCCCTCCTCCCTCCTCCCTCCTGTGGCCTTCTCACCTCCCTCTTCCCTTTAAAGATCCGTGCGATTACACCGGGCCCCCTGGGGTCATCTAGAATCTAAGTTCCCCATCTCAAGGTCCTCGACTTAATCACACCTGCAAAGTCCTTTTGCCATATAAGAGAACATATCTTATCTACCACTCCCACTAGAACAACCATGGCATTGCTTGTCGGGTAAGGTTATTAATGCACAGAGAACAAATAGGTATTGTTTTTTTCCATAGTAGGTAGTGTCTTAGACACACCATTCTGTACCTTACTTGTATTAGTAGGGTTTCTGGAAATTCTGATGGAATGTCTTCAGTTTTTTTTTACAAAAAGCCACATAGTGGGGCACCTGGGTGGCTCAGTCAGTTAAGCATCTGCCTTCAGCTCAGGTCATGATCCCGGAGTCCTGGAATGGAGCCCCATGTCAGACTCCCTGCTCAGAGACGAGTCTGCTTCTCCCTCTCCCTCTGCCCCTCCCCCACCACTTGTGTGCTCTCTCCCTCTCTCCCAAATAAAATCCTTTTTTTTTTAAGCCCCATAGTTGGACGCCTGGGTGGGTCAGTTGGTTAAGTGTCGGCCTTCAGCTCAGGTCACAATCCTGGGGTCCTGGGATCGAGTCCCACATGGGGCTCCTTGCTCAGCAGGGAGCCTAGTTCTCCCTTTCCTGTTCCCCCTGCTTGTGAGTGTGTGCTCTCTCTCTGTGTCATATAAATAAAATATTTTTTTAATGTAAACCACATAGTAAGTACCCCACAGGAGGATATCTGGAACTTTTTTCAACCAAGACCTTACTGGACAGATGTTTGTAGTATTTCTGCCCCTTTACCATTACAGTGATGTGGTGGGTGGCCTTGTGCCCTGTCACCCCCCACCCCCAGCTCTTGTTGACACCTGAGTGTAGGACACACTCCTGGAGGTGAAATTCCTAGTCAGAGAGTATGTGCCCCTATTGCTGCGATAGATACTGACAAACGGTCCTCCACAGAAGTCTCTGTTCCCAGCAGTGATGGACGCAACTGCTTGTGTCGATGGGGGAAGCATCTGTGGGTTCCACAAAAGCCAGGAGTCGAGAGTGGACCCTGTATTTCAGTGTAGGAATTGTATAAACTCCACATACGACTGAGAGAACCATGATCATCCATTCTGGACAAGGAAGGGGAGGGGGTCTGATGGACTAAAACAGCCCCCAGCCCTCCCTCTGCGAGGAGAGAGAAGTGGGGCAATGTCATTTATATCAGGTTTGAAAAACTGCAGAGCCAATGCCATAGATTATATGGGGAGGCATCTGGATGTGATCATAGTATGAAAACACAGGAGAGGGGTGCCTGGGTGGCTCAGTAGGTTAAGCCTCTGCCTTCAGCTCAGGTCATGATCCCAGGGTCCTGGGATCGAGCCCCACATTGGGCTCTCTGCTCAGCAGGGAGCCTGCTTCATGCCCCCCACCATCTGCCTGCCTCTCTGTCTACTTGTGATCTCTCTCTCTGTCAAATAAATAAATAAAATCTTTAAAGAGAGAGAGAGAAGCCTCAGCACCTAGAAAATGCAGGATAACTGGCTTTGCTTTATAGGCTGCCTAGCCCTGCTTACAGAGCCTTTGCTCCAGGTGGTTAGTGGTGATAATGTATCAAGAGTCCCTCTGACTCCTAAACTCCCCTTTCTGCCCAGCCAAATTCCTACCAGAATGAGGCTGGTTTGTGCAATTTTGTTGCAGCCCAGACTTGGAGCTATCTCCCCTAGGTGGCTCCACTTGGAGACAATGGCTGGGTTTGCAACAATCTCTCTCTCCAGCAGATGGACAGAGAAACTTACAAAACTGCAGCCAGAAGGACCTAGGGAAAATCCCTGTGAACACCGCAGTAAACATCGTACAAAACCTTTCAGGCATTAGGGACCTTTCAGGAGTTGGGGGATCAGTAATTCCTCCAGAAAAAATGCGCTTCCCTTGAACAGGGTTACAGAGGGGCAGGGAGAATTCAGGAGGTAGCTCAAGTCCAAAGACAAGGTCAACACCACCACCATGAGACAGCTGTTGCCTGCTTGCCAAGCCTCCTGCATGAGCATCTCCTTACCCCTCCCAGCAGCCCTGTGAGGTGGCGATGCTTGTCCCCATTCTCCAGAGGAGGAAGCCAAGCTCAGACAGGTGACGTCATTTGCTACCAAGTCAAGATTTCTCTCTCACTCCAACCTGGGGACCCTGGTAGATGCCACCACCTCTGGCAATCTGGTGACATACACAGGCAAACTGCTATCCCAACCTAGTGCTCTTCCCACAGAACCCGAAACATTGCCCGGCGCTGCCCCCTTCTGATCCATAGACAAGCACTGTCCAACAGAAATTTCCATGATGGTGATGAAAATGCTCTGTAGCTGTGCTATCAAATGTGATAGCCACTGGTCCCGTGGGATAACTGATCACTTGAAAGTGACTAGGCCGAGAAACTGATTTTGAAGGCAGTGAATTTTAATTGATTTAAGGGTCTATTTCAGTCACCTGAGGTGACTACTGACTATAGTATCAGCACAACCCTGGACCCTCCATCACCTAGACCCTGTCCCAAGAGAGCTCAAAGTTCCAATCAATCCCTCCTTCTTCTCCAACCTCACCCCCTCCTGCTCAGCCCGTTCAGTTAGGATTTTCAGCCTCCACACCTTGCATGTGCTATTTATGATGCCTGGTAAACCTCACACCCCTCCTGCACCCTACCATCTGTCTCATAGCCACTCCTACTCCAGGTCTCTGTTCAGATGTCTCCTCCTCCAGGAAGCCTTCCCTGCCCCTCAGGCTGAGTGAAGCACCCTTTTGGGCTCTTCCGGCCCCCTGGGCTCTTCCATCTCAGGATTGATCACTCTGGATCATCACCAGTGTCTGCACCCATCCCAGAGAAAACAGGTGAAGCCTCTGGAGCCTGTGGATAGGGGGTGCTGGGGCTCAGCTAGCCTCAGCCATGTCTGGAAGGCACCCCCCCCCAGGATCCCCACTAAGCTGACCCACTTCACACGGCCAAGGCCCAGCCCTCCAGCCCAGTCGGCGTCCACTGTGGCCCCTTGGCATCTCCACGCTCTGGAGTGAGTGTGCCCAAGGAACAAGGGCCCAAGAATGTTAGCTGTTGCTACCGTCTACCACCCTCTTTTATTTATTTATTTTTAATTAATTTATCTTTTTAATGATTTTATTTATTTATTTGACACACACAGAGAGATCACAAGTAAGCAGAGAGGCAGGCAGAGAGAGAGCAGAAAGCAGACTCCCCGCTGAGCAGAAAGCCCTATGCAGGGCTTGATCCTCAGACCCTCTACCTGGGCACTGTTAACATCTTAGTCTGGCTAATTCTGTGTAGTCAGGGGCTGCTCCGGGCACTGTAGGATATCTAGCAGCATCTCGGGCCTCTACGCACTAGATGCCGGGAGCCTTCACCCAGTTGTGACGACCAAAATTGTCTCCGGACATTACCAACTGTCACCCTGATTGAGAACCACTGCACCTGTATCTTAAGAAAAAGAAAAACAAACAAACACACGAAGGACGCCTGACTGGCTCAGTCAGAAGAGCATGAGACGGTTGGTCTCTGCAACATGAGTTTGAGCCCCACACTGGGTACAGAGCTTACTAAAAACAAATAAACTTTTAAAATTAAACTAGGCGTACCTGGGTGGCTCAGTCATTAAAGATCTGCCTTCGGTTCAGGTCATGATCGCCTTGTCCTGGAGTCGAACCCCGCGTCAGGCTCCCTGTAAAGCGGGAGTCGGCTTCTCCCTCTGCCTCTTGCCCTACTTGTGCACAAGCGCACACGCATGCATGCTCTCGCTCTCTCTCACTCGCTCAGATAAATAAATTTTTTTGAAGTTTTTTTTTAATTTTTTATTTTTTATAAACATATATTTTTATCCCCAGGGGTACAGGTCTGTGAATCGCCAGGTTTACACACTTCACAGCACTCACCAAAGCACATACCCTCCCCAATGTCCATAACCCCACCCCCTTTCTCCCAACGCCCCTCCCCCCAGCAACCCTCAGTTTGTTTTGTGAGATTAAGAGTCACTTATGGTTTGTCTCCCTCCCAATCCCATCTTGTTTCATTGATTCTTCTCCTACCCACTTAAGCCCCCATGTTGCATCACCACTTCCTCATATCAGGGAGATCATATGATAGTTGTCTTTCTCTGCTTGACTTATTTCGCTAAGCATGATATGCTCTAGTTCCATCCATGTTGTCGCAAATGGCAAGATTTCATTTCTTTTGATGGCTGCATAGTATTCCATTGTGTATATATACCACATCTTCTTTATCCATTCATCTGTTGATGGACATCTAGGTTCTTTCCATAGTTTGGCTATTGTGGACATTGCTGCTATAAACATTCGGGTGCACGTGCCCCTTTGGATCACTACGTTTGTATCTTTAGGGTAAATATCCAGTAGTGCAATTGCTGGGTCATAGGGCAGTTCTATTTTCAACATTTTGAGGAACATCCATGCTGTTTTCCAGAGAGGTTGCACCAGCTTGCATTCCCACCAACAGTGTAGGAGGGTTCCCCTTTCTCCACATCCTCGCCAGCATCTGTCATTTCCTGACTTGTTGATTTTAGCCATTCTGACTGGTGTGAGGTGATATCTCATTGTGGTTTTGATTTGTATTTCCCTGATGCCGAGTGATATGGAGCACTTTCTCATGTGTCTGTTGGCCATCTGGATGTCTTCTTTGCAGAAATGTCTGTTCATGTCCTCTGCCCATTTCTTGATTGGATTATTTGTTCTTTGGGTGTTGAGTTTGCTAAGTTCTTTATAGAGTTTGGACACTAGTCCTTTATCAGATAAATAAATTTTTTAAAAAAATTTAAAAACATAGGGGCACCTGAGTGGCTCAGTGGGTTAAAGCCTCTGCCTTCAGCTCAGGTCATGATCCCAGGATCCTGGGATCCAGCCCCGCATCAGGCTCTCTGCTCAGCATGGAACCTGCTTCCTCCTCTCTCTCTCTGCCTGCCTCTCTGCCTACTTGTGATCTCTCTGTCTGTCAAAAAAATAAATAAAATATTTTTTAAAAAATTTAAAAATATATTAAAATATTTTTAAATTAATTTAATTTAATTTAAAAACCTTATGAAAGTGATATGCCTTTTACATCTTAATAGAGCTGGGAGAATAAAATAAGTTCTCAACCCTCCCAGGCAGACTTGGTCATTAACCATCCATGTCTCCAGAGGACTCTGATCATCCCACTAACTCTGTGATTTTCATAATGTGCCACATTCCAAGCATGTCTCACTAGCAGAGTAATTCTTCAAAGTGAGAGAATGAAAACATACTTGTCTTTTTTTTCCATATTTGTCTTTTTATCATCCAGCATCTTCTACAGGGTGGGGTGGGAGGGACACACAGTAGGTTCTCAGTTAATGTTTGTTGGATGAAGAAATGAATGAAAACGTTCTCCTTTTTTTGAAGGAGTGGGGCAGAGGGAGAGAGAAACAGCCTCCCCCACTGAGCTTGGAGCCTGACTTGGGGCTGGATCTCATGACCCTGAGATCATGACCTGAGCTGAAATCAAGGGGCGGACACTTAACTCATCAAGTCACCCAGGAACCCCTGAATGAAAGTTTTCAAAACCAAAACCTCCATGAGGCAGGCCCCATTATTGTCTTCATTTTACAGCTGGGGAGACTGAGGCATAGAGTATGGTAGCACTGAGATTTGATCCCACAAACTCACAATACCAGAGTCTGGGAGCTTAACCACTTCCTCTCAAAGGAAACAAAGAGGGAGAAAAAAATCTCCTTACCTTCATTCATATGTGGGTTGCTGAAAATGAGCACGTAGACAGTAAATTAAGCTCATATTTCAGAGACATTAACAATAACAGTTATAGCTAACATTATTTGGTGCTTATTACGTGCCGACTGTATGTACAACTCATGTAATCCTCACTGCAGCTCTGTGAGGTGGATAATATTGTTGGACTCATTTTACAGATGAGGAAATTGAGGCATACAGAGTTTACAATTTGCCCTGAAAAAAAAAAATTAAAACAGGATGATGTGATCTGGGATGGGAGGTCATCAAGGAGTGACATTTGAGCAGAGGAAGTGAAGGCAGCCCTGCAGATTTCTGAGGGACAGAGTTCCAAGAAGAGGGAACAGCAAGTGCAAAGGCCCTGAGGCAAGACTAGCTAGCTTAGTGCGTTCAAAGCATACAGATAGAAAGATGCCATGGCTCTAAGGCAGCAAGCAAGTTGGGTGTTAGGAGTTGAGGTCTGAGAGGCACACGGGGGCCAGGCTTGTTGGCCGTGGAGGGATTGAAAGAAGCCACTAACGGGTTTTAAAGAGAGGATTGATCTGATTCCCAGTTTATCCTAGCCACAGTGAAATGTGAGCCAAATCTCCATTCTATCTAGAAAGAAGCTGAGGCTCGGGTGGTTGAAGGCATGCTCCGAATATCAGGCATCCAACCATGGAATCAGTGATAGGGTTGGGATTCAAGCGGAGGTCCACCTAATGAGACATGCAGCTGCCCCTGCATGCGCTGAGCAGTTCATTTACCCGTCCCTTCAGCAAGGCTCCCCCCAGCGCCTCTTCCTTAAGGCTGCCTCTGCATCTGGACTGTACTGGGCAGTGCTGGGGACACAGTGCAGACTGAGACAGCCCCGACCCTGCCTCCCGGGCTTCACGGCCCACGGTGGGGGTGGGGAGGTGGCAGAGGAACTGATATTAAGCAACAATCACATACACAAAATACATCGTTATGGGGACGCCTGGGTGGCTCAGTCGGTTAAGCGGCTGCCTTCGGCTCAGGTCATGATCCCAGGGTCCTGGGATTGAGTCCCACATCGGGCTCCTTGCTTGGCAGGGAGCCTGCTTCTCTCTCTGCCTCTGTCTGCCACTCTGCCTGCTTGTGTGTGTGCTCTCGCTCTGTCTTGCTCTCTCTCTCTCTGACAAATAAATAAATAAATAAATCTTAAAAAAAAAAAAAAAGAATACATCATTATGCACAGTGTAGGTACCATGAAGGAAAGGCACATATGGGGATGATGAAAGTGTAAGTTTGGGTAGCAGAGAGGTTGCCCTGAGAAGGTAATCCTTCAACAAAGCTTGAATGATGACTGGTAGTTCTAAGTAGAGGAGAAAGGAGCTTTGGGAGGTGTTTGGGCAGAAGGCTTGGTCTGTGCAAAGGGCCTGTGGCAGGAAGCTGTAGGGCTCATGAATTGAGCTGGCAGGAGGCCAGCATGACAGTCAGGAGAGCAGGAGGAGCATCCTGGGAGGCCAGCGCAGTGGGACGTATTCAAGCCAAGGCCCAGGCTGTAAGGACAGAAGCTCTCTGCAACTGACTCACAGGGTAGGGAGACTTGTAGGACCCCAGGATAGTCCCTGGGATGGTCAACTCTGGGAGCCCTGAGTTCACAGGTGGCTCCTCGGAGCCTAGAACAGGAACAGACATCCTCGAATAAATGAATGATTGGGGAACCCAGCAGAGCTGATGAAAATAGTTGTCAGAAAAGCAAGTGCACCCTCCTCCTCCAGAGGGCACCATCCCTCGTCTGGCTTCTGCTCAGGGTCCTCCCCCCCCCATTCTCCTTTTCATGGCCAAGGACCCCTGCCTGAACTGGGTATCAGCCTAGGCTTCTTTGCATATTCTGAATCTCCCCTTCCAAAATGCAGAGGTAGAAATAAGAGAGCTGGAGAGACAGACAGACCAAGATAGAGCTAGTTGTTCCGGGATGCCAAGGTGGCTCAGTCAGTTGAGTGTTCGACTCTTGGTTTCGGCTCAGGTCATCATCATCTCTTGATTGTGGGACTGAGCCCCACATAGGGCCTCCAGGCTCGGTGGGGAGTCTGCTTGTCCCCCATCTCTCTCTGCTCCCTGCCCAACCCCCACCCCGACCCACTCACGCTCTCTCCCACACTCTCTCTCAAGTAAATGAACAAATAAATCTTTAAAAATAATAATAATTATAATCTGGTTGGTCCAACCTGGCCTGTGGTTTCCTTCGCCATGAGTGAAGGGTCCACCCCTTGTCCAAGGGGTTAGGATCAAGTAGGACCAACAAGACGGGGAGCCAGATGCCGGGGACCCAGGGCAGGGAAGATAAGCAAGAAGTCAACACCTGCTCTCCAAGTAATAATAGTAACGTACGTTTCTATTATGGTTTTGTTCACCACCGAGCCCCAGTGCAGAGAAGTGCTTAGCATACAGCAGGTCCTCCAAAAATACTTGTGACTCCGTCTCCCATCTGTGAGCACTTCCGGTATGCCAGGCACCTCCAAGCCAAGTCCTTTGCTGACCTCACTACATCTCATTCCCACAAGAACTTGGCAGGCCCCGAATGATCCCCATTTTACAGAGGGGCAAACAGAGACCCCGAGGGCCCACCAGCACGCGGCTGGGGAAGGCAGGAACCAAGGGCCCTGCCAGGTCTGGGTCCGTGTCCCTGTGTCACCTGGCCTTTTTCCCAGCCCCAGTAGAATCCACTCCCTCATGAGAAATGCCTTGGCGTCCAGACAGCTGAACACAGGGGACAGGGAAGCAGCGTGATTCAGCAAAAGGAACAGCAAAGAAGAAGGTGGAGGCGATGAGGCATGGGGTTGGGCATGTCCTCGTGTCAGGTTAGGTCACCTCAGCAGCTGGGGCATTTCTATTTGAGGACAGCTGTGGCTGCAAATCCAGCCCCCGGGAGGGGGCACGGGGATGGGCCTGGCTGGGAGCACTTCCGGTGTCCCTGGTAAATCCTGTGCTTTACCTCTCTCAGTCGTGAGGGGATGGGGTCAGAACAGGAGCCAAGCCCAGCTGGCATGTACAGAAAAGGGCTTAGTGAAGGGTACCGCAGGCTCACGGGACCCCAAGGAAGCCGGGAACCAGAAACGAGGTGTGAAGTACTTGCAGAATTCTGCAAGAGTTAGCGTTGCCCATGCATCAGCCCTGGGTCCTGAACCCTGCCGGGGCGGGGGAGGACACTGGGAAGCTGCATTCATTCAACAAACATCCACTGAGCATGTCCTGTGTGCTAAGCACTGAGTGTACAGAAGGAACAGACAGAGATCTCCGCTCGCGTGGAGTTTATCTGTTGGTGGGCATGTCCCTGAGTGGGGCCCTGGGTCACATGTCACTGCCCCATGGAAAAAGAAGCCAAGAAAGCCAGCCTCTGGCCAAACTCCCAAAGGGGAGGATTCACAGGCTCAGCACGGACTGAGAACATAAGAAAGGCCCAGGACACATAGATCCCCAGTGTACCGATGAGGAAACAGATACTCAGAGAGGTCCCAGAGCCAGTAAGCAGCCTAAACCAGGCTTGGAAGCCACAGTGGGATCACATTATTGACAGCTGGTGTCTGATCTCCGATAAATCCAGTCGTGGAGACTTGGGGGCCTCCAAGTAACACTGTACAGGTTCCTCAAAGCCTTCAGGGCCCCTGGCACCCAAGGCAGCTCATTACAGAGCATAGCACCCGTTTACCAAACGTGTGGAGTGTTCCCACACATTTCTCCTTTGTGTCCTCCCTGCCATGGCAAGATGATCCCCATTATGCAGATGGAGAAACTGAGGCACAGAGCTTAAGTAACTTGTCCAGGTCACCCAGCTAAGGGACAGCAGGTGCCAGACTTGAACCCAGGCTGGTGGGCTCCAGAGCCCACACTTTTAGGACTTTACTCTGCTTCATCATTAACAACCACTAACTGACTGGCGTCATGGGTTTATATGACCTTGAGTCAAATGCCCACACCTTTCAGAGCCTCTGTCCCCACCCCCACCACACCCCCGCCAAATACCTGTAAAATGGTGGCAATCACACCTCTCACCATGGATTGTTGCGAGGACTGGCTGGCAAATCCATGTGAAGTTGTGGAAACCCCAAGCCCAGCCAATGGGAAAAGCAAAGGCCATTTACTCAGGGCTGGCTGGAATAAGGGAGTTGGCTCCTGTCACTTGCAATTGGGCAGAGACTCAAAGGCAGGCCGAGGGATGGGAAAGCTTCACAGTGGAAGAAAGAGAAGGCTTCGGCTGTGTCCTGATTGATGGTTGTTGGCACAAGGACGCTGGAGGTCCCTGGTTAGGGTATATCTCTGGGTTTCTTAGGAGCTGGTCCTAAGTTAGAAGCAGGGACAAAAATCAGGGAAGCTCTTGGTTATTAATCAAGTCCTGACCATTTAGAGCCAATTCTTAAAGAGGTTACTATTTGTCTTCCTGGATTGTCACTGGAGATAGCAATCTAGCTTCCCACAAGTGTGACTCAAAGCAGGCTGTCATCGTGGGCTGTTGGTAAGAGGATTGGTCTTCTCGGTAGGTTGGTCCTTGCTGCAGGTTGTAGTCTGGAATTCTATTTTCATGTGTGGTCTGAACTGTGTCTGCTTTTCTAATGGTCTCTCAAAGCACTTTTCCAAATGTGCTTGTATCTACTCAAAGATAAACACAGTTAGGGGCACCTGGGTGGCTCAGTGGGTTAAATCCTCTGCCTTTGGCTCAGGTCATGATCTCAGGGTCCTGGAATCGAGCCCCACATCAGGCTCTCTGCTTGGTAGGGAGCCTGCTTCTCCCCCCTGCCCGCCTGCCTCTCTGCCTACTTGTGATCTATGACTGTCAAATAAATAAATAAATTCTTTAAAAGATATGCAGGGTTAATTTTGGTCCATAGAAGAAGACCCAGATGATTCTTTGCTGGTAGAACTGAGGATAGATGGTCCCAGTTGATTGGTAAAGATAAAAGCCAAAAAGAAAAATTTCAGTCCTGGAAGAAGAAACAGAAGAGGGGGGCTCTGTTCTCGTTACTTGTTTTTTATTTTTTAAGATTTTGTTTATTTCGGGATGCCTGGGTGGCTCAGTTGGTTAAGCAGCTGCCTCCAGCTCGGGTCATGATCCCAGCATCCTGGGATGGTGTCTCACATTGGGCTCCTTGCTTGGTGGGGAGCCTGCTTCTCCCTCTGCCTCTGCATGCCATTCTGTCTGCCTGTGCTCACTCTCACTCCTCTCTCTATGACAAATAAATAAAAACTTTAAAAAAAAAAAAAGACTCCCTCTCCCTTTAAAAAAAATATTTTATTTATTTCTTTGAGAGAATGAGAGAGATATAGAGAGACAGAGAGAGAGTGTGTGAGAGGGCAGAGGTCAGAGGGAGAAGCAGACTCCCCGCCCAGCGGGGAGCCCAAGGCAGGACTTGATCCTGAGACTCCAGGATCATGACCGGAGCTGAAGGCTGTTGTCCAAACAACTGAGCCACCCAGGTGCCCCTGTTCTAGTTACCTCTTGGTACAGAGCAAACTCAGTTGTATAGAACAACAACCATTTTATGATGTTCATGATTGCTGGGATCAGGAATTCAGATAGGGCAAGCAGAGGTGGTCTGTCTGCTTCAGACAGAAGTCATACATAGCCTTGGAAGTCATACAGCATTGCTTACATTGTATTCTTTTGATTACAACAGGAGCCGCTTAGATTAGCCAAGATTCAAGGGAGGGGTATTAGATCTTTCTACCAGATAGGAGATGGTATCACAGAAGAGATCCTGTCACAATGACTTTGAAAAAGACAGTGATTCACAGTTTCCCTCTTTTAAGCTCACTGCCTATGATAAAAGGCAGAATATATAACAAGTGCTAAAGAGGGGACACTTAATCATGTGGTTCTGGAAGGGTTCTTGTTACAGCAACAGAAAATGCTGCTAGCTGATTTAAGCAGAAAAGAAATAGATTCAAGGATTCTGAGCAGCTCAAAGATGCCTCAGGATAGCAGGGAACCAAGCTTGGCAGGTGTTGCATGTTAAATGCTGTCCCCTCAAAAAAGACACTGACTTTTTTTGACCGCCAGTACATCAGAATATAGCCTTACTTAGAAATAGCATCTTTCGGGGCGCCTGGGTGGCTCAGTGGGTTAAGCCGCTGCCTTCGGCTCAGGTCATGATCTCAGGGTCCTGGGATCGAGTCCCGCATCGGGCTCTCTGCTTGGCAGGGAGCCTGCTTCCTCCTCTCTCTCTCTCTGCCTGCCTCTCCATCTACTTGTGATTTCTCTCTGTCAAATAAATAAATAAAATCTTTAAAAAAAAAAAAAAAGAAATAGCATCTTTATAGAGGTAATCAGGTTAAAATGAGATCACTAGGCTTAGCCCTCATCCAGTATGACTGGTATCCTTATATAATGGGAAAATTCAGACACAGAATGTTGTATGTGAACTTGCCTGGGGTTCTAATGTTAGCAGCGATGTTCAACACCGTGCTCTAAGGCGCTTTTGAATGAGCTAGCTGTCCATGTATGGAGGCTGCAAAGGAGGCTGGGAAATGTCTTTATTTCTGCCCTGCTCAAGTTCAGGGTTCTCCTTCCAAGGGGTAGGAGACATGATTAATGCCTTCAAGGGAGCAAGATGATGACCGTAAGGTTCCCAAGTCTCCAGCTTCCAGAACGAGGGATCCCTTCCCCTAGCAGCCCCCTCCGAACCACCCCCCTTCACTTCACTCTGATTGGACCAACCTGGACTAATCAGGAAGGCTGAAGGAATGCAGAGCGATTATTGGCTTAGGCCTGAACCGCAACCCTTCCTGATGCAGTCGTTGTAACAAGGGAATAAACCAAGGGAGCCCACCCAGAGCTGGAGGCGGGATCCATCCCTCCTGAAGGCTTGGAGGCTTCACGGTGGCGGAGGGGTGGAGTGAGCTGAGGACACACCTACAGGTCCGTAGCTGGGGCGCAGGAGTGCAGGAGCACTTGGCTCCGGGGATCCCAAACAGACCAGGTTTGGCCACTCACTGCATACAAAAACCCAAAGGCAGAGCCAGGAAGGTTGGTGAAACAAGAAAGGGATTTATTCAATGAAGCCAGCCCCAGGAAGACGGCAGACTAGCATCTCAATGACGGTTTCCAAAGTGCTGAAAACACTTCTAGGTTTATAGAAGAAAAATGTAAATGTGGGACAAAGGTCAATGGGCAGTGAAGGTCAGGTCCTTGTCTTGGGGTTAGTCGGGAAGGGAGTCTTGCTGGCTCAGAGCAGTCCCTACTGCTTGAGGGAGTAGTTTCAGTTCCCATCACAGGATGCTTGAGTGGGTCTTTTCCATGAGAGACAAGCTGGAAAGAACTTCGTCAATTCTCAAGCACAGACTGAGGTCAGAATGGAGGTAGGTGAAGTTCATTCGTTGTTCTTTCTTTCTTTCATCTATTTATTTATTTATTTATTCAAGAGAGAGCATGTATTCATGCGTGCAAACAGGGTGAGGGGCAGAGGAAGAGGGAGAGAGAGAATCTCAAGCAAACCCCCTGCTGAGCGGGGAGCCCAACAGGGGGCTCGATCTAATGACCCTGGGATCCTGACCTGAGTCGAAATCAAGAGCCAGCACTTAGCCGACTGACCCACCCAGGAGCCCCTGAAGTATTCCTTCCTGTCCCATCTACCAACATGAATCAACGGAAAAACGTATCACGAGTCTCCTTGGCCTGGGGTTGTCAGAGAAGGCTTGCAGAGGGTTCAGGAATGGAAAAGTGAGCAGGAGTTATGTTTCGTGTGTGGAGAAAAGCGTCATCAGAGGGGACAGCATGGGCAAAGGCTGGGCAGCCCAGAAGGTAAGGAAGGGAGCTGTGAGTGATGGAACTTTGTGGGTGGACAGGGCAGCAGGGGCCAGCACAAGCAGATCCTGGGGAAGGGGCTCTGGATGCTGTAAGAAGACTGGGCAACAGGGTTGGGGTGGGGAGGGCAGGAAGTGGGGGAGCTCCTTGACTCAGCCCAGCTAGCCTCTGCCCCACCCCACCTCCTGAGTGACTCACAGAAGCCACTGAATTTTCACTTACTGTTGAGGGATTCAAAAACCTAGAAGGTGGGGGCACCTGGCTGGCTCAGTCGATAAAGTATGTGACTCTTGATCTCTGGGTCTTGACTTCAAGCCCTATGTTGGGTGGGAAGCCTACCTAAAAATAAATTAATAATCAATTAAAAGGTAGAAGGTGCAACAGTTGCTAAGTTCCAGTGTCTGAAAGAGGGGCTGCCTTCTATCCTCTGCCCAAATGCAACCTCTCTGGGCCTTGGTGTACACATCTGCAAAATGGGCCTGATTTAGCCATCTCCCCGGGTTGTGGGAGCAACAGCCACATATGCCCAGAAACAGCCTATCCTCTTTCTCCCAGTGAGAAGAGTACATTTTAAAATGGATTTCAGACACTTTGAACTGATAAACTTTTAGGGAAATGGATAAAGTAGACAAATATTGATTAATTTAATTACAAACACAAATATATATCCATATATCCATATATATATATATATATATCTCCATATATATATATGGTGACTCTCTAGTCCCTTTGGATTTAATGGTCTTCACTCCAGTCATGCAAAACCTGATACAGTTCCTTCCCATCCTTCAAGGGCTCCTGGGACACAGGCCCCTCCTTTGGAAGCCACACAGAGTGGTCATTGGAAGCTCAGGTGGCCCACATGTAATGCCAGCACTGCACCTACTCTGATCCCTTGTCCAGGTTAGCTTACCTCTCTGTGCCTCAGTTTACTCATCTTTAAAATGGCACAGATTCTACGTTCTTGGATAATTAAAGGAACTGTGTGTGTGTGTGTGTGTGTGTGTGTGTGTGTGCAAACTCATTCAGTCTTCACAACCCTACAAGGTAGACACTCCTATTGTCCCCATTTCACAAATGGGAAGAGACACAGAGAGATTGAGTAATCTGCCCAGGGACGAGAACCCCAGCATTCTGACCTCAGAGTCTACGAGCTTAGCTGCCAAGAAGGGCTGGGGATATAACAGGTGTTCTGCTTGATAGTCAAGCTAGAGGTCCTTATGGTGGGGGTAGGAAGTCAAGTAGGCTTTGTCCCAAACCTGGCAGGTAGTGTTTGAGAACCCTGTGCATCAAGACCCTATGAGGACCCAGAACAGCATTCTTGCCCTAGAAGGATAGAGGTGCCAACCAACTGAGGTGAGTAAAAGCAGGTAGGTGGGGTGAGGTGGGGGAGTGTGTTGGGAGGTAGGTTTCAGATGTGCCAAATATGGTAGGAAATCTTAAGGAAGCAAAGATTTTGAGGTGGGGTGAGACAAGGAATTCCTTCCAGGGACTTGAGTTTTATGTGCAGAATCAACCAGATAGTGGATGCTCCGCTCTGAAAAGCAGGAGAAAGCTCTGGGCTGGGGAAAGGAAACTGGACATCAGTGCTCTATGTACAGTCACTGATGCAGGGGTGAGGGGAGTGGGGAGACCCTCCTAGAACATCTCACAGACCTTTCTTTCTTTCTCATGCCCCTCAGAAGAGCTTAAGGAGCTTCCCATAACACACCTGCCCATGAGTGCTGGGATCATGGCTGCCATTATAATTGGGTCCCTTGCTGCCAGGTCCCTCTTCATTGGGTGCATTGCCCATCTCCTGTTAACAAGAGGCTGTAAGGGCCAGAGCCACAGGTACAGGGGCCCCAGGCCTCTCTATCCTTCCCTCTGTCTTCTTCCCCACTCCTTGATTGATTGATTCTTCCCTGAGTCACGTCCTCTGACTCATACACAATCTCATCAAATCTTGGAACTCTTGAGGTGAAAAGGGCCTTTCTATCCTGTATGAGACAGAATTCGAGGGACAGACATCCTAACTTTGAATGGCCTTAAAAAAATTAGAAAGTTTTTTTGGTCTTTCATGAGCTTCAGATATGGCTGGATCCAGGGACTTGATTTTGTCCAGAGACTCCTCCATACACCTCTCAACTCTGCTTTTCTCTGTGGTGGCTTCATTCTCAGACAGGACCTGCCCTCGTGGTGTGATAAGATAGCTCCCAGGGGCTCCAGGCTTATATCCCACCAGTTTAGCCCTCGCGGAGAGAAGACTGCACCTGACTCCTGATGCCTCTTAACAAAAGTCCCAGGGCTGCTTCTCACTGGCTTAAACTCAAATCACATGTCCTCATGTGGACCAATCACTGTGGCCAGGTGCTGGAATACCCTGATTGGCCAAACCTGGGCTATTTGCATAGCTCCGGAGTCAGAGAACAACCCAGCTCCACAAGACTAAATGGATTCATAGGCGGGAGGGACTTCCCCACCCCCACAAAAAAAAGACTCTAGTGCCAAAGAAGCAGAGTGGATGGTGGGCTGGCAAGGCATCAGATGGTGCCTACTTCTGTATGGGAGAGAGAGTCAAGGGCCTATTTTTCCAGGAAACAGTCTATTCATGAAAAATTCCTTCCTCGTGAGATCAGCCTGTTCAGAACTTTGTCTCCTGACTTGGGTTCTGAGCCGCTTGGAAATGTGTAGTTTTTCTGCTCTCCCTAATCCCCAGGAAATGAAGGCAGTCACCTTTTCTCCACCGCCTCCTCCTTCACTTTTGCAACTTTTCTTTAAGTTTGAAATATTTCCAAGGAGAAATCCCTCTTTCTATTCTCTCCCTTAGGTGCTGTGATCTCCAGATCTCCATCCTTCCACTTATTTGTCTTTCTCCCAACACACTCCCATTTAGGGGTGGCAAACAGCTTTCACCTCCTTCTGGTGCTCTAGAGAGCTTGGTGGAAAGGGGTTGGAGGTGGTGTCTCAGGGCAGTGGGAACGGATGCTGTGATCGATTTATCATGTCTGCCACAGGAGTTGGAGGTGGTGTCTGTGTATAGGAACAGATGCTGTGATTGATTAAATCACAGTTTAACAAGGCTATTGGAGGCACCTAAGCTATCCCTGCTAACTACCCCCACTCCTTCTTAACTCTTTCTTAACTCACTGGTGGTAGGAAAAGAGGCAATGCTGGTCCATAACCCTCTGGTTAGCCTGCAACCAGGTGTAGCCTGAAACCAGCCCCCAAACACAGAGAGGAGGGAGAGACCAAGGTAAGAAGCAGGCCCCTCCAGGTTGGCAGGTGGCCCTTTGAATAAGCAAAAGGAACTTAAACAGGAAGCTTGTCTCGGGTGGCAGCAAGATGAATGGATCCCCACACTCACCCTCCAAGTCTTACAGATTTATAAAGAGGCCCCAGCTGGACTCACCCAGACACACCACGCATGTGTTCTCAGCATTACACACCATCTCAAGGGTGTGTCCTTGGAGCAGCCTCTGGGAGCAGGAAAGGCAGGTAGCACCTACATTGCAAGGACACGGGAGGGGAGTGAGAAGACTCCAAGTGCCTGTGTCTGATCCAAGGCTCAATCGGTGGTCACATCTTTTTCCTGCCATTCCCCAGCAAGCGAGGGGGCTGATTTGGCCCTTGGTAGGTGGTTTGCCATCGTCTTTAGGGACAACTAAGGCTTAGAGACAGAAGTCATTTGCCAAGTGGCATAGAACTGGCCTGTGAGTGGCAGCAGATGCCCAAGATGGGAACCCACACCTGAGTGACCAGTAGGCTCTAGAACCAAAACTGGAGTCCACATGTCCGGACCTTCTGACCGGCTTTCCTTCCATTACTGCCAGCAATTCTCAGAGAATCTCACAGATCCTCAAAGAACTGCCCTGAAAAGGGCCACTTGAAATGGCATTCTGGACTGTAGTATTAAAAAAAAAATGCAAAATGAAAACAGTTCAATACCTGGAAGTGTTTACAAGTGAAGGGCCATGATGCATGACCCTTACCCTCAGATGGTTCAGGAAAACAAAATATGCACAAGAGACATAGAAGGAGAGAGAAAGCAGATGCTGAAGCAAAAAGAATTAAAACAATAGGCTGATGTGAGTAAAAATTACACAGATGTTCTTTGTACCATTTTTGCAACTTTTCTATAAATCTGAAATATTTCCACAGAGAAATTCCTTTTCCTGTTCCCTTTGTAGCATTCTGACTGTGGCAAGAGAATATCTCAATCTGGTTCTAGTCATTCTAACACTTGCTAGCTTTTCCCAAGAGAAAACCAAGAACCCTATCAAACCACGGATTTAACCCATTGTTTGGCTTTCCTTCATTTCCCCCATCACTTTCTACTTATGTCTGGTTTCATTATAATATGGCAGTTTCTGACTGTCTCCCATTTCTGCTCTTGCCCACACAGTCTGTTTCCTACTCAGCAGCCAGAAATATCCTGTGAAAATCAGTCAGCTTGAGTCCCTCAGAGTCGAGGCCAAAGTCCTCACTATGGACACAAGACCTAGCTTGACCTGCTGCCCCCCTCTGGCCTCACCCCTCCCCCCTCGACCCCGCCCCCAACACTCTCTGCCCCAGCCATATTCGTCTCTTTGCTGTTCCTGCTCCTGCCCAGGGCCTTTGCACAGGCTATTAGAGCTCTTTTCCCATGATTTCAGCAAAGGTGGTCCACATGCCTACATCAGACCTTTTGTTCAAATGTCGCCTTCTCCATGAGCCCCCCACCAATACCATTCTACTCGAAACTACACACACACACACACACACACACACACACACACACACACCTCTATCCTCTGCCTCTTTCTATCTTCACTTTCTTTAGCACTTTTCATTCCCTGACATTCTACTGCCAGTCATTTTTTGGGACTTCTCTCTCTCTCTCTCCTAGAGACCCCCACTCCAGGGGACCAGGGGTCTTTGTCTTGTTCCCCGCTGTGTCCCCAGTGGCTTCAGAAGGACCCATGTTCCGTAAATATGTGTTTAGTGAATTAATGAATTTGCTGCAGGGATGCCAAGTGTATTTTTTAAATAAAAGTATTCAGTTGAGGGGTGCCCGGGTGGCTCAGTGGATTAAAGCTTCTGCCTTCGGCTCAGGTCATGATCCCAGGGTCCTAGGATCGAGCCCCGCATCGGGCTCTCTGCTCGACAGGGAGCCTGCTTCCTCCTCTCTCTCTCTCTCTGCCTGCCTCTCTGCCTACTTGTGATCTCTGTTTGTCAAATAAATGAATAAAATCTTTAAAAAAAGAAGTATTCAGTTGAGCTGATTCAAAGAGAAATATCAAGGAAATCGTGAAACAGGTGGGAGGAGCATAATCATTCAGAAGGTCTGCCTAAATTGTGACATTAGGGAAACATCACTCATGGGCATATGGTGGCAGCTGGGGAAACTAAGGAAGGGCTCAGTGACTGGAGATTATGAGAGAAGAGGTGGGGATAAGGGAGACCTTGTCTTAGCTCATGCTGAAGCAGGGATCATCTCTCTCTCTCTCTCTGATGAACTGATGGGCTTTCCAGGTTCTCTGAGTTTTCTCTCCACCCACCTGAGCTGCTTACTACCCTGAGTGTTCTCTCCATTGTCCTCAGGATGACACCCACAGAGAAGCCGGAGGCCCACCCAGTCACAATGCTGGTAAGCCAGAGGTCCCGGTGGGTGGCTATCGACTCTCCTCGCAGCTCCTTCCTCTTCTTCCCATCAGCCACACACACCCTCACCACCCCCCAATCATCATCCCACCCAGACTTCTCTGGAGCCCCCCAGACTCAGCCCACAGATTCCGAGTACTTCGGCACTCACCCCAAATCTGCTTTTCCTCCTCTTCTCAGTGGCTGGCATATCCAGTCCCGGTGGTTCATTTATTCCCAGGTACCCACACCCAGCTCCTTGTTGGGCTCCCGGACCCCAGGCTGGCCTCCACCCCATGGGGGGTGGGAAGGACCCCATCCCCCACCAGAGTGCTGCCAAAGCTCTCACCCTGTCTCTCCTCTGCTCAGAGGCCCTCTGTAGCTCTCCAGGGTCCCCTCCTTTACATGGCTCTCTAGACCCCCCTAAACTGGTCTCCACTGTCTTTCCTGGCTTCATCTCCCACATGTAACATTCCCACCCTCAGAAGCAAAACAATATAAAATAAACTATATGTATACAGACAGACCAAATATATCACAGCTCCTCAAACATGGCAGGCTATCCCCACCAGCCACTCCCTCCTGCTTTTGTGTAGTTCTCGCTTCTCTTCCCAGTCTCAGATGTCCCCTCCTCCAGGGAGCCCTCCCTGGCTCCCCTCCAGGAGCTCTCTGGGCTCCACCACTCAGCCCTACCCACTCTGGGGACAGATGTGTCTCCCCTACTGGATGCGAGCTTTGGAAGGGCAGGGCCAGCACTGCCTCAGTCTCTGCTGTGTCCCCAGCACAGGGCTGGGGAAGGAAAGGGATTTGTACCAATGTTAGATGAATAAAAGATAGCCACTGAGAGCAGCCAGCATGTGCCTGCAGGCTGTGTGTCAGCCAGCTCCTCCCTTGTCCTCTGCTTCAGGTGACCAGAACATCTATGAAGTGATGCCATCTCCGACCTTCCTGGTGTCTCCCCCTGGTGACACGGGGTCCACGAACACCTCCATGGTGAGTCCCACCCCCTGTGGTGCCCATCACTTTGTCCCGCACTGTAGGAACACAACTCAACCTGGGATGCTCCCTATTTTAAAACCACCAGGAAAAGAGATTGGAAGGACACAACATAAGGAGCATTAGTCTCTTGGGTATGGAGGTTGTGGGGGGTGGCGCACAGGGGTGCTTTCTTTTCCCTCTTCCCTTTGTCTGTAGTTTCCACACTGAGCAGATGCTCCCTTTATAATCAGGTGGGAGATGATAAGAAGAAGAATTCAAATGAGTAAGAGGAGAAATATCAAAAGCTGAGATGAAAAGCTTAGAATCACAGGCGTGCAAGGGAGGCTAAGCGCATTATGGGGGTCATTGTCAGAACACCGGCCACACCACCCGTGGAGTCAGGAAGGGGCGATGGGGACTTGGAAGCCAGGTCTGTCCTCACAGCAAAGGTCAAAGGTGGGAGGGTGTCAGGGTGCTGGGGACCTGGCTCACCCATGCTCTTCCCTTGTAGCCCCTGCCCCAGCAGCCGGATCCAGAGAAGCACCCCTACCAGGTGTGGAGCTGGGACATGGCAGGGATCCCAACCAGGGGCAGATCGGGGTGCAGAGGGACAGGGCTGTCCTCACTGACCGTCCACCACTGACCGTCTCGGAGTCTGTAGCTTCCCCGGGAAGCACAGCACAGTTTCTCCCCTCCTGGGATTGTAACTTCCTCCTTCTTAGAAGGAGCCGAGGGCTGCAGGTCCTAGCCCCTCTCTGTGATCCGCCCCTGGATCTCTGTGTCCGTGTGTCTGTCTACATTTCTCCTCATTTCTCTACACCTCTCCGGGTGCCTCCTGCTGTCATTCTCTGGTTCCCTACATCCTTTTTTCTGTCTCTCTATCTATCTCTTCACCCGTCTTTGTTTCTTGATGTCTCTGTCCTTCTCTCCCTCTCTGTGCTCCTGTCCCTCCTGTCTCCCCATCCCTGTTGCTCTGTGTCCACCCCTTTCTCTGGCCTTCCCGGTGCCTGGTGTCTCCCGCCTCTGCGCGCCTCTCTCCTTCCATCATTCTCTCCAGGTGTGCTCTCCCCCTACCTCACCCACAATCCTTCTCTTCCCCTTCCCCCCCCAGGACCTGCTGAACCCCGATCCTGCCCCTTACTGCCAGCTCGTGCCAACCCCCTGAAGAGGTCCCAGGCCCTTGGAAGAGCAAAAGACTCAGCCCTCCCCTGGGGGCCTGGTGCACCCAGAAAAGCCACACCAGAGACCCCACAGGACCAGCACAGCAGGGCCTCAATAAGGTGGCCTTAAATGAAGACTCAGCACAGCATTGGGCCGGGGCCAAGAGATTGTGATGGGCCCAGCACCTCTCTGACCCTCTGAGTATATAATCCACCCTCAAGTCTGGTCCATCCAGCAAGCTGGCCTGGGCCTCGTGCCTGGGAAGAGCAGGCTCTTGCCTTCTCCTAACCCAAAGTACCCCCAGACACGCACTGGATATTTGGGTGTGAGGAAAGCGGTCTCGGGCCTGCTTCAAGCCATACTCACAGGCTCCTACTCGCTGGGCTTTTAACTGTCAGCCCACAGTGCCCCACCCCTGCTCCCTGTTTTTCCTTGGAGCCCTTCCGCTAGGGACAAGGCAGCTCCCTACCACACAGGCCCCAAAGGATAAGGTGCATGACCTGGGAGGCCCCCGACGACAGTCCTGGCCAGTGAGCACAGCTGCCAGACCCCTTCCCTGCTCGAGATTCAGTCTCTCAGAACCTGTCACCAATTTCCGCCTGTTGCTCCTGATCCAGAATCATACCACGGCCCTCAGGGCAGCAGATCCCTTTCCTCCCCCCTCCCAACCTCCACCCAGTCCCAAATGTGGACCCAATCTGTCACCCTTAATTTATTCATTCATTCAGCAATAAATAAGCCATGTGCTATGCACGGTTCTGGATCCTGCAGCTTTGGGAGGAAACAAAACAGACTGTGGCGGAGGCGAGAGTCGGCAATCAGAGTAACTAACATACGTGGTGTGCTGGATGGTGATAAGAGGAGGAGGGGGAATGAAGAGAGAAGGGGATTGGGAGCACGGATGGACTGTGATTTTAAATAGGGAGGGCAGAGAAGGCCTTGCAGAGAAGGTGACGATGAGCAAAGACCTAAATGAGGAGAAAGAGGAAGCCATGTAGGGATCTGAAGGGAGAGCATTCCAGGTGAAGGATACAGCAAGTGCAAAGGCCCTGAGGCAGGAGTATGCCTTGCGGGGAGGGGTGAGTCAAGGAGCAGCAAAGAGGCAGGGTGGTGGGAGCAGAGGAAGGAAGGAGGAAAGGGTGGGAGGCGAGGTCAGGGAGATGAGGAGCAGCTGACAGGTCAGGGGATAAGAATCCCCCCACATAAGGTACAGCAGACTGTCACTTTTGCTCTGGGAGCTGAAAAACAAGTCTGTGTGCCAGGCTGAATAGGGTTGCTCTGTGCTAATGCTCTGTGAATGTTACCTTAGGCGGCCAAAGGGACTAGGCAGGCGTGATTGGGTGAAGGATCTTGAGATGGGGAGATTATCCTGGATGACCCCGCTGGGCCCAAAATATAATCACAAGGGTCTTTGTGAAAGGGACCGGGGGAGAGAGAGTGAGAGGAGGAGCTGTAAGTAAGGAGGCAGAGATTGGAGTGACAATGGACTCTCAGGATGAAGGAAGGGCCCCAAAGCCAAGGCCGCACAGAGTCAGAGCCATGTGATGGGAGAAAGATTTCATCGGCTCTTGCTGGCGTTGAAGACAGAAAGAGGCCACAGTAAAGCCAAAAGCTGGAAAGGGCAAGAACACAGATCCTCCCCTAGAACCTCCAGAAAGCAACCCCCCTCCCCGCCGACACCTTGGGTTTGGCCCAGTGAGACCCATTTCAGACTCCTGACCTCCCGAACTGTAAGCGAATAAATTCCTACACTTGTAGCAAATGGTTACAGTGGCCACTGGAAATTAACATAAAGGATGAGGAAAAATTCACAGGAAGGGAAGTTGCCTCTCCTGCTAACTCGACACGCAAATACTCCCTGTAAGGATTTCTCCATCCCCAGACCTCTCTGGACACCCTGATCTCCTGGGCCCCTGATCTGCTGTGTCTGAGAAGGTCAGCCAGGTCAAGGCATGGTCAGGATCAGCCCCAGCACAGGCTGCTTGGGCACAGAGTATGGGGGGATCCTGTGCCTGCTTACCTCTCCTCTTGTCCAGCAACCCCTCATCAAACCCCAGTATCTGTTCTCTCTTTTTCCTCAGTAATAGGGTTTTGAACCAAGTGTATGCCTACTGAGCATAAAAACTACATTTCCCAGATGATCCTGCAGCTCAATGTAGCCATGTGACTAACTCCCGGCCAATGGGATGTGAGCAGAAGTGATGGCTGTGCTCAGTCCTCAAGTCACACAGTTAAAGGGAGAGCATTCCCCTTCCCAGAGCTTAAAGATGTGGTGGTGAGAGACATCTGGGATTGCATGGACAGGGGCGCACAGATCTGGGTTAGAGAGAGCTGGGGCAGGCACAGCAACCGGGACAGAGCCACCATGCCAGGTTAGATAAGTTACCTGAGAGAGAAAGACTCCTCTCTCATTCAAGCTACTAAATTACTTGGGATTCTTTGCAACTACTTCCTTCTAAATCTTGATTCACACAACCCACACCTTCAAGACCATAGTATTTTTTCAAGAGTAAACTCTCTGAGTCTGACACGGGCTGGATTGCATCCCCCGAAAATGTGTCTGTTGAAGCCATAGTGCTTACTGTGACTATATTTGGAGATAGGACCTTTAAAAAGGGAGGGGACGTGGCAAAACATGCAGGCTGTCACCTAGAAGTGACAGTCCCACTCACATCTCCTTGGCCAAAGGAAGGCACGTGATACAATCCAATGTCAAGAGTGCTGGGCAGGGGCAATGTTCCCATGTATGCAGAATAGGCGAAACGGGGGCACCTGGGGGGCTCAGTCAGTTACGCGTCTGCCTTCAGCTCAGGTCATGCTCTCGGGGTGCTGGGATCGAGTCCCGCATTGGGCTTCTTGCTCAGCAGAGACTCTGTTTCTCCCTCTCCATCTGCCCTTCCCCCTGCTTGTGCTCTCTCTCACTCTCAAATAATAAACAAAAACTTAAAAAAATAAAAAAGAATAGGGAAAACCAATATGTATGATCAGCGTAATCCATACGCTACCATAATGCACACCGGTGTCCACATTCTCAACCTCCACGTCTCCCTGAGAGAACTTCCCAGGAACACCTGCTCTCCTCCACCTCTTCAATGACTCATTCATTCATTCGGCAGGTGCTGGACTAGGGTGTCGAGCATGGCCGGGGAAGAAATGTACAAAGACAAAAGATGTTTAGAACAAAGCATTGACAGGATTTGGTCCCGGGTTGGGTATCGGGGATGAGGGAGAAGGGGGTGTCACAAACGCGTTCGCTCATTAGCTCAACAAACATTTATTGATCACCTGCTGTGTGCAGTTGGTGTAGGTTCTGAGGAGATAGCTGGGGACAAAACAGAGATCCCCGCCCTCAGAAAACTGACACAAATGGCCAGACATAATTTCCAGGGGAGTGATGTTATGGAGGAGAATGAGCAGGTGCCAGGAAAGCCAGGGGAGGGGGGAGCTGGAGTGGGGGGCCACCCCCTCGCCCTGTATCTGGCTTGCTGACCAGAAGCAGGGGCAGTGGCACCATTCACAGCGCAAGAGGGCCAGGTATGCAAGGAGGGAAAACGTGTCCATGCGAAAACTCGTAGGCAAATGTTCACAGCACTGCTCCTAATAGCCAGAAAGTGAAAACAACCCAAATGTCCATCCGTGGATGAATAGAGAAACAAAACACAGTGTACCCAGACAAGGGAATGTAATCGGCCAAAAATAAGGACCGAAGTGCTGAGCCATGGCACAACATGGATGAACCTTAAGAACGTGATGCTGAGGGGCACATGGGTGGCTCAGTGGGTTAAAGCCTCTGCCTTCGGCTCAGGTCATGATCCCAGGGTCCTGGGATCCAGTCCCCGCATCTGGCTCTCTGCTCGGCGGCGGGGAGCCTACTTCTCCCCCACCACACCCCCGCCTGCCTCTCTGCCTATTTGTGATCTCTCTCTGTCAAATAAATAAATAAAATCTTAAAAAAAAAAAAAAAAAGAACGTGATGCTGAATGAAAGCAGCGAGACACAAAGTTACATATTGTCTGATTTCATTGATGAGAAATGTCCAGAATAGCCAAATCCATGGAGACAGGGAGCAGCTGAGTGGTTGCCAGCAGCTGGAGGGACGGGGACACGGGGCTGGCGGGGAGGGGCGGAGGATGGGGAGTGACTAGTAAGGGATACAGGGTTTCTTTGGGGGGTGATGGAAATGTTCCAAAATTGATCATGCCGATGGTTGCACAACCCTATGAACATATTAAAAACACCGAACTGTACACTTTAAGTGGGTGAATGGTCTGGTATGTGACTTATATCTCAATAAAACCAAGAAAGAGAAGGAAGGAGGGAAGGAGCAGGGCAGGTTGGGGAGGTCAGTTTTGACTTTGTTTCGGTGCGCTGGAGAAGGCAGCTGGAAACCCCGGGGGTACGGCGGCGGGAGGGTGGACAGTGAACGTGGGTGCACCCTGCCGCACGGTCGCCCCAGAAATGTCATCTTTTATCACTGGTTGGGATTGAAGTTGATTGGGTCTGTCCTTTCTGCCAGACTTGTAGGCAAGGACCCGTGTCAACGCAGAGCCAGCAGGGGGCAGCAGAGGACCACATAGACCCATAGACAATTCCTCTGGTAGCTTGGAGGAGCTACCCACATCGCCTCCGGCACCTGTCTCCAGCTTCTGCCCCTTCATTACCCCTTCAGAGAGCCCAGAGAAGGCACCCAACTGCTCAGGCCCAAAACCTGGGCGCCTCCTTCCCTCAGGGAAGGGCAAACACGAGAACCTACCTCCTGGGCCTCCCAAACTTGGGGTCTCTACAGCCCAGCCCTGGACCAGGACTTTTCTCCCCAGCCTCCTACCTAGTCTCCTGCCCCTTCCCAGCCTCCCACCCCAAGACAGGGCAATGGATCTTCCTAAATCCCAAACTCAGCCCTGCCCCTCCCTGCTCGGAACAATCCATGGCTCCCCAGTGGCTCAAAGTCCAGGCTTCTCACCATAGCCTGTAAATCCCTGGGAGGTCTGGCCCCTGGAGGCCCCTCAGGCTCCCCTGACCCTCACCCCCACCCTATGGCCTGCAGTCTTTTGCCCACCACACATTCTGCCCCCTGGGCGGGGAGCACCCCCAATGGCACCGTGCTCCACTCCCCTGGCCCCACCCCCATTCATCTCCCAGGTCTCAGCTCAGATACCTCTTCCCCCAGGAAGCCCTCCCTGAAACTCGTGCTGGGTTGGGTCCTTTTCCTGAGTTCCTCCACCTCAGCCCTGCCCACTCTGGGTGGTCCCTGTCTAGAGATTTGTCTCGCCACTGGACTGTAAGGCCTGGAAGGACAGGGCCAACCAAGGCAGCCAGGGTCAGGGACAGGTCCCAGCACCTCCCCAAGTGGCAGGCACAGAGCAAGGGCTTGGGGTTGGGGGGAGGGACGCACATGGGATAAGTGAATGTGTGCATATTCTCATTATACAGCCTTCCCTTCCTGTACCTGGCAGTCTCCGCTCACTGAGCAGCTGCTGGCCACCCAGCTCTGTTGAATGAGCCCGACTCCCAGTATCCAGAGACACAAAGAGAAAGCGGAGGAGCCCCTACTCTTGGGAAACTGGTCTTCTGGGAGGTGGGTGGGCAACGGGACCTGCCAGGCACTCTGCTGAGTGTTTCCCATTTACCCACTTGTTTGATCCTCACCACAGTTCTACAAGGGAAATGCTAGGACCATCCTGATCTCACAGATAAGAAAACTGAGGCACAGAAAATTCAGGTCGCCCGGCCTAGAAAATGGACACACCAGGGAACAGAGCAAAATCTCTCTAACATCTGGATTTCTCCTCTACTCATTCTAGTCCGGAAAGAAGGACCAAACGTAACCCACGGCGGCTACCATGTTGGGGTCCACGTGTCCTAGCAAAGGGGTCTGCCTTCCACACGAGGGCCCATGGAGAAGGCACTGTTCATGCCGAGCAGAGAGGCATCACTGAGGGGGAAGCTTGAGGCACTGGGTGAAGTGTTTGGCCCCATTTGGAAGAGACCAGGGTCCTCAGCTGGGACTAGCTGCACCCCCACCCCCCCACCCAGTCCTTCACTGTCTCCACCCAAGCTCTGCCCCTCAAGGCTCAGGGCGGACCCCCACTCCCTTCCTCTGAGCCCTGGTCACCACTAGATTCTCAGGGCTGTGGCTCCTCGTTCTACAAATGAAGAAGTGGCTGTCTGGGGAAGGAAATGGCTGGCCCATGACCAAGACTGATTATGATTCATGGGGAAAACCCTTCCCTCCCAAACTCAACCCCTTTGCAGGCAGAGGGCATTGCCCTCTGAGAGTCCGTCTAGGGCTGGGGGGGTGCGGGCGGAGGGGTGTGGCCCGCAGGGGTGGAGCCCCTGATGCACGGCTCCCCCACCCACCCAAGCCTGTGGGGTGGGCTCAGGTCATGATCCCAGGGTCCTGGTCTCTGCTTATCAGGGAGCCTGCTTCCCCCCCACCCCACTGCCCCATCTACTTGTGATCTCTGTCTATCAAATAAAAAAATAAATAAAATCTTTTTTAAAAAAGAAAATCACACGTCGGGGGGGTGCCCACCTGGCTTAGTGGGTGGAGTGTGCGACTCTTGATCTCAGGGTTGTGAGTTTGAGCCCCACGTGGGGCGTAGAGATGACTTAAAAAAGAAATCCTAAAAAAACGAAAAAAAAAGTATGCCCCAGTGAAGCTAAGAAAAAGATGTTTTTGAGGGTCGCCTGGGTGGCTCAGTTGGTTGGGTGGCTGCCTTCGGCTTGGGTCATGACCCCGGACTGCAGGGATGGAGCCCGCCTCGGGCTCCCAGCTCCTTGGGGAGTCGGCTTCTCCCTCTGACCTTCTCCTCTCTCATGCTCTCTCTCACTCCTTCTCTCTCAAATAAATAAATAAAATCTTTAAAAAAAAAAAAAGAAAGAAAGAAAGAAACAGATGTTTTTGAGACTGGAACTCTGAATACTCACTAGGTATTTGAGGATATTAAGGAAGTGGTTTTTTGTTCATCTTATTTTCGCGCATTAGGTGAAAATATGAGACTGTGTGTGTGTGTGTGTGTGTGTGTGTGTGTGTTTTAATGAGTCCCTATCTTTGAGGGATTCAGGCTGAGGTAGCTATGAATAAGATGATAAAACGCCTGGAAATTGCTTTCAAATGCTATAGGTCAGGGGTGGGTGCAGGAAGGGAAGGAAGATTAAAGCTGGGGGATGGGCAGGAGGTATTACTGTCCCCTCTACTTTGGATGAGTGTGTGGAATTTGGAAATTTCCCAGAATAAAAAGTTATTTAAATGTAAAAAGGTATTAAATTGTTTATCCCTAACTCTAAGTCCAAATCCACCCCCTTCCAATACTCCGGATGGATAAAATGAGGCTTAGAGAAAGGACATCTAGCCAGGTTCCCACCCAGACCCATCTGGACCCTTGGGGACCCCCTTGGAAGGCTGGCACTCTCTCTCTACTCCCCTCCACCTCCCTAACTCCAGAAAAGCCCAGTTTCTCACACTTACCAACCCAGCCCCCTGCAGCCCCTCATTCCAGGCCTAGATCCTTCTCTTCTGTCCTCATTAGCTCTCTTACCCAGGCTGCACCTTACCATCACCCCATTCAGCCCTAATGGGCCATCTTTTGCATCCCAAGTCCTACTCCCTAGGTCCCCTGCTCCCTCTGTAACTATCTCTTTCCCACAGCCTCCTCCCTCACTCAGCTCCAGCCACACCAGCTGCCTTGCTGTCCTCACAGTCACCAAAGACCCTCCTGCCTCAGGGCCTTTGCACTTGCTGTGCCTGCTACCCCAAAACCCCCTTCCCCCAGATGTGTCACCTCCTTCAGGTCTCAGCTCACACCTTCAGAAAGGACCTCCCTGACCTCCCTGGCAACCCCCGTCCCTCCTATCCTCTGGCCCTACTTTATTTTTTTATAGCAGTTATCTCTCCTTGACAAGATATGCCGTATCAATTTTTTGATTAGTGTTCCTCTCCCTCCAATAGGATTACGCCCCACAAGGAAAGGGATGTTGTCTGTACCCCAGCACAGCCCGACTGATAGTTGGCACTCAATAAATATTTGTCTAATGATTGAAGGACTTGGAAACCACCCCCCTCCCCCTCCTGGCTCAATGAGGTGAGAGGGAGAGACGGGGGCGGAGGGTTGGGGGGGTAGATGAGAATCCAGACACAGGGAAAGAGCCTATGCTAAGGCATGAGTCTCGCTCCTCCGATCCACCCATCCCCACCTGCATGGTACCCCAGGTCCTCTTCCCTGGGGTGAGGGATCTGGGGTCCTTCGGGGGATCTGGGGGTCCCTTCTCCCCAAGGACAGCCTCCCCAGGACCAAGCCCAGACCTTGCCTGCCAGACGGGTGCAGGAAGCCACACCTAGAGGTCAGGTTCATGAGTAAATATTGCAGCATCCAAGCCTCCTCTCAGCAGATAAGGGGGTGGGGGGGGGGTCAGAAACCTGCTTTGGCCTCGCTGAGGGATTAGCTGCAGCCAACCCCCTCAGCTCCAAGGTCTCTGCCCTGGAGGATGGGACAGGGGTCCCGCCACCGGAGCCCAGGCCTGTTTCCATCTAACAAATACTGATTGAAGTCCCGCAGTGGATGGGATCAGAAGCACCCGGCACTAGGCCTTCTTCCCAGGGAGGTATTGACATGGCTGGTCAGATAAGAAGGTGGGGGCCGGAAGGGCTGACAAAACAAGATCAGGGAAACTTGTCCCCAGTCTGCTGTGCGGCATGGAGAAGATAAGACTTGCCCACTCCAAACTCTGGAGGCAATGGCCCTGAGCCTCAGTTTCCCGGGCTGCAAAATGGATCCTCGGGGAAGAAGGGAGATGGGGTGCCCAGTGAGGTAACAGGTAAAGCCAACGATTTCAAAATGAACAATAGCGTTGGTGTAAACTAGGTCACGCGATCCGTCCATTTCCCCGTCCTCAGTCCAGCCACCACCACCCCCTGCCTGTTCCAGTGCCTTCCAACAGAAGACATGCAAGCCCCATACACAGGAGAGGACGTCCTGCTATCACATGAAGCAAAGCAAAAACAACAAAAACAAAAACCAGGTGAAATGAATTGATTTAGCCCATGTTATCACCTCCACATGGAATCAATATAAAAAAATGAGTGATCTGGGGCACCTGGGTGGCTCGGTCGTTAAGTGTCTGCCTTCGGCTCAGATCTTGATCCTGGGGTCCTCGGATCAATCCCCGCATCAGGCTTCCCACTCAGCAGGAAGCCTGCTTCTCCCACTCCCACTCCCCCTGCTTGTGTTCCCTCTCTCACTGTCTCTCTCTGTCAAATAAACAAATAAAATACTTAAAAAGAAAATTAGTGGTCTATTTCATTTTACATTTTTGTTTTGCTTTTGCCAGCAACAGGTCCTTAGTATTTGGCGTCGTCATTTTACTCACCACTCATCTCCGGTGGCTACCGTACTGGACACAGCTAGACTATTGCAAACACCCCCTCAGGGCCTCCCAGCTTGGATCCTCACTCCCCGCCCCCATCTGTTCCCCACAAGGCAGCCAGAAGTTTCTATTAACACCTAAGTCAGCCCCGTCCTCTGCTCAAAGTGGCTGTCATGGGTCTGGTCTCAGAGTAAAAGCCAAAGTCCTCCCATGGCCCATGAGACCCTGCAGGATCTGCCCCCACCCCCTCCCCCAGCCCCTTTGTTCTTCCTCACACTCACCAAAACGCTCCTGCCTCAGGACCTTTGCACTTGCTATGTCCTCTTCCTGGAATGTTCTTCCCCTAGATTCAGCATGGCTTCCTTAGTTAAGTGCTGCCTCCTACAACATCTTCTCACTGCCGGACATAAACCAGTGCCCAGGCCACCTCTAATGCCTCCCCCACTTTCTTTTTCCCCATGGCATTATCCCCACCTGAAAGTTAGATGCGTTTGTGTTTATTTGCCTATTGACTGCCTCCCCAAACAAAAGGTCAGTTCTATGAGGCAGGGATTTCTGTCCTATTCATGACTGTGATCTAAGGCCTGGACTAGGTGCTCAAGAAACTCCAGCTCTCAAACGAACCAAGGATCTCGGCTCATGCCCAGGAGCACCAGAGTAGAGGCAGTGGGGGTGGGGGCTGGCAGCGGACCCGGAAGGGCAAGGACAGTAGAGAACAGTCAGCATGGCCCCATGAGGGGTAGGGAGCCACGCAGAGTCTGGACAAAAGCCTGGATATGTCTCAGGCCTCCCAGAGACGTGGCCTCATCGCCCTCCTCAACCAGATAGCAAATCACCAGAAACCCGGGCCTCCCTGGAGACTCCTGTTTCTGTCATCCACAGCCGGCGTCTGCTTCCACAAACACCCCTTGAGCCCCTGCTCTGTGCCCGACCCTCGGCTGGGCAGCAATGGGGACACAGTAGTGACCGCAACAGCCCAGGTTCTGCCCTCCCAGGACTCCTAGTCTAGATGGGGGGCCCACCCCCTGACTGTGAGAACCTATGGTGGTCAGGGCTGGGCCTGAGGATCACAGGGTGTCCTTAACCTAGTCCGAGAGTCCAGGGGGACTTCCTGGAGGAGGAGGAGTCGGGCAGGTAATGGGATAGAGCAGAGGGAAGCAGGGATCTAGAGTTCGCGGCCGAGGGGGTGTCCATGAGGCTGGTCAAGCCGGTGGGGCTCGGCCATGCAGGGCCTCATGGGCTGCACCAAGGAGCTGGGCTTTCTCCTAAGGATACTGGGGAGTCCTGGCAGGTTCTGAGCATCATGGAAGGAGGAGGGTGAGATCTGGGCCAGGGACCTGGGAGAACTTGCAGAGGGAAGCCAGATAGGAGGCGGGGGGGATGCCTGGACCAGGGAAGGGGTACAAGGAAGGAGAGAAGGCACATACGGAAGAGAGTTTAAGAGCAGGTGCCACAGGGTGTGGTGTGCTGGGGGGGAGCGGAAGCATCAGGGACCCAGTCCTGGGTCTGTGTGTCCCAATGACAGGTGGATGGTGGCGCCATCCCTGATAAGAGGAGGAGGAGGAGCAGGTCTGGGGGAAGATGCCAAGGTCAGTTTGGGACAAGGTGAGCCAGCAGTGCCCAGGGACATCGAGGGGGAGGCGTCCTGAATGACTCCGGGACGCGTCCCAGGGCTCCAGGGAGAGGCCTGGGTCAGGACAGAAAAGGATGAGGTGAGGTTGCAGGCGGGGTGAGGAGAACTGGAGGTCCCAGGGCACCCACACCTCCTGCCAAGCCCCCACCCTCCCCGACCGAACAGAGCCCGGCCCGGCAAGGGTAGCTCAGGACACCGGGCAAATTAGGAGCAAAGCAGGACGGGTGAGCCACAGGTAAGGCTCCTGCCGGGCACAGGCCACTGGGGCCTGACAAGAACCAGGACCCGTAAGCCCTCAAGGCTTCAACAGGAACTCATCTGTCAAAAACACTTCCCTGTGGGTTAAAGCCTCTGCCTTTGGCTCAGGTCATGATCCCAGGGTCCTGGGATCGAGCCCCACATCAGGCTCTCTGCTCAGTGGTGAGCCTGCTTCCTCCTCTCTCTCTGCCTGCCTCTCTGCCTACTTGTGATCTCTGCCTGTCAAATAAATAAATAAAATCTTAAGGAAAAAAAAAAAAAAACCACTTCCCCTAGCCCCCCCCCACAGCCCTGCCAACCTCACCTTCCCAGAGACGTTGCCCCTGATCTCCTCCCCCACCTCCAATTTAAAAATCACAAACCCCCTTCTTGGCTTGATTTTTCCCCAACACCACTTAGGTCCATCAGACATGGAATAGAGTTTGTATTTTTCTATTTTTTTAAAGATTTTATTTATTTATTTGACAGACAGAGACCACAAGTAGGCAGAGAGGCAGGCAGAGAGAGAGAGAGGAGGAAGCAGGCTCACCGCTGAGCAGAGAGCCTGATGTGGGGCTCCATCCCAGAACCCTGGGATCATGACCTAAGCCGAAGGCAGAGGCTTAATGACTGAGCCCCCCAAGGTGCCCTAGAGTTTCTATTTTATTTGTTTATCCCATGCATGTCAGCCCCACGAGACCAGTGATTTTATCTACCTGCACCTAGAACATGGCCTGGCAGACAGGAGATGCCCATTCAATATTTGTTGAATAAAAGAGCCCTATGAGGTGGGTATGGTCATTGTTTCCATTTCACAGATGAGGACACTGAGGCCCAGCCGGCTCCACAATTTGCCCAGGGTCATGGAGGTAGGGGACCATGGACTAAGCCCAGGGCCACTGCCCCTTTAATGGCAGTCACACCACCCAGACCCCGTGTGTGCGGCCCCAGCCTGCCAGGGGCTGTCCATCTCACTAACTACTGGCAACAAACTTAAGCAGGGTCTACACGTAGACTGCTTTTTGGAGCAGCAAACAGAGACTCAGCAAGGGGCTGCCTCCAGCTCCACCCGGGGAAAGAGAAGGGCCAAGGTCAAAACCGGACCCTCTCTGGCTCCAAGCTCTCCACACTCACACTTGACAGGCAGGGAAAACAAAGCTGAAGAAGGGAAGAAAGAATGTGGGTTTCTCAGCCCCAGAGAAAGTGTGTGTGTAGCCACCCCACCTCCCTCCCTCTGTGTGGCTTTGGAGACAGCAGGCTTCAAATTCCCTCTCCTGTAGGAACTTGGGTGAGTCAGAGCCCCTGCCCAGTGCCTCACTTTCCCTATCTGCAAACAGAGTTTCTAACAGTGCCCACCTCGCAGGACATCCCCTGAGAGGACAGCTGAAGATCCCCCACGTTCCCTGAGGCTGGGAAAGGACAGTCACTGCTGACTGGTTTTATCTCTCTGTGACCCCCGATTTCACCAGGGAGGCTCAGGCCTGGGCCCCGGGTAAGAATTGCCCTAAAATCTTCCCCCGCACCTCCCCCCGCCTCCCTGGCGACCTGGTTCTTCTCCTGGTACCAAACCCAGGCCCTTGGCACAAAGAAGGTTAGGCAGTGCCCCAGGAGGCCTGGCCAGGTCATGGCCCCTGGCCCGGGCCTGCCACACCCACTCTGGTACCCACACGGGGCCCCAGATCCTCGGTGACTCGATCCCTCCAAATTCAGGTGATCTCCCCCGGCTCCAAATCACCGAACCCTCCCAGGTCCCACGCCAGACGGAGCCAGGTCCCCACCGGGAAGGGCCTCAGAGCACCGGGACGCCAACACCGCTGCCTTGCAGACCAGATTGGGGGCGAAAGATGGCACTGACTAGCCACAGCTGGCTCTTCCTCAGTGGTGAGCAAGAACGGTACCCCCACAACCTCCGCACCCCACCAACCCCAGGGAGGGCGGGGATCCCTGCAGCCCGGGAGAGGGAAGGTGGGAGCTAGAAGTCCAGCAGACTAGGTCAGGAGGGCATCGTTGGCTCCGCTGGGAGGCACTGGCGTGGGGCTGGCCGGGGAGGCTTGCAGAGTGAACCTCACAGATTTCTAAGATCGGAGCATGAACTAAGGCAGGGGAGCCACCGAGCCTCCTTGGAAGCTTGGCTAGGGTGCACTCTAGCTGGCAGTTTGGCCTCTCTTCCCGAGAACGTGGCTTGGGGCAACGGGCCCCCTTCCCCTTCTCGGCCTGTTTCTTCATCTGTGAAATGGACTAAACTCACAGGGTTGTTTGAAGGTCAGAATAAACAGCATTGGCTAGCACTGGCCGTGCCCTTGGAGCTGTTCTAAATGTTCTCCCTATGGGAACAACAACATTCGGGAGGAGGCCCGCTCACGACCCCCACTCCATCAACGAGAGACCTGAGGCTCAGAGAGGGGAGGCCACTGGCTGGTCACACAGCCAGTAGTGGTAGGGCTGAGTGCTAGACCCAGAGCCCTCACCCCTAGCCATGCTTTATCAGCCTGGAAAGTACCAGAAACTAAGCAGCCACACCAGCATTTCTTCCCCAAGAACCTGCATGGCCGCCCATTCCGGGCAACCAATCGCACACAGTTCAAACCCAAGCTGCCCTGACCAGCCAGTTGGGTTTGGAGCTTATCTTCAGCCAGTAAGGAAAAGGGCAGAGTCAATTAATCACACTCCTACTAGCTGCAGGGGTCAGACCTAGAGAGGCAAAGGAAAAGCACTGGACTAAGAGTCATGGCCCAGAGGCTAGACAGGCCTGCCTGATTGTGTAAGCCTTGGTTTGGTGACTCTCGCCCCAGGAAAACCCTCTCGTGGGCTGAGCACGTGCTACATGCCAGATCCTTGGCACAGCCCATCCAGTTCAATCCTCAGGCCTGCTTGAGGACCAAGACCCTATGGCTAGCTAATACTTAGTGAGCACTTACTGTATACCAGGAACCCATGGGCCAGGACCCCGCATCTCCTCCTCCATTGAAGGGGGGCCATGGTCAAGCGCGGCTCATCCCATCCCTCTGGCTCCTCTTCCTCAGCCGCTTTCCTGAGTGTGGGGGCCGAGATCTCTATCACCCCCGAGCCTGCCCAGCCAGCCGAGGGGGACAACATCACACTGACTGTCCACGGGCTTCAGGGGGAGCTGCTTGCCTACAGCTGGTATGCAGGGCCCACTCTCAGCCTGAATTACCTGGTGGCCAGCTACATCGTGAGCACGGGCGACGAGACCCCTGGCCCAGCCCACACAGGGCGGGAGGCTGTGCGCCCCGACGGCAGCCTGGACATCCACAGCGTCCTGCCCAGGCACTCGGGCACCTACATCCTGCAGACTCTCAACAGGCAGCTACAGACGGAGGTGGGCTACGGACACTTGCAGGTCTATGGTGAGACACCCCTCCCGTCCCCCCCCCCCGCCCCAGGCTCCCCTCTGCCCCAGCCAGCCTTCCCATCTCCTTCCCAGTCCCTCTTAAAAAAAAAAAAAAAAAAAAAGTAAAAACTTAAAACCATTAAAAAAAAAAGACAAAATAACATTAAAATGCTCACCTCGAGGCGCCTGGGTGGCTCAGTGGGTTAAGCCTCTGCCTTTGGCTCAGGTCATGATCTCAGGGTCCTAGGGTCAAGCCCCGCATCAGGCTCTCTGCTCAGCAGGGAGCCTGCTTCCTCCTTTCTCTCTGCCTACTTGTGATCTCTCTCTGTCCAGAGAGAATAAAAAATAAAAAATAAAATCTTTTAAAATAAAATGCTCACCACCTTCAGGATGGCTTCCAGGACTACACCAGCCTCCTATCCCATTTGTTGTCCCTCCAGCTGGGGGTCCTGGACACCACCGGGATCCAGCCATGCCCCTGGACAGGGGAGGGGGACAGTTGGGGGAGCAGGCAGTGCCCGGCCCCCTCCCCCTCTGTCTCTTGCCCCCACAGAGATCCTGGCCCAACCTGTGGTCATGGCCAACGACACGGCACTGGTGGAGCGCCGAGACACCCTGCGCCTGACGTGCAGCAGCCCCAGCCCCGCTGAGGTCCGCTGGTTCTTCAATGGCGAAGCCCTGCCCATCGCCATCCGCCTCGGCCAGTCCGCCGACGGCCGGGTGCTGACCCGGCACGGCGTCCGCAGGGAGGAGGCTGGAGCCTACCAGTGTGAGGTCTGGAACCCGGTCAGTGTCAGCCGCAGCGAGCCCATCAACCTGACTGTGTACTGTGAGTCCTCCTGGCCCCACTTGGAAATACCCAGTGCCCAAACCTCATAGATGGGTAAACTGAGGCCAGGAGAGGGTGCCTGAGGGCACACAGTGAGTCAGGAGGTGAACTGGGGTTAGGAGCCAGGGATCCCTCTTAAAATGCACTTGACCCATCTTCCTAAGGACTAAAAACCACCCGAGAAATGGAATAAGCCTTCAGCCGGAACCAACACCCTCAAGAAGGGACCCAGGGCTGGCGGGTTTTGAAAGGGAGGCGGGAAGTGAGTGGTGGGGGGGGAGGGGAGATCAAACAGAAAAATGTAACCAAAGCATGGAGTCATTCCCAGGGGCAGCAGATCCGCAGTGTGGAATCCGGGGCAAGTAAATCTCGGAGGTACGCAGGGGCCGCTGATGTAGAAAAACTTGGAGCCTAGAATCCTACGACCAGGGAATGCTGGATTTAAGAAGCCCTGAATTCTGGACTCTGAGAATCCTAGAAACTCTAGAAACAGAGATTCTTAGAATCTTAGAGTCAAATTCTAAAATCTTAGAGCCACCCAATCCTAGAATTTTAGAAACCTAGATTTCTAGAATCTTAGAGCCCTAGAGCCTAGAAGCATTGACTAGAAGCATTGACTCTTGGAGCCCTAGAATTCTATAGACTCTTAGAATGCCTTATGAGAAACCGATAGTCTAGTCTTCTTCTTCTTCTTCTCCTTTTTTTTTTTTTAAGGGGGCCATAGATTTCGAAAATATCTTGAAATTTTGTCTGGCCCCACGTCCTCTTTTTACAGAAGAGAAAACAAATCCCCGGAAAGGGGAAAGTGATTCTCAAGATCCTAGTGCAAATTAGAGATCTGTGTGGGATCTGAAAAGACCAGAGCTCTCTCCCTCCACTAGGCCCACATGTTCCCAGGGGTGCCCACCTCTACGCCCCTGTCCCTCCACTGCCCCGTCTCTCTCCCTCCTGCCCCCACAGATGGCCCAGAACGCGTGGCCATCCTCCAGGACTCTACCACCCGCACGGGCTGCACCATCAAACTTGACTTCAACACGTCCCTCACCCTGTGGTGTGTGTCCCAGTCCTGCCCAGAGCCCGAGTATGTGTGGGCGTTCAACGGGCGGGCCCTCAAGAACGGGCGAGACCACCTCAACATCAGTAGCATGACCGCAGCCCAGGAGGGCACATACACGTGTATTGCTAAGAACCCCAAGACCCTGCTTTCCGGATCCGCCTCAGTGGTGGTCAAGCTCTCTGGTGAGTCGCCCCCGGCCTGACCACCACCCCCTCCCCACGGAAGCCCAGATGGACAGTGAAAGGTTTGGCTGCAGCCCCAAAAGTTAAGGGTACCCTTTGCCCAGAAGATAATCGGAAAGTAAGAGAGTCTCAACCCATTCTTTGGCCAAGTGACAAAGTGGTGTGGCGGGGGGACCCCTCTTTGTTCGGGTGGCAGAAGGAGACACCCCCTACCTTGTCACCTGAACAGGAATCAGACTCTTCTGTGAGGGGTGGCGAAGTGAGAAAGGGGGCACATGTCTGTCTCACACACGGGGTAGAGTGGGGACACATTCATCTGTCCCTTCACATGCATGCCCCACCCCCCGTTCTGAACTCCCCCTGACGCAGCTGGGGAGGACCCCGCCCCATTCCCTCCATGCCGACAGCTGAACAACCATGCAGCCAACTAGATGATGCAGTTATCTGGCCCCTGTGACTGCGTGCGCGTGCATGCACGGACACACATACGCACACACGGCACACACACGGAAAAGCACGGCCAGTTGCTGGCAAGTGGAAAAACCCAGCCAGGGAGGCGCTGTCTTGCCTCTGTCCTCAGACAACCTGGGGGCTGGGGGTAGTGCAGACACAGCTGGTGTTTGGAGAGCTATCAGCATCCTCAGGGGACACTTTCTCATCCCCTGGGGATGGTGGCTTTGAGGCCTCATTAATTCTGCCTTGGTTCCTTCCCAAGTGGCCACCATCCCCCAAGGACAGTGAGAACAGTCCTTCCCTCCCTTCCTCCCCCTTCCCTCCTACTAACAGGCTGGGTCTCATCCAAAGGGTGGATACTCTTTCACCCAAAGCAGAAATGGCATCCCCAGAGGTAAGTGTACCTCCGGCCCCACCCCCACCTGGGGACTTGGCAGCTGGTCTCGGCAAGAGACGGGGGGTATACCAGATGACCCCCGGTGCTGCCCCTAGCCCTGTTTGTGCGGGCCAAGATGGGGGGTGTCCAAGTGTGCAGGTATGTGCAGGGAGTGGGTACAGCACCCCCAAGGGACTCCTGAACGGTCAGCAACCCTGTGACAGGTGCCAGGCAGAGACAGAGGAAAAGGAAACACCCCCCCACCCCCATGTGGGGCAGACTCTGATCTGATGGAGGAGACATGGTCTCTGCTCTTGGAGAGATGATCCTGGAATAGGGAGGCATGACTTCCTTATTCAGGGTGCTGCCCATCAGAGAGAAGAGGCAATGCCTCACACTCCGTGGGTGTTTAAGCAGTGACGGAGGAGACACCCAACCGCAATGAAGCTCCAGTCAGACGGAGGAGACACTCACGCTTGGGGACATTTCGTAGTCTGACGGGAGAGATGTGGTCTTGAAGAGACATGGTCCTCTCTTTTTTTTTTTTTTTTTTTTTGAGAATTCCTAGTCTGATGGGGGAGACACAGTTCCCACCTCTGAGTTACTCCCAATCTGATGGGGGAGTATAAGCCCCCCATTTTCTAGGAATTTCCTGTCTGATGGGATAGACATGCCCCAGTCCAACTTCTGGAATCCCCAGGCTGACTGGAGAGATCTATGATCTGGAATTTCAAATCTGATGGAAGAGACATGGCCTCCCACCCTTTGGAATCTTTCTATTTGATAAGAAACTATTGTCCCTACATTCTGAGGTCTCTTGGTTTGACAGAAGAGATACAGCCTGGGGTACATAACTCCCAACTATCTGATAAGGAAGGCAGGGCCCCCATATTCTGAGAATTTCCAGTCTGATAGGGGAGATATGCCCCCTCATACTCTAGAATTTCCAATCTGATAGGGGAGACGTGGGCCCTATATTTTGGGAATTTTCAATCTGATGGAGGAGACATGGCCTGACCCTCTAGGGTCTTAGAGTTAAATGGGAGAAATATCCCCCAAGGGCTGGAAATTCCTAGTCTGATGGGGGCAGAGACAGCCCCCATTGTGGGAGAAGACACAACTCCCTGGCAGGCATTGTCAAGACACAAAACCCCCCTCCACTACCACAAAAGTCAGCTCCTTCCTCTGTCTCCTTCCCGGCACCCTTCCAGGGGGAGCACCTGCCAGTTGTGGGGAGGCACGGATGAGCTGGCTGAGGGGGGGAGGGGGACACTCTGCCCCGTGCAGGCCCAGCTGACCCAGCCTCCCCCCACTCTTTCCCCAGCCGCAGCAGTTGCCATGACAATCGTGCCTGTGCCGACCAAGCCGATGGAGGGCCAGGATGTGACCCTGACTGTCCAGGGCTACCCCAAGGACCTACTGGTCTATGCCTGGTACCGCGGGCCTGCCTCAGAGCCCAACCGGCTGCTCAGCCAACTGCCGTCTGGGAACTGGATCGCAGGCCCCGCGCACACAGGCCGGGAAGTGGGCTTCGCCAACTGCTCGCTGCTGGTGCAGAAGCTGAACCTCACGGACGCCGGCCGCTACATGCTCAAGACCGTCACGTTGCAGGGCAAGACCGAGACGCTGGAAGTGGAGCTGCAGGTGGCCCGTGAGTGAGCCAGAGAGCGCGGAGGGTGAATCTTTTCAGACACAGGCTCCCAAAGGGGCGCTCTGTCTCCTCCATAGTCTGGCAAACACAGATTGAGGGTGGTTATGCCTCCCCATCAGACTGAAAGAAGGGATTTTGTCTCCTCCATCTGACTCGAAGATCTCGAAATAGAGTTCTTTCCTCTTCCGTCCAACTGATGACCTAGACTAGGGGTAGACAGGCCTCCTCCATTAGACTGAAGGCTTCTACGGGGGACTTCTGTGCCTTCTCTCTCACACAAGAGGTTCACCAGACTGAAGATTTTCAAAGAGGAGACATAGTCTGAGAGGAGGGCATCCTTTTCCCAGCAGATGCATAGACTCCAAAACATAGGAGATATTGCCTCTGCTACTATATTGGGAAGATGAGTTAATGATGGGAGTTTACCTCCCCCATCAGAATAGATGTGTAGCATGACGGTGGATCCTACCTCCCTCTTCAGCCTGGGAGATCCTAGATCATTAGGATTGTGTCTCCTCCTTTGCATTACAGTAAGAGTGAGGACAGAATTTCTACCATCAGAGGATAGAATTTTTCTCATAATGGAGGAAGTGAAATCCTCCATTAGAATAGAAGCTTCTAGATGGTAGGAACTGTGTCTCTTCCCTCAGACTAGGAGTTTCCAGTGGTCAGGAACAATGTCTCTTCCATCAGCCTGACAATTCCCAGATGTTGAAGACCATGTCTTGCCCATCAGAGTAGGAACTCCCAGGGGCCATGTCTCCTCCATCAGTCTGGGAGCTCCCAGAGGCAGGAAACATGTCTCCTCCATCAGACTGGGAGCTCCCAGAATCAGGCACCAGGCCTCCTCTATCAGACTGGAACCTCCCAGACTTAAAGACCATGTCTCCTCCATCAGACTGGGAGCTCCCAGAGTCAGGGACCATGTCTCCTCCATCAGACTGGGAGCTCCCAGAGTCAAGGACCATGTCTCCTCCATCAGACTGGGAGCTCCCAGAGTCAGGGACCATGTCTCCTCCATCAGACTGGGAGCTCCCAGAGTCAAGGACCATGTCTCCTCCATCAGACTGGGAGCTCCCAGAGTTAGGGGCCTGGTCTCTTCCATCAGACTGGGAGTTCCCAGAGTTAGGGACCATATCCCCCACATCAGACTGGGAGCTTCCAGAATCAGGGACCAGGTCAACCCCCATCAGACTAAATTTCCCTGGAGGTCCAAGAGCCATGTCCCTGAGGCAGGTTTCATCCCATTAGACTAGAAGCTCTCAGACACTGGAACTAGGTCATTCTCCAGTCTGGAGTCTCACCTCCCCCATCAGACCAGGTACTTTTGGAAGTCCTGAGTCAGGCATGGCATCACCCAGCTCAGGCATGAAGCTTCCAGGATCAGGAAATCAATCACTGCCAGGTACCCCCTAGATACCCTTCTTCATCAAACCCTGGTCCCAGGTCAATGCTGGAGGTAGAATGCTCTTCGATGGCAGCCATCCACCCCCCTCCTCCATGAAGGTTCGGGATTCCTTTTCACCCTGTCTCTCTTCTCACAGTCAACCTCCCTCCCCTGCATGAGGACCAACGCCACCTTCCTGAACCTGAACCTGGCACAGGCTGAGCGTGTTGAGGGGGGCGCGTGGGAGGCTGGGGGTGGACAGGGGAGCAGGAGGGGTGAGGGTCCTGGGACCTGGTCCTCTACCTCCCTGACAGCCTCTTCCACCCTTTTCCCCCATCCCCCCTCAGCCCTGGAGTAGCAGCACAGCTGTGGCCGTGGGAACCTCGGAGAGAAGAGCTCTTCATGCCACCCATCACCCCCATCTCCTCCCACTGGGTGGAGGACCACTTGCTCCCAGTGAGGATGCCAGACTGACCATGGTCAGCCGTTCTCCTGCTTCCACACTAGAGTTAGAACTGACAGGGCCCTACTCCCTCGCTGAGTTGTCGGAGAGCCACAGAGACCATAAATGTCCTGGTTAACACATGCATGTGTCAGCCTCTCCTTAATGACCGTCAGCCCTGCCATTTCCCAGTGCCCACACTCGCCTCCTTCCCTACCCAGAGTGACTCTCAGTTTAGGTGCATGCGTGCACAGGGACGCCTAAATGACAGTGAGGAGAGTCCCTACTGCTCAGTGTCAGGGCCTCAGGCTCCTCCCACACCACCCAGGTTATATCTGATGGTCCTGCTTCCCCAGGAGCCAAAGACAGCCCCTCCCTGGGACACCAACAGAGCTGGGTTCTGTAGGACACGGCCCTCCCCTATACTGCACCTCACTCCACCTGGGCCCTGAAGCAAGATCGCTCATGCCACAACAGGAAGTGACCAAATTTCCCTTCTATCTAACCAAAGATGCTCCTTTGTATCCTCCATTGTCCTGAGATTACCCCCCCACCTCATTTCACTCTCAAACATTACCTGCACAACCCTAAAAATATCTCCCTCTTCTTAAAAATGCAAATGGGGTATTGTGGGGGTGAAGAAAGGAGATCAGGGGAATGGAAGCCAGAGAAATGGTGTCTTCTAACTCCTGTCACTACTAGGACCTGACCCACAGGCCCACTCAGCCAAGATGTCCCACTAGAAACAGACTCTTGGTTTTGGTCAGAAGCAGTGATGACAGACTCCACTGGGGGTAGGAAGAGATGTTTGGACAGGGATAGAAGGGCCTAATAGAGAGATTTCCCAGAAACTTTCAAGACTGAGTCTTTCTAAGGATGACCATGTTGAGATAAGAAAGTGGGTGGTGAAAGTGCCCCAGAATGAGGGCTATGACATATGGATTATGATCCACCATTTGCCACGGATTCAATAGACCCTCGGTTTGAATATCAGCTAAGAGCTCTTGGCTTAGGGTAGACTAGAATTTTTCAAACCGTTTGATTAGCCTCAGAGCCCTTGAAATGCCAGCTTACAGGGCAGGTCAATATATTATTTGAAATAGTAATGCAATAAAAGTAGCTATCAAATCAGCAGTACAGCCCTCTCTCCCCCAAAATTTATACACAGTTGAAAAAATTCCCCAAATGTAAATTAAAGAAACCTTGGATTACAGAGGCAATTCCAATGCAAAATAGCAATCAGAATCAAATACCAGTGAAAACAGTAGATACAGAAACCTGTGGGAAGGGTGCCGGGGTGGCTCAGTTGGTTGGGTGACTGCCTTTGGTTCAAGTCATGGTCCTGGAATCCTGGGATCAAGTCCCACATTGGCCTCCCAGCTCTGTGGGGAGTCTGCTTCTCCCTCTGACCTCCCCTCTCATGCTCTCTCTCATTCTGTCTCTCTCTCTCAAAATGAATAAATAAAATTAAAAAAAAAAAAAGAAAGAAAGAAAGAAAAGAAAAGAAACCTGTGGGATATGGCCAAAGCCACATTTGGAGGGGGAATGATAGCCTAAAAGGTTTATATGTAATGAGAATACTAAAAAGAAAAGAGCTTGTAGATGAACAAAATAAGCTTTCCACTCAAGAAACTAGGAAACGTGCACAAAATATACCAAAGAAAAAAGGTAAGAAATGTAAAAAGGTAAAAGCAGATATGGATGAAATAGAAAACAAAACATAGAGTTAGTCAATAAAACCTAAACCTGCTTCTTTGAAACTGCTGATGGACTAGACACGCTTTTTGCAAGAGAGACAGAGAAGACTAATATTTAAAAATATCGAATATCTAAAATAAAATAGGGGCACCTGGCTGGCTCAGTGGGGAAAACGTGGGGCTCTTGATCTCAGGTTTGTAAGTTCAAGCTCCACGTTAAGTATAGAGATTATTTAAAAATAAAAATCTTAAAAAAAAAAAAAAAGAAAGAAAAAGAAAAAGAAACACTGGTCTTGTTGTAGTAGAAGGTTGGTTCCTGGTTAGATACACAATCAACATATACCTTGAGGGAATAGAGTCTGGGATACCTGTGAATAGCTAGCTCCCCAGCAGCTACTCAACCTCCCTCTTTCAGGATAGCCAGGCACAGCCTCAGGTAAAAGCCCCTGAAATTGGCAGGTACTCACTTTCCCAGAAGGCTTTGCAGATCTAAGTGGCCATGTGACCAAACTCTGGCCAAGGAAAGAAGGAGAAAACCAGAAGTCCCACCCACTGCTTCTGCCCACCTGAGGGAGGCACTAGGAGAGCTCCATGGAGTTTGAAAGCTATTACCAGAACCAGTGCTCCCTAATATAAGAGTTCCAGAAATCGCAGATGGATTTGAGCCCCGACTCTTAACCCTAACATCATCCAGGTCCCCAAATGGGAAATGGCACCCACATTCTACCACCTCCACCAAGTTCACATAAGAGTCAGCGACATACATGGGACCAGAGCCTAGATACATAGTTAGAATGTCTCTTCAGTGGCAAGTCAAAGACTGGACACAACTCAAGACAGAGGGAGGAGGACTAAAATACGAGATGAAGGAGAAACTGGGATGGGTAAGAGGAGCTTACGTGGATAGAAGACTGTTTCTCTCTCACATGAAAAGTGCCCAGAAGCAGATTGTTCAGAACTGGAATCAGGGCTCCGTGGTGTCATTAGAGACACAGCTCCTCCTGTGTTTCTGCCCCACCATTCCCAGCGTGGGGGTCTCCATTCTCTTGGCCTCCTCGTGGTCCAAGATGGCTGCTGGAGCTGCTGGGTCAGTGCTCCAAGAAGGAAGTGGAAAGAAACGGACAAAAGGCCAACACAAACCCACACACATTATAGACTATGCCCCTTTTAAGGAAGCTTCCCCAAAGTCCCATCCTACAACTTCTACTTACATCTGATTGGCCAGTGCTTAGTCACATGGTCGTCCAAGCTGCAAGGGAGGCTGGGACACGTAGTCTTTCGCCTGGGTCAATCGCTGCCCCCAAACAACCTCAGGGTCCTGATATCAAGGAAGAGAGGAAGAGTGGATCCCAAGTGGGCAGCTGGCGGCCTCCCCCACGCCAGACCTTGGAACTCCCACCTCCCCAGCTGGACAAAATGGCCTTTCTCATCTAAGCCCAAAGGGAGATCACCACAGCCATAGGAGCCAGGGCTGGGAAAAAAGACAGTGGTTGTGTTCAGTTGGGGTTTGCTTTGTGCAGTGCAGAATGAGGGCAGCGGGAGGGATGAGGTGGAGGGAGCCAAGGAGGAGGCAGCTCAGGTTTCTAGGTCAGTCGGATCCTATAGCCTCAGGGTGTGGAGGCTCAGTGTCTCCAGGACCAAAGCTCTGGTCCCTCTAGACACCTCTGGGCTCCTGAACTGAATCCCAGGCGGTCCCAAACCCTTCTGTTCACAGTCCAGGAAATAACCACAGGAACCACAAAATAAGACTAGCGTGGATTGTCCTGCTGCAAACACGTTCTCAGTGAATGTCTGCAACAACCCCTTTGAGTCATTACTGCCGGTTCCTCCACTTTACAAGAGGAGGAAACTGAGGCATGGTTAAAAACCTTGCTCTGGGGCGCCTGGGTGGCTCAGTGGGTTAAGCCGCTGCCTTCGGCTCAGGTCATGATCTCAGGGTCCTGGGATCGAGTCCTGCATCGGGCTCTGTGCTCAGCAGGGAGCCTGCTTCCCTCTCTCTCTCTCTGCCTGCCTCTCCATCTACTTGTGATTTCTCTCTGTCAAATAAATAAATAAAATCTTTAAAGAAAAAGCCTTGCTCTGGGCCCCACAGATCCCCACGGCTGCCGGCTGGAGGAGCTGGCTGGGAAGTCCCCTTCATTCCTCAGCAGGGCAGGCCGGTCAAGGGCCCAGGCTCGGGAGCCCAGAAGGAGCTGAGCTAGCCACTTTTCACTGTAGGGCTTGGGACACGTTGCTTTTTCTCACCTGTAAAACAGAAAAGACAAACAGTGCCCACTCCTAGAGTCATTGAAGAGTCACTCCAAGTAAAGGTTCTGGGGCAGGCAGATGGCAATGTCAAAAATAATGATTTTTCGGGGAGCCTGGGTGGCTCGGTTAAGCGTCTGCCTTTGGCTCAGGTCATGATCATCAGGGTCCTGGAATCGAGCCCCGCATCGGGCTCCCTGCTCAGCAGAAGGCCTGCTTCTCCTTCTCCCACTCCCGCTGCTTGTGTTCCCTCTCTCACTGTGTCTCTCTCTGTCAAATAAATAAAATCTTTAAAAAAAATTGTAATCACTGAAAATGGCTTCCAAAAACTCATAATGAATACATGTGAGCTTTTAGAATCGCTACGCTAATCCAACAGTGGTTCAAGGATATCGTGCTTTTAGCACAGACTTTCCCACCTGCTCCTTTGAAATGGGGACACATTAAAATGGGGATATTTATTAAAAATACACATCCCAGGTCCCTGCCTGGCTCCAGGAAATCTGTGTCTCCAGAGAAGAGATGTGAAACTGAATTTTTCAAATAAAGAGCCTGGAGGGTTTTTGTTAACTGGGAAGTTAAAGCACCTAGATGCAAGGAGTGTTGGGGGGGCGGGGGACAAAGAGGAGGAGGCAGTGTGCCCAAGGCTACTCAGCCAGGAAGGGGCAGGGCCACTAACTGGCTCAGAGGCGGCAGTAACAGGAGCCCAGGATCCCACAGGAGAGCCGGGACAACCAGGATCACACAGAAGGTTTCAGACTGAAGACGGAGACTGGGGTGCTCCTCTGCCCCACCTCCCCCAACAAAGCCACAAAGCCGGGATAGTGCCGGTTGGGGCTTGGGTCCCTAGATTCCACTAGCTGTGAGTGAGGGCCAGACTCTGCCCTGTCTCTGCCCCCATGCCTCCCGCCTCACCTAAGAGGCCTTTTCTCAAGCAACCTTCTGCAGTGGGGAGGGGAGGGCGGGGCAGGGGTAGGAATGACCTTGAGGCCAGAACACACAATGGCCCAGTGGCTGTGTGGAGCCCTGCCAGGGAGAGGAAGGAAATCTGCCCCGTTTTTCTCCCCTGGGCTGGAATGTTGATTCAGGACCAAGAGAGGGGAGGGTGAGCAGAGAGAAGAGGAGGGAAGAAGAGGAGGGAGGAGGAAGGAGAGAAAGAGAAGCAGGAGGGTAGGGAAGAGAGATAAAGAAAGAGAGGGATGAAAAGGAAGAGGAGAAGGGGCGGGGCAGAGGGGTCCTGGCACCAGGGTGCCAAGGCCAGACTTTGGGAACCAGTCAGGGAGGCTGCTCAGCTCCAGCCCAGCCTGACACACAGTGCAGAGACCAGAGAGGACATCCCAGCACCATAAGGTTGCACAGGACCGGGCTCTCACCCAAAAGGGTTCACCTTTGCTGCTAACCACAGGCAGGAGCTCCCTGAGTTCCCACAGGTGTCAACCCTCCTATTCCTCAGAGGAGGAAACAGAGGCCCCAGACATAAGGTCACATTTCTGGAATCATCTCCCATTTGGATGACAGTCCATACCCCTCTCCTCTCATCTCACTCCAATCTGGCCACACTGGGCTCCCGGTATTGTTTGAACAAACCACACAACTCCCGACCCAGGGCCTTTGCACTGGCCTTGGCTTCTGCCAATAATGTTCTTGGCCTAGATACCCAAATCACTCTATTCAGGTCTCTGCTCAAACGTCACCTCCTCACAGGGGCCCCCGAACACCCAGTGTTGTCTAGCTTTGTCCTTCACAGACTTTATGACACACACCCCCAACTTTATATTCGATACCCCTTTCTTCACTTGTACACTGTCTTCCCCACTGGACTGGGAGCTCCACAAGGCAGGGATTTTCTTGCTTTTTGTGCACCGCAGTGTGTTTATCACCTAAACTAGTATCAAGAGAGCCCGTAGGCATTATTCAGCCTCCCACAAGGTGGGACCTGAAAGCTCCGAGGAGCCAGGCAGAAAGTAGGCAGGGAAAAGCATTTCAGACAGAGGACACAGAATGTGCAAAGCCCAGAAGGCAGGGAACCAGGTTCAAGGCCAATATGGCTAGAGTGGTCATGGGCCACCATGAGGACTTTGGCTGTCCCCTTGAGTGGGAGCCACAGGGTGGAGGGGTGGGCAGTGCTGGACAGGCTCTGTCTCAGATGCTAACACAATCCCTCTGGCCACACGTCGGAAGAGACATAAGAGCAGGGAGCCCAGTGAGAAGCCCACAGCAGTGGAGACAGGAGGTAATGGCAGCTGGGCAGGGGAAGCGGGGAGGCCACGGAGATGGGGATAGAATTGATTTTTAAAGGTGGAATCAACATTTGTGGATAGACAGGATACCGTGGAGGGAAGAAAGGAGTCAAGGGGTCTCAAAGCTTTGGGCCTGAGCCGGCACAGGATGGAGCCTGGAAGGAAGGCTTGGGGTGTTTGAGAGGCCAGGGAACCGGGAAACAGCCCCGACCCCAAGGCGCCCAGGCTCCAGGAGGGAAATTGGCACTGGTTGTGGACTGTGGTTTTCACCCACCTCGAGGGGCCCCTTATCCTCTCCCCCAACTTCCCCTCTGGCCGCTGGGTGGAGCTGGCCTTGTTTGTTTCCCTCTCCGTCATCCGTTTTATGATGGGGAAGGCTGGTTTTCCCCTAACCCAGCAGACACCTCTTCCCTCTGCCTGGCCCCGGCCCTCCCGCCTTGGGAAGCCCCGCGCCAGCCTCCTGAAATGTCCCTGCAGGATAGGACCCCTGCCACCCGTTCATCCAGCCAGATGGGACCCGAAAGGGGAAGTGGGTCACCCCTAGTCACCCAGCATGTGGTCAACTCCAGACTTTGGGGTTGCATCTCCTCAGTGCCCCAGCAACAGCCCTGGGAGGCGGCGGGGAGGAACCAGCAATTCTTTCCACATTTCACATGGGAAAACTGGGCTCCCAGGGGGCCCTGAGCTCACCCAAGACACTCTGTGACCAGTGCAGTCAGAATTGAAACCGAGCTCCCGACAGCAGAACTGCCCTGTTCTGAGCTTCTGAGGAGAAGGCAAGGGTAAACAGAACCCAGCCCTGTCCTGCCAGGATGCAGCTGGGGTACAGATGATGACAAAGAAGCATTGGTCAGGGCTGAGGTAGGGGGGACCCAGGAGATTAGGTGGAGGAACACCTGACCCAGCCAGCATGGAGGGCTTCCAGGAGGAGGTGACCTAGAGAGTTCAGAAGAAGTTAACAATGTTCCAAGGAGAGGGAATGGCACAGGCAAAGGCCCAGCACTGAGAAGGAACCCTGGGGGCTTCTCAGTGACCACGCCCCTTAACTCTCCTCTGACCTTGCAGGCAAACTGTGCAGCCTGGCCTGCGTTCATTCATTAAAACAAACATTCCCTGGGGGGAGTAGTTAGTGTTACGCCCCATGGGAACACAGCAGTGACTCCAGCAGCCCCTCCAGACTGCGGTCCTGACCTGGGGCATCAAGGAGGGGCTCCTGCAGGAGGAGGCATCTACTTCACGAACTGAAGAGGTAACAGGAGCGAGGCTGGGAAAGAGGCAGGGAAGGGCGTTGCAGGCAGAGGGAACAGCCTGTGCAAAGGCCCGACGGCAGGTTCCGAGTAGAACAGTGGCTGGTGGTTCAGCTGAAGCACAGGGTGGTTTGGGAGAGGCTAGAGAGGCCAACCCCCTGGCCTGTGGGGGGCGAGGGGGCTTCCTTCCAAGCCTCTGGGGAGCCCTGGAAACCTTGTGAGCAGAGGGACGGGAGGAAAAGTAGACTGGTAAGTCAGAAAGATCTCCCCGTCGTCCACGCGGAAAGTGAACAGAGGAAAGCCACGGAATGACAGGTGGGGTTTTGCGGCAAGGAGGAGACTTGCACCGGGGTCTGAGGGAGGGGATCCGGGACTTGGGGGCACAGCCGTCCCGCAACTGGGGATGGGACGCCTGGCCTAGAGCCACCACCAGGTGGCGCCAGCACACCACTACGCGAGGCTGAGCCCGCAGAGGGCCCTCCCGCCCAGAGTCGGGCACCACCGCCCGGGGTCAGGGGAGCAAATCTCACATGCCCCCCGGCCGCTCCGTGTGGGGATCCTGGCTCCCTCCTGAGCCGGAGCTTGCAAACAGTGAGATTGCAAGCACCCCGAGACTGCTTGGACCCCGGGGCTCCAGAGTTGAGGTAGTTGAGCCGCAAAACGCGTTCGGTCATTCCCCGGGAAGCCGAGACTCGAGAACCTTGCCTCCCCTTCCGAACGGGAGGATTTTGACCTCTTCCCATAAGACTGGGTTGAAGGGTCTCCTCCTGATTAGAAACTCGTCATCTCACATATCAGAATGGGGCCCCCTTACTTCCCCTCAACCGACTAGAACTGGGATTTATCTTCTCTATCCGATTTGGGAAATTCTGCCTCCCTCGTCGAACTTGCTGATGGCTCCATATGCCCCCAGCCAGTTGGGTCTCCTTGTTTCCCCGATCCCGACAGAGGAAACTTTTGTCTCCTGGTTAGAACGAAGGGGAAGACTCTTCCACCCTTGCAAAGCTTTGCGGGTCCTTCCTCTGTCCATGAAGGGAACCATGTGGGATTTAGGGAGAAGGAAATTGAGGCACAAAGTGACAAAGCAGCTCGGACCCACAGAGCTGCAGATGGTCTCGTTCTCGCTTTCCCCCCTCCCCACACCTGCCCTCTGCCCTCCCTGCGCCCTGGGTAACTCCCCTGGCACTGGGACTAGGGGAATTTTGCGCTGGCCTCCGTGCTTAACTCGCCTTTATTGGTGGCGCCCAGTGGCCCTGGGGTTAAAGTCCCCCGGAGTGGGCTTGGGGCTCGGAGCAGGGAGGGAAGGAGGGGCAGTGGCCTAACTGGCAGTGGGGACTCCCCAGAAGGACCAGCCTTTGCACCTGGGAAGGGTAGGGGATGGGCTGGGAGGATAGGGGTAGGGCGAGGCAGCGCTCAAGTTCCTGCAGGAGTGGGTGGGGTTTGAATCTCCCCACCCAGGTTGCTGACTGTGTGGGCTTGGAGCCGGAACTTTGCAGCTCTCCCAGCCTCAGTTTCCCCCGCTGTGAAAAGGGTGTGATACTTCTCTGGGTGGTTGTGAAGACTCTGAGTTTATGGGAAGGAAATCCTAGAAACAGTGGCCGATTGTGGCCCCTCTGTCCCCCTCTTCTCTACATGGTTTCCTCCTAAACCTCTGGAACTGACCTTCTTTATCCCCAGTCCAAGCCACCTACATAGCTCGTCTCCCTACACAGCCAGAGAAGTCTTCCCAAAATTCAACCCCATCCCAGTTCAAGACCTGCTGTGGCTCCCCAGTGCCCTCAGAACACTTATGCTGTACCAAGGCCACAGGCCAAGTAGGCACTGTGTGACCTGACCACTGTTCCCCTCCACCCTCCTTGCTGTCTTTCTAAGCTTCCTCCTCTTTCCAACATTTCTCCACTCACTTCAGGTCCCTGCTAAAACATCACAGCTCCAGGAATGCCTTCCCTCATCTCCACAAACCAGGCCTGCTTCCCGCCCCCTACCCCACCCTCCTTCTCTGTGCCCCTCCACGCAGCTCCCACCACGGTAGCCAGAACATGTATTGGAATGCCACCTTCAAACTAGCTCCTGAGTCCTGCCACTTGTCCCCATCTCAGCTGCCCCACACACCTGCCCCCCACCCTGTCCTGGCCCAGCCTACCCTCACCTATAGTCCAGACCGTTACAATCCCCTCACTGGGCTCCTGCCTCTGTCCTTGCCCCCCCTCAGGCAGTCAGAGGGACCCTGTTAAAGCCGAGGTCACACCACATCCCTGCCCTGCTCAGAACCCTCCATGGCTCCCATCTCCTTCTGAGCAAAATCTCAAGTCCTCAAAGTGGCTCACCCAAACTGCTCAACACCCCCCCACCCCACCCCGGCGCATCTCCCCAAGCTCACTTCAACTCCCCCACGGCTCACCCTGCTCCAGCCACACTGCTCTCAGACAGTCAATGGGAACCGCCTCAAGGCCTCCGCACTTGCTGTTCCCTTGGTCTGGACACTCTTCCCCCAGATGCCCAAGGCTCCTCTCACCTCCTTCGCGTTTCTGCCCACACATCACTCCTTATAGGGAGCCTCCTTTAAACACTCAATTTAGGGGCGCCTGGGTGGTTCAGTGGGTTAAAGCCTCTGCCTTCAGCTTAGGTCGTGATCCCAGAGTCCTGGGATCAAGCCCTGCATGTGGCTCTCTGCTCAGTGGGGAGCCTGCTTCCTCCTCTCTCTGCTGGCCTCTCTGTCTACTTGTGATCTCTGTCTGTCAAATAAAATCTTTTTAAAAATAAAATAAAATAAACACTCAATTTAAAAATCACTTTTTTTTAAGGAGGGGCAGTGTCAAACAGAAAGGGAGAGAGAATCTCAGGCAGACTCCCCGCTGAGCCCAGAACCCCTTGTTGGGCTCTGGGCTCCATCTCACGACCCTGAGGTCATGATCGAGCCAAAATCAAGAGTCACAGGTTTAACCACTGAGTCGCCAGGGTGCCCCCAAAACACAAAACACGCTCTAAACCACTCCTCACCCCAGCCCCCCGCCAGCTCTATTTTCCTGCACAGCAACTAGCTGACATTGGCCATACTCTCCTGTCTTATTGACAGTCTGTCTGGGGGACTGGACTGGGACTCCCCAAGGGCTGGAAGGCGACTTGTTCGTTACCACAATGGGGCCTAAACTACTTGTTGGCACAGCCGGTGCATCATGTGTGTTTATTTAGGAGAGGTAAGATGCTCAGGAGTTTCAAAATCCAAAAAGTACAAAACAGAAGTGAGAAGTCACCTCTCCACCATGTTCTGGGGGCCCGTCCCACCCCAGTCCTGCTCCTCCTCCAGGTCTGCACCTTTTCCAGTCTCCTGTGTTTCTTTCCAAAGATTGCGCACCAACAAGAACATCGAGGCCTACATTTCGTCCCCCTCCCCCGGGTATGCCCATGGCACATACTTGGAGCCAGCACCACATTTTTTTTTCCCTCCAGCTTCTGGAAGATCTCGCTGCTCAGCCCAGGAAGCTCCTTTGGTTTTTTTTTCTTCCTAATTTATTTATTTTATCTTATGTTTTGTCTTGCAGCTACATGGACGGCGACCACAGTGGACACAATTATTATTATTTTTTTAAAAGTTATTTATTTATTTATTTATTTGACAGACAGAGATCACAAGCAGGCAGAGAGGCAGGCAGAGAGAGAGAGGAGGAAGCAGACTCCCTGGCCTGCAGAGAGCCCGATGTGGGGCTCGATCCCAGGACCCTGGGATCATGACTTGAGCCAAAGGCAGAGGCTTTAACCCACTGAGCCACCCAGGCGCCCCGCAATTATTATTTATTGAAACAGTGCTCCTGGGTGGCACGGGTGCTTAAGTGTCTGCCTCCTGCTGGGGTGATGATCCCCGGGTCCTAGGGGAGCCTGCTTCTCCTTCTGCTGCTCCCTCTGCTGTGCTCTCACGCGCATTCTCTCTCAAATAAATAATAAATAAAATCTCAGAGACTGGTGCCGCTCGGCAGTCAGGAGCACAGATCCATGTCACTGACCCCGACTCTGGTTACAGCCCACAGCCCAGCCACCGGCGCCCTCCTGCTGGCAGGAGGTCCCACCAGAGGAGCCGCCTTGGAAAACAGTTGCCAATTTCCCCGGAGGTTCAACATACACTTCCCATGAGACCCAGCAATTTCACTCCCTGGGTATTTACACAAGAGAAATAAAAACCTATGGTCATACAAAAACCTGTGCACACATGTCTCCAGCAGCTCTCTTCATAATCACCAATAACTAGAAACAACCCAGGTGTCCTTCAACTGGCGGGTAATTAAGCAAACTAAGGTCCACCCACACAGCGGAACACTGCCGGACGTCGAGACTGGGCAAGTTACCCACGCACACGACCACGTGCGTGATCTCGGGTTCACGAAGCAGAGTGGAAGAAACCAGGCTCCGAAGGCAACGTTATTCCCTGTTATCAGACATTCGGGAAAAGGCCAGAGGATAAGGACAGAGAGCAGATCGCTGGGTGGTTAACAGAGGTGAGACAGGGAAAAAGTGCGACCACAGATGACTAGCATGTGGGTATTTGGGGTGCGGGGGGGTGATGGAAATCATCTGTAAAGAGATTCTGGTGGTGGTTACGCAAAGGCATGCAGAGAGAGAGGCTGATAGAACCATCCACCAGAAAGAGTGAATTTTACTGCATGCCAATTTTTAAATAATTTTTTATTTGTCAGAGCAAAAGCGAGAGCAAGAGAGAGCACAAGCAGGGGGAGCATCTGGCAGAGGTAGAGGAAGAAGCAGGCTTCCTGCTGAGCAAGGAGCCCAAGGCATGACTCAATCTCAGGACCCTGAGATCATGACCTGAGCCGAAGGCAGATGCTTAACCAACTGAGCGATCCAGGAATCCCCAATTCTTTTTTAATAAAGATTTATTGATTGATTGATTGATTGATTGATATGACAGAGAGGGAGAGATCACAAGTAGGCAGAGAGGCAGGCAGAGAGAGCGGGGGACGCAGGCTCCCCACCAAGCAGAGAGCCTGATGTGGGGCTCAATCCCAGGGCCCTGAGATCATGACCTGAGCCGAAGGCAGACGCTTAACCCACTGAGCCACCCAGGCACACCCCCCCCCCGATTTTTTAAAATAATTTTTTAAAGACCACATACTGTATGATCTCATTCCTTTGACATTCTAGAAAAGCAAAACTATAGAGATAAGACAAGCAAACAAACAAACAAAAAACCAGATCAGTGGCTTCCAGAGACTGGAGATCTGGGGGATAGATGACTGCAAAAGAACACAGGGAAGGTTTTGGGGTGATGGAAATATTCTATATCTGGCTTGGGATATGATGAGAGGACTATCAACTTTTATCAGAACTCATCCAACGTACACATTTAAAATGGGTGCGTTTTATTATCTGTAAATGATTCTTCAATAAAGTTATTTTTTAAGTTGATTTTTTTTTAAGATTTTATTTATTTGAGAGAGAGACAGTGAGAGAGAGCATGAGAGGGGAGAAGGTCAGAGGGAGCAGGCTCCCCATGGAGCAGGGAGCCTGATGCGGGGCTCGATCCCAGGACTCTGGGATCATGACCTGAGCAGAAGGCAGTCACTTAACCAACTGAGCCACCCAGGCACCCTTAAAGTTGATTTTTGAAAGCTTATCTCCCTTGCCCTTCCCTGGCTGTGTGAGCTTAGGCAAAGCCCCTAACCTCTCTGTGCCTCAAGTGAAGGAGTGAGGAGGTGGAAGTGGGGAAGGGATCGAATTCAGGGTGAGTGTTGAGGTCTCAGATCTCACCTATGGGTACACAGGTAGACGCAAGAAATATTTATAAATGAAACAGAAGGTCTTTGTGAGCCTTTAGGGCAGAACTCAGACCTGAGCCGGTGACCAGGACCGGTTCCTGTGTCTCAGGAGGGCGGGTCCTGGACTGAGATCTGTCAGGTTTTGCCTGGGTCCCTTTGCACCACTGGGCACTCCTTGGTTGACCTAGAAAAGCCAGTGGAGCCATCCGTGTGTCCCAGAGGAACGGGATAAAGAGGTACAATTCAGAGCATTGTGAGAAAGCCTTTTACAATGCGCAGATGGAACTGACACACCGGTTCCCTAAGATCTCAGCTGCTTGGAGCCGTGTTTGTGGGTATACAAACGTAACCTCACAAGGGATATGGGGAGACATAGGGGAGACTGGGTTGGCCCCCAGACAGGGACGTGACATCCCAGCACAGTTCCAGTTCCAGTGAGAGAACCCAGGAAAGGCACCCCACCGAGCCCAGGGAGAGGAATCAGGGAGAACTTCCTGGAGGAGAGGCTGCTGGAGCTGAGGCCCCGCTACGGAACCCCCACCATGTGCCCTGGTTCGGATCTCAGAGGAAGAGGCGTATTTTTGAGGCTGCCGTGGAAAGGGTGTGTGTGGGCAGGAGGGTGGGGGGGAGAAGCTGCTATTGAAGGCAGGGGTATAGGTAGGGACAGAGGGGCAGATCCGGCAAGGGGGGTAGGGGAAGGTAGTGCCTGGTGCAGAGCGGCCCTCTGTGGGTGGGAGCAGCTTGGTTGGGAGCCATCCACAGGTGTGGGGAGGACCAGCGATGGGAGGCAGCGGGAATGAGAAGTGGTGGGAACCGCCCCCAGAAAGAATGAGAGCAAGTAAGGCCTCATCCTCAGGCCTCCCCCAGACCCTTCCCACCCTGAGTCAGGGGGCCTTTGCCTCTGGAGCGCCCTCGTTTCTGAGACTTTAAGACAGCACCCCTGAGATTTGCCAAGAATGCATTTCTATCATTCCTTAGTTCCTACGCCTCTCTGATCTGACCCTTCTCCCTTCTGAGTCTCCATCGGTCTTTGCTCGACGGAGCCACCCGGGTGCCCGGGGTTCTAGAATTTTTTGCCGTGAAGATTCTGTTGCGCTTGGATTCAAGTAGACAATGGACACAGGAAAAGGTACTCAACCTTGTTATTGAGCCAGGAATTACAAATTTGAACCACCCTGAGATTCTTACACACACACACACACACACACACACTCACAGGCATGCAGGGTGACTCAGACTTTAAAAGTCTGGCCAGAGCTAGTGCTGGCAAGGAGAGAAGCCAAGTAGAACCCATAGCAGACATTGGAGATGGGAGTCAAAATTGGTGCAGTCAGGGTGCCTGGGTGGTTTAGCTGGTTAAGCGTCTGCCTTTGGCTCAGGTCATGGTCCCCAGGGTTCTGGGATCAAGACCCCTGTGGGGGTTCCTTGCTCAGCGGGGAGTCTGCTTCTGCCTCTGCCCCTCCCCCTGCTTGTGCTCTTCTCTCTCTCTCTCTGACAAATAAATAAATAAAATCTTTTTTTTTTTTTTAATGGTGCAATCACAGGGAAAAACTGTCTGGCCATATCTTGCACCCCTGGACCTAGACCCAGCATCGGCCCTTCCTACGACAACCCTGCTCTTGGGGAATGCAGAAAAAGGGGTGCTCAGGGACACCAGGAGAGGCACACAGCTTTGTCAAAAGAGCCACTCACACGTCAAAATCATGCATGTACCTCAACAGGAGACTGCATTGACAAACTGGTATATCGTGCAAAAAAAAAAGCACACAGCCACACCCATGAAGGCACTCCCACGGACACGAGCGTGTGTCCACAGCGCACAGGGATACAGCTGAACACAAGAAGCCACCTGCGCGGTAAGATCCCCTTATTAAAAACACAATACTGTAGTGGTCATGGGCGTATTCATAGGCAGCAAACATATCAAAGAAAGCCATAAAACCATGAAAGAATTTATGGGTTGCTTTGAGGCGAGGGCAAGTGCTGTGATTTGGAAGAGGCATGAAGGGGCTTCAAAGGAAAGGGCAAAACCATTTCTGACCGCAGCGAATGGTTCGCTTTATAACGGGTTGTGAAATGGAACATTCTTATTTTATGCAAAGCCCCCCCGCTTATATTTCATCATTAGAAAATACACTTTTTTTTTTGAAAATACATATATTTTTTTAATCCCGCAATTGCGCATCATCCTCGGAGGACTTTATTTTCCAGGCGGCAGGGACACAAAATTCCTGAGCCGGGAGGCGGGAGGGGGCAGTGAGAAGCCACAAGAGGAGAACTGGGATGTGAAACACACAATACGATTTGATTTTCCCAGAAGTGAGCAAATGTACTGTGACAATGTGTTACCGCAGGAGGCCAAAGTGACAAGTCCGCGGTGGGTGATGTCCAAAGTAGACGCCGCAAGCCAACCGCCACCTCCCCCCCAACCCCGGCAGTTCATGGCTGTAGGGGCCCCCCATTTATCCCATCCCTCGCCAGCCAGCCCAGAGCTAGGTGCCCTGCGGGTACAGCTGCATCAGCGGCTGGTGCCAGCCCCACGCTTCTCAGATGAGCAAATAGCCTGCCCTGGGGTGCAGGGCTGGAAGGCAGGGTGTGAAGGTTTCTTCCAGCTGGCGACCCCATTCCACTAAGTGGGGTGCTGGAGACCCACACCCCTGGTCCTCACCCTCCCAGGAAGCTGTTGGAGGGTTGGGGGGTCCCCCAATGGGACAGACGATGGTTGGCGGGGACAGGGGAGATGAGTCTTTCATGTCCCTGGCTCAAATGAGGAAGAGGCTGGCGTGACCTTGGCTTTCCCAGGAGCCCAGGGAACTTTTGCATCTGTATTTTTAGGCCCTGGTGGCCACAGGGGCGGTTGTGGCCTCACACCGGGGAGATGCCAACTTCCAGGAAAAAGTCTGGCTTTTCAGGGAGGGTGCTGTCCCTTCCTCCGGGATAGGCTCCATGCTCTGCCCTGGGGAGTGGGATTGGAAAGGGGGGGCCTCCAAGTTTATTGGGGGAGGCTTGCCCCATCTCAGGGAGCGGCTAGGTTGGTGGGAGAGAGATACTTCCCCAATTCAAATCTCTGGGAGCAAGCACGAATCTGATGGAGGAGGCAGGCAACAGCTCCCTCCAGGGTAATTCATACCTCATATTTAATATGGGGACAAGATTAATCTCACTCTCACAGCGCTCCTGGTACAATGGCTGAGTCAAGCTGTACAGCTTAGTGAGATGGTCTGATGGAGGAAGCAGGAACCACACTCAGTCTCAGGGAACTTCAGTCTGATGGTGGAGGCATGCCTACTATCTTCAGGAAGCTCTGGACTAGTTTAATATTTCACTGAATGTCCCCTGGAAGGGGACAAAAAAGCTCCCCTCAATTGAGAACCACCGTCCCAGACAGATGAGGGAAACGTGCCTCCTTATCTCCAGGGAACACCCAGTCTCATGAGAGGCACCCCCCAACCCCCCACCCAGGGAGAGTTCTGGGTCTGATAGGAGATCACTCTTCGAGATCCCTAATCCATACAGATTTCTCCTCTTTGTCAGGTCTGGTAGAGGAGAAAGAACGCACCTCAAACACACCACAAACTCCCACACGGATGGGAGCGTGTCCCCACCTCACAGACCTCCCCGTCTAAAGGTAGAGGTCCCCCTCCCACCCTTGGGGAGCTCAAGCTTGATGAAAGAGGCAGCCTTGTTTCTTGTACATTTTTCCTCCTCCCTTGTCCACTGATTGAGGGTTCCCCTCCCCCGCTCTGTGGTGTATCCTAGAATGGGGGAGCTTCTACAGGAGGATACCACGGTTTCCCAGCCCTGGGATTTCCCTGCATGGGTCAGCCCAAGATCAGGGGCCCCCCTGGGGGTCAGACGTGCCTGCCCTACAGCTCACCAACCACCACCCCTGGCTCGGCCCCTCAGGGGGATCACAAGAATGACACCAGCTGGCTCTTGAACTTCCTGTGTGCCAGCCTTCCCCGGGGCTTTCCACACCTGACCCCGCCGGTGCCCTACCCTGGAAAGGATGAGGTCCATCTCCACCTTCCAGGCTCAGAGGGCATAGACTTGCCAGAGGCCACCTAGCTGGAAACCTGCTCCCGAAGGAGGAGTGTGGTGTATGTGTGTCAGGTAAGTGTGCCAAAAGCTTTCCTGCTGACTCATGGGGAGCCAATCGGCCATCACATGACTCTTCTCCTGACTCTGGGGGGGGGGGCGGTAAACTGAGGTTCAGGGAGATCAGCTCCTGCTGCAAAGCCACCCAGGCAGAGACAATACTCACCCTCAGACTGCCTGATCCCAGAGTCCGTCCTCACCGATCTGGTCCTCCAGAAAGCGGAGGCTTAGAGGCAGGGGAGCATAGTTAGGGAGGGCCATCCATGAGGAAGGGAAGGGGGGAGGTGGGATTGGGTAGAGGGGAAGGAATCATCAGGCCACCATGTCAGCCAAAGGGGGAAGCTCTGTGGCAAAGACTGCCCATTGGAGGAACCCCACAGTAGGCAGAAATAGCCGGAATGCCCTACCTCGCCCGGCTCCCTCAATGGCCAGAGGCTGCCCAGGAGATGGTGTCCCTGACCGGCAAGCCACGGCTGAACTTGAAGGAGCCAACTGTGGGAGGCTGTCCAGCAGCCATCTGCATGCCTAGCAGCCACGCCACAAGTCTTTTCTTAAAGGAGGGTCCAAGGATCGTGTCTCTGTGGCAGCCCCTCCCGTACCAGTATTAGTAATAGCAATCACGGAAAAACGATACCTTCTATTTACCAAGAACTTAGCTCCTTGCCAGCTTGAGCTGGTGTTCCTGAAATCCTGAGACCCTCACAACTCTGTGAGGATTCGCTGCTTTGCCTCCACTTTATAGATAAGGAAACTGAAGTTCAGAGAGGGTAAATCACTTGCCCAGGGTCACACAGCTGGTAAGTGGCAGAGCTGGGATTCGAACCCAGTTACACAGTGACCCCCCATTGACAGATGAGGATGCTGAGGCCCCACGTGGCACTGTCTACCATCTGTCTGCCATCACCTCCCCAGGACCCCTCTGACCTTCCCCAAGCACCCCCCCTCCCCAACCCAGGGCAGATGCCAATGGCCGCGGATCTCTCCCACCACATCACCTTTGTCTGATCAAGGCGGTGCATGGGGCAGAGCGTATCTGGTCCCAAAGCCTGGGGAGTGATGTTGCAATCCTCTGACTCAGCGTCGTGCGTGCAGACCCAGCAAGAGGGAGAAAGGGGAAGATTAAGTCTTGGCCAAGGCCCCAGATGAGCTGATCCTGCCTAGTGCCAGGGGTTCCAGAAGCTGCCAAGGCCCCAGGGTGGGGAGGAACCAGAAGGTACGGAGCACGCTGCAGGAAGCTGGCCTGCATCCCACCCCTTGGGGTGGCGTAGGGGCAGCCTCTGGGAGCAGAGCTGTGTCCGCAGACCCAAAGCCGTGTGACCTGGGGCAGGGCCCTCCAGCTCCTGCCTCACGTCTGTTTTCCTCTGCCTGTAATTTTGCTTGCTCTCCCCAAACCTCTCTTAAATTGGAATCTGTACCTTCCTGTTGCAAGGCGCCCTCCCTCCATCAGCTCGACCTCCTTCACTCCCTCCCGGTGCCTGGAGGCAGGAGAGGAGCCTGCAGACAGACCATAATCCCGGCAAATCTCTGACCACAGCTTTGCCTTTTTGTGTCTGAGTTTCCCCTTCTACATCCTTCCCATCCAGGGAAGGGTCTGGAATTAGGGAGGAGAGGTCTCTTAACTGGTCTCCAGGGGCCGGCTGCCCCTCCCAGGTCAGCAGGTGCAGCCATCAGGGTGCTGGGGACGCAGAGACCTGGCAGAAAATCTCCATCCTCCCTCCACTCCAACGCCCCTTGCCATATGGCCCTAGGGCAGTGACTTCCCTCCTTGGTGTTTGCTTCTTTCTCTGTAAAATGGGGCTTTTTGTTGGATTTCCTCACGAGACCGTGAGAGGATTGCATGGGCCGGTTCTTAGTGGGAGCTCAGCCCAGAGTGAATGGGCCCATCTTGTCTCACCCCTGGATGGAGAAGGGGTGATAAGGAAGGGCAGGCAATATGGAGACAAGAACAGACATCAGGCATTCCTTCATTCCTTCTGCACACCTGGTCTCCGTCAGCTCAGCAGCAATCCTGTGAAGCAGGAGCTCTTATTACCCGAGCTATAAAGCGACCACGAAGGCACAGAGAGGGAAAGCCACCTCTCCAAGGTCACACAGCGAACACACGGCAGAGCCGGGCCTCAAACGCATGTCTCCAAGCCTAGCATGGGGAAATCCTAATTTCCTCAATGAACTGGGTCCTGCTGTTGAGACTCTGTGATTAATTGATAATAATAATAATAATGATCATTGTTCCTATGGCTATAATAAGACTAATAATAATAATTACAGCCCCATGGCGTCCAGTCCTTCCTATGCATCAGGCCCTGAGGCGTGGAAGCGTCAGTTTCCTGATCCAGTCTGTTCTGTGAATGAGGAAGCTGAGGTTCCATGAGGTTCATTAAGCAAATGTGTGATGTCTCGCAGCTAATGAGGACAGAACACAGGACTTGCAGCCAGGCCTCAGCTGGGAGCAAAAACTGGGGCAGAAAAGGGCTCAGGAATTAAGCCCATGGGAATCTAGGGTCTGACAAGTACCGTCCTCCCCTCCAGAAAGTCCCCAAGAGCTAGAAAGCTGCCCCAGGCCCACAGCCTTCCAGCTGGGCCTTGAACAGGTACAGCCTTGGTCCTTCCTTCCCCAGAAGGATGTGGGGTGATGGGGAGGAGAAAGGAAGAAGCAGTAGGAAGCTGGGAAAGATTGGGACAGACGCAAAGGGCGGCCTGCATGAGGGAAAGTGGTTAGACATGCTGTAGGACTTCCGAGCTCTCTCTGGGAAGCTCCTGGGACTCTTCCAGGGGCTGCCCCTGCCAGCAGGGGGCCTCCAGAGCTCAAGCCCAGAGAGGGGAGACCCTAGTTCTCCCCGTCTGGGGCACAGGGAGCCAGGGGGGAAAGGAGGGGGCAGTCATCCTGGTTCCGCATCCTCCATTCCCGACACTGGAGGGAGGCGGTTGTGGGAGCTGGGACTTTCCTGAGCCATAGAAGATTCTGGGAAATTAGACAGCTGCAGGGCGGGGCTGACTCCAGGCCTCCCTTCTCGTCCCTTGCCTCAGTCCCTGCTTGGTCCCAAGCTCACCTCTCTTCCCTCTGCCCCCAGGGAGGCTCCTTCTTCAAAATGCTCCTCCTCCCTCAGACCATGCTTTCCATCCTCAGACCCTCAGGTCTTCATGCTCAAGTCTCCTCTTCCCTCAGAACTACCCCCCCCCCCCACACACACACATACCATCACCAACTCTCTCCTCCTCCCTCAGAGCTGCTCTCCTCACTTGGTCCTTCTCACACTTTCTCAGACAGTGCTCCCTCCTTCAGACCTCCTCCTCCTCTGTCAGCCCCTCCTCCCTCAGACATTCCTCCTCTCCCTCAGCCCTTCACTTCCTCCTTCAGACCTTTTCTCTCTCCCTTCTCCCCCTCCCTTAGACCATTTACTTCTCTCAGCCCTGTCTTTTCCTTTAGAGCCTCCTCCCTCAGACCTTTATCCCTCATCCATCCTGAGTCTAAGAACCCCAGCACTCTCTCTCTCAGCTCTTCCAACCCTGCTCTGGGCCGAATGCAGGCACCACCCGCACCAGTCCTGCCTAGGCCCAAAGCCACTGCTCTACCTGCTACAGGGAGACTGGGAGGAGGAGGAAGTTGGGTGTCCTTCCAACCCTACCGCTCAGGGTCACCACCTTGACAAGCCCCACCCCTCTGAGGCTCAGCTTCCCCTTTTGTGCAGCAGGGCGGTGCTTGGTACAGGACCCGTCTGCCATCTGAGAGTCCCCACAGGCGAGGTCTGAGTAGATGAGAACAGCAGCCCCGAAACTGTCCAACCCAATTCCTTCACTTGAAGCGACCCCACCACGGGGAGGCAGGGGATGACATTGGCCCCATTTGCCAGAAGACCAAACTGAGTCTGGAGACAAAGGACTTGTCTGAGTTCCCACTGGCAGCAAGAGGTGGAGGTGGGATTTGGGTCCAGGCCTTGCCCCCCAGATGTTTCCCCATTACAGGGGCTAAGGAGGAGGGGGGTGCCCAGAAAGAGGCAGAAAGGAGAGAAAGGGGAAGGGGTGAGGCCTCTCTCTGCCAACAGCTGCTCCTCACATCCCTGGTTAAAGATCCACCGGGGTGGAGCTGGAGTCCTGGGCAAAGTCCTTTCCTGGGGACCGGGGCCCCACACCGACTTTCAGGGTCCCAGAGAGACGCTGCTAGGGAGACAGAGACACAGAGATCGGGAGACAAAAAGAGCTAGGGGGCGGGGCCGGAGACGGGGAGAGAGAGGCCAGGGATGGATGGAGGGACAGAGTCGCAGAGACAAGGGGAGACACAAAGAGAACCAGGGGGACCTGCGTGCCTCCTCGACAGATCCGGGGTGCAGCCCCCATTCCTCTGCTCCACCCTCCCCACGTCCCCAAAGCCTCTCCCTTGGCCTCCCGTAACTCATTGACCCGGACGCAACCCCAGCGACCGCCCCACCTCAAGGGAAATCCGGGAAAGCCCCGCGCCGCTAGGGTCCCGCCCCGGGGCGGAGAGGAGAGCGGTAGGGGCGGGGACCCGGAAAAGGCCCGCCTCTGCCCCTCCCCGCCCACCAGCTCCAGCCTGCCTCTGAGTCATGCCCCCAACCCGCCCGGCCTGTTCCCCACCCACCAACCCCACCCGGAGGGGAAGGGAAAGTGGGAGAGAAGGGGTAGCCAGACGGCCGTCCCCACTCCCACCCCCACCCCGGCCCGGGCTGTGGTCGCCCGGGCTGTGGTCGCCCAGACTCTGGTCTTGTGTCTCCGCTTCTCTCGCTATCTCTCTGTCTCTTTTTCCCTTCGTCTCTCACGATCTCTTCGCCCAGAAGCTCGGGCTGGGTGCAGGGATCCCTCAGAGGGAGGCACATTCAGTGTTTCTCTGTGCACTTCCCCACCGTACCCCACCCCCGGCGAAGTTCGGATCCACCTTGGGGGACACCTGGAAGAGGCAGAGATGGCGAGAGGGCAGGCAGAGGGATAGCGCCTGGGCGCCTGCCGAGAACAGTCCCGGACCTGGGTGCGTCTTTTCTCCTCCCGCAAAGGAGGAAACCGCTCAGCGAAGGGAAGTGCCTGGTCAAGGTCACCCGGCGAGGAAGTGGGAGTCGGGACTCGAACCCGCGCCGTAGTGAGCCCAGGGCCTCCTGGAATCCCACCCTGGGGGAGAGGCTGAGGGCAGCCGGCCACTCGAGAAAAGAGGGATAGTGAGAGACACAGACACAAGAGAGACACAGAGACAGAGATAGAAGGAGAGAGAGACCGACGAGACCCAGGGAGACACCCATCCAAACGGGAGAGTCAGAGACAGAGTCACAGCAAGGGAGACAGATAGCCAGAAACACCTAAACACTGAGGCAGCGACTGAGAGAGGCCCGCAGCCGCAGGGGTGGGGACCCCCAACGCCTGACCCCGCCTCCTGTCCCCCACACCCCCGCCCCCCGCCCGGGCCCAGCCGCCGGGGGCGCCGCCGGGTCGGGAGGGGGCGGGCACGGGGCGCGGCGCAGGCTGGACGCTCGGCGAGCAGCACCGCGAGGCGACCGGAGCGGCGGCGGGTCCAGGAAACCCCTGGGGCGGACGGGTGGCCCCGGGGGGGCCGGGGGCGGGGAGGCGGGCGACCGGCACCGCCCCGGCCGACAAAAGTCCCTTCAGTTCAGCCGGCGGCAGGGGAAGTCCCGGCGCCCGGCGCAGCCACCCTCCCGTGCCGCCGAGCCGAGCCGAGCCGAGCCGCGCTCCGGCCGCCTGCTCGGCCGCCGTCTCCGGCGGCCCCATGCCCCGATGCCCCGCGGGGGCCATGGACGAGGGGCCCGTGGACCTGCGCACCCGGCCCAAGGCCGCCGGGCCCCCCGGCGCCGCGCTGCCGCTCCGCAAGCGCCCGCTGCGCGCACCCTCCCCGGAACCCGTCGGCCCCCGCGGTCCCGCGGGCCCCGTGGTCCCCCCGGATCCCCTAGGCGGCAGCTCCGACTCCCCGGCGGTCCCCGCGGCCCCCCACGGACTGGCCCGACCAGAGGCGCTTTACTACCAGGGTGAGTGGCTCCCAAGGATCCTGGTCAGGTGGGGGTCAGACAGGGCATAGGGTCACCAAAGCCAGGGAACAGAGTTCAGGACACAAATACAGGGGCTCCCAGGGAGCCGAGAAGCTGGGGGACAGAATCCCAAGGACACAGGATAGGGGATTACAGAGGAGCTGGGAGGGGGCAGAGCCTGAGGTCTCAGGGACACAGTTGTGGGAACATCCGGGAGCGGTGCCTTGGGACACAGATATGGGGGTCCCAGGACTCTGGGTGCCAGGGGGCCCTGAGGGACAGAGCCCAAAGTCTGAGAGCCACAGATATGCAGACCCAGGGGCCAGTGCCTAGCACTACAGATACGAAAGTCTCCAGAAGTCTAGAGGGCAGAGCTTGTAGTCCCAAGAACACAGAGTTACAAGCTTTTTAGAACCCAGATATCTAGGATTATGAGGACTCAGTGCTTGGCAGTTGGGCCCAAGAAATTGGGGTTCTTGGCATCCAGATACACGGTGTCAAAGGGAGTTAGGGAAGCAGCGACTGGGGTTCTAAGAGGACATACTAGGGATGTCAGCCAGCAGATCAGAATCTCAGGAATCAGGATATCAGGGAACAGTGGGGATCAGGAGAACAGAGTTGGAGTTTTAAGCACCCCAATATCTGAGATCACAGGGATCCAAGGAAACAGACCCAGGCAGTGGGGGTCCTGAGGATTCAGCAGGACAGAGATCTGGGATTCTGGGCACCCAGTTATGTATGGTCGTAATACAGGCTCAAGGTGTCATCTGAGGTCAGGAATTCAGGTGGTCACAAAGTCAAGGCTTGGAGTTGAGGGTTCTAGGAACCAGGGACAGGATGGGGGAATTCTGGGACTGAAGGATTTAGGGCCGGGATGAAGAATTTGGGGGTGTTCAGGCAAAAGGCTACAGGGCACGAAGGCCTGGTACTGGAGATACGAGGACCTGCAAACTTGGGGGTGCACAGGTGGGGGCCCTCAAGAGTCTGGAGATGACAGGAGGCCAAGCACCATTCTCCCCATTCTGTCTCAAGGGAGGGGGATCCCCTTCCACAGCTGTGCCCACATCACCCACCCCTGAGTGACTCCAAAGCTGCAGAGAGCCCATGCCTAGTGCTTCCAGACTTTGGCCCAGTTCCACCCCATCAGAATACAGCAGTTAGAAAGCCTCGGGGTGTGCATTAGGAAGCCTACCACTGCTCCCTTCCCTTTCCCATTCCCTGGATGAAAACCCTGGCCTCGGGACGCCTGGGTGGCTCAGTTGGTTAAGCAGCTGCCTTCGGCTCAGGTCATGATCCCAGCGTCCTGGGATCGAGTCCCACATCGGGCTCCTTGCTCAGCAGGGAGCCTGCTTCTCCCTCTGCCTCTGCCTGCCATTCTGTCTGCCTGTGCTCGCTCTCTCCCCCTCTCTCTCTCTGATAAATAAATAAATAAATAAATAAATAAATAAATAAAACCCTGGCCTCAGTTTTCCCCATCTGTGTGATGGGTGGAAATGACTTTGCTGCCGTGGTATCTGGCGTCTGACTCCACTCCTCTCTCCTTCTGACCCACCTTTCTCCCCAACTCTCTACACAGTCACCCCACACGCTACACTCAGTGCTTCAGCCATTCCTAACCTTCTTCAGTCACAAATTCACTCAGCAACCGGGCCCTGGGGTCCCCCGATGAGTGATGATGGGATTCAGGCCTGTCCTTAAGGAATTCTGCCTAGTAGGGCACGGGGAGTCAGACTAGTGAAGAGATAAGTGACAAAGACAGTGACCAGGGCTTAGGGGAGATAGTGAAGTGAGGAAGCCACCTGAGTCCAGAAGGATGTGGAAGACCAGTCTGTCTTGGACATTTGGGGCCCAGTATTAAATGAAAAAGGGACCTAGAAAAAGGGGCAGGTGACACAGCAGGTGCGAAGGCCTGGATGTAGGGGTGCGTCGGGGGTCTGCGGGTTTTGCCTCACCCACGTCCTTTCTCTGTCCAGGACCTTTACTGCCCATATACCCCACCCCGACTATGGGCTCACTCTTTCCTCTCCTGAACCTGCCTACACCCCTGTACCCCATGGTATGCTCCATGGAACACCCTTTGTCGGCTGACATCGCTGTGGCCACCCGTGCAGATGAGGACGGAGACACGTGAGTAAAGCACCCCCATAAATGGGGGAGCCAGCCCTCCCCCCACCTCACCCACCACAACACAGGGACACTCAGCTTGGGCTTTCGAGTTCCCTCAGCTGAGTTAGAGTCCCGTCTCCACTGCTGGCTGTGACTTGGAGCAAGGTCCCCCCACTTCCCCACTCTGCGCCTCAGTATCCTCTTTTGGAAAATGGGGACTCTGAGAGCCCTTACCACCCAGGACTGTTTCTGAAGCAGGGGGCTTCAAAATGTTTATAAGAATCCAGACCTGAGAGGGGCGCCTGGCATACAAGTTCTTGATCTCGGGGTCATGAGTTCAAGCTCCATGTTGGGTATAGGGATCGCTTTTTAAAAATAAAATAATAAAATATTACCCAGTGATACCCAAAAATTATTTTTAAAGAAATCCAGACATGCGAAAGATCTTTAAGCAATAGATTTGTTACGTGAATTACACATGCTAAGCTCTTAGCACTGAGCCTGCTAAGTTACAAGTGCTCAATAAGTATTACTTAATACTATTGTCATCATTACTTTACATTATACCCAGCACACGTCCACACGTAGAAGCTTGAAATAAAAATTGCTCAGAACAAGAGTCCCCTTCCTAGATGGAATCTACTCTGTATTTTCTCTTCTAGTCTGTTCCACTGTTTCATGGTCATAGAGGACAGTCAATTAAGTTGACCGTCTCTGTAAACTGATTTCACAAATGCCATAGATCGCCTGCAGTTGGGAGAACATGTCCTCGAGGCTGCTGAGAACTGCTGCAGGGGAAGGGTCTGCTCTGTGCCTGGCACACAGTAAACGCTCGACACCCTTGACCGTGCCCATTATTATTTCATCCACCCAGGTTTGAATTCTAGCTGGCCGCTTTCTCGCCCCTCTCTGCCAGTCTCCCTCCCACCCACCTTAAAAACAAGAACCATCAGTGTGTGAAAGTGTGTGAGACAGACAAGGAATGGCTTCTATAAACTGTCTATCTGGGAATTGATAGAGATGGAAAGGACAAGCTCACTGCTGCAGAAAGTGGGGGGCAGGGGGTCCTCTATCACTGGCCAACTTTGTGACGTCACATCCTGGAGCCTCAGCACCCCTTTCTGGAAATCCGGGCTTATACCGGACCTATCAAAATTAGGATTCAGAGCAACGATGTACAGACGCAGAGAACACAGAAGGCCGGTCACACAGAAGGTCCTCCACACAGGGGATGGGGGGAGTTGTTCTCACAGACCTCCCCAGGTGCTTCTGGGCCCTTCTGTAGGTCCAAGCAGGAGAAAGTGTCTGAGCTATCTAAAAGGCTGACTAAAACTAGTTCCTCCCACTCTAGGTACCTCTGGGATCATCAGCGAAATAGATTTTGTATCTGCAAAAAAAATCATCCGGGGATGATTTTGTTTGCAGCCTGTGAACACGGGCCGCAGAAGGCGACCTTGGCACACCAATCTCAAATCCTGCGCCCCACCCGCCCCCCCCCCCTTCCCTCCAAAGCAAACACTTCAGCCTCAGCTGCCTGTTGGGGGAAATCCCTTCCCGCAGAACTTGACCGCAGCCCAGCTGCTCTGCCTCCCCCACGTCAGCAGCCGTCACTCACTCGCAGCCTCCCCCTCCCGGCGTTCAGTCTAACCTTAACCCCTTCCGCTGGGGCCAAGACTTTACCGGAATGGACAGCTGGCTAGGCTGGGAGTGGGGGAGGGGGACAGGTTAAGTCTGGGTCCCCAAAGCAACAAAGCTTAGTTGGGAGCCTGGACTTCTAGGGACTCAAGGGAGCAAGAATCTCGGGGCATCTGGACCCTCAACAGGTCCGGGTACTGTATTCGGTACAGCACCGGGAAGCTGGAGATCTGGGTCTTCCTCCAAGAGAGAGGGGAGGTGTTCCGAGTCCCAGAGAGCAGAGGTCCGGGTACTGTATTCCTTGACCCCTAGGGAAGTTAAGGAACGGGTTACAGAACAGCTTGGGGGTTTGTAACTCACAGGGACTAGGGAAGTTGGTATCCGCCAAGAGTTGGGGCACCATATAACCGGACCCTAAGAGATCTCAGGGGTGGATGCCAGGATATGGGGGATAAGGAGCCAGCTGGAGTCTGAACCCTGAAGAGTGGAGTTCCAGAGGAGCCCCTAAGCTGGAAAACTTGGGGTTCTTTCCCCCCCCGGGGAAGCTTAGGTCTCTTTGATTGGCTTCCCTCCTCCACCCCACGCGAGGATGGAAATGGGGGTGCCGGGGGTGGCCGGGGTAGATCCCCGGCAGGAGGCTTCCCTCCCCCGGGAGCAGGAAGCGGAGCCCCGCCCAGCAGACCTGTTACTGGAAGTCCGAGGGCTGGGCCGCCCCTCCCGTCCCCACTTCCTCCAGCCCCGCCCCACCCCCTGCAGCCCGCGCGTTTATGGGAACTCAGGCCTGGACGGTTTCTCTGAAATCATTCGCTCTCTCTGCCCTCACTTAACCCCGCCCGCCCCAAGAGGGACCCAGGCCGGGCTTCCTGGGAGATGGAGGGAGGGAAGGGAGCCGTTCTCCGGGCCCCTCCCCACTCCCACCTTCTCCCCCGGCCCAGCTCTGGCCCCTCCCCCAATATTTTCCTTGTAAATTTGGCTTTCACGGATCAGGATCTGCAGGTTCCGCATTTCACCCGCAGAGCCCTCTGTGGGCGATGCCGTCTGGGGGAGAAAAGCGGAGGGCCACGTGACTTGGCTCTGGCTCTTCCACAGCTAAGGAGGGCTGCAGGCCAGTCTGCACCCCGGCCTGCTTAACCCCCTCAAAGCCTCCAGGGGGGCGGGGGAGGGGAGCAGGGGGATGAGGCTGCTGCAGGATCTCTCCCCCGCTACCAAAGCACTTAGGGAGCTGGTTTACCCTGCGAATTCTGGAAGCACGTTCCACGGTGGCGAGGCCCGCTGTTCACCTGCTTTACTTAGCAGGACTCTGGTTAGGAAGCGGTAGTGGTGGTTGAGAAGGTCGTTGCTCTAGTGAGTGGAGATGTTGTGCAGGAGAACGTTGTGCAGCCCGTGTGTATACAGTCACCCCTGTAAGCTCAGTGTTCATGTGGCCATCCCCCCGCCCCCAGACACACAAACATACACACAGTCATCACAGACTTCCCCGGCTCTTCCAGGTCGGCAGCTGTGGGCAGGAGCCCAGAGTGTATTGGGAAACTTCTCCAGATCAAGGCTGGTGGGGAGGAAGCAGGATTAGGCAAAAATCAGACTGCTGGGGGTCGCAGGGGGGGGGGTGGTTTAGCTGACCTCCCACCCACCCAGGGAATGCAGCAGTTGTAGTGTTATTTAGAGATGGGGCCAAAAAGCTAGGCCCTCTGTGCCAGCACTGACCAGCCACTGGATGCCATGGGATGGCAGCTGTCCCCCGCTCATGACCCGGACAAGCAGTGCTTTTCAGTGGAGGGTAATTCCCAGAGAGAGCTGAGAGCCGACAAGCTTCCCAGAAGCTGACGGAGTGAGTCCTAAAGTCCAGAAGGAGGGGGGGACACGACCCTGGGTGTCCAGAGCAGTGACCCCGTCCCAGTATATCCCACCTCCCCTTTGGGCAAAAATCCCTCCAAATAAGTGAATGCTCAGGGGTTGGAGGCTGAGTGTGACTTGCAATCCCAACTGCTGGAGAGAACGTCGCACTCAGGTCACGGATGAGCAGCGGGGGCAGGGAGAGAAGGGGGAGCGCGCTCACCAGCTTCAAGGATGGCCAGGGGCCACCGCGATGGGTTCGTTCATGCAGGGCATGCTTGTGGCACACCTACTCAGCCCCAGCTGCGCTCCTAGGCACCGCGCAGAGACCCAAGCAGACAAAACGCCCAGCCCTGGGTGGCGCTGACATTCTAGAAGGGGAGACTCAGACAGGAAACAAGTAAAACTGTACAATGTCAGGTGATGATGTGGAGGAAAATTAAGCAGGGGAAGGGGGGGAAAGGGGAGTGAGCCGTGGCCACACCATTTCGTTTCATTTCATTTGGGCAGAGGCCCAAATGAGGAGAGCAGGTTGTGCAGAGGATGGGGCGGGGGATGGGCGTGGGAGTGACTCTTCCAGACAGAGGAACAGCCAGTGCAAAGGCTCTAGGAGGCAAGCAAGTGTGCTTGTTCTGTTTAGGCACAGCAAGGAAGCCAAGAAGGGTGAAGGGAGCAGAAGCCAAATGGATTGAAAAGGGGGAGGCAGGATCACAGAGGGCTTGTCTAGCCTTGATGCCGAGGGTTCTGAGCAGGGGAGGGACTTGACCTGATTGAGGTTGTAGAAGGGTCTCCCTGGCTGCTAGGTGGGCGACAAGAGAGTGGGGCAGAGGTGGGAGGCAGCAGGGAGGCCAGTGAGGAGGGAACAGTCCAGGAGTGAGGGCGATGGTGGCTGAACGGGGATAAGGGAGTGAGGCTCAGGAGTGGCTGGATGCTGTATCCACTCCAAAGTAGCGGCGCGTGTTGGACTTAGCAAAGTGTGTCGCGGTGAGAGGTGACCAGCCCCTAACGCCTGTGATTTCCCCACCCCAGGCCACTCCACATCGCCGTGGTCCAGGGCAATCTGGCAGCCGTGCACCGCCTGGTCAGCCTCTTCCAGCATGGGGGCCGGGAGCTGGATATCTACAACAACCTGCGGCAGGTGAGCCTGGGGGCCTGGATCTGATGGAAGAGAGGCTTGAGGGTCTGGATTCCTAAGTCCTAGGAGCTGGGGGAGGGGCGCGGTGGTGCTGACTCTTGAATCTGATAGAGGACTGACTCCAGATTTCTGGTCCCCTGAGTAAAACTGGAGCTGGTGGGGGGCGGTCAGGACGGGGACACAGGGCAAGGCCCAGGTCCCTCACAGTCTCTGTGTCCCCCAGACACCGCTACACCTGGCTGTGATCACCACATTGCCATCTGTGGTCCGGCTGCTAGTGATGGCTGGTGCCAGCCCCATGGCACTGGACCGCCATGGCCAGACGGCAGCCCACCTGGCGTGTGAGCACCGCAGCCCGACCTGCTTGCGTGCCCTGCTGGACAGTGCAGCCCCGGGCACTGTGGATCTGGAGGCCCGCAATTACGATGGTGAGCACCTACCCCGGCGCCGGGTGGGGCTGTCTGGCAAGACTTCAGGTCCAGCCCCAGACCCAGGTTAACTGAGTCTTCCTGTACCGCAGGGCTTACCGCCCTGCACGTGGCCGTGAACATGGAGTGCCCCGAAGCGGTTCTGCTCTTGCTGGAGCGGGGTGCGGACATCGATGCGGTGGTGAGCAGGCCCGGGCCAAGGGGGTGGGGCCGAGAGGAGTTGGGGGGCGGGACTTACGTGGAGACCGCACTAGTGGGTGGGGTGGGACTTCCAGTGTCTGACCCGATTGGGATGGTGGACCAAGCAGCTGGGATATTGGCGGGCTGATTGGGCAGAGCTTAGAAAGGCTCACAAAGACCTTCCCGCCCTTCTGCAGGACATTAAAAGCGGCCGCTCCCCGCTCATCCACGCAGTGGAAAACAACAGCCTTAGTATGGTGCAGCTGCTGCTGCAGGTGGGTACAGCCCCTGCCCCTGGCCTCTCGCCTACCCTTCCCTCCAGCACTGGCCCAGCAGTCGCCCCTGTCCCTGGCACCGACCCTGCTTTCCTGCTCTGGCTCCCGCTCTTGCTACACTTCCAGATCTGTCCCTTCCTTCTAGGCCTCGTTATATCAACCCTGTGCTTCACTACCCAACCCCTCTTGTCCGGGACCTTCTTCCTTTTTTCCCCCGCCCCCAAAGTGAGCTGGGCCGTTGCAGCGCCTGCCTTGCGCACCCCGCCTTCTCGCTTTGGTCCTTTCCGCGTGCTGTCCTTCCGCCCCGCCTAGACTCTGGACCTTTTCTTTCAATGGCTCCGCCCCTACCTCGGCGGGCCGGGACCGCGGGTGTCTATCCCGGGTTGACCACCCTGCCTGCTCAGTCCCGCTCCGGGCCACCTTGGGTTCTGGCTTTCGTCCTTCCGTCACCCATCCCGGATCTAGTCCCGCCCAGGTCCTTGCCTCCGTCCGGGGACCCCAGCCTCGGTCCCCCGCCCTTCGCTCGACCTCATCCCGGCCCCGCCCCTCCTCTGGCCCCGCCCCCACCGCATCCACCGCCCCTCCCACCGGGCGCTGGGGGTCCTGACCCGCCGTCCCGCCCCGCAGCACGGCGCCAACGTGAACGCTCAGATGTACTCGGGCAGCTCGGCGCTGCACTCGGCGTCCGGCCGCGGGCTCCTCCCGCTCGTGCGCACGCTGGTCCGCAGCGGCGCCGACAGCGGCCTCAAGAACTGCCACAACGACACGCCGCTCATGGTGGCGCGCAGCCGCCGGGTGAGTGTGAGCGCGGGGGTCGGGGGGGGGGGGGAGGACCTTGCCCGAGGCCGGCCCGCGTGAATGGGACATCTCGGTGCGCGCGAGGGAGGGGGCGGCCTGTGGTCCCAGCGAGCTCTGACAGCGGACACGGAGACGCGAGCCGGCTCCGTGCACGAAGAGAACGGAGAGAGCGAGCGCAGCGTGGGCTGGAGCAACCTGGTGCTGACCCCCATTTTCCATCCTTCTGCAGGTCATCGACATCCTGAGGGGGAAGGCGACCCGGCCTGCTCCGGCATCACAGCCAGAGCCCTCGCCGGAGCGCAGTGCCACCACCTCCCCTGAGAGCAGCAGCCTCCTCAGCTCTAACGGTGAGAACCGATCTCCCTTCCGGCCACCAACTGCCAGCCCCTCCCTCAGAGCCCTCCAGACCCTTGTGCCCTTCCCCCGGGCCCCCAGAGCGCCCGCCCAGATGGGTCTGGTCCTGTGTCTCCTGACTCCCACCCCTCTCTTCTTCCCACAGGTCTCCTTTCTGCGTCACCCTCCTCGTCACCCTCCCAGTCTCCCCCCAAGGATCCACCTGGATACCCCATGGCTCCCCCCAGTTTCTTCCTTCCTCCCTCATCTCCGCCTGGCTTCCTGCCCTTCGCTGGGGTCCTCCGAGCCCCTGGCCGGCCGGTGCCCCCCTCCCCAGCTCCAGGAGGCAGCTGAGAGGGATGGGGGGGGCAGATCTCAGACTCATGTGGGGGGTACCTCCCTGCCCTGTGGGGCCAACCCTCCTAGAAACTGTGAAGACCTCACTCTGCCTCCCCCCTCCCCCCAGGACTAGGATTTGCACAGAGGCACAAGCATCTACCCATAAACCCCCTCTTCTGAGCAGATATCTCACCTGTGACCCAGGACTCTTACCCCTGTTACTCTCAGGCACCAGTCCCCTGTCTGGAATTCCACCCAGATTCCTTCTCCCCCAGAACTGGTTTGGAACCAGGGAATAGTCACTCCTCTCTCGCCCTGCCACTCCACCAAGATGGATGAGTGGGGGAGATGGGCTGTAGCCAGGCACTGATAACAAATGTAAATTATTAGGCATTTTGGTTGGATTTCTTTTGTAATAAACTATTTTTGTACCATACCCTGGCTGGGCTGGGCCTGTTTCATGGGGAGGCCTGGAGGAAGTGTGTTTGTGTGTGCACACAGCTGGGCTGGGCATCCTCTCCAGCTGCCTCCAGGAGTGGCCTTGTGAGCCTCTCACTGAGAATGACACGTGTGGGTGACTCTGGGACGTCTAATGTGTTCCTTGTGTCGTGGCACTGTGCCATCATTTGTGGCAACGACACAGTGTTGAGATCTTTCCAGGGGACCCTTTTGGATTCCACAGAGATCCTGGCCGTCTGCATGCATGTGTGTATGTGTATGTTTCTGAGGTTTGTGGGTCCCTGTCCTGTCCCGTGACCTTGTGCTCAGCAGTTGGGGGAGCGTTCCCAGGGTTGAAACCTATGGTCATCCTGTGATGGTGGTATGTGACTACCTCACTTGGCGGGCCACGTTTTGTGTGTCAGAGCCCCCCTGACATACAAGGTTTGGGTTTTGACTCTGTGGGTGTGTCACTTCTAGGTCACTCAGGGTTTGCCTTCATCTCCTGTCACCCCTGTCCCAAAGCACCCCATTTAGTAGCTTAAAACAACTGATAGATTCCCTTACAGTTCTAGAGGTCGTAAATCCAAAATCAGTTTCACTGGCCCAATGTCAAGGTGTCAACAGGGCTGGTCCTTCAGGAAGCTCTAGGGGAGGATCTGTCCCCTTTCCTTTTACAGCCTCTAGAGGTGCTTGCCTGCCTTGTCTCATGGTCCCTGCTATCCTTGGATCTCTTGCTTCCATTTGCATTTCTTCAGTTGTTTTTTTTTTTTTTTTAAAGATTTTATTTATTTATTTGACAGAGATCACAAGTAGGCAGAGAGGCAGGCAGAGAGAGAGAGAGGAGGGAGCAGGCTCCCCACTGAGCAGAGCCCGATGTGGGGCTCGATCCCAGGACCCTGGGATCACGACCTGAGCCGAAGGCAGAGGCTTTAACCCACTGAGCCACCCAGGCACCCCTCGTCTTTGGTTTTTTAAAGATTTTATTTATTTGGCAGAGAGAGCGCATGGGAGGAGGGGCGGAAAGAGGGTGAGAATCTCAAGCAGGACTCTGTGCTGAGCACAGAGCCAGACACGGGGCTCAGTCTCACGATCCTGGGATCATGACCTGAGCCAAATTCAAGAATCAGACATTCAACCCCATGAAACACGCAGGTGCCCCTCTACTCCATTCCTACCCGGATTACCCTGCGATTATACTGGACCCATCAAAGAATCCAAGTTTCTCTCCTCATCTCAAGAGGCTTAATTTCATGTGCAAAAGCCCTTTTGCCATTTAGAGTCACTTCCACAGATCGCAGGGATTCGAACATCAGTATTCCTGAGAGCCTTTATTCAGCCCACCCCAGGCTTCAATATGAGAAGCAACATTACTAGGAGGCGGGTATGGGGAAGAGACTTGCTACAGGGATCTGAGCATTGGGGAAAGAAGATGAGTGTATGGTGGGGGAGACCAAGGACAAGCTGGAACCCCCAAGGAAGGACTCGAACCCATGTTGGTCCCCACTGCCCCAAGCTTGATGAAAAGGGTGTCCTGTGGGAGAAGCTGGCAACAGTGGTCCCATTCTATTGGTGAGTGCTTCTGAGTGATGCTTTCTTTTTTTTAATGGGGGCCTCACTGAACCTCTGGCTCTTCATCTATCTTGGCCACTATGACATGTCTGCTGCCACCACTCCATGACACGTTTTTTGTTTTGTTTTGTTTTTGTGGTCAGAAAGAGAGAGAGAAAGCACAGGAGCAGGCAGACAGGCAGGCAGAGGTGGAGAGAGATGCAGGCTCCCCGCCGAGCCAGGCGCCCAATGCGGGACTCGATCCCAGGACCCTGGGATCATGACCTGAGCCGAAGCAGCGGGTTAACCCACTGAGCTACCCAGGCATCCCACTCCATGACACATTGTATCTTTGGGGCCAGTCGCCTTAATGTCTTCCTGGGAGATAATATCGGGTACTCCCGACTTAGCTGGCTATACATCTTGGGGTGTGTTTGTGACCACGTGCCGCTGTTTCTGAACCCACTTCTGGGCCACAGTGTCCCCACCGGGACCTGACCTTAGAGGGTCCCTTGGTTTCCTAAGGGCTGCTGTCACAAATGGCCACAACCCAGGGGGTGTAAAACAAAGGAAAGTTATCCTCTTGTTGTTCTAGAGGCCAGGGGTCTGAAATCAAGTGGTCGGCAGGGCAGTACTCTCTCCAAAGGCCCCATTCCCCTTCCAGCAGCTCCTGGCCCCAGCGCTGCAGGGCTGTGAGTACCTCCCTTGGCTCCCTGCCTCCGTCTTCTTGCGGCCTCTCCTCTGCGTGTCTGTGTCTCCTCTTCCATCTCCTGGAAGGACACACGTCAGCGGATTTAGGGCCCACCTAGATAATCCAAGATGATCTCATCTCAAGATCCTTCCCTTAATTGTACCTGCAAAAACCTTCTTCCCCAAATAAGGTCACATTCACAAGTTCCAGGAGTTAGGATAGGGCCATATTTTTATGGGGGGAGGGACCCACCATTCAATTCCCTACAGAGAGAATGTTGAGCCTCCCCCCATGCAAACAGTTGTGTGTGAGAATTTCCCCTGTGATAATCCCCCAACCCGTATAAGACTACGCACGATGACCGTCTCTCCAGTAGGCCATGAGCTCTGGGAGGGCAGAGCTGGGCCTCCTTCCCTGTGGCCCACCCCCCAACCACAGCAGCCAGCACAAATCGCCTGGCGCAGAGCAGACCCTTGAGAAGTAATGGCCGAGTGAATGGGACACCCCCACCCTCGCCCATACCCTCCACGTCATGGCACCTGTGATTCTCCGTGGCCGCATCTGGTCCCGTGTCACCGTATGTGACCGTTTGAGGGTATGAAAAGAAACATAGGGGGTACCTGGGTGGCTCAGTCGGTTAAGGGTTATGATCCTGGGTCCTGGGATTGTGCCCTAAACATCAGGCTCCCTGTTCAGGTGGGAGGCTGCTTCTCCCTCTCCCTCTGCCCCTCTCCCCTGCCTGCCCATGCTTGCTCTCTCTGTCAAATAAATAAATACAACCTTAAAAAAAAAAAAAGGAATGTAAATATCAGTAGTCATTTATTGTCCATGACAGCACCCATATTCCAGATGAGAAAACTGAGAGCCCGAGAGAGCAAACTTCCCATCCAAGCGCAGGTCTGCGCCTCCAAAGCCCATGCTCATGGTCACGGGGCCCTCTTGCCACGCAGGAAAGTCGTGCATCTATTATTTTAACTGTGCACACCAGGCATGTGCTCACGCACACATTGCTACTGGAAAGGATAAAAAGCGCATGCATCATTGAAAGTATAGGCCCGAGAGTCAGACCTGAGTTCGAGTCCTGCCCTTCCATTTCCTGGCTGTGTGACCTCCAGCGACATCACAGCCCTGAGCCCGTTTCCTCATCTGTGGAAAGGAGGCATAATAATGGGTCCACCCTGCCAGTTTGTCAAGAGGATTTTTTTTTTTAAGATTTTAAAATCTGAGCGGAAGACAGATGCTTTACCCAGTGAGCCGCCCAGGTGCCCTGTTGTGAGAATTAAACACCAATGAATTTGTACAGTGCTTATAACACCATGGTGCTGAGAAAGAACTTGATAAACAGGAATTGCTGTGGTTATCATCTGGGAATTGGTTTTGAAGGTGGCAAGCCAGGGGAAGGAAAGAGGATGGGACCTATTTGTCTTGATGGAAAAATGAGGTAATGAAGACCTAGCCTAGCATTACCTAGACTTTTTATTCAGCTGTTCTAACAAAAACTAAAAAACAGAGTGGCTTAAATAAGGTGGAAGTTATTTTTCTCTCATGTAAAGGTCCAATTAATGTACCCAGGGCTAGAATAGTAGCTTGAGAATGTCAGAGATCCAGACTCCTACTTTGCAGCTCGTCTGCCTTCACCTGACATACGTACCTCCATGGTCCAAGATGGCTGCTCCAGCACCCACCATCACATCCATAGTCCAACCATTGAGAAGAAAAAAGAAAGTCAGGTGTACACCCCTGCCCTTTAAACCACAACCAAGAAGTTATGCATATCACATTCTTTTGCCTAGAATTTAGACATATGGTCACACCTATCCCAAGGGAGACCAGGAAATGTCATTTTTATCTGGGCAACATATACCCAACTAAAATTCTGAGGTTCTGTTTAAAAAGAAGAGGGGAGAAGTGTAATTGAGGGACAAGCATTATCTGTCACACTGGGGTTCTGCTACCAAACGGCTATGTGACCCTGGGTGAAATGAGTTTACCATCCTGACCCTCAGCTTCCTTGTTGGCAAATAGGATTAATGCAGGCTGCTCAGGTTGGATGAGTTGAGGATTTTTTTTTTTTTTTTAAGAGAGAAAGAGTGGAGGGAGAGGGAGAAGCAGATTCCCCACTGAGCAGGGAGTGCAACGTGGGGCTCAGTCTCAGGACCCTGAGAGCATGACCCAAGCTGACATCAAGAGCTGGATACCCAACCAACTGAGCCACCCAGACACCCCGAGCTGATGAGGATTTAACAAGGGTGTGGGTGCCCAGCGCTTAGCACAGGGCCTGGTCCATTATCAGCCTGGAGTGTGTGTGTGTTGGGAATCTCCTTGTCCTTTGAGTGCAGGCTGTGGGTCTTTGTGTGTGAGAAACTATCCCTGGGTTCAAGAGCTGAACCCAGCCCTGACCTTGGTAAGTCACTTCTCTAAAACAAAGGATCTGGCTTCTCCACACTTGGAAATCCCCTCTCAGCCTCCTGACCTTGGGACTGGGCACGTGTCCTTATACACCCATCCCTCTTACACACCCATCCCCCCCCCAATCCTCTACAGAAGGACAGACTCTTAGAAATGGGGAGAGGGTCCATAAGCAGGGTCTCCAGCCCCCCAGATTTCACAGAATGAAGCACACATCCCTCCCTCAACCACTACTACCATGAAGACAGCTCTCCTTGTCTCTGACAGTCCTGACATTCTCAAGCCAAAGTCACATTTTCAAATGCATTTCTCGGGGGCCCCAGCCCCTGCTGCAAGTTTCACTTGTTATCACCACCGTGGGTAAATCCAGACAGTCAGAGACTGTCTCTTCCAGGTGCGTGCGAGAAATCTGCCAAATGTTAAATGGCAGTGCCATTCCCAAAAAAACAAATATTAAGAGCATGTACAGGAAGCTGAACACATCTCCTGGCTAGGTATGTTTGCAGACCCTCATGGAAGCCAAACATCCACTTTACAGAAAGGGAAATGGAGTCCTGGAGAGGGTGAAAAACTGACTTAGTGAGCCTCATGAGTCCAGGGCTCCAGGATCCACCATAACCAAGGGATGAAACCCGTCACCAGTCATGGAATGGCCAACAAACACCCTGTGCCTTCTGAGATGCAGTCCGGGTCTGTACCCCCCACCCCCACCGACGGACACAGCATCTCTTCTAGAACATTTCTGCCACCAGAAACAAAGTATTAGACAAACTCAAACCCAGGGGAACAAATGATCTGGCCTGGCCTGTTCAAAAATGTGGACTTCATGGAACACAAAGAAAGCCCAAGGCATTGTACCAGATTGGAGGCATCAAGAAGACAGGAAACCGAATACAACTTATGACCTCGGTTTGGACACTGGACTGGAAAAAACGGTTTTGCTCTGAAGGATAGTTTGGGGACAACTAGTACAGCCAGTCTAGGCTGCACTGGTGAATCCGGGTGAAGGGCACACAAGAAGTCTTTGTCCTAGCGTTGCTACTTTCCTGTAAGTTTATCTTTATTTTATGTTTCTTAATTAATTTATTTAACAGAGAGAAACACAGCGAGAGAGGGAACACAAGTAGGGGGAATGGGAGAGGGAGACGCAGGCCTCCTGCTGAGCAGGGAGCCAGATTCGGGGCTCGATTCCAGGACCCTAGCTAGGATCATGACCTGAGCCGAAGGCAGACGCTTAACGACTGAGTCATCCAGGCGCCCCTACTTTCCTGTAAGCCTAAAATGATTTCCGTAGAGAAAAAATGAGAATTAAAAAGTCAGGGCTTGAAAGGGGGGTTTAAGGCTCTGTGTTTCTACCAGTATCTAAGCTTGTGCAGGTATTTGTGGTCAGAGTTTGGGGAATTGAGAGGGTGAATTCGCTGTGGCAGACGCGGCCTTGGGGCGGGACAGGGGCCTTAGGGCGTGGCTAAGGGGTGTGGCCAAACTCCGAGGCCTGGCTGGGACCAGGGGCAGGCCACCGCCTGAACCTTGGGGCGTGGCCAGAGACCACAGTCTTGGCCAACTTGGGGGCGTGGTCTGAGAAGCTCTAACCCGAAGGAGGCGAGTCTGTACTTGGAGCGCCCTCTTGTGGCTATAGTGGGGGGGTCTAGCCTCCGCTTTTTATTTTATTTTAATTATTTTCAAAGATTTTATTTATTTTATTTGACAGACAGAGATTACAAGTAGGCAGAGAGGCAGGCAGAGAGAGAGGGGAGGAAGCAGGCTCCCCGCTGAGCAGAGAGCCCGATGCGGGGCTTGATCCCACGACACTGGGATCACGACCTGAGCCGAAGGCAGAGGCTTTAACCCATTGAGCCACCCAGGCGCCCCTAGCCTCCGCTTTTTAAAGAACAGCTTTATTTTTTACAAAATTTTAAAAAATAAAAATATAAAAAATTAAATAAATAAATAAATAAAAATAAAAATATAGGGGCTCCTGGGTGGCTCAGCTGTTAAGCGTCTGCCTTTGGCGCAGGTCATGATCCCAGCGTCCTGGGACTCCCTGCTCAGCAGGAAGCCTGCTTCTCCCTCTCCCACTCCCCCTGCTTGTGTTCCCTCTCTGTGTCTCTCTGTCAAATAAATAAATAAAATCTTTTAAAATTTTTAAAGAAATAAAATAAAAATATAAAAACAGCTTTATTGAGATACAATGTATACATTATACAATTCAACTATTTGAAGTGTGCGATTCAGTGGTTTTAGTAAATTCAAAGGGCTGTGCAATCATCATTAAAATGAATTGAAAACCATGTCTTCAGCCTAAAAACAAACCCCATACCCATTTGGTAGCCACTTCCTACTTCTCCCCAACCCCCTTCAGCTCAGGCAATCCTTAACATATGCATAGATTTGCCTATTCCAAACACTATATAAATCTGATCATACAGGGGAGTCTGGATGTTTTAATTTTTTTAAGATTTTATTTATTGACAGAGATCTCAAGTAGGTAGAGAAGCAGGCTCCCTGCTAAGCAGAGAGCCCAATGTCAGGCTCGATCCCAGGACCCTGAGACCATGACCTGAGCCGAAGGCAGAGGCTTAAGGCACTGAGCCCCCCAGGCGCCCTCCATTCCTTTTAATGGTTGAATAATCTTCCATTGTCCGGGTACACTGTTTTTCGTTTACTCACTTACCTGCTGATGGACGTTTAGATTATTTCCACAAATAATTGTGTGGATGCATGTTTTCAGTTCTCTGGAATATATCCGCATAGGAGTGAAATTGCTGGGTCAAACACTAACTCTATTTTGCCCTAGATAAACTCTCTTTATTTCCCCTACTTTGAGGAGCTGCCAAATCGTTTTCCAAAGCAGCTGCACCGTTTACATTCCCACCAGCAGTTCCAATTCCTCCACAGCCTCCCCAGTGCTTATTATCTGTCTTTTCCATTACAGCTAATCTTGCAGGTGTGAAGTGGTAGCTCATTGTCATTCTGATTTTCATCTGACTGATAACAATGTTGCGGATATTTTCCTATCATTCACTGCCTTTGGATCCACTATACCGCTAGAGGAACTCTTAGCCATGTTGCCCTATTTGATCCACATTTTTCCAATTAAGGTATTAATGACATCTTCCTTCTTGGAGTCCCTCCCTTTCCCTTTGCCACATCCTGCATGTGATGTTCAGCATGACCTCCGTGTTTTGTTTTGTTTTTTAAATATTTTATTTCTTTATTTGACAGAGGTCATAAGCAGGCAGAGAGGCAAGTAGAGGGAGAGAGGAGGAAGCAGGCTCCCTGCTGAGCAAAGAGCCCGATGGGGGGCTGGATCCCAGGACCCTGAGATCATGACCTGAGCCAAAGACAGAGGCTTTAACCCACTAAGCCACCCAGGTGCACCCCCTCCATGTTTTCATACTGTGATCACATCCAGATGCATCCCCATATAATCTATGGCATTGGCTCTGCAGTTTTTCAAACCTGATATAAATGACATTGTGCTGTAATCCTTCTGCACCCTTTTTTTTTTAAAGATTTTATTTATTTATTTGACAGACAGAGATCACAAGTAGGCAGAGAGGCAGGCAGAGAGAGAGAGAGGGAAGCAGGCTCCCTGCTGAGCAGAGAGCCCGATGTGGGGCTCCATCCCAGGACCCTGGGATCATGACCTGAGCCAAAAGCAGAGGCTTTAACCCACTGAGCCACCCAGGCGCCCCCCTTCTGCACCTTTTTAAAAAAAAAATTATTATCATTACTCATTATATTAGTTTCCTAGGGCTGCTGTAACTAAGGACCACAAACTGAGTGACTTAAAGCAACAGAAATTTATTTTCTCCCCATTCTGGGAAGGACCCAAAACCCAGGTGTTGGTAAGGTTACATTCTCTCTGAAGGCTCGAGAGGAGGATCCTTCCTTGCCTCTTCCTAGCTTCTGGTGTTTGCCAGCAATTCTTGACATTCCTTGGCTCTGATCTCTGCCTCTGACACCATGTGGCTTTCTTCCATGTATGTACCTGTGTCCGTATCCAAATTTCCAATCATGCTGGGTTTGCGACCCACTCTAATAGTATGAACTCATCTTAACTTAGTGACATCTTCAAGAACTCCACTTCTAGATAAGGTCGCATTCTATTTCTAAATAAGGTTCTAGAGGACTTGAATTTGGGGGTGGGGCACACTATTCAATCCAGTATACTCATCATCGTGTTTTCAGGACTCACACTATTAGTATGTGTGTCCAATTCATTCATTTGAACTGCTGTGTGGGAGGCCTTTGTGAGAGTATACCGCAATTTATTCATCCCTCCTGCTGGTGATGGCCTTACCTTGTTTCCAGTTTTCTCTGTTTCCGACAAGACTGCAATTAACATTCTGGAACAAGTCTCTTGGAGTTTCTTAGGGCAGTAATTTTCAAAGTGCCCAGCAAGATCCATTAGTGGGTTGTGAAATCAATTTAGTGGGTTGCAAACATGATTTTCCCTTTAATGAAATGGAATCAAATAGAACAAAAGCTATTGTAACACGTGCACATAGTCAGGGTACGGATTACCCCGTGAAACCGCTTCAGGTGTTTATCATGACCTGATCTGAGCAAACCTTTTTTTTTTTTTTTTTAAGATTTTATTTATTTATTTGACAGAGATCACAAGTAGGCAGAGAGGCAGGCAGAGAGAGAGAGAGAGGGAAGCAGGCTCCCTGCTGAGCCGAGAGCCCGATGCGGGACTCGATCCAATGATCCTGGGATCATGGGATCATGACCTGAGCCGAAGGCAGAGGCTTCAACCCACTGAGCCACCCAGGCGCCCCTGAGCAAACCTTTTTTGCTCCGGAGGCTGTAGCCAGTAATGGCCGTGCTCTGTCCAAGGTCTGATGGATGCCACCAAATTACTTTCCAACTCATTTGTTCATTTACACTCCCATCAGCTCGTCATCAACACTTAGCATAGTCAAAAATCTGACTTTTTACCAGGCCGATGGGTTGCCATCTTATTTCTGGAAGAGGAAACAGGCTCAGAGAGGGCAGAAATGCCAAGAGCTGGAAGACAGACCCCACCATCCGGACTGCAACGACCTCAGTCTTTGCTGGGGTTGAGATGCAACGTTGAGGACCCTGTAAGTGAAGAGTTCTCGGGCTCTAAATAGACACCTGGGTGGATCTGCCTTCAGCTCCGGTTGTGATCCCAGCGTCCTAGGATCAAGTCCCGCATCGGGCTCCTTGCTCAGTGGGGCGCCTGCTTCTCCCTCTGCCTGCTGCTTCCCCTGCTTGTGCTGGCGCGCTCTCTCTTTAATACACAAATAAAATCTTTAAAAAAGACTTCTCGTGGTCTAAGACGCAATGAGGGCTGAGTGGGGAAAGGAGTTTAGGATGAGAGCTCAGCTAAACCCCTTTCACCTTTCTACACCTCAAAGGGATGCCTGGAAGGCAGGGACCGTCTGCCCGGCCCACAGCGCCCTCAGGTGGCTGCCTAGCGCACAGCCGGAGTTGGGCTGATGCTATGGATTGCGCAGGTGGGGGAGAAAACCACGCTCCTCCAGCCCTGAGCCTACCAGACGCGCCTTGACCCCCGCATTCTTTTTTTTTTTTTTTTAAGATTTTATTTATTTATTTGATAGAGAGAGATCACAAGTAGGCAGAGAGGCAGGCAGAGAGAGAGAGGAGGAAGCAGGCTCCCCGCTGAGCAGAGAGCCCGATGCGGGACTCGATCGGAGGAAGCAGGCTCCCCGCTGAGCAGAGAGCCCGATGCGGGACTCGATCCCAGAACCCTGAGATCATGACCCGAGCCGAAGGCAGCGGCTTAACCCACTGAGCCACCCAGGCGCCCCAACCCCCGCATTCTTGAACCCCATCTTCCCGCCTCATCTCCTGAGGGACCCACCTCCTCTGGAAATCTCGGCGTCTCGACTCTGGCCTGATTTCCCGCAGGCCCCTCAAGTGGGGACTCAGGAATTATGTTGCCAAGCTCCTGCTCCCTCAGACACCCAACCCCTGCTACTAGGGGACCAAGGAGTCTGGTCATTCTATGCTTTCCTTGTCCGAGACAAAGGAATCGCACTATCTCCCCGACCTTTACTCCTAAAAAGTTCAGCTCTCTGATCTTTAATCCTACGCCCTAGCCGAAGATCCAAACCTGGGTCCGAAAGCCCCAGGAGTGCTCCGTCCCAGCCCCACCTCCCCGCAGGGTTTGGATAGCTAAGCTCCCAACCCTTCCCCCAGCCCCCAAAGCCTCAGGTCTCCCCCAGCCCCTCCTCCACTGCAACCTTGGGACCCAGGCTCCAGTCGGCCTCAGAAGGGGCCCAGGCGTCCTACCTACAATTCCTACCCATTGAAGTCTTCTCCCATGTCCACCCACCGCAGCCAGCCCATCCAGCTCTCTTTAGGGGATCAGACCTTCGAACCCCATCTCCAGGAACTCAAGTGCCAGATTCCCCCAGACTCCGCCTCCTCCAGAGACACTGCACCTGTGTCCCCTCCCCGCTTCTCCGGGGCCCGCCCCCTCACCTTTGGCTCCGGGTCCCGCCCCCACCCTGGGCGGGGCCGCACCTTGGCCTGCCACGGGCCTACCTTCCCCGGAACCCGGGGGCGCATGGCTGCCGCGGCAGACCCCTGGGGGTGGCCGTCGGGAGAGGCCCGCGCGCTCGGCCGGGCTGTGAGGCGGCTGCAGCGCCTGGAAGGGCAGTGCGGGGACCCCCGGCTTGCCTCCAGCCCCCCCTCGCTGCGAGACCTGCTGCCCCGCATTGTGCAGCTGCTGCGCCAGGTGGCCCACGCCCGGCGGGCGGCCGGCGGAGGCGGCCCCGAGGGTCCCGGTGGTGCGAGGGACTTTCTCATCGTCCACCTTCACAACCTGGAGGCCAAGAGCAGGCAGGTGGCGGCACTGCTGCCACCCCGGGGTGAGAGGACTGCCAACGACGAGCTCTTCCGGGAGGGCTCCAGACTCAGGTGAGCAGCCGCCCTGGCCCCAGAGAAGACATGGGATCAGGAGTCCGGGCCCCCAGCCCCCTTCTCCGTCAGACCCAGGCGTCCAGGCCCCCCGCACCCTCCTCCCTCAGACCCAGGAGTCCAAGCCCCAAGCCCCGCTCCCTGAGAACCTGTAAACCCGAACAACCCAGTTTTTTCTTTCTTTGGACACCTATGCCCTCAGTTCCCCATTTCTCCTCTTTCATGGCCAACCAGCAGCCCGCTTCACATCGCCCCACTCTCCCAGAAAACTAGACATACATCCTGGGAATATGGGGTCCCCAGGGAGCTTCTTGCATGAGGAGGGATGGACTGACACTTCCATCACTGCCCCTGCCTGTGGGGACACACAGCCCCCACCCCCCACCCCGTCTTGGTTCCTGAGGAACACCTAGCTCAGGACCCAGGGCTTATCTGTAGCCCCCCCCCCCTTCTGAACTCTGGGGAAGGCGCTGCTGAGTGACAGGAGCAGGTGAGGTCTGGGCTTTAGAGCCCAGCTCAAAACAAGGTCCGGACCAGCTGCTCTCAACCCTGTCAGGCAAATACTTTTGTCTCCTCAAATTCATCCCGAAATGAACTGCATAGGTTAGGGGCACCTGGGTGGCTCAGTCGGTTAAGTGTCTGCCTTCAGCTCAGGTCATGATCCCCGGGTCCTGGGATCGAGCCCTGCATCGGGCTCCCTGCTTGGCAGGGAGACTGCTTCTCCCTCTCCCATGCCCCCTGCTTGTGTTCCCTCTTTCTCTCTCTCTGTAAAATAAATAAATAAAATATTTTTTTTAAAAAATGCATAGGTTAAACTATGCATAATTTCTTAAAAAATTATTATAATACCCAAGTGACGCCTGGGTGGTTCAGTGGGTTAAAGCCTCTGCCTTCAGCTCAGGTCATGATCCCAGGGTCCTGGGATCGAGTCCCGCATCGGGCTCTCTGTTCCGTGGGGAGCCTGCTTCCTCCTCTCTCTCACTGCCTGCCTCTCCGCATACTTGTGATCTCTCTCTCTCTGTCAAATAAGTAAATAAATAAATCTTTTTTTTTTAATCACTATAACACCCAAACTGTATTATAAGAGATTATTTAAAAAAAAAAAAAAAGAATGTCCTTCATAGTAACGTTATCTGTGTTTCCAATGAAAATGCCAGGACATGGGGCGCCTGGGTGGCTCAATGGGTTAAGCCTCTGCCTTCAGCTCGGGTCATGATTCCAGGGTCCTGGGATCGAGCCCCGCATTGGGCTCTCTGCTTGGCATGGCAGGGAGCCTGCTTCCTCCTCTCTCTCTGCCTGCCTCTCTGCCTGCCTCTCTGCCTACCTGTGATCTCTGTCTAATAAATAAATAAAATTAAAAAAAAAATGCCGGGACACGATTATAATTATTCTAGGAAGCAGAATGGGCTAGTCAAACATTGGCACCTCTAGGGAGAATCCCTATGTCACTGAGTCAGTCTCCCTTCCCTACAGAGGATCATTGAATTTCTGTAAAAATAATCTAAGATGTGCAGAAAACGCTTTTGTAAAATGGAATTGGGTTTAGGTTTAGATCATTTAAAATAGATTCTCCACTTTCATGGATGCCTGATGGGACATTGGAAAGTGGAGTGGGATGTGGGCAAATTTTGCTACAGGGGACTGTCCCCCACAATTTAGCCTCCCTATCATAATGGCTATGTCAAGTAAATTTCTCAAAACTCCTTAGAAAGGTGGTATAACTCCACTGAGAATCACTGTTCTAGAAACTAGGAAGCATAGGGGCTTAGTGAGCGTCTGAGTTGAGTGTTCTAGTTACTAGGGTTCTAGAAACTCTCTGAAGAAGATTTTAGAACAACACTCCCCACTAAAAATCTAATGCAGCCCACATACATAATCTTTTATTTTCCAATAGACATATTACAGAAAGATTTTTTTTAAGATTTTATTTTAAAATAATCTCTACACCCCGGGCGCCTGGGTGGCTCAGTAGGTTAAAGCCTCTGCCTTTGGCTCAGGTCATGATCCCAGAGTCCTGGGATGGAGCCCCACATCTGGCTCTCTGATCTGTAGGGAGTCTGCTTTCTCCTCTCTCTCTCTCTCTCTCTCTCACTCTCTCTGCCTGACTCTGCCTACTTGTGATCTCTGTCAAATAAATAAATAAAATATTTCAAAAAAAAATCTCTACACCCAACATGGGGCTCGAACTCACACCCCCAAGATCAGGAGTCACCTGCTCTACCAATTGAACCAGCCGGAGGCCCCAAGAAAAAAATTTTTTTAACAGGTGCAGTGAGTTTTGATAACATTCCCTTTACTCAACTCACACTATCCAAAATATTATCTCAACTTGTAATCAGTATAAAGCAATAATTAATAAGATAGTTCACATTTTCTTTTTCCAAAATCTGGGGCACCTGGGTGGCTCAGTCAGTTAAGCATCTGTCTTCAGCTCAGGTCATGATCCCAGGGTCCTGAGATTGAGCCCTGCATTGGCTCCTTGCTCAGCGGGAAGCCTGCTTCTCCCTCTCCCTCTGCCCCTCCTCATGTGCTTTCTCTCTGTCTTTCTCTCATGCTCACTCTCTCTCTCTGAAATAAAGAAATAAAATCTTTAATGTTTTTTATTAAAGAGGAGAGACCCCTCTTTTTAAAAAAGAAAAAAAGATTATTTATTTATTTTATTTATTTGAAAGAAAGAGACAGAGATAGAGCACAGGAAGGGAGAAGAGGGAGAAGCAGGCTCCCCGCTGAGCAGGAAGCCTCACACATGGGACTCCATCCTAGGACTCTGGGATCATGACCTGAGCTGAAGGCAGATGCTTAACCAACTGAGCCACCCAGGCATCCCTAAATAAAATCTTTAAAAATAATAATAATAATAATAAAGCCAATAGTAAAAAATGAATGTGCACTGAGTGCTGGCTGCATGTCAGGTGCGCTGGGCATTCTCTGCTGCCCCTCTGAGACAGGGGCTGCACTTATACCCATGTCACAGTTGGGGAAACTGACATAAGGGGGAATAAAGGAACCTCCCCAAAATGCTGCAGCTAAATGTCAGAGCTACCCTTTTCTGCACCCCCCCCCCATCCTGACCCATACCCCAGGGAGGCCACTGGCAGGAGAAGGCACAGGGGTCCACCCCCGCCCCAGGGCTGCTAAAACCAAGAAGGTTCCCAGCGCAACCTGCTCTCAGACTGCTCCCAATGCCCTCGGCTCTCATGGGCTCCACCTCTGATAAGGCACCCCTGGGGGCGGCAGGTGGAGGCTGGGGTCTGTTTGCTGGAGGATGACTGGGATCCTGGGCAGTGCCTCCCTTTTCTTCATGGGTAAGGAAACTGAGGTTCACAGAGAGGACGTGTCGGCGCTGCCATAGGCCATCTTGGAATCGACTTCTTGGTTACAGAGTCTGGGGGCCTGGTGCCTGTGGGTCTTTCCTACAGTGGGTGCAGGTGTTGGTGGGAGGCCCAGAGTCCAGTCCAGGCCCTCAGAGCCCATCCCCACAGGCGACAGCTGGCCAAGCTGGCCCTCATCTTCAGTTACATGCATGCGGAACTGGGTGCACTCTTCCCCAAGGGAGAGTACTGTGGGCACACCTACCAGCCCACCAAGGCGCAGGCCCATGCCTTCTGGAGGGAGCACTGTGGAGCCCGGTGAGTTAGCACCTGTCCCCGGGGCCCCTTAGCTCCAGCACCTCCTCCTGTCCCTGCCCTAGGGGACCCAGGAGTCCAGCCCCCAGCCACCTCCTCCCTCAGACCCAGCAGTCCAGGCCCCCAGCCACCTCCTCCTCAGAGGTCTTCCCATCCAGGTTCCTCCGCTGCATACCCCACCCCCTCCATCCAGGTGTGTGCTGCCCTGGGCTGAGTTTGAGTCACTCTTGTGCACCTGCCACCCAGTGGAGTCAGGCTCCACGGCCCTGGCCTTGCGCTCCACCATTAACCTCACCTGCAGTGGCCACGTGTCCATCTTCGAGTTTGACATCTTCACCAGGCTCTTCCAGGTCAGCAAAGGCCAAGGCTGGAAGCCCAGACTCTTGGGTCCTGGGGGAAGGAGAGGTTGGTGAGAAAAGAGGGGCTGGGATCCCAGACCTGTGGTTCCTGGGAAAGGGAGGATCTGGGGTCTTCTGTATCAGATTCCTGAGGCCCACCCCAGGTGAAAGCAGGGGGACTGAGACGCCGGGAGGCATGAGAGGTGGGTGGCTTCCTTGGCCCCTCCCTGACCCACTTGCCTCCCCACTCCAGCCATGGCCAACACTCCTCAGGAACTGGCAGCTCCTGGCAGTCAACCACCCGGGCTACATGGCCTTCCTCACATATGATGAGGTCCAAGAGCGTCTGCAGACCTGCAGAGACAAGCCAGGCAGGTAAAAGGGCTGGGCCGTAGGAGGAGGAGGCTGCTGGGGGCTCCAGGGTCTGGATCCTGGGCTAGAGTGTTGGGGGAGCCCAGCCAGCCTTTGGGGAGTAAGAACTGAAGGGCTGAAGAACCTGAGAACCCAGACTGCCGAGCACTGAGAGGTAGGATGCTGAGTGCCTCATCCTGGGACCTCCCAGGAACCTAATGATCTTGGGCAGTGCTCACCATGCACCACCTTTCGACGTGCATTCTTCTGACACTCTCACAATACACCTTCCCACAATCCAGCAGCTAAAGGAACAATACCAAGGCCGGGGGGCTGAAGACCCTGCCCCAGGATAAGATCCATTTCTGATGAGTCAGAGCTCATATTGTACCGTCTGTCAAAAAAAAATTTTAAGGGGTGCCTGGGTGGCTCAGTGTGTTAAAGCCTCTGCCTTCGGCTCGGGTCATGATCCCAGGGTCCTGGGATCAGGCCTTGTGTTGGACTCTCTGCTCTGCGGGAAGCCTGCTTCCCCCCACTCTCTCTGCCTGCCTCTCTGCCTACTTGTGATCTCTGTCAAATAAATAAATAAAATCTTTTTAAAAAAAATTTTTATATGACCCCCCCCCACACACACACACACACTTGCTGGAGTAGGAGACTGAGATCCAAATACCTGAGTCCTTAAAAGATTTCAAGACAAGAAACTTGAGCTGTTGGGCCCTCCCAGAGGGCTAAGCATTGAGGGACTGAGCTACCTGGAACACCTGGATGTTGAGGGTATAGGAGGTCAGATTCATGAGTCTTGCAAGGCTGACTCCAGTAACGCCAAGTATGTTAGCACTCTCCCGGTTACACTTCATACTGGTTTAAAGGGATGGATAAATTCTCGTGATTGAAAAGACCAGGTGTGGGGTTTCAGGCACAGCTGGATCTAGGTGCTCAAATGCTATTGTCAGGGATCAGTGTCTTCCCTGTGTCTACTTCCCTCTGTGTTTGCTTCATTCTCAGACATGGTCTCTCCTTATGGTGGCAAAAAGTTTATAGAAGCCCCAGCTGTACACTCTACGAGCTTAGCAACCTCTGTAGGAATAGGGTACCTTGCTCCTGATACTTCTAGCAAAAAAAAATCTCAGTGGTTACTATGGTCAGGGGTCCTAAAAAAGGCACTGATTGGCCAAGATAAAAACAACCTTGTCTGAGCCCCAGTGAAGGAGGAGGAAGAGACAAGCAGGTAAAGCAGCAGGTAATTCCCTATAGAGGAGGATAAGAATTTTAATGCTCATTGATGAAAAAGTGGGAAGCTAGATTATAAAGGACAACGACTTAGACACCTGGATCTCCAACAGAATGGGCAGCTGGGAAGTCCCCAGTGGGACAGCAGTGACCACTCCCTGACCCCGTCCTACCAACCTCTTCCTCCAGTTACATCTTCCGACCCAGCTGCACTCGCCTGGGTCAATGGGCCATTGGATACGTGAGCTCAGATGGCAGCATCCTGCAGACCATCCCTCTCAACAAACCCCTGTTCCAAGCACTCCTGGATGGACAAAAAGAAGGCTTGTGAGTCGCCATCTTGGCAGGGGGAGGGTGTCAGCAGAATGCGCTTGGAAAAGTAGCTTGTGTTGAGCACTGCCAAGATCCCTCAGGGCCCAGGTGGCAGGGCAGACATTGTACGTTTGCAATACTACGTTGTTCCAGTAGGCGGCAGACGAGGGTCTTGGAGCTTTTTTTTTTTTTTTTTAAAGATTTTATTTATTTTAGAAGCAGAGAGAGAGAGCTCGAGTACTACAGGCACATGCAAGCAGGAGGAGGGGCAGAGGAAGAGAGAGAGAGAGTTTAGCAGGCGCTACACTAAGCCTGGAGCCCGACCCAGGCCTTGATCTCACAACCCTGAGGTCATGACCTGAGCTGAAATCAAGTGTCTGAAACCTAACCAGCTGAGCCACCCAGGCGCCCCGGGGCACCTTTTCTGGTTCATGGAAAGCGGCCATGGGCACTAGCAAGTGGCTGCAAGGAGTGTGTGGGAGCCGACCCCACTGGCTCTGTTCCTAGGAATTCTGCTGAAAATCTTTGGCTTCTAGATACCCACACCCTGTGCTAGAATCTAGACCAGGAGAAAGAACTGGGCAGACAGCTGGACAGGTCTTTTCAACTTCCAGCCTTGGCCGCCCCCCAGCTTCTCTTTCAGAAGCTGCCCTGGGTCGGAGGGGAGTGGGAAAAGGTGGTGGGAAAAGGTGAGTCTCTCCCCGAACCTTTAGCCAGAGCTTTCTTACCAGGCGTACCTAAATGATACGATGTGAGACAGATAGATACGCAGTCCGTTCTCTTTTGTTGTTATTCACGGTAGTTCTGTAAAGTCCCCACAAACACTGATTTATAGAACACTGAGCCACGGCATATGGGGCATATACAAGTGTAGTTTCCTGCAAGATTCTGGTCCCATATATTTTTTTTTAATTTTAAGTCGGCTGCACACCCAGTGTGGGGCTTTAACTCATGACCCCGAGATCTAGAGTCCCAAGCTCTACGGACTGCGCCAGCCGGGCGTCCTATCTGGTCACATTTCTGTCAACCAGTTGCTACCTTATTGGTAATCAGTAGCAACCTTTATGTGTTTTTCTGCCTAAAGACACCTTATTTAATGTGTAGTCCGTGCTTTGACAGTGAAGTCAAGTCTAAATAAAGCTCATCTGACACGTGTATATTCCCTATAAGGCGCAGCCCAGCCTTGTGCTTAGGGACACTGGACAGCACTCCCAACACTGTCTCAGGGACATTTAAAACAGCGAAATCACTGACAAAATGCATAAAAATGCAAAAAAACATGGCACTAAATGCACTGATAAGGATGCTCGTTTATAGCGTGAGGAAATGAAATGAAAAGACTGAGTATCCCCTTCTCCAGCCTCAGCCGGAAACGCATCAGGTGACTCAGGGTTTTGACAGGATGTGCAGTTGGTGAGTGACCACAAGAGTACCATGACTATGGATTTGAGGGTGACAGATGTTAGCAGGGAGACACATCTGCAGAAAGGGAATCCAAGAATAATGAGGCTCTATTGGTTATACTAGTATATCCCGACTTGACAAACAAGAAAAAGTGAGGCACAGAGAGACAGAGCCACTTGCCGGGGTCACACAGCCACTGAGCTCATGGGCTGGGACTTGAGGCTGGGCTCAGCTACGGACCTTCACCCACCACAGTGTCTTGAGTTCCAGGTCAGACTTCATTGGAGAAAAGAGATTCTAGAAATGAAATGAATATGAACATCATCAATCTGGCTTAACCTGTTCCTCTGCCCCATCCTGCCCAGCACACAGATCCCACTACCCATTATAAAGATGGACAGATCAAGGAGAGAGGCGAAGAGACTCCAAGCACTTTCTACCATACAGTGAGGTGGCTTGTGGGGTCTAAAGCTGATCATAGCAGTTCTCTCTTTGGATGTGTTTAGGTGTGGAGGAAGCGTTTTATGGCCGTCACCAATCTTTGCCCTGCCCCCTCCTCCCCGGACATGATTATGTCCATTTTACAGAAAGGAAAACTGAGTGCAGGGAGGTAGAGTTGCCCAGCGCAGGGCACACAGTGTGTTTGTGGGAGAGCTCTACCTGTTCTGCTCTACCTGGCTGGCCAGGCAGACCACCAGGCTCAGGGGACCCATGGCACCACTATAGGGTACAGTTGTGACCCAGAGGGTGCACAGCCCAGTTCTCAGACCTTGCCCACGGCCCTCTAAGGCCCTGCTGTGTGGCCTTGAACTGTTACCTTTCCTGCAGTGAACTTCCGTAACTATATGTGAAGTGAGGAGTGTAGACAATCTAGAAGGGTCCTTCTGATTTGCTAATCCAAGACTAGGATCTGGTTGCTCTAGCAATGCATGACCTAAGACACTCCTATATTTGGAGTTGAACACTCAAGGACAGGGGCTCCCTGGGAGGGTGAAGACTGGGGTTTCCTGGTTTCTCAGTTTCCTGGTTCCTGTTGATCTGATTTGTGTTTCCAGACCTTGGGACACTTAGGTCTAATGTGCCTTTTTGGGGGGCTCTGAGGGGATATGGCCCTGCCCTGGGATCCAAGGAGATACCACTTGCCCTGGAAAGTCCCAATGGGAGGAGAGGGAAGGGAAGAGATTCCTAGGCCAATGATGGGTTTGGGAGAGATGCTCATCCAGGGGCCGTGGGCCTATGGCAGAGTCCGGGGAGCCCTTGCTTCTTGGGGTGGGGGATGTTAGATGTCCCTCAGTACCCCCTCTCTTCCCTTTGCCCAGCTACCTCTACCCAGACGGGAAGAACCACAACCCAGACCTGACTGAGCTCTACCAGACGAAACCCCATCCCTACATCCGTGTGTCGGAGGTGAGGTCGCGCCCTCTGCCTCCCCCCGCCCCATCCCTGCTTCCTGCCCTATCCCTCACCCCCCACACTGTGCCTCAATTCCTGAATTCTCTCCCTCAGACTCAGGCCTAGAATCCCAGAGGCCTTGGGTATGTGTGCTGGTGCAGTGGCCATGTGAGCTGGGTTAAATCGCTTAGCCCCTCTCTCTGCCTGTTCCTTCTCTGGAAACTACAGTTCCTCCTGCCTCCTCCCCAGGGGTTTTTGCGGGGATTAAACTAGGAAATGATACTGCTGAGATTATTGGAATGGCTGATGCACTTGAACTTCCCCCAATGACAGCCCCTGTATAGCTTCTAGTCTTTACAGCCACCCCATGGGTGAGAGAGAAATGCCAAGTGAAACCTTTTGGTATAAGTATATCCCACACACTATATGGGATATACTTAGATCTTAAAAAATTCCACTTCATTTATCCAGAAATCAGCTTTAACAGGGCGTGCTATGGGGCGCCTGGGTGGCTCAGTGGGTTGGGCTGCTGCCTTCGGCTCAGGTCATGATCTCAGGGTCCTGGGATCGAGTCCCGCATCGGGCTCTCTGCTCGGCAGGGAGCCTGCTTCCCTCTCTCTCTCTGCCTGCCTCTCCGTCTACTTGTGGTTTCTCTCTGTCAAATAAATGGATAAAATCTTTAAAAAAAAAAAAAAAAGGGCGTGCTATATTTTTAGTTGCTAAATCTGGCAACCCTGAGTGTAGACCACCCTGGAGACAGAGGCCTACAACAAGGTACAAGGAGGAGTCTGCTGAATACACGACCTTGAACTTCAGAGGGCTCAGGGCTGGCACAAAAGTTTGGGGCTTTCTTCCTGTGGCCTGACTTGGATCCCCATGGCTGACAGGCCCCTTGCCATCCTCCCCGTCTTCTCGCCTGCTAGGAGCAGCTGCAGCTCTACTGGGCCATGGACTCCACGTTCGAGCTCTGTAAGATCTGCGCGGAGAGCAACAAGGATGTGAAAATCGAGCCCTGTGGGCACCTGCTCTGTAGCCGCTGTCTGGCCGCCTGGCAGGTGCGTCTGACCGCCCTACCGTCCTGCCCATTCTCCCCCGACTTTATGGCACAAGTCCCTCCTAGAGGATCACCGACACAGGGCAATGCTTATGGATCATATGGGGAAACTGAGGCCCAGGGAGAGCAGAGATGTGCTCAGGGTCCCTCAGGAGTGATGACTGGGAACCCAGCTCTCTCTGTGCCTCTGTCTCCATCTTGCTCTGTGTCTCTAACCTCCACTCTTCCTTCTCCGGCTGCGTTATTATCCGTGGAAAGGGCTCCTTTTTCCCTGTTCCTTGGCTGGGTGATCTGGGGCCAGTGGCTTCCCCTCTCTGAGCCTTGGGCTCCACCCCTGGAGAACGGGGCTAACAGTAGCCAACCTCCCAAGGGCTATAGTGAGGATCCAAGCCCACAAAACCCTCTGCAAAGGCCCCCTGGGAAGCTGGGGCTCTTGACCCCTAGGTAGTATAGAACCTGACATTAATTTTTTTAAGATTTTCTTTATTTGAGAGAGAGAGAGCATAAGAGGGGAGAAGGTCAAAGGGAGAAGCAGACTCCCCATATGCGGGACTCAACCCCAGGACTCCGGGATCATGACCTGAGCTGAAGACAGTTGCTTAACCAACTGAGCCACCCAGGTGCCCTGGGTTTTTGATGGTAATGGAGGTGTTGGACAAGTATCTGATGGCTGAGGCATGCGTTCCAAAGACTTTCATGTTGGATACACATATTGCCAGCTGTAGGACGCAGCTGCTAGCAAAATCCGATAAGGGACCAGGCCACCCAGCTCATGAAGTACCCCGTTTAGAAAGCCCAGGGGAACCGGTCAGATGACTGACCCTGGAAGACCCTGCTTTGTCCTTCCCACGTTCTAATGCCTCAAATTCACTAACAAAGAGTGAACTGATGAATCCCTAGACACTCCACTTATCCCTTAATAAAGGCAGAGCCCTGGGTGTGTGCACCTTCCCTCTCTCTACACCCAGGACCTCGCTGTGGGGCCACGTAACCCCCAGGACCTGTGAGTCATCATCTGGTTCTTCGGAGCTCACGGGTGGCTGTCGCCGAGGTGTATCCTGGATCATAAGAGCCGTAGCACTGGCCCCAGTGGTGGCTGCGAGGCAGATGTCTCTATGGGGCTCACCAAAGTTCATAGGGGCCCCGGCAAGTACCTTGGGCATTTCTAGGCAACAGCATTGCTGTGGACAGCTAAGCCCCTCACCCCGCAATACCCTGGCTCCACGGGGCTCCCCACTCGTGCCCCTCCTGACCCTGCTCCCAACCCCCGCCCCCCCACATTCCCCCCAGCTCCTCTCCTCCTGACTCCTCTCCCTCTCTCTCCATCTCCCTCCATCTCTCCTCAGCACATCACTGTTGGGGATGTAGGCTCTTGTGATCCCAAGGGACATGGTGGAGGACAGGGAGAACCTGACCCAGGCCCTTCCCACCCTACTCCTAGCACTCGGATAGCCAGACCTGCCCCTTCTGCCGCAGAGAGATCAAGGGCCAAGAGGCCGTGAGTATCCAATTCCAAGTGAAGCCAGCGGAAGCCAGGGCCACTGCTGAGCACCTGAGGGATAGCAGTGACCAGGAAGATGAGGAGGAGGAGCTGGGACAGGTGAGCGGGGCCAGGGACTCCTGGGTCTGAGGGAGGAGGCTGGGGGCCTCCCTTCTAGGTCTGAGGGATAAGGGGGCTTGTGGTCTGAACTCCTGGGTCTGAGGGAGGAGGCTGGGGGCCTAGACTTCTGAGTCTGAGGGAGGAGGGGACTGGACTCATGGGGGGAGGAGACTGAAGACCTCCCTCCTAGGTCTGAGGAGGGGACTGGGGGTCTAGACTCCTGGATCTGAATGGGGAGGCAGCTGGCGACAGGATTCTGGGGTTCTAGAAGCTGGACCTTTGCTTCCCCCAAGAATCCAGGGCTCTTTCTCCAGCTGTAACTCTCCTAAGGGTTAGGACTTTGCCTTCTCCATTCTATCTCCAAAGCCAGAAGAGTGCCTGAATGCTGGGACTCTGAGCAGAAGGACACGTAGGGGGGGCAGACAATGGCAGCTTTCAGTCCCCTCCTCACCCTCTGTCTCTCCTAGGTGGTTTCCTCAGCACCCCCACAGCCCCCTCAGCTGAGTGTGTCTCCCGCTAAAGGCCGGCTGAAAGTGGTGAGTCAGGCACTGGTCTGAGGTGGGCAGCTCAGGTCTTACTCAGCCTGGGGTCTCTCAGGGGCCCCAGGCCCAGCACTCATCTTTGCGCCCATTGACAAGGTGCTGGACGATCCTCTACGCCCTCTTGTTCTCGTCCTTAGTTATCCCTCACTGGCTTCCTGACTCTCCGTCCAGCATCCCGGGCATGTCTTACCCCAGGGCCTTTGCACCAGCTGTTCCTTCTGCCTAGACCTCCTTTCCCCGGGCTTGCTTTCTCATCTCCTCCTCAGGGAGGCCTTCCCTGACCACCTTATTTTACTGATAATAAGAACCCCTCCCCCAAAACCCCTGTGCTGCTGATTTCCATAGTTCTTTTCACCACCTGCCAGAGGACAGTCTTTAGGCCTCTACCTTCTCTGGTATGTCTCCAGAGTCTAGAACAGTACCTGACACACACTGGGTATTCAGTGAAGAGACTTTGAATAAATTCCTTGAACTGGGTGTCCCCAGCAGCCCATGGAGTCAAAAACTGTTCCCCTCTTCACTTTCCAGAGGAAGAAGGCTCAGAGAGGTGATTGCACTCGAAGAGAATTTGGTGTTTGGGGGGCACTTAGAGAACCCTCAAATCAGCTGCTTATTTTCTAAGCAAGCCCCAGCCTTCTTTCTCTCCCCCACCCCATACTTCCTACCCCAGGATTTTCCGAGCCCCTGGCCTGCTGGGGAGGGGCCCGTCTCTGCTAGCGTCTCAGGCCAAGCACACGCAAGATTCAATCAATACAGGGCTGTCTTCAAACAAACAGCTCAGGAAGTCCGGGAACACGATTCGACCGCAGCAAACAAGTGAGCCAGCAGGAAGGGGGGGTGGCGGGGACACCAGCCAGGGAAGCTAAAAACAGATCCAGACCTGCAGCCAAAAGCAAATGGAAACATTAGGAGGCACTTAGCTGGCTCCCTGAGGACAATGAGGGGGACACAGCCCAAATGGGGGGCCAAGGGGGGCCACAGGGGTGCACTGCTAGGCCCTCCGCTGGCATGCCCTTTTCTCTGCTCCCCAAACCTGCCCAATTCAAATCCTAGTCAACTCCTACCCCTTTGTTCTTCAAAACACAAAGCAAGAGAGAGGTGGTCCTTGGGGGGCGGGGGCGGGGGGGGGGCACCGCTGCCCAGCAAAGTGACCGCCAGAATGAAAATGGTTAACGTATGCAGAACTTGCTCTATGCCTGGCACTGCTCTTGACCTATTGATTTAATTGTCATGACAACCCAGGGAGGCAGGTACTGTTCTGATCCCTCTTACGCAGAGCCCGATGTGGAGGCCACCAGCTCAAGAGAGAGAGTTGGGACTGGCCCCCAGGCCCCTGGCTCTAGACTCCAGACTCTGTCCTCCACTCCAGTGGGCCTCTGTGCTCCTCTCTGTGAAATGGGCACCATGCCAGTCCCGGCCGTGTGGGGGCGGGGGTTGGGTCGCTGTGGGCATGGGGCAAAAGGGGCTGTGTCCATATCCTGGAGGGTCTGCGTAGGCCACTCCCACACTGCGGTTCCCCACCTGAGAAACCCCCCTCTAGGCAGCAAGCCCGTCATTCGATGGGACCCCAGCACTTTTCTGGCCCCTGGGGACCTCTCCCATCCTGTCTCCATAGAGAATAGCAATAAGCCTCACATGGGACCCCCAGGTTCTGCTGAAATGAGCAAGACTGAGTGTTTGTAACCTGGATTCACATCCCTCCCTGACCTCTAAGAAGCCCCTGCCTGCTGCTCCCCAGGGCTCCAAGAAAAAGCCAACATGCTCTCTGCAGCCCACAAGGCCTGGGGGATCTGACCCCTCCCCACCTCTCTGACCGCTTACCATCCCCCCAACTCCTCTTCAGCAGCAGTGAACCCCTGCCCCTTCTAATGGGCTAGCAAGCCCACCACCCATCTCAGGACCTCTGACTACATCTTTCTTACTCTCAGCCTTCTGTGTAATTCCCCGCCCCCTTCCCAGAGGTCTTCCATGGCCTCTCTTACATCTAGTCATCCCCCACTCTCCCCATGCCGTTTCAGTTCCTTGAAGAACATCTAACACTCTCTGGATGTTTCCTTGTCCGTGCACTGATTACTCATGGTATCGTGCACTGATTACTCACTCTCTGGATATTTTCCTTATCTGTGAGCTGATTATTCATGGTAAGCCTCGTGCTCAGTAGATCATCAGTTTCATGAGGACAGAGATTTGTGTGCCTGGTTCATAGCTCTCTCTTCAGAACCTAGAATAGTGCCAGACACACTGTAGATTCTGAGAATATTTGTGAGATGGATGGATGGATGGATGGATGGATGGATGGATAGACGGGTGGGTCGATGGATGGAAAGATGGACAGATAGATGGATGAAAGCATGGGTGGGTGGATGAATAGATGGACGGAAGGAAGGAAGAAAGGAAAGATGGATGGATGGATGGACAGACGGACGGACGGATGGAGGAATGCGTAGATGGATGGACAAACAAAACTTCCTACTTAAACCAGAAGTCCTAGGGAAAAAAGCAACATGGACCAGGGACACTTCTGTTGTACTGTCCCTCCCTCCTCCTCCCCCCAGCCACCAAAGTGTTATCACTGTCTGGACCTATGAAATGAAAAGACAGTTGTAGCTCAGCTGTGACATTTCTTAATCTCCTCCCTCCAGGCACCTCTGGCCCTCCCCAGGCTTCCAGGCCCTCTTTCTTTTCCAAGAATTAAGACTGAGGCACCTCTGGCCCTCCCCAGACTTCAGAGCCCTCTTTCCTTTCCAAGAATTAAGACTGTGGAGTTAGCTCCGTGGCAAATCACCTCCAGCCCTCAGGCCAGGGAGGAAGCCCCGGGGTAAGTGGAGAGGCAGCTGGGGTCCAAGACACCTGGGTGTGCGGGAAGACGGGATTGGGGGAGCAGAAGGGAAACACTGGTCCTAGGAAATCGACAGCCCTCTTCAAACTCTCGCCACTGCAGAAACACCTAAGGGAAAAGTCATCCCTCCGGCTGTGCCTGGGAGGCCCGTGATGCCCTGCCCGGGCCACCGCAGCCCCAGCCAGGTTCCCTCCCTGGGCCTGGCCCTGCCTTTCCCCCAACCCGGGCTGGGATACCATCTAACCCACCTCTCTTTCTGCCTCGCAGGGCCCCAAATGTGCTGCTAAAGGGAGCCCTGGGGCTGGAAGGGGTTTCTGAATAATAAACTGCCAAACCTGGTTGTCCTCAGATGTGTGGAGAAAGTTCAGCAGTCACCAGGGGGCAGCTTGACCTTGGGAATGGGGGTCCCTGAGGCCTGATCTCTGCCCCCATTAACCCAGGGGTCTAGAAGGGTGAGTGGGGGACCCAGCTCTTCTGGATCCAGGAGTCTAGGCTCCCAGCCTCTTCCCTCAGACCCAAGAGTCCAGAGTCCCAAGTTTTCAGAGAATCAGGCAGCCATCCCTCTTTCCCCACTAATGCAAACGAATTTTCTGGAACCAGATCTAGATATCCAAGTACGAAGTCCCTAGTCCAAAAGACCCCACATTTCTTTAAGAGTCGTGTACCTGATCTTGCCCCAGTGTTCTTATCCCGCTTTTCTCTCCATTCCACTCTGGGAGAAGGGTTCCAGTGATTGCCAGTCCAAATCAAACTGAGGATGTGTCTCCCCACCTCATCACTAATCTTGGAGGGACCCAAGCTTCCCTTCACTTCAGTTTAAACCAGTCCACACCCCCTGAGCCCAGGCTGTGCCCAGCCCCAGGCACATGTAGCAGTAATCACTGCCCCCTGGTGGCTCCCAGTCCTGTGGGAGACGGACTGTGATGACACCAGAGTGGGCAGGGTTGGGGGGGTGGGTGGGGGAGAAACGGGGAGGGGGGGTGCCACAGGAGCCCAGAGTAGACAGCTGAGCCAGCCTGGGAGGTCAGGGAGGACCTCCAGGAGAAGGCATCTGAGCTGCGACTAAAAAGAAGAGGAAAAGGTTTCCGACTATCAAGGGAGCATGGAAGCCCCCATTGTGGATTTGTCCCAAGCAGCAGAAGCCACCCCCTGGGACAGAAAGAGAATTCACTGAGAGGACGTGCGATCTCTCACAGATTCCCGGGAGCGATTAGAGATCCAAGAGGGGAAAGGAAGCCGTGAAAGGGAAGGGATCCACTGGCAGCCGGCCCCCGCTGTAGCCCTGCCCCCATCACACCATGGAACTGGTCCGATGAGATTACAGTGATGGCCCAATAACCCCTGGACAGCAACCAGCCACCTTGTTGCCTCTGCCGCCCCAGCATCAGGCTGAGGCTGCTCTTCTCACTCACAGTTGCTCGGAACAAATCGTGCCAACACTTAGTGGTGACGCCAACGTCATGGAGACTGAGGGCCAGGATCTGGGGACGGGCTCAGGGTACAGTCAGGTGGTGTTCTGGGCCAGGGCCTGTGAGGGCTGGACGGAGGGCTCTCTGCGGTCCGACCTCTCCATGTGGCCACCATGCTAGCTAGCTTGGGGTTCCCCGCAACATGGCTGCCTAAGGCAGCCTGACTGCTTGTAGGGTGGCTGATGGCTTAGTGGAGAGTCTCCCGGTAACCGAGGCAGAAGCTGCATGGCCTTTTCTTTTATTTTTTATTTTTCAAGATTTTATTTGTTTATTTGCCAGAGATTGAGAGCATGAGCAGGGGGAACAGCAGGCAGAGGGAGAAGCAGACTCCCTGCTGAGCAAGGAGTCCAACGTGGGACTCGATCTCAGGACCCTGGGATCATGACTGAGCTGAAGGCAGTCACTTAACCAACTGAGCCCCCCAGGCGCCCCCGCGTGGCCTTTTCTACCTAATCTTGGGAGTCCTATAACACTCTGCCACGTTCTCTATGGGAGAATCACAGCCATGGCATGGCATAGATACAAAAGAGGAATGGACATAGGGCCCCCCTTTCCTGGGGAGTGTCGAGATCAGATTGTTAGAAGAGCATATGGAGGGGCGCCTGGGTGGCTCGGTCGTTAAACGTCTGCCTTTGGCTCAGGTCATGATCCCAGGGTCCTGGGATGGAACCCCTCATTAAATGAATAAATAAAATCTTAAAAAAAAAAAAAAAGGAGCATATGGAACGAGAGATACCATTGCAGGCATCTTTGGAAAATAGAATGTGCCCCAGCTCCACAAGGGCATAGACCAACCAGTCCCTGAATCTTCGGCATTATTAGTTCCTGATTACAAGTACAGCAGGATTTAGGGGCGCCTGGCTGGCTCCGTCGGAAGAACATGTGACTCTTGACCTAGCAACCGTGAGTTCGAGCCCCACACTGGGTGTGGATGTTACTTAAAAATAAATAAAGAGAAAACTAAAAAAAAAAAAAAAGTTCTTATCTAAACTTTTGCTGCTTACAGTAAACTGTTGTCCAACTCAATGCAATCACACTGCCCTCCCCCCTCCAAAAGACAACACGGGCTTGGGCGCCTGGGTGACTCAGAGGGTTAAGCCTCTGCCTTTGGCTCAGGTCATGATCCCAGGGTCCTGGGATCCAGCCCCACATCGGGATTTCTGCTCAGTAGGGAGCCTGCTTCCTCCTCTCTCTCTGCCTGCCTCTCTGCCTACTTGTGATCTCTGTCAAATAAATAAATAAAATCTTAAAAAAAAAAAAAAAAGACAACACACGGGCTATCAAAGTTACATTCTCCTGATGCAAATCTGGAATGACCGCAGACCGCAGAATCACCATTCCCCACCAAATGTGTCATGATCCCGTATTCCACAAGCTGTGAACTCCTTGTAAAGTCAACCATCACACACTGTAAAGTAACGGGATAAAGGTACAGTAGTCCCCCTTATCCGCAGGGGGAAGGTTCCGAGACCTCTCTCAGATGCCTAAAACCACAGACAGTAACCAACGCTAGGTATACTGTATTTTTTGACTACGGGCTTAGTACTTGGATATCTGTATATACCTATGTTAAAGTTTAATTTACAAGTTAGGTAGAGTAAGAGATTAACAATAATAAAATAGAACAGTTATAACAACATCCTGTAATTAGAGTTACGAGAATGTGGTCGCTTTCTCAAAATATCTTCTTTTACTCAACCTTCTTCTTTTTTTTTTTTTTTATTTTTTTATTTTATTTTACTTATTGGGACGCCTGGGTGGCTCGGTCGTTGGTCGTCTGACTTCGGCTCTGGTCATGATTAACAGGAGAAGAAAAGATTAATACCTTAAAAGAAGAAAACACTCAAGAAGCAGCAGTCCTGAATGGTGTTTCATAAACTGAAGAAGTTCCTAGTTTACAGTTCTTTTACATTACATTTTACAATAGTGCTTGTACAAGCTTGCCAAAGATAGAATATGGATCGCCAGTCTTTACATTGCACTTTCAGTTCCTCCATTTGGAATTCAGAAAGGGGAGGGATCCTGAAGATATCACATGTTAAACATACTTTGACACCTACTGTGTTATAAAATATATCATCAGATGTGCCTTGAGAATAGTATATGTAACATTGAAAAAAAGTTGCTGGCTATTAAAAAAAAAAAGATCGAGCCCCGCTTGGGGCTCCCTACTCAGTGGGAAGCCTGCTTCTCCCACTCCCTCTGCTTGTGTTCCCTCTTTTGCTGTGTCCCTCTCTGTCAAATAAATAAATAAAATCTTCAAAAAAATTTTATTTATTTGTCAGAGAGAGAGCGAGCACAAGCAGGGAGAGGCAGGCAGAGGGAGAAGCAGGCTCCCCACTGAGCAAGGAACTCAATGTGGGATTTGAACCCAGGACCCTGGGATCATGACCCAAACAGAAGGCAAGACACTTAACCAACTGAGCCACCCAGCCATCCCTAGACTCACCCTTCTTGTGATGATGGAGAATAAATGCCTACGTGTTAAGATGAAATGAGGGGCATGACACCAGCACTGTGACATGACCTTGGGCTACTCTTGCCTTTCTGAAATATACGTCAGGAGGAAGATCATCTGCTTCCGGACAACTGTTGACCAAAGGTAACAAACCATGGAAAAGGAAACCGTCAATAGGCAGGGCAGCCACAGAGGAAAAATAAGTCTTGTTAATTAAAATGTGTAAGTGTATACACATGAGACAGGAAGAATGGGATTGGGAAATTCATTTATTGCACAGATCTTGACTCTGCTGCTTATATCAAGGACGATACTAGGCGCTGGAGATACAGTGGTAACTTCTACAGAAGACAAACAATAAAAAATAAATGTGTGACCCCGGTAAGGGTTGTAGAGGAGAAACGTAGTAGGGAAAGGAAAATAGAAATGGCTGGGAAAGCAGAAATTGCTATTTTAGATAAGATGGTCAAGGGAAACTGATGAGGTGATGCTGGAAAAGAGAGTTGAAGCAAGTAAGGGAGGGAGCTGTGTGGGGAAGAATGTCTAAGCAGAGGGAAGAGGAAGTGCAAAGGTCTTGTGGCCAGAACCCAGAGTGTGCCTGGCTTTGCAGAACAGCAAAGAAGCAAAGAGACCAATGTGGCAAGAACAGAGCTGGCAAGGAGGAAGAGAAAGATGGAGTCAGGGAGGACAAGATCAAGGACCTTGTGAGCCATGGAATGGATTTTAGCTTTTCCTGAGAGGTGCCCTGGTAGGACTCTGAGCAGAAGAGTGATGTGGGTTGATTCACACTTTAACGGGATCCCTCTGGCTGTTTTGTGGGAATAAATTGTAGGGACAAGGGCCGATGACGTTACAGTACTAGTTTCTGCAAGTCTTCGAGGGACTGTAGCTAGTATTTATGCCTGCCTTCCTTCATTCACACTCCATACAGTCCTTCCCCTTCGCCCGAACCTTGGCTGTTTGGATTCTTGAGGAAGGTGGAAGTGGGAGTGGCTGTGGAGAGGGTGCCACCAGAGTCCAGCCCAAGCAAGTAGGTGTACAAGCAGGAGCCAGAGGAACTGGGGAGTGGGTGTCCGGGGTTGCAGTGTGTGAACTTGTCCCCAGGAACCCTTGGAGTTGTATTTGTCCATGAGTGAGCCTGTACTATGTGTCCCACGATGATCCAGGGAGCCTGCATGCTCCTGACTCCCGAGCCCTGTAAATTTCCCCTGAGCACCTGCTCCATGTCAGGCCTTATGCAGGGGACACAGCCATGACCGACAGAGAGAGCTCCAGCCCTGCCCCCATGGACCTGCAGTCCCGTGTGGGGAGAGATTAAGCCACAGAAAATATGACCCAGAATGTGCAGGACTGGGTTAGGGGAGCCTAGAGGGGGCCTTTGACCTAGCCAGGGGAGCAGGGAGGGCATCCTGGAGGAGGTGATGGTGTAGCTAATACTAAAGGGTTCCCTTTCCCAATGTAACAATTGCTTTCCTTTATCACTGATGAATCAAGTAGCCTTGACCAGTGTGACCAATAACTCCCAGGCTGACATGTAATCTAAGCCTTCCTTCTGAGCCTGATGGTCAAAGCCATCTTACCAGTGACCCCCATTCTGGCCAGTGTCCAGGACTAGCTACTCCCTATAACCAGTGACATCTCTTCCCTCCCCCGCTCCCAGAGGATTTTGTCCCAGTCAGACCCTGCTCGTGAGAAGCCTTGAGCAGTCGGAACTGTGACCCCTCCCTCCCAATCTGACCTGTGACCCTTCCTTCTGACCCTTCCTTTGGACCCCTGGCTCTGCTCCTCCCCACCCCCCTCAGGTGCCCTAGCCTGCTCTCCCTCCCCCACTCACCTGCTCCCTCCAGCCTGATTCTCCTCCCCTTCCCCCAAAGGTTGGGAGGGAGTGAAGGGGAGAGGAAGGGAGGAAGGGGGGTGGCATTCCTGGGATTCTCCGGATGAGGGGATGAGGGAGGGCTTGAGGAAGAAGGAGAGCCACGGAAAGAGCACCCCACCGCACTCCCCGCCCCCCACCCTCATCACTGAGCCCTGGGCTGAACTGAGGTTTGAAGACCATTAAATTTAAGAGATTGAATTGATGGGTTCCAGGCCACTGGTCAGACAGGAAAGCAGCCCTGAGCACTGGCTACAGGGGAGGGCCTCACAAGGCATACAGGGAGAAGATGTTCTAGGCCAGTGATCAAGCTGGGCGCCACTGGTTGTACTGGGAGAGGACAGGGCAAGCCGCTAGTCACGCCGGGAACCACCGGTTCCACTGGAAGAGGCCAGTGCATCCCTTAATGGTCCCCGGTCAGAATGAGGGGGAGAGGGTGCGGTGAGGTCCCAGCTCAGGACACTGGTTAGACTGGTCTGTCAGGCCACCGCCGGGGGCACTGGTCAGCCTGAGCCGGGCAGACCAGGACTTGGGGGCAGAGGGAGCCCCGCTCCGGGGGCCGAGCGCTGGGAGGTCCACTCCGGGCAGTGGGAGGTCCTGGCGAGGCGCCCGGGTTTAGGGGGGCGGGGACGAAGGGGGGCCGGGAGGGCGGGGCGGGGCGGGGCGGGGCCTGGTCGCTCCCAGCCCCCGGGGCCGCGGAGCTGCAGCCCCGCCAGTCGCCGCCGCCGCCGCCGCCACCGCGAACATGGAGCCCCGGGACGGCCCGGCCCGGGGGTGCAGGGCCCCGCGGCTGCTGGTGCTCGCGCTCCTGCTGGGAGCGCACCCAGGTATGGCTCGGGCAAGAAGCAGGGCGCCACTGGGGGCGGTCCCTGGGGACCCCAGGAAGGGAAGGGGGAAGGGGATTTCATGGACCCCGGGAAGCCAAACCTGAGACCCCCGTCCCCCGAGGAAAAGGGATACAGGAGCATGGGGGATACCCCTCCCAACGGGAGACCTGGGGACAGCTAGGCAGAGGGGCTGGGCATCCCAGAGCAGTGGATTACACAGCACCCGGGAACTCAGCCCGCTCTGCACTCCGGACCAAGGAATGAGGGCCCTCCGCGCCTGGAATCTGGGTCCCGAGACTCCTGCTCCCTCAGACCCAGGGGTCCAGGCCTCCAGTGGCTGGAGTGGCTTCACCCAGGACACAGGAGACTCAAACCCTAGGGCTTCCCCCAGAAAGGTTCTCAAGTTTTGCGAGGGCCAGGGACCCTATGGCTAGAGCCCAGTGAGTCACGTGTTCTTGAGGGTTCCCCCAGCCTGGATTCAGAGCCCAGACCCTAAGGAAGCCACCTCCCTCATGGAGGGGCTGGAACACTGGCCCTAGGCAATGTTGGTGTACCAAAGTGTTTCTGAGTGACAGTGCCCCCTTCCTGGGGCCCCAGATAAATCCACACACCTGCGCGGTGGTGGGAGGGGAGGAGGCCCAGAGGGGCTGCCACCCGAGGGACAGAGAGATCAGGGAGATGAGGGCACAGAGATCTCTCCATCTGTCCTCCTGTCTGTTACTCAGACTAGCCCCAGGCACCAGCCTGGCCCCACACCCCCTCCCCTGGGACAGGCCTGGGCCAGAGGTGGGTGCCTGGGAATCCAGGCCCCTGGCACAAACATGGTGAATAGCGGGTCCCCAGGGGCAGGGCTGGTCAAGCTGGGCGGGGAAGGGAAGGGAGGTTCTAAGAAGTGAGAGCTGATGCCAGGATGCCAGCCCAGAGGGTGAGAGAGCATGGTTTCCCCAATGGGAACAGCTCTATCTGCCAGGATCCTGGGGCAGGACTCCAGCCTACCACCTCCCCCCCCCCAAACCTTGGCTCCCTTCCGCCTCAGGATCCAGGCTCCTGGGCCTCGCCCCTCTCCTATTCGGAGGGGACAAACCTTATCCCCTTCCCTGCTCCATCAAAGAGGCAGAGGGGCCAAGGGGCGGGTAGGGGGCTCTGGCGCCAGGTGGGGCAGGTCTGGGCCAGCCTGTCCCTCCCACATTCCTGAAACCTGCCCAGCCCTGTCCCCCCTTACCGCCCCCACACACCCATACCTCAGCTGCAGGCGCAGCCCCAGCCCCCTGACTCATGACAAGAGACCCAGGGGCTGAGAGAGATGGAGACGGAGCGCCAGGCCGACAGAGAGGCAGAGACTGTGACCTAGAGATGGAGACCCAGAGTGAGAGACACACAGGCAGAGATGGAGAGACAGCAACCCCGGGCACCGCGCCAGACCCTGTGCAGGGTGCTGGAGGCCAAGGGATGAGCCAGTGCTGGCCCTGCCCTTGAGGGGCGGCGGTCTAATGGGAGGAACAAGGACAGGTGCAGTACCCCCCCCCCACCAGGAAGATTGGACAGAGGGTCCTACATGACTCAGGGGAGGAGCCCTTAGTTCTGTGAATAGAGAAATGGAGAGAAATGTCGATGGATTTGCAAGCTCAGAGATGCAGACATGAGAAATGGAGGGAGGCGGGAGCTAGGGCTGAGGGATAGGGGCTGAGGGTCTGAACTGTGTCCGAGGGATGAGGGAGCTGGAGGCCTGGATTCCTGGGTTTGAAGGAAGAGGGGCTGAGGGTCTGGACTCCTGGGTCTGAGGGAGGAAGGGGCTGGGGGCTGGGAGTCCTAACCTCAGGATCTGAGGGAGGAGGGGCTGGGAGTCCTGACTCCTGGGTCTGAGGGAGGAGGGGCTCAGAGGCAGAAAGAGCTCAGTGGCTCTTCTGCAGGTGCCCGGGCTGAGGAGCCTTTGCCTGGGTCCTCCCTGGTGGAGGTGATGAAGGGGGAGCCCGTCGCCCTGAACTGCACCGCCTTGGCGGCCCACGACCATTTTGTGCTGGAGTGGTTCCTGGTGAGTGCTGCCTGCTGGGGACCAGAGGGCAGCCAAGGGGGCTGGGAGTCAGGGCACTGCAGGGCTACACACATTCGTTCCCTCATCTGAGCCCAAAGGACCGAAGAGCTCCATCCAGCTGCTTTCCCATTTTACAGGTGGGGGAGTTGAGGCCCAGCAAACGGAAGGTTTCTCCAAGGTCCCCTGGCTTCTGGGCACAGCTGAGACTAGAAGGAAGATCTCCCCCCTTGGGAGCATAGGCTCCTGAGAGAGAACATTGAGAAACAGACAAAGATAAAGCAAGAGATGGGGGGGGGGGGGACTAAAGGAAGAGAAAGAAAAGAGGAGGAGATAAGAGGCTGAGGAACAGGCAGAGAGAGGAGGAGAGACAGGAGCAGAGCAGGATGGAGAATGAGGGACCAAGAGAGAGGAGACCACTGCATGGGGCCCAGGAATAAGAGCCAGACCAGAGGGAGGTGACAAGAAGAGAGACATGACCTGCAGGACAGAGAGGGAGAGGCAGGCCAGGCAGCTCCACGCTGAGGCCCTCCCCGCCCACAGGTAGACCGCTCTGGGGTCCGCCACCGCCTGGCCTCAGCCCAGCAGCAGGGCTCCGAGCTCCAGGGCCGGGTGCACGACTCCCGGGGCCGCAGCCCCCCATACCAGCTGGACTCCCAGGGCCGCCTGGTGCTGACTGAGGCCCAGGTGGGAGACGAGCAGAGCTACGTGTGCGTGGTGAGGGCGGGCGCAGCGAGCACCGAGGCCACCACAGAGCTCCGCATGTTCGGTGAGTGTCTGCCGGCACCCCGGAAGGGGAGGGCAAGGGAGAGCCCCGGAAAGGGGCTCTTGATGGTAACATCTCCCCCACAGCGAAACCTGAGGCCACGGAGGTCTTCCCCAACAAAGGGATCCTGTCTGTGGTGGAAGACTTTGCCCAGGAGGTACCTCGGGTGGGGACCCTGATTCCAAGGTCCTGAGAGAGGAGAGCGCTGGGAGGTTTGCACTCCTGCATCCTGGGAGAGGACTGGGCTGGGGGGACCCAGACTCCTATACCTGAGTGAGGAGAAGTCCCGAGGAAAGAGGGGCCTGGGCTACAGAGGCCTGGGTCAGAGCCCAGGGCCACGCCTGTGTCTGCCCGTGTCTGCCCTAGATCGCCACCTGCAACAGCCGCAACGGGAACCCCGCCCCCCAGATCACGTGGTATCAGAACGGGCAGCCTCTCAGGGTGCCCATGGAGGTGAACGCAGGTGAGCAATCTCCCGAGCCCAGGTAGGCGTGGGATGGAGCCGGCTGGCGGCTGGCGCTGACCGCCTCCTCCCTCTCTCCCAGAGGGCTACATGACCAGCCGTACGGTCCGGGAGGCTTCGGGCCTGCAGTCTCTCACCAGCACCCTCTACCTGCGGCTCCGGAAGGCCCATCGGGACGCCAGCTTCCACTGCTCCGTGAGCTACAACCTGCCCATGGGCCGACGCGGCCGCCTGGACAGCCCTGTCTTCCACCTGACCCTGCACTGTGAGTCCCTGCGGGACCTGACCTCCCTCAACCTTGGACCCTCCTAGCTGACCAGCAGCCCGCCCTGACTTAGCGCCCCGTCCAGCACCCTGAAACCCGGTGCGTCTCAGGACTAAACTGCTCCACCGAATTGGGTCTTGGAATCTCACCCTGACCTGTCACCCGCATGGACGTCTGACCCTTGACCTGTTCTCTCAACTCAACCTCTGACCTCTGGTCCCTGATGTCAGACTAAGTGCGAACCTGAGCTGTAAAGGATATGACCTCTGCCCCCTGACCAACCACAGCCTGCCCCTTGACTGCGGCACTGACCTCTTTCCCTTAACCCAGACCTGCCTCTTACCCTTGACCTGACCTACCCTTAACCCTGATCATGAGTCCGTCCTGACCCGACCGTCCCTCTTGCGCTTTCCCTTAGATCCCACGGAGAACGTGGATTTCTGGGTGGGCAGCCCGTCCACCACTGAGGGCTGGGTACGCGAGGGTGACTCTGTCCAGCTGTTTTGCCGGGGGGACGGCAACCCCAGCATGGAATACGTATTTTTCCGCCTTCAGGTGACTCACTCCATCGTTCCTTTGGAAGTCCCAGCCCCTGACCTCTGACCTATTGGCCTCCACCAACTTCTGACCTTTCACCTGTGTGGCCCCTGTCTTAGCAGGGCACCTGGCTGGTGACCCAGTAGCTAGCAGGACCCCTGAGGCCCTATTTGAGAGCGTCCTAACTTGCTACCTGAACTGGGGACCCCTGGCCTAGCAGGGCCTCTGCCCCGTTACTTGAGGGGGCCCTAACCGTAGTAGGACACTAACTCGGGAACCCCTGACCTACAAGGTGCCTGATTCTGACCTGGGTGGCCCCAACCTAGCAGGACCCCGCCGGACCGGGGCGGCTCCTGAGCCGGGTTCCTCATCCCTGGTCACCCAGGACAAGCAGGAGAACGTGCTGAAAACAAATCTTGAGGGGAACTTGACCCTGGAGGGGGTTCAGCGGGGCCAGAGCGGGACCTACGGCTGCAGGGTCGAGGACTACGACGCTGCCGAGGACGCGGTGCTCTCCAAAACCGCGGAGCTGCGCGTGGCCTGTGAGCGTCCTGGGAGAAATGGGCAGGGGGACCCTAGCACCAGCGGCCTCCTCGTCCTCATCCCACAGCCCTACCGCCAACCCTTTCTCTCCGTTTCTGTGGTCCTTCCTGGTCTGCGATGGCCCCCTCCGCCCCCAGGGGCCTACCCCAGCCCCGTCCAGTCTCCCGCAGGAGGCAGCCAGAGAGCTCATTCCGAAGCACAAACCTGACTGCCCCCTGCTCCAAACCTGCCATGGCTCCCCAGTGCCCCTGGGAGAAAGCCCATGTGATCCATCCTGGCCTTCTAGGCCAACCTGGGGGCTTCACCTCTGCCTGATGCTTCTCCCCACCCAGGCATTCTTCTCATCCCAGCCAAGCTCCTCTCCTCATGTCTAGGTCCACTCCCCTGCTTTCTACTTTCCACATCTAGTTAAGTCTCCAGGGTCCCAGTCTTCTAGAAAACCTTCTGAGTCTGCTTGCACCCGAGCCCTGGGCAAAGGGTCTGTCCCTCCTTGGCACTCCTTCTGCCTCCTTTTCTGGGGCTTGACCCTGTGGCTGGGGTCGGGGAGACAGCTGTGAACAACATAGTTCAGTCCCCACCTTCTTTTCCCAGCCCAGGCGGGGGGACAGGTGGTAGATGGGGAACAAGACACTTTGAGTAGTGATGGGACAGCTACAGGGACTAACCCAGAGGGAGGGAATACGAAATTGGCTAGGTGAGTGGGGACTATTTTAGAGGGAGGATGTTACAGGCTCTGTCCCGCCCCGGGAAGCCGATTCTGACTTGGAGATCTGCAGGCAGGAAGTTTATAGGACGTTCCTTGGGATCCACATCTATGGAGGCTGAGGAAGGGAAGGAAGCAGGACTGGGCAGAGGCAGAAGACAGGCTGCAAAAGTCTCATTTGGCCCTGAGGGGCACCTGAAAGCTGGTCTTCATAATTGTGCCCAGTTGGGGCAAGGGGGCTGGACCTTTCTACCCCCATGTGCAATGGGCCGCCTGAGGAAGGGGGCATGACCTTGAGCAGCTGAGGTAGTTCCCAGAGAGGTGCCGACAGCTGAGGGCTGACAGCTGACATCCTTCTCAACAGCTGGGGGAATAAATCCTTCAGTGTGGAGGGGAAAGCTGAGCATCCACAACAGGGGGTCAGAGGAGCCTCTCAGTTAAGTAGGAAACCAGAGAATAGAATCAGAAACACGAAGAGCCCAAAGAGGAGCTTCCAGGCAGAGGGATCAGCAAGTGCAAAGGCCCTGGGACAGGACTCAACCATGGCATTTTGGAGAAAAATGGAAAGAGAGTAGGGTAGCTGGAGCTCAGGACAACGGTGGCGGGATGAGAAGCAAAGCTGAGGACATAGGCAGAGGTCAGACCAGGCAGGCTCCTGTAGGCTTTGTCAAGGAATTTAGCCTCTATGCCAAGGGCATAGAGGGAGCCCCAGCGAGATTTTATGCAGAGAGCAGGGCTGACCTGTGTGTGTTTTCACAAAAGATCCATCTGGCAGCTCTGGGGATAGAGGGGCCCAGGATCCTGGCCAGCAGGGAGACCAGTGAGGAGCTGGCTACAGTAGTCAAGGCTGTTGGTCCTGGAGGTCAGAGATGGAGAGAAGTGGGAGGGTCCATTTCAGAGGCAGAGCAAACAAAACTGGATAGAAAAATGGGTGATGGGGTTTGGGTGGTAAATCAGAGAAGGGACACACCTCCCACCTCCCCGGTCCACTCTGGAGGAAGGTGGTTGAATTGGCCATGAGGTTTGCTGTTAGATTTGGGCTCCAGACTTGGGCTGGAGGGGAGCGTGGTAAGCTTGTGGAGGTGGGGAGAACGGAGGAATGCTGACAGGCTCTTCTTAGGGTCGTGTATTCATATCTGCACCCCCAAAAGTCCTGGAGAGCCCCTCACTGCATGGGGGAGGGTCTGGGGAAGGTGACAGTCTGCCCCCCTCCTCCAGACATGGACCCCCTCGAGCTCAGCACCGGGGAGGAGCTCTCCTTACACTTGGGTAACAGCACAACCGTGAACTGCTCCGTGCAAGGTCTGCCCACCCCTGCCCTGCGCTGGACCAAGGTGAGAAGGGAAAGGAGCCCCCAGCCCTGGAACCCTCAGCCCGCACCCTCTCCCTTCCCTGGACCCCGTCCTCACACCCACCTGGCCTCCCTGTTCTCTCCCTGCCAGGACTTCGTCCCCCTGGGGAACGGCCCCACCCTCTCCCTGAGCTCCATCACCTTTGACTCTGCGGGCACCTACGTCTGTGAGGCCTCCATGCCCACGGTCCCCCTCCTCAGCCGTACCCAGAGCTTCAAGCTGCTGGTCCAAGGTTCGGGCTGGGGCAGGTCCGGATGGGGACCATGGGGGTGGGAGCGCCAGAACCAAGGGCTGGACCCTCTGCCTGCTAGTCCTCGCCCCCTCTCTCCTTCTCTTTCTCTCCCCCTCCTTTCCCTCCTCCAACGGACCTCCTACTCTTCCCTCCCTCCCCCCTCCACCTCCAGGGCCACCTCAGTTAAGTGCAGAAGAGACTCAGCCCCAGACAGAGGGCGGCTGGAGGGAAGGAGATGAAGTCAGGCTGGTGTGCTCTGCCCGCGGTTACCCGGAGCCCAAACTCAGCTGGAGCCAACTGGGTGGCAGCGTAAGGGACCACCCTGTCCACCCTGAGCTCCCCGGGACCCAGACCCCCTCCCCAGGCCCCTCAGGGGACCCTGCCCCCCCTCACTGATCCCAGCTTTGCACCCCTCCTGAGGGGTGGACATCCTCCCCTCTGCCCTCGCCCCAGCCCTTGATCCCAGGCGCTGGGGTTAACCCAAGCATCTATAGCCAGCAGAACCGGCCCTCACTGGGCAGGGCTGGGTGAGCAGCTCCCTGACCCTGAAGGTGACCAGTGCCCTGAGCAGAGAAGGCATCTCCTGCGAGGCTTCCAACACCCACGGGAAGAAGCAGCATGTCTTCCACTTTGGCTCTGGTGAGGAGCTGCAGGGGTGGGAAGAGGCTGCCCCAGGGTCCGACAGAGCCCTGCCAGCTGACCCCTCCTCCTCCCCCATCCCGTCCCTGCAGTGGCCCCCCAGACTTCCCAGGCCGGCGTGGCGGTCATGGCCGTGGCCGTCAGCGTGGGCCTCTTGCTTCTCGTCGTCGCTGCCTTCTACTGCATGAGACGCAAGGGTCGCCCCGGCTGCTGCCGGCGAGGGGAAAAGGGGGCTCCGTGAGTGGCCTGCAACCTTGGAATTGACCTCTGTGACCCCATCCCATCCCTCCACCCACCTCTGATGTCACCTCCCACTTCAAGCCCAAACCCAGCCCATGACCAACCAACCACATGCCATCCTCAACCCCAGACCCAAATACCTCCCAGCCCCAGCCCCATTGCCAAATGAAATGCAGTCCCGTCTCCAACCTCAGACCTCATCCACAGCCATGCCCAGCCCAGAACCATCCCTGACCCCATCTCCAAGCCCTGCTGCAGCCCATCTGAGGCCTCGGTCTCCTTTGCAACCCCAGCCTCATCCCCATCCCCAAACCTGGTTTATAACCAACCTCAAATCTGTCCGCCTCTAACCTCTCCATCCCCAACCATGTCTCCAGCCTCAACACCAATCCCCAACACACCCCAGCCTCACCCTGAACCCCAGGTTCTCCCTCAGCTGCCTCCCCAGACCGAGAAGGTCTCCATCCCCAGCTCCTTCCCACTCCTTACTCCAGTTCCTTCTCCGTCTGTCCTCTCTGGCCTGATCGCATGGCCACGGTTCGCTCCAGGCCACAGCCATCCCCAAACCCATCCCTGGAGCTGATCCCTAGCTAAGTCCCCACCTCCCCATCCCCAACCCGGATGCTGTTACCTAACCCATCCCCATCCCACTCCAGGCCCATGTCCCCCAAGTCCATCCTCAACCCAAACAACCCCCACCTCCAGGCAGGACCACCTCCAACGGCTACCTTCTCCCCCTGCCCCCAGGCCACCTGGAGACCCACAGCTGAGCCACTCAGGGTCAGAGCGGCCTGAGCAGACGGGCCTTCTCATGGGAGGTGCCTCTGGGGGAGCCAGGCATGGCAGCGGGGGCTTCGGAGATGAGGTGGGTGAGGACCCAGGCACCTTGTGCATGGGGGGAGCGCCGAGGGATGTGGGGGGCCCAGGCTGACCTCTCCCCCTCCTCCCAGTGCTGAGCTCGGAGGACCTCAGAGAGGCTCCACTGGACCTGACCTCAGAGAGTCAGCATCAGATAACCAGCTCTGCCCAGCCTCCGCCTGCCCCACCTTCCCTCTTCCCCCTCTGGCCCTCCCTTCCCTTCCTTCCTCTGCAGGCGGGGCAGGGACCTACAGCAGCCCCTGCTTGCCGGAGGGAGGGGGGGGTAGGAGGGGACCTTCCTCCAGGGAATGTGACTCTCCCAGGCCCCAGAATAGCTCCTGGACCCAAGCCCAGGGCCTGGCCGGGACAAGACAAGGCTCCAAGGCTCTGAGGGTCGGCTGGCCGGGGCGATTTTTACCTCCTGCCTGCATCGCTGGTCCCCCCGCCCCACCTGACGTCCTGCTGCATAGTCTGACACTGGATCCCCACCCTTGCCCCTCCACCCCCCGCCCCATCATCTGTGGACACTGGAGTCTGGAATAAAGGCTGTCTGTCACGTCACACAATGCTGTGGCCAGAGCCTCTTCTGGAGGATGAGAGGAGAAGGGGGTGCAGGTGATGCTCCCTCCCCACCCCACTTGCAAGATCTGGGAGAAGTCTGATGTCATGGAAGAAGAGCTAAGAGAGCAGGGAGAGACTCTGCTGGCCAAGGGTGGAAGAGAGAGGACCCAAGGGTCCTAACGGTGTTCAGCGCCTGCTTGAAGGGTGGGGTACGGTCTCTTGCAGAGACCAAGTGGGAACTGCAGGACGGAGGAAAATCTTTCTCTGAGCAGCCAGAGTGGATGGAATTAGGGCTGGAGCTGCCCCTCTGAGAAAGGCATGGTTCCTGCCACTGAGAATTCCCTAGGGAAGGAGGGGTGACTTGGAGGAACCCACAAAAGGGTTTCCGGGGCAGAAAAGACTGAGGCCAGTTAGAGAGACTTAATGAGGTCGAGGAAGAGAGTGATTTGAGAGTGGAATGGAAAGAGGGGGAGATGGGGGGCGGGGATAGACTGCAGAAGCCCTTAGGGTCAGACAGACAAAGATTTGGGGAAAGAGAGGCAGAGACAGACAAATAGGGATAAAGAGAGAAACAGAACTGAGACTCAAAGATCACTACAGTCAGCAAGGGAAAGAAAAGAGGTTGAAAGGAGCAGCTGAGAAGGGGTGCCTATGTGACCTTGGGCAGTGGAGGGGCCGCTGGAAGGCGTGTGTGCGCCTGGAGGTCTCTGCGCTCAGATCTTTTCTGCCTTGGGTCTCCCACAAGTGCGTCGGCTTCTCTGTCCTCAGTTTGCTTATCCACAAAATGGACAGAGTGGGATCTGTCACCCTGAGAAGGTGGCGAGCTGCTATGGGAGGGCCTCCTTGTAGGGGACTTAGCCACATGTGCGGGGTCCCCAGAGAAGAAGAGCTCACAGCCTCATGAAGATGCCCAAACTCCACTGTTTATTGAATCTTGGTTTAAAACAAATGAGAGAAGCTGGAGAAAAGAGAGGGAGCAGGTTAACCCACTTAGATCAGGGCACAAGTGAGCCAGGTCCCCACTGCCAGAGTTTTGGGGTGCACGCGGCTCCCGAGTCCTGTCTCCCCATGGTGTAGTTCTGATGCCCACAGTGGAGGGTGAACTAAGGGATTCTGCACGCCAAAGGCGCCAGGGCCACGGAGTGGGGGGAGGGGGCAAATGCTCTTGGCCATGACTGTAGCTGGCTGATAACATGCTTGGCGGCCATGGCTTTTAATGGCATGGCTTGGGCCCAGGATTCAGGGAACAGAGCTGAAGTCACCAGCAGGAAGCCCCTCACCGACACATGGGACCCTTGGGGCTTACACAATCCTTCCATCCTTACCATCTATGTCCAGATCATTCTTAACATGTCTACCAGGCCCTGTGAGCTGCCTCTGAAAAAACCCTCTTTGTTTCATCTCTCTGCTTCCTGATTCACGTGGCTTTCTTGTTTTCTATATGGCAGAAGTGACTATGCTTTTTTAAAAAATACAGCAGACACAAGAGAGCAGTTGAGAGAATTTGATAAGATAACCATGGAAAGTGTTTATACAAAGCCTGGCACGGAGTATGTTTTCAGTACGTGTTTATTATTAGTAGTATCACCACCCAAGGAAAATGGAGAGTCAGAGAGAAAAGCAAAATAACGTCCCTTGGTCCAGGGAAGGGACCAGGTAGAGAGAGATATTACTGTAAGAGCAGACATTGGTGAGGGGGGATCTGGGGAGCTGGGGGTGGGGAGTGAACAGATGGTGGGGGAGGGGAGAGAGGGGATCTCAGGGAGGAGGGATTCTCTATGCTCTGCACCTGGTCCCTGAGTTAATGAGGGGAGTGTCCTGGCCTGCCTCCCAGGAGGGCATACATTTGCTTAAGGTCCCTCATCTGTATGGCATCCCAGGCGATTTGCATACAGATGGCAGCCTGTGCCCTCAGTCCAATCCCTCCCACCATGGCCAAGGGTCTAGGGGAATGGAAAGGGGGAGCCCGCAGGATCTGAGGCTCCAATAAGTAAAAGCAAGTTTGGAGTAAACTACCATTTTTTATCAGCATTCTGTGGCTCCCTGTTGCTCTCAAAAACATGAGCCACCCTTCACCATTTAGGACCTAAAATGTTGCCCCTCACTCATAATCCACCATTCCCTCTGTCACACATGTCCCCGCCTTGTGCCTTCATAACTTAACTATTCCTGGAATGCCCTCCCCCATTTCCCCCATTGTCATGAAGCTTGCCTGTCTTTCATAGCCTGGACCTCTTGAAGGATTCTAGGAAGTTTTCACTCCCATTTCCCTGCCCTGGGAACTTTATAGGAATCTGTGCCTCTTATGGACTCCTATAGATTCCATTAGTGAGGATATGTTTGGTGGCAAATGACCAAAAAAAAAGGGGGGGAGTAAAAAATTTGTGTAAGTGAAAAGGAAAATTATTCACTCATATAACCAGGTTGACCAAAGGCTGACTTCCTTCAGGCATAGCTGGATCCAGGGGCTCAAATAGTCTCATCAGAAAGCTGTCCTCCCCTGGGGCTAATAATACATTAAATGTTAATAAAATAATAATAAAAAAAAAAGCTGTCCTTTTCCATTTCACAATTCTGCTGTCCTCTAAGCACAGGCAAGGGTTTTTTCTCTCAAGAGTCACCCCAGCAGGGACGCCTGGGTGGCTCAGTCGGTTGAGCTGCTGCCTTTGGCTCAGGTCATGATCCCAGGGTTCTGGGATCGAGTCCCACATCAGGCTCCTTGCTCAGTGGGGAACCTACTTCTCTCTCTGCCTCTGCCTGCCACTTTGCCTGCCTGTGCTTGCTCTTTCTCTCTCTCTAACTAACTAAATAAATAAATAAAATCTTAAAAAAAGGAAAATAGTCACCCCAGCTCCAGATTTCTACCCTACCAGTTTACCAACCCCCAACAAAAAACGGTGTTCCAGGGTGCCTGACTGGCTCAGTTGGTAGGACATACAACTCTTGATCTCGGCATTGGTTATAGGTTTGAACCCCACATTGAGTGCAGAGTTTACTTAAAAAATAAAATCTTAAAAAAAAAAAAGTGTGTCTTTTCCCTATTCATTCAAGAAGTCTAAAGTCTCAGGGCTAATTCCCATTGGACAGGAATGGGTCCCACCCCCATCTGTGAACCAATCCTTGTGGCCAGGGGATTGATCACATGCTCTGATTGGCCAGGACAGAATCAGGCTCACTGTGGACCTTAAGGACCGAGTGTAGGGGATTCCTTGTAGGAAAACTTGGTGGTGGGGTGGGGTGGCGGGCACTGCTAAGAATAAAAACTTGGTGGTGGGGTGGGGTGGCGGGCACTGCTGAAAGAATAAAAAGAGGTGACAGGTTGCCAGGCAGGTAAATACTTGGCACCAACCCCAAAGCTTCAGCAGGAAGACTTTGGCTTTGTGCCTGTACCTCCGGGTGGTTATGGCTCTTCAGTGAAGGGTCATGGGACTTCTCAACACTCAAGGCTGACTCCTCAGGCATGAGACCCACCCAGGCATTTGTCAACAAACAGAGCAGCGTTCAGCTTAATGCATGTCCCCTTCTTCATGTGAAGGGGCATTAAACTCCAGCTTACCCTCCTATGGCTTCCTTTGTGGGCTCCACAAAGAACTGTCAGGAAGGCTGAGCTCACTCTTTGACAGGTCCAGAAAAGAGCAGGTGCTGGGGGCCTTCCTGGAAGAAATCTCACTGGGGACTGGGAATCGTGTTCAAGGGAGAACAGGATGTTGGGGGGGGGGGTGCAGGGGAGGCAAGGATTGTGCAAAGCAAATTAGTAGCAAAGCGACATAAAACCCAGGGATCCTGGCCATCTAGTCTGGTCCCAGAGTGGGGAGAGAAGGACAAAGAAATCACGTCTATTATGAACCTACTTGTCCCGCCTTTGCCAAGCCTGAGATATGCATTATCTGGAGGGCACCTAGGGTAGAAAGGCTAAGAGTGCAGACTGCCAGGGTTCAAATCCCTGCTTGCTACTTTCTTGCTGGGTGGCTTGGGGCAAAAGAGCCTCAGTGTACTTTTCGGTGAAAGGGGGATCACGATAATGTCTCCTCCAGTGGATTCTTGTGAGGAATTTACTAAGATGCATCAGTCTGGGATTTGCCATTTTGTAACTATTAGGCCAAGTTATTTAATCTCTCTGTGCCTCAGTTCCCTTATTACATAGGGTCCCATGTGGGTTATTTGAGCTAATACAGTGCACCTAAATGTGTACCCAGCACATTGCAAATATATTTATGAATAGTATCATTACCAATACTTGAAGGCAGGCCAGTAAGAATCCCTACCATTGGAGACCTTGCCCTTTGGGGAGGAAAACTCAGGTGTGTGATGAGAAGAATGGGAGGGCAAGTCTAGGGGGTCCTCTTGCTGGGACAAGAAGCTCTCAAGCATCTGCCCCCTGTTGAGATACCCTCGCCCTAGAGGAACCGGAACGGGGTTGGGGGGGTTTCAGGCGCTCAGCGGCATCCTCCTCCCCCTCCCCCAGCCTCCGGCTTTCCGCCCTCACCCCAACACACTGGGCGGCCTCACCAGCTCCCCCGGTCAGTCCTAGGAATGTGAAGAGGTAGGTGGGGGTGGGGAGGAGCGGGCGCCGCCGGGGAGAGACAAAGGGGCCGAGTCAGAACTAGAAACACAAAGACGCGAGGAGGCTGGGAAGATCGGAGAAGTGGGACAAGGACAAGGGGAGGGACCGACGGAGCCTGGAGGCCCGACCCTAGCCCAGCCCCGCAGGGCCAGAGGAGCGCGGGGCCGGTCTGTGCCGCCCCCTGGCGGGAGGCTGCGGTAACGAGGAGGTGAGGACCCGAGGCAGGAGAGGACAGGGGATGCGCGGAGCGAGAGACAGAGAAGAGAGGCAGGAACAGAGACATCGAGAGAGACACAGAGAGAAACGACAGACACCGAGGGGCACACATAGAGACAGAGACAGAGTCAAGGAAAGAGACACGGGAACCAAGTGACACAGGAACGGGAAGAGAAGGACAAAGAGCAGAAACACAAAGCGACACCGAGACGTGAGGACTGAAAGACCCAGAGTCAGAGAAATAAAGGGACGAAGGAGATCAAAGATGGTGAGAGAGAGACAGAGCCAGAGACACTGAGAGCGACAGAGAAATCTGGACAGGAATGGCGCAGCGACGCCCAGAGTCCGAGGCAGAGATTGGGAACAGACAGGATACGCCGAGACGCTCCCAGATGGAGACAGATACTGGGCGGGAGACAAGAACTGGGAAAGTCTGGTGGCGGGGAAAGGGGCGGTGGTCTCAGCCTGGGGGCGGGACTCCAGGAGGGGCGGGCCTATTACAAACCACGTGCCTCACGCAGGTGTGACGACTAGGCCTCAGCTAATGCCGAAGGGGGCGGGCTAGAACTTCGCGCGGGGCTAAGTCCAGGCGGGAGTGAGTTCCAGGGAAGAGGCTGGACCAACTGCAGGGAGAGTGGGTAGGCGGGGCCTGTGAGGGGCGTGGCTTCAGGGGGTGGAGAGCGCCTTGAGCCCGGGAGGGGGCGTGACAGAATCTTAAAGGAGCCACCGGCGATCGGGGGAGGCGGGGCGCGGGTGGCCTGCTGGAGGGCAAAGGGGCGGGGTTTGAACGCCAGGAGAGGCGGAGATAGAATTCTAGTGGAGGGGCGAGATCGAATACCCGGGAGCGGCAGGTGTAGAATCCTGGGAGGGGCGGGTGCAGAGTGCTGGGCGGGGCGGGAGTAGAATCCTAGGGAGGACCGGCGTGGAATCTCAGAGAGGGCGGGACAGCTTGAGCCAGTGGGGCCGGAGCCCAAGGTCGGCTCCGCGGGGGGGATGGGGGAGGGAAGGGGTGGGTCCTGTGACGTCAGCGAGTCCGAGCTGCGGGAGAGAAGCCTGGGGCCGGGGGCACCGAGCGGGGAGAGCCCGGCCCCGAGAGCAGAGCCGCGAGAGTAGACCGGGCGGGAACCGGCCGAGAGCCGGAGCCCCTCAGACACCTGCTCTACCGCCCTGCGGATCGGCGCTCACGGAGTGGCCCGCAGGCCCCCGCCCGGGCCCAGTCCCTCCCCGGGCCCCCCCATGGCCCGGGTCGCAGCCCTCCCGCCGTCGAGATCGTCGCCGACGCTGCAGCTCCTGCCGCTGCTGCTGCTGCTGCTCCGGGAAACCGGTGAGAAACCACAGACGCCCACCCCCCGCGCGGACCCAGTCCCTTCCCAACCTTTCGAGTTGGGGGAGCCTGAGCTCCACCCCCAGTTCACCGAGCCCTCTCTCTCGAGCCCTTTTCCTCGCTGGCCCCTACCGACTCCGACCCTTTCCGCTCTGCAGCCCTCTCCCCTCATCACCCTTCTTTACAACTCCCCCAGCCTACACCGGACTTCTCGGTTACCTCCTCCCCCTTCCTCAGATTCTAACACCAAAAGGGTTAAATCCAAGTCTTCGCGACCCCCTCCCCACCTTGCACCGAGCTGTCAACCGGATCTGGGGTTCCGTCTCCGCTTACCCCCTCAGGCATGTGGGGAATTTCTGCCCCCTCCCCCAGCGGGAGGGTCGCGACGAGGAGACAAGACCATCCCCCCATTTTCCTTCTCCCAGGGCTGGGCGTCTGAGGCCTTGGGAGAATTGAGGGTAGGGGCCAGATGTCCAGGTCCTCCAGAGGGCGCGGGAGCTCGGACTTTGGGTCCCTTGGAGGGCCAAGGATGAGTACCAGCGACCCTGGGCCTCAGGGAGATGAACGCTCTGTCTCTTGAGCCCCAGAAAACAAGGGGCTGGGGCCTGGCTCCTGGGCTCCAGAAAAATTAGGGGCTGGGGGCTCCGTCTCCTGAGTCCCAGGCAGAATGAAGGCTAGGGACTATATGTCCTGGGTCCTCGTCAAATTGGGGGCAGACAGGGCACAAACTTGGTTCCAGGTTGTGAGCAGGGGGCTTTGTCTCCCGACTCCTAGGTAAAATGTTGGGGGGAGGGTGGAAGAGGCTCTATCCCGTGGACCTCAGATTTAATTGTGAACGTTGGAATATCTTCTGAAATCCAGTTATAAAATGTGGGCGGGGGACCGTGTTCTTGGCTTCTAGATGTAATCAAGGGCCAGAGACTCTATCTGGAAAGCTGGAGCTCGGTCGGTGGGTCCCAGGCCGAAAGAGCAGCTGAGTCCCACAGGCTGGGACCCTTCCCTCGCCTTGTGAACCGTCGGCTGGGACGTCCCTGGGGAAGTTTTACCAGTTTCGCTTTGGCTGAACCCGGGAGGGAGGGGCGGGCGCTCTCCCGACTCCCGATTCCGGACTCCCTGGTTTCGGGACCTTATCTTTTCTCTGGTCGCGCCCTTGTCCCCGGAGCCGCTGCGGGGAGGGGGGGGACGCGCGGAGCCGCCGCCCTAATCCCCCGCCTCTCCCTCCGCTCTGCCCACCAGCCCCCTCCCGTGCCCCTCAACCCCCTTGAGGGAGGGCGCAGCTCTCAGAGGAGGGAGGGGCTGGGAGGAAACAGGTGAAGGAGGTTTTGGCCCCGCCCCTTGCAGGTGACCGGGCTGTTTATTCTCTACTAGAAACTCTGGATGTTGGAGTTTCCCAAGGGTTTGCCCAGAAAGTGTAGGCGGGCCGGGGAGGGTGGGGAGAGATGTCTTGGGGGAGCCCTTGGTTACCCTTCTGACCTTATTTTTCCCAGCATGTCTCTGAGTTGTCTCCCAGCCTTTCCTTAGAGCTGGGTACTGCCTCCCCTTCGGTGTCAGAGGTAGGGAGATGAGGTCAGACCTGCTGCTCTGGGGAAATGCTCAAACCCGCCTGACCTTGAGCCAGGCTTTGACGTGATCCATGATCTCCTGGAGGATTCTAGATCTCCCTGGGAGGCACATCCTATTCCTGTTCCCATTTTGCAGATGGGGACACAGAGGTTTCAAAAGGGCCAGCCTCTTTCCCAGGGTCCCCAGCCTTCCCCTGGATGCCGGACTGCAGACTTCAGAGCCTTTCTTGGCTCTGCTCCACCGGGGGCCTCTGAGCCTCCATTTCCTCCTTTGTAAAACTGAGATCCTAACCCCTTCCCTGCAGGGCCATTAGGAGGATTCAGAACTCTTGCTGATCCCATGTGAAAGCTCTTAGCACCTGGGGAGGAGGGCCTTCCCCTTTCCTGACCCCTCATCCCTGTGCCTACATTCCCTGCTTTTCTCTGCCTCCCTCCCTCTCTCCCCGCCCCCCCCCCCCATTTCTCACCTCTCTCTGGTCCCCTGGCTGTCTCATCTCCCACAGAGCTCTCTCCCTTTCCCTTCCACCCATCTCTCTTTACCTGTCTCTGGCTCCTCAGCCTTCCCCCTCCGTGGCCTCCTCAGACTGAGGGTGCACCACCTGGGCCTCCAGCTGGGTCCTCCCCAGCTTTCACTGTTCGTCCTCATCAGCCAGGCAGCCCCACGGTAGTGGAGGGAATGGGAGGAGAGGGGATGGCGGGCCTGCTGTCTCCTCTTGTTAGGAAAGGGGGCCTGGGGAGCAAAGTGGGGGTGGGTCTGCTCACAGGCAGGAGCCGGAAGGGGGGAGGGGGCAGAAGAAGAGGGGAGGGCCACTCACAGAGAGGGCAGAGATAGAGGGATGGGGAGAGAAGGCCATGGAGTGTGCATCTGAAACAAATTTAGGCTTGGGATCAGAGACAAACACTAGAATGGAACGGAGAGATGGGAGAGAATGAATTACAGCCCACAGGGGTGGGACAGCAAGCTACTGAGAGGGGACAGAGAAGGGCGGGGGGTGGGGGGGGAGTTGGACAGAGACAGCAGAATAAAGGCAAGAACTGCCTAAGGAGAGAGACACAGGTTTGGTGACAGGCTGGGAGCCCAAAAGCCTCCAGCCATCAGTGATGTTGATGTCATGACCCAGGGAGGTCAGGGCACAGGAGAGCCTCAAGGCCAGGCGCATGTGGGGGCCCCAGGGAATGGTGGACATGGGAGGGACAGGGAGTTAGGCATGCCAGCCAGCTCCTCCGCCCCACCAGGGACGCTGTTACATTTTTAATGTCCCAGTGAGGCTGAGAAATGGAGCAGGAGGGGGAGGAGAAGAGAGACCCACGAGATGGCCCAGGCACGCAAAAGTATTATCAGAGATGTAGGGAGATGGGCAGAGATGGGGAGATCTAGCAAGCAGGGAGGTCCCAGGACCAGAGACCCTGAGAGATGTACTCTCAGAAATCCTGAGAGATTAGAGACCCCAGGAGTCAATGCAAGGACCCAGTTTCCAGAGGCAGGAGACCCAGACCCAGGGAGACTGGGCTCTCAGATGTCAGACATAGAGAAAAGAGAATATGAGAACAGCTAGGGATGTGGGCCATCTTCTTTGGCTAGTGAAAATGTTCCGAGATGGGCTCCGGTTTAGGGGAGTCCCCAATCTGTAAATATAAAATATACCGGATACGTAGCATATGAATATAGTGTCCGAGTAGACCGACGGTGCTGAACGGTGTGGTTCGAATTGGATTGGATGGTATGGAAGTTACGTTTCAGTACAACTGTCAGAGAGAACATGAGAGACGTGGAAGGAAAACAGAGGCTCTGAGAGAGACGGGAGGTAGAGGCCAGAGACCCTACTTAGGAGTTGGAGGCACGTAGGCACTCACTCAGGGCTCTGGGACACGAGAGATCAAAGGGACAGGACCTGTAAGAGGGAGGCCAGAGTCGCGTTGCCAGAAACATTTTGGGGGCACATGTAGACTGGGTATATGAGCACTTCTTTCTGTCCAGGGGGCTCAGCCAGGAAGAGCGATCCTAGAGACTCACCCCAGAAATACCAGACCCCATAGGCGAGGGCTTCAGGGTGGTCGAGCCCCTGCAGGAAGGCAGGGAGATTTCAGCCTGGGGAAGGGAGTGATAACCACCATCTGAGAGATGACCAAGGGAGATGGGGAGGCAGGTGCAGAAGTCCTGGGCACAGCCAAAAAGCCTGTGTCCTGGCGGCAGCTGCTGCTGCTCACCGCCCCCCCAAACCCAGACCGGCTCCCGGATGTCCGCTGTGGGGGTGGGCACTGTGATTAATGCAATTAATTAATTAGCAAGGTGGCTGAGGCAGCAGCTGAGGCCAGTGCTCCAAGCACGCTGGCCTTCAAGGGCCTGCTGAGTCCGGCCGCGCCCTGCAGGGCAGGTCCCAGTGTTTATGGGTCAGAGGGGGTGAGCCAAGCCCTGGGGAGCCAGCCAGGCAGGAGCCCAGTAGTCGGGGCCTCTGGCCCACTCCTCCTCTAGGGTGCTGTAAGCCCTATGCATACGCCTCTCTGCCTTGATCTATCCTTCCCCAGATCTCAGGATTTCAGGCTCTATGTCTCTGTCCATCACAGTTTCCTCCTGGGCTCGTACTGTCCCCAGGCAGCCCCTGCTTTGCTACCCGTAAACCCGAAGGCCTAGCCACAGGGAGAGGAAGTGTGTCCAGGGACCCCGCTGACTCCACGTTGAAACTGTCACTAGTCTGGCTTGCTGATGAAGGTTTAGTGAGGTCTGTGTTCCCTGGGCCATCCTCTCTCCCACTGTGGTGCTGGCCACATCCCAGCCAAGGTCAGGGCTCTGGCACCGCCCAGCAGCACACTGGACACTGAGACTCTAATTCTAGGCCAGCTACCAGCTCCCTGCACCCCCCCTACCCCCGTACCCCATCCCCCCAACGCACTGGCTTCAATTCCCATGCCTCCATTGGCCCACCCCTGTGCCCCTAAGTCCCGCAGCCCCTTGGCCTCAGGTCCCAGCCTTTTCCACCTTCTAAACTTGCCTCTGGTCTGGCTGAGCCTTCTTCCTCACAGCCCCAACCCCCAACATCCCTGCCCCATCCCATTCTGAGGGCTCTTTCAGAGGCACATACCTAACCCTGCACCCTCCCCCCCCACCCCACGTGTAACTCTCTGGGGCACCCAAAGCCCTAACTTAGCCTCAGCCTGTGCAGTTGTGTACACCACTGTTCCTCTGCCTTTGTCTCATTCATTCATTCATTCATTATATTTATGGAGCCCTTATAGTGTGCAAGGCACCATTCTAGGCTCCAGAGCCACAGGAGTGAACAAAGATCCCAGTCCCCGGGCCCTGATGTTCCATGGCAAAGACACAGCAGGTGCCTTGAGGAAAAGGAAGCTGGGTCTGGGGTGGGGGTGGGGGGTTGTTATTATCATTAGCGTGAAGGGGGGGTTACTTGGCCCAGCAAAGACCTGAAGGAAATGAGAGAGGGAGTGGGGAGAGCCCAGGGGGTGGGAGACAGGGCCAGAAGGAGGATTCTGGGAAACCTGGGCCGCTATAAAGGCGTTAGTTTCTTTCCCGAGTGAGGGGAGCACACGGGGAGCCCCCCAATGATACAGCTCTTCAGGCCAGAGGATTTTAGAATCTCATTTGTTCAGCCAACAGGGATAGTCCCCTTGGAGCCAGGCCCCGTTGTAGACACTGAGGGCTTAGCTTGTGAGCCTAACAGGACAAAGAATCCCTCCCCTAGTGACTTTTCCAGGGAGTCATGAAAGTCCAGGCTGGAAGACAGAGGAAATGCTGAGCGGGGGTGGGGGGGGGGAGCCTTCTGGGGCAGAAAGTTGGGGCCCAAAGACCTGCCTCAGGAGCCTGCCCTATGAGAAGTTAAGGGGCGGGTTGGTTTGTTTGTTTTAAGATTTTATTTATTTATTTGAGTGAGAGAGAGTGAGCACAAGCGGACTCTCTGCTGAGCAGAGAGCCAGATGCAGGGCTCCATCCCAGGACCCCGAGATCATGACCTGAGCCCAAGGCAGATGCTTAACTGACTGAACTAACTACCCAGGCACCCCAAAGAGTAGGTTTTTTAAATGCTCTGAAGCGGGCAGTGCTGAGACAAGACCCTAGATCCAGGAGGGCCACCTCCCTCAGAAGACACAGGCATCCCGCAATCACACGGCCTCCCTTAGAATGGGAAATCTGGGTCCCCGAAGGGACATAGGGGCCTAAAGGTGGGGGTGGGGCTCTGTGGGCCTGAGCTCAGGTTCCCTGGAAAAGGAATCAGGTCTCCTTGAGGAAGCCCTCCCGGCCTGCCTCGGCTGGGTCAGGCCTCGGCTCTGGGTTCTTAACCCCACTCCTGCCACCTTCAGTCTGTGGCATCCTTGAGGCTGATGCCCACTGGTGCGACATTTGCCTCCCTGTCACATTGTCAGCTCTTGGAGAACAAGCACCTGACTTGTCCTGCAGCACCACACCCAGCACAGAGCCAAACATTAGTTTGGTGGTATATATATGTATTTTTTAAAGATTTATTCGAGAGAGAGAGAATGTGCATGCATGCATGCACAGGGGAGGGGGCAGAGCGAAAGAATCTCAGGCAGACTCCTTGCTGAGCGGTGAGCCCAACGTGGGGCTCGAGCTCATGACTCTGAGATCATGACCTGAGCCCAAGGCAGACACTTAACTGACTGAGCCCCCCAGGCACTCCTGTTAGGTAGTGTTCATTGAGCACCTACTATATGCGAGACCCTGGTGTGGGCTCTGGGGGTACAATGGGGAACAACAGACATCCCTTCTTTGGGGACCAACCCTCTGGCACCCAGGACCTCTTTGCTGAGTTGCTCTTTTTTGCATGGACCCCCTCAAGGAGTCAACCTGCTGCCCCGCCCCCGGTCTCCATCTCAACCTCTAGAGCTTCTCTTGAGCCCTTGTCAGGACTTTTTGCTGGTTAGCCAGGTTTCCAACCAGCTCCACCTGCCCTTCAGGTTCCCTTGGTTTAAGCCTAGTCATTCTCCTGCTGAGGAACCCTCCATGGCTCCCACTTGCCTCAAAGGAGAAAACCTAACTCACTGGCCCCACCCTACTTGGCTCCCTCCAGAGCTCACGAGGTCGGATGGTTTCTCCTGACAGAGTGCCCGTCCGTCCTTACCCAGCTAGAAGGAGGCAGAGCCTTTGGGGACCTTTGTCCCACACTCAGTGCCTTTGGAGGCCAGGTGGGTGAAGGGCACCGGCCCCTGAAGGAAGAGGCAGCCTTTCCTCTGTTCCACCCCACTGGGGACCCACAGGAGCCCCACATCCTGATTAATCACCAGGCCCTTCGGTGGGTTAGTAGATTACTGAGTGCTAGTTCATGTGTGAAACAGTGCTGTGTGACAGGCCAAAAGAAAATACAAGCGAAGCTGGATTTGGCCTGTGGCGGGCAGCTAACGGCCTGTTTGACTCACCGGCCCCAGGCCCTGCAGAGCCCTAATGGGAGCAATTTGTTCCATGGAACTCTCACAGGGGACCCTGGAGGGTGCCGTGAACATCCCCATTTTACAGATGGAGGAACTGAGGCTCAGAAATATGGACACCCAGCTGGAAAGGGACCGAGTCAGCAGGAAACCCGTGACAACCAGTAGTGTGGCCTGTCCAAAGGGGAGAAAGCCCCGTTTCCAAAATATTAACTCTTGGGCTGTTTGGGGACATGCGTGGGAATTCTGTGAGACGGTATATCTATTACGCAGTGTTCTTGACCGATGGCTTTTTTCCAGAAGTTTCTGGGACTGCCCCCGCTGGTGGAACTCCCTTCTGCTGGGGACCCTATCATTAGGGTCTCCTGTTAATGTTTCCTGGGTTCCCATGTGGGGCTGGTGGCCGCACACACTCCCCACGCCCCATCTCCATCAAAGACAGCTGCGCAGCTGTTGTCCCCCTTACGACAGGGCACATGCCCTTGACCCGCCTCGAGACTGAATGTCAAGTGCCACTTGTAATTATACCTACCTGGCCCGCCTTTATTCAACAAACACTGATCTCCTGTTTCCTGTGGCCCCTGAGCTAAGTGCTCCACAAATATTCTTTAATCTTTGTAACAACCCCTGGGAGGTGGGCCCCGTGATTATCCTCATTTTACAGCTGAGGAAACCAAGGCACAGAGAGGTCAAATGACTTTCCCAAAGTCGCATAGGCAGGGCATAGCGGAGTCAGGATTCGAACCCAGGCAGTGTGCCCTCAGTCCCTGTGCCCTCCCACCTCGCATAACAGACCCACAGTCCTCTTCATCCTGGTTTCTATTACAAGTGAGAAAATAGGGCGCCTGGGTGGCTCAGTGGGTTAAGCCTCTGCCTTCGGCTCAGGTCATGATCTCAGGGTCCTGGGATTGAGCCCCACGGGCTCCACTCTCAGCAGGGGATCTGCTTGAGATTCTCTGCCTCTCTCTCCCTCTGCCCTTCCCCTGCTCTCGCGTGCTCTCCCTCTTTTTCTTTCATAAATAAACAAAACCTTTTTAGAAAGAACAAGATAAGTGAAAAAAGAAAATACACGTTCACACAAAAACATGTATGCACATGTTCATAACAGCTTTGTTCATAATCGACAAAAAGTGGGAACAACCCCAGCGTCTGTCCACTGATGCGTGGATAAAGGGAACATGGTACATCCAGACAATGGAATATTATTCAGCTATAAAAAAGAGAACAGGGAACCTGAGCCGCTGCCTTCTGCTCAGGTCATGATCTCAGGGTCCTGGGATCAAGTCCCGCATCGGGCTCTCTGCTCGGCAGGGAGCCTGCTTCCTCCTCTCTATCTCTGCCTGCCTCTGCCTACTTGTGATCTCTGTCTGTCAAATAAATAAAATCTTTAAAAAAAAAAAAAAAGAGAGAGAGAACAAAGGCCTGGTATTGGTACTGATAATGGGCACTGGATTTCTTTGGAGAAGTGTAATTGTGTCCTAAAATTGATTATAGCAACAGACACTATATACAAGGTCTCTTGTGAATATACAAAAAGTCATTGAGGAGCGCCTGTGTGGCTCAGTGGGTTAAAGCCTCTGCCTTCAGCTCGGATCATGGTCTTAGGGTCCTGGAATCGGGCTCTCTGCTCAGCGGGGAGCCTGCTTCCCCTTCTCTCTCTGCCTGCCTCTCTGCCTACTTGTGATCCCTCTCTGTCAAAATAAAATGTTTTTTAAAAGTGATTGAATTGGACACTTTCAGTGGGTGAGTGGGAATGATATCTCAAGAAAGCCCTCCCAAAAAAAAAAAAAAAGATGGGGGCAGTTTGGGTGGCCTAGTCGGTTAAGCATCTGTCTCCCTTTGGCTCAGGTTTTGATCCCAGGGTCCTGAGATCAAGCCCCACATCAGGCTCCCTGCTCAGCTGGGAGCCTGCTTCTCCATCTCCCTCTGTTCTGACCCCTCCTTGTGCTCTTTCTCTCTCTCCCCCAAATAAATAAATAAAATCTTAAAAGAAAAAAAAAAAAGCTCAGGGTGCCTGGGTGGCTCAGTGGGTTAAGCCGCTGCCTTCGGCTCAGGTCATGATCTCAGGGTCCTGGGATCGAGTCCCGCATCGGGCTCTCTGCTCAGTGGAGAGCCTGCTTCCCCCTCTCTCTCTCTGCCTGCCTCTCTGCCTACTTGTGATTTCTCTCTGTCAAATAAATAAATAAAATCTTTAAAAAAAAAAAAAAAAGCTCAGAGAGCTGTAGTTTTTCTAGAAAGGTGAGAGAAAGTGTAATTCTGTGCAGAAAAAAGTGAAGGCTGCCCTCACACTTTAAATATTTAAAAACTTATTTTGTGACATGCTTATTTATTTTTTTTAAAAGATTTTACTTATTCATGAGAGACAGAGAAAGGCAGAGGGAGAGGGAGAAGCAGGTTCCCCATGGAGCAGGGAGCCCAATGAGGGACTCGATCCCAGGACCCCGGGATCATGACCTGAGCTGAAGGTGGACGCCTAACCCAACTGAGGCCCCCAGGCATCTGGCTTATTTATTTTTTTATTGACTGATTTTGAGGGGGATTCTTTTTTTTCTCCAAACATTTTACAAGATTTTTTTTTTGTTTGACAGATCACAAGTAGGCAGAGAGGCAGGCGGGGAGGGGGGTGGCGGGGGGGGGCAGGAAGCGGGTTCCCCACTGAGCAAGGAGCCCGATGTGGGGACTTGATCCCAGGACCCTGAGACCATGACATGAGCTGAAGGCAGAGACTCAACCCACTGAGCCACCCAGGCACCCCACTTTTTTTTTTCCATCCAAACACTTTATAGTAGGAATTTGCGAACATACACGCAGGTATAAGTGGGAAGAAGAGCTCAGGAGCATGCCTCCCGCTCTCCCACCAGACTCCACAGCAGATTACATTTTGCCGCATTGTCTTCATGGCTCTCTCTGTAGCTGGTTTTGGTTTTGCTGACCCATTTGAGGGTATGTTGTGGACATGATGGTGGAGCCACAGGAATGCTACCTGCCTCAGGTTGAACCACCATGCTTAAGAATATTAGTGAACAGGGGCACCTAGGTGGCTCAGTTGTTAAGCTTGGGTCATGATCCCAGAGTCCTGGGATCAAGCCCTGCATCAGGCTCCCTGCTCAGTAGGGAGTCTGCTTCTCCCTCTTGCACTCCCCCTGCTTGTATTCCCTCTCTTGCTATTTCTCTCTCTCTGTCAAATAAATAGAATCTTGGGGGAAAAAAAAAAAAGAAGAAGAAGAATATCAGCAAACATTCCAAAGCAGCCCATAATTTAGTCCAGATTCCCATATCCCTAGTTTTCCTCAAAATATATTTCCTGGGGGCGCCTGGGTGGCTCGGTGGGTTAAAGCCCCTGCCTTCAGCTCAGGTCATGATCCCAGGGTCCTGGGATCGAGCCCAGCATAGGGCTCTCTGCTCTGCAGGGAGCCTGCTCCCCCTGCTCCCCCCTGCCTGCCTCTCTGCCTACTTGGGATCTCTGTCAAATAAATAAATAAAATCTTTAAAATAAAATATGTTTCCTGGATGGCCCTTTTGGAATGGGGACCCAACAAAGGCTCCTACATGGCATGTGGGGTCTGCATTTCCCAGGGGAGTCCCTCCATGATGGCCCTGACTAGCCTGGAGGTGTCTGGGTCCTTCCCCCTGCCACCAGTCTCTTTCTCTTTTCTCTCCAGGAGCCCAGGATGTCCAAGTTCGAGTGCCACCCGAGGTGCGGGGCTACCTGGGCGGCACCGTGCAGCTGCCGTGCCACCTGCTGCCTCCGGGACCGGAAGTCCGAGTGTCACAGGTGACCTGGCTGCATGTAGACGCGGCCGGAGTCAGTAAGAGTGTGGCCGCCTTCCACCCCTCCTACGGCCCCAGCTTCCGCAGCCCAAAACCTGGTGAAGAGCGGCTGTCCTTTGTCACTGCTGGGCAGAGTGCAGGGACCAGGCAGGGCACCGAGATGGATCTGCGGGACGCCACGCTGGCGCTCCGGGGACTGACAGTGGACGACGAGGGCAACTACACCTGCGAGTTTGCCACCTTCCCCAGTGGCACCAGTCGCGGGGTGACCTGGCTCAAAGCCATAGGTGAGCAGTGCGGGGCGTCAGGGAACAGGAGATCCCCCCCCATCGCGGATCCCTTTCTCTCTGGGCTTCAGCTGTGATATTGACTTTCCCTGTGGTCTTCACTCAGTTAGTAAATATCTGTTAAGCACCTACTGCATGTCAGACTCTATCTTGCAAGTTGAGGACACAGCAGTTCCCAAGGCTTTCAAAAGTATAGACTGAGCACCTTCTAGGTGCCAAGCAGTATTCTAGGTTCTGGGCATGAAGCAGTGAATAAGGCAGAGCTCCCAGCCCTGCTGGGGCTTCTATTTCAATAAGGGGGTGCCAGAGAGTAAATAACATCATAAGAAAAATAGGAGTGGGTCAGGTGGATGTAGGCGCATTGGAAGCTGGGGGGCGTGGGGCAGGGGGCAGGCTACAGTGTTGGCTAGGGAGGCCTGGTGAAATCTGAACAAAAACTAGAAAGAGATGAGGGAGCCCTGTAGGGTTAAGTAAGGGAAGAGAATTCTAGGCAGAGGGCATGGCAAGTGCCAAGGCCCTGTGGCAGGGTGCATTTGAGGAAGAACAAGGAAGTCAGTGTGGCCAGAGGCTTGTGAATAAAGGCAGAGTAGGAGGGGAAAAGATCAAGAAGATGATGAGGGCCACAGATCACAGGCAGCCTCAAGGACCACATGAAAACTTTGGCTTTTGCCCTGAGAGAACTGGAGCTGTGGGAAGTTCTGAGCAGGGGACAGATGTGATCTGGGTTTGGTTTTCACAGACTCCTTCTGGCTGTACACTGGGGAGACGGGTGGAAGCTCGGGAACCAGAGGGCAGGAGGTAATGGCAACTAGATCAAGGTGGAGGCCGTTGGGTAGCAAGAAGATGTCGGGCTTTGGAAATACATTAGAGGTAATGCCAGGGAATAATCAAATTAGCAAACAAAGGGAATGGAGTCCCTCATCGGGCTCTCTGCTCAGCGGGGAGCCTGCTTCCCCCTCCCTCTCTGCCTGCTGCTCTGCCTACTAGTGATCTCTCTCTCTGTCAAATAAATAAATAAGATATTTTAAAAAGAGAAAGAGAACACAGGCAGGGGACTTGGGAGAGGGAGAAGCAGGCTCCCTGCTGAGCAGAGAGCCTGATGATGCAGGCCTCCATCCCAGGACCTGGGGTCATGACCTGAGTCCAAGGCAGACGCTTTATGACTGAGCCATCCAAGCGCCCCAAAGGCTTCCCTTTTTAATGGAGCCTGAAACCCCAATTGTTTTGCATAATTCAAAGCACAGATCTCCACCACTGGCAAAGGTCTCTCCCTGTGTCATCATGTGTTCCTCTTCTTCTTTTTATTAAAGAGAATCTTTTTTTTTTTTTTAAGATTTTATTTATTTATTTGACAGGCAGAAATCACAAGTAGGCAGAGAAGCAGGCAGAGAGAGGAGGAAGCAGGCTCCCTGCTGAGCAGAGAGCCGAATGCGGGGCTCGATCCCAGGACCCTGAGATCATGACCTGAGCCGAAGGCAGAGGCTTTAACCCACTGAGCCACCCAAGTGCCCCATCATCATGCGTTCTGTTCAAGGGTTGTCTAGAGAGCACCTGCCTCTCACTAGCTAGCAGGAACATGGAACAGAACAGCCAAAGCTTTGCTTTCCCAGAGCAGCAGGTGACGTGAGAGCCCCTAAAAGGGAGAGTCAGATGTCAGGGAAGTTCCCTTGAGGAAGTGAAGCTCCGATCTGGAGGAGGAGGAAGAGCAAGCCAAGAAGAAGGGAGGCCCAGACCCTACCAGGCACATGGTCGCCAACACCTTGCAGTGGGTGCTGCAAGGACCGAGGGAGGCGTGGGTCGCATGCCCGGAGTGGTCGGAGGACAGGTGGCTGGGCAATCAGGGAGCATGTGGGGAAGCCCATCGGAGGCTCTGGCAATCAGGGGAGAAAAGGAGGGAAGGAGGAGAGGGCTGTACTACATTGATGAACTCTGGGGAAACCCCGTGAGATCCACAAGGCACCTGGAGCCATGATGCAGAGACTCGGGACAGTCCAGTTCTACCTGTGGGTTATTCCTCACGGGCGTTTTATTGTTTTCCTCCCAGTATCTTTCCATGGTTTCCAGGAAGATGGGTGAAAAGGGCAAAAAATTTCCAGCTTTGGGAAACTCCACAACCTTTATCCCACTTCCGGCACCCCCATCTTCTGGCAATTACAGGGAAGAAGTAGGAGGTCTTTTGAGCTGGACCTTTGAACTGCATTATTCTGCTTTGGCTTTTTTTGAAGAAAAAAAAAAGAAAATCTCAGGCTCTTGGACGCTGTCTCTGCTTTTCTGGCAGAGGAGGACAGACAGAATAATGTCACAGCACACACAGCATAGGGAGCGTCAGTCACCATCCCAAGGGTTTTACCTATCTGTTTAATCTACCCAACAACCCTCTGGGGTGGACATTTTAGTTCTCCCCACTTTACAGAGGAGGAAACTGAGGTACAAGGCTGGAAAATGGTTTGCCCAAGGCCAATGCACCTGCTAAGCAGAAGTGGGATTTGAGCCCCCAGTGCTTGGGGCTTCCCGGCTCAGCCCCATTGCAGAGGTGTGCATGGAAGGACCACAGGTGAGGAGTGACGTACCCCCTCTGTTGCTCTCCCCAGCACAGCCCCAAAACCACGCCGAAACGCAGGAGGTCACGCTCAGCCTGGATCCTGTACCCGTGGCCCGCTGTGTCTCTGAGGGTGGCCGCCCACCCGCTCGAATCTCCTGGTTCTCACCCCTGGATGGGGAGACCAAAGAGACCCAGATGTCGGGGCCCGTGCCCGGCACAGTCACCGTCACCAGCCGGTTCACCTTGGTGCCCTTGAGCCGAGCAGACGGTGTCAAGGTCACCTGCAAAGTAGAGCATGAGAGCTTCGAGGAGCCGATCCTGCTGCCTGTGACCCTCTCCGTGCGCTGTGAGTGTGTTGGGGTGTGATCGCATCTCCAGTATTGTCTACGCTGGCTTCCCTGGGGTACTGTCTACACCCTCCCTGAGTGTTGTCTGCATCAGCCTCCCAGTCGGCACCACCTTCCTGCCTCTTGTCTATACTGGCCCCCCCTTGTCCCCTCATTGCCTCCACTGGCTTCATGAGGCGCTCTCCTTCCCACCACGATCAGTGGGTGAGCTAGAATGGGTTCGCAAGAGCCAGTTTTATGCATTTCGTCCCAATTCCACATCCAGGGAAGTTGTAGGGACAGCTTGAAATTGACCACTGGGGAGTATTTATACCGAGGAAATTGGCAAACTGCAAAAACAGCCCACACCCACACCCCCCAGTGTTACCCCACAGCGCAGCCAGAGAGTAACTCAGCCGGCTCTTCTCCACCTCAGCCAAACACACCCCAGCCCCCAGTTCAGCACTCTGCACGCTAGCTCCCCAAACACTGCCTTTGGTTAAACCACTTCCTTTATCTGCTCCGGGTGTGGCAGGAATAACAGGCACTGCCTTCGTGGAACAGTAACTCCCTCCGGACCCAGGTGGCATCCCTGGACGGAGACATAGCCTGAACTGATTTGTCCTACTTGGGACATAGGTCTGCCTCCTGTCAACCCAGTTCATTTCTTCAGGATTTCCGTCTCTCTGCTGACCTCTCCCCTCTTCTGGGACTCTCCCTGTCCCTGAGCTAGTTCTCCTATTTCCTCCAGATCCCCCTGAGGTCTCCATCTCCGGCTACGACGACAACTGGTACCTAGGCCGCAGCGAGGCCACCCTGAGCTGTGACGTCCGCAGCAAACCGGAGCCCACAGGCTATGACTGGAGCACGTGAGTCCTGGGTGGACCTGGGCCCCTGAGTCCCGGGTCTGAGGGAGTCAGGTCCTGAGTCTGAGGAGGGGCTGGGATCTGGACCCCTAACTCTGAGGGAGGAGGGGCTGGGGGTCTGGACTCCTGGGTCTGAGAGAGGAGGGGTTGGGGGTCTGGACTCCTGGGTCTGAAAGAAGAGGCTGCTGGGGGTCTGGACCCGTGGATCTGAGGGAAGCGCATCAGGGACCTGAGCCCGTGAGTCCTCCAGAAGGAGAGCAGTGGCCATGTAGGGTCCTGAGCATTAGCATTTATGTCCCTGGAGCTTGGATCTTAAAGGCTGTGTGATCAGGGACCAGGCCGGGCTCCTCTGATGTCCCCCTCCGGTGACCCCTGCACCTTCCAGGACAGCAGGCGTCTTCCCAGCCTCAGCAGTAGCCCAGGGCCCCCAGCTGATCATCCACTCAGTGGACAGACTGGTCAACACCACATTCATCTGCACAGTCACCAACGCCGTGGGCACGGGTCGTGCTGAACAGGTGGTCCTCGTGCGAGGTGAGCAGGTTTTGGAGGTTGTCCGCTCCCCAAGTGTTTCTCCTTTGGGGTTCCGGGGCCGCGTTGAGGGAGGCTGTGCCGCCGGCCTGGGGAAAGATTCAGACCCGCCTTGCCAATGAGAAAGGAGGTCCATGTGGCTTTTCTGTCTTGTCCCCACCTGGGATCTGGATCGGGACGACAGGATAGGCACTGGAGGAAGAATCAGGAGGATGAGGCCTCTGCTGGGGGCTTTCTAGAAACTAGAGACCTAGAAAGAGATTCTAAGAGGAGACTCAGGGACATCGCCCTGGGCTCCAGTTGGAGAGACACATGTCACACAGCTAGACAGACACGAATAGACGCATTTGAATACTGATTTCTTACCATGAGTGCTAGTCAAGTCACATCAGGAAATCAGTTTTCGCATGTGTTGGAGGATTTGTGTTTCTAGAGGGGGTGTTTTGGAAATGGCGGCCGATGTGTCTATGGGTCGAAAGTTCTCAACAGTCTCCCTGATAATGACCTCAAACTCGGATAGGCCCCAAGACAGGAGAGGAAAAGAACAAGGCCAACGAGGCCTGAGGCACTGGCTGATGGAAATGGGGTAGGAATCACAACTGTAGACTGGGAGGGAGGCCGTGTGCCCTGAGACACAGACACGGGGACCCCCGAGCTGGGAACAGAGGCCCTTTCATGTCTCAGTAGGCAGGACCCACATCTCCAGAGACATACTCTGCTCTGAGATGGCCTCGGAATCAAAACAGAAACTCAGCTAAAACAACCCACACCCTCAGACCCACCGTCACCAAGACCCGCAGCCCACATGAGCAGAGGCATACACCAGACAAAGCCAGGTGACCCCAGCCCAGAGCCCCCCAGGATACCATGTTTACCATTCTTAGAAACCCCCTCCCGGCACACCCGTTCATGCAGCACACCCGAGCAAACACACAACACAGGGAATAGTGCCTTGGTGGGCCAGGGGGCGGGGGCTGTGCTCAGAATCATGACCAAAGACAGACACACATAAACGTGAGGACACATAAGTGTGAGTACCCCCGCACACCTGGAGACGGGCGCCTTGGCCAGACACAGAAACAGATCCCTTTCCTGAGACATAATCTTATACCACACACACGTGCACACATGCACACACACCCCTAAAACAAATGGAAACAGATCCCTCTCAGGAATTCTGACACGCCCCATAGATACACGGCGCCCCCGTTCAGACCCACTGTCCCAGGAAGTTATACTGTCCCAGACACTATCACGCAGACATGCCCACCGTGGGGAGAAACCCTAACAGTTTCACACGCAGAAACCGTACCTCACGCACAGATCCCGACAAAGAACCTCAGAGACGTTCCCCAAGGCGCACGCCCTCAGAAACTCCCCAGAAACCCTGCTGCATTCAACAGATCGTCATCTCACAAATATCTGTTGAGGGTTCCTCTTTGCCAGCATCCCCCTTGATGTTGGGGAGACAGTGGTGAACTGGATTCAGCCCCGCCCTGGAAGACACACCCCAGGGAGGGCCGGCTCCATCCACCCTGCCACGCCCCACTGGAAAGCCCGCCCCTGAACCTCTACCGCAGATCCACACCCAAGAACCTGGTCTCCCCAGGCACAGTCATCAGGACACCCCTGTAAGGGGCAGAGCCTTGAACACACAGATGCAGTCATACTTGAGGGTCACCGGAGGAATACACACCCACAAACACGTGGACACCCCCCACAGCCCCTTGAAACACACAGAAATCCCAGGGACGTCCCCCGCCAGAAACCACCCCTTCCAAGAGAACACACCAGCCTCAAAGTTAAGCCCTTCAAACACACCCCTCAGAGAGACTCAGCCCTATGGGAAGACACCCCGGCTCTGCAGGGACCCCGATGCAGGACGTGATCCCAGGACCTTGGGATCGTGACCCAAGCGGAGGGCAGATGCCCCACCAACTGAGCCCCCCAGGCCCCCCTCACTCTCAGCCCTTGAGTCGCATCTAGAGGGTCTCGGTCACCTTGCACTCCCGCACACGGCCAGACCCAGACGTGCAGTCCCAGGCACGGGATTCAGGGTTCGTGTAAGCACAACCGTAGGCACACAGGCTGTGCCACAGGCAAGACGGTGCCTTGGGGAGACAGGAGAACTTTTGACCCACAGGCTCATGAACACACCCACCCGCTCCAAAATACCACCTGCAGAAACCCAGATAAACATTCCATCCTGCGCCGAAACAGGTTCCCGGACGTCACTGATGGGCGTTCTCAGTAAGGAAACTGTTGCACGCCTCTAACGGGTACCGGTATAGACAGATATGACAGACAAAAAAAAAGAAAACGTTTCACAAGATAGTACTTATTCTTCCTACTTGGGAGACACTTTTTCTAGTCTGCTTTTTTTTTTTTTTAACTGCTCCTCTTGAATTGCTACATGGATTTGACAGCCCTCCGGTGGGGCTTTATTTGAAAATGCCACTCTTTTTTTTTTTTTTTTGACACAGAGGGAGAGAGAGAGATCACAAGTAGGCAGAGAGTCAGAAGCAGGCTCCTTGCTGAGCAGAGAGCCTGATGTGGGACTCTATCCCAGAACCTTGAGATCATGACCTGAGCCAAAGGCAGAGGCTTAACCCACTGAGCCACCCAGGTGTCCCTGAAAATGCCCCTCTTAAAAGAAACACCCGGAGCCTGGGTCCCAGCCCCTCCTATGTGCAGGGTGTGGGTAAGAGGGGTTTAGGTATAAGTGGGTTCCCCGCCCCCTGATTTCTCCCCATCTGCAGCCCTGCATGCAGGGGTGGGGGAAGGGGCATGTGTAAAATGTGTAAAATGGTTCTAGGTTTAAACTGTATCAATGTCTATTCCTGGTATGCGGCCTAGACCCCACCCCTTGTCCCCGCCCCACCTCCTGCACTCTTAGCAGTCCCTGGCTTCCTTCTCCACTTCCAGTCCCTTCCCCTCCCAACTGTGGGCCCACTGCCAGGAACACTGCCCAGCTGGAGACAGTGGGCTTTATGAGCCCCCATGTTCCACAACTGGGGACATGGCCCAGCCAGGAGGCAGGCTACATGGCCTGGACCAGGTGCTCCCAGCCACTTCCAAGGGGTACAGGGTTTCTCAGGAGCACCCTCCCCCTTCTTTCCTCCTTCTCTCAAATCCACCGGGCTTTGGAATCTTTACAGTCTTGACCCCCAATCCAGCTTGGCTTTTTCCTGGCTCGATCCACCCAAGATTCCATGACCCTAACCTCAGAGCTTTTGTGAGGATTCCCCCCTGTCCAGGCCTGTCCAAAGCAGGTTGCAAACTCAGATGCCTCTGGGGTCCTGGCCAGTGACCCTCTGGCTGGGCGCAAAACCCTTGTTCCGAACCCCGCAGCCGCCTTCACGCAGCTACTGCCCTTCGCCGGGCAGAGACAAGAACTTGCTGTGGCCGATCTGAGTTTGTTTTTCCCTAAAAGAAATCTGGATTTTTTTTGGGGGGGGGTGGTGAAATCATCTACTTTCTGCAATGTTAGCAAGTTTAATTTTTGAAAAACCCTGTGCAGGTATCAGGAAACACATCTGGGAGCCACCAGTTGGCAACCCCCCTTACACACCCATCCAAAGTGCCCAGTGTGTGTAGCCCAGAGTGGACAGGTTCTACCTTCTCTCCACCTCTCCCATCTTCTGCCCAGAGTCACCTCCCCAATTTTCCCGTCACTGCCCCTGTTGTGTCCTCTGCCCCCCAACCCCCCACCACAGATGTGTCCTCTTGACCTCGTGTCTCCCTTTTCTCTCTCTCTCACCCCTCCTTCTCTCTCCTCAGACACACCCCGGGCCTCGCCCCGAGACGTGGGTCCAGTGGTGTGGGGGGCCGTGGGGGGGACACTGCTGGTGCTACTGCTTCTGGCTGGGGGGTCCTTGGCCTTCATCTTGCTGAGGGTGAGGAGGAGGAGGAAGAGCCCTGGAGGAGGAGGAGGAGGAGGAGAGAGCAGTGGAGGAGGAGCCTACGATCCAAAAACTCAGGTGTTTGGGAATGGGGGCCCCGTCTTCTGGACGCCAGCCGCCCCTGGCCCCCTGAAGCCGGATGGCAAAGAGGAGGAGGACGAGGAGGAAGAGGAGGAGAAGGCAGAGGAAGGTCTCATGTTGCCTCCACCCAAGGCTCTCGAGGACGACATGGAGTCCCAGCTGGACGGCTCCCTCATTTCACGGCGGGCAATTTACGTGTGACCCTGAGACAGAGACAGAGACAGAGACAGAGACACAGCCAGCCACGCCAGCCAAAGGGTTCCAGACTGGTTGGACTCGTTTTTCTGGACGACACTGGAGCTCAGATGCCACCTCCCACTTCCCTGGGTTTGGGAGGGAGCTGGAATCACACACTGGACTTCTGTCTCCAGGGCTGCATGGGGAAGGGGAGGCCCCGGGGGAGCTGGGTCATGGGGACCTAGAGAGGAACCCCCCCAACACACACACACAGAACTTGTTTTTGGCTCTGACCCGCCCCGGCCCCATGGCACTCAGGAGTTAATAAACGCCTTGGAGCAAAACATCGGGGGTGTCTTGTAATACGTCAGACCCCCTCACTGGGGGGTGGGACAGGGACTACTAGGTCCCGGGGGTGGGAGCCTGATGGGGACTAGACTTCGGGGGCCAAGGGAGGGGAGGGCGGCTCTGACTACTTGGATTGTTCAAGGACATACTGGATGCCTGAAACCCCCCAGGCCAATGCAACTCCGGAAGGGAGTTGCTGGCTTCTGGGCTCAGAGACTAGGAAAGTTGGACTTGAGGGGCTTCCCCAGGACTGTGGCTGCCTTTCTGCCAGGGGCGGGGGTGGGGGGAATAGCCAAACTGGTGAGAGCCCAGAGCTCCCCAGAACAGACAGGGAACCTGGACTGGTTTGCCCTCGTGGGGTGGGGCCAGAGCTCAAACTTGACCTTCTTCGGTTGCTGAGGATCTCAGGAGGGAGGGAGGGGCCTTTGTTCTCTGGGCCCTGAGGATATAGGGCAGGTGGAGGTATTAAGGAACCAGAAAAGTCCCATCTTGATGACACTGAACTGTGGCCTTTCTCAGTCAGCCTTCTTCCTCTTGTCCTAGTCGCAACGGGTTTTCAATGATTCCAAGGGAGGGGCTGCAGCTCCTCCAACTAGAAAATCCCCCAAACCCATGCCTGGGAAAGGGGGGGCATTGGGGGGGCCAGTTTCGGTCCCAGTCACCTGTGCTGTCCCGAGCCCCACCACGGAGGATGCGCCCGGAATGCCCGCCCGGAGCCGCCAGGTGGGGCTTGGGGCGTCCATTTCCCACCAGTATTGATTTCCACTCACTCTGCCAGGGACAAAGAGGTGACTTGGGCAGACATAGCTCCGCCCTCCCACTTCCCCCCTCCCCACCGGGTGTGCCGGCAATAAAAACAGGAATAACAGTACTTTCAGGATGGCACTGTGTGGACTGAGTGAGCAGCAGTTACCATCATCCCGCCACCTCTGAAGCTCTCCCGAGGCCGCCAGGATGCAGAACAGGAAGTTGTGGAAACGAGTGACCCAGACATTCTTCCTCTGGGCAACTGAGCCTTGGGGCTGACTGAGGGTGGAGCCTGTGGGTGGGGCATGCGAACACGTGCAGTTTCCTCTGGTTGTTTATGGTCTTGTCCCCCACCTTGGGTCCCCCATGCCTCCTCCCCAAAATGGGAATTTGGACAGTCTGGCATGGGGTGGATCCTGGAGCGCCGGTCCCCTCCTCGCACATCTGGCAAACACCAGCCAGGTGCCAGACTGTGCCCCTTGGAGCTCGCAGTGGCCGTGGAAAATGACAAACAGGTGACATCGGGGAAAGAGAAGGACTCCAACCGAGAGACCCAGGGGGGCATAGCTTCTCTCAGTTCCTTCTCCTGTTAGGTTGGCAGAACCACATCCCCTGCCCAGGGTGATGACTCCATTCCCTGTAATGAATGAAGGGTTCTGATCCCGATTCCAGAATGCCCACCATTCTGCGCCTCTTAGCTCTGCTGGGTCACTTCCCTCCCTTCCCTCCTCTGCCAACCCCATCTTCTCTGGCCCTGTGGTCTTTTTGCTGCTCCTTCAAAGTAACACAAGGTTTCCTCAGGGCTTTTGCACTGGCTGTTTCCTCTGCCTGGAATGATCTCATTTCCTCCTGGCTCACCCCCTACTGTCCCTTCAGGCCTTTGCTCAAATGCCGCCTCATAGTAAGTCTCTCTCTGATGACCCTTGGGGTTCCCCGCTCTGTCACTTCCTTACCACCTTCCCCACTCTGTCTTTACCCTCGATCCCTTACTGCCACCTGGCGTGATAGCTGTTGTGTTCGTCTCTGCACCCTTGGTCTCTACCCAGCTAAAACAGATGTTCCGTGGGAACAGGGACTTGCAGATGTTTTATTCGACGCTGGCACGCAACAAATGCTCAGTAAGAACCAGGGAGAGGAGGTAGACAGGTGGGTGATGACTTAGAGAATAACAAGCTCTGGCTTTCTCCTGGAGACCCCCTGACGCTGTCCCTCTTCTTGCAGAGACCCCCAACACAGCAGGCGCAGGGGCCACGGGTGGCATCATTGGGGGCATCATCGCTGCCATCATTGCTACCGCTGTGGTCGCCACAGGCATCCTCATCTGTCGGCAGCAGCGGAAAGAGCAGAGGCTACAGGGGGCAGAGGAGGAGGATGAGTGAGTGATGGGCCCCGAGAACTGGGCGGAGGAAGGGTCCCAGAATCTGGAAGGGGTTGGGGGAGGGGAGCGACCCCAGATCACTGTGACTTAAGTGGGGTAGAGAGGAGAGTTTCTTTCTGTCTCCTGTAAAGTGTGGGTAATGACAGCTCTGCTCTGTGACATCACCAGAGCCCAGGCTTCTGCCACCTTGTTGTTCTAACTTCCCTTCCCTTGCATTCCAAAATGGCTCCCCATTCTTCTAGCACTGTCTATATACTTGACAACCAGATACAGCCCCCTGACCTTCAAGCCCCTATTCCTGCCTGGGGGAAAGACAAATAGAGGGCAGTGACCTGCCCTATAAGGGAACCCATCACTTTGCCTCACTTTCCATCAGCCAGAACCTGTTCACATGGTATATCAGCTTCAGGGGAAGCTGGGAAATGTAGTCTTTACCCAGGGCAGCCATGTGGCCTGCTAAAATCTCAGTCTGAGTAGGGAAGTGCCTGGATATTGGAAGAGAACTAACCACACTTCTCTGTGCAGAGCACTTGTTATGTGCCAGGCTTGGTAAAATGCATTTTACTTGTGGGACCTCGATGAGGCTTCACATCCATTCATTGATTCAGTGAGTATTAAGAAAGTAACCATTCAGGGCCAGACGCCAGAGGTTAGGAATGCAATGATGAGGCAAACATTTTTAAAATGTTCACCTGTGTAAATACATCACAGAAATGAAATTCTCATAGGGAACCCATGATACCCACTTCAAAGAGGAAACAGTTCCAGAGAGCCAGAATCACTTGCTGAAATTCTTCCATCAAGTGAGCATTTGGGGACCAAAATGATTCTGAAGTAACATAGTCCAGTGTGTGCATGTGTGTTTGTGTTTCTCTGTGTGTGTGTATGTGTGTGTGTGTGTGTGCACATAGTAAGGGTAGGGACACTTGTTAAAAATGCAGATTCCTGGGCTTACACTAAACCTACTGAATCAAAACTTTTTTTTTTTTAAGATTTTATTTATTTATTTGACAGAGACAGATCACAAGTAGGCAGAGAGGTAGGCAGAGAGAGAGAGAGGAGGAAGCAGGCTCCCTGCTGAGCAGAGAGCCCGATGCGGGACTCGATCCCAGGACCCTGAGATCATGACCTGAGCCGAAGGCAGCGGCTTAACCCACTGAGCCACCCAGGCGCCCCTCAAAACTTTTTTTTAAAGATTTTATTTATTTATTTATTTGACAGAGAGAGTGAGAGAGGGAACATAAGCAGGGGAAGTGGGAGAGGGAGAAGCAGGCTTCCTGGGGAGCAGGGAACCCAGTGTGGGGCTTGATCCCAGGACCCCAGGATCATGACCTGAGCCGAAGGCAGACATTTAATGACTGAGTCACCCAGGTGCCCCTGAATCAACTTTTGCAGGAAGAGCCTGAAATCTGTAGCTCCCTGAGTGATTCTGATTCACAAGGAAGTTTCTGCAACTTTCATTTATTCATCCATTTTTTTAAACAAAGATTTACTTATCTGAGAGAGAGAGAACATGAGCAGGAGGGGCAGAGGGAGAGGGAAAATCCCAGGCAGACTCTACACTGAGCACAGACCCCCACACAGGACTTGATGCCACAACTCCAAGACCCTGATCCAAGCCAAAACCAAGAGCTGGACGGTTATCCAGCTGTACCGCCCAGGCACCCCTCATTCATTTTTTAAACAAATACTCTCTGACTTCCTCACAGTGAGTTCTGAGAACACTGTTGAGGACACGGATCTCATTCTTTCCTCACTTTGCTCACAGTGGCATAGTTATTGAATGATATCAGAAATAATGTTTCAAATACAAACTCAGTAAGTGCTCCAAGAGAGAAGAACAGCTAGATAGAACCATATATCAGGAATCCCTAATCCTCCTGGAGAATCAGGGAGGCTTCCTGGAAGAAGAGAAATTCATGGGATGAATAAGAGCTAGCTGGGCAAGGGGGGCTTTTGAGGGAGAGGCAGCAGAAAAAGAGATCGGGCAGAGGGAAGGGCATCTGCAGTGATCCTGGGATAGGAGGGCTTCTTGGGTCTGAGACTCCACTTGACCTTCCTCCTACCCAACAGTCTGGAGGGGCCTCCCTCATACAAGCCACCAACCCCCAAGGCGAAGCTGGAGGAGCCTGAGATGGTAAGCACTTCCCCAGGAGCCCAAGCTGTCCCTACCTCCACACCCGCACCTTTTCCCACAGAGGCCAGGGCTAGGAGGGTGGCTAGGAGGCCAGCTGTGAGAGGGTCCTGACCTGCCCCTCTTTCTTCCTTGCAGCCCTCCCAGCTTTTCACTCTTGGGGCCTCAGAGCACAGCCCACTCAAGACCCCCTACTTTGATGCTGGCGTCTCATGTGCGGAGCAGGTGGGAATTCAGGGAGGGTTTGGGATTTGGGCTTAAGGGCCAAGGATCAGCTTCTGACATAAAAGGTCCATCACTAAAGGTCATAACTCAAGGCCAGTGCTGTATACTCAGAGCTTAGAGAGCACAGAGATGTGTTTGGGATTCAGTCGGGGAGATCATGGTTGAAAAAGTTCAAGGACATGAGGTCCTTGTCACTTAGTGAAGACTGGTTGAACATCTACATTTGCCAGATACCGTGCCTGGAGATGAGACAAAACCAGTTGTCATTCCCCTCTGTGGTCTCTTGGATATTGGGTCAGATACTGAAGCTGAGACAAATCAAGGTTTAAGGAGCTCTTCAGGGCTTAAGTTTATGTAGTTGAGGTCAAGATTGAAGTCAAAGGTTCATGGAGAAAGTCTTGTGGTCAGCGATCAAAAGACAAAGGAGAGGCCCAGGACTGACAGGCTCTGGGCTTTGAGCAGGAGACAAGCCATATGATTGCTCCAGTGCAATTTCCACCCAGCCGAACAAGCGATGAAGTCAGGACTGGCTGGCATAAAGAGATGGTCAGGATTTGGGGGGTCAGAGAGCAGGCTGGGATTCTGTGTAATGCACAGGAGATGACCTTGGACTCTTTTTCCCTCCCTGTCTCCAGGATATGCCGCGATACCATGAGCTGCCCACCTTGGAAGAACGATCAGGGCCCCTGCTCCTTGGGGCCACGGGCCTGGGTTCCCCCATCCTGGTGCCTCCTGGGCCACCTGTCGTGGAGGGGGTTTCCCTGGACTTAGAGGAAGATGAGGAGGAGGAGGAGGAAGACTATCTAGATAAGATCAACCCCATCTATGATGCCCTGTCCTACTCCAGCCCCTCTGATTCCTACCAGAGCAAAGGCTTTGTCATGTCCCGGGCCATGTATGTGTGAGCTGCCATGGCCCTGGCCTCTCACCTCTCACTTTTGAGCCCTTCACTTTCTGGGATCTAGATCAGGGATCTAGTGCCCCCTGACCTCTGGCCAGGCCATGGCCCGTTAACACACAAAAATGCATCTCATCTGTGACTTCTGCCTTGGTGGCTCCACTATGACCTCTAACCCAAGATCTCTGACCCAGAGAAACTGGCCATGCAGAAACCTGGTAACCTTATCTCACATGGGGACAGGGGAATATGTTTCTGCACAACCTCTGACCCAAGGTCTCCTAAGACTGTGACCTTAGATCATACCTCTCATGTCCCATCATCTCCGGACTCCCCCCAAATCCCAAAGAAAACCCCAGACCTCCGAGTTGTCCTCAGGCAGTAAAATCCCAATAATTCTGCGGGGTAGATGTTGGGGGTACCCTGCTGCTCAGACCTGAGCCCTCCAGGCAGCAGAGCCCCACTCACCCCCTCCCTACCCTGTCTGTTCCCCAAAGACAAGAGGGAAGGGATTCCCCAACCCAAGGCAGAGCTTCCCCACCTCCTCCCTCCTGCAGGCAGGAGTCTCAGGGTCCAGACCCTTCCCTGAGCCCCCACTACCCCAATTCCTGTCTACAGGGAATTAAGCCTCATCCCAGGACTAGATGGGTTAAGCTTCATGCGGTGTGCCTTGCCGGCCCCAGCCTTGGAAGAAGTTGCTGTTACTTTGAAGACTACTGAGTCCTTTTACTCCTGCCCAGTGGGATGGGACCCAAACATCTCCCAGGAGGGAGATTGGCTGGGGCGGGGGCGGGGTGGATGCTGGGGATATAATACTGTTTTTGTAATATAGCATTTCCTACAAAATCTGAGTTTATACTTTGACCAGATGTCAACTTGTGTTTTCTGTGGGATGTGAAGGGAATAGGAGTGGGACATGAGAAACAAATAGGGCACCTAGAGCTGAAGGAAATCAGGAGGCTAGAAGTCAAGATGGGTTACAGGCAAAAAACAAAAGGCCCAAAGATATTTTAAAAATAATAATAATTAAGTGAGGGAATAATGAGCGAAAACGCGTAAACCAAAAACGTAATGATGGGTAACAGAAGGAGAGGGGGAGGAGTCCAGGGCAGGGTGGTTGACAAGGAACGGCAGTCTAACGGGTGACGGACGGAAATAAACGGAACAAAGATAGAAATGGCAGTAATTCCATCTGAGGGACTCAGGTTTAAGGGATAAGTAGCAAGTAAGTATAGGCCAAAGGCAAAATTAAGAATAATGTAATGGCAGCTCAGGGCATTATGGGTAATAGAGCCGAATGAATGAGCCAAAGGCAGAGGGAAAATAGAGAAACAGGGCCGGCAGGCATGATGGGTAATGGACCCAAAACCTGATGGCTAATTAAAGAAGCGCTAGAAGGATGATGAAAGTGAACAGGCAGAAATGGACTAAAGGTAGTTCAGGAAATGAAGCTGAAATGAATGGCGCAGAGGCATGCTGGGTAATAGGACAGGAATGAATGGGCCAAAGATAGAAGCCGCAGTGACGCAAGTGGAGGCGGGGAACAGAAGGCATGATGGGTAACAGAAGGGGTGGGTCTACGACAACTGTCGCGTTAAATAGCTAAGGGGCATTGTGGGTAAGAAGAAGCAGGACAGGGTTCACGTAACCGGTTAGAATTCTCCCGAGGCACTGTGGGAAGGTCCAGCACTTCCGGTTTTCGGTCGCCGGCTCTGGACTAGGGGCCTGCCCCTCTGCCGCGGTGCCTGGTGGGACGAGGGGCCTGACCTTGCTGCCTAGCAGCCTCTGCCGCGCAACGCATCTTTACCCGTGTCCCTCGACCCTGGCTTGTTAGCCAATGAACGTACCAGACCGATTACGTCACCAGGATCGGCCTCCTGTGCCTGACAGAGGCAATCAGAATGCTTCAAGGATCCAAGCTGACCAATTACAGTGGCGATTTCGCCGCGGGGTGGAGTCGAAAGAAGGGACGCCCTCTAGAGAAGGGCGGAGGCGACGAGTCAGTGGGCGTTTCAAAGTGCGCAGCGCAGACCAATGGCGGGCGAACACTGGAACCCGCGGCGTTGCGAGCCAATAGATGTGGTCTCTGCGGGCCAATTGGAAAGGCGGAGAAGTGTGCCTCCACTGGCCTGTGAGTGGGAGCCAATAGAAAAGGAGGTCCCAAAGAGGTAGGGTGGGACTCCCAGCCATGACTCCAATTGCAAGGCCAAATCTTGAAGCTAGTGGGCGGATCCCAGAGCGTGCCTAACCAATGGGTTAGGCGGGGTGGGGCGACGGTGGCGGCGGCGGCGGCAGCGGGTTCGGTTGCGCGTGGCGCACGGGGTGGGAGCGGAGCCCAGGCCGGGTGCAGGCGCTGCCGCCAGTGAGAACCGGGACCCGGAGCTGAGCGGGGTTTGGCTGGGACTGTAACCGGAGCGCGCGAGCCCTGACCTTCGCCCTCTGACCTTTCCCCCTTGCAGGCGACCATGGGGAACGTCTTGGCCGCTAGCTCGCCGCCCGCAGGGCCGCCGCCGCCTCCCGCGCCCGCCCTCGTGGGACTGCCGCCGCCTCCGCCCTCTCCTCCCGGCTTCACGCTGCCGCCGCTCGGCGGCGGTCTGGGTGCTGGGGCTGGCGCGGGTCGAGGTTCGGAACGGACCCCCGGTGCTGCGGCCGGCAGCGCCGCAGGGACTGCGGACGATGGGGCCTGCGGCTGCCTGCCCAACCCCGGCACGTTCGAGGAGTGCCACCGGAAGTGCAAGGGTGAGGGGCGACAGACCTGGCGGGGGTGTGAGGGCCCGAATCTCGGGGGGAGGGGGAGCCCTTAGAGGACCTTGGGAATTGGCACGGACCATTGGAAACATGTAACAGAGCGTTAGGCGTTGACGTTAGGATCGAATGATGGAACGTTGGACTTGGGACGTAGAACGATGGGACCGGATGGTGGAACCTCAGGATGGAGTGCCAGAGCTGCCGAGCAAAGCCCTAGGGACTTCAGGGAACCCCGGGGATCAGCCAAGCCAGCTTTCTTATGTGATCGGGAAGGAAACTGAGACCCAAGGTCACAGTGTCAGCAAGGGTCCAGAGCCGGGGCCGGGGTGAGGGGGGTGAACCCAAGACTTCTGGATCTTGGACAATTATGATAGCAGAAGTAGAGGTGACTTTCAGAGTGTTCTGGCATTCAGTATATGTTAATTCATGACATCCTTGTAATGTTTCCATGTGGTGAGTTTACACATGACATCTTACAGGAGACAAGTTTAACACAGAGAGTTAAAGTGACTTGCCTTGGGTCACATGGGTAGTAAGCAGTGGCACTGGGATTTGGATGCAGGCAAAGAAAGGCCCTGGTCCTGGTCCTGAGTATTAGCTTAGACCGTCTCTTTATTGGTTGAGGTGCTTTGTGGGATGTTTTGCTTGTGGGTCCCTGGAAGGAGGACAGCTGGGATGGTAGGGAAGGAAGGGGTGAGAGTTGGCGTGTTTGCCTTGGGGTGTGTATGGAGGGTGACAGCATTTCTCTTCTTCAGAGCTATTTCCCATTCAGATGGAAGGTGTCAAGCTCACAGTCAACAAAGGGTTGAGTAACCATTTCCAGGTGAGCCTTCCAGGTGCCCGTACTCTCCAGAGGTCATCCTAGCCATCTCTCTGCACCTACACATACAACCCCCTCAATCCCCCTTAAAGGGCTAGGCTCTTTGGCACCTGAAAAGACTCAGAGACACAATGCCAATCTGACTGCTCATTGGGTCCAGTGGAAGTGTTTAGGACCCAGAACCCAGGGATGCCCCTCCACCAGGCAGGAGTGAAGTACGGGTAGGTAGCCTTGTCTCCAGCTTATCTTTTCTTCTAGTGTCTAATCTAGTCAGGCTGAACCTCTCATTCTTTGCCCCCTGCCCTACCCAGAGCTGCCTGTCTTTCTTCATGGTGGGGAAGCCAGGTTGGCAAGTATCCCCATCCCAGGCTGGAAAGGAACTTTGCTGGGGGCGGGTTCAGCTGGGTTTATTGGGGGGTGGCCCACAGACTCCTCCCCACAGCCTTCCCTCCTCTCCCAGGTGAACCACACAGTAGCCCTCAGCACAATTGGGGAGTCCAACTACCACTTCGGGGTCACGTACGTGGGAACAAAGCAGCTGAGTCCCACAGAGGTGAGGTTCCTTTTGACATTTGTTCATTTTATCATCTTCTAACCAATATGTAGCCAAGCACCAGGCAGAGAAAAGGTTGAGCTGCTAGGGGTGTTGGGAAGTGGGGACTGTTTCTCGAAAATGCTTTGGAGCATGGTCACACTTTCATCCTGAAGCGCCGTTCTCTGCCCAGCCCTGTGCTGGGTCAGAGCTGGGGGTCACCAGACAGGGATGACCCAGAGTAGGCAGAACTGAACTGTACATCATGCAGGGCTTTGAATACCAAACAGGGCATTTGGACTTTCTCTAGGGGGCAGTAGAGAGCCATGGAACCATTTTGGACGGGACAGGCATGACCAGATTTATGCACTAGGACCATCCCTCAGGCTGCCATGCAGAGGCTGAGTTAGGGAATGCAGGTGAAACCAGAGGCATGGAAGGAGACGGGACTGAATTAGATCTCTGCTTATACCAACTATTGCCATTCAGTAAATTCGTTTATTTCACAAACCTTCACTGTACTCCATTCTGTGCCCAGCCCTGTGCTGGGCAGTGTGAGGACAGAGCAGTGGCTGAAACGGCCCTGGGGTTCACAGTCTTGTAAAGAAAGGGAACAGACCTGTCCCCAGAGAGTGACAGTCCAGGGTAACCAGGACTGAAATGCGTGGGGCCGGGGGGAGCCCAGAGAGGCACCTGACTCAGCCTAGGTGATCAGGGAGGGCTTCCTGGAGGAGGGGACCTTAGTCCGATGTTTTCTGAGGCTAGGCTTCTCACCTAGGCTCACCACACAATAGCTAGGCCTTTGACTTCTGACCTTGCCTCTGTGCCACAGGCATTCCCTGTGCTGGTGGGTGACATGGACAACAGTGGCAGCCTCAACGCTCAGGTCATTCACCAGCTGGGCCCTGGCCTCCGGTCCAAGATGGCCATCCAGGTGAGTGGGAGCCAAGTTAGCTGCTCCCCACGCCTCCCCGAGCACCCAGCAACCCTCTACACTCTCCTTCCCCGCCCCCTACAGACCCAGCAGTCAAAGTTCGTGAACTGGCAGGTGGACGGGGAGTACCGGGGTTCTGACTTCACAGCAGCCGTCACTCTGGGGAACCCAGACGTCCTGGTGGGTTCAGGTAAGAGGCACGGGGCATGGAGGGAATCCGGTCTCAGTCGCAGCTTTCCTGGCGAATCCATTCCCTGCTCCAGAACTCGTTTTCTACCGTCTAGAAATGGTCAGGGGCAGGAGTGATTTTGAAACACCAGGCAGGATAGCACGGGGACCAAGCAAGTCAATTTCAAAGCCAGCCCTAGCCCCTGGCTTCATGGCAGCTGTATGCTAGTGCCCTTGCCCCCGGGGGGCCTTAGTTTCCTTGTCTGTGACGTTGGGCTATCTCACTAGGCTGTTGAAGAGGTTACGTTCTTTCGTGTGACAGACTTCAGGGGGTAGGGGGCCTGTAATGGGTCCCAGGGGAGTGTGGGCTGCTTCTGTTACTTGTGGGGCTCTGGGGTGCTTTCGGTGCAAGGATCCCTGGGGTTGGGTGGTGGGGGTCCACGTGCAGTTCGGGCAGGTAGTTGGATCCAAGACAGAAGCTGACAAGGAAAGTTCCTGTTTGGGTTGGCGTAGACAGGGACCGCCTGACTTGCGCCTGTCCGTCTAGTCTCTTCTTGGTTCCCCTTTTTTTGGGTTTTTTTTTGGGGGGGGGGGTCTCTGGCTGTTTGTCTTTGATTTCTCGACATTCAGCATGAGAGTTGCTGGGGTGTGCATTTTGTACATTCCACGCACCAAGGGCGAGGGGAGGGAAACCAAGGAGCATTCAGCTTGTTCTCTGGGCACTTCCATTCCAGAGCACCTGGACACAAGCATTTTAAAAAAGGATGTCTGGTCATGGGGGCTTAGAAAGTTGAGGGCTTTGGGAGGGGTGTGTGGGGTCCTCAGAGAAAGCCTCCCTGCATAGGTGATATCTGATAAAAGATCAAAGAGTTGAGGGTAGGTGCCAAGCAGGTTTGTGGGGAAAGAGCTCTTCAGCCCAGCACAGCAGCCAATGCAAAGGCCCTGAGGCAGGGCCCTTGATTGGATTGCCAGAAGGGGGGTGGCAGAGAGGGAGAGTTGGAAGTCACAGGGGTGAAAGGCCCAAATCAGCTGAGGCTCTGTAGGGCTTGACCCTTGACTCTGAATGAGTCAGGAGCCACGTTGAGGATTGCGAGCGTGAGAGGGACAGGAGCTGACTTGGCTTCTAACGGGACCCACCGTGCTACCCCGTAGAGAGCAAACTGTGAGGGGCTCTATCTTGGGGTCAGTGGAGGGGTGAGGAGTGGTCAGGCCCATCCACTTTGAAAGTGGAGCCCATGGGGTTGGCTGGTGATTGGGTGTGGGAGGTGAATGAGAGGAGTCGGGATGACCCCGCAGGTCCGGGCTTGAACGATGGGAAGGATGGGAGTGTGGGTTCCTGCGTTCACGTCTGTCCTGCTGCCATTTGCTCAGCCTTGGAGGGCCAGGTCTTGGGCACTCAGTGGCTTTGTGAAGGCAGGAAGCCCGAGTCCCAGGGAGAGCCCTCGGTTCTGCCTGCTGGAGGCTAAGGATCCTCGGGCGGTGTGGACTCTGAGCCCTCCACCCCAAGGAAGAGAAGGGGCTACCCTGGCAGGGAGGAGGGCAGCAGCCAGAAGGGGTGAGGAGAGAGGGAAGGGCCATCCCGCTGAATCCAGGGGCTGGAGGAAGCTGGGCATGCAGGGTGTCGCAGGGGAGGCTGCGCCCACAGGTCCCGCGGGGGCATGAGGAACCTCAGGAAGAAACGTGTTCTGTCCCTGCCAACCTGACATCGTCGCCCGCCTTCTGCTCACGTGCTCCCTGCAGCTGGGCCACATGAGCTTTCCTGAGGCTTTCTGGAACCGCTGCTTTCTTTCTCCCCCATGACCTGTCTCCATGCGGTCCCTGCTGCTTGGAGCTCTTCTCTCTGGTCTTGACGTGGCTGAGTGAGTAGTTTCAGGACACAGCTCACCCTCACAGAGGACACAGCTCACTTCTTCCATGAGGAAAGCAATGCACGGTCTGCATCGCATCGTCTCCCATCGCCCCACACCCCACTGGGGCTTCGCAGTGCTTCCCCCTCCCAGGGATGTCCTTGCTCTGATCACCTGCCTCCCACACTAGGGTGGCAGCCCTTCTGGGACAGGAACTTGCTTGTCTCACTTGCCACCATGCGTTGAGTGCCTGGAACCGTGCCAGGAACAGAGCAGGCACTGAGAAAATCACAGACGAGAGAGCGAGTGGTGGTAGCGGCACATCCCGTGTGTTGCTTCCTGCCCGTGGTCAGGGCCCTAGGCGTGTGATGCGCGTCCTTTCCTTCAGCCATTCCAGGCACTGGGAGTAGAGCAGTGAGGAGAACGGCTTGTTGGATTCTGTCAACAGCCCTGTGAGGTAGGTGCTGCCATCGCCCTCCTCCTGCTGAGACCCAAAGAGGGGACACGCTTCCCAAGGACGCGCAGCAGGTTAGACTCCGGAATCCAGGCTTTTCTCTGGCCCTGGGCACCCCTACCCCCATGTGCACTCGCCGGCATCATCCCCTGCTTCCCAGCACTGGCCTCGGGGTCCCTCTTCCCCGGAGCCCAAGGCCACTGAGGGCATTTTTCATCTCTTAAGCTCTTTTTGTTTTCTCTGATGAGACTGATAACATCATCTGTCACAGGGGCACAAAAGCGGAGACCCCTCTGGCACAAGACCGGAGTGGGAGAATCTGTCTTCAGCCCTCAGCGTAAGGCGGGGTGCACAGTTGGGGTTCTCCCTGTGTTGGAGCGCCGTGTCCTACAGCGGGCAGGGGCTGTCCCTTTTCCTGTCACCCATTTCACAGGTGAAGAAAAAGAGGCCCAGGGTGGAGTCAGGCACTCGGGTTCACACAGCAGGAAACCTAGAAGCTGGACTTCGAATCATGGCCTAACCCAAGGGCCTGTATTCCTTCTCGGTTCCCCCTCTGTGGCCTCGGGCACCTTCTGAGAAGCTAGCGTGCGCCCAGCCAGTGACTTGAGACAGCCCTCTTGGGAGGGCACATTTTATTCTAGCTTTTCTTACATTTTATTTATTTATTTGCTTGAGAGAGAGAATTAAGGGGAGGAGCAGAGAGAGAGGGAAAAGCAGGCTTCCCACTGAGCAGGGTTTCAGACTCGTGAGGTCCTTCATGGCTACTCCCCACGCCGCAGAATGGCCCCCACTTGAGAAGTGCAGGCCCTCTCGGGGAGCACGCAGAGACGACCAGGACGACTGGGTGTGGATACAAGTGGGAGGGACTACTGGGTTCAGGGACCTCGGGGACAGGAAGGAGGGAGAACTGTGAGGAGCTACAAGCAGGGCAGCCCCCAGGGGAAGGGGCACAGGGAATGGGCTTGGGGAGCAGGGAGAAGGGGTGAACTGGGGAAACAAGCCAGGTTCCATGGGGAGCGGGAGAGGGACAGGCAGTGGAGAGCATGTTCTGACCCCAGTTTTCAGACTCTCAGTGGCCTCTGTATCCCCACCAGTTGCAGGGCAGGGGGAAGGTGAATGCAGGGAGTTCAGGGTGGGGGGGATGACTGCCCTGGTCCCATGGTGACCACAGAACCTAGCAGGGGCATGCTGGAGAAGTAGCCAAATCCAGGAAACACTGAGGTGTGAATACGTAGTTGGCTGGATTGAGCAGGGGAGAGGACATGCTGGGTGGGAGGAACAGCGTGTGCACAGGGAAGAGGGAGCTCCTTGTGTTCGCGCTGCCCAGGGGGACATGGCTGGCTGTGTCTTGGAAAGAGAAAGGGGCTCGGGTTTGAAGCTGGGGCCTAGCCATGCGGGACCCTGCGGCTGGGTCTCCTGGGCAAGGGGAGCCATGGCAGATTCTGAGCAGGAGGAGAATGGGATGTGAGGCCTGTGTATGAATAGGATCCCTCTGTGTTGCAGGCTTGATAGCATGGAGAGAGCGAGGCAGACCAGGAGATCGGAGGGAGGTTCGGGGGTCCCCCAACTCTCTAGGTCCCAGTAGGTGCCAGAGCTGAGAGGTGGGGGCCCTGAGTTGAAGTCCCAGTCTCTCTGGGAACACAGACAGTTCCTCTTCCCTTAGGAGCCATGTTTCCCCTGCACTGAATGAGGGGACATGCCCAGCTCAGGGCATGCAAAGAGTGGCCTCGCTGCTGGCTGGATGGGCTGACCCCAGTCTCCTGCCCTCGTGGGGAGGGAATGCACAGCAAGGCTCGCAGAAGCCCAAAGGGGGCTCCTGACCGCACCTTCCCCAGAAGACATAGCACCAGACCCATGATCATGAACCCTCAGCCTCCCCAGCCCGATGGCAGCCTCCATCTGGAATGGGAGAGGCCTCTGACCCTGTGCACCCGTTCCTGCTCTGTCCTGTCCCTGTCCCAGTGTCCTGGCTCTCCCCTTGCCCGTCAAGCCTCTGCTCTCAGCTCTTCCCCTGTTCCTCTGTGTCCCTGCCCTGCCTTCCCCTTTTCTCTGTCCTCTTCCTTGCTGGCTCGTGACCTCAGCCCAACTATGTCCTCTTAGTTTCCCCTGAGAATCTTCCAGCCTTCTCTCCCTCCCTTTCTGATTCTGTTTCCACTTCTCTACGTAATTCCCTCATTTTTTCCTTAATCATCACTCCCTCTGCGTCTCCGACTCTCCCTCCCAGGTCTCCTATTTGTGGTGTCTACTCTCCGGGGCTGCAGAGATTCTAGGCGTGAAAGTGTCAGACCCTGGCTCCAGGACTCCAGTCCAGCAGTGGGCAGTCACTTGTTAGCCACTCCCAGGAGGCCTCGGAGCTGTCCCCGCTGCCAGGAGGCGGGGGGTGCCAGCTGTAGGCCTCAGCATGGCCAGTCCTAGTGATCCTGAGCATCGGACACTGCCCTGCTCCTTAGGCACTCTGTGAGACCCCAGTGCCATCTCGGGAGGTAGTCCTGTTCACAGAGAAATGACCCCAGTGGCCTGCCATTACTCCATCCGTCAGTGGTGGGGCTGTGTTTGGAACCCAGGCTGTCTGGCCCCCGGAGGTGTGCTTATCACGGCCCTGCCCTCCAGCCTCTCCCCAGTGGCAGAGGGTGAAGAAGCCCAGATTCTGCCCCTGACGTAATCTTGTGACGGCAGGTCAGGGACTCGCTCTCTTAGCCTCTGCAGATGGTGCCAAATGAATGCCTGCCTCATGGGGCCTGGGAGGCCCAAGGGGTAGGCCCTGAGCCCTTGAGCCCCCAGCAGGGACACACCTGGAGGGCTGGCTCCCGCAGGACCTGACCACAAGCTGATGTGACGCCTCCTCCCGCCCCCATCTCACCTGCAGGAATCCTCGTGGCCCACTACCTCCAGAGCATCACGCCGTGTCTGGCCCTGGGTGGGGAGCTCGTCTACCACCGGCGGCCGGGGGAGGAAGGCACTGTCATGTCTCTAGCTGGGAAGTACACATGTGAGCCTGGGGGCCGGGGGGCGGGGCCGGGGTCCTGGCTTCCATGTGCCCCGAGCCCCCTTGGTCACCTGCACCCATCCCCTCCCTTCCGCCTGCTCTGTCACAGTGAACAACTGGTTGGCGACGGTAACCCTGGGCCAGGCGGGCATGCATGCCACCTACTACCACAAAGCCAGTGACCAGGTGAGCCGGGTCCGGGCTCTGTGGGGAGGGCATGCTGTGTGGGCATGGGCAGTCAGGGCCCCCCATCCCCCCGCACCCAGCGTGACCCCGGGGGTCCGGCCTGGGAAGCTGACTATTGCGTGTCACCATGGCCCCTCCAGCTGCAGGTGGGTGTGGAGTTCGAGGCCAGCACAAGGATGCAGGACACCAGCGTCTCCTTCGGGTACCAGCTGGACCTGCCCAAGGCCAACCTCCTCTTCAAAGGTACACACCTTGGTTTCCCCGCTTGGAAACAAGGCGTCAGGTGATTCGGGCCAGAGTGTGCCTATAGGCCTAAGCAGGTGGTGGAGGGGTGCATGCCGCCCCTTCTGGGGGGACGCTTGTTGAGAAGGCGGGTGCCTGGCCCTGGGCTTGGCACCCACCACATCCACTCCTCGCCCGGCCACTAACCCTCTCCGGCCCCACACTTGCTCCTCCTTTTCGTTTTCTCACAAGTGGGAGGCCGCTCAGGGGGCCCTCAGGCCACCCCACGCCTCTGCCCAGAGTAGAGACGAGCTCCCCCAGTGCACCATCACAGCCCCCCCGCCGGGCCAGCTCTGAGTCTGATGATAAGTTCCGAGCCTTTCTTGGACCTCAGCAGTTCTCAGGTTGGCGGTGTGTGAAGGGTGGCCCAGGAAGCCGCCTCCAAGCATCCTCGGGCGGGTCTCCCGCAGGCAGCAAGGAGGCCCCGGGGACTTACTTGCCTGTGAAGCGCACCCTCCATGCCGACCTCCATCCCTGTCTCTGTGGTCAGCCTGGCGTCGGAGGCTCGGTTTGGGTCTCAGCTCTGCTGCTCCTCCGCTCCCATGGCCCCACACCCGAGTCTGGCGCACGACCCCTAGGGAGTTGTCTGTTCCACAGATGCTGAGCACCTGCCGTGTGCCCAGGCCAGGCCCTATCCTACCAAGGCTCCGGGTGGGGGTGAGACAGACTCATTTCCAGAGAGTGAAGACCTGGTGTGGTCAGGATCGGGATGGGAGGGGCCCGTGGTGTGGCGGAGGGCTTCGGGGCAGGAGAGGTCAGGAGAGGTCGTCATGCGAGGGAAGGGAGGATGGCGAAGCCAGTTGCTCTCAGGGCCAGAGAACTTGGGGTTCGGGAAGAGATTTCCAGGTGTGGTCAGAGGTCTAGAAGCCAGTAGTCTGGCTGGTGGGTATCCAAAGTGGCCTGGAGCATGACTCCAGAAGGACGGGGCGGGAAGCTGGCTCGCAACACAGCTGTCTCCCTGCAGGCTCCGTGGACAGCAACTGGGTCGTGGGTGCCACATTGGAGAAGAAGCTCCCGCCCCTGCCCCTAACGTTGGCCCTCGGGGCCTTCCTGAATCACCGAAAGAACAAGTTCCAGTGCGGCTTTGGTCTAACCATCGGCTGAGCCCCTCCTGGCCCCTACCTTCCACCCTTCCTCCTTCAGATCCCACCTCCCCCTCCCCCTGCCATGGAGGGGAGACCTGAGCCCTCCTCCCCGTCCCTTCCCTCCCTCCTCGGGGGTCAAGGGGGGCAGTGGAAAGGAGGGGGCCCATCACCCCAGCAGCTGAGGGGGGGAATTCTGGAACCACGGGAGCTCCAGGATTCGGAGCACTAGGGGCAGGGCGCCCAGTGGGCCTGAAGTCCTGGAGGGGATTCCGGAATCGAGGGGCATGCCGGATTCTGAGCACCGGGGCAGAGGCGGCCAGACAACCTCAGGGAGGTGTTGGGGCATCCCAGTCTCCCCAAAGGGCCCTGGGCCTGGCCCTGTGGGGGCAGTAAGAAGAGGAGCTTCCCCATCCCCGGTCAGTCCGCCTCCGCCCACTTTCCCACCCATCCCTCAGTATAAATCATGTTTATAAGTTATGGAAGAACTGGGACATTTTACAGAAAAAGAAAAAAACCAACAAAAAATATACATGAAAAAAGTGAACTAGGTGGCATCTGTTTTTCTGTGTGTGCCAGCCCCCCTTTTTCCCCAGTCCGTGCAGACGGACCTCACAGGGGCCAGCAGGGGGCGATGCAGGGTGGGGCCAGGAAGCCCAGCCTGGCCTGAGCTCACACATCCTCCCTGTGACTTGGGTGACTTTGGCTGGGACATCACAGGCCCTCCCTCACCAGCAGGGCTGGGTCTTGTGGTCACACCCCAGCTTGGCCAGGCCAGAGAGGCTGTCAGAAGACTCCCCACCAGCTACAGGAGCAGGGGTGATGTGTCCGTCGCAGGAGTCAGGGTGCAAGCTGGGACTCCCGTGGGCTTTTCAGGTTCCAAAAGAGGCAGAGGACAATGTATTAGGACCTCTTTGTGACAGAAGGCCAGAGCCCAGGCTACAGAGTTCTTGGCTCACATAGGTGGGGGGGGGAGGTAGAGGTGTGGGTTTTGTCCACCCAGCGTTCGTCCCAGTAGACTCTCCCACCCCTGACTTCAGACAGGAACAGAAACCCTGCTTGGCACGCGCACACATGCATGAGGTTTGGGGAGGGAGGCTCTTGAACAGAGATGACCCAGAGAAGCCACCCCGTGGGACACAGCAGAGCAGTAATGAGGCCTGGCCCTCCTCTCCTGTGTGTGCCCCCCCCACACCCCCATCTCAGCTGAAGCTAGACTTCCCAGTGGGACAGCTGGGACTCACCAGGCTGCCTGGGAAGATGGCCCAGTGGCTGGGAAGGTGACTGCTCCTGGGGCCAATCAGAGCAGGTTGTGCCAGGAACAGCTCTCGGGATTTTGTACGCATGCAGCTTGCATCACCGGATGGTGGTGTAAGTGTGACCGTTTTCCTAGGTCTTCTGGACCAAGAAGTAGGGTGGTCAGATAGCCTTGATCATTCGCCCAAGGTCATGCAGTTGGCAGAGCCCCGATTTAGGGCCAGACTGTTTCGTTCCAGAGTCCGCAGTCCACAAAGCTGGGATCTACAACGTTGGTTAGGGAGAAGGGCTGGGATCTTCATTCTGCAAACGGGCAGGGGAGCTCAGAGAACTGCTCACCTATGCCCAAGGTCACAGGCAAAGAGGGAAGGAGGAGGGACACCTGGGTGGGTCAGTTGTGAAGCCTCTGCCTTCAGTTCGGGTCATGATCCCAGAATTCTCGAGCCCCTCATTGGGCTCCCTGCTCGGCAGGAAGCCTGCTTTTGCCTCTCCCACTCCCCTTGTTTCTATTCCCTCTGGCTGTCAAATAAATAAAAATCTAAAAAAAGAGAGAGAGAGGACCAAAACCCAGGTTTACACAGTCCCCACCCCTCCCAGCCCGTCTGTTTGGACCTCTGGAGCCCTTCTCCCTAAGTCCCAAGAGTCTGGACTCCTAGCCATCGCCCCTCAGAACCCAGGAATCCAAGCCCCTCAGGCTTCTCTTTTCCTCTGACCCAGGATTTGGGCCCCCAGTCCCCATTCCAAATTTTATTTATCCATCCACAGGAAAAGAGGAAGGAGGGGAATGGGCGCTTCCTTTCCCTGGTGTTTCTAGCCCCCCAGAACGGAGGAAGGTGCCTGAGTTACTGGGTAAAATGTCACCTGCCTTCCGGGGAGCCGTTGGGGGTTCATCACACGGCCTCCAACCCCCACCTCCTTCCCCCTGCCTGCTGCGTGAAGGGGTGGGGGGGGGTGTACAGCCCACCTCGTGACTGGGGGCTGGCCCAGTTCGATGCCGCCCAAGAGGAGTGGGCGGGGCAGGGGGAACAGTATAATTGGAGGAGTCTGGAATCCGTGAGTCCTACTCAGCCCAAGCAGAGGCGAAGGAGGAGGTTCCCCGGAGCCGGTGAGAAAAAGAGTTGAGGGCACAGAGATCTGCTCAGGGCTAGTGTGAGGGACAGGCTGGGGTGGGGGACGGTCCTACCCCAGGGTCATGGAATGAGGAGGAAAGCCGGGGTCGGACCTAGGCAAGGAGTGGGGCACAGGGTCTTGGCTGGAAGAAGGTTGGATGGGAGGAGCAGAACCTGGTAAAACGTATCAAGAGTCCACGAATGGTCAGTGTCATTTATTGAACACTTCTGGATGCCCCCTCAGATCTCCATTAGTTGGAGATGCGGGGGCAGGGGTGGCAGCCAGATAACTAGAGCACTCATCTTTTCGGGAGGACTTTTCAATGAGAATTAAGTTAGCCGGTAGGTGGAAGGTGACGTTTGGATGTGAAGCTGGGGCTCAGGCTGTGAAGGGAGAATGAGGAATGTGAGGCCAGAATTTATAAGCCACTGTTGGGGCTCACAGGGAACACGGGGCAGGGTAAGTGGAATTTGAACCCTCCAAGAGGATGGAATTTGGGCCGTGGAGGCCGACCTGAAGATGGGGAGATAAGACAAGACAATGAGGGAGTTAAATAAACAATGGAGGTACGGGTTTGGTAAATGTTTGTGATTGGATTAGGCTGATGCAGATCCTGGGGCGAAGGGTGTGATTGGGAGGATGGGGCTCCGGGTGGGAGGGGTCCCCCGCTTGCTGCTGATTGACGTGTCTCACTCAACCTGACCCATCACAGGCTGGAAGATGAAGGTTCTGTGGGCCGCGCTGGTGGTCACACTCCTGGCAGGTATGTGGGCGGGGCTTGCTCCAGTCCCTGCCTTGCTCCCATGCACACCTGTGCATGGGACCCCCTTTCATCCCTGGGTCCCTCCTCCTGCTGGTGTCGTCGTCTTGAAGGGAGGCCCAGGTGCGAGGCTTCACATCCACTGGCTCTGAGCAGCTTCTTTTACTCTCTCTGGGCCTCAGTTTTCCTACCCTTAAAACAGTTCTAATGCACTGTTGTCGGACAGACAGAGAGCTCCAGATTGGTGTCCACTGTGACTAGTTCTCTTCAGAGCATGGGTCTTGCATGCGCAGCACAGACCCTCAGTATGTACCCCTCCCCGCCTGCTCCCTTCCTGCCAGTGCTCTAAAGAAGCCGGGGAGCATTTATGGAGCACCTGCTGTGTACCATCTACTCTGTGCCTGGTGGGGGTGATGGCTGTGAACTTGATTCTGTGCAGGATGCTGGGCCGATGTGGAGCCAGAGTCCCCACTGGAGGGGGAGCCGAAGCCGGAGCGGGAGCTGGAGCCTGAGGCCGGGTGGCAGGCTGGTCAGCCCTGGGAGCTAGCACTGGCCCGCTTCTGGGATTACCTACGCTGGGTGCAGACACTGTCTGACCAGGTGCAGGAGGACGTCCTCAACAACCAGGTCACCCAGGAACTGACGTGAGTGCTCCTGCCACTCCCAGAGGCCAGTACCTTCTGGACCCCTGGCTGTCCCCGCTCTGGGTTTCTTTGTGTCCCTGCCACCAACTCTTTGGCATCTCTGCTCATGTCTTGCTTCCTCTTTTACATTTCGAGCTCCTGGCTTGATGGACCCTCCCTGCCTCTCGCTACCCATTGTCGCACCCTCACCTTTCATCTCTGCTTCTGCCCTGGCCCTGTCCCCATCTTGCCTCCCCTCCCTCACCCCTCCTGGGTTTTCCTGCTTCTCTCTCCCACCCTCCGTACACACTCGCTCCTGCCCTCTCGGCCCACAGGGTGCTGATGGAGGAAACCATGAAAGAGGTGAAAGCCTACAGAGCGGAGCTGGAGGAGCAGCTGGGCCCCATGGCCTCGGAGACACAGGCCCGCGTGGCTAAGGAGCTGCAGGCGGCGCAGGCGCGGCTGCGCTCAGACATGGAGGACGTGCGCAACCGCCTGACGCAGTACCGCGGTGAGGTGCAGGCCATGCTGGGCCAGAGCACCGAGGAGCTGCGGGCCCGCTTCGCCTCCCACTTGCGCAAGCTGCGCAAGAGGATGCTGCGGGACGCCGAGGACCTGCAGAAGCGCCTGGCCGTGTACCGCGCCGGGGTGCGCGAGGGCGCCGAGCGCAGCGTGAGCACCGTCCGCGAGCGCCTCTGGCCGCTGCTGGAGCAGGCCCGCACGCGGCACGCCAACCTGGGGGCCCTGGCCACCCAGCCGCTGCGAGAGCGTGCCGACGCCCTGGGCCAGCAGCTGCGCGGGCGGCTGGAAGAGGTGGGCAGCCGCGCCCGCAGCCACTTGGAGGAGGTGCGCGAGCAGATGGAGGAGGTGCGGGCCAAGATGGAGGAGCAGGCCAACCAGATGCGCCAGCAGGCCGAGGCCTTCCAGGCCCGCCTCAAGAGCTGGTTCGAGCCCCTGGTGGAAGACATGCAGCGCCAGTGGGCGGGGCTGGTGGAGAAGGTGCAGGCGGCCCTAGGCACCAGCCCCACCACCGCAGCGCCGGTGGAGACACAATGAGTGGGCCCGGCCCGCGCCGCGCGGTGCGCTCCGCCCCTGCCCCCACCCCCTGCTCCCCTGGCTCCGCCCCGACTGTCCTTGTGGAGGGCCCTCGCTTAATAAAGATTGACCAGCCCCACCGCACCTGCTGGACGTCCGTGTGTGATTTCTCCCTACTTGGCGCCTCGGTTTCGCTTTCCGCCGCACGCTGGCCGCGCAGTTCTGTCCTCTCCCCTCTGCTGTCCGTTGGCTCCCTTCTGTCCCTTTCAGAGTCTTCCTTTTTACTCAGAGACGTGGTTCGAGACCAGATCCATCCCTAGGGTAGAACGGTGGTCACCCCTTACTACGGGGATTGGGGGTGGGCTTGCTCAGCTTCGGAATACCTCCTCGGTGGAGCTGGGACCCCAAAGCCACTGCTGTCAGTTTTAAGCCCCTATTGTGGCTCCCGTCTTAACCTGATTCTGCCTCCTTCCCTCTCCTGGCTGCCGGGCCTGCTCTGGCTGAGGCTTCATTTTTCTGCCTTCCCGTTTCCCCCACCCCCCATCCCTGACCTCTTTGAACTCTTTCTCCCTCAGTTTTTCACAGCCCCTGGGTTTGCCTGTTTCTTGTTTCCCTTCTCCCCCCTGTCTGGGTTTGCCCTCTCCACCCTCTGTCTGCTTGGGTCCTCTCTGGCTTTCACCTTCCGTCTGGGTTTACAGGTGTCGTCTTCAGAAGTGTGTTTCCCTGCCCCTTGCCCCCTCATCCTCCTTCCCTCTGCCTTCCAGCTGGGTGGCTGATGTCTATACAACAAGCCTACTGGGTGCTGGATCCTGGCTGGAGAAAAGGTGGCTGCTCATCTCCCCCACCCCCCATGAGGGGCTGCACCACACCACCCCCCAGGTAGGGTCCGCTGTTAGGAGTCAGTTGGTTGACACTCTGCAGCAGTAAGGACTGGGCCCCAGAGATTCCCGCTGGCATTCTCTCCCACCCCCTCAATTCTCAGAGGAGGGGAGCAGGGTTCCCAGCCCAGGGGACAGGCTGGGGCTTGAACTTGTACCTCCCAGGCCCAGCCTGCGTGCTCAACCGTGTGGCTCCTGCCGACTCTGCAATCCCAGCTTTTCCAGCTTCCCTGAGTGCCCTTGTGGAGGCAGGCTCTCGTCCCCATGCCCCAGATGACTCACCCAGCCTGGGTGAGGAGGAGAAGGGTCAGTGGGCTCAGAGGCAGGGGACCTAGTCCCAGCCAAGTGTGCTCCTGATTCACTATGTGCCCTGGAGTTTGGGACCAAGTCCTCTGAGCCACAGATGGCAATGGTGGGGGCTGGCCTCAGACATGTCTCTCCCTTGAAGAGCTGAATCTTGAATTCTCATGAAGACAGGTCTAGAGATGATGGCACAAAGGCCGGAGAAGGAGTTTGGGAGAACAGAGGCTGTCAGGGGTGCTGTAGGGCAGAGGCTGACGCCCCACAGAGGTTTAGAGAGACAGCCTGGAGTCCAGAAAGCGGAGGAACAGAGAATACCACCACTACCACCACCACCCCTCCCCGGGACTTAGGGCCTGGCTAAGCCATTGAATGGGCTTGGCTGTGCCTCAGTTTCCCCATCTGTAAATGGAAACCCTCATAGCTAGAATGAGGAGGAGACTGGAAAAGCAAAGTTGTTATTCTATTCTGGTGGGGTGGGGAAGGAAGGGGAGCAGACCTTTGGGTGGATGTCTGGGGAATGCTAGGCTCGCAGGGGAAGCAGATGTCTGGGAAGGCAGCTGGGGGGCTGACGGGGACTAGATGCACTGAGCTAGCCAAAAGGTTGTCGCAATCCTGCCAGGGTCATGTCTGTGCATCCCTTTCACAACCATCCCCCCCACCCCCCGGGCTGACACGTGGTTGTGGGGGCACAAGGCCAGCCAACCTCAAGTCTGAGGCCAGGGCCGCCCTCCCCACAGCTGCCAGGGATCACTGGCGGTCAAAGGCAGCCAGAAGAAGGGGGGAAGCATTGGACTCCAGCCCTGAGGGACGGATGTGGTGGGAGGAGACCAAGGTGGGGAGGGCTGGTGCCAGGAGGAGCCAGAAGGGGTAAGGGCAGATGGAATGTTTACCAGGGGGCCCAGAAGCTCGCAGAGTGGGAGAGCAGAGAGCAAAGAGGGGCCTGGCGGGATGGATGGAGGCGCATACACTGCGGGGGGGGGCGGGCGGCAGGGGGGGGGCGTCTGGCTGTGGAAATAAGACCCTAGAGCTCTACCTCCCTGACGCAGGGAGGGGGGGCGGGGTGGGGGCTTGAGGGCTGATCTGAAAGTGAGACTGGAGGTGGCAAGGAGCTAGGAATGTGGGGGGCAGAAGTTGTTCCTGCTGAAGTGGCTTGCTAAGAAGGGGGGGAGGGGTGGAAGAGGAGTTCCAGTGAACTGAGTTACAGAGTTACTGAGTGCCCGAGAGACACCCGCTCCCACCCTGGCCTGGAGAAGGGTGTTCTGCAGGAGAGACCCCCGAGGGAAGATGGCCTTGAGGAGAGACTTCCTGTGGGGAAGGGACTACCGGCAGGCTGAGATCCACCAACAGGCAGATTTGGAGGTGCAGGTGTGACCAGTAAGAGGCTTTAGGCCCAAGGGCTGTGCCTACGCCCACCTGACCCATCAACCCTGGCCAGTCCAGTCTGGCCCGCGGAAGAGGAAAACGTGGGTGGGCACAGGGGTTAGGCCATCTGCCAGAGGCTTAAGGGGAGGGATTAACCTGCCCCGCCCCCTCCCCAGTCCGATAAAGGCCTGAGACGGGCCAGCAGCTCCCACCCGTGCTCGCCTGCGACTGATCAGGTCGGTGCTCGATACCCCGGAGGGTTGCCCCTCCAAGAGCACTAGAAAGGGGGTGGAAGGAACTCCGGGGAGGGAGAAGGCGGGGGTCACTAATCACTCCCCGCCCCCCCCACCTGCTTCTGCTTCCAGAGTGCCCCTCCGGCCCAACCATGAGGCTCTTCCTGTTGATACCCCGAGGGTTGCCCCTTCAAGAGCACTAGAAAGGGGGTGGAAGGAACTCTGGGAAGGGAGGAGGCAGGGGTCACTAATCACTCCCCCCCCCACCTGCTTCTGCTTCCAGAGTACCCCTTCGACCCAACCATGAGGCTCTTCCTGGCGCTCCCGGTTTTGGTGGTGGTTCTGGCGATGGTTTTGGAAGGTAAAAGTGAGACAGAAGAATATGGGAGTTTGAGCTTTAGAAGCCTGAGGCTGGCCCCGAGCTTGCAGGCCGAGTTTGAAGGACCCTCGAGAGCTCTGGGGCCTCTTCTGGGCCCTGGTTTTCCTCTCTCTCTCACCGATCACTCCACCCCTAAGGGCGCCAGGTGGTTGAGGGCTCTCTAAGGGGCGGTCCCGCCTGTGGCTAATCTACCGTGGCAAGCCCTAGCAACCGATGATGTATGGACTGGTATCTCCAGGATTGGCTGTCTTGCTTTACAGCCTGGAAAGGGGAGGGGGAAGGCAGTGCTGAGAGTAAGCTAATTCCTCGCAGCCAGAGCTCCGACTGGTCGCGTCAGTACCCTCTCCCCGCCTCTGAGTCTAACACAGTGACCTCCAAGAATCACTTTCAAGGATCCCCTTTCCCACCCCTGAAATGTCATCGCAAGGGCTCCCAATACTGAAATTTTTGTACCCCTGCCCGTCTTCTGGGCAGGCCCAGCCCCTACCCAGGCGGCCCCCGAAATTTCCAGCACTTTCGAGCGCATCCCGGATAAGCTGAAGGAGTTTGGTAACACCCTGGAGGACAAGGCCCGGGCAGCCATTGAGACCATCAAGCAGAGCGACATTCCTGCGAAGACCCGGTTAGGAACCTTCCCAGGGCTTGGGAGGGCTGGGGTAGATCACTAACAGATTGGGGAAACTGAGGCCTGGAGGGGCAGACAGCTTCCCTGTGGTCACAGCTGTGTCCAAGGGTGCTCAGATGTGGGGGACGGACTCCTAACTTCCATCCTGCATGGTGGTGAAAGACCGGCCGAGCTTGGAAGTCCATCAGACCCGGGTCCACAGGCCTGCAAAGATTCACCACTCTTTGTGTGATCTCAGGGTAGATGTGGATGAGCCTTTTTCTTCACCTGTGAAATGGGTGATTCTGAGGAGAAGCAAACTAAGGGATTTGCGTAATGCCTGGCTCATGGTAAATGCGCAGGAGGCTAGTTCAGCCAACTCCATTTCGCCACTTAGAGAATCATTCATTCATGAACAAATACCTATTGGGCGTCTGCTAAGTGTCCAGGGCTGTTCCAGTGTGAGGAATAATAGTGATGAATGAGATGAAGTCCCAGCCCACAGGGAACAGATTGTAAACCAGTGAGTGTCCAAGAGATGAGCCCAGAGAGGGCTGAGCATGGAGAAGACAACAAACGGGGGTGTAAACAACCAGTGTGGGGCTTGAGCTCACAACCCTAAGATCAAGAGTCGCTTGCTCCACTGACTAAGCCAGCCAGGCACCCACTTTCATATCTCCTTTTAAAGTATTACTGCTTCAGGGCGCCTGGATGGCTCAGTCAGTTAAGCTTCAGACTCTTGATCTCAGCTCAGGTTTTGATCTTGGGGTGGTGAGTTCGAGCCCCCATGAGATCTGGTTGTCTTACTTACAAAAAAAAAAAAAGAGAGAGAGAGATCGGAGTGATTAGGAAAATCCAGCCAGGCCTAGAAACATGGGAAGAATGCTCTGAGCCAGGAAGATATGTACATAATCCAGGCCAGAGGGGCAGCCTAGGCAAAGACAAGGAGGCAACAGAGGGCCCTTGAATAAGCAGGGGACAGCTAGGCCAGAGCAGGCTTAGTAAGAGATAGCAAGCCTTCAAAGTTGGGCCACAGTGGAGCCTTCTGACTTCAAAGGGCTCTGGTCGGTCTGGGAAACCCAGCCCAGGTCTCCTTCCAATCCCACAGATATGGGAGCCATGCTCCTTCTGGCGGGAGGTGGGGGGGGAGATGGGGTAAGGAGGCAGGATCTGGGCCCCCTGAGGGAAGACGAAACACTGTGACTCCTTGTCTGTCTCTCCCTGCAGGAACTGGTTTTCTGAGACTTACAGCAAATTGAAGGAGCGGCTTAAAACTGCCTTCTCCTGAACCCCAGGAGAGTTGCCCTCACTCTGGGCTCTGTGCCCTGGAGGGGACTCCGAAATTTCCTGTATCCTGCCTCCTGCTGAGGACTTCGTGCTGCCCAAACCCACCCCACCCTCCAATAAAAATCCCATGGAGAATTCTGAGTGCTTCTTTGCTGTGAGGAGGGGCTCAGGGTGGGACACGGTGGATGGTTTTGAGAGGCAAGGAGGCAAGTGTATTAGGATTGTCTACTTGACCTGCACCGAGGACTTTGAACTTCATGGTGTCAAAAAAAATCCTCACGAGAAATTTGGGAGCGGGGCCCTGTTAATTCTGTGAGGGCACTGAGGCCCTGAGAGGTGAAGTCACTTGTCAGGAAGGGGAGAGCTGGATTGGACCCCCAGCCAGAGTTTACTGCTATGCTATATTCTTCCCTGGCCAGGTTGCCCAAGGTGTGGGACCTGGGGGTGGGGGGTCATCTTCGTGCACGCAGCAGGTGTTTATTATTCTTAAAATGGATAATAAAGAGGGATGTGGAAGGAGCAAGGGTAGGACCTGGGCTAAAGCTCTGGAAGAGGTCTATCTACACAGTCCCCACCCTCCAACGAAGCTTTGATGTCCCCTCCTCCAGGAAGATCTCCTTAGCCCCCAGGCTGGGTCATCACTGCCTAGGGATGGGGCAGCTTTCCCACTGGCCTGTGAGCCCCAGGAGGGCAGGGCTGGGGTTGTCATCACCACTGTCCCCAGGCACAGTCCTGCAAGGGACTGGGCACACTGCAGGATCTCTGGACTACTCGGTGGAATAATTATTCTCAATTGGAAAAAAACACCTAAACATTACAGTGTTTTAAAAAGATTTTATTTATTTAAGAGAGAGAAGGAGCACAGAGGGAGAAGGAGAGGGAGAAGCAGACTCCCCGTTGAATAGAGCCCCCAAGGTGGGGCTTGATCCAGGACCCAGAGATCACCGCCAGAGCCAAAGACAGACAGTCAACCGGCTGAGACACCCAGGTGCCCCTAAACATTACATTTTCACAGAACTCCTCTGAGGTAGGGGCTGTCACTAGCCCTATTTGACAAAGAAACAGAGACACAGAAGTCTCAAGTCACTTATGTGATGTCACAGAGCCAAAAGTGGGTAGAGCTGGGATTTGAGTGTAGGCTGGGGGTAGAGGGGAACAGTTCCAGCGGCCACATCCTTACTCCACTTTCCTTGTTCCTGAGTCACCAGTCAGACATGTCAGCTGTAATCTCTCTCTCACACACACACACACACACACACACACACCCCTGGCCCTGGGCCTCACCAGCATCATCCCCAGCATATTAAAATGCCCCTATAGGCACCTGGGTGGCTCAGTCCGTTAAGCATCTGCTTTGGGCTCAAGTCATGATCCCAGGGTCCTGGGATCGAGCCCTGCATTGGGCTCTCTGCTCAGCAGGGAGCCTGCTTCTCCCTTTCCCTCTGCCTACCACTCCCCCTGCTTGTGCCTTCTCTCTCTGTCAAATAAATAAATAAAATCTTTTAAAAAGAAAGAAAAAGAAACAGGAGAAGGCACATAGGGTGGTGTCATCAGTGTAAACTGAGAACACGTGCCTGGGGAACAAGCTTGTGGCTGTGAGCTCTTCCTGTCTGAGGACAGCTCTGAGCCCATCGCAGGGATGCCCGAGGCGTGAGGGTGGGGAACAAAGGTGGGAAATAAATAAATGTAAGTCTCTGTACTCAGTGCCCTGTCCCCCCCAGATCAGTCCCCCAAGCTCCTTATACTCCCCTCCCACTTGGCAGACAAAGGGATCCTGTTAAAACATAAGTCACATCACGCCCCTTCCTCTGCTCAGACCCCTCCCTCCAGCCTCAGAGGAAAACCTAAAGATGGTATTCGAGTCCACCAGCTCATACTACCCGGCCCCATCACCCCTGTGTCCTCTCCGCCCCCCTCACATCCAACTCCTCAGGCTCCTCTGACACATTGGGCAGGAGCCGACCCCAGGGCCTTTGCATTTGCTATCCCCCTGCCTGCAATGCTCTTCCACCAGATGTCCAGATAGCTGCCTGGCTGCCTTTTCACTTTCTCTGGGTCTCTATTGCACTCCCCACACGGCTTTCCCATCACTCTCCCATTTCCGTATCTGCCTTTCTTTCCAGTAGGTGCTACTCTCTAATATATGTCTATTTGCTTACTTGTTTCCTGCCTATGTCTCCCACTGCTGGGATGTCAAGTTCATGGAGGCTGTCTTGTCTCCTGCAGGGCCGCGGAGTGTCCAGAACAGTGCTGGGCATGCAGTAAGAGCTCAGGCAATACTTCCGGAATGTGAACGAACATTTCCATGGACCAGCTTACACATAGATGCGTGATTCCCATTCATTACCCACTGGTGAACTCATTCATTCTCATTGTTTTTAAAGATTTTATTTATTTGACAGAGAGAGAGAGATCACAAGTAGGCAGAGCGGCAGGCAGAGCAAAAGAGAGGAAAGCAGTATCCCCACTGAGCAGAGAGCCCGAAGCAGGGCTCAGTCCCAGGACCCTGAGATCATGACCTGAGCCAAAGGCAGAGGCTTTAACCCACAGAGCCACCCAGGTGCCCCTCATTCATTTTAAGATTTTCTTTTTATACTTTATATTTAGAGCCAATGTGTTTGTTCTGTTTGGTTACAAACATACCTTCAGGGCCTCACAGAGCAAATAGCCTTGAACACACCAAGAACAAAAACAGCAGGAGAGCCCCAGATGTGTATGTAGAAACATGCCCATGGCACATTGAGACAGCCTCACCTATGGTGCACACTCCACGCAGCAGGCGGGGCAGGGATGGGAGACTCCCTGTGGGCATCTGGCTCAGCCTAGCTGGTCAGGGAGGACTCCCTGGAGGAGGGGATGCAGCACCCAAAACCCAAAAGACAATTCAGAAGTTGTCAAAAAGAGGGGCACCTGGGTGGCTCAGAAGGTTACGCCTCTGCCTTCAGTTCAGGTCATGATCTCACGGTCCTGAGATTGAGTTCTGCTTTGGGCTTCCTGCTCAGCGAAGAAGCCAGCCACAAGAGGCCATGGAGGGTACGGTTCCAATCAACTGACATCTAGAAGAGGGAAATCCATAGAAACAAGAAGGGGATCAGTGGTGGCCCTGCTGAGCCAGGGGGAAGAAAGCAAAGGGAGTGACCCTGATGGGCTAACTAACGGGTATGGGGGTTTCTTTTCAGGGTGATGGAAATGTTCTGGAATTAGATGGTGGTGATGGTTGCACAACTTTGCAATATGCTAAAAAAAAAAAAATACACACACATTGAATTGTACACTTTAAAAGGGTGAATTTTATGCTATGGGAATATCTCTGTTTTTCTGTTTTGTTTTAAGTAGGGCTCCAAGCTGGGCGGGCTTAACTCACAACACTGAGATCAAGAGTCAGACGGGCTTAACCTACTGAGCCACCCGGGCGCCCCAATATCTCTGTGTCTTAACAATGAAGGAAAACAGAACTCTCAAGACAGAAAGCAGAAAGAAGAGATAAAGGAGAGGACATTTCAACCTCTCTTGGGCCCCAGACATTCCTGCCATAACAGGAATGCAGAGAAGGGAGGTGGGGGCCCAGGAGAACTGGAAGGGAGGTGGGTTCCAGGATTCAGGAGTGAGGGGAGGGGGTCTGGACTGGGGGAAAGTGATTTTGGTCTCTGGTGGTCTCTGACACAGAGCTGCAGGCTCGGAGATGCTCTCTGCCCCCAGACACATGCACTGGGGTCTCAGAGCCCACCCCTCCCACCCCCACTCCCCTCCTGTGACCTTTCTCTCTGCTCCCATCACCCACTCCTAGTTGTTATTCAACTGACTCTGAGGTCCACCCTGAACAAACTTCAGCCTGTTCCTGTCCCCAGGATGGACAAACATTGCAAACAGCAAACAGCCCACACTGACCTTGGAGCCGGGGGCAGGGGTCAGTGACCTCCCCCAGGCCCATCCTGCTGCCAGCCCCGCTCCAACCTCCCTCTTGACCTCTAGGACCCAGGTGAGGAGGGGCCGCAGGGGTTGTCCTAACTTGGCTAGTAGTGAGGGAGCCGGGTTCAAATTCACCACTTGCTGGTTGAGGAGCCATTAGTCATTGGCCTCACCCCCGCACCCCCAAGCCTCTGTGTTCTCATCTGTAAAATGGGAGTGATGAAGAGGCCTGGACCATTCACTGAGTTAAGGCACCAAACCACCACCAGCTGTGATGCCTAGTGCAGAATATGTGCTCAGAAAACACAAGCTTGGTGCACCCAGGGACCACAGCCAATTGAGTGTCTGACTTCGGCTCAGATCATGATCCCAGGGTCCTAGGATAGAGCCCTGCATCAGTCTCCCTGCTCAGTGGGGAACCTGCTTCTCCCTCTCCCTCCCAGCCAGCTTGTGCTCCCTCTCACCCTTGTTCTCTCTCAAATAAATAAAATCTTTTTTTTTAAAGATTTTATTTATTTATTTGACAGTCAGAGATCACAAGTAGGCAGAGAGGCAGCCAGAGAGAGAGGAGGAAGCAGGCTCTCCACTGAGCAGAGAGCCCGATGTGGGGCTCGATCCCAGGACCGCGGGATCATGCCCTGAGCTGAAGGCGGAGGCTTCAACCCACTGAGCCACCCAGGCACCCCTCAAATAAATAAAATCTTAAAAAAAAACGAAAACTCAAGTTTAATAAATAGCCTCTGACCTTGACTGAGCACCTCTGCAGGGTGTCTGGCGCTTCCCACAGCAATTTACATAAATAGTCTCCTCTACTCTCCAGGGCAGCTGGTCCATGACTCCCAGACATGGACAGAGAAAACAGGCCCAGAGAGGTTAAGTGACTTGCACCAGATCACACAGCAGGGGGGATGTGGAGGCAGGCTCTGAACCCCATGTGCCTTGCGCTTACGCACAACGCATGGTGGGCTTTTCTTTTTCTTTTCTCTACAGTCAAATACAGAATATACTAAGTCCGGGAGGCAACATTTCTGGGGGCTCTTGTTCCTCTGTTCCTCTTCCGTGCTCAGCTCTCCTGGCCAGGGGAGGGGGAGGCTGTGCTGCAGGGCAGAGAGCAGAGCCCTCCCCTGGCTGCCTCCCCACGCCCCTTGGCAGGGACTTCAGAGACAGGGGCCCAGGTGACAATGACAAACAGAGGCCTTACCCACCCCTGCTGGCCTCCCTCCTTCCTCTGTTACTGTTCTAGGGGTATGCTTCAGTGCCATTAGGGATGTTGCCAAGGTTGTGCCACCATCGTCACTGTCCATTTCTGGAACTTTCTCATCATTCCAAACAGAACCTCACGGACATTTCATTCCCCCCCACCCCACCCCAGAGGTTTCATTTTGCTCATTATTGTTGGTGGGGAGCTGCGGGCCACTTTGTTGCACACCTACTGCGTGCTGGAGCCCGGGCTGGGGCCCCTGGGGGAGCAGCGTTCTGTTGGAAGCTGCCCCTTATCTGGGGGGAGGGGAGGCATTCCAAGACCCTCAGGGGATGCCCAAAACCACAGAGAGTGCCAAACCCTGGATCTACTGGGTTTTTTCCTGTCTGTACACACCTATGATAACGTTTAACTTATAAATTAGACACAGGGGTGCCCAGGTGGCTCAGTCATTAAGTGTCTGCCTTCATCTCAGGTCATGATCCCAGAGGTCATGGGATGGAGCCGCCAGTGGGGCTCCAGGCTCAGTGGGGAGTCGGCTTCTCCCTCTGCCTCTGCCCCTCCCCCTGCCCATGCTGGCGCTCTCACGTGCTCTCTCTCTCTCTAACAAACAATTAATACAAAAGGTTGGGGGGGACTATCAGATAAGTTGTTCAGGCTGTGGCCAAGTTGCAGTTGTCCTATTCATCGCATAAAAATACAGGATCCTGGGACACCTGGGTGGCTCAGTGGGTTAAGCCTTTGCCTTCGGTTCAGGTCATGATCTCTATCCTGAGATAAGAGTCCCACAGAGGGCTCCTTGCTCAGTGGGAAGCCTGCTTCTCTCTCTGCCTCTGCCTACCACTTTGCCTGCTTATGCTCTCTATCTGACAAATAAATAAATAAAATCTTAAAAAAAAAAAAAAAAGAAAGAAAGAAAATCATCGTAAACAGCCATGATCTGTGAGCCCCACCATGACCAGGGTTCTCATTAAGACATTTCCTTCTATCACTTCATTCAGTCAAAATCCTGCCTCTAGTAGGATTATAGGCCCCTTTTTCAGAGGAGGGAACTGAGGCCAGAGATAGGGGCCAGCAGGTGAGGTGGACCGAGGATTTGAACACCAGTCACTGTAGGAGGCCGCAGAGCCTTCCGTCTTCCCCTGTCAGGCCAGAGTCCTAGGAGGGTAGGAAGGAGGGAGGCCAGCAGGGGTGGGTAAGGCCTCCGCTTGTCACTGTCACCTGGGCCCCTGTCTCTGAAGTCCCTGCCAAGGGGCGTGGGGAGGCAGCCAGGGGAGGGCTCTGCTCTCTGCCCTGCAGCACAGCCTCCCCCTCCCCTGGCCAGGAGAGCTGAGCACGGAGGAGAAACAGAGGAACAAGAACCCCCAGAAATGTTGCCTCCTGGACTCAGGCCCCAGGCCCTGCCCTCCTTCAGCTTCTGTGTTCTGGTCCTGGCCTGTGTTGTGGGTGAGGAGGTGTGGATGCAGGGGTGTGCGGGGTGTGCAGGCTAGCAGACGCGCCATAGGGAGCTTATGTGTTTCATCGTGTGCAGATGGGTGTGCGTTTCTGGTGGCCGCGTGAGAGGTGTGCACGTGGGGCTGGTGCAAATGACCGGGGTATGGGTCGTGGTGTGGGTATTTGCACAAGAATAGAACGTCATGGTAAATGCACATGCCGGCGAACATACCTATGTAGGTTTGCGTGCACACGTTTTCATGCAGAAGTTATGAGTGTGTAGATGACATGAGGGTGTCTATGTGTTGGTATGTGAACCTGTCTGCATTCTGCACGTGCATGTAAAATTTTAACACTCCAGTGTGCAAGGCGTCCTCCCAATTGCCTCATGTGTGGTTAACTCTGAGTTCTCCCAGGATCCCTGAGGTAGGGCCTCTCATTATCCCATTCTGCAGAAGGGAAAACTGAGTACAGAAGAGGTTCGGTCATTGACTAAAGAACCTCGCAGGTCCTATGGGTGCCTCCGTACGTGCATGATCGTGTGTGTCTGCATGAAGGCTGGGATCTGTAGGTGACGCTTTGCGCAGCAGGCGCGAGAGTGCTGGACAGGCAGGTGTGTCTGAGGAGGTCACGTGCGATCCAAGGCAGGACCCCTGGCCCCCTGGGGAGGAACAAACAACACAGTCCTACCAGCCTCCATCCTTGGGGGTGGACAGTCTTCCTGTGTTCTCCCTCTGCTGTCTGCAGAGGTGGTTCAGACAGTGTGGGGGTTGTGGGAAACCCGGGGGGGGGGCAGCAAGCTCAGGTAGTAAAGGAGGCATCAGAAGAGGGGTGGGGCCAAGGGGGGGTTACAAAACTGAGGGGGACACCACAGGCAGACAGAGGGGTAACTGAAGGGGCCGCAGGCACAGAGGGTGAGAGGCAGCAGTGACGGGTGTCAAGGGGCTGCCCTCGGGCCACCAGGGGGGACAGTGATGGTGAGCACAGAGGGGAAAGCAGGAGGAAGAATTCTCAGGTCCCAGCCCACCCATGTGGCCCTCTGGTCCCGCCTAGCCCACCAGCAAGCGGTGCCCACAGAATCCCCAAGCCCCCAACCAGGGCTAGCGAGTGGTTCTTGGAGCCTGCTGCCTGACAAGGTGAAGGTGCTGGTGACCAGGACCAGAGAGAAGTGGCAGTGGTTCTGGTGAGTGTGTGCCCCTGTGCTTTGGGGGTGGGTGGACTCTCGGGTCTGAGGGAGGAGGGGCTGGGGACAGGACTCCTGTGTCTGACGGAGGAGACGCTGGGGGCCTGGACTTCTGGGTCTAAGGAAGGAGGGGTTGGGGGCCTGGAATCCTGGGTCTGAGGGAGGAGGGGCTGGGAGTCTGGACCCCTATGTTAGAAGGAGAACCTGGGTCAGAGGGAGGAGGGGCAGGGCCAGAACTCTGGGGTCTAAGTGGAATAAGCCTGTGACCTCTGGGTCTGAGAAGAGCGGAGAGTAAGAGTCGAGAGCAGGCACTCCTAGGTCTGAAGGGGGAGGGCTGAATGGGACAGCGGAAGTCTTGGGGGTGGATGGGGTCTCAGCTGTTATGTCCCCTCTCCTGCAGGGGACCGGAGGCCTTCCAGGGCTTTGTGAAGACCTACTACGACGACCACCTGAAGGACCTGAGCGTCCGCTCCCGGGCCTGGCTCCGCAGCTCCAAAGACAGCCTTCTGAACCGGGCCCACAGCCTGTGCCCCCGGTTTCTCTGTGGGGACGGGGACTAGAATTAAAGTTTTTGCTGCCGCCACAATAAAGAAATACTTCTCTTGTGTCCCTGTCCCAGTCCCTTCCCACTGTGGCCACCCCCAACAGTTCAAGAGTAGAGGACGTGACACCTGGCCAGGGAGGGACGGGGGGGGGGGGGCGGGGGGGCTGAGGAGAAGGAGGCAGGGGGAGCACTCACTTCTCCTAGCGCTGAAACCCACCCCTGCGGGATTGTGGGGGGAAGGAGACCTCAGACAGCCGAGTTTGGGGTTGGAGGGGGAAGGCTGGAGTGTGGATGCGGTCAGCAGGTCCCCACAGCCACCTGTCATTCCAAGTTCTGCCTTTGCTTCCTACGTGAGGGAAACCCCAGTCCCCTTTCCTGGTGGGTGCCCAGAACCCCTAACTCTTCACAGCCCCCCACCCAGCCTGTCTCTCTCAGGAGTGAGTTTTCAGAGTGGGGGGCCCCGTGTGGCTTGACCCTGGGACAGTCACTGCCCTCCCTGCCCCACACTGCCCCCTCAGCGGCCTTGTTGGCTCGGACTTTGGCCTAGGGACAAAGTGAGGGTGGTGGCTGTGGACAGGGAGGTGGACCGCAAGAGCTATAAAGCCTTTCTCTGCCCTCGTGGAAGCCGGTGAGGACAGCCTGCCGGAGCCGGGTAAGAGAGGGACCAGGATGGAAATGGGGAAGGGTCAGCAGGGAGGGGGCAGAGATAATATGAAGTCAGAAACCCCACAGAGTTCCAACATTAGATTCCTCTGTTGGAAGGGCAGGATTTAGAATCTTAGACCGTTCCCCCTGTGCCGATGGCCCTCGGGGTTGGATCTCAGCCTCATCTCCAAATTGCAGGAGAGACAGTCAGGCCTCTGGGCACTGTCATCGCTGAGCTGAGCGCTTCTGTCACCACAGGGCAGGGCGGTGGGGAGTGGAGACCAATGGAAGGCACAAGGACACAGAACAGGGCCTGGCGCATCAGAAACAGCCCCCAGGTGTATGAGGTGCATCCCCGTGCCCACTGGGTCTCAGCGGATGTCACCCTCTGCCAAGCCTTTCCCAGGCCACACATGCGACACAGCCTCCCCCCCGTCTGGAGTACTTATCCCCTCCCCCACAGCGTGTCCCCTCGTTGAAGACATGCTGTACATTTTCCTCATTTAATACCATTGATTGTATTTCTCTCTCATGTGGGCTGCGGAACGGCAGGGCTGTCGCCTGAGTTCACAGCAGGGGCCTAGGGCCTTGCTTGGCACACACGGTTAGGGCTCGAGAGGCTTCTCGAGGGAATTAAGGGATGTTAGAACGAAGGTGTGAAAATCAGGAGAATCATAAAATGTTAGACAATGAGCCCCAAGCACAGGCACTGGCAGCTGGACTCCGCGTGGGGCCGGGGGTGGACCTAGGGGTCACCGACGACCCTGCTCCACAGTCTTCTCAGCGTTCCAGGTCTTCTGAAGCTATGGGCACCCGATACCTCCTGGTTCTGGTTCTTATCCTCCTGGTCTTGGGATGTGGTGAGTGTGTTTGGCAGGGGACAGACGAGGGGTCTGTGAGGGGGATGAGATGAGCTCTAAGCATCTTCCCAGTCCGGTCCTTGCCTGGCCCTTCCCCTGTCCCCCTCCTTCCCTGCCTCATTGCCCCCTGCAGCAGGCTCCTCAGCTCTCCTAATGCGCTCCCCCCCTGCAGAGGTCAGGGGGGCCCACGTGCCCCAGCAAGATGAAGCCGCCAGCCCTGCCCTGCTCACTCAGTTACAAGAATCACTGTATAGCTACTGGGGGACAGCCAGATCGGCCGCCCAGGAGCTGTATGAGAAAACATACCTGACCACCATGGATGAGAAAATCAGGTATCAACCCGCCCCCTCTGGGAACCAGGAGTCCTGGCCCCCAGCCCTGCCCGAACCCCGGATTCTGAGATCCCAGCCCCGTCCTCCCTCGGGATCCAAGAGTTTGGGTTCCAGCCACCTTTTCCCACAGGACACATAATTCTGGGCCCCCCAGTCTGTTTCTCCCCTAGACTCAGGGTACTCCCAGCCTCCTCCCCACTCTGAGCGTCTGTTCTTTCTCCCCAGGGACCTATACACCAAAAGCACAGCAGCTGTGAGCACTTACGCAGGGATTTTCAGTGACCAGTTACTTTCTATGCTGAAAGGAGACCAGTAGCAGCTGGGGCCCCGGCCAGGAGGGAAGGGAGAGTCCAGACCCCACAACCCCTTGACTCCTCTGACCCGCCCCCCACTTCTCAGCAGCTGCCAGCATCCTGCTCCCAACACTAGTCTGTCTTCTTACAAATAAATTAATATACAAAGCCATTTATTTTATTCCATGTGGTTGCTTTTCTAAGACAAAGATGGCGGGACTGATTCTGTCCATCCAATGGTTATTGAGTGCCCATTAGACGTATGGAGGCCTAACTTGGTCAGTGGGAATAACGAGGTAAATAATAACAAGGAATAATCGTAACAGCAAAATTAGAGACTGCCCTTCCCCCAAGGTCTGGCCTTCTCCTCTGAAATGACAAACCAGAACACAGCTAACTTCCAGTGGCCTCCGGCAATATCCAGGCCCTGGACAAGTCCTTTAAATGTGCATCCTAGTGAGGTGTTCCATGGTCCTGTGTCAGAGGGGAGACTGGTGCCCGGAGGTCACTACTGAGCATGGGAAATCAAAGCCCAGGTGGTCTGGGACCCAAGAGGATCGGTCTACAAAAGCGATGCCCTGTGACAATTCCTATACACTTGTCCGACATGTCCAAGATTTATTGGGCTCCTGCTAGGGCCAGGAGACACTGCCGGGGGGCAGTGGGGGAAAGACAGTCCTGCTTTCTGTGGCCCTTTAAAAAGCTATTGATTGGGTCTGGGCCCGATTCCATGTAGGTTTGGTGATTACAGCTGTGTGCTGTGACTTGTTAGCTGCTCTCTCCCCTTGTTAGCAACAGTAGTGACATCTGAGCTCTCATTCAGGATCAGGAAGGAGCTCTGTTCCGTCTTGAGGCCACCAACGGAGCCCGACCGCCAGAGCGGCTGTGGGGTGGGAAGGGGCGGGGAGGCAGAGGGATGAGCCAGACAACCACGGAAGAAGACGACTTCAGACAACAATTTGTGTGATGCAGAAAAGAAGTGAAGATATGAAGGCCCGGGTGCTGTCCCCTCGGATAAGGGAGGGCCCCTAGAAAACCTGGCTGGGCTGGTCCCAGGGGATGCAGTGGAGTGTGGTTGGGGCTGTTGTTGCTGGGTGGTGGGAGGAGGGGAGCCGGGGACTGGCTTGGTTGGTTAGTGGTTGGGAAATGGTATCTGGGCAGTGGGGAACTGCAGGCAAAAAGCACAGGGTGTGCAAGGAAGAGAAAAGGCAGTACAGTTGGAGAGATCAGTGCTGGGTGGGTAGAGGGCTGAGGGCTTGGACTTCTGGGTTCTGAGGGAGTAGACGGTGGTCCTGGGACCCCCCAAGTCCAGGGGTGGGGCTGTTGGCCTCTGAGGATCCAGGGTCTGTGTTTTTCCTAATCTGCTTGGCATTAACCTCCAGCCGGCCTCTCAGCACTCTCAGAGCAGTTTCCCAGTTCTTGAGGATGGGCAGCTAGGAGTCTAGTAGAAAACAGGGGCCTTGGGGAGGGGCTGTGGGAAATGCCCCCAAGTTCCCCAGGGCCTGGGAAGAGCTGAGGCTGCCAAACCCAGGGGGTGACGGGGAGGGGGGTACCCTAGAGGAACAATCCCTGCTCTGTCCACTTGTTTCCCACGGACTCAAGCCAAACCAAACCACTGCCCAGGCCAGTTCTGCTTCCAACCAATCCTGGTGCCCTTCCCAGATTCCTCCTTCCTTTCTCAGGCCTCCACCCCAGTCCCACTCACCCTAGGACCCCAGAGGCCAGGCCCTCAGATGCCTCTTCCCCCAGAACTCAGGAGTCTGGGACCCCAGACCTCTTCTCCCTCAGACTCAGGAGTCTGGACCCCCACGCCTTTTTCCTCAGGACTCCAAAGTGTAGGGCTCCAGGCCTTTCCTCCCTTAGAACCTGCCATCGCAGCCTCTGGCTGGTGTTGGGCGTCCCCTAGTGGAGGACAGAGTGGCTGTGAGCTACTTAGCAGAAATGGAAGAATTTATTTGGTCACTCAACAGACAAGAGGGAGGGCTTTGCACCGGTCCTAAGGTCACAGTCTAGCTGAGAGACCTTGATGCTCCAACAGATCAGGACTCCGCAATTTATGAGAGAAGAGGGCAGACCTGAGCATTTTGTATCTAGAGTTGAAAGCAGAGATGGGGTTACAGTGAAGATGGAGATTATGTTTCTTTTTTTTTAATTTTAAGATTTTATTTATTTGTCAGAGAGAGAGAGACAGCACAAGCAGGGGGAGCAGCAGGCAGAGGGAGAAGCAGATGGGAGCCCGACCTGGGGCTCAATTTCAGGATCCCAGGATCATGACCTGAATTGAAGGCAGACGCCCAACCAACAAGCCACCCAGACTCCCTTGGAGATTGTTTTAAATCCCCTCACTTGCCTTAGCTTTCTGTGATCCTCTATTTAAGCTTGTGCATGTAATTTTGTACCTTTTTTATTTTTATTTTTATTTTTTTATTTTTTATTTTTTTAAAAGATTTTATTTATTTGTCAGAGAGAGGGAAAGAGAGCGAGCACAGGCAGACAGAATGGCAGGCAGAGGCAGAGGGAGAAGCAGGCTCCCTTGCCAAGCAAGGAGCCCGATGTGGGTGGGACTCGATCCCAGGACACTGGGATCATGACCTGAGCCGAAGGCAGCTGCTTAACCAACTGAGCCACCCAGGCGTCCTTGTACCTTTTTTTAAAAGATTTTATTCATTTATTTGACAGAGAGAGCAATCACAAGTAGGCGGAGAGGCAGGCAGAGAGAGACTGGGAAGCGACTCCCTGCTGAGCAGAGAGCCCGAGGCGGGGGGTGGGGGGGTGGGGGGGCTCAATCCCAGGAGCCTGATGTCAGACCTGAGCCAAAGGCAGAGACCCAACAACCCACTGAGCCACCCAGGTGCCTGTAATTTTGTACTTTGAAAAAAGAGGCCCACAAAGTAAGTCTTCCTTTTGTCTGGTGGACTTGAATCAATACGTTCATTTCTTCCCTAGACTTAAAAACTGGGACTATGGGGCGCCTGGGTGGCTCAGTGGGTTAAGTCTCTGCCTTCAGCTCAGGTCATGATCTCAGGGTCCTGGGATAGAGCCCCACATTGGGCTCTCTGTTCAGCAGGGATCATGCTTCCCCCTCTCTCTCTGCCTGCTTGTGATCTCTCTTTCTGTTAAATAAATAAAATCTTTTTTAAAAAAAAGATTTATTTATTTGACAGACAGAGATCACAGGTAGAGAGGGGAAGAGAAGCAGGATCCGTACTGAGCAGAAAGCCCGATGCAGGGCTTGATCCCAGGACCCAGGGATCATGACCCCATGAAGGCAGAGTCTCTAACCCACTGAGCCTCCCAGACGCCCCGTAAATAAAATCTTAAAAACAAAAAAACAAACTGGGCCTACAATTTTTTCTAAATTTCTATTTCTTTATTTGAGAGAGCGGGCACGCGACAGCACAAGGTGGGGAAGGGGCAGAGGGGCGGCCGCCAAAACAGGGCCTCTGTCCCAGGATCCTGGGATCATGATTTGAGCTGAGTGCAGACGCTTAACCAACTGGGCATACAATTTCACAGACTGGTTCTTGCCGCTTTTATAATCTGCCAGTGAAGTGGACTGGGAAAGACATTCTCTAAGGTAACTTCTTCCCCATGTGTTGGTCCTCAACATGAGGTAGATAGGTCATCGACCTTCTGCAAAGTTTCATCCCTTCACTTAGGAATCATCCCCTGGGGCAGTGGAGGGACAGTCCTTGGCTTCCCCCACCCAGGGCAAGACATGCCACACCCGTCCCTAACAGTGATGACAGAAAGTGGGCAGGGAACGGGAAGACCTGGAGGCGGTGCTCGCATAGCCTGGGGGCCAGGGAGGGTTTCCTGGAAGTGATATTACTGCCTAGCTGGGGCCAAGAGGTAAGTGGAGGGACTAGATAATAAAATGAGAAATAAATAATTGTACAATCCTAGTGCGAAGCCTGCTCTCCCTTTCAGGTAATCTGTTAAGGTCAGTAATAACAGCGCAAGATACTGATCACCTGCTAAGAGTGAGGTGGGGCTGGATGGGTGGGTGCTGTTTACATTCGGGATCTCACTGGGTCTTTCCAAAACCCCGGCGGGCACAAGCGGGAGTGAAATGCGTTTAACAAAAAGAGGTGGAAACTGAGGCCCAAAGAGGTATGTCCCTGATCCGGGATCACTTAGAAGGCCAGTAGCACAACCAGAGTTTAAACCCAGGTCACACCTCCACTCAATTCATACATAAGGCTTAGCAGCCGCTGATACATTTTTCCCTCATCTCCATACCACCCTCCCCAGGCCAGGGGTCTTGCAACACGTGTCCCGGCTTGGAACAGTACAAAGATACATAGCTAAGAAAAAGTATGAAGTTCACAGAGCCCTTGAAGCCGAGTCCGAGTTGCGGAATTTGCCCCGGAACGCGCATGCGGGCTAAACTAGGTGACCCGAAAGCTTGGGGAAGGGCTGGCGGCTGGGAGAACCCTGAAATACTAATTCTGAATGCACGGGAAAACTCCAACCTAAAGGTACTTGAAAGAAAGGATTGCTTTTGGAAGAGTTGTCTAAAGGCTACGACATTGGCCAAAGGCCCGCCCCCTGAGTCTGGGTACGGTGGCCGCAGAGGTTCAGTCAACACAGGAGGGGCGCGCTTCGACCAGATCGTTTTGAGGCGTTACGGTGGCCGGGAAAGCTCAAGAAACACGGAAACGGAAAGGCCTCGGAGAATCGGCGGGGCGGGCAGGATGGCCTACAACGCTCACATAAATGGAAGACGCGAATTTACCCGAGAAAGCAAAGGGAATGGAGCCTCTGAGAAGCTCCTACGCCCGCCGAGAAAGTCCGGAAGTTCAAAGCAGGGAGAACGTCTGCTGGGTGAAAACGAACGTACGGCGGAGAGGAGGCGGAGTGGAGGCGGAGTACGGTGGCCGAACTGGTTCTTTCTTAGCCGGAAGCGGCTCTCTCGAGAGGCGTGGCTTATGCGCTCCTGCCGGATACGGTAGCTGGCGGCTCCGGCAAGCGTGAAATCTCGCGCGATCGCGCTGGCGCCGTCGGGGACGGGGCGGGGCTGGCGGCGGGGGCGGGGACCCGGAGCGGGAAGATGGCGGCGGCGCAGGAGGCGGACGGGGCTGGCAGCGCCGTGGTTGCGGCCGGGGGAGGCGGCTCCGGTCAGGTACGGAGGCCGAGAGGGGCCTGAGGGGTTCTTCCCCACCCGGGGGGCCTCCCACGGGGCGTGTCCTTCCCCTTTTCGCGGGACCTGGTGCAGTGGGGGCTCCTTGCCCAGAGGGACCTTGAGTACCGGGCCCAGGTGGGGCCGGGCAGCCCTGGAGGCCGGACAGTGCGGGGAGCGGGGCCCTGTTGCACGCCGAGTCCTCTGCACGCTCGCGCTGGGCGGCCACCAGGCTCTTTGCTCGAGCTGGGAGACAGTGGCGCGGAGGGGCGCAGACTTAAACCCAAGCACCCTGGTTCTCTACTCTGCGATTCCAGACTTCCAAGACCGTCCCTAAAGTGGACTGGCATTTAGGGTCTCCCTTGCAGTGCCTGGGATGTGGGCAACGACTGACTAAGTGGGAGTTTCCCAGCTCTGGGGAAGTCAGGTAATCGTCGTGGGTAAGGGCACGGGATGTGAAGGCCGACAGTCCCACTTTACAGACGGGAATCCCAGGAAGAATGAGACTAAAGCGCTTGCAGAAGGTCACCCAGGTTGAGTTTGGGATCCATTCCGTGTAGAAGTGACCAGACATTGTTGACCCAGGGTGGTCAGGACTGGGATGGGTGTGCTTACAGCGTAAAGTAATCCTGTCGGGGAGTTAGCTCAGGTACTGAGGACATCTGCTCCATTGCTGCCTCAACTAAACCAAAGCTGCAGAACATACTAGTTCAGGCATCCATCTTTCAGGCGTGTAGGGAATGGATGGAGTGACAGCAAGGTGCTGTCGACCCACCCACTGGGATGTCACTGACATGTGGGAGGCAGTACAGGGGAGAGGAGTGTAGGTTGAGAGGGAAGAATGAAGCTGACTTTCTGTGTGACCTTGGACAAGTTTCTTGCTTTCTTTGGGCCTTCATTTCTCCAGTGGTAAGTGAAGGGGTTGCACAGGATGGTCATCCATGTGATGGGTCACAAAGATGGTTCCAGCCACGTCCCTGCCATCCGTGGAGTGGGAGAGAAGACTGACATGTAGAGAGTTATAATCCTGAATGACTGGGGTTGTGGCAAAAGTCTGTGCCAGGGACCAAGAGAGCTCAGAGGTTTGAGCATAAAATAGCACCTAGGGAGGACCCCAGGATGAGATTTGTGTGATAGAGCCCAACGTGCTTGTTTTAGCATCTGTAACCAGGGCCTGACCTGGGGACAGCCTCAGGAAGTATTTGTTGAGTTAGCTCTAGAATGAACACACTCAGTCCCTTGGCATCAGGGATTTCCCGGTCTTATTGAAGGAAGGTCTTTTCCCCGCTCTGAGTTTCTGTCCATTACTGGATGGAGAGGTGGATCAGAGAGGCTAGGGTTCAGGTTGCTCCGATTGTCGGGCTTCCAGGGACCCCCTGATTTTCTCTTGTCCCACCTCTGCTTCAAACCTTTCAAGACTTATTCCTTTGCCCTCAGGGTAAAGTACAAATTCTTGTGTAGATCAAGGTCTTGTGTGATCTGAATTTTCTTCAGGCTAGACGAGGGTTTTTTTTTTTTTTTTTTTTTTTAACAGAGAAATCACAAGTAGACAGAAGTAGGCAGAGAGGCAGGCAGAGAGAGAGAGAGAGAGGAAGCAGGCTCCCCACTGAGCAGAGAGTCCGATGTGGGACTCGATCCCAGTACCCTGGGATCAGGACCTAAGCCGAAGGCAGAGGCTTAACCCACTGAGCCACCCAGGTGCCCCTAGACGAGGGTTTTTCAGCCTCAGCATTTATTGACATTTTGGATTGGTTAATTCTTTGTGGTGGGGGGCTGTCCCGTGCACAGCAGCCTGTTGAGCAGCATCCGTGACCTCTGCATGCTAGAGGTCAGTGGCATGCTTACCCCTTTGCAGTTGTGGCAGTCAGAGATGTCCCAAGCACTGCTAAATGTCCCAGTTGCAAGATCACCTCTGCTTGAGAACCACTGGTTGAGAGGAGTGTCACCCACGGTGAAGCTCTTTTATTGCCAGCAGTGTACCTTGCTTTCTCTCTCTCTCTCTTTTTTTTTTAGATTTTATTTATTTGACAGAGAGAGACACAGTGAGAGAGGGAGCACAAGCAGGGGGAGTGGGAGAGGGAGAAGCGGGCCTCTGGCGGAGCAGGAAGCCTAATTCAGGGCTTGATCCCAGGACCCTGGGATCATGACCTGAGCTGAAGGCAGATACTTAATGACTGAGCCACCCAGGTGCCCCTTGCTTTCTCTTTATTGCCTTTGCATCTTCTTCTTCCTTCTTTATCTGGTTGATCCTTACAGGTTCTGTACATCTCAGACGTCCCCTCCTCTAGGAAGCCCTCTCTGACCCTCTAAGACTGGGTCAGGGCTCCCATGGCACCATGGGCTCTCCTGTCCCAGCCCTGCCCACTCTGGGTTATACCATCTGCCTGTCTCTTCCCCTGGACTGGGAGCCCTTGGAGGGCAGAACCAGGTCTGTCATGGTCAATCTCTTGTCCCCTGCACTGCCCAGCTTGGGCATAGAGCACAGAGCAGGTGCCCAGTGTTTGTGGAATCAAGAGATGTTGAGGCAGAGGCTGGGCTGGACTGGAATTCCTATGGTGGATCATGGCAGTCAGTGAGGATGTGCTGGAAAGCCTGTCTTCATGCTCCCAGCCCAGCCTCCTGGTCTCAGTTGCTTCTGGGCCCCTTAGCCAGTAGTTCCGTGGATTGTGTGTGAGACTGGACATGTGGGTCCCAGAGGAGGAACTGTGTCTTAGACAGTATTGTGTCCGTAGCCACATACCTTCCCCAGGCCTATGGGGCCCTCAGCAGTCCATGCTCCTGCTAGCCTGCTTCTCCACCCAGGGTCTCCAACACAGGGCCCTCAGCCCTGCCCTTCATTCCTTCAGCTGACGTATACTGAGTCCCTGCTCCATGCAAGGCCCCAGGCTAATGGTGGGGCTACGGCTATGAACAGAACAGTCCCTGCCCTCTTGGAGCTCATGTTCTATTTAAGGGCTGGGCAGTGGGGATAGAAAAATGGACAAGAAAACAGTGAATAAGATAAAAAAGAAGTATATATAGCGGGTCAGATATTGATAAGTGTCATAGACAGAGTAAAGCTGGGGAAGGGGATAAGTAGTGAGGGGTGGCTAAGAGGGTTTCAATTTAAACAAGGTAGTCTGGGAAGGCCTCTCTGGGGAGGTGACTATTTTTTTTTTTTAAGATTGATTTATTTATTTGAGAGAGCAAGTACGAGAGCTAACTTGGGAAGGGGCAGAGGGAGGGAGAGAGAAACTTCAGCAGACTCTGCTCAGCATAGAACCCAACATGGGGCTGGGTGGCACGACCCTGAGATCATAAACTAAGCTGAAACCCAAGAGTCAGTTGCTTAACTGATAGGCCACCCAGGAGCCCCCTGAGGAGGCAGTGTATGAACAAAAACTTGAAGGAGATGAGGGAGAGGGAGGCAGGCAGATATGGAGGAGTGGGAACCTCTTAGATAAAGGGAACAGCCTGTGCAAAGGCCCTGAGGTGACAGGTACCTGGCTGTATGAAGGAACAGTGAGGAGGCTATGTGTCTGAAGCCAGTGAATGAGCAGAGAGGGGTGAGAGTAGAGAGGCAGTGAGGGGGCCAGATGAGGCTAAGACTTGGAAGGCAACCTGAAGATTTTGCCTTTACTCCAAGGGAATTGGAAGCCACAGGAGAGTTACCTTTCTTTTGAAGTGTAACAGATCACACAACATTCACCTGTCATCAGTATGGAGACCAGTGGCATTTACTGTGGTCATGCTGAACAACCATTGCCACTTGCCATCATCCGGTCCCCATCCCCTCAGAACCTTTCAGTTCCCTTTTGCAGCCACTCTGTCCCCAGCAGAACTCCTTTTTATTACCAAGTAGCTTTCCATTGTATGAATACACCCTACTCATTCATCGAGGGGCATCAGGGTTGTTTCTGGCTATTACCAGCAATGCCCCCATGAGCATTTGTGCATAAACTTTTTTTTTTTTTTAAGATTTTATTTATTTGACAAACCGAGATCACAAGTAGGTAGAGAGGCAGGCAGAGAGAGAGGGGGAAGCAGGCTCCCCGCGGAGCAGAGACCCTGATGCGGGGCTCGATCCCAGGATCCTGGGATCATGACCTGAGCTGAAGGCAGAGGCTTTAACCCACTGAGCCACCCAGGCGCCTCTGTGCGTGAGCTTTCGTGCATGTGTACAGTTCTCCTTTCTCTTGGGTGGAGACCGAGGAGCGGGGCCGCTGCTTCGTATGGCAGGTGCCTATTTCACTTTTTATTTTTATTTTCTTAAAAAATTTTTAAAAAAGGGCGCCTAGGTGGCTCATTGGGTTAAAGCCGCTGCCTTCGGCTCAGGTCATGGTCTCAGGGTCCTGGGATTGAGTCCCGCATCGGGCTCTCTGCTCAGCAGGGAGCCTGCTTCCCCCCCCCCCCCGCCCTCTCTCTGCCTGCCTCTCCATCTACTTGTGATCTCTCTCTGTCAAATAAATAAATAAAATCTTTAAAAAAAAATTAAAAAAATATATTATTTGCGGGGGGGGGAGAGAGAGAAAGTGCGTGCGCACTAGCTGGGGGAGGGGCAGATGGAGAAGCAGTTTCTCTGCTGAGCGAGGAGCCTGATGTGGGGCTCGATCCCGGGACTCTGGGATCACAACCTGAGCCGAAGGCAGACGCTTAACTGACTGAGCCTCCCAGGCATCCTGCACATTTTACTTTTTAGTTCTCTGCTGTATTTTTCAAAGTTGCAGCTCTTGTTTCCCCACCGGTAGTATACAGCCCATCCAGCTTCGCCAGCACTCGTGATTGTCTATCATTTTGATTGTGGCCAGCATAGCAAAGTGCCTTTTCTCTGCAGTTTCCATTTATGTTTCTGTGGAAGGGTCTCCAGCCAGCTTGTCTGCCAGTGCGGGTAAGAACAGACTTCAGGGTCAACCAGAGGTGGGTCAGATCCCGGCCTGGCCTCATCTTCCGTTGCTTGATGGGAATCAGGTCAGACCTGCTGGAAGCTCTTTCTTGGTCCCTGGTGCTCCCAGTAGCAAGGCCAGCCCTGAATGAGGGGGCCCTGAGCCTGTTTCTGACCTTGCCTGCTCCCCAGCAACTGCATCCCTGAATTTGTCCCTCTTCCAGCATGCTTTTCACCAAAATGTCAAAAATAGCTCCTCAGGCAGGTGTCAGACTACCTGATCCGAAGTGGCTCCCTGTCCCCACCCCAGGAGCCATTCTCTGACCCTGCATCTTTCCTCCAGGGCACTTTCCCCCTGTTTACCAGTTTGATCCTGTTGATGGTTCCATGGGTGTGTTTCCCTCTGGACCCTGAGCTCCAGGAGGGCAGGGCCCAGAGCTGTCTTGTCACTGCATAGCACAGAGCCTGGCATACAGTAGGTGCTCAGGAAATCTTTTTGTCCACACACAAAGGAAATATTTTCTGTCTCTAACATACCAGTGTTTTTACAACCTGGCTCTTGGGTGGGAGAGAGGAAGTGGCGTGCCCAAGATCTCATAGCCAGGAACTGCGGGACCCCAGAGCCCCCACCTTTTACCATGGTGGTGTCCCTCACATTGGGAGATGCAGAGACGAGCTCTTGCTGGTGAAGGGGATGGGATGACAAATGCCAGAAGGAGTGGGCTCCAGGCCATGGTGGGGGGAGGCTAGGCAGTGGAGGCCTGGACCTGGGTGCCGGGGGCAAGCCCTTCAGGGAGCACATGTTGATTCCACAGAGCCCCTGCTCTGTGCTGGGTGGTGCTTCTGCCCAATAGTAACCATAATCGTCCTGGTCCTGCCTCTTAAAGGCTGAGCAGCGAGGGGACAGAGCTGGGAGGAGGAAGAGGACAGGATTAGGAAGTAGCAGGTGCAAGGTGAGGGGCAGGAAGAACCTCCCCATCTCAGGTCCTTCCTGACATGATGAAATTCTTTGCTTCTGAGCTTCTGTTTCTGAGTGAAGGTTCTTTTTCTGGGAAGCCCTACCTGACCTCCCTGGCCTCCCCGTCTCCTCATCATCCTGCTGCCCTTTTCCTTCCTGAGTAATAGACAAGTGGGTTAGCCTCCCTGAGCCTCCATTTGCGTGGCTGCTGATTGGAGATACTCATGGTTCTGGCCCCACAGGGCAGTGTGTGCTGTTTGTGGCAATGACTTCTGTCGTGGCTCACACTCTGGCTGTGTTTATCTCTGTTTGTTTCCTGCTAGCTAGGAGCCCCTGGAGGGATGGGCCCTGCACAGGGCTGGCCACAGAGAAGGCCCTGTTTGCCCAGGGAAGCACCTCTCAGACAAACCCAAGGCTTACAGAACCTGGCCCTGGTCACCTTTCTGCATTATCCCCAGTAGACACCTTGCATCCTGGGCTATAGCTTCAGGGAGCAGTGTGGACCGTCCTCACCACTAGACCATGTCTCTCTTTCTTTCTGTACTTGCTGCCTCCTCTGCAGTGTCCCCTTGTTACGTATTTTAGGCCTCAGCTTCAATGGTCCCTTCCTCCAGGAAGCCCTCCGTGACCTCAGATGTCCCTGTTAGGATCCTATATCCCCGCCCTCTCCACTCTGGATCATCCCTGTCTGGGGACTCTTGGGCTCCCCGACTGGACTGTGATCCCAAGGGGGGCAGCACAAGGCTGTCTTAGTCATTTCTGTGTCCCCAGCACAGAGCTGGTTTTGGGAGAGTGTTTTTGTCTTGAAGGAATAAGATCCACCACCCTTCCTGGGTGACTTTACTCTTCATTCTCCAGTTACTGATCAAGGCACCTGCTCTGTGTGCTTAGCCCTGTGCTGGGCCTTGGCATGCAGTGGGGCCTCAGACCGCCCCCATGCCTCAGGTGGCACCTTCCCTCCTGACGCGTGTCTCTGTTTCCTGCAGGTGACCAGCAATGGCAGCATCGGGAGGGACCCGCCGGCGGAGACCCAGCCACAGAACCCACCACCCCAGCCAGCACCCAATGCCTGGCAGGTCATCAAAGGCGTGCTGTTCAGGTGAGTGCATAGCGGTTGGTTTTGTTCACTGAAAAAAAATCAAGTCAGGAAAGTTTGAAGAAGAAAAGGAAAAAGTCACTGGGATGAACCAGCACCCTGTTAGTGGAGATCTGTTTCTTTTTTTTTTAATATGATAGAGTTTTCTTGTGGTGGTAAAATACAGTGTTGTGGGGTTTTATTTGTTTTGCTTTGTTTTAAGATTTTATTTTTAAGTACTCTCTACACCCAATGTGGGGCTTGAACCCATGACCCCAAGGTCAAAAGTCCCATCCTCTACCAACTCAGCCAGCCAGGGGTCCCTAAAATACATATTAATTTGCTAGGGCTGCTGTAACAAATGGCTCAGGCTAGGGGCAGGGGTCAGGGGGACTTAAGCTACAGAAATTTATTTCCTCACAGTTCTGGAGGCAACAAGTCTGAGATCAAGGTGTCAGCATGTCTGGTTTCTTCTGAGGCCTCTGTCCTTGGTCTGTAGATGGCTATTTCCTATGTCCCTACATGGCCTTCCACTGTGTGTGTCTGTGTCCTAGTCTCTTATAAGGTCACCCTAGTGACCTCACTTAGCTTTAATCACCTCTTTAAATAATACAAACATAGTCACTGAAGTGCTCAGGGTTAGGACTTCCGCATATGAATTGGCCTGGGACTGGGGTCAGGGGGAGGGAACAGGGGCACACACGCAGTTTAGCCCCAACCCGTGCATTACATAAAACCTTCCATTTTAAAACCTGTTTTTAAGTGCACAATTGTACAACCATTACCACCACTCCATCTCCAGAACTTTCTCATCTCCCCAAACTGAAACTATGTCCATTGAGCACTTACCCTCCGTTTGCCTTCCCTCCAGCCCCTGGCACCCACCATTCTACTTTCTGTCGCTATGAACTTGGCTGTTCTACTTACCTCATATAACTGGAGTCCTATAGGCTGTGCATTCGTGCCTGGCTGTTGGTGATCTTTGTGTGTGTGCATTCAGATGTTTCTTCCCTGGGTCGTGGGAGCCAGGGCATGCCTTCTGGAAGCTCGGCCCATGACCGAGGCCCTGGGGAGATGCTCGGTGGGTATGGGGAGCTATACCTGAGGCTGAGTTCTGCCTCTGCTGGCCTGGACCTAGTGACAGTTCCCTTCTCTGCTCTGGGCCTTTTTTGCCCACCTGCAAAATGGACATTTCTTTGTCTGTCCAGAGATGTATTGTAGTGAAATGTTTTCAAGAGACAGGCTGTGTGTTTAAGCAGGCTTTTCTTTTTTTTTCTTTTAAAGATTATATTTATTTATTTGACAGAGAGAGAGGGAACACAAGCAGGGGGAGCGGAAGAGGGAGAAGCAAGCTGAGCAGGAAGCCCGATGTGGGCCTCAATCCCAGGACCCTGGGATCATGACCTGAGCCAAAGGCAGATGCTTAACAACTGAGCCTCCCAGGCGCCCCAGACTTTTTCTCTCCTTAGTTGTGAGGAATTTCTTGGCAGAGTTGTTTGTTTAATTAAGATTTTATTTAAATTCCAGTTAGTTGGGGCGCCTGGGTGGTTCAGTGCGTTAAGCCTCTGCCTTTGGCTCAGGTCATAGTCTCAGGATCCTGGAGTCAAGCCCTGCAACAGGCTGTCTGCCCGGCGGGGAGCCTGCTTCCCCTTCTCTCTGCCTGCCTCTCTGCCTACTTGTGATCTATGTCTGTCGAATAAATAAAAATCTTTAAAGATAAATTCATTCATTCATTCATTCATTCATTCCCGTTCGTTAACCTGCAGAGTATTCGTTCCAGATATACCCTACAGTGACTCGCCAGTTCCATCCGTCAGCCGGTGCTCATCACAGGTGTGCTTGTGCACCTGTGACCCTCGACCCCGCCACCCGTTTCTCCCATTTCTCACCCACCTCCCCTCTGCTAACCAGCATGTGTTCTGTGTAATGAAGGGTCTGTTTCTTGGTTTGTCTCTCTTCCTCCCTCTCTTTCTGTTTTTTTCCTTTCCTTGTTTGTTTTGTTTCTTAAATGCCACAGAGGAGTGAAATCACGTGGTATTTGTCCTTCTCTGACTTACTTTGCTTAGCCTAGTACTCTAGTTCCATCCGTGTTTGGCATAGGGCCAGCTTTTGTTCTTTTTTATGGCTGAGTAATATTCCAGTGCGCGCTTACCTGCACGCATCACCTCTTTGTCCATTCATCCATCAGTTGGTGGACACCTGGGCTACTTCTAGAATTTCACTGTTGTAAATGCTGCTGTAAACATCAGGGTGCATGAATCCCTTTGAATCAGTATTTTTGTATTCTTTGGGTAAATACCTGGTAGTGCCGTTGCTGGGTCTATGGTAGTTCTGTTTTTAATTTTTGGGGGACCCTCCGTGCTGTTGTGCACGTGGCTGTCGCCATATCCTTTCCCACCAGCGGAGCAAGAGGGTTCCTTTTCCTGCACATCCTTGCACAGCCAAGTTGTTTAAAGGAGCCCTCCCTTGGCTAGGATGGCCTCACATGGCCGTAGCTTGCCACCAGAATGGGAGATGTGGTCTTTATTCTGGGAAATCTCGTACCCTGCTGAAAGCAGGAATTTTGTTCCCGAGGAAGAAGAGGGTGGTTTGGGTGGCCAACTATGTGTCTCCTCTAGGCTGTCTTACTTGTTTGTTTGTTTTTTTCCCCTAAACTTATAAATATATGAATAATACACACTTATCATAGAGAGTAAAATCAAAGAATACAGATACATAGAAAGAAGAAAGTAACAGAAGTGTCGCAGATCGGGGGCCGTCCTATGAGCATGCACGTGCAGTTTGCCTCCAGTGTGATTGTAGATGGTTGCTCACAGACAGTTGTTCAGAAGAGAGAAAAACTGAGAACAGCCTGCTTGTCCACACCAGAGGATCAGCTCCAGAAATGGGGGAGGGGGGATGCCGTGGAAGTGCCTGCTAGAGTCCAACGTTGAGTAGGAGCACGGTCTGTTCCGGCGTCTCAGTCCCCCCACCTCCGAACCGTGTGTGCAGGTGGGCTGATGGTCCCTCTTGTGTCTGAGTTTCCATCTTGAGTTCAGAATCCTGCCAGTTAGCTCGCAGATCACGAAGGGATGCTATGAGACTCTGGTATCTGCTCAGAATTGGCCAGGATCACTTTTGTTGTTGATGTTAAAAAAAAAAACCTTAGAAAATTACAAAGAAAAACAGCTGGAGGAAAAAAAGACAACAGCCCACCATCCCAGATGCAGTCAGCCCTCACGCCGCCGGCCCGGCGTCCTCCAGTGGTGCCACCCAGAACACGAAATTCTTCAGTGTTCCGCCCGGACTCTTGGGCGCCATGCCTGACATGTTCCAACCTTCTTCCACGGCGGGGCCTCTGTTCCCTCTCCCTTCTCTGTTCCACTCTCCCCTGCCACGTCCAGTAAGCACCTGGAGTTTTCTTACCTATGAGTTTCGTTTCTTTCTTTTTTTTTTTTTTCCATGCTCCAAGCAGCTGCGGATAAAGATTATTTTTATCTTTCCCTTCACTTTTACATAAGAGCAGCCTGTTTTACACAGTTCTGCTCCTTGATTTTTTCTCATTAACAGTATATCTTAGAAATCTTTCCACATCAGTACATAAGGGCACTTCCTTCTGATAGACATTTTTAATACACTTCCAACGGAGGCTCATTTCCTCCCTTAGAATCAGGCTGCACCGAGCATCCGCCTGGCTGGGGGCCCGGAGACCATCTTGTCTGGTACTCTGAAAGCGGGGCTCAGGGTTTGTTTTCAGGGGCCTGGGAACTCTACAAAGCTTCGAGTAGATTGCGTGAGAATGGACTTTTTGGGGGAGAGAGGGTGGAGTCTGGGATTCACCACCCCTTCATGATACACCCCTGGTTACCTGGCGTGGGGGATGGGACGGGAACCGGGTGGGAAAATGGATGATATGGGAAAGTGTTCATTCTGTCTTTTTATCTATTTAACTTAATTCTGAGCCTGGGAACGTAGGATACCTAGGTGGGGTGGGACAGAAGATCCAAAGTCTCTTTTTTTTGCTGAGCCAGGAAGTTGAAAGCATTAGGGGAGTGCCAGTTCCCCTATAGGCCTGTTGTCAGAGGGTAGGGCTTCCTGGCCTGGAATGTGTGGATGGAGGCATGTGGCCATGTGCCGTCTGAGAGGATCCACAAAACTGGGGGCGTGTAGGTACACACAGGTGCTCTTCAGGGAACTGGGGATCTGGAATCCCTAAAAGACATCTGGTCCCATCAGCCTTGTTTTACACATGGGGACCCAGAAGCCCAGAGGGAGTGGGACTCCCACAGGCCACACACTAAGCCAGGGCCAGGCTGCCACTGGGTGTCCTTGCTCCCACACCCTCCCTTGGCATATGTACTAAAATGGGAGCCTCTCTTGGAGGTGGAGGGTTCCCCTGAGATTACCAGTTCCAGACCTTCCTCAGCCGTGTGCATCAGGGACTTCTTGGGGAGGCAGCAGATGGCTCAGCAGGGCCATGGCCTTTGAGACCCCAGACCCCAGGGCTCCGGAGCTTCTACAGGCCAAGATGAGTTCCTGTGCCTGATCCTGCCCCTCTGTGTGGTTTGGGATCCACCTACACTAGAATTCCCTTGTAGTATTTTTCCATTCCGGAGAGTTTGTCTGCATCTTTTCCTGTGATGAAACACTTCAAAAGTACTTATGAGTGCGTACCAGGCTTCGTTCTAGACGGCATATACTTATCATGGGTGCATATGTGTATGTATTTAGATAGAGATACAGATAGCCATCCACGTATTTAATGCTTATGAACAACCCCATGAGGTAGATGGTGTCATTATTCCCATTTTAACTGGGGAGGAAACGGAGCTCTGGAGAGGTTAAGAGTCTTGCCTGAGGTCACACGGTTGACAGGAGGCAGAGCTGGGCTTCAGGACCACGTATAGCAGCTTAGAGGCCGAGCGCTCAACCTCTGCTGTGTTGCTTCTCATAGTAATTAATAAGTACTCGTCTAATTTAGTAATTACATAGCAGCATGTGTCTGAGTGACCTGAATTAACGCAATAGCAGTTTTTTATTTCTCTCTCATGTACTGTTCTGGACTTAAACCAGGATTCTCCAGTTTTCTGAAACCCAGATTCTTTCCTGCTTTTTGTTTGACCTTCACTGGGTTTTACCCCGTAGCTGCATGGCCTAAGATGGCTGCTGAAGATCCAGCCATCACATCTGCCTTCTAGGAGGGAAGAAGAAATCAAGGAGGCATGTTCTGTCTCTTTAAGGACACTTTTCCAAAGCCCAGCACAATACATGGTGTTTACATCTTATTGGCCAGGACTTCACCCTGTGTCCACTCCTAGCTCTAAGCAAGGCTGGCAGCATCCATCTGGGGTTTCCTTGCACCAGGTTCAAGGCTCTGGCTGTGACTACCTGGTGCCTCCCAGGGAAGACTAGGTCCTGCCTGCGTCCCCTAGTCCTGGGTGTGGTACCACGTGGGGTCTTAGCTTCTTGTATGGTAGCTCTCTAGTTACCTGATGTGGGCCCTCGGCTAACATTTCTGTTACCCATCAACACACCTAGCAAATGTCCTCAGACACAAAAAAGAAACTTCTTTCTACTTTTTTGGTTCCAGTCTTCCCTTCAGTTTTTACCTGGTAAATCTATAGTTTTGTCTATTTAGTGTTTTTAAGAATACGTACTTATGTATACTCATGAGAAAACTTTTTTTTTTTTTAAGATTTTATTTATTTATTTGACAGACAGAGATCACAAGTAGGCAGAGAAGCAGGCAGAGAGAGAGGAGGAAGCAGGCTCCCCGCCGCGCAGAGAGCCCGATGTGGGGCTCAATCCCAGGACCCTGGGATCATGACCTGAGCCAAAGGCAGAGGCTTTAACCCACTGAGCCACCCAGGCACCCCTACTCATGTGTAAACTTGATAAAGAACGTACATGAGAACATATGTGAGCAGAATATAATCTTATTATAGCAGGATATATAAATGTTGATATGTTCTTAGTATATTCATTTTTACTAAGTTTTTCCACTTGGTGGTTTCCTTTTTTTTTTTTTTTTTTTTTTTTTTTTTAGATTTATTTATTGAGAGAGCGTGTAGGTGCACCTAAGTAGTCAGAGCAGCAGGTAGAGGGAGAGAGAAAAGCAGGCTTCCCACTGAGCAGGAAGCCCGATGTGGGGCTCAATTCCAGGACCCCGGGATCATGACCTGAGCCGAAGATAGACTGTTAACGGACTGAGCCCCCCAGGCGCCCCGTCCAGTTGATTGTTTTCAACAGGAGTGTTGGTCTGAATAGCCTAGGCCAATATTAACCACAGATTGGGACTAACCCTTTACTTCCTAGCCCCCTTCTCAAGCGTTCAGTTGATTTAAAGTCCTAAAATGTTGCTCTCAAAGGTGCTGCGCCTCTAAAATGCTGAGATTCCAGATTCTTAGCATTCTCTGGCTTTGGGATTCCCGGGGCTTGGCATACTCGGTTTCCTAGGTCCGAGGTTGTAAGGTCTGAGTCTTGCAGCCCTGTGACCACCGGGGACTTCTGGGGGACTCACGGGGCGGGGGTCTGCGTCGAATCGGGGACGGTACCCCAGGCATGGCGTCTGGGGGCATCTTGTCTTCTCACCTGCCTGGTGACTGCCTTCTTAGGGGCCCTCCCTCCTTGGTCGCCAGCCCCGGGTTAGGCCCCAGTGTGTGCTGTGTAAGAAGGAGGTCGGGTGGGCCCACGCTGGAAAGAAAAGGCACGGGCCTCATGGTTTGCTCTGCTCACCTCCGCAGGATCTTCATCATCTGGGTCATCAGCAGCTGGTTCCGCCGAGGGCCGGCCCCTCAGGACCAGTCGGGCCCTGGAGGAGCCCCGCGCGTCGCCAGCCGCAACCTGTTCCCCAAAGACACTTTAATGGTAACCACTGGCTGGGAGGCCAGACTCGGGAGACAACTGTGTAGGGGAGGGTGTTAGGGGGTGACGTGGGCCGTTGGGACGGACCGGTCCTTGGTCGCTGTCAGCTGGGCACAGGTCTGGGCTTGAGGAGATCCGGATCCGTCCTTAGCCCCTGAGACTGGTGTCGTTCTAGCAGCACCCTGAGGAGAAAGTAAATTCTTTCTTTAGGTTTGTGGGGAAGAGGGACAGAAAAGGGTTCACTCAGTTGTTGAAAAACTGTCTAACGGCATCCTTATGTATTTTATTTCCAAAGTACGTTCAGGTCTTAAAAGTTGCACAGGGAGAAGAAGAAAAGAAGTTGCCCAGGGGGGTGTGCAGGGATGGGAAGGGAAGGAGTGGGGGAGAGAGAGAGTGGGGAGCCAGGCAGAGCAGCCCCTGAGAGCGAGAAGAGGGAGGCGCATGCTGTCCTGCCGGGTCCCAAGGGGCCGGGGCTTGGGGTTCAAGAGCCCCTGCAGTGAGTGCCCAGACCCCAGTAATTGAGATTTCTCCTGCCTCTCGCTTCTCTGCAGCTCTGGGAACCCCGACTGCACAGCATGCCGGTTGGGGAGGGTGACCACTGCTCAGAGAGGCTGTCCATGGGCCTTCGGGGCTCTGTTCGGAGACGGCCACGGGCACCTGAGAAGGGAGGGTGCTGAGGGCTGGCTCTCCATTTTCCCGGCTTTTCCGGAGTCCATTAACCCCCTCACAGCTCTCTGCTGGGCGTTCTCTGTGAGCCTGCAGAGCTCCGACCAAGCAGGCTGTAAGAGAAGGAAGAAGACCTTTCAAGGAGATTTGATCCCTTCTGACCCCAAATTCTACCTTTGTTTTGTTGTTTTTAAAGTAAAAACAATGGGGCTCGAATTTAGTTTGCATGCCCTACCGACCAAGGCCATTCGGTGCCGAGCCCGATTTCTAGCTAGCAGGCGGGTCATCCTTCCAGTGTTATTTTGCTCACAAATGCCACAGACTCAGACCAGGACAGCCGTGGTGGGGGGTGGAGGAAAGAGACACCGGGTTCTCCGCCCGGGGCTGCTGTTCTTCCCTGGCCCCCTCTCCATTCCCCACGCACAATCGGTCATCTTAGTGTGCTGACCGCTGCCCCGGCTCTTGGTCTGCTCGCTCTTCGGCCACCGTCCGAGGCCCTCAGCAGCAGCCCTAAGCTCCCTCCCTGCCCGGTTCCCCTTCCCGCAGAACCTGCACGTGTACATCTCCGAGCACGAGCACTTTACAGACTTTAACGCCACGTCAGCGCTCTTCTGGGAGCAGCATGACCTCGTGTACGGCGACTGGACTAGCGGCGAGAACTCTGACGGCTGCTACGAGCACTTCGCCGAGCTTGACATCCCACAGGTGCAGGCGGCTCCTGGGCTTGGGCTCCAGGGCTGTGCTGTTCCTGCTGGAGGACCTCTTCTTGAACCGGCTTCTGGTCCTGCAGCTTGAGTTTGGGCTCTGAGCCTGGCGCTGCTGCCGTTCCCATGCTTTGTGACCACAGGGAGGCCCCGGAGGTCTCTGGGCCTTGGCCTCCCCATCTGAAAAATATAAATAGGGTTGTAATTGGCCTCGGATCCTCCCAGCTACCTCCAAGGGCATGTAAACCTGTGCTTTAAACCAGGAAAGGATTAGGAACTGACCTTGGGGGTGGACCAGGCAGCCCTGTTTGAAAGTAGTAGTTAATACCGATGGAGCATTTACTGTGTAGGGCATCAAGCTAGGCCGACCGGTGGGAACCTCCCTGCTGCCTTAGGAAGTGGCCCCTATCCTCTGTGACTGACTGATAAGGAAACTGAAGTACAGAGAGCTTGGGTGACATAAAAGGTAAGAGATCTTATGAGAGAGAGATTTGAACTCAGGTGCTCTGGACTCTGGCATCCCCAGGCTCAAATCCTGCCTCCTACGGGAAGCCTTTCTTGACAGTCAAGCTCAGGCAGTGGGTCCTCTCTGGGCTTCTGCATCTAGGCCTTTGCCCTCTGGGTTGTCACTCCCAGAGCTGGTTTGGTCACCGTTGTGTCCCCAGCTCTGCTCAGCATAGGACCAGTAAATACATCAGTCAGTGAATGTGATGAATCAGAGGGTGTTGATATCTCTTTGGGGCTACCCTTTCATTCACTTCTCCCCAGCAGGTCTTCTCCTCGGCCCCTGGGGCAGGGGTCATGTTTGCTCCATCTGGGTGCCTAGAAGCAGGGTCTGGGCTCCCGTCTTTCTGAGGCAGGTGGGATAACTCTGCCCAGAGCGGTTCCACCGAGACTTCCGGCCAGCCTCTAGAGCCTTCCCTGAGATGCGGTCCCAGGAAGGGAAGCAAGGGCAGCAAGTTGGATGGTAGAAGCCATTCCTAAGCATGCCAGTCTATCCCCCCTTCCCAGCTTTGGGGCGGGAGGTGGCTCAGTTGTGGCTGATTCTAATTCACTATTTGCATTTCCCATGAGGAGCCACAGGGGAAGCACCAGGTTTGGTCAGAAGTGAAAGGGTGGGAGGGTGGGGGGTGGAGCCTGGCCAGAGCCTTTCCCGGGGTTTCTGTGGGAAAATCAAGGCAAGCAGGGGAAACAGCTTAGAACTGGCTCCTTCAGATGTCAGATGTCAGTGGGCTGTCAGCTAGAGGGGTGGTCTCCAGCTGCATGTACCCTGTCCTGGGTGATTTAGGGAAGCTTAGTGTATAAGAGTTTTTAGATCAAGAGAGTAGGTGGAGTGTGGGCTTGGGATTGGCTGGTTTGCATTCGAAAGATGTGTTCAAAGGCAGGTGAGTTGTTTCTAGGAATTCGGAACCCTGGAAGGGGCAAGTCTCCCCAGCCAACTAAGAACCTCTCCTCCCTCCCCCAACCCCATCACCCCTCCACACACACTGTCCCAAGGTGTTAAAACAGTAAACTATACAAACTATGATGAGCACAGAGGTGGGCTTAAAAGGCAGGGAAGTGAGGGGGACAAGTAAATCCAAGTTCTGAATGGAGCTCCAACGGAGGCCTCTGATTGGCCTTGGCTGTCCCCTTGGGGCCTCTGGCAAATGGCCACCCTCTTGGCTTTCCTCATCTGTAACAGGTGGGGGTGAGACTAGTCCTGGTCCCGGGGAGATAGTAGGTGACAGGCACAGGCAGAGCGGGCGACACAGATGGGGAGAGGCAGAGCCGCACAGGAGCCCCACAGACTGGGTTCATATCCACTCATTCACCATGTTACACAATCCCTGTGTGAGGCCTGTGGCCTCGTCTGGAAAACAGGGGTCGTCACACCACACGAAGTGTCAGGCTTATGTGTGTCGGTTACACACACGTGAGTGCGCTGGGTTTGGGGGAGACCACCTGAAGTGCCTGGAGCGGGGCCCTGGCCTTCATTTTACTGTCGAGTGCGGTGATGACTGGCATTTATCGACCTCCTGGGTGCTCTCAGATAGTTTTCCCGGTGCTGCTTACCTGCAGGGCACAGGCAGGTGTGGAGGCCAAGCTGGGCGAGGTGGAGCCTGGGGTTCCCACAGCCAGCGTGTGCTCCTGCCGGGACTGTATCGGCAGGTCTGACGTGAGCAGTTTGCTCTTGGTTGCTCAGCTCCACGTCCCACCCACGCGCTCAGTCCTGGGGAGCCCAGGGTGGTGAGGCTGCGGGGCCTAGTGCCGGGAGGGGCTTCAGCGTGTCTTTTCTTCCCATTGGCCCGCCTTGCAGAGCGTGCAGCAGAATGGCTCCATCTACATCCACGTCTACTTCACCAAGAGTGGCTTCCACCCAGACCCCCGGCAGAAGGCCCTCTACCGCCGGCTCGCCACGGTCCACATGTCACGGAGTAAGCACCCTTGCTGTGCGGCAGGGTCCCCACCCCTCACCCCCGCCCCGTGCCAGGCCCACCAGGGCAGGTGGGAGACCCTGGCCCAGGGAGGCTGGGGTCGGTGGGCTGGGCTCGAGCCCCATCTACCTTCTGTGCCTCTATGGACACCTGTGCGTGGACGGGAGAGGAGGCAAAGAGCAGGCAGAGAAAGGGACTGTTGAAGGGCAGGGGACAGTGTTCCTAGAAGAGTGGGTCCGGCTCGTGCTCGCTGCCGGGCCTGGTCAGAGCAGACACTCAAAGATGGTCTGTGAAGGAACAACAGAAGGAGTGCGCAGGGCAGACAGGAGGGCCTCGGCCCTGCTGGATCCCGTGTGAAGTCTGTAAATGCATCTGTGTCACCCCAGACGGTGCGAACAGGAGCTTCGCAAATGCGCCGCCCTCGGGGGGCCTTGTGCAGCGGAGCCTGGCTCCCGGGTGGCCCGTTCGGTGTGTCCCTTGTGAGGGCACTGTGAGGACTGTACAGCCAGACAAGGTCCGCCCTTTTCTCTCCGGCTGGCTACCCGACCATCCTGACGGCGAGCACAAACCCCAGAGACTGAGCGACCCCAGGAAGCCTTGGGTCAGGGCGAACCGTTTGTGACCTCTGACGTGGCTCAGCAGCGACCGGGGGTTTTCTCTGCCCAGAGCGTCGCGTTCATTTCATCTGTTCTTGAACAGCCATGGTTCAAAATTCAAGTAATTCAATAAGACTGTGCAAGTCCTCAGTCTCCTGTGTACCCCTTGCCTCCCTCTGCTGCCCCACCCCCCACAGCCATCGCCCTCAAGCTCCCTCACTATTTCTCTCTTGCGTAACCTCCGGAGCTCCCCCAGACCAGCCCGTACTGCAGTTGCTTGGTTTTTCAGTTTGATGTATTTTCTCTGGACTTTCCCCTTTGGAAGAGAGAACCCCAACCCAGGAAGGCGATTTTGAGGAGCTAAATATTCAGTGTTTAGGTGCTTTGGAGCACGTGGCTTATTGGCTTTGGAGTCCTTTTCCTCTTCCAGTCCAACTTCTTGTTTGGATCAGTCGTGGTTGTATGCTTTTCCTCCCTCTTTGTCTTTGAGTCCACTGTCTCCTGACTGGCAGCCATGGGGATCTCTCTCCATGCTTGCGTTTCAGCAGATCTAGAGACTCAATCAGCGGCTCCCTCAGAAAGTTCCCGTTGCCCCGCCATGAATCCCGTATGCCCGCCTCGCTTTTGTTTCCTTGTGCCTGGGGATTTAGCTGCCATCCCTCTGGCTGTTTCTGTGCGGGGCCTCTGCTTGGGTGGGTTAGGCCTTCCCTAATTTCGGGGGGTATAAAAATATCCCAAATGATGATAATTTTTTCGTTGTCCTCTGTAGTAGACAAAAAAAACAGTTGGTGAACCTGTATCAGCCTCCACGGCTGGTCTGGAAAAGTCCCCTGTGGGTGTCGAGCCCTATTCTATGAGCGTGTCTGTGGGCTGTGATCTCTGGGATGATCTGCCCAGCTGGCATCCATTGGCGGGGTCTGTAGGCAGAGGCGAGCACAGCCAAGTGTGGTTTGCACGGGTAGTCTCCACAGCCACGGTCCTCTGAGCGGCATGGAGCAGGGATCCTGCTGAAATGTGCCTGACGCCTCAGAGGTTGCCTTGGCCATGACCCAGGGGAGCGGCTGCTCACTGGCATCCCATGTGCCCCCGGTCGACGCCACTGTTCTCTTCTGTGGTTCGGCCTTTGGTGAGCATGGTCTGTAGCAAGGCATGGTTGAGGTCACAGCTATGGTCAGTGTGACACATGTTGACGTGGTCTGCAAAGGAGGATCTGCAGCCCCCGGATCCGAAAAGCCCACTAGGATCCTCCAGGCCTCCTCCTCCCGTTTCTCAGCTGGGACCTCTTGGAGCAGGACGTGAAGAGACTTCTAGCTGGCCACACGCCGAGTCCAGAGGGAAGAACGAGAATATGGGATTAGAGAAGCCCCGTTTCTCCCCAAAGGGCCCGTAGTCAGTGCCTCGAGCAGCATGGTCCCATAGATACAACGCCAGCCCCGCACATCCATTATGCACTCTAGTTAGTGGCCATTGAAGTCAACATGTTGTCATTTCAACACATAATCAGTGTAAAAAATTAGCAAGATACCTTACATTCTTCTTTGCATTAAGTTTCGAAGTCCACTGTATGTTTGCCCTCACAGCAGATCTTGGTTCGGACTAGCCACATGGTCAGTGTCCGTAGCCTCATGGGGCCATGGCTTTACTGGCTGGTACAGTTCTAGAAGCTAACTGAGAAAAGGTGATTCTTCCCCCTGACAGAAACCAGGTCCACCTCATGTTGCAATCCAGTGTGAATGCTCCCCAGTTGTAGAATGTTCTCCACTTGAGCCAAAGCCTCTCTGCTCCTGGGGCTGGGCTGCGTACAGCTCCTCCCTTCCCCAGACAGCCTCTCCCAGGTGTGGAACAGCAGCAGAGCACATCCTCCTGCAAGGTTTCCTCCAGGATGCCCACCCTCTGGTGTTTCCTGTGCTCCCCGGAGGTGGGGGCAAGGTCTCGCATGAACAAACATGATAGAAATGTGGGGGGTAGCATTCATGTTAACAAGAAAGAGCAGCACACCCTGGGCTGAAACTGAAGCCCAATTCCCGGAAGCATTTTTGAACTTGAGCTCATCCATAGACTCCAAAAGCCCCGAGTCCTGGTTCGGGGTTGGGGGTTGGTGGAGGGATCTGGTCCCTATGATTTGCGGAAATGTGACGGGGACGCTGGGACAGCTGCCTGGCCTAGCTCTTCACAGTGGTCCTGCCAAGAGGGGGCCATGCTTTGAACCCCCCTCCCCAGAGGAAGGACTAAAGCTCAGGGAAGTGGCCTACTCACCAGCGTCCCTCAGGGAGACAGAGCCAGGATGTTACCCTGGAGCCCCTGCTCCTGGCCAGCTCCCTTTCCCATTTCCCCACCTCTCCCAGCCCCAGGGGCCTTGGTTCATCTTAGTGTAAGGAAGAGCTGAAAAGTACCAGGCCAGGGTGGTGGAGGGGAGATGGGACATAAGCAAGTACTGGCCTCCTTTTCCTGGCAGGTGTTGGTTGGCAGGGTGGCGGGGAGCCTGTAGTCCACCTGGCCCCTGCAAGAGGAAGTGCGGCACACTCCTGGCTCGGGAGTCACTGTGTGGTATTTCTCACATTGGTGGCTCGGGCCTTGTCCAGAGCTGTCCCCAGTTCTGTTATTCATGGGTTCTACTTGTCAGTCGTGGGGTTCACAGACTGGAGCAGGCCGAGAGCAGACAAGCCAGCTGATGGTAGGCGAACTTGCATCCGGGATAAAAAGTGGAGAGGGCAGGGGCACTGGGCAGCTCAGTGGGTTAAGCCTCCGCTAAGGTCGTGATCTCAGGGTCCTGGGATGGAGCCCTACATTGGGCTCTCTGCTCAGCAGAAGCCTGCTTCCTCCTCTCTCTCTGCCTGCCTCTCTGCCTGCCTGTGAACTCTGTCTGTCAAATAAATATCTTTAAAAATAAAAGTGGTGAGGGAGATGGAAATGGTGAGTGGGGCGGGCAGGGAAGCCTGCAGAAGAGGAGCAGTTCATCAGGGACCGGAGGGCTTTGAGGGAGCCCACTGGGAAGGTTCTGGCCATGGTGGATGCATGCCAGGTGGATGCAAAGGCCCAGGGCTGGCAGATTTGAGGAAGGAGGTGGGCGAAGAAGGATAGCAGTCAGTGGGGCCGTGGTGAGCATCGCAGATGCCCTGCTTGGGGAGTGGGAGCCTTCTGGGACGTGAGCAGACACTTTGTTTAAGAGAATGGTTGTTTGTATGGAGAGCAGGTCGTGGGGACAAGAGTGGCCACTAGGAGTCTGGTGAGGACTATGGCTGTTGGGAGAGGGACGCCATGGCCGGCCCGTGGTGGGGCCCAGTTGGTTGGAGGAGTGGTTGGAGGTGAGTCGCATGCTGCGGGCTCTCCCCTGAATGACCGATGGAGTGTTTGGAGCAGATTCTGGAGAAAGGAGATGCCAGGTTTTTGCCTGGGGCTGTTGGGCAGGTGTTGGTGTCCCTGCCAAGATGGTGAAACGGTTGGGATGAGGTCCGACAGGGCTGCTCAGGCTCTCCGGCTCCTGTTGCTGTCCCCTTGTTTTGGGGTGCAAGAGTGCAGCCAGGAGATGAGCGAGTGGCTGGTGCCAGCTCTCCTGCCTGCCCTCTTGCCTCCACCTCTCTCCCACAGTGATCAACAAATACAAGCGCCGGCGATTCCAGAAAACCAAGAACCTGTTGACGGGAGAGACAGAAGCCGACCCAGAAATGATCAAGGTGAATGTGAGCGGGGCTGCGGGGCCTTGGGCAAGCGTCTGGGCCCTTCACAGCCCCGCAGCCAGCCCCCAGGGTCCCCCTTGGGCGCTGCCACGGAGCAGAGCAGCTGTGGAGGCTGGGTCAGGCTGCCTCACCGGCAGGGGCGCACTCTCTCTGGAAGCTGGGTGGGAATCCAGGCCAACTCTCAGCACAGGGCGGCTCCGGGCGAGGGCGTGGCAGCCAGCAGCCATGCAGCAGGTGCTTAGGTGCTTCCCAACAGCCCCGGGCGAGAAGGTCCTGTCACTGTTTTCATCTTCAGACAAGGAGACTTGGCCCAAGTGTCACATCCAGGATGCAGTGGGCCCCAGAGCCGGCAGCTGATAATGGGCCCCAGGTCCGACAGGGCTGCTCAGGCTCTCCGGCTCCTGGAATCCTACGTGGCAGGCGGGGGGGGGGGGGGCGCCGGGCTGTGAGGTCCGACAGGGCTGCTCAGGGCCCCAGGGTCCGACAGGGCTGCTCAGGCTCTCTGGCTCCAGGAATTCTATGTGGCAGACGGGGGGCGCCGGGCTGTGAGCCTGTGCTGGCACTGAGAGCCTTCCTTCCTCCTCAGCGAGGGGAGGGGATAGGATGGGAGGCGTGGCCCCCAAGCACAGGCGGGTGGGTCCCACATCTGTGCTGTCATGAGGCCAGGCTTCGCAGCCTGGCATGTGACCCCGTCCACATCCTTGGGCCTCAGTGTCTTGCTCTGTTAGGTGGCTGGGGGGAGGGCGTGGGGAGATGCTGTGGAGACCGGCCTGGGGATCATCTGGGGTAAGCCCTTGGCCGGCTGTCACTGTGGGGCAACCGTCACTGTGGGGGTTGCCCTTCTGCTGTTGTAATGTCACGGGAGCCCGTAGGGAGAAGCGGGAAGGTGCCTCGGAGGCCTCCCTCCCCCAACCCTGCCTCACCCCATCTTCCCTCAGAGGGCTGAGGACTACGGGCCCGTGGAGGTGATCTCCCACTGGCATCCCAACATCACCATCAACATCGTGGACGACCACACGCCGTGGGTGAAGGGCAGCGTGCCACCGCCTCTGGACCAGTGTGAGCCCCACACCCCGGGCCCCAGCCCTGACTCCCTGTGCAATCTGCCTGGGTCTCTACCACTTCCAGGCTCCCTGCCTGTTCCCCTCCTGCCCCCCTGGCACTCCTCTGTTTCTCCTCCCCGTCCTGTCCTTCCTGGTGACCTCCACACTGACTCCCGGGTGCCCAAACCCATCCTCTGGCCAGTCTCACCTGGTCCATGAGCTGTGGCTGACTTTGGAAGTCAGGACGGCGTCTCTGAGAAACCTGGATTCCTAACTTCTCTTAAAAAACCCTGATATGTGGCCATTGCAGGGCAGCTGTGGGTTGGAGCCGAGCTACAGACAGCCCCTTCAGGTGTGGCCTGTCTGGCCCTCTCTACCCTGTCCCCTCCATGGAGGTCAAGCAGCTCTTCAGCTCCCTATGGTGTAGCTGAGAGGCATCCCCTGTTCTCTGGTCTCTGTCAGAGGTCCCCAGGGACATCTGAATCTGCCACCTTTGGCCTTGGAGGCCCAAGGGATGTCTCCACCCAGTTGGGTGCCAGCGGCCTCCGGCCCTGCTGAGCGGTGCCCCTGCCCCACGTGCCCACAGATGTGAAGTTCGACGCCGTGAGTGGGGACTACTACCCCATCATCTACTTCAACGACTACTGGAACTTGCAGAAGGATTACTATCCCATCAACGAGAGCCTGGCCAGCCTGCCGCTCCGTGTCTCCTTCTGCCCACTCTCGCTCTGGCGCTGGCAGCTCTACGCCGCCCAGAGCACCAAGTCGCCCTGGAACTTCCTGGGGGACGAGCTGTATGAGCAGTCAGATGAGGAGCAGGACTCGGTGAAGGTGAGGCCGGACGGGGGCTTTCCAGCCCCTTTCTGGGCTGCACGAGGGGAAGGGGAAGTGGCCCGCCAGCAGCCTGGGGACCTCCAGCCCAACCTCCCTGCCCAGTTTCACAACCTCCCGGGCCCCCTCCCCACAGTAGGCCCCGGCTGGCTCTGGCGGTCCTGTCTCTGAGGCTTTCTGGGGACCTCCTTGTCATCCTTGTCATGGCTTTTCTATTGGCTCAGCCAGGTCTTCAGGTTTAGAGCTGCATCCCTGTCCCACCCCAGCCTGTCTCCTTGACCCTGGGCTCTGACTCCCGAGTCTTGGCTCTCTCTTGCTGCCTTGAATATCATCTGTTCCCACCTTTCTATTGGCCTGTGACTGTGATCTGGAGACTCGTCTGTGCCTCCCTGAGCTTGTTTTCGGGGCCGAGTTTCCAGTCCTCACTCTAGCTGTCTCTTCACCTGTCTCGGTCGCCCTTCCTCTCACCCTGTCACTGTCTCTCCACCTCCCCACCCACCCCCCGCCTGTCTGCACAGCACTCGCCTGGCCCTCCGTGCCCCAGGCCTCAGGGCCTCTGGGATCTATGGGAAGGAGAACGGGGCTGGCTAATGAATGTGCCACAGTGGTCAGCTCTGGGCAAGGGCACAGCCGTGCTCACAGGCCTCGCCCCCCACCCCTACCTCCAGGTTGCGCTCCTAGAGACCAACCCCTACCTGTTGGCGCTCACCATCATTGTGTCCATCGTGCACAGTGTCTTTGAGTTCCTGGCCTTCAAGAACGGTAGGGTGGGACCCTGAGGCCAATGGGAGGCCATGGGGGGCTGGGGATAGGAGGGTGGGGGTGGGGCTTGCCCTCTATGTGGGGTCTCTCAGCCCCACTCTCCAGAGGCCTGAGAAGCTGGGGAAGGTAATGGCCCTGAAACTCCCAGCCCAGAAATTCCCATCCTGCGGGTGTGGTGCCAGGGAAGGAGCTGGCCTGCTGCTCTGGCAGAGGCCGGGATAGCGCCACCAGGAAGCAGGGCCGGGGAACTCCAAGGCTGCGATCAACAAGGGAAGCCCCCGAGCTGCTCCTGCTGCCCTGCACAGCAGGCTTTTCTTTGGGGGAGGCCCCTCAAGGTTGAGTGCATGGGGCCCACCTGAGTGGGGTGGTGACAGCCCTGCCCCCAAAAGGCCCCTAGGTTGCAGAGGCCAGCAGTGCTGATGGCCAGCATTTGAGGGGGGCCTGGCCAAGTGCCAGGCATTTTTCTTAGCGCCCTTGTGGGTCAGCTTTTGGTGTCCCCATGGCCCCGGCCCCACGAGGATGCATGTCATTGCTTCTGTGCTTGCAGGTGAGGAAGTGGAGACTCAGAGAGGCTGGGTAACTTGCCCACAGTCTCACACCTCCCAAGTGACAGAGCCAGAATTGGGACCCAGGAGGGGGCTCCGACACCCACTTTCCCCCTCTAAGCCTGTGTGGGCCACTGCGTCCTTCCCTCGAGAGGCACAGGTCTCCGGGAGGCCTGTTGCCCTACAGTTTGTGCGAGCAGTAGCCCGCATGGGTGTTGGCATTATTAAGACAATGCTGCTGCGATCGAGCATTGCCTTCCAGAAGTTGTTAACATCCAACCTGGACAGTAGGCGGTGCTGCCCACTGGGAGGGAGGGAGTTGTTAGCTGGGCCTGGCCACGCCTGCTGACTTCCAGCCAGGTCTCCTGCAGTCCCACTTCCTCCTGAGAGACAAGGGCACAGAGGGTACGGTCCCTTGCCCGAGGTCACCCAGTGGGGGCCTGGGCCGCTGGCGCCTTTACACCCTGTGCTTGTTGCCTCCCTGGTCTGAGGCAGGACTCCTATCTACCAGCCTCCAACAGAACTCCCATCTCCAGATCCATTCTTCCCAGTCAGGACACTCTAAGAGTGTCCCCCTGAGGTCTCCTCAGGGCTTGATGGTCTGATGGGGGGTGGGGCAAGCCTGCTGAGTGTGTCAGAGCTCTGGAATCAGAGTGGGTGGGCGGCCTTGCACGCGTCGCAGAGCCAGCCCTGTGTGACCCTGGGCCTGGCTCCACTTCCATAAGGCAGGCATTGTGATAGGCCGGCCACCGTGGCCGCGGGAGTTGGACAGCGCTGGTACCTGCTTTGGCCCACAGGACGCCAGGGCTTAGAGAGGGATTGCCTGACCCTGTGGGTGGGGTTCCACCAGGGGCATGGGAAGGAGTTCTGGTTGGGGACCAGACGTCAGGACCTTATCTGCACCCCAGGAGTGTCTGAGGTCCTTCTGGATTTCAGAATGGTGGGCTGGAGGAGCTGGTCTTGGAAGTACACGTCCCAGAGCCTCCTGTCCAAGGGAGCATGGCACCAGGTGGACAGCCTGGTTCTGGGGTCGTGAGCACCTGGCTCATCCAGATCCTGCCAGGGCAGGCTCCGCAACCTGAGGAATGGGGCTTCCTTGTCCAGCCTCTGCTTCTGGCGTGTGGCAAGCACAGGACATGGCAGGGGCAACCGTCCCTGTCCCTGTCCTTGCAGCCACCATCCTGTCGACTGCTCTGGGTGGCGCCTTTGAGGCAAAGACTCTTCATGGAAGGGGATGGTGGTGTGCACCCCACCCCCTTGGCAGACCCAGCGCCATGTTGGGGTTCTGAGGAGGACAGGACCCAAGGGAGCTGCGGGAGGGACTCAGAGGTGCCCCAGCTCGGCTTCACCCCAACCCTTGCGCAGATATCCAGTTTTGGAACAGCCGGCAATCTCTGGAGGGCCTGTCCGTGCGCTCCGTCTTCTTCGGCGTTTTCCAGTCTTTCGTGGTCCTTCTCTATATCCTGGACAATGAGACCAACTTCGTGGTCCAGGTCAGCGTCTTCATCGGGGTCCTCATCGACCTCTGGAAGATCACCAAGGTCATGGACGTCCGGGTAAGGCCGGGCCACTGTGCTGTTGTGGGGGCTGCTGGGGGCTTGGAATGGGGGTTGTCTGCCCCAGTCAGACCCTGGAGCTGGCCCCTGGGGGTTTCCCAATGCCTGTCGCACTCCCAGGACCAAGGGGATTTTTGCACCAGGGGATTTTTTGGGTCACTCGTGGGGCAGGGGAACTGGGAACAGTGAGGAAGGGCAGGGGCTGGAGCTGGCGTGGGAGTGTGAGCCAGGGTGGCAGCTGACCACAGCCTCCCTCCCTATCTGCAGCTGGACCGGGAGCACAAAGTGGCAGGACTCTTTCCCCGCCCAACCTTCAAAGACAAGTCCACGTACATCGAGTCCTCGACCAAAGTATATGATGATGTGAGTGTCCCCCACAGTGGGCCCCTGGGAGGGTCTCCAAGCACCCACACACCTCAGACCAGGAGAGGGGCAGTGGGTGGGGTCTGAGGCATCTGCCCGCCGACTGCTGGGCCCGTCCATTCTTTATGGCCTGGGTCACACCCTCCAGGGTTCCGGGCCTGCTGTGTATACTTCCTGTCCAAGTCCAGAGTTCCCAGGGCCACCTGGAAATTCCCCTGGTCTGGCCTGCCAGACCAGGTGTGGGTGGGTGAGGGTGGGAAGCAGGGGTGCCAGCCCCGCCCTGTGCCCCACAGATGGCGTTCCGGTACCTGTCGTGGATCCTCTTCCCGCTCCTGGGCTGCTATGCGGTCTACAGCCTCCTGTACTTGGAGCACAAGGGCTGGTACTCCTGGGTGCTCAGCATGCTCTATGGCTTCCTGCTGACCTTCGGTGAGCAGCCCCCCGCCACGCTCAGCCCTCCTGCATGGGCCAGACTCAGCAGCACATGTTCCCTGGTCCACACTGGGTGACACAGGGGGCCAGCTGGGGTCCTGTCAGCCTGGCTCTGCCCTCCTCATGCTCTGGTCCCATGCAGGAGGGACTTATCCCCAGACAGGGACGACCCCGGGTGGGCAGGGGTGGCAAGTGAGGAGCCTCGGAGGGGTGCCTGGCCTAGTGGGCTGGGGAGGACTTCCATGAGGCCGTGGGAAGTGCGTTTCAGTCATTGTCCTCAGGGCCCCTTCAGAGTAGATGAGCCTACAGGAATGTTGCAGCACGTGGCAAGTGCCATGAGGGGCTGAAGTTAAGGGGGTTGGGGAGACCTCTCTGGGAGATGGTATGCACATCGAGGCCCAAAAGATGCCCGGGGGGCTGGTGAGGCAGCGGCGGTAAGATGTGCCTGGGCGCGGGAGCTGCTGGGCGGCCAGGGCAGCGCCAGAGGACAGCACAGGGACAGAGACCAGATGTGCAGTCAGAGAGGTTGGGGGTCAGGGCACTCCTTCCTCTGCTCACGGGGCTCCTGCCGTCATCACCGCAGGCTTCATCACCATGACCCCGCAGCTCTTCATCAACTATAAGCTCAAATCCGTGGCCCACCTGCCCTGGCGCATGCTTACCTACAAGGCCCTCAACACCTTCATCGATGACCTGTTTGCCTTTGTCATCAAGATGCCCGTCATGTACCGGATAGGCTGCCTGCGGGACGGTGAGGGCTGCGGGGCAAGGGGGGTGCCTGCTCTGGCCTCGGGGCTCATTCTGGGGCTGCCGGGCGGGCCCCTTCCCTTCACACAGCCCCCCTTGCCCCGCCCCCAGATGTGGTCTTCTTCATCTACCTCTACCAACGGTGGATCTACCGCGTCGACCCCACGCGGGTGAATGAGTTTGGCATGAGTGGCGAGGCCCCGACGGCAGCCGCCCCTGTGGCCGAGGCCCCGACGGCAGCAGCAGCAGCAGCAGGGGCCCTCCCACCCGCCCCCGCCCCCGCCCCCGTCACAACCGCTGCCGCCACCAGGGAGGAGGCCTCTACGCCCCTGCCCACCAAGCCTACCCCAGGGGCCAGCTCTACCAGCGAGCCCCAGGAAGCCCCTCCAAAGCCAGCAGAGGACAAGAAAAGGGATTAGCCACCCCTGGTCCTCCTCTTCCGCTCCGGCTCCTGGTGACCATCACCCCTCCCCCTGCTGCCCTGGCCCCCTTCGCCTCCCCTCCCTGTCGCCCTTTCCCTGGACAGATCGGGCCAGGGTGGCAGGAGGCCCTCCTCGGGCCGGAGCCCAGCGTGTGTTGCAGGGGCCGGGGCAGGCCAGGGCACGTTGTCTGTGGAGGCGCCGTCTGTCCGTATGTTCCTCTGTGTTTCTAGCCATCTCACCCTGCCTGCCCAGCACCATTGGGAATCATGGTGAAGCGACGTGGCGCTGCCGAGATGGGGGGGCCCGGCGGGGGAGCGGCTGGGGCCCCTATGTGGGACGCCCACGGCCATTTGTCATCTTGTCCCTTGTTCCCTGGCCATGCCCCTCCTCCCAGACCACCGCCCTTTAACACAGTCTGGATTTAATAAATTCATATGGGTGTTTAACTTAAACTCAGCAACCCCCCTTGTGCCTGCCTTCCTCTGCCACCCCCTGGGAGATAGCTTCACCCGGGCTGGGGGTGGCTCTCTTTGGGTTTGCGAGGGAGACCTGCAGGGTGCAAGACACAGCAAAGTGGGAGACAGGGACCCTCGGGGCCAGGCCCTTCTTACCCTTTTCCCCTCCCAGCAGCCTTCCGAGGGGCTTCTGTAACTGTCCCTATTTTGCAAATGGGAAGCTATGTGCTGGGGCCTTCTTGTACAACAAGGCTGTGTCTGGCTAGCCGTGGCTCAGTGTCCTGCCTGTGCCCACTGATTGTCTCCTGGCCTCACGAGTAGACACCTGCTGTCCTGATCATTTCCCATCAGAATGACTTGTTCAGTGGGCCCCACACACTGGACACATAAACCTTGCTTCTCTGGGCCTCTGAGCTCTCTGGCCAGGGTGCAATAGGGGTATCGGGGCAAATCCTTAGGCAGAGAGGTGTGCCTGGCTGTAGAGCTCTCGACCTGTTGGGGCAACCTGAGCATCCTCGGGGCTGCCTGCCCTGAGGACCTGACCAAGACAGTGCATGGCGCGTGCGTCTTCCCAACTACCTGGGTGCTGGGACTGTTCACCCACTTTATAGATGGGACTTTTATAGATCTCTGGGTGTCCCTGTGTTCCAAGGGGCAGGGACCCCACGTGTCTAGATTTACTGTTCTGGGAGGTGGCCTCATCAACACTGTTGGGAGAGGAGGCCCCGGGGCTGAGGACCACACCAGGCCCCAGCTGCCACCCCGCCCTGCAGAGCCCGGTGGGGAATCTGGGAGCTCCTGGGAGGCATTAGCACACACAGAGCCCCGAGCCCCACGTGTACACACACAGGACAGCGGGCTCCTCCTCGCCTCAGCTAGCCAGGGACCCACTCTGCTCCCTCCCCTGCTCTGCCTCATTTCATAGTTGCCAGCCAGTGCCCTGCCGGGCTTCCATCCTGCGACTCCAGGAACCAGGGAGGTTCTCAGCCCCCCTGGACTCACTGGGCTCCCCCTCCAGGCACATGCCCAAGACTTTGGCAAAGCCCCTCAGCTATAACCCACACCCTCATCCCACAGGAGCCTCACTTCTTCACTTCCCCTGAGACCACCTGGTCCAGGCTGTTCCCTCTTCTGTCCCAGTCCTGCCCCTCCCATTCGCTCAGCAGCCAGAGGGTTTTCTTTTTTTCCTTTCTTTCTTCTTTTTTTTTTTTTTTTAAGATTTTATTTATTTATTTGACAGACAGAGATCACAAGTAGGCAGAGAGGCAGGCAGAGGGAGAGAGAGAGGAGGAAGCAGGCTCCCTGCTGAGAAGAGAACCTGATGGGGGGCTCAATCCCAGGACCCTGGGATCATGACCTGAGCTGAAGGCAGAGGCTTTAACCCACTGAGCCACCCAGGCGCCCCAGAGGGTTTTCTAAAGCACAAATCTGACCCTACTGGGCCTCTGTCCAGAATCTACTGTGGTTCCCAGTACCCTTGGGAGAAGAGGCCAGACCCCTAACTAATGAGCGAGACCTTGAGGGGATGGGCCTAACCCCTACAGCCTGGTGCATCTCCCTTGTTTTAACTTGACATGATCGCTTACCTTCTGCCTCTAGACCCTGCTCTCCCCTTACCTGGGACACCCTTGGGCACATAACTTTACCTTATCCTATGTGTCCTCCACATTGTGGTTCCAGTTCCTCTTCTTCCAGGAAGCCCTCCCTGACCACCTCATCTGGGACCCCCAGCTCCCTGAGCTCTCACACCCCAGCCCTGCCCATTATGGGTCATCACTGCCTGGAGTCAGATTATTCTCTGCTGGACTGAGCCTTGTGAGGTCAGAGCCAGAGCTGTCTTGGTCATTGCTCTATCCTCTGGGAATGTTTGCTGAGCACATGTTTGTACACTCCTGACTTTCAAAAACATACACATCCAGAAGTGTGGACCTTGATGAGGCCTGCATTTACACACTGGCAGAAAAACGGACATGCAGTCACTCCACAAATTTTTCCTGAGCCCCAAGCTGGTGGGCAGTGGGGGTGTCTGCTTACACAGCAGGGACCAAGACAGCCTAGGCCTGCCCTCACAGGGCTCAAAGCCCAGCAGAAGCCCCGAGTGCTGAGGATTTCCCTCCAGTTATTCACCCAGTAAACAGTGGTGAGGCCTGATGTTTGCAAGGGGCAGGGGGGCATCAAGGGGGATCCGGGTCCTATTATAGGAGCCGCAATTGGAGCCAAACTCAGGATTGTTTGTGGTTTGCTTCATTTATCAAATGTAATGTTATTCAGTGTCTCCAACCCCTGACAGGCTGGCATTCTATCCTCTGGCCCACTACTTCTCAGTCTCCTTGTCGTTCCCTGAGCGGGTCATGCATGTTCCCACCTCAGGTCCTTTGCACTTGCTGTCCCCTGTGCCGCATACACTTCCCTGGATAGCCACATAGAGCCTTCATCATTTCAACTCCGTTCAGCGTCATCTCAGACCCTCCCTGAACATCCTCCCCCAAACAGTATCCTCCAGACCCAATCCATATATCCTGCTTTATTCTGTAATGCCGTCATCACCACCAGACTTATGTATATATTTGCTTCTCTCTTTCCATTCGTCTCACCCACCTTGAATTTCAGTTCCATGTGATGGCAGGGGCTTTTGTTTCTTGGGTTCTTTGCTGTTTCCCTGGCTTTTGGAATAGTACTCAGCACATGTAAGAACTATATGCAAGTGTCTGCTATTTTTAGTATCTTAGTTAATCCTCACAACCATCTTATGACAAGACCCATTTTACAGATGGGGAAACCAAGGCTCAGAGAGATGAAGTCAGTTGCCTGAGGTCACATGGCTGGTAAGTGGAAGACCTACGTTTCCTGATTCTGGACCCTCACATCGTCACCTCTCTTGCAGTGTTCTTGTCCAATGCAAGACTACAGCCTGCAGGCTGAATCCAGCTTTTTCTAATATTTGTGTGATTTTTACATGTTTAAGTGGTTGGGGGAAATAAAAAAACCTCAAAATTATTTCCTTTGACATAAAAATTTTGATACAAAGTCAGATTTTAGTGTCCATAAAATGTCCTATTGGAATGTAGTCACACTCATTGTTTCTGTGCTGTCTTTGGCCACTTTTTGTGGAAAAAGTTTGCTCGATAATTTGCTGTACGGCAGTAGTTCTCCAGTGTGGGTGTGAGCTTTCTGCATCCCCTGAAGGGCTGAGGGCCACACTTTGAGACTGCAGCTGTACACGGTTCTGCTTCTCACAAGCAGACAGCCAGCCTGGCTTGGTGACTGCCCTGACCTGGTGCCCAGTGCAGGCCCTGGCACACGACAGGTGCTCAATAGGAACGCATGAGGCCGTGTGGTCATGCGTGGAGAGAGGACATTTTTAGGGAAACAGACACAAGATGTCAAACCTTGGCTCTCTGTGGTCTGAGGGTGCTGGGCATCCAAGTTGGTTATTGGACACCTACTGTGTTCCATGGACTGTCCTAGGCGCTAGGGTTAGAGCAAGGCAGACAAAACCTAAAACTAGCATTCTAGCCATAAACGTTTAAGTATCTTCATCCCCAATTTACAGTTGAAGAAACTGAGGCATAGAGAGACTGGTTTTCCTAAAGATCATTATTACCGGCTGGAGCCCTGGCCCTCCTGATCCCAAAGCTTCCCTTACAGCCCGGGAAACAGCAGACCCCTGGCGGGCGGGCCTCAGTTTCCCGACTTGTTCTATGGGTACGACGTGAGTGGCCCCAAGCAACCTCAGTTGTCTCCGCCAAAGCAATGGGCAGCGGCACGGGTCCAACCCCTCCCGTGCGCCCACTGGCAGACCTGGCGGGCGGGCCTCAGTTTCCCGACTTGTTCTATGGGTACGACGTGAGTGGCCCCAAGCAACCTCAGTTGTCTCCGCCAAAGCAATGGGCAGCGGCACGGGTCCAACCCCTCCCGTGCGCCCAGCCTCCCCTTCCCGGCCGGCCCCGCCCCCGGCCACGTGACGCGTGGGGGTTTTCCCGTTCCCCCTAGCGTGACGTCACGATGGGGTGCGGGCCAATGGGCGCACAGGCCGGCGGCGCCGGGGAATTCCGCCGCCCCGCCCCCGCCCGCCGCCCGCCCGGCCCGGCCCGGCGCCCCCCGCAGCCCTGGGCGCCGCGCGTCCAGCCCGGCCTGCGGCCCAGCCCCTGCGCCGCTCGTTCGACCCGCGATCGTCCTCCGGACCGTGCCCCCTTCGCCGCCCGGCCTGCCCGCGTGTGTGTTTTGATCTGGGCCGGCCTCCGGGCCGTCCGTCCCCACTGGTCGGGCCATGCCGAGTCGCCGCGTCGCCAGACCGTCCGCTGCGCCGGAGCTGGGAGCCTTGGGTAAGCGGGACCCGGGTTCGGGAGAGAAGTCTGGGGCGGGACTGGAAATGCGGGGGTTCTGGGGGCCCGGAGTAGTCTGGGGGTTCCTACAGGAGTCTAGGGGCTTTGGGGGACGAGGTTGAGGGTTCCAGGGACACAGTATCAGAGGGAAGGAAAGGGGCAGAGGATAGTGACGGGGTCCAGCCCGAGGTAAGAGGGAGGCGTCCCACTACAGAGTGAGAAGGGGGCGGGGCCTGACCCTGAGGCAAAGGAGGGGGCGGGTCCGACTCCGCGAGATGGGGGCGGGGACTAGCTCAGAGAAGGCGGGGCGGGAGCCGCTCCTGAGGAGTGGGGGCGTGGCCAGCCTCGGAGAAGGGGCAGACGAGAGAGGGGCCAGACTCAGAGTGGGCGAGACTGCGGGCATTGGCTCACCGAAGGGGGCGGGGAGTGACTATGAAAGCGAGAAGGGGGAGGAGCCTAACTCAAAGAAGGAAGCGAGGTTTTACTCAGGGTAAGGGGGAGGGGCCTAACTCTGGCAGGGAAAAGAGGGAGGGCTTGTTCCGAAAAAAGAAGGGCGGGGCCTGACTCGGAGAAGAAATGGGGAGTGGGGCTCGCTTCAGGAGAGGAGGGGCAGGGTCTGAGAGGGAGAAAGGGAAGGGGTGACACTGAAAAAGTGAAGGGGTGGGGTTGACCCTGAGAAAAAGGACGGGGCGGGGGCTTTCGTAACTGAGGTTGAGAAGGGCCCCTCCAGACCCGACCTTAAGGAAGAGAAGGAGCCGGCGGCCTGAGTGAGATGCAGGCTGGGGAGAATGACAGAAACTACGGATCCGGTCCATAAGTTAGAGAAGGAAGCAAGGCCAGATTCTGCGGGCGTTAAGGGTGAGGGGGTGGGGGGGTGCCTTATCCGAGGGGGCGGGGCCAGGAGAGGAACGGGGTGGGGCCTAGGAGACTCTTGGGTCCTCCCGCTGCATCTCCATCGCCTCCTGAGACTTGCCTCCCTCCCTGCTGCAGGGTCCGCGGACCTCTCCTCGCTCTCGCTCGCCGTTTCCAGGACCACGGGTGAGCAGCCCACCACAGTTCCGGCCCACCCGCGCGCTCAGGACGGGGGAGGGGGGAATCCTGTGGAGGCGGCTTTGGGCACACCTCTGTCTGGGGTTTCATCCAGGGCCACCTCAGCTTTCCTCCGACCACCTGTGTTTGTCCCTGCGGGTTGAGATGGGGGCCCCAGGTCCCCCTACTTCCCGGGTGGTTAGGAGCTGGACAGGTAAAGCTAACCACCTATTCGCCCTGTAAGAGGAGTCCTCTTTATAGACTCGCCATGGTAGTGCAGAGGATTAAAAATGACCTGCCAATGCTGCCACCTCCTCGCTCTGTGAATGCCTGCAAATCACTTCTCTCCGGGCCTCAGTTTTCCTCATCTGTACAGTGGACATAATATCAGTGCCTCCCTTTGTCGGGGTATTGAGAGGATTCAATGAGCTGATACAGGCAGACTTTCAAAGCAGTGTCTGGCACACAGTAAAGTCTCAATAAGCATTAACTGTCACAGCTGTTATGATGATGATGATTACTATTACTATTATCAGACTGCCTATAACAGTGGTTCTTAAACCTTTGTGTGCACTGGAGTCACCCAGGGAGCTTGTTAAAACAGATTGTTGGGTCCTACCTCTAGAGTTTCTGATTCAGTAGGTCTAGGATCAGCCCCGAGAGTTTGCATTTCTGGCAAGTTCCCCAAAGATGCTCAGAACCACTACTTGGGAAGGTCCCTCAGCCAGTGTCGTCCAAAATTCGGTGCTGCCCAAGAAAATGCAAAATCATGGCCAAATGACAACATCCTCTCTCTTGTAAATCTGCTGGGATTAGGAGGGCAGGAACTGAGTCCTGTTACCATGAAGACACAGCCCCTAGTGGGCTGGGCTGGGCCTTGGTCTGGAGGTAGTATCCTGGGATGGACCCTAGCAGCTGGCCTGGCCATGGAGGAGGCTCTGCTGGTTCTCTAACAGGTCTGAGAGTGTGGACAATGGGGAAAGGTGGGGCATGGTGCTGGGGACAGGTAATGCCCACGCACTGGTTCTGGGCAGGAACAAGGCTGAGGTTTTTTCTGGCCCAAGATCTCTGGTTTCAACTGAGAGTCATTTGTAATGTCATCTCTTCAATAAATATTTATTGAACGCCTGTTCTGTACCTCGTCCTGTGCTGGGCAGCACTGGGGACTCGGCAGTGCCTGAAACAGTCTAACTCCACCCTCATGGGTTCCTTACCTGGATGAGGAGGCCAGGCACTTAGGCAATAATTAAATGTGGGATTACCAAATGTGACAAAGGCGCCAAAGAAGTCTTGAGGTCAGTGAAATCTAACAGCAGGGTAAGGATGAGAAAGCTAAATGCTGGGACCGAGTGGGAGGGAAACATCTCCCTCATTCTGATAGGCTAGACACGTAGGGTACCCTGGATATACGGTGGGGACAGATAAGAGTCCCGTAACATAAAGTCATGCCAAATCCTAACCAGTGCCAATGAAATGATAAAACAAAGGTATGTAACTGTGAATGACTGGAGCTATCTTGGGGACCGGGGGCCGTCTTGGATTAAGTGGTCAGGGAAGACTTATTTAGTAGGTAACTTTTGAGCAGGGACCTGAAGGAGGAGGGAGAATGCCTTGCAAACAACTGGAGGAAGAACATTCTGGCAGAGAGCAGGTTGTGCTAAGGCCCTGAGGCAGGAAAGACATGGCTGGTGCTCTGCCTGCTTGCAGCCCATCCTGGCTGTCCCTGGATGGTGGCACATCTGTGTGGGAGGTCAGGGTGGGATGGAGTGTTATTTGAGTTGAACCCTAAATAAGGAGAAGTTTCCAATGTTTGCTGGATGAAAGAGGATTTTTCCCCCCAAAGATTTATTTATTTGTTTGAGAGAGAGAGAGAGTAAAAGCAGAGGGAGAGGGAGAGAGAATCCTCTGGCAGACTGTTTGCTGAGCAGTGAGCCTGACACAGGCTGGATGGATCCCAGGTCCCCCCGGGATCATGACCTGAGCAGAAATCAAGAGTCAGCTGCTCAACCGACTGAGCCACCCAGGTGCCCCCAGAAGGGGATTTTTAGATAATAATGCTCTTAACTAAGTTTTATGGAGGGGCTAGGGCAGTCAGACATGGTGCTAAGCAGTTTACCTGTGGGATTCGGAATCCTCATGTTCACACCTTGAGATGGGAGCTCAGACCTCGTTTGAGAAAGACTCAGAGAGGTTGAGAGGCTTGCCCGAGGCTATATAGTGAGTGTGTGACAGGTAGGATTCCAACCAGCATCTGTGTGACTCTATACTCCATGCTCTGAAAGCAGGTCTGCTACGCTCTTCATTTTAGAGATGGGAACCTGAGGTCTAGAGAGGGAGGGCGGGTTGGTCACCCAAGTCCATAAAAGAATGTCCCCCAACACTTGATCTGCTGGCAGCCAGCATTTATGCAGGGCCTACTATTCTAAGCAGTTCCATGTGCTTCCCACATATTAGCTCATTTAATTTTCACAGCAGCCCAATGAGGCATTATCACTGTGTCCATTTTACAGGTGGAGAAACCAAGGCAAAAAAGAGTTAAGTGGAGGGACGCAGGGCTCTCCAGTTAGGAAGTTGCACAGCCAGGATTTGAACTGAGGTAGTCCAAACCTCAGGCCACTGCTGCCTGGGCCTTGGTTTCCCCCTGCAACCTGGGCAAAGTCTAACTCCGGGCCCACACGTCATCCAGGACGGACGCCTAAGAGTTTTTCCCAAGTTTAGTGACCGGAGGTTGGCCCTGCCAGGGATTTACAGCCTGTCCCTTCTTCTGTCCCAGCCTCAGTGTCCCCAGCTACCCAGTGGGGGTATCTTCCCTACCCTGCTGACTTCACAGATCACAGGAGATAAGGGGAGCAGGAAAACTGCTTTCAGAGGAGCAAAGGTCTGGCTACCAGGAGCCACTCCCCAAGAGTGGAGGAAGAGGACAGGTCTGGGAGCAGGGCAGGCTGGCGTTGATCTGTCTGTGGCCAGTGGCTGGGGCAGGTGACCCTGAGAGGGGCTCTGGCCCCGGCCTGCCCCATCTCGCTGTGTGAACCCAGGCCGGCCTGCTCCCTCTGGCCTTCCCATTGCCCTGTCTGTAGAATGACGGGAGGTTTGTTTCGGTTTCTCCATGGCCCCTTTCAAGACTGAGCTTTCCCAAGGAGGTGATGAGGGGCTTTCCCAGCCTTTAGAATCTTAGCTGTTTAATTTTTTTTCCTGGTCATAAGATCCTTGGCTTCCCTGGGTCCTCAAGGATGCCTTGAATTCCTGGCCTCAATGTTTTTTTAAGAAGGTGCTCGAGGGTCCCCTGACCCTGGGGCTCCAATATTGCGAGCTGAAGGGAGGGTAGCCCAAGAGGGTGCAATTGGGGTTGGGGTTTGGCACCCCAGCGAGCCAGAGCCCAGTTTCCCAGGACGGAGGAAGAGAGAAAGGGGGAGGGCTCCAGGCCTCCAGGGGATGGGGTTGGGGAATCTGACTTAAAAGATGAGTCTTAACCACTTTCTGGACCTCACCTTTCTCTTTCTCTTTCTCTTCCTTCCACAGATGAACTGGGTAAGTATCACAGGGCAGGTCTGGGGAAAGGGGTGGGGGTTGGCGAGATGTCCTAGTGCTCACAGGGCGGGATCTGGGCCTTCTTTGCTGTTGGGGAGAACTGTTGGGGACTTTAATGTTTCTGTTCCCAAACTTCCCGCAGTCCTTGATCTTAGAAAAACCTCCCCACATCAGCTGCCCTTAGTGTTACCATTACCTTGAGCACTGGGTCGTTTTCTCATTGAACTCTGTGGAGCACGCCCCGTGTGCTAGGCACCACATTCAGCCGCGAGCCAAATGAGGTCCCTCCTGTGAGCTGACCCTCTGGTGGGGGCAATAGTAGGAAAGGGAGTAAATGAGTAAGATCATGTCAGATCGGGCTGAGGCTATGAAGGAGATAACAGGAAGAGGAGCCGATGGCCTGGGAAGACACACTAGGTAGGCCTTTCAGAAGAGGTGACATTTGAGCTGAGACCTGAAGGACGAGGGGCCAGAGTGGGTTGAATGGGGGGAAGGACAGAATAGGCAGATGGAGAGTAGGCACAGCACCCCCAAAGAGGGCCAGGCCTTGCTGGGAGCAAGCAACAGAAAAGAGACTGGAGCAGGGCGAGAGGTGGGTAGGGGGTTTGTTGGCAGGAAGCCGAAGGCCCAGGACAGGAGGGGGCCAGTCCACACAAGACTCTGTGGCAGGGGGTCAGGGGTGTGGGTTTTGTTTTGTTTTGTTTTCCTGAGATGAATCGAGTTTGGGGAAGGTGTTACATGGAGAGGTTGTTGACTTTGAGTCTTAAGGGAGATGGGAGCCATGGGAGTGTCTGAGCGGAGTGGGAACAGGGTCTGACCTAAGCTATGTCTGGCTGTGTGTGGGGGACTTGGAGGAGGCCAGAGGGGGAACAGGAGCAGTGGTTCAGAGGGGAGATGGTAAGTGTGGACCAGAATGGAGCGGGGGTGTGGGGAGCAGCGGTGGGAGTGTAAACATGTATTTGAGGTAAGAGGCAGAAGAGGTTCAAGGATGGGGACAGATGTGGGATCAGGAGCAGCTATGCGGGCTTCCAGCTTGGGTACTTGGTGGACGGGTGTGCTGCTTTCTGAGGGGGGAACTGCTTGGGGGGTTGTTATTATCCCCGGGGCGTGGGAGAAGCCGGGACAGGGACGCCTGTCACCTGGCACTAACTTTATCCAGGCGAGAGGGGAAGGAGACATGATTTCAGGCACTGTTAGGGAGGGGAGTGGACATGAGGGTAAAGGAGAACCCAGGCCGCCGCGTTTCGGGCTTCGAGAACTGGGGAACTGTTCGCAAGCAGGGTGGGGGCTTTTTGGGGGTTGGGAGCCAAGCCCCCCACCCCCACCCGCCGCCCACACTCAGCCCACAAGGAAGATGTCTCGAAGAAATGAGTGGATGGGGAAAGGTGGGGCGGCACAGGTCTTGGGGATGTCATCAGGCCTTTCCTTCTATCATCAGCGTCACCCCCAGTTTTTGCTTATCCCGCAGAGATCATCGACGAGTACATCAAGGAGAACGGCTTCGGCCTGGAGGGGGCGCCGCCGGGCCCGGGCGAGGGGCTGCCGCGCCTCGTGCCTCGCGGGGTGGCCTCCCTGAGCACCGTCACCCTGGGCCCCGCGGCGCCCCCGCCCCCGGCCACGCCACCGGCCTGGAGCTGCCCCCTGGGGCGGCTCGTGCCCCCGGCGCCGGGCCCCGGGCCGCGACCGCACCTGGTCATCACCGAGCAGCCCAAGCAGCGCGGCATGCGCTTCCGCTACGAGTGCGAGGGCCGCTCGGCCGGCAGCATCCTCGGGGAGAGCAGCACCGAGGCCAGCAAGACGCTGCCCGCCATCGAGGTGAGGCCCGGGGCTGGGTCTCGCGTCTCCCCGCTCCCCCCGCCCCGCCCCTCCGCCACCACCCCCAGCGCGCGGAGATTCGCATGCCTGCATTGCTCGCGTATTTCACGGTGGTTATCATTATTGCCGTTGCTATTGTTGTAGCGCTTCATACTCTCACTCGCCTCCGGTTCCAAAGGACATTCCAAGAAAGGCGTCCTTCCGGGCATTGCCAGTATTGATCAAAATTAGCATTGCCCTGAAAGGCAGGGTAGCTAGTCTCCTGGCCCACAAGGGAGGCCAGAGTAATTGGAGTGGCCGGGTTTGAATCCCTGTTCTGCCATTTACCAGCAGGGCGGCCTTGGAGTGGTTATTTGGTCCCTCTGTGCCTCAGTTTCCTTCTCTACAAAATGGGATAATAATAATAATAATAATAATAAAATAACAACAACAACTAACCACTGGGGGTTGTCAGGAGGCGTGAATGAGTTAAACGTGCCAAGGGCCTCCAGCATGGTATGTGCTCAGGAGAGATGAGCTGGGGTTAGTATTATTGCCATCGTGATTTATAAGTCTGGCCATTCTGCTTTTAGGAAATTGGCGATGTGGATAAGCCAGCCTTTGGGCAAAAAGAGGGGTGTGCAAGAGTTCCCCCGCAGCCTTTTATGTAAAGAGTTGGAAACTGTAGAGTTAATCAGCAGCTGGTGGGGTAACCTGTGCACATCTATGCACACAGTGGAATCCTGTGCAACCACAAAAACTATCTGTGTGTATGCCGATAAATAGAAATGCATTCGGTGCACACAGAGAGATTTTTAAATGAAGCTGTCGCCCAGGTACTGATGTGGAACCATCTCCAAGATATATTAATAAACAAACAAACAAACAAAAATCGAGGCACAGACCCCTTAGTAGGGGATTATACTACCTTTGGTGTTAAAATGGGGGAAAAATAAGATTCTGTATTTGCATTTGCTGGTATGTTCCTCCAGAAACTCTGGAAGGCGAAAAAAAAAGTCATGACTTTTGGGGGTTGGGGTAATGCTGAATGGATAAGGTGCAGGTAAGGTTTTTCACTACACGCATCTTTATTTTGCTTTATAGTTTTGAATCATATGGCTCGAAACTTACCAAGATGTCAATTAATTTAATTCATATGTATTAACAGAATTTAAATTAAACTGAACAAAAGTCTACCACTTCTGTCCCCAGGCCTCAGGTTCCCCACGCCAACCCCGCAGAGGTGACCTTTTCTTCTTCTCTTTTTTTTTAAGATTTTTTTTTAAAAGATTTTATTTATTTATTTGACAGAGAGAGCCATCACAAGTAGGCAGAGAGGCAGACAGAGAGAGAGGAGGAAGCAGGCTCCCTGCTGAGCAGAGAGCCCCATGTGGGGCTCGATCCCAGGATCCTGAGATTATGACCTGAGCTGAAGGCAGAGGCTTTAGCCCACTGAGCCACCCAGGCACCCCTTAAGATTTTATTTCTTGGACAGACAGAAGGAGCACAAGCAGAGGGAGGGGAAGAGGGAGAAGCAGGCTCCCAGCTGAGCATGGAGCCCAATGTGGGACTTGATCCCAGGACCCCAGGATCGTGACCTGAACCAAAGGGAGGTATTTAACCGACTGAGCCACCCATGTGCCCCGGTGACCCTTAAAAAAAAAAAAAAAGATTTATTTATTTATTTGAGAGAGAGAAAGAGCACACACATATAGATACCTGCTGGGGGTGGGGGGAAGAGCAGAGGGAGAGGGAGAGAAACTCAAGCAGACTCCACACTGAGCATTAGCCCAAAGTGGAACTTGATCCCACAACCCTGAGATCATGGCATGAGCTGAAACCAAGTGTCAGACACCCAGCCAGCTACATCCCACCCCCAGGCATAAGAGGTGACCATTCTTATCAGTATCTCATACATCCTTCTGGGAGTTATTTATGGTTCTGTAGGGACATGTGTACATACGTATGTACAGTCCCCCCTTTATACATGGAGAGGAGTATAATCTACTTACTATTTTGCACAGTGGATTTTTTTTTGCTTAAGAATGTATCTTGAGGGGCGCCTGGGTGGCTCAGTGGGTTAAGCTGCTGCCTTCTGCTCAGGTCATGATCTCGGGGTCCTGGGATCGAGTCCTGCATCAGGCTCTCTGCTCAGCGGGGAGCCTGCTTCTCTCTCTCTCTCTCTCTCTCTGCCTGCCTCTCCATCTACTTGTGATCTCTCCCTGTCAAATAAATAAATAAAATCTTTAAAAAAAAAAAAAAAAAGAATGTATCTTGAAGGGTGCCTGGGAGGTTCAGTGGGTTAAGCTGCTGCCTTTGGCTCAGGTCATGATCTCGGGGTCCTGGGATCGAGTCCTGCATCGGGCTCTCTGCTCAGCAGGGAGCCTGCTTCCCTCTCTGCCTGCCTCTCTGCCTACTTGTGCTCTCTCTCTCTCTGTGTCAAATAAATAAATAAATCTTAAAAAAAAAAAAAAGAATGTATCTTGAAGGGGCTCCTGGCTGACTCAGTCTGGAGGGCACACAACTCCAGATCTCAGAGTTGTGAGTTCAAGCCCCACACTGGGTGTAGAGATTACTTTATATTTTTTTAAAAATATTTTATTTATTTATTTGACAGAGATCAAAAGTAGGCGGAGAGGCAGGCAGAGAGAGGAAGGGAAGCAGGCTCCCCACTGAGCAGAGAGCCTGATTCGGGGCTTGATCCCAGGACCCTGAAATCATGACCTGAGCCAAAGGCAGAGGCTTTAACCCACTGAGCCACCCAGGCACCCCTAGAGATTACTTAAAAAAAAAAAAAAAAATCTGGGATGCCTGGATAGCTCAGTCGGTTAAGCGTCTGCCTTCAGCCCAGGTCATGGCTAGGATGCAAGGTCCCACATTGAGCTCCTTGCTCAGCGGGAAACCTGCTTCTTCCTCTGCCTCCCGCTTCCACTGCTTGTGTGCTCTCTCTCTCTCTGACAAATAAATAAATAAAATCTTCTAAAAATAATAAATAAGTAAATAATAAAAAAAAATCTAAAAAAACCCAAAAAATGTGTCTTGGAGCACAGCTAACCTCAGCGGGTCTAAAGCTGTCCCCTTCTCTTTCCTTGAGCCTCGTTGCGCGGGTGGGTGTGAGCCCGCTGGGCAGCACTTAGGTTGCTTCCCATTGCCTATTTTGAGCAAACCTGTAGAGAACTACTCGGCTCATCTATTATTTCCCTCGTGTCACGCAAATAACTTCTGGAAGCGGAACTGCTGGTCAAAGGTAATTTGAGAGATATTGCCAAATTGCCCTCTGTGAGCAGTTCGTACCCACGACTGTTTCTCCTAGCTGGTGTCTGAGACGCCTGGTTCCTTGCGCCTCCCCGATATGGAGCCTTCGTGTGCTTCTGGATCTTTGCCCAAGTGTTCATTGAGTCTGAATTGTGTACTAATCATTCCACAGCCCCGGCTTCCGGCCCAAGCTAATCCGTTGCCATCAGCTCCCAGTGTCCTCTGAGTTACCCCCACCAGGTGGCCAGAGGGGCCCTGCTGAGTTATACATCTGCTCTTCTCCCCTGCTCAGAATCCTCTCTTGGCTCCCTAGTGCCCTCAGGTGGAAGCCCAAGCTCCTCCCTGTGCCTCTGAAGCTCTCACTCTCTGATCCTGCTGCCAGTTCGTACCCAGCCCCTCCTCACTGGCCACCCTCTAGCCACTGGGCCTTTGCCCATGCTTTTCCTCCTGGCTGCCGTGCTCTCCTCCTGAAGCCTGGTCACCTCATACTCACCTGTGAGGCCTCAGCCCACCTCCAGGAAGCCTTCCCTGACCACCCTCCCAGGTCCAAACTCTTTCATATAAGGTCTCCTGCTTCCCTCCTTCTCTCCCTTGATGGGCTTTGTCCTCATAGGTTTATTTGGGTGTTGAAAGAGCAGCCCCGTCCTTCCTCCACCCTCTAGGAAACAGTCAACATAGTGGTTACAAATACAGATTTCAGAGTCAGAAAGATGTGGCTTTTAGTCATACCAGTTGTACGAATTGAGGCTAGTTCAGTGCTTCTGCTGGCCTCAGTTTCATCATCTGTAAAATGGGGTTGGAGTTCCTGCTCCCACAGGATGCTACGAGGAAACCAGGAAGGTGGACCAGCACTGGAAGGGAGGCTCCCTCTTTACTCAACGAGGTAGTTATTATTTGATTTGGCTCCAGACATTGTGGCCAAAAGCAGCATGCAGAGCAGAATGTTCTGGTTAAAAGAATGGTTTACTTTGAATGGTTTACTGGATTCTCAGGACTAGGGCAAGCGTGATGCCTCGAGGAGCATTTTCAGGCCCTTATTTAAGGTCTTTAAGGATTTTATTTTTCCAATTGACAGGGGATTTTTTAAAAAGTTTTTATTTATTTATTAGAAAGAGCGCACAAGTAGATAGAGAGGCAGGCAGAGAGAGAGGAGGAAGTAGGCTCTCCTCTGAGCAGAGAGCCTGATGCAGGGTGCCCTGAGCGGAAGGTAGATGTTCAATTGACTGAGCCACCCAGGCGCCCCTGACAGGGGATTTTTTTTTTCCAACTATCTTTTTCTTTGGAAAAATTTAAAACCTACAAGCAATGGACAAGAATAGTACAGCAAACAAGCCTGTTGGCTTATTTGCTTCATGTCTTTCTCTCCCTTTGTACAGACATTTATAGAGGAAGATTTGAAAGTCTTGGAAAGAGGATGATACTTCGCCCAGAATATTTCAGTTTGTGTCCCTCAAGAACAAGAATGTTTTCTTACAGTGTAGGAGCTGTATAATCCTAAATGCCATCACCATTCTCTAGAAGCTTAATTCTCCAAGGATATTATCTGTTATGAAATCCATATTCTAATCCCCCAATATTCTTTTTCTTTCTTCCTTTCTTTTTTCCTTTCTTCCTTTCTCTAATAAATAAAATAAGATTTTATTTATTTATTTGACACAGAGACAGCAGAGAGGGGACAAGCAGGGGGAGTGGGAGAGGGAGAAGCAGGCTCCCCACAGAGCAGAGAGCCAGATGTGGGGCTCAATCCCCGGACCCTGAGATCATGACCCAGGCCAAAGGCTTTAACCCACTGAGCCATCCAGGTGCCCCTAAATATTTTATTTTTAAGTAATCTCTATACCCAACATGGGGCTTGAACTCCAGACCCCGAGATCGAGAGTCACACGCCCCACCCACTGAGCCAGCCATGCACCACCCCCTCCAAATACGCTTGAGAGCTATTATTCTTGTTGGTCACTTGTTTAATATTTGGTCCAGGATCACATGCTGCGTTTGGCTGGCAGTTCTTTTCATGGTCGGAGTGTTTGTGTCCCCCTAACATGCATCCATTGCAGTCCTAGCCCCCAGTGTAATGGCCTTAGAAGGGAGGGCCCCTGGGGAGTGCTGAGGTCATGAGGGCAGAGCTGTCAAGACAGGGATGGATGATTTTTTTTTTTAACATTTTTATTTATATATTTGACAGGCAGAGATCACAAGTAGGCAGAGAGGCAGGCAGAGAGAGAGGAGGAAGCAGGCTCCCTGCTGAGCAGAGAGCCCGATGCGGGGCTCGATCCCAGGACCCTGGGATCATGACCTGAGCTGAAGGCAGAGGCTTTAACCCGCTGAGCCACCCAGGCTCCCCGGATGGATGATTTTTAAAAGGGACTCCAGAGAGCTCGAGGGCCCCTTCTAGCAGGAAGCCTTACCTGGAACCTGACCGCACTGGCACCCTCGTCTCAACTCCCACCCTCCAGAACTGTGAGAGAGGGATTGTTGTCACTTACATGCCGTCCAGGTCCATGGGATTTGTGTGTAGCAACCCGCATGGCTGAAGACGGATGTCTTTTGCATCCTCCGACCTGAGTTCATTTCTCTGTCTGACTTCAGGTTTGGGGATGTGGACATTTGCGGGAGGACAGGATTGACGTTTTGTCAACTGTCCCACATTCCATGTTTGTTGGCCGTTTCCGGATGAGATCAGGTTGTGTGTTTTTGGGGGGAACACCCCGGTGATGATGCTGTGGTCTCGGTGTCTCACATCAGGAGACACGGGCCAGCAGTCTGTCCCACTCTCAGTGACGCGGAGTCAGATTCCATGGTCAAGGCGGTGTGTCAGTCTCTCCAGCAGCCATAACGAACTGCCCCAGGCTGGGTGCCTTGGACCACACAAATGTATGGTCTTAGCATTCCGGAGGCTGGAGGGCCAAGATCAAGGTGCCAGCAGATCTGGTTTCCTCCGAGGTCTCTCTCCTTGTCTTGTAGACGGCCTCTCTATTGCTGTGTCCTCACTTGTCTGGTGTCTCTTTGTATGTCTGGATGACCTCTTCTTATAAGGACCCCAGGAAGATTGGATAGAGCCCATTCTAATGGCCTCACGAACTTAATCACCTCTTTAAAGACTCTGTCTCCAAATTCAGCCACATTCTGAGGTCCTGAGGTTTACGGCTTTAACCTATGAATTGCAGGAGGCTGCAATTTAGCCCGTAAGAGCAAGTGCCCCGCTCTTGGTTGTAAGGACACAGCTTTCCTCTGTAATGAGCAGCTTACTATGGGGTGATGCTTTGAGGCTGTGTTTTCCCTACCACATTATTTCTGTGTCTTTCCAGGTAGTTTTCCTGGCTCGGTGTCAGTTTTGATTTCCGGGAGTTAGAACAGGAAATATCTAACAATAGGGGATGACCCGGCTCTGGTTGTGGATTCAGGATTTTTATTCCCATCTTTCAGAGCGGCAGACTGAGGCTCAGAGAGGAGAAGTTACTTGCTCAGGGGGACCCAGCAAGTTTGCTATAGTAATTCCTAAGCACTCCTGTATGCCCGGTACTTAATAATACCCATTCTACAGGCAAGGATGGAACAGAGAGGTTTATCATGCAGATGGCCAGTCCTCGAACCTGGATTTGGTACTAGGTCTGGCTTATTCTAAGACCTTGTGTGACGTCTTAGAGATGAGAAGGTTTCAGTCCTGCAGTTCTCATGAGTTCTGAGACTGTTGACTCTGAGCTTTTCTTAATCTCCTAACAGTGCAGTGGGGAGCTGGTTAAATGAATAGCTTTAACCCCACCTGACTCAGTGAAATTTATAGACAATATCACATCCGGCTACTCATAATCATCCCCAAATCCATCATGCCCTAACTTTATTTTTTTTTAAATTTATTTATTTATTTGACAGACAGAGATCACAATTAGGCAGAAAGGCAGGCAGAGAAAGAGAGAGAGAGAGAGAGGAGGAAGCAGGCTCCCTGCTGAGCAGAGAGCGCAATGCGGGGCTTGATCCCAGGACCCTGAGACCGTGACCTGAGGTGAAGGCTGAGGCTTTAACGCACTGAGCCACCCAGGCGCCCCGATCATGCCCTAATTTTAATATGAAATGAAAGGAAAATAATACAGCATAATAAGCACCTTTATTTCAATGTGTAAATGCTCCGACATGGCCCCGGGGAATCTTAATAAAAATGGCAGTTGCGGGCCAGTCTTCCCTCAATTAACACCTGGAAAATTCAGTGTATTTTTAAATTATGGGAAAAAAGAGGGGCACCTGGGTGGCTCCATCGGTTAAGCATCTGCCTTTGGCTCAGGTCATGATCCCAGGGTCCTGGGATGGAGCCCCATATCCTCAGCGATGAGCCTCCTTCTCTCTCTCTCTCTCTCTCTCTCTCCCTGCTGCTCCCATTGCTTGTGCTCACACACTCTCTCTCTCTCTGTCAAATTAATAAATAAAAATCTTTGTTTAAAATTATGGGTAAAAGGACTATGTATGTAAAATGGCTAGGATCTTGGCTCTGATCATTTTAAATAGGTGTGTCCCCAGTGGGAGTGTTGGTGGGATGATCGGAAGTCTTGCAGGACTTGTGTGGGACCGTCCCTGGTATTGCAGGCTGTGTGACGTCTCTGGTCCCAGGTCCTGCCTGCTGTGGGATGTGGGCTGTGGGATGTGACACACAAATCCCTGTGTCAACCCAATTCACCCCCCCAATATCCAAAACGTCCCCTAGAGGGCGATACTTCCCCACAGAGATGCATTCATTCATTGTTTTTTGGTTTGTTTACTTATTTGTCTCTGCGTGGGCAAGGGCTTTAGAAATTCTTTTTAAGAAGAACTTCTAAAAAGCCCTTTTAGAAGGGCTTTACAGGTTCTTTGATGCCAGCAGGTCCTTGTGGGGAACCCAGAAAAGCCAGGTGGATCTGGGCTGGGTCTGGCCTGTCTAAAGGGCTGGTTTCTATCTGCTCCTGCTGGAGGCTGCTGAGCATGAACTCCTGCCCCAGGTGCCTTAACTAACTTTATTTTTAAAGAGAATCTAGATGGGACATCTGGATGGCTCAGTCGTTTAGGCGGCTGCCTTCGGCTCAGGCCATGATCCCAGGGTCCTGGGACTGAGTCCCACACTGGGCTCCTTGCTCAACGGGGAGCCTGCTTCAACCTCCCTCTGTGTCCCACTCACCCTGCTTGGGCTCTCTCTCTCCCTCTTTTATTTATTAAAAATTTTATTTATTTGTTCATGAGAGACAGAGAAAGAGAGAGAAGCAGAGGAATAAGGAGAAGCAGGCTCCCCGCTGAGTGAAGAACCCGAGACCTGGGGCTTGGTCCCTGAGCCAAAAGCAGATGCTTACTTAATAAGCTAAGCCACCCAAATAAATAAAATCTTAAAAAAAAAAATAGAATCAGAAATCTGGAATAACAGGATATTTCATACTTTCTATTTTTATTTTTTATAGATTTTAATTTATTTGAGAGAGAGAGAGAGAGAATGAGGGGGGGTTGGGGGATGGAAAGAGGGAGAAGCAGGCCCCCAGCTGAGCAGGGAGCATGACGCAGGGCTGGATCCCAGGATCCTGGGATCATGACCTGAGCTGAAGGCAGAAGTTTAATGGACTAAGTCACCGGGAGCCCCGCCCTAAAGGTTTATTTATTTATTTGAGAGAGAGAGAGAGAGAGAGAGAGGGAGAGAGAAACTTTAGCAGACTCGGAGCTAAGTGGGAAGGGCAAGATGGGGCTTGATCCTATGACCCTGAGATCCCGACCTGAGACGAAACCAAGAGTGGGAGGCTTAGAGGACTGGACACCACCCAGGCATCCCTGTCTCATACTTTTTAAGTGCAGGCTCCAAATTTTCCCCACATTTGAACAAAAATGTCATCTCTTTTTGTAGTTAAAAAAAAAAGTTTTCTTGAGCTATCATGTGTATATACAAAATCGCACATATTTAATGAATCCAGTTTAATGAGTTTGGACGAAACGTTTTTTAATTACAAAAAAATGGGAAGAACAATGCAATGAGTATCTGTGTGCCCTTAATCTGTATCCGCCGGTTGTCGTTTTGCCACCTTCGCTGTCTCTGTCACACTCCTCTGTCCGAACGCACGCGCGTGCACGCACACACAGATACATGCACACCTTGTTTTTGCTAAACTATTTGCACGTGTGTTGTCAATATCACATTACTTCCCTGCGGGATAGTGGGATAGCGGGATAGTGGGATAGTGGGCACCTCCTGCGAATAAGCTTCCACGTGGTGACAAAATTATTAGTATCCCCAGGAAAACTAACGGTATCCCATTGTGTCATTCAATGTGTTACATTTCCTAGTTGTCCCCCAAATATCCAGTGGCTTCTTCCTCCTCAATCCAGGATTCGGTTAAGGAGCCTACGTTGCATTCGGTTGTCATGTCTCTGTGGTCTCCCCACCACACACACTTTTTTTTTTTAATCAAGTTGCAATTGATCAAATCTTCATGTACAGCTCTCTACATTTTGTATAGGTATACACCATGTGATTACCAGCCAGGTCAAAAGATACTATTTGTTCGATTTTCACCGAAATATGATGCCCATCTTTTTATTGTCTTTTGCGACACTGATTTTTTTTCACCTGATGACCCGTGATTTGGGCTCATTTGAGGAGTCACGGTGAGATTCGGGTGACATACTCCTGGAGGGCTGTCACAGAAGTGAGGTCGTGCATTCCCAGGGCACCCAGTCAGACTCCCCAGGTCATCTGGGCCCAGTATTGATGCTGCTGCCCTTGGTCACCTGATTTAGATGGTGTCCAGTGGGTTTTCCGTTGTGAAGGTGCTTTCCTTCCCCAGTCATTATTAAGTTCTCTGTGGGCAGTACTTGAAGAGCCTGAGTGCATCCAAGGTTTTAAAAACTCATAGGGGCTGGGGTGCCCGAGTGGCTCAGTCATTAAGCATCTGCCTTCGGCTCCAGTTATCTCAGGGTCCTGGGATCGAGCCCCGTATCGGGCTCCCTGCTTCTCCTTCTCCACTCCCCCGGCTTGTGTTCCCTCTCTCACTGTGTCTGTCTGTGTCAGATAAATAAATAAAATCTTTAAAAAACAAAACAAAACTCATAGTGGCCGAAGAACGCACATCGGCAGGGCAGCTCTGATGTTATGAGGCCCCAGACCAGCAGCCAGAGAAGCCTTTGGTTTAGGATCTCAGAAGGGTCTTAAGCAAACCCCCTTCCATCATCCTGGGGGAGAAGCTTGGAGAGCTATTGAAGGAAGCCCCAGGGAGTTGAGATGGGTGCAGGTGTCTGCCAGGGGACCCCAAAAATGCGCCTGTCTCCCTGCAGCTCCGGGATTGTGGAGGGCTTCGGGAGGTGGAGGTGACCGCCTGCCTGGTGTGGAAGGACTGGCCTCACCGAGTCCACCCCCACAGCCTCGTGGGGAAAGACTGCACCGACGGCGTCTGCAGGGTGAGGTTACGGCCTCATGTCAGCCCTCGGCACAGGTACTCGACCCCTGATCCCCCCCAACCCTTCACCCCAGGTCACGGAGGTGCCCAGGGAGACCTTAGGGCAAGGGGCCGCTTGGCCAGATTCTCCCCACAGCAATTCCTCAGTGGGGAGACCAAGGCTGGGCCCGGCAGCGGGGTCGAGGGGTAGAGGGGCGTACCTGGGCCTGGGGCCCTGCTGCACACACCTTCACACACAGTTGTATTTATGCCCATTTTGTCAAGGCGGAAACTGAGACTTGGAGGAATGGCAGAGCAGGGATTTGACTCCAGACCTGACTTCACTGCAAGATCATTCTTTCTCTCGCTTAATAATTTATATGTTTTTAATAAATAAAAAAATAAAAGGTTCAGAAAGATTGTATAGTGAAAAGCAAATTTCCTTCCACCTTTGGTCATGCAGCTGTCAGTGGTCCTTCCTGGAGGCAATTAAAAATATGCTATGCATGTCTATTATTTTTCTCCCCTTACAAATGGTAGCAGACATTTGTACCTCATTTTTAGGCATTTTGAGCTCATCCGTTTTCTTGGCTTCATAGTATTCCAATATACAGCTGTACACCATTACTTGAACAAGCCGCCTAGTAATGGGCCCTTAGGATAGTTCCGTGCTCCTGTGGCCCTATTATTAAACGCGTGGCTTTACATATATATCATTTCTTCTCTAGGATCAGTTCCTAGAGGCGAACTCGCTGGCTCTAACTTCAGCGATTAACTCTCAATGTAAATTTTCTGTGATTTAAAAATTCAGCAAAGATGTAAGGTCCATGAGAGGAGGGATTTTGTCTCTTTTGTTCCCCGCTGTGTCCCCCTTGGGTCCCCCCACACGCTGCCTGGCACCCAGTAGGTGCTCAGGAAATACTGTGGAATGAATGAATGCCCTCATATTGTCCTCAGTGTAATTGCTGATTATGTTAACAGTTCCACCCGTGGGGGAGAGTGCTTGATTCTTCATAACTTCCCCAGTAGGGAGCGTTCTCAGATGTTTTGATCCTTGCTGTGTTGATGGGCTTTTTAAAAGTTGGCATCGCAGTGATGTTTCCCTTGCTGCTTTCTCATTCTGGAGGAGGCGGCCCCGTGTTTTCGTGCAGTAAAGATGAGGGGCACCCCCAGGTACTCTCGAGACTCCCCAACACTCCTGAGAGGCTGAAACCCCAGACCCCTCCCAATGCTGGGGCCCCTGAGACTGTGAGCCCCGAGGCAGCCTCTCTGCTGGAGTTAGAGCTAAACCTGCCTCTTCACGACTGCCTCCCTTCACCCATTCCTCCCCGCTCCCTGTTCAGCTTTAACAATCTGGGCATCCAATGTGTGAGGAAGAAGGAGATTGAGGCTGCCATCGAGCGCAAGATTCAGCTGGGCATCGACCCTTACAATGGTGAGGCCCTGCAACCAGCCTGACTGTCTTGTCCTCCTGAACCCCCTCGTGCCCTCTGCCACCCCATTCCCCCCCTTCTCCCTTCTCTGGTATCTGCTATCTCCCCAACCCCCTCCCTTCGTTGTCTGCCATCTCCCCGCCAGAGTCTCCCTCCCCCACCCTCAGCATCCCCATATCTCTCCTATAGCCGGCTCCCTGAAGAACCATCAGGAGGTAGACATGAATGTCGTGAGGATCTGCTTCCAGGCTTCATACAGGGACCAGCAAGGACAGATGCGCCGCATGGACCCTGTGCTCTCCGAGCCTGTCTATGACAAGAGTGAGTCTAGGGTGCGGGGCGTATCAGGGATATTGTTGGCCACAGGTCCTGGAAAGGCCCATGTACGATGGCATGGACAAACAGGCTGTATGGAGTGCAGGCTGTACACTGCCCAAGTCCAGTGTTCAGCATTTATTAGGTGGCCTATGGAAATGAGGCCTTCTCGTATTATAGAGTGCACAATCTGTACCACTATACTAGGCAAGTCTAGGGAAGAGGCAACATGAGTAGTAATAATTTTCTCTTTTATACAGAATATAATATATTCCCCAGAATCTCCCCTCTTTCCTAGTAGACTTCTGCTTATGTCTCATTGGCCAGAACTTGGTCTCATGGTGGCCCCTAGTTGTAGGGGAGTCTGGGAAAGCAAATATTTAGGGTTTCCATCTTCTACAGGGGGATATGGGTATGAAAGAGAAGATTGGGAATGGCTGTTAGGTTTTAGCGCCTGCAGTGACTGCCACCAGTATCAAAATGGGAAGAGAAATCAATCCAGTCAGGTGGGTGCAAATGACAGAATTCCAATTCAAAAGATCTGAAGGAGAAAAAAAAAAAAAAAACCAACCAGTTTGTTTGTTCCATTAATTTAAAAGATCTGAGGTAGTAAAGTGCTTCAGGTCTGGCTGTATCTAGGTGCTCAATGATGTCATTAAGGATCTCTTTCCATCTTTCAGCTATACTTCCTTCAAGTTAGAGTCATTTTTGGCACAGCCCATCCATGGTGGGGACAAAATGACTGTATGCAGCTCTAGGCTTATATCCTACAGCTTGGAACCTCTTTCCCATGCCCAAAGAGAGCTTCCTTTACCCAGTATTTTTGGCTGGAGCCTCAGGACTGTTTCTCATTGGCCTGGGTTTGAGTCATGTGCTCCTCTGTGACCAATCAGCTATGGTCAGGTGGAGGCAATGTTCTAATTGGCCAGGTTTGGAGCATGTGATCACTGCTGAGCTAGGGAGTGGGTTCCGCCCTATCCTGTCCCCAGGACTGAAATGGGACAGGGAGGCGGTTTCCTAGAAAGGAACTAGAGGGGCTGTTGACAGAGGATGGTCTGGGATTGCTAGACGGGCGAAAACCATGGGTCTCCACTACGGATTTCACACCATTAATCCTCGTCTACTAATGGTCTTGACCCCTGACCCCACCACTCTCCTCTGAGGGCTGATGGCTTCCCTATGGGCCGTCAGCCTGGAGGACTTGCAACTGTCCATCAACTCATCTGTCTGAGCATCTTCTTTCTCTCCCCGGACCGGGTCCCAGGAGGATCAGACGCCCCTGCCCTCTGACTTCTCCATTTCTCATCTCTGCATGGCGCACGGTGGGCACCCACGGGGTACCTGCTGAGGGTTTGATGACTGAATTCTCGTCCTTTCTTATATACCACTAACTCTGGTACTTGCAGAGTCCACAAACACATCAGAGCTGCGGATTTGCCGAATCAACAAGGAGAGTGGGCCATGCACGGGTGGCGAGGAGCTCTACCTGCTGTGTGACAAGGTGCAGAAAGGTGAGGGACCTGGGACAGCGCGTGGGCGGAATACCAGCGGGTGGCTTGCCCTGCATGGGGGAGCCAGGAAGCCTGGAGGTGAAGCATGAGGCGGAGCTGGTTAATGGGGGTGGTGCAGTGGAAGGATCCAAAACCCTGGTTTGGGAGTCAAACTACAAACAGCCCATCATCAGTTCATTCACTCACGGAGCTGCTCACTCACTGGTTCGTGTACAAAGATGCAGAGCTGTGTGTGCTGGCCATGCTGTGTGCCAGGCTGTGCTCCCTACCACCGACTCCTGGGACCCTGACCTTAAAATCTTGGAGTCCTGTAAATAAATTCTTAATCGGGGCTGGATGATGGCTGCAGATGAAGAAAATGGAGACTGGAGAAGTATCTCCTCCATTCATGTCTATTCAAATGTCTTTTCTTCAAATAGGGTTTAAAAAAAAATAGGTGTGGGCAGCTCCGCAGCTCACTCAGTTACACCTCTGACTCTTGGTCGCAGGTCAGGTCTTGACCTCAGGGTTGTGCGTTCAAGCCCAGCGCTGGCAAAACCAAAAAGCCAACAGTAGGTGCACACAAGCATTGCCTGGCTGGAGAGAGCTTTCCCTCTTACTGTATAGATCTTTTCTATATCCTCTCCATTTTTTATCCTGTGATTCTGTTATGAATAATGTCACCACCTAGTGATCTAACCTAAGAGATCTATGTCTCTTCCTTTTCCTGTGTGCCAAGCTCTGTTATAAGCACTTTCTACACCTCACTTGTTAGCTCATATGATTGCCTAACAGTTCTATAAGGTAGATCTAATTATTACCTCTCTTTTAGAGAGGAGGAAACTAAGGCACAGAAAGGTTAAGTAATGTGCACCAGGTCACACAGCTAGGCAGGAAGAGACAGAATTTGAATGCAGGTGGTCTGTGCTCCTAATCATTCTTCTGGGAGGAAAAATAAAAGAGAAAGAGAGTTGAAAAAGCTTCAGGAAGATGGAGAAAAGTAGTATTTGGAGAAAAAGAATTCTGAGGAAGGGGATAGGGAAGAATGGCTGGGGGGGCTGTGGGCACAATTTTACCCAGTGGGGCCAGAGAAGACTATGTAAGGAGATGCCACAGAGGGAACAGCAAGTACATAGGCCCTGGGGTGGTAACAGGTCTCATTGTTGGAGGCCAATGGCAAGGCCAATGGGACAAGAGGGGAGCAGAGTGGGAGAAACTGTCTCAGCCTCAGGAATCCCTTCCCATCCTTTCTCATGCTCTGTGATTCTATGGTTAACATCTGTCTCCCCCCACTGGCTTGTATAGGGCAGGACTGTCTTGGGAGCCGTTGTGTCCCCCAAACTGCTCAGTCCAAGGTCAAGCACCGATGAAGTTCTCAAGGAAAAACATTTCTTTTTACAGAGAAAAAATGTTTTTACTTGTTTGTTTTGGGGGGGGGCACAAGTTCCCACTCTTAAAAAATTAAAACAAAACATTTTAAAGTGTAAAATTCAGTGGCATTAGTACACTCGCAGTGTTGTAGCACAGCTAACTTCCTAGTTCCAGAATGTTTTCATCATCCCAGAGAGAAACCCTGAACCCCATTCTGCTCTATAAGCAGTCACCCCACCATCTTGCCTCCTCTAATCCCTGGCGACCACTGATCTGTTTCTGCCTGCGGAGTTGCCTCTTCTGGGCATTTCATGTAAATGGAATCCTACACTAGGTGGCGATGCATGGCTGGCTTCTTTCACATGATAGTACGGATCAGTGCTTCATTCTTTTTTATGGTGGGATGATACTCCATCGTATGGATATTGGATTTGTTTATCCATCTGTAAGTTGGTGGACATTTGGGTGGTTTCCATCTTTTGGCTGTCATGAAGTGTTGCTATGAGCATTCGCATGTTTGTGTGTAAGTTTTTGTTTGAACACCTGTCTTCAGTCCTCTTGGATATATGCCTAGGAGTGGGAGAAGATTCTTATAAAATTTTGAGTGAATGAGCACCTGGAGGGTGAGTGGTTCCTCTGTGCTGGGCCTTTGTGTTAGGCAGTGCTGCGACACGGTGATGACAGAGACAGGCTCGGGCTCTGCTCTCACAGGGCTCCCAGTTTAGTGTGGGGGGCGGGGGTAGGGAAAGAAACATGAATTACAAGTGTGAGTTCTGCTGAGAGGGAAGAAAACTGAGCACGAAGACTGGACAGAAAAGCTAAAACAATAGGAAGACCAGGTAGGGGCTGGGCATCTTAGAAGGTTTCCCAGAGGAGGTGATATTTCAGCCAAGATCTGAGGAATGCCAAGAAGATTGTTAGGATCATGGGAGCTGGGGGGAGGGCAGGGAAGCTGTTCCACATGTGTGTGAATAACTTGAGGCAGCTGTGAGTCCTGTTCCATTTTTTTGTTCACTGGCCGACCTTAGGCTGGTGACTTCACCACCCCGAGCCTCTGTTTCCCTTATCCCTTTATGGGTTGGTGTTAGGATGAGACAGGATCTCACTTATCCAAGAACTACACTGCAAAGAATTAGCATATACTGAGAATTTCTGAGTGCCAAGCCTGAAGCTAGGACTTTGCATAATCCTAATAAAAGCAATCATACTTAATGTGGGCTGAGCACCTTTACTTAACCCTTCTAGCAAGCCTGTGAGATAGGGGTGCTGATTTTGTTTCTGTTTAGGTGAGGAAACTAGGCACAGACATATTAGGTTACTTCCCCAAGCCCTTAGGATCTGGTGGCAAGGAGCTCTAGCCCACCTGGATTCCCATCTTGGCTCCACCACATATTGGCTTTGTGACCTTGGACAAGTGCCTTCATGTCTCTGTGCCTTTGCTTCGTCCTCTATATAATGGGTTTCCTAAAGGTACTTTTTTTCATAAGATTGTTGTGTGACTCAGAGGCAATCTGTGTATGTGTGATATATATAAAGCCTCTGTAGATGAAATTAGTGTGATGAGAGGCAATGCAATAAGACAAGAAAAAGAAACAACAGGCAGAATAGCATACTGTATCCTATTCTGCTACCAGCTGTGTGACCTTGGGTAAGTATCTTTCCTCTTCCACGCCTCAGTTTCCACATGTTTAAAATGGGCGTGTCAAAGAGTTAATATAGCGGGTCTGAGACTGTTATCCTTTGAAAGGCCTGCCTACAAGGTTGAATCTTGGCTGGCTTTTGAGAACTTGGATTTTTTTTTTTTTAAGATTTTATTTATTTGACAGACAGATCACAAGTAGGCAGAGAGGCAGGCAGAGAGAGAGAGAGGAGGAAGCAGGCTCCCTGCTGAGCAGAGAACCTGATTTGGGACTCGCTCCTGGGACCCCGAGATCATGACCTGAGCTGAAGGCAGCAGCTTAACCCACTGAGCCACCCAGGCGCCCCGAGAACTTGGATTTTGAGAGGACTCCCACTATTCCCTGACTGATGAGAGGGACTCATGGTGCTTAAACTGTTTGTATGGGCAATGTGGTTTGCGCTGAACACCAGCTCTGCTTCTGGAAGCCTGACATTTTGATATATGCCAGGCAGAGAATGCCTATATAATCAGGTGCCAATAAAAACTCTGGGAACTGAGTCTCCAGTGAGCTTCCCTGATAGCTAGCATTTCCTGTGTGTGGTCATAGTTTGTTACTGGGGGTTGGGGATTAGCGTGTTCTCTGTGACTCCACAGGGAGAGGACTCTTGGAAGCTCATGCAGGCATACTTTCCTTTACTGAGGTTGCTAGTATCTTTTTGCCAAAGTAAATCATAGCATGAGTATGACTATATGCTGAGTCCCATGAGTCCCCTTAGTGAATCACTAAATCTGATGGTGGGGAGCATCTGATGTGGTGAGGATATTAATTCTACCTGCCTCTCAGGTTAGTAAAAGGATTGAATGAGATGATATATAAAACTATATAGGGGCGCCTGGGTGGCTCAGTGGGTTAAAGCCTCTGCCTTCGGCTCAGGTCATGATCCCAGGGCCCTGGGATCAAGCCCCACATCAGGCTCTCTGCTCAGCAGGGAGCCTGCTCTCTCCTCTCTCTCTGCCTGCCTCTCTGCCTACTTGTGATCTTTGTCTGTCAAATAAATAAATAAAATCTTAAAAAAAAACCACTATATAAAATACTTAGTGACTGGCACACAGTGGGTGCTCAACAAGAGGTTAGCTGCTGCTCTGATTAGTTTAATTAATTAATTTTTTAAAGATTTATTTATTTTAGAGGGGCACTCGAGTGGCTCAGTCGGTTAAGCATATGACTCTTGGTTTCAGTCCAGGTAATGATCTCAGGGTCATGAGATGGAGCCCCCATTGGGCTTCGTGCCCAGTGAGCAGTCTGCTTGAGATTCTCTTCCTGTCCCTCTGCCCTTCCCCCTGCTTGGCGCACACATTCTTTTTTTTTTTTTTTTAAGGTTTTATTTATTTATTTGATACAGAGAGAGATCACAAGTAGGTAGAGGCAGGCAGAGAGAGGGGGAAGCAGGCTCCCTGCCCAGCAGAGAGCCGGATGTGGGGCTCGATCCCAGGATCCTGAGATCATGACCTTAGCCGAAGGCAGAGGCTTAACCCACTGAGTCACCCAGGCGCACATGCGCACGCATTCTTTCTCTCTCTCTAAAATAAAATAAATAGGGGCACCTGGGTGGCTCAGTGGGTTAAAGTCTCTGCCTTCAGCTCAGGTCATGATCCCAGGGTCCTGGGGTCCTGGGGTCAAGCCCCGCATTGGGCTCTCTGCTCGGCAGGGAGCCTGCTTCCCCCTCTCTCTGCCTGCTTGTGATCTGTCTGTCAAATAAATAAATAAAATCTTTTTTCTTAAAGATTTTATTTATTTAACACAGAGAGAGATCACAGGTAGGCAGAGCAGCAGGCAAAGAGAGAGGGGGATGCAGGCTTCTCACTGAGCAGAAAGCCCGATGTGGGGCTCAATCCCAGGACCCTGAGATCATGACCTAAGCCAAAGGCAGAGGCTTAACCCACTGAGCCACTCAGGCGCCCCAAATTAATAAAATCTTAAAAGAATATTTATTTTAGAGAGAGGGAGCACACGTACACATGCGCTTGAGTTGGGAAGGGGCAGAGGGAAAGGGAGAAAATTTTAAGCAGACTCCGTGCTGGGCACAGAGCCCAATGGGGGGCTCCATCTCATGACCCTGAGATTATGACCTGAGCCAAAACCAAGAGTCAGATGCTTAACCAACTGAGCCACCCTGGTGCCCCTTTGATTAGTTTTAGTGTTAAGAATATCAACATTGGGAGTGCCTTGCCGTTTCAGTTGGTAGAACGTGCAAGTTTTGATCTTGGAGTTGTGAGTTCAAGCCCCATGTTGGGCATAGAGCTCTCTTAAAATCAGATGTATTTTAACTTTATATATATATATATATATTTTTTTTTTTTTAAAGAGAATATCAGTATTGATTTGGGGGGAGGCTGACTGAGTTGGGGGCCTGGTGGGCCAGCATCCTGGCTCAGCTGATGTCCCCACTTTCCCGCCAGAGGATATATCGGTGGTGTTTAGCAGGGCCTCCTGGGAAGGCCGGGCTGACTTCTCCCAGGCCGATGTGCACCGCCAGATCGCCATTGTGTTCAAGACACCACCCTATGAGGACCTGGAAATCGTTGAGCCTGTGACCGTGAACGTCTTTCTGCAGCGGCTTACTGACGGGGTCTGCAGTGAGCCTCTGCCCTTCACGTACCTGCCTCGGGACCATGGTAACCACAGCAATCCAGGGTGACCCGCTGCCCAGAGACAAGGTCTTTGGCCTAAAGGGGACAGGGGAAGAAGAGGCAGAAGTAAAACACAGCCTCATGACTGCACCGACTGGGGTTCGGTTCCTGGCTCCCCCTCTTACTGGTTATGTGTCCTTGGTCTCTCCCTGAACCTCAGTCTCCTCTTGCACAAAGTGGAAGTAATAGTACCTATCTGATGGCATTTGGGGAGTATTTGATGATTTCTTCTCTCAGCATGCCTGCTCATGCCCGACCCTATACTGGGTGGTTCTAGGGACACTGCAGTGACCCAAGATGGCCTCAGCCCCATCCTCATAAGTCTCACAGTCCTATAGTTGGAATGGAATTGCTCAGGGGACTCAGATTGCTCAGAGGGGGCATTTGACCCAGACTTTGAGGTTAGGGAGGGCTTCCTGGAGGAGGGGACAGTTGAGCTGAGAATGTGGGGTTGACTAAGCAGTTCTCCGGGGGAAGTAGTGGGAGTTCGGAAATAGGGTTTCAAGCAGCTGGAGTAGCAAGTGCAAAGGTCCTGAGGCAGGATCATGCTGCAGTGTCCCAGGAACAACACAGAAGTGGATTTGGGTTGCATTCTGATTAAGATGTGGATATCGATTTGCATTAGTTGGCCAAGAACTAGAACAGCTCAATAACTTTCTAAGTAGTCTCTATAATTCTTAATTATTATTATTGATGGATAACATTGCCCCTGTTATCTCCTGAACAGACAGTTATGGCGTGGACAAGAAGCGGAAACGGGGGATACCTGACGTCCTTGGGGAGCTGAAGAGCTCGGGTGTGTCCCCTCTCCCCTTTCCACACCCATCTTCTGGTTCCTGGGAGGGGATGGCTAAGCCCCAGGCTGGGGAGGAAGGGCTGTGAGGGTCCAGGGGTCCTCATCTCTGCCTTCCCTCAGACCCCCATGGCATCGAGAGCAAACGGCGGAAGAAAAAGCCAGCCTTCCTGGATCACTTCCTGCCCAACCCCAGCTCAGGTGGGTCACAGCGCAAGTGGGTCCCCGCCGAGGGCAAGCTCCTGCTCTCTGAAGTGGGATGAGTGTGAGCTGCAGCCCTGCTTTTGGCCTCTTCAGGAGCTCCCCCAAAACTCCCCCAAGGTCAGGAACTGACATCTCAGGCAGCAGCATGAACTAGAAAGAAGAACAGCTCTGGATACCATCAGGAGGCTCTGATGTCTGCCGGGCTGTTCACTGGCTGTGTGAACCCCACCAAGTTGCTCCACCTCTCCGAGCCTCAGCTGCTCCCCTGAAAAGTTTCACCATAGACCTTCCTCATTGGCCTTTCAGATTTTAACGCATTTATTTTTACAGACACCATATCACTGGCACATAAGTGCATTGTATAGGTCTACTCGTTGAATCGAAATCGTACCACACCACCCCATTTTACTGGTGAAGAAACAGGCCCAGAAAGGTGAAGTTTCTCAGCTGAGGTAGCCACATGTGCGGTGGAGCAGGGAGCTGTATCCGGGCAGCTGTACAGATGAGTGATGAAACACTACGTAGAGCAGGTAGCAGGAGAGGATGGTAGATAAACGGGAAGGGTTGGCAGAGCCAGCCAACCTTAATCCAGAGCCTGTCTCTAGCCCAACCACCCTCTGGTCTGTTCTCCCCGTGTCTTCATCTCAACTCACACGCCAGCCTCCACTTCCTGGGAGCTGCAGCCCTGTCTGGCTGCGATCAGAAGCTTCCCCACCGACTGACTACTGGCTCTAAGAACACTCTGCCTAAGAACCCAGCTACCCCAGGGTGCCCAGCTCTCCCACTGACCTCTGACAGCCAACCACTCAGAGTCTGCTGAGCCTGGACCACTCCAGCCAGTCCCACCCTGGAGGTTTCAGGGATTACCTGTTGTTCCCCCTACCCACTGCCCCTGGTAACCACTGCTCAGAGCCCCACCCATAGCAACCACCAATCCTAGCCCGCTTTGCCAGCCTTCCATACCCTATTCCCAAAGCCTCTCCCCATTAGCCATCTGCCATTCATCTACCTCCTCCATCACCCCAACTTTCCAGTGCCTAAAGGCCCTCCTCCCCAATCCTTGGGACAAAGCTGCTCTGGCATGATAGCATAATGGTTAGGAGCATGGCCTCTGGAATTAGACTGAGTTTGGATTCTGAGGCCTGAATTTAGCCACTGTGGGATCTCTTTGGGATCTCATCTCTCAGATGGAAACCTTACCTCTTAGGGTCCTTTTTAGAACTTAGTGAGGTCGTATCACACAGTTAGTTAGCATAGTGGCTGGCACAGAGTTAGTGCTCAGGAGATCTTAGGAACTTGACAGACAAGAATGCCCCCTGCGTTTGTTATGGTCATGTTTAGCTGTATTCATTGCAAACCCCAAATTAACAGGGGCTTCAACAGGCTAGACTTTTACTTCTCCTCTCAGATAAACAGAGGTATATAGTCCTGAGATGGTTTAGAGGCTATTATGATCATCAGAGACCCAAGCACGCTTCTGCCATTTTCAACTCACAGTTTCCATCTCCTGGTCCAAGATGGCTGCCAAAGTTCCAGCCTTCATGCCTATGTTCCAGTGAGGAGCTTAGTCATATGACCACATTTAGCTCTAAGGGAGGCTGGGAGATAGAGTCCCTGGAGAAGAGACCCAGCTGCCCTGGGTCTCTTTCTGAGATAAGCATAAGACACCTTTGCTGGTGAGGTTTGTCTTGTCTCAGAGAAAGACTCTCCTCTATATAATTTAACACCTCCACATAATTTTACCTTCCAGTTTGGGGCCTGGGGACTTCTCATTTGGGTCTTCTGTGGGGGGGGGATTTCATTTTTGGGGTGGTCTCTATAAGTTGGAGGAGGGGGGACTTTAGAGCCTCTTCAACTTCTTTATTTTTTGGAAAAACTTCCCAGCCCTGCTGGAGCATGGTTGGAACCCTGGTGCTACAACTGGCCAGCTATGTGTGACTGAATTATCTTGCCTCAGTGTGCTCATTAAAGGAGGATGGTGATAGTTCCTACCCTGGGGTTCTCCTTGGGATTAAAGGAGGCCACAGTGATCATGTATTTAGTACTGTCAGGGCACTGGAGTGTTGGAGTTAGCCCCCAGAGTTGCAGCTAAAGGCATCCTACTTCTTTTCTCTATTCATGCAGGCCCGTTCCTCCCTCCGTCAGCTCTGCTGCCGGACACAGACTTCTTCTCTGGCACCGTGTCCCTCCCCGGCCTGGAGCCCCCCGGTGGGTCGGACCTTCTGGACGACGGCTTTGCCTACGACGACGCCACGGCCCCCACACTTTTCACCATGCTGGACATGCTGCCCCCTGCGCCGCCACTCGTCAGCGCTGTCACGGGCAATGGGGCTGCAGGGCCCGTGGTTGGAGATCCTTCCGGCCCCGAGCCAATGACGCTGGACTCATACCAGGCCCCAGGCCCCGGGGACGGGGGCACGGCCAGCCTTGTGGGCAGCAACATGTTCCCCAACCAGTACCGGGAGGTGGGCTTTGGGGGAGGCCTTATGTCTCCGGGGCCGGAGGCTACGTAGCCCCTAGGCACTGGAGGAGAGGGGGAGGGAGGGAGGGAGGGAGGTGGAAGGGGTCGTGCAAACCCAGCCAGGATGTCCAGCACCTCCGTCCCCTTGGGCCACCCTTGGTCGGTCTTCCAACCTCCTCATTCCTCCGAATGGGACATCTTCAGCGCTGGTGAGAAGCTCCGCAGCACCGGTTTCCCCTGAGCCCATTTTACAAATGAGAAAACCGAGTCCGGAGAGGTAAAGGGGCTTGGCTCCCATGCACCAGCTTGTAAAGCTGCCTCAGTCCCCGCGAGTGGGGGCACCTTCTCCAGGCGGATTCTGGAGTGTACATATGGGAGAAAGGTGCAGATCCTCGGCTTTCCTCCCCCGAGCTTGAAGGTGGGGGGTAAAGGTTGTTTGTTCTGAGTCTTCCCAATAAAGATGAGTTTTTGAGCCTTGGGAGTCTGGTCTCTTCGCCGCTGGGGAAACTCCAGGGCCCACACGCACGAAACCTCGGTGACCTCCCCGGCTCCGCCTCTCCCAACCGCCTCCTCCAGGCCCCGCCCCTCCCCTCCAGGGCCCGCCCTTCGCGTCGGCGGAAGCGCGCTCCGCCACGTTCCGCCTCTCCCCTCCGTGCGGCCCCCTACTTCCGCTTCCGGTGCGGGCAGCGCGCGAGCGCAGCGGTGGGAGGCGGCGACGAGCCGGTGAGTGCAAGCAGCGGGCCCAGACCTCCTTCCTGGCTTTCGGGCGGGCGTCAGCATAGCTTCGCCCTAGCCTTGGCCTTTCCCTGAGCTGCTTTGAGCCTCTGCGGAGCCCCAGCCCCGACGGCCGCTGGCCCCGCACCCGCTCCGGCCTGCGGCGCCTCAGGCCGCACCCCTGCCCCCGCGGTGGGCCCAAACTCGCCGCATCGGATCCCGCTGCTTACCACAGGCCCCGCCTCCTTGTCAGAACCCTTAGCCCGAACCTCAAGGCCCACACCCGGCCCGGGATCCCAGTCCAAACACCTGGGCTCCGCCCCTGTCCGCAAGCCTTGCCCCTGAGCACAGCCCACCCCCTCCTGTCTGCCAGCTCCGCCTCCCTGATTCTCTACTCGGTTTCTCACCGCCCCATCTCCCCCTCGCCCCCGCCATTCAGATTTATCTGATCTTTATTTACAGCACCTCCCCACGTTCCCCCAGCTCCCCCAAGCATTGTCATCTTCCGTCCACGCCCTTCACCTGCCCTCCATCTCCACCCTCTCCCCATTCCCCCTCCTCCGCCCCATACCACTGCTCTGTTCCCATAAAGTCTTTTTTTCTTCATTTGCATTCATTCCTTACCCACACGGGTATCCCCAGTTCCGCTCCTCTCCCTGACTTGAACTACAGCCCCACCTGCTTAGGACCTGCCTCCGGACTTTACTTCACTCACTCACTCCTAACCTTCCAACAGCTTTCATCCTTGATTCTAGTGCCCGGAATCCAGGACACTCCTTTCCCAGGGATACTCACTCCAGAATATCCTGGGTGGGGGTGGGTTTCAGAAGCCCAAGGTGCTGGATCAGAGTTGTCAGGAATATGCTCCGGCATCTGGCACACAGTTCTTCAGCCTCACTTCCCTTCCCTGAAGCTGGTGTTCGGGATGGGCTCTGTCACCAGCTTAGTTAGGTGACTTTGATTCTGCCTATACGGTTTTTACAACCCATCTGACACTCCCCTCTCCTCCCCCAGGTTGAGGCCCCCAGCTTGGCCTCACCACGATGTGGCACGAGGCTCGGAAGCATGAGCGGAAGCTTCGAGGCATGATGGTTGACTATAAGAAGAGGGCAGAGCGGCGGCGGGAGTACTATGAAAAGATCGTGAGTAAAAAAAAAAAAAAAAAAAAGAAAGAAAAAAGAAAAGATCGTGAGTAACTGGCCTTGATCTGGGGTGGGACCTTCCCTGGAGGTCATCCTGGTGGGGTTTGGGCTAGGAAATGTGCCCAAACAAGAGCCCAGCTTTCCTCAGGGCTCTCCTCAGTATTTGGTTCTTGAGCATACCCGTGGGTAAAAACCAGAGGCATTTTCTTGGTTCTAGGCTATTGTCTTTTTTGGTGTGGCCTCAAGAGTACAGAGCTGGTGTTAGCAGGAAGGAGGGAAGTTTTGTAACAGAGCAGTCTAGATAGAAGACTGACCACCTCCTGAAGGTTGTCTGTCTTCCTGTTATATTTGCAGTGCTCAGAAAAGCTTAGCTGTTCTTGAGGTTTGGCTTGGCACCCTGTGGGAGTGCCATCAGTATTCATTTAAGGGGACTATGATCACTTTACTTTCCTGTTTGATGCTCCGTTTGCTTTTTTTTAAATTTTTTTTTTAAAGATTTTATTTATTTATTTGACAGAGATCACAAATAGGCAGAGAGGCAGGCTCCCCGCCTAGCAGAGAGCCAGATTCGGGGGCTCGATCCCAGGACCCTGGGATCCTGACCTGAGCCGAAGGCAAAGGCTTTAACCCACTGAGCCACCCAGGCGCCCCGCTTCAGTTGCTTTTAGAGAGAAGGCCACACTCCATCCTGTGACCTAAAAGGCCCTTGTTGATCTGACCTCTGCCAGCCTCTCTGTGTCATCCTTGGGTAGCTCCCTTGGCCCTTTTTCCCCCTGTCACCATAGGGCATTGTGCCTGTCATGTCTCCCCTCACCTCTTTAACTCCTACTTGCCCTTAAGACCTCAGCTGGAAATGGCACTAGTGTACCAGGTTCAATTTTCTTGCTAGATGATACTAATATAGGTGTTCCTATTTACTGCTGTATCTCTGTTTTGGCCTCCTACCTGATCTCCTGGCCTTCATTCCTGCCCCTCTCCAATCCGTCCTCTTCAGCAGGGCTAGAGAGGTCTTTTCTCCCATCCAAGTACTAACCAGGCCCGACCCTGCTTAGCTTCCGAGATCAGACGAGATCGGGCTCGTTCAGGGTGGTATGGCCATAGAGGGGAGGTCTTTTCTTTTCTTTTTTTTTTTTTTTAAGATTTTATTTATTTATTTGACAGAGAGAAATCACAAGTAGTCGGAGAGGCAGGCAGAGAGAGAGAGAGAGGGAAGCAGGCTCCCCGCTGAGCAGAGAGCCCGATGCGGGACTCGACCCCAGGACCCTGAGATCATGACCTGAGCCGAAGGCAGCGGCTTAACCCACTGAGCCACCCAGGCGCTCCGAGAGGTCTTTTCTAAAGCACAAGGCTGACCCTGTCCTTTCCTTGCTCTGAACTCCTCCATGGCTCCCTAGTGCCCTCAATAAAAAGCCCAGGCTCCTCAACACATCCTTCAAGCCTCGACATGGTCTGGCTTTTTGCACTGCACACACACACACTGCCCCCTCCCACATCCCCCCCTATCCCCCGCCACCGCCAACTTAGACTCAAGCCACTCTGCTTTCTGTCGCCTTCCTTTACTCCAGCCATCTAGCCTCCTTGTTATCTAGAGTGACTTTCTCTAATGCAAAAGATGGATAAAGATTATCAGTTTAGCTCTCAGAATTACATAGGCACAGCGCCTTTGCATGCGCTCTTCCCATACTTGGGTAACTACAACTGCTCATCTCAGATCTCAGTCCTCAAGGAAGTCTTCCGTCATCCCCCATACTCAGTCAGGTGTCCCATATAAATGCCATTACAGCTCCATGTTCTTCTCCTTTGGAATTTAATACGTATATATCTAGTTCTGTTAAGACTGGGGACTAGTATTCAGGTCATCTTTGCGTCCTAAGCTTGGGGCCAACAAATACAGTTTGAAAGAGTAAATGAGTAAACTCACTAATAGTGAGTAGCAGTTACCATTTTAATTGCTCCTTCCAGGCTCCTGGCTCTGTGAGAAGAGTTTTAGATGCGTGGTTTCTTGGAATCCTGAGAGTCCCCAGTGAAACAGAGGCTGCTATTACTGTAGGAAATGAATCTCTGAGAGCATCTCACTTGCCCTCTGTCTCCCAGGAAGGAACCACTGGGCTCAAGGCGAACCCCTCTCTGGTGGTGTTGGGAAAACTGCAGCATGACCGTGAGGGCAGGGCCCGGGTCTGGGCCTGTCCTAGTTGAGGCCCCGGCATGGGCTAGGAAAACAGTGTCTAGGAGGAAAGGGCTGCCGTGAGCTATAATGAGGGCTCACGGTGAGCTGGACCCAGTGCCCACAGCTTTGGGACTTCCGAGGCCTTCGAGCGGCATTGAGAGGTTGGGACCGGTCTCCGTGTTAACGATGGTGCTGATGAAATCGGCCAGTGCTACTGAGCATATTTATGTGCTGACCGTTCTGTGCCAGGTGCTTGACAGGTGTTTACGCTTCATCAGAGCCTCACGGCAGCCTCGGGTTTGGTTCTTATTGACGTCCGTTTTACAGATGAGCGAACTGAGGCTCAGAAAGTCCTGGGCTACAGTCATGTAGCAAGAGGACATAGCTGGCATTCTCACCCAGACTCTGAACCCTGACCTCTTCTGGCACTTCACCTGGGCTTTCTGTTGCAAAAATAGAAGTTCTGAAATGTGCAGTGACTCGTCCAAAGTGATACAGGCTGGAGGCAAAATAGTAAAATGCTTCAGTCTTCAGAGTTTGAGTCCTAGGGCTCTTTGTTCAAATTCCAGCTCTTCTGCTTTCGTACAGTGTGACCTTGGGGGAGTGACTGTCTGCTGGAGCCTGTTTCCTTTTTTGCATGTGAAATGATGTATCCCGAAGAGTCAGGTTTGGCTGAGAAGATAAAAGTTTCTTTCTTTTCCCCCAAAGGCCCTGAAATAGCTGGCTCTGCTCAAGGACTATTTTGTTGTTCAGCTGAATGTGGACTCCCTTACTGTCGTTGGAGGGCTAAGAGGGCTGCTCAGACTCCAGCCACTTGTCCATCCAAGTGCTCATGCCAGTTTTTTGTTATTTTAAGATTTTATTTATTTATTTGACAGAGAGACAGGGAGAGAGGGAACATGAGTAGAGGGAGTAAGAAGGGGGAAACAGGCTTCCCGCTGAGTAGGAAGCTCAATGTGGGGCTCAATTGCAGGACTATGGGATCATGTCCTGAGCCAAAGGCAGACACTTGACAACTGAACCACCCAGGCACCCCTCATGCCAGTTTTAATAAAGTTTCTAGATGTTTGCATCTAACACTTCCACTCATCCCACTGGCCGGAAAGTGGTCCCAGGCTCACGTATGGGTACAAAGGCGCCTGAGAGGCATAGGCTCTATCTTGGGTGGCCTTGCGCCACACATATCAGGAGTGTGTTACTGTTGAGGGAGGGGAAACAGAGGTTGGTTGCCAGCTACTGGTCTGCCTCAGATGGTGAGGGCCGTGCGCCTCCCTCGCAGGGTGGCTCGATGAGATGGGGCACATCCAACCTCAGCGTAGGCCTGCCTGGGGTGACTTGCTCGGTAAATGCTGGCTCTGGTTGCCACTGAAGTGCTTCCTACCTGATAAAGCGGGAATCTGTACGGTGTGGAGGAAAGAAGGCTGGAGCGGGGGCACTCTGGCTCTTGTTCTTGGTAGCTGGGAGCCTCCTGAGCTTTATTTTCCCCCTCGGGACAGTGGTGATCATCAGCCCTTCTCCCTGGGTGACAGGGAGGACTGGCAAGAACAAGAGCGGTGTCTGTGGGGCGCTGTGTGGTGTGGGCCCGTACAAGCTGCCGCTGTCCCCATGCGGGTGCGTGAGCAGCTTGCAGAGCGGAGCTGTCCTATTGCTGGCAGTGGTTGAAGGCTGCTTTGAGGAGGGGATGGGGCAGCTCACATGGGCCTTGTCGTCTTGACGGGAGAGGAGGCTGTGGGGCGAGCATTGGGGAAGCCGAGGTAGTTCAGGGCAGGCTGAGTGGGTGGTCCGCACAAGGCTGGCTTCCCGCCTCCTGATTTGTCCTTGGTGCCAGCTCTCTCCCCTGGCTAAGCCTGGTTCTGTTGTTCCCCTTGTCCTTGTCACCTTTCTTCTTTAATCAATGGTTTGGATAAAGAATTCCCTGTTGATAAGAAAATGGGCAATAAATAGTTCTCAGTTCAAGCCTGTCCTCGAGAAAACCCCAGGCTGACCCACCCCCCTCTACCCCCACCACTGCCCAGCCTGAGTCAGACATTCCCCTGGGCTCTCCCATCGTAGCACTGTCCACTCTGGGTCATCACTATCCGGGGTGGGGGCAGTCTGTCCCCAGCCCTGGACTATGAGCGGTGAGAGTAGGGCTGGGGCTGTGTCTGTCACTGCCGTGGCCCTAGCATGGGGCCTAGCCCGTGGTGGGTGCCTGTTTATCAAATGAATGAATGAAAGAGTCTGTGAACTCTTCTGACGCTGTCTGATCCTGGAGGCAGGATAGGCCAGTGGTTAAGAACGGACTTCGGGTGTCGCAGAGGTATTTGTACACCCCATGTTCCCTGCCCTGTTACTCAAACTAGCCAAGATGGGGAAACAACCTAACTGCTCATCGACTGAAGAAGTGGTGGACGAGGTGGTTTGTCTGTACGGTGGGATATTGTTCAGCCTCGGAAAAAGGTATCCTGTCACATGCTGCCACGTGGAGGAGCAGTGGAGACATCATGCCCAGTGAAATCAAGCAGGCACCAAAAAAAAAAAAAGAAGATGCAAGATACCACCTATAGGAGGTTTCTGAAGTAGTCGTGGCCTTAGTAACAGGAAATAGAAGGGGGGCTGCTGGGGTGGGGGAGGAGAAGAGGGTAGTCCTTCACTGGCTGTGGAGTTTCATTTTTGCAAGATGGAGAAGTTCTAGAGATCAGCCGCCCTGCAGGGTGCATGTACCTTGATGCGACCCTATGGTACCCTTAGCAGTGGCGAACATATGGGGTGCCTGGGGGGGACCCTGGGATCATAACCTGAGCTGAAGGCAGACCTTTAACAGCTGAGCTACACAGGCGCCCTTAAATAAGATCTTTTTTTAAAAAAAGTAGTTAACACGGTAGATTTTCTATCATATACCTTTCACCAAAGTTAAAAAAAAAAATTACTGAAAACAAACAAACAGTGGATTTCTATGGGTCAGGCCCATTTGGGTTCAAATCCTAATGGTGTGTGTCACTGGCATGATTTCAAGCAAGTCGGCCACACTGCTCAGTTTCCTCTTCAGGAACACTGATCACCTTTGTCCTGTGCTTGAGAAGTTTGAGAAAATTTACAAAACAACAGGTCAGGGCCTGGCTTTTAGGACAGTTCATTGGCTTTTCCAGAATCTTCCAGCAGAGCCAGGCCCTGGACATGGATTTTTACTCCTAGCCTGATGTGTTTTCCTTCCTGCGGTTGCTGGCACGGCCAGTGGCTTCCCTGTACCAGGCAGTGTCCGTATTGCAAGAAGTGTCCCCCGATAGCCGTGGGACCTGGGCACTGGGCCGCCGAGGGAGTCTTGGCCAGGGGCTGTCACGGGGCTGAGGGAGGGAAGTGAGGTTTGGGACAAGCAGTTGGATTCCCACAGCACCACCCCTGCTGGACACTGTGGCCTTGGGCGGATCCCCCTCAGCTGAGTGGGAACAGCCTGGTGCCTGGCGAGTGCAGGAGGGACACCGCATTAGCTGTGGTCCTCTGTGCCTGTCCTCTGCTCTTTGCTGGTGGGCGGGGGAGGCATTGAGGACGTGCGGGGTTTTGGGAACTTGATGCTGGTGGGTTTGGGGCAGGGCTCAGGCTCCTCATTTGTCAGGGTTCATTCTCTCTTCCCTTCAGCCCATGTTCCAGAGCGCCTGCTGTGGGGCGGGTCTGCTCTGGGCACAGCACAGCAGGTCTGCTCCGGGTACAGGGAGTACAGTGGTGAGCAGAGAGCGGCGATCCCTGTCTGTGGAAGTTACGTTCTGGGGTGAGGGATGACTGGTAAATGAATGGGAGATGGGGAATGGGGTGGTGGCCAGTGTTGTGAAGAGAGCAGGTGGGGTTAAGGAGAGATTGCGAGTAAGTATGGGCTTGTGCAGGGAGCTACTTAGAGTTGATGAGGAAGGCTTCTAGAAAGAGATCTGAAGTAAGCCAGAGGGCAGCCACCTGCCTGAGCTTTGCAGGCCAGGGGAAGAGTGAGCACAGAGGTTCCGAGTGGAGCATGGGTGCAGTGGCCCTGGAGTGGCGTGGAGGCTGGTGCGCCTGGGGCAGAGCTGGGAGAGAGGAGTCAGAGAGTGGTGCGGCCTGACAGGTTTTAGCAGAAACCCCCCTGCCCAGGCCCTGTGTGGGAGATGAACTGCGGAGGGCGGGCTGGCAGCGGGGAGCCCTGGAGGAGGCTGCCAAATGGCCTGGACGAGAGGACAGGCTGGCCGGACTAGGGCGTGGGGAGGAGGCCTTGGACCCTGGGGAGGCCTTGCCTGCAGCTTGGCCAGCTTTCAGTGGGTGGCAGCAGTCCTTCTTGTGGCTTTTGTAGGTTTCTCTGATGTGGCCCGCAGCAGGAGCCCAGCCAGGGTCCGGGACTCAGAAGGCTCAGCCGTGGGAGCACTGGTGGTAGATTTCATCCATTTCTGACACGCCTGAAATTGTGAGCTCCATACAAGGGCTTGAGCATAGACTCAGGGGACATTGTCCTCTATGTTGGGGCTTTCTTGACAGCTTTATTTTTTTTTAAAGATTTTATTTCTTGGGGCGCCTGGGTGGCTCAGTTGGTAGCTGCCTTTGGCTCTTGTCATGATTCCAGGGTCCTGGGATCAAGTCCCGCATGGGGCTCTCTGCTCAGCAGAGATCTTGGTTCTCCCTCTCCCTCTCCCTCTACCTGCCTCTCTACTTACTTGTGCTCTCTATCTTTCTGCCAAATAAATAAATAAAATCTTTTTTTTTTTTTTAAGATTTTATTTATTTATTTGACAGACAGAGATCACAAGTAGGCAGAGAGACAGGCAGAGATAGAGAGGGAAGCAGGCTCCCTGCCGAGCAAAGAGCCTGATGTGGGGCTTGATCCCAGAACTCTGGGATCATGACCTGAGCCGAAGGCAGAGGCTTTAACTCACTGAGATACCCAGTTGCCCCAAATAAAATCTTTAAAAAAAAAGATTTTATTTTTATTTTATTTTTTTTAAAGATTTTATTTATTTATTTGACAGACAGAGATCACAAGTAGGCAGAGAGGCAGGCAGAGAGAGAGGAGGAAGCAGGCTCCCCGCTGAGCAGAGAGCCCGATGCGGGACTCGATCCCAGGACCCTGAGATCATGACCTGAGCCGAAGGCAGCGGCTTAACCCACTGAGCCACCCAGGCGCCCCAAGATTTTATTTTTTTGACAGAGAAATCACAAGTAGGCAGAGAGGCAGGTAGAGGGACTGGGAAGCAGGCTCCCTGCTGAGCAGAGAGCCTGATTCAGGGCTTGATCCCAGGACCCTGGGATCATGATCTGAGCCTAAGGCAGAGGCTCAGCCACTAGCCACGCAGGCGCCCCTCTTAACAGCTTTATTGAGATATAGTTCACCTAGTGTATGATTCAGGGGTTTTCAGAATATTCACAGCATGGTGCATCCGTCACCACAGCCTAATTTTAGAAAATTTCCATAATCCCCAAAAGAACTCCATTCCCATTAGCAGTCAGTCCCCCCAACTTTCCTGCCCTGGCCAGGCACTCATCCCTGTACTTTCTGTCTCTCTGGATTTGCCTGTTCTGGATGTTTCCCAGAAATGGAGTCATACAGCACGGGGCCTTCTGGGACTGACCGCTTTCACTGAGCACCGTTTCCATGGTCCGTCCCTGTTGTAGCACGTGTAGTTCCTCACTCCTTGTTATTGACAAGGTTTTGGGGTCTAAATCTGGCTCGTTTGGGTTATCGGCCATCTATTGATGGCCACATGATTGTTTTCATCTTTCAGCCATGGTGAGTCGTGCTGCTTGAGTATCCGAGTACAAGTATTTGAATATCTGTTTTCGGTTCCGGCGGCTGTATCCCTGGGAGTGGAATTGCTGGGTCTTATGGAAGTTCTTTGTTTAACCATTGAAGAGCTCAGTTTCTGCATGTTCCTGTCAACTCTGTTAACGTCTGTCCTTTTCAGTTTTTGCTGTCCTCATGAGTGTGCAGTGGTGTCTTGTGGTTCCCGTTGGCATTTCTCTGATCGTTAATGATCCTGATCATCTTTGCCTGTGCTCATGTGGGCCCGGTGACTTAGAGGCCAGGCTAAGCCAGAGGGCTCACGCCTGGCTCTGAATAAGTGACCTGGGGTGGGGGTGGGGAGGTGAAGATTTGGGGGATCATATTTTTGGGGCAGAAGATCTTGGTATGGGCTGTACAGAAGGTTGGCCAGAGCTCAGAGCCTTTCTTCACCATCTCACGGTCCCCCGTTCCTAGAGCTGAGGTGGCCCCCGTGAGTGTGTCCACCCCCCTGCAGGTTAGTTTACCTCTGAGGCCCAGCCTACTTCACGGTCAGTGGTGAGCTCGCTGCTGAGCTGGGTTTTGCAGGGCTGGAGCTCAGCACGGTGGTGACGTCTGCCTTGTCTCTTCCCGCAGAAGAAGGACCCAGCGCAGTTCCTGCAGGTGCATGGCCGAGCATGCAAGGTGCACCTGGACTCCGCAGTCGCCCTGGCCGCCGAGAGCCCCGTCAACATGTGAGGCCAAGAAGAAGGCCGGGGTGGTGTCTGTGTCTCAGGGTTGGAGGCCAGAAGGGACTGGGGTGTGGAGAGACATGTGGGGAATCGGGCAAGGAAGGCTTGACCTGCATGAGGAGCTGACAGTGGCCCAGGGAGAGTGGGCAGGGGTTGGGATGCAGTGTGCAGGGGAGCTCAGGGGACTTAGATGGGAACGGGTGGGGCTGGGGCCACAGGCCCAGATGAAGTGGCAAGTGTGTTGGCAGAGGGGATGTTTCAGGGTGACCAGGGCTTTAGCAAGTGGCCCTGGGATCTGGTCTGAGTTTCCCACTTCTGTTTGGTTCTGAGAAATAGGGCCCCAAGTTTCCTATTCAGGCCAGGAGCCTGTAATGTGGATTCAGGTGTATTGGTGACATAAGAAACTGAGAAGTCGAGGGTGAGGTTGGGGCCCATGGCCTGGAAAATCACAGGGAACTGAGGGCCAGGCTCCCAAGCTTGGGGTGACAGGGAACAGGTGTGGGCACTGGGGAACTTCAACTCCTTGCTCCCCATTTCAGGATGCCCTGGCAGGGGGACACCAACAACATGATTGACCGCTTCGATGTCCGTGCCCACCTTGATCACATCCCCGACTACACGCCCCCGCTGCTTACCACCATGTAAGAGCCCCCCCAGGCCTTGCCAGGCAGCCTGAGCTGCCTGCTTCCCCACCTTTTCCCAAGCCTTTGCTTGTCTGTCCCCTTCCTGGAAAGGAGGTATGTCAGCGGGGAGCCTCCCAGCCTGAGCCAGGCTCCTCCTCCCCTACTCCTGCTGGCTTGGGGTGGGGCTTTCCCTTTTCCTCTGATCTCAAGACCTTGACATCCCCACAAGCTCCCCAGAACAGGAGTCAGATGAGCGGAAATGTAACTACGAGCGCTACCGAGGCCTGGTGCAGAACGACTTCGCTGGCAGTGAGTGAGCTGGGGCATGGCGAGCGGGTTGGGCGTCCGTGGATGTGGGGAGACCACTTTTACTCCAGTGCTTTCTCCTACGGGACCTGGGGGTTTGCTCCCCGCTCTTTTTCTCTCAGGCCTCCATCTCTGGACCAGTATAGGTGTGTCTCCTGAGTGAGATGGTCCTGCGGAGGTCACTTCCCTATCCCACACCCTCTGCCTCTCCTGCCTTTTGTCCTAAATAGTTAGGGAAGATAGCAGGAGCACACTATTTCACTCTGCGTGTTTCCCCCAGCCTGTTTGGGTCAGAATGTCATTTCTGAAGAGGAAATTTCTTTTAGGAATTGTTCAGGAATATTTAGAGTTTGGCAGTCTGCCAAACGTTTGTATGGGTGGGTGTCGTTCTCTGAGCCATCACCGTGTTGCTTCACAAATGAGAAAATGGAGGCTCACAGTTTTCCCCACTCTGGGCTTGCCCAGGGAATTTCAGAACCTGACAGACCTGGACCTTTTAGTCAGTGTTAAGTATCTCGTCACATCTGCACAGCCCCTAGCAGTCACACCCATTTTATGGATGGGGGCATTGAGGCTCAGGAATTGGTGGGAACATCGTGTCCGAGGATCTGGGATTCTCGCCCCACCCTTAACCACTGCTGCCTCCTGATGGATAGCTCTAAGCTTTAGCTTAGTCCTGAGGACTGAGACTTCCCTTCCCAGGGTTTCCTTGTTGAGTTAAAGAGAAGATGGGCCACACAAGGCCCTTAGCCTGGCGGGTCTTGCTCTCCTCCCAGAGAAGGGTGGTCATGATGGTTTCTGTCCCCCGGGTTGGTTGTAAGTTTCCGGTGAGGGGCGCATGAATCTCCGGCCCTGAGCCTGGTGCTGTCAGCCCCTGCTGTGCGTTTGCAGTTCCCGTGTCTTTCTGTTTCGAAGATGACTGTCTTGGTGTCTCCGATACCAAAGCTTGCCAAAATCCTAGCAACCAGCCAGGCGTTAGAATCAGGGAAGTTTATCGTCTTCACTATTGGGGCTATTCTTGCCTTCACCCAGGCCTACAGGGGTACTTGGCCACAGAGCCAGGGGTTTCCTTAGTTCCGTCTGACTTTGCGTTCATTCCTTGCCGCCGCTCCTGAGCACCTGTGGTGTGACGGGCCCCCCCTTCCCGGGGTTGGCGGGCTCACTGGGGAGAGGGCAGCTGCCACACAGTCACCAGCGTGGCTGGTGATTGCAGGCTGAGGAGGCGTTCTCACGGATGGTGGGCTCTTTTCGGAGGTGCTTGACAGAGGTGGGGGTCGGGGAAGAGTGGGGAGGCGCTCTAGTGAGGAGAGGGGGGCCGCAGAAGAGGCAGGTGGGAGGATGGGCATAGGCAGCCTGTGGGGCTGGAGCAGGGAGAAAGAGGCATCTGGTGTGAGACAGGCCAGCTGGGCCCTCTCCCGGGTTTTGTATGCCCCAGCAGGAGCTGGATGGGGGTAGGGAGTGCTGCGGGAGCAAGGGACGGTGCTCCCCGTCCAGCCCCCTAGCCTGACTTCACACATGGAAAAGACCCGCAGAGGGAAGGGGACTTGCCTGAGGCCCCGCAGCCAGTCAGGCCCATGCGTTTCATTGCAGGGAAGACTAGGGAAGGCTCGGATACAGCGTCGAGCTCCCCATGTTAGGTGTTGTGGGTAAATGAGAGCCTAGATGGCTTCAAACACGTATAGTTGAAGCTGAGTCGCAGAGAGGCCTGTGGTGGAAGGGCCCCTGCAGTCCCGGTGACATCTGGCGCTCAGAAGTTTGCAGGTCTGAAGTATCTGACCAGAGGCCTCCCTTATAGGGTTAATCGTTGCGTTGCCCCTGTGCCAAGAGCTCGCTCTTCTAGGGCTCCCCGTTTACAGAAAGGAAACAAACCAGAGAGAACTTAACTGCCTCCCCCCCGCCGCCAGTCACCACGGCCGCGTGGTGGGTCCTCCTATGGTCTCTGTGTCCTCCGCACGCCATCTGTAGTGCTGTGCCCGCCAGTGACTCTGCGCCTGGCTGAACTGGGGTTGTACCCGCCCTCCTACCCCTCACTGCCTTCTTGTGTCACTGCCTCCGCCCTCACTCTGACCCCCTGCCTCTCCCCTTGCTGCAGTCTCGGAGGAACAGTGTCTGTACCAGATCTACATTGACGAGCTGTACGGAGGCCTCCAGAGACCCAGTGAGGATGAGAAGAAGAAGTGAGTTGACGTCTGGGGGCATGAAGGCATAGGGGGAGGCAGGGGGACAGTGAGCCCAACCAGGGCACCACCTGCTCCAGCTTATCCACCTCGGCTTTCCCATAGTCTGGGCCAGCGTGTGGTCCATAATAAGTGCTCACTTAATAAACACTTAGAGGAGGAAGTGGTGCCCGAGGGATCGGATTTCCTGAGAAGCCTCTGCATTGCTTTTGTAGCTTGGGGTACGGTAGGAGGTGAAGTTGGTCGAGCCGGCCCTGGGGTGACCCAGGCCGGGGTTTGCATCCTGCCTATGAGGACCCCCTTGCTGAGCTGCAGTGTGGCTAGCTCGCAACCCCCATTCCCGCAGTGGATGGAGCTTGTGGGTCGTTTGTCCTATGCCTGCCCTGTGTGGGCTCGTCTGCAGGTGGCGTCACTCTGGAGAGGGGGGTCTCCGGGCTGTGTCCCTGGAGGAACAGCAGTGTGGGGGGGGTGACAGGCCTGTAGGTGGAGCCGCCTCTGGCTCAGGGAGGTCCCTGGCGGGCAGTCTCCCTTCTCTCTTTGTTCCTTCTGCCGGGGTGGCCCTGTCCTCCTGTGGGGCAGTGCTCAGCCCTCCTGTCCATAGCAGTGCTGGAGCACGACTGCTTCCCTCCTGCTGCCCAGCCTTCCCCTTTGAGCATGAGCTCTTGTTGCCCTCCTTCATCTGGGATTTGCACGGATGCTGTGGAAGCTTCTCGATGACTGATGCCTACCCATGAGCCCACTTTAATGATGAGGTTGACACTTGAGGGACATCTGGGAACGTTGACTAAATTAATTTAGCAACATGCGTGCTTGAGGCTGCTCATCTGTTCTGGGTAAAGCTGGGCCATACTGTTACCCAGGATAATTCTGGGTCTTGCCCTTTTGAGCTCAGTCTGCCAGGGGGAGAGATCTGTTTCCGGACAGTCATGACTCCATGTGGGTACGGCTGAGGAGCTCAGGATGGTGCTTGACCCTGCCTGGGGGGACAGCTTCCTGCTGACCCTGGAGCTGGAGCTTGGAGGAAGATGGAGGGGCCAGTGCGAGGCAGGTGCAGAAGGTTCTAGGCTGAGGGAGAGCATGTATGAGGGGCCAGAGGCAAGGGCGCCCTCAAGAGGCTAGAGCTTGGGAAGTCCATGTGCTCTCAAGTCTTGGTTCTGGGCTGCGTCCTGCCTGGGGCCCTCCTGGCTCATGGGCTCCCCCGCCCCAGGCTGGCGGAAAAGAAGGCCTCCATTGGCTACACTTATGAAGACAGCACCGTGGCCGAGGTAGAGAAGGCGGCGGAGAAGCCAGAGGAGGAGGAGTCACCAGCCGAGGAGGAGAGCAACTCGGACGAAGATGAGGTCATCCCCGACATCGGTGGGGTCCCCTCTCTGCCCTCCCCAACCCCGCAGTCCCTGGGCATCGTTTTTGTGTCTCGTTCCTCACCCTCTGTGGGGCGCCCCGCACTGACGAGCCCCGTCTCTCCTGTCCCTGCTCTGGGGCACTCCAGCCTCGGCTGTCCTCCCAGTCCTCACTCGTGTGCTCCTCTGTGCCGGCCTCCCTCTCTGTCTCTCTCCTCTCTCATTTCTAGGACACTGCTTTTATGATATTGTCCCTACCTGGGTTCTGTCTCCGTTCTCTTCTGCTTGGGTCAGCCTTTCTGTCTTCCTCTTGTTCTGTCTCCTCTGGAGAGCAAGTGTTCATTCAGTTGCAGAATCATCCCCTCCCCACCCACTGCCGTTCTCCCCCTACCCAAATACCCATGGCTCCAGCCATCCACCTGTCTTCCCCGCCTCCTGTCAGCCCACTGCTGCTTATCACATATCCGGAACGTGTCCATTCCGCCTTCCACTTACTCATAGTACATTTAGGTCCTGAACACCTATGACCACCACCCCCATCTCCTGCCCACCCACACCTGCCTCCCAGTCCGTCCCCATCTGCACATCGTACATCGCTCTGTCCACTGGTCTCGCCTATCCATCCTGATGCTCACTTGGGCCCTCATTCGTCACATCTTCTCTCCCCCAACCCCCCACTGCCCCTGCCGTTGGTCGTGCTCCCCTCCGGCCAAGCCCTATGCCAGCCTGGGGATGCCAAGATGAGCTGACTTGTTCCCTGCCTGCAGAGACCTCCAGTCTGGTGGGCATCTCCCCTGTGCCCCTATCTCCCAGGGCGCTGCCCCTTCTCCCCAGTCCTCTCGCTCGGCTTTGGCCTCTGACAGCGTTTCTCTTGGTGCAGACGTGGAGGTGGATGTGGACGAACTGAACCAGGAGCAGGTGGCAGATCTCAACAAGCAGGCCACGACCTATGGCATGGCCGACGGCGACTTCGTCAGGTGAGGCCTGCAGGCTGGTGTTCCTCCATGCTCGAGGCCTGGCGTCCGTCGTTAACCCTGCTGTGGATGGCCGCCTCCCTCCTCAGCACTAGTGCTTCACACACACAGGCTCCTGAGCTCCTGGGATAGGTGCTGAGCACCAGGCTTTGCCGCTGCACAAACAGGCTGAGCACAGCGCCATGTGTCTGTCCTGTGGCCCTCTGATCCCTAAGAGCTCCCGGAGCTCCTGGGCCTGGTAGACAGCACCCCCTGGTGGAGAGGAGGCTCCATTCACTGGCCCTTTCCCTGGGCCATACCCTGTGCAGATCCTATACAGCCGCCCTGGTGGACAGGGTATCCAGTGTGAATCTGGGGGATCCCATCTGAACCCAGAACCCTCCACGAGGGCCCTGGCACTAGGGCAGCCGGAGTCCTTACCTCAGCCACAAGGTCCTATCTTTCTGTTCCTCTGCTCTTTAGCCTGCACACACTGCCCCAACGCGGCCTCCGTGCCTCCTCCCTCCCGAGCCTCCTCTCTGCCGTCAGACTTCTTCTTCTTTTTTTTTTTTTAAAGATTTTATGTATTTATTTGACAGAAATCACAAGTAGATGGAGAGGCAGGCCGAGAGAGAGAGGGAAGCAGGCTCCCTGCTGAGCAGAGAGCCTGATGCCAGACTCGATCCCAGGACCCTGAGATCATGACCTGAGCCGAAGGCAGTGGCTTAACCCACTGAGCCACCCAGGCGCCCCTTTTTTTTCTTTCTTTCTTCTTTTTTTTTTTTAAAGATTTTATGTATCGCCGTCAGACTTCCCCACTGCTACCTGCCTCGGTGGCTCTGCTGGCGTTTGTGTTGCTTATTCCCTGTGGTTTCTCCTCAGTCCCCTGATATTCCTATTGAAAGCTGCAGCAGCTCCGCCCGTCCCCCGGTCCTTTTTCCCCTATCTGCAATGTATCTTCCGGACCAGGTTTTCACTGTTTAACTTACTACTTGTCACGTTGCCTGGGTCATTATCTTCTTCCAGAACCTAGACCCACGAGGGCCAGGATTTTTGTTTTCAGTAATGAATCCTCAGTCCGCACAATAGCGCCGCATGCAGTAGCTGCTCAGTAATAGCACTGAACGAAGCAGAGACCCCAGGGTGGCATGGGATCTCGGTCTTCCAGTGACAGTTCTGCCTGTGGCCTGCCCCCCCTCCGTTATGACCCCCTCCCTTCCTCTACAGGATGCTCCGGAAAGACAAGGAGGAGGCAGAGGCTATCAAGCATGCCAAGGCCCTTGAGGAAGAGAAGGCCATGTACTCGGTGAGGGCTTGGCCGGCGTGGGGGGCGGGACGAGCATGGCTCAGGGAGGCACATCCCTCACCAGCAGGGTGTCCACTCTTCTCCAGGGCCGCCGCTCCCGGCGCCAGCGAAGGGAGTTTCGGGAGAAGCGACTGAGGGGCCGGAAGATCAGCCCACCCAGGTAGAGTGAGCTCTCCCCTCTGCCCCTGCCCTTCCAGCCTCATTCAGGGCTCTGGGGGAGGGGCTGGGGTTCACGGAGACTCTTTAGGGTCAGGCTTGGACTTGTGAGCAGAGTCTTCCTGGTAGGGCAGGAAACGGGGAAAGTTTAGGGTAGGGATGGCCTCGTGGACACCCTGCCCTGCCAGCCACTCCCCTCACCCTTCTGGACTTGGACTCTTGCCAGGTGTCCCAGGCACCAATGTGGAGGTGGTGTGGGGTAGCTGAAGAGGAGGGCAGAGTCAAGGGGAACAGCCCTGTCCCTGAAGTCCTTCCTGGTTCTCCTCCTGGGCCATGTCCTTGTCAGATTTGGGGCAAATGACTTCCCTTGAGTTTCAGTTTCCTCCTTTGGAAAAAGCACTGTGATCTCCAAGGATTGGGGCGCACCAGGGTCCACTTTGAGGTCTGGAGCAGGTTGGGAGGAGGTGGCCTGTTGTGGCACAGAGTCTGCCCAGGTCAAGTGGCCTCCAGACGAGCCTGCCTCTGCCTGTCAGCCCTGGAGGCTGAGTGCAAACTCATGCCTCTTTGCTCCCCCGCCTCCGGGCAGGGAGAGTCCCTGAGGGTAGCTGTGGGCCTTAAGCAGCCTGGTGTGGGCTCAGGGCTTGGTGTGGGGTCCGGGAAAGCTGCACTGGTTGTTGCTGTCATCCTCCTCCCCATAGGGGTGCAGTCATGTAGCACATAAAGGTGCAGGCTCGGGGCCACAGGGCCTGGCTGGGGAGCTCAGCTTTTTGATTTAAGAGCTGTGTGACGCTGGGCAAGTGATTCCTCTGTTCTGGGCCTCGGTGTCCTGAGCTCTGAGCTGTGAATGACCCCCGAGAGTTGTCATGAAGGGCATCTGTGTTCATAGAAGTGAGGTACTCAGTACCCGGCACGCAGTGAGCATCTGAGACACTGCAGCGCTTCTGGTTTTACCATCGCTCTCATGAACCAGCTGGGATCCAGGTCACAGGACCAGGGACTTGGAATGGCAGGAGGGATGCTGCACTCTGGGGTTCCGAGCCCAAGCAGGACTCAGGCTCCTGGAGTCTGTTGCCCAGGGTCGGGAGGGGCCCAGGACATTGTTTGCGGCGTGTGGCCGATGTCCCTGCTTTGCACAGATCAGAGATGGGTAGGCAGAGGGATCAAGGTAGGGCCTAAAACCTGGCTAGCAGCCCCCTACTCACAGTGCCCAGTATCTGCCCTTGGGCTCCTTGGTTGGGTGAGTGGAACCAGTTCTTCACCCACTCGGATCCCAAGCCCCTATTTGTCCTACTCCGCTTTTCTTTCCATAGCTATGCCCGCCGAGACAGCCCTACCTACGATCCCTATAAACGGTGAGTTCCAGGGCCCAAGGAGGGGCAGCCAGCAAACCTGGTGGAGGGGCAGGGCCGGGGGTGGGGGGGGGGGTCAGTGGTTCTTAGCACCCGCTGTCATTTGTGGGTCTCGATCGTTATTCTGATTTCCAAAATGTTATTCTGCTTTCCCGGTGTTTTTTTCTTTAAATGTGAACTTTTTTTTCTGAATTAAACACAATGTAGTCATATATTAAAAATGAGCAAGCATGGCAAAAAGTCTGTTAGAGAAATCAGAGGTGTCTTTGATCTAAACTCCCAGAAATAAGCAGTGAGAGATTCTGCACACGAGGGCCTGGCCTCGCACACATGTGTCTCCAGGGTGTGGGAGCGATGGGGCATGGGCCTTGAAGAGGGACAGACGTCAGCCTAAACCTGGTACCCTCTTCAGAATGCGGTGCGAGGGACCTGCCACTCTGGGCTCTTAGGAGGACAGGAGACGAGACGGGTACCTCTGGGTACAAGGTCAGTGTAGGTAGACACTCAATCTGAGGACATGGGTACTTTCTTTTTTATAACAATGGAATTGTGCCATGCTTAACAGTGTAGAACTTGCTTGATGGATGTCTGTGTTGAAGTGATCCTCCCAGGTTAAATCTGCAGATCTGCTCAGGGGGAAGCAGGCTCCCTGCCGAGCAGAGAGCCTGATGCGGGGCTTGATCCCAGGACCCTGAGATCATGACCTAAGCTGAAGGCAGAGGCTTAACCCACCGAGCCACCCAGGCACCCCTGCTCATTATTCTTTAATAGTTAACACGAAATTAGTACAACTCGTTGTCGCTCTCTTTCTTGCATATTTTGCTGAGGCTCTGTGGCTGAGTTAAGCCCTTGCATAGCTGGGTTCCTTTCTGCCCTTCAGCCAGGTGTGTTGGTGCTGGGTGTCCGACAGTGCTCATTTGTGGGGCTCTGCACCATGCGTGTCAGCCTGTGGACTCCCAGAGAGCTGGACAGCTGAGTCCTCTCTTCCCTGCTCCGTAGGTCACCCTCTGAGTCCAGCTCTGAGTCCCGCTCCCGTTCCCGCTCCCCGACCCCAGGCCGTGAAGAGAAGATCACGTTCATCACCAGTTTTGGGGGCAGCGATGAGGAGGCAGCTGCGGCTGCAGCGGCAGCAGCCGCATCAGGGGCCACCACAGGGAAGCCCCCCGCACCCCCCCAGCCCGGCGGCCCCGCACCGGGACGTAATGCCAGCGCCCGGTCGGTAACGCTCACGCTGCCCGCCCTACGCCCCGGCCACTATGGGAGGGGACGCGGGGCAGTGGGGGGCCCTGGCCCAGGCCCGTGCTGACCGGCCCTCCGTGCCCCGCCTGCAGCCGCCGCTCCTCCTCTTCCTCCTCCTCCTCCTCTTCCGCCTCGAGGACCTCCAGCTCCCGCTCCAGCTCCCGTTCCAGCTCCCGCTCCCGCCGAGGCGGGGGCTACTACCGCTCAGGCCGCCATGCGCGCTCCCGTTCCCGTTCCTGGTCCCGCTCTCGGTCCCGTTCCCGGCGCTATTCACGTTCCCGGAGCCGCGGCCGGCGGCACTCTGGCGGGGGCTCCCGAGATGGACACCGGTACTCCCGCTCGCCTGCCCGGCGCGGTGGTTATGGGCCCCGGCGCAGAAGCAGGTGTGTGGCGCTGATGTGTGGGGGGGCCTGGGGGAGGGCACAGCCCCGGGTCAGTCAGACCTGGCTCTGAGGGAGGGGAATGGGCCACTGCCAGTGTGTGAGGAAGCACTCGGTTTGCAGGGGAGATGTGCCTCACCCCGACTCCTCCCATGTGGTGACGAGGGCTGGAGCACAGCTACGTTCTGAGGGGACTGAGCTGGTCCTCCCTGGGAGGGGGGCTGCGCGGTTCCCTGGGGAGGTGTAGAGAGGTATGCGGACACTCCAGGGTGTCCTGGGGCTTGTAGTAGGGACCTGGCTGGCCTCCAGGGCTGGGTTGCTCCCTCTGCGGTAGAGAGATGCTGCAGGCAGGGTAGGAAACGAGTTCCCTGAGGAGTGGAGCGGCCTTCCTGGGCTCTCCCTTGGTGGGATCGGGGTTGCCTCATGTCGGTGCGGCTCAGTGGGTGAACCTGGCTTCAAATCCTGACCCTGCTCAGAAATTTCCTGGTTCTTCCTGTGTAAAGGAAGGATAGTGTTCCCTTTGTGGAGTCGTTGTGAAGGTATGACAAGTGATGCACGTGAGTGCTGGGTACAGGGCCTAGTGTTGGGCAGGTGCCACTGCTACCAGCCTTGTCTCTTGTCGCCTGTGTCTCAGCGTCAGTTCCTACAGGGCCTGGCAGGTAAAATAAAGGGACCAGGTGGGCCTGGATGGACTGGGGCACACGTGTCCCCTCTAGTCGGGTTGTCAGCTAGCTGTGCAGTGGCAGGCCCGGTGTTGTCCTGGCTTGTTTTCTCAAGAGAAGTGGAGAGTCCCCTTTTAAAAGGTAGTTCATTTTGTCAACGTCGCACACAAATTTGAGTTTTGTAAAAACTTGGTTAGTCCCGGTAGAATCTGTGTGTGGCCTAGACTTGGCTTCCAGCTTGTTCTTTGTAGCCTGACACAGGGCTACCACAGGAGAAAGGCTGGGCACGGGAGGGGGCCTGGCCCCATCTCGAACATCAGCCTGGGGGTGAGCCCTTGCCGAGAAGTGCCCAGCATCCCAAACAGAGAGAAGATGGGACTGCATGTGCCCCAGCTGGGTCTCGTGGGTCTGTGCTGTAGGTGGGTGGAAAGAGTGGGCAAGGGGGGTGGTCCCCACTGGACCCCAGCAAGGTGAGGAGTGTGCTGGGGGTGTGGGTGAGGTCACAGCCCCTGGTAGCCTGGAGCTGGGCACCATGTGTAGAAAAGGGGCGCTGGTCAGCCGGGTCACATCCCAGGGGAGCAGGGGAGTGTGTCTCCTGAGTGAGAAGCAGGAGCCGTCTCCGGGTGGTTGTATCTGGAGGGTGAGCTCCGTGTAGATGCAGATCGAGGCCAGGGAGCAGCCAGGGTGGTTACACCTGGAGCTTCCACAGGGCCCAGGGGGAGGGCCATAATTTCTGAGCCAGGCTGGGGGTGTGTAGAGGGGGTTCCCAGCTCCTCACGGCTCCCCACGCCCTGCCGTGCCCCTAGGAGCCGCTCCCGCTCCGGGGACCGGTACCGGCGGGGCGGCCGGGGTCCCCGGCACCACAGCAGTAGCCGCAGCCGCAGCAGCTGGTCCCTCAGCCCATCCCGCAGCCGCAGCCTGAGCCGTAGCCGCAGCCCCAGCCCCAGCCGCAGCCGCAGCCGCAGCCCCAGCCGCAGCCGCAGCCGCAGCCAGAGCCACTCGCCATCGCCCCCGAGGGAGAAGCTGACCAGGCCGGCGGCGTCCCCCGCTGTGGGCGAGAAGCTGAAAAAGTGAGCTGGGGCAGGGCTGCAGGAGGAGAGCGGGCAGCCTCGGGGAAGGTTCTTGGAAGAGAGCTTCTGCTCTTGGAAGACAGCTTGGTCCTCTGCTCTTGGAAGAGAGCTTGGTCCTGCCTCTGGAGGGGTCTGAGGGGACATGGCTCAGTCCTGAGGGATCCGAGAGGGGCATGATCCCTCCCTGTGGGCGGTGGTGAAGTGGTTTGGGGTCAGAGGTGGCAGCTACCCTTTCTTCCTCCCAGGACCGAACCTGCCGCTGGTAAAGAGACAGGAGCTGCCAAAGTCAGTAAGAATTTGGAACTCGCCCGTCTAATTCCCGCCAGCAGCAGTGCCCGAGAGCTGGGCCCGGTGGGCCTGCAGGGGGGGACCTGGGGGGGGGCCGGGAGATCCAGCCCTGGGGTTGAAGCGGGCCGGGAATGCTCTGACCTGTGAGGTCTGTGTCCTCCTCCCCTCCTCACTGTCCACTGGGGTTCCAGCTGTCCCCAGGCCTCTCAGACGCTTGTGAGGGGTGTCTGCGGCCAATTCTTGCTCCCCACGTGTCCCTACAAATCCCAGGCTCTTGGATGAGGTGGGTGGTAGGAGCTCCGGACACCCACCCCCTCTCCCGTCTCTTCTCCCCCTTCCCCAGCCCAAGCTGACACCGCAGGAGAAGCTGAAGCTGAGGATGCAGAAAGCACTGAACAGGCAGTGTATGTCTCCCCACCCCACCCCGTCCCTGGTCTCCGCGCCTCTGCCCACCAGCCTAGCCTGGGGGCCTTGCCCGCTCCCGGCCAGGCAAGCGTCAGCACAGTGGCACTCTGGGGGAGATTCAGTGTGCATGCCCTTCCCCTGCTAAGTGCTGTGGCCATCTGGTTGGTCTCTCTGGCTTCAGTCTTGCTGTCTTTGAAGGGGGGGTACTTTTGGGGGTACCCCTCGACCACCATGACGTCTCTCCTTCCCCGCAGTCAAGGCGGATAAGAAGGCGGCCCAGGAGAAGATGATCCAGCAGGAGCATGAGCGGCAGGTAAGGTGAGGGCCGGGCCCGGGGCCGGGTGCCAGCTGGCCCGCCCTCATGGCCACATCCGCCCAACAGGAACGGGAGGACGAGCTTCGAGCCATGGCCCGCAAGATCCGCATGAAGTAAGACGATCATGGTTCCCATATCTGGGTCGCGGCCCCCCACTTTTGGGCTGCCCTCCTTTTCCCTACCACCTCACTCCTAGCCCTGCTGCCTACCCCAGCCCTCAGGTGGGAAAAGGTCCGAGTGCCTATCTGGCCTTGCCAGCCTCTGGCTTTGGCTGTCATGGCTCCTCCCAGCTGTGCTGGCCAGGATGCACGGGGCCTTTGTGTTCTCCTCTCTGGCTTCCCTCGTTGGGGGGCCCTCCCCAACCATCCTGTCTGGAGTAGCACCTCGTGCCCCGCCATCCTCCCAGTCTGCCGTGTTTTTTCAGAGCGCTGACCTCCATCTGGCATGCCCTGCTTTGTTTCCTTGCTTGTGGGTGATGTCACTTGAGATGGACGAGTGGGCAGGTCTGACTGCGAGGTTCTTGCCATGCGCCCAGCCCCCAGATCAGAGGTGGTGTTCAGCAGGCTGGTTCCGTGACAGCTTCTACCTGCTCCCCTTCTGTTTCTCGGCTCTTAACTACAAAGGGGCCGGGCTCGCATCCTAGACCAGGCAGCCGTGGCATCCGGTCCTGGCTCTGCCTGTCTGTGGGCGCTGGACCTCTCAGGCCTCACTTCATCCTTTGCAGCCGGGATAGACCTTGATGACAACCTAGCAGGGTAGCTGGGGCATGACCTGCTCTGAGAGCGCAGGCCTACTCGGGTGGTGGGCAGAAATGGAGACCTGAGTACTCAGTGCTGTGAGGAAGGCCTGTCCGTCAGCAGCAGGGCCGTGTCTCCAGCTGCTTGTCGGTCCTCATGAGCTCACGAGCAGCCTCATTTCTCTGAGCCAAGGCTCCTTCCTCTTCCTCTCCTGGGGTCCCTGCTGCCTGGCTTCCTGCGCGGGGCCCCGCATGTTGGCAGGTTGCTGCTTGTCTCATCACTGTGCTCGGTGCACACGCATCATGTGCTGGGCCTCAGGGTGCGGCCTGCCTCCATCAGCTGGGAAAGCGGGCACCCGGGGACTCGGCACTGTGGTCAGTCGGAGCTGGATTCTGAGCCTGCCTCCGCTCACCACAAGCTTTCGTGTCTGCGCCTCAGTTTGCTCGTCTGCTAAATGGGGATGGAATAGTTGTCCCCGCTCACAGGCTGTTGGGCAGATTCAGACGGATCCAGGTCAGGCAAGCACAAGGGGCCCAGTAAATATAGCCCTTGGGGTCACAAGTCCCGGGCATCCTGACAAAGGCCAGTGAAGCACTTAGTGCGTTGGTCCCTGCGTTTGAGACTACCTGAGTGTGACCGGAGAAGGTTGAACTTTCCAGCTCAATCCCGCGTCTGTTCAGCACGCCTTTCAAAGTGAAGCTGGCTGAGAGCTCAGTCCCATTCTCCTCAGCCGGTATTCCTCTGAGCCCAGTGCTCTCGTGTCCGAGCAAGGACAGCAGCACTGCCTGCATCTTGACTCTGCTACTTGGGCCGGGATGTTGGAAGCACCTGCTCTGGCCAGACAGCCAGCCTCGCCCTTCAGTTCAGTGTTCTCAGCACATGCTCATGTGTGCTCCTGCCTCTCTTTCCCCCTGCAGGGAGCGGGAACGTAGAGAGAAGGAGCGAGAAGAATGGGAACGCCAGTACAGCCGACAGAGCCGCTCACCCTCCCCCCGTTACAGTGAGTATCTCTACAGCCATGTGGCCGGGAGCGCTAGACTCCGAAATTGGGCTGCAGGAAACCTGGTACATTTTCCGCCATGGTTTTCCGTGGGTTAGTATTCTTAAGACACGTGCATCAATGTGATAGCTTAGACACAGGGAACGGCAGGCTTTAGAAGCAGTGCTCCTTGCGGGGTCCTGGGTGCTGAGGGGAGGGGACTGGCTGCAGCCCGGGAGCCTGGTCCCTGAGCATCGGCTTTGTTCTCTTAATTTTCCAGGTCGAGAATACAGCTCTTCCCGAAGGTAAGCCAGCCTACCAGCTCCCTGGAAGATGACCTTGTCCCTGCCCTGATTCTTCATCTCCACCTGGCAGCCCTTCTGTGGCCTCAACCCTTGTTAATGTTCCTCCCTCTGCAGCACACTCCCCCATCACCAACGTCCCAGGGGTCACAAGTTTGTGAGTGTGTGTGCATACCATGTGGCTGCTTCCTCCCAGCCCTCATGGCACCCCTCTTTCTCTCTCCAGGCGCTCAAGGTCCCGATCTCGAAGTCCCCATTATCGACATTAGGCTGAAGTGTGGGGGGCAGGGAGATGGGGGGGTGAGGGCTCAGGCTGTGATGCTGCTGGTTTGATCTCTAATGAAATAAAATCACTCATTATTTAATTCCCTTGACCTGGGCTCGGTGTCCTCTGTGTGGTCTGGCCAGCAGAGGCAGCTGGGGAGGGAGCTGGCTCAGGGATGGGAGCCAACACTAGGAGCCTCTGTGGCAAGTCCTGCCCCAACGTGGGTGTCTGGTTGGCGGCTCCTGGGTCAGCAGCACCGTTCCCGCCATAGCTCAGTGGAGGCAGGGGCCCACTCCGGGCTTAGCCAGGAAGGGCCCAGCACCCAGCATGTAGAGGCTGGGCCGGGACTTTGCCCAGAGGCCTCTGGTGACAGGTCCAGGCTTCTCCCCACCCTCGCCTCGGCCCCTGCCCTGGCCTCGCCCACACTGGGAACCGGGAGCACGGCTTTCTGTGCCAGTCCTGCTGTGCCCGGGGCCCTGGGGGCTGGCCTTTCCCCTCCCCCTCTCCAAACCGGTCTGTCCAGCCGTCCACCCTAAGGAGGGAAGCCACCCGCCCCACCTCAGACACCCCAAGAAAGCCAGAGTCCAAACACATGTGTAACCAGGAGGGAGAATTTACTTGCAGCAGAGGAAGGCCAGGGAGGGCACCCAGCGGTGGTCTCGGTGGTCCCGAGAGCAGCATGGAGGGCACTCTGACATCTCAGGCCTCTCCGCCCACCCCGGGGTGCTTCTGGCGCAGATGTTTGTCCAGGGTGGCGCGTAGGCCGAAGGGCACGCAGCAGTGGGGACACTCGAAGCGGGTGCTGCCGGGTCCAGGGCCGTGCATGCGGCGGTGGCGGTTCAGCTTGCTGCTCTGCGCACAGGCATAGGAGCAGAGCTCGCAGGCATAGGGCCGCTCGCCGGTGTGCGAGCGCCTGTGCACCGTCAGGTTGCTGCTGTTGCTGAAGTGCTTCCCGCAGAACTCGCAGCTGCCCCCGGGCCCTCGGCTCTTGCCCAGTGGCTTGGGCATCTTCTTGGGGGACAGCTGGCTCTTGGCTGGCTCGGTTCTCTGTTCCTTGGGGGCAGGCCCCCAACTGGCCCCGCCACCAGGGGCCCCGGGCTCCTGGACGCCTGCAGTGGCTGCAGCCCCGGCACCTTCCCCGCTGCTGCACGGGAGGGTGCTGGCCGGGGCAGCGGCGTGCGCAGCTGGCTCCGGAGGGGCAGCAGCAGAGGCCTGCTCCCCGCCAGCAGCGGCCCTGCAGGGGCTCTGGGGCAGCAGCTGCCGGTGTGTCTTCTTGTGGCGGTTGAGCTTGCTGCTCTGGGTGCAGGTGTAGGGACACTGGTCGCAGGCGTATGGCCGCTCTCCAGTATGCGAGCGCATGTGCACCTTGAGGTTACTGAAGGAGCTGAGGGTCTTGGCGCACACAGGACAGGTGGGGCTCCGCCGGGGGAGGACGCTCCCCCGCGGGCTCTGGGCCTCCACTTCGGGCCCCACGACCGCCGACACGGCGGCGGCCACCTCCGCCAGGCCCAGCAGCGGGGCCTCGGGCTCCGTCTGGTAGATGGACAGTCCGTGGTCCCACTGGGCGTGGCGCAGCAGCTTCCAGGCCCCTGTGAACTGTCTCCCACAGCGGAAGCAGCTCAAGGCCTTGGGGTCCTTGCGCTCTGCAGAGAGAAGGGCCAGTGTTAGGGAGAGGGAGGAAAGCTGGGAGCGCCACTCACACCTGCCAGTCGGCACCTTTCCGCAGGAAAGGCCCTGTGTCAGGGGCTGAGAAGGCACCACAGGAGACAAACTCCCTATCCTCAGAAGCCGAGGGGCAGACGTGGGCAGACAGACAAGGAAAATCTGTGGAGTGGATGACGACGACCTGGGGATTCTGTGTCTGAGAATCTTCCAGAAGAAAAGGGAAAGCAGAGCGAGGGATGGGAGGAGTGCTATTTTCTATGGGGGAGAGGGTCATGAAGGCCTTACTAGAGACCTGGAATTCTGGGTGCTTCCCACCTAGACAAGAAACAAGACCTCTGTCTTCCAGATGGGAGAACTGAGGCAGACACACTTCTCCGAGGCCACAAGCTTAGAAGGGCGGAGCTGGGGTTTCAATGCAGAAACCTGGGGAGACAGATTTTCAAAAAAGACTGCTGGGATGATTACTGAGTGGGTTTCTGCACCAGGCTCCAAGTTCATGGATTCCACGGGTGGTCTCCTATTCCCTGCCTTATGCAGAAGACGGGGCCAAGGCATAAGTGGGGAGAAGGCAAAGCAGCCACCTAGACGACGGGGTAGGGCCTCCACATGCACCCGAAAGAAAGAACCCTCCAAATTCGATGTTTTCTCTAGACTCTCCAGGTACTACCAGTAAAGTGTCTGCCTTGAGTTTCCAAATTCTAGACCATCTGGGACGGGGGCAGCTTTTCTGAAGCACCACCAGCCAGGGTCAGGAGCTCAGAAGGCAGCTGCAGAGTGCCAGCCTGGCCTGACTTCCAGCTGGTTCTCCGACTCCCTAGCTGTGTGACCTCGGGAGAGAAACCCTTCTCTCTGGCCTTCAGTTTTCTTACTCAGAGTATGGGGATCCTGGGGATCCTCTCCCTTTTAGGTTTGTTGTGACCTCAAATGGAGAAGAACTGAGAGTTCCGGTCCATGTCAGCCCTCAGTAAACATGAGCTGAGCCACGGGGCTGAGGTGCGCCCACACTGCTCCAAGTCCAAGTACCTGGGGTGTTCAGTGATTCCACCAAGGCCCCTCCGTGGGCCACCAGACCACCAGCTGCTTCAAGTCTACAGCTAATTCACAGTCCCTCCTTTTCCTCCTCTACTACAGGACCTTCCAGCCCACAGCCTGGGCCTGAATATAATTCCATCTATCAAATATCCTAGACCACATGGGCCAGGGGGTGGAAATCTGCAGGTTCAGAGGCGCCTTAGCCTCTGATGACCAGAAGCTAACCATGAGTCTAGTATCAGGTGAAGGGCTTTGGTTCCCTACCAAGAGAAGGAACCCAGGTGTCCAGACACCCAGGACCTGGCCCAAACCAGGGGCTTCCCAGTGTGCAGGGCTGGGAGATTCCATCCGAGAGGGAAGCCAGAGGCCCCTTCCCTGTCTCTGAGCAAGCGCACCAGCGCCTGGAATCCAAAGTTATCAAGAGGTGGGATGGGGTGGCCATGCCAGGCTTCCAGCTGGCCTCAGCTTCCCCTCCCCCAGGTTGCTGCCCTCCCCAGAGGTCCCCCTACTGCCACAAGGGTCCGGCCACCTGGCCAGTTATTTCTGGCCAAGGGGAAGGAGAAGTGAAACCAGATGGGGTGTGTGTGTGTGTGTGTGTGGCAAATCCCCAGACCAGTCTTCAGGGGTTGGCCACACCCTGTGGGCGGCCCTCCTACAGGCCCAGCCCCCGCCCCCCCCCCCAGTCCCAGCCCTAGGACAGGGCAGGCCCTGGCCACGCCTAGGCTACACCCGATGGGGAGCGAGAAAGGGGAAGTAGTGCTCACTGCCCCGCCTGTCCAGCTCAGCCCCTGCTCCCACAGGAAGCCGGGCCCTTGAACTTGAGAGGGGGACTGCATCTCCTCTTGACTCACCTGAACCCTGGCAGGGGCTGGGCTCTTTGAAAAGCTGACAGTCCACCTTCTTGTGGTCCATGAAAGCAGTGATGGCCTCCAACGGAAAGGTCTGCAGGCAACGGCCGCAGGTCAACAGATCCGGGTGTTTGTCGGTCCAGGGCTGGCGGTCTGCTGGGAGGAAGCGGGTGGTAAGCGTGGGGTGGGGCCACGATGGGGCCTGGGGGTTCCGAGGGAGAGGGAAAACCCGAAGGTCAGAATGGGGGCTGGAGGCCGGGAGCACGCAACACAAATGAGGCAGGGTCAAGGGGTCGGGGCCCAACCCCCGGAGGGAAGGGGGAGAGAGGCGGGGCAGGGGTAGGGGGCGCTCACCACGAGGGCTGAGGCTCAGTGGCGTCCACAGCGCCCACTGGTTCCGAGCGCCCAGGGAGTGAAGAGGGCTCCCGGCGGGCGCGGGGCCGGGGGAGTGGCGGGGTTCGCCCTCGAACCGCCCCGACGCAGGCACTTCCTTCGGGGAAAAGGGCCCCAGCCCCGGGGCCTGTAGGGGCCGCGCGTCTGGCTCGGGCTTCACTTCGATGACGAGGTCCGGCATCTCCATCTCGTCGTCTGTGTTGGAGGCGGGCGCGGGATCTACTCGGCGGGGCGTGCAGCCGGCCTTGCGGCGGGACATGGGTCGAGGGCCGGGCGGGCTGGCGGGCTGGCGGGCTGGCGGGCTGGCGGGCTGCGGGCTGGCGGGCGGAGGACGCGCGGGCCGTGCGCGCTCCGTCCGAGGCGCTCAGGTGAGTGACTGCGGAGACCGGCCGCGAACTCTTACACGTGCTGGCCCGGCCCGTGGCTCCGCCCACCGGGGCGGGGCCTGACGGGAGAGTACAGGGCGGCCCCCACAGCGGCCCCGGGCCGCAGCCAAACTCGATCAAAGCGGAGCCTACTGCATTTTCTTAGGGACCAAACCTTAATTACGCCGAGGCCACACGAGTACACGCGCAAACAGCTATTCCTGACCCGGCCTTGGGGCCGGTGTAACTGAGGCAGAGGGTGCCCACACCCACCCCCGAGAGAGAAAAATAGTAGGGGCCACGTTTTTCGCTAGGCGCCTATGAGTAATCGGGACGGTTTCATTAAATGCATTACAATAAAAATTCTGTGGGCCAACATTTATTGAGCATTTACTGTGCACTGGGTTCTGTTCTAAGCACGGAAGATATCGCAGGGAACAAGACAGAAAGTAATAATCCCCGGCCTCAGGCAGTTTCTTTGTCGGGGAGACAGATTCTCAACAAGGTGACTGCAAAACCTAAGTGCCTCCCAGGATGACAAGTGCAGTGGGGCAAAATAAAGCTAGGAGGGGCTGCAAAGGGACGGGGTTGCTGGGGTGGGGTCGGGAGGGTCCGTTCTCTCCAGAGCAGAGCCTGGTGGAACCTAGAGCGGCAGTGCGCGTTCTAGAATAACAAGGAAGGGGGTTGGGCGTGAGGAGAGGCGTGGGTAATTTGAGTTTTCTGAGAAAATGAGGTCAGACTCAAGAGGGTCTTCTGATCACTTTAAGGTCTTGGTTTTCCTGAGACCAGAGCCTTGAGTGGTTTAAGGCGAGGAAGGTTGTGACCCTATAGATCTCTGCTCTGGAATCACCATTCAAACCAAACAGGCAACTGTCTCACCCCCCCCCCCCCCAACACCTCCGCGGCCCCGCTCAGGCCTCCTTGAACTTCCCTCCACAAAGCAGTTCACTCTGATCACTGTTTGAAGTGGCATCGACACCCAGCCCCACCCTCCAACCCTGACGAGTTTCTTCTTCTTCCTGGCACCGGCCACATCAGAACTAGACCTGTCGACTGTCCTCCCTTCCTCCCCACCCCCACCCCACACAAGCCCCCTGAGGTCAGGGCCAGGGTCCGTCCTCCCTGGCTCCCTGGCCCAGCTCAGAGTGAATTTCACATGCTAATCTCCCCAGAGTACTGCTCCAGGCCAGAAGGTTCCTCATATTGTTATTCAGGGCTGAGCTCAATTGTCCTCCAGAGAGCAGAGGACCTCCCTGACCACTGTATCTAATGTAGCCCCACCCTGCTGCAGGCCTCAGGACCATGACCTCCATCTGTCCTCGCTTCTTCCCTGGCCCTCGGCTTCCCTGTCTGATACCTCAGGGTGCTTCTTCACAGCCAACATGACCCTTATTTTATTCCTTCTGTATCACTCATCACAAGCCCTGAAGGATCTTGTTGATGTATTTGCTCCTGGAGACCCTGTATCTGCCCCTACCGGCCCTTCTAGAATATAGGTTCTAAGCAGGCAGGAGCCAAATCAGCCTTGTTCACAGGGCCCTGCTCCTGCATAGTTCAGTTAAATTTGTATTGATCTCCTGCTTTGCAGTTTCTCCCCCCCCCCTTTTAAAAAAGACATTTATTTGAGAGAACAAGAGAGCCAGAAAGAGAGGGAGAAGCTGACTCCCACTGAGCAGAAAGCCCCACATGGGTCTCGATCCCAGGACTCTGGGATCTTGACCTGAGCCCAAGGCAGACTCTTAACGGACTAAGCCACCTGAGCATCTGGCACAGTCTTTCAATAGGTATGGCAGAGGGCCTGTGTGCCAGGGCATCTGGTGGGGTGGAGAGGTCCACAAAGCCTCCACCTTACTGAAAAAGTGTGGCAGAAGGGAATTCTGTCTAAACCCAGATGGACGAGGCTCCCAAGCCCTTCAGGCCAGACATTCCATCCTTCAAGGCCCGTTTCCTCCTTTGTAAAACGGGGGTGCTGCAGGGAGGTGTGCGGGACAGAACCACCACCCCTTGGGTCCATCCCAGCAGCAGCTCTCCCCAAGCCTCCTTCCCGCCGTGTGGCTGCGCGGGGTTTCAAGGAAAGGGGGCCTGGGGTCTGGACGGCAGGTGAGGGTAGGAGTGTGCACGTGGGAGGGGGGGCAAACACCAAGCGCCGCGCTTAACTCAGCCGGGAGGAAATCTCTGCACCTCGGTTTCTTCTTCCGTGAAGCGGGCATCCCAGACAGGCCCCACCTCGCCGGCGGGCGGCTCCGAGGGCAGCGCGGGGCCAGGCCGCGGCGGAGTGGGACGCCGGGCAGCGCCCGCTTCCGAGCGCGAGAGCCCGCCCGCCACCACGTGGGGCTTGGGGCTGGGGCGGAGGCGCGGGCGGAACCCAGGCTGGGCGGCTCTCGGCCCGCCCGGGCCTCTGCAGCCGGGGCGCCGGCGGAAGTGCGAGCGCCAGTCGCCGCGGACCTGGGTGAGTGCGGGGTGTCGGTGGCGGGGCGGGAGCTCCCGTCCGCGTGCGGAGCCGGGAGTGGCGGGAAAGGGGCAGGTCCGCGCCTGCCACACCGGCCGTGGAGGACCTTCCGGTCCCTCCACCCCGCCCGGAGCTCCGGCACCCGTACTCCGATCCGGGCACGTTCCCGCGCTGGGGTCGGCGGGGCGAGGAGCCGGGGCAGCGCGCAGTGCCCTCCCCCGCCCCCGGCCCGCCTCTCCCGGGAAGAGGATAAGACAACGGTCAGGGCAGTGACCGCAGCTGCAATCCTGACGCCCCGCGGTGGTGGGACGGAATCGCCGGCCCGATCTGAGCTGGGAGGACACCCGGCGCGGGCAGAGTGGGGAATGGACGCCCGGGGGCCGGGAGGACCTACTTAGTATAAGAAAGGGCTGGCGGTGGGTGGCCAGGGCGGAATTGAAAGGGAGCTGACCTGCGCAGGGGGCGGAGGGGAGGGGAGGGACTCCGTGCGGGAGCTGGGGATGGGGGCTGGTTGTGTGGACTCGTCAGCCCCTTGGTTCATTCGCCGGGGTCGGGGGTCTTCGCCGTGAACCTGTTAAACCAGCTCGTTTCCTGCCCTGGTAACGGAAGAGTTAGCGAAGCTTCCACTGAACGGATCCATTGCCTTTTCCTTGGAAGTCAGCCCCGAGGCCCCTGGAAGGGAGGTTTGCGAATCTGCTGCCCTCGCCCACGACCCAAGTGATGGGCTCTGGAGTCTTAGCTATGCAAATCGTTTTTCAAGTCATGGGGGATGGGTTTGGACATTTTTCTGAAATCTTCTGGGGGAAATCCTTGGCTTGGAAACTGAAAAGATTAGGGATTCTGGAGCCTGATCACCAGCGAGCATGGATAGTGCCTGCTTTTGCCTTCTTGAACACGCCCTGCGGACCTTTCCTAAACCAATTTCTTATCGGATCACACCTTGGTTCTGAAACCTCCGGTGGCCCTTCAGTGCTGTCTGAGGACGTGGCCTGATCCCTTGTCAGACCAACCTGGGTTTGGTCCCTTTCCCTGCCCCTCAGCCAGCTCACTCCCAGTAAATGATTCGTCATTTCCCAGTCCCAGTTTCCTCCTCTGGAAAATGGGGATCCCACGGGCTAACCAAATCTCCATTTATTCTCCCTTAATGGAGAAAGCAGGTCTGTACGCTGGTTCACCCTTGCATTTTTGTTTTATCCAGGGATTTAACATCATTTGTGGCCACTTGATTAATTCCTAACGATCCTTTCTGTAGTACCAGCCCTAGAGAGTAGGGCGTTTCTTTTAAATCACTCAAGTGTTAACCTAAATTGCAGGAGAGCCCTGGGGGCTGATGATTGTTGACCAAGTTTGGACTGCAGTGGTCAGATAAGTTAAAAAATGTGTATAACCTTGAGTCCCATTCTCAGTGGTAGTAGTCAAATAAAGAAAACGTATATTGTACACCTGAAACTAATATCACAGGTGTATTAACTAACTGGGATTAAAACAAAAACTCAAAAAAAGAAGAAAATGTATATATCCCATAAATCCCATTTACTGTGGTCTTCCCCATCAGGGAAAACACTGAGAGTCTGTCCTGGTCCACCCCTCAGTCTAATAGCAAGTAGTGAACGGGCTCTCAACCTTAAAAATAAATTCTTTTTTTTTTTTTTTTAAGATTTTATTTATTCATTTGACAGGCAGAGATTACAAGTAGGCAGAGAGAGAGAGAGAGAGGAGGAAGCAGGCTCCCCGCTGAGCAGAGAGCCTGGATCATGACCTGAGCCGAAGGCAGAGGTTTTAACCCACTGAGCCACCCAGGTGCCCCTCAAAATAAATTCTTATCTGACCACTTTTCCCCACCTGCATGGCCCTCAATCTGTCCCAGGCACCGTCATCCTCTGCCTACCTGGGCCACTGCACTGGCTTCCTCACCAGGCTCCCTGCTTCTCCCTCGGTGTCCCTCACAATCCACTGTCCCCGTGCAGCAGGCAGAGGGATCATGTGAAAATCCAAGTCCCGTCCTATCTGTCCCTCCTCACTCAGAGTAGAGAGCCAGCCTCATGTAGTCTTCAAGGCCCTTCCGGAACTGCACAATCCACCCCTGCTCCCGCTTCCTGCCTCCTCCACATTGGCCTCCTTGCCAAGGGCTTGCATTTGCTGTTCCCACTGACGGGAACACCTTTCCCCCCAGATCTCTACGTGACTCCGTCTCTTATACCATTTGGGTCTGTGCTCAAATGCAACAGACTTCCTGGCCAGCTTGCTCTCTAGCCCCCAGGCTGGGCTGGTGCCCCCTCTGGGCACCTGAGGGCCCCCAGCCTCCTTCCTTCCAGCCCTGCCCACTCCGGCTCAGCATCCTCTAAAGACAAGTCAGGTGGGCTGGGCACTGAGCAGGCACTTGGATAACGTGGACGGCTGAATCTTTTCTTTCCTTCAACAAAGATTGACTGAGCTCCCCCTGTTTGCCTGGCTCAGGGGTGGGGCTGGGATGGGGTTGTGAAATCACCAGACAGGGCCTTTCAAAGTCATGTGTCCTGTGACAGACCGGACAGTACGCAGGTAAACAAGTGCGTGCATATTGTCAGGAGGGGATAGTACTGTGCGGATAGGAGAATGCGGGGTGAAGGGGCTACTGTCCCCCCCCCAATAAAGGTGACATTTGAGCAACGACCTGAGTGCAGTGAGCAGGGGAAGATGAGTCCTAGATCAGGAAATGTATAAAACTCTCCCATCTGGAAGAGGGTTCTAGGCAAGAGTGTTCTTTTTTTTTTTTTTTTTTAAAGATTTTATTTATTTATTTGACAGAGAGGGAGAGATCACAAGTAGGCAGAGAGGCAGGCAGAGAGAGGTGGGGGGGGGGGGGAATCAGGCTCTCCACTGAGCAGGGAGCCCGACGGGGCTTGATCCCAGGACACTGAGATCATGACCTGAGCCGAAGGCAGAGACTGAACCCAGTGAACCACCCAGGCACCCCAAGAGTGTTCTTGATACGTGCAAGGACTGGAGGACTGAGGCAAGAGTGGAGGGGCAGGATATGAGGTCAGAGGGGTCTTGTAGCCACTGGGAGGACTTGGGCTTTTTGCTCTTGGGGGAGGTAGGAGCCCTAGGGGAGGCTCTGAGGCAAGGAGGGGTGTGTTGGGACTTAGTTCTAACAGGATCTCTCTGATAGCTGTGTCCGCGCAGGGAACAGTGAAGGTAGAAGCTGGGGGCCCGATGGGGAGGAGACTGGTAGAGTCTAGGTGTGATTAGGGACGGTGACGGGACCAGACTGGAGGGAAGCAGAGTGGGGCAGAGGGTGAAAAGTTGCTGGGTTCTGGGTATGACTTTAAAGGTGGAGCTGAGGGGCTGTACTGATGGATGGAAGAGAAAGTGAGGAGGGGTCCAGGACACCGTGGGATGTCCTTTGCCTGATCACCCTGAAAGATGCTCCCCTCTCCTGGAAACCTTAGGAGGTCAGTTTTTTCTTTTCTTTACTCCTTCATTTCACAGATGAGGAACCGGAGCCGGAAGGCTGCCTACTGCCCAAACTCCACCAGCCCAGATCCTTCTTAGTGAATCTGGGAGGGCTAAGAACCACCAGGCTCCCGGAATCCACACCTTCATCCTCTCTGCCGCGCGTGGGGTAAGCTGTGGCCTGCCTCCTGGTCTGGTCTGGCCCACCAGCTAAGAGTGGGTCTTAACACTTCTAAGTGCTTGGAAAATTTTAAGAAATCTGTGTGGGTGCGTGAAATTGTATGGAATTCAAATTGCAGTGTCCCTCCTGGTAAGTAAGGTTTTAAGAAGGGCCACGTTCATTGTTTGCGTATCTGGCCATGGCTGCTTTCTTGCCACTGTGGCAGCGTTGAGTAGTTGTGACAGACCCTGTGGGCCACAAAACCTGAAGTATTTACTGTTGGGCCCTTTACGGAGGAAATTTGCTAACTTGCAGTAAGGATCCCATCTGACCACCCTGTGATCGGTAGGGCTTGGCAGCTCGTCCCTAGGAAAGGTCTGGGTTGGCACAGAAAGTTTGGGGAGAGGAAATTCACATTCCCGAGGGGGAATCTGACATTCTTATTTCTATTTCTTTAAATTTTATTTTAAGTAGTCTCCACCCACCACCCTGAGATCAAGAGTTGTGCACACTCCACCAAATGACCCAGCCAGGTGCCCCGGGAATTCAATTTTTTTTTTTTTTTTTAAAGAATTTATTTATTTATTTGAGAGAGTGAGAGTGAGACGGAGCACAAGCAGGGGTGGGGAGGGTGGCAGGGGAGAGGGAGAAGCAGGCTTCTCACTGAGTAGGGGCTCCATCTCAAGGCCCAGGACCCTAGGAATTATGGTCCGAGCCAAAGGCAGACACTTTACCGACAACTGAGCCACCCAGGCGCCCCAGAATCTAACATTTTTCGAGAGAGATGGGAGCATTACAGTATGCCCCTTCCTTCTCGAAATTAGAATTTAAAAATTACTTTGATGACGACCCTGGCTGGCTCAGTCAATAGAGCTTTGGGATTCTTGATCTCAGGGTTGTGAGTTCCAACCTCACGTTGGGTCTAAAGATGACCAGAATTAAATAAAATCTTAGAAAAAAATACTACTTTGACTAGTAATATTTTGTGGAAGGACTGTGAAAGTCATAAAGAGGTTGACAGTTCAAAGGCCCCTCCCCTGGGTTCTTCCGGGGGCTGAAGGACCAGCAGCCTTTGCAGTGTTCACAGAAACTGGCCCTCCATGACATTGATTTACACCCTTAGTCCCAAGGGACGGAAGGTGCTTCTCCACAGCTGCACAGACACCTTGCCTCATTAGCCTTGCGTCTTACCCCACCTGGGAAGTGAAGGGTCTTCTAGCATTGGAGCTTTAATTTGCATTTCCCTGGTTGTCTGTGGGGTTGTGAGTGTGTTCGGGAGTTGAATAGCCTTGTTTATCTGCCCCATCCCCCACCTGTTTGTCTACACTAGTGTTTCTCTACTAGACACGTTTTTTTATTTTGTTCCTCCCAAGGACATTGGGCCATGTATGGAGAGTTTTTTGGTTGTTTATTTTGTTTGTTTGCTTTGTTTTTAAATTAAGGGAGAAGCAGACTCTGCTGAGTAGGGACCCCCAAGCAGACTGGATCCTGGGACTCCAGGATCATGCCCTGAGCTGAAGGCAGTCACTTAACCGACTGAGCCACACGGGTGCCCTGCCCCACCGCCTTTTTTTTTTTTTTTGTAGAAATCATTTTTTTGATTATATACACTGAATTTTTAAAAAAAATTTTATTGGGGTAAAGCATACATAACCTTTGTCTCTTTACCTATTTTTTAAAAGATTTTATTTATTTATTCATGAGAGACAGAGAGAAAGAGAGGCAGAGGGAGAAGCAGTCTCTCCGCAGAGCAGGGAGCCCAATCTGGGACTTGATTCCAGGATCCTGGGATCAGGACCCGGGCCGAAAGCAGACGCTTAACCAATTGAGCCACCCAGGTGTCCCTACCTTTTTTTTTTTTTTAAAGATTTTTATTTATTTATTTGATGTATAGAGATCACAAGTAGGCAGAGAGGCAGGCAGAGAGAGGGAGAAGCAGGCTCCCTGTTGAGCAGAGAGCCTGATGTAGAGCTCGATCCCAGGACCCTGAGATCATGACCTGAACTGAAAGCGGAGGCTTAATCCAAGTGGCGCCTGAGCCACCAAGGCGCCCCGAACCCTACCTATTTTTTTTTTTTTAAGATTTTTATTTATCTGAGAGAGAGAGAACACAAGCAAGGGGAGAAGCAGAAGGAGAGGGAGAAGCAGACTCCCCAGTGAGCAGGGCCTGATGTGGAGTTTGATCTCAGGACCCTGAGATTATGACCTGAGCCAAAGGCAGAGGACTTTTTTTTTTTTTTTAAGATTTTGTTTATTTATTTGCCAGAGATCACAAGTAGGCAGAGAGGCATCAGAGAGAGAGGGGGAAGCAGGCTTCCCGCTGAACAGAGAGCCTGATGCAGGGCTCGATCCCAGGACCCTGGGATCGTGACCTGATCCGAACGTAGAGGCCTCAACCCACTGAGCCACCCAGGCTCAGGCGGTGCAGAAGGCAGAGGCTTAACCAGCTGAGCTACCCAAGCATCCAGCCACTTTACCTATTTTATCTTATTATTCCATTCTATTTCATTTTATTTTATGTAATCTCTACCCCTAGTTTGGGGCTGGAATTTATGACCCTGAGAATCAAGAATTTCCTGCTATTGACCAAGCCAGCCAGAAACCCCAATATATGGAGAACTTAAAATAAAAGGCTTTATGGGGAGCCTGGCTGGCTTAGTACAGCATGGAACTCTTGATCTTGGGGTTATAAGTTTGAGCTGCATACTACATGTAAAGATTATTAAAAAAAAAAAACAACTCTTATTTTTTAAAGATTATTTATTTATTTGTCAGAACAGAGAGAGCGAGGGAGCGTGTGCACAAGCAGGGGGAGTCCAGGCAGAGGGAGAAGCAGGCTCCCTGCTGAGCAAGGATCCTGATGCTGGGCTCTATCCCAGGACTCTGGGATCGTGACACTTAACCGACTGAGCCACTCAGGCGTCCCCCCAAAATTAAAATCCTAAAAAAAAAAAAAAAAAAGGCTTTATTGAGATGTAATTCTTATACCGTACCATTCATCAGTGGGAGACAATTTTGGGAGTCACGGCTTGGGGTAGGGGATGCTACAGGCGTCTTGTGGCCAGAGGCCAGGGCTGCTGCTAAAATCTCACACTTCTGCACTTAACAGCCCCCCACAGCAGGACAAAGAGGGCCCTGTCACAAATATCAATGATTCTGAGGTTGAGAAACCCTCATCTACTGCTGTGGCCCATTCCTCTGCAGGGTCCTTTCTTGCCAGGAGCCCGCGGGTGAGCTGCAGAGACAGGAATCGCCTAACGAGGAAAAGGATCATCTCAGTCTCCCTCTTACGTGAGTGGCCCGGGGTGGGACACCGGGTGCCTAAAATCTGTCATCACTTTAGAGAGGACTGAGCCACGGTTTTAGCTGCCTGAAATCTGGGTCCCTCTCTCCCCGTCTCTCTTGCTCACAGAACCAGCATCTCCCTGTATGCAGCCCCCATCATAGTGGTGCTTAATGTGTTCCAAGCCTGTGCTAAACACTGTGTGATTGTGCCTTTAGTCCCCGGGCCAGCCCTGTGGGGCTGGTCTTCTTACCACCTGTATTTCACTGATGGGGAAACTGAGGCACAGACTGGTTAAGCAACTTAACCCAGTCACACAGCAATAGTAATAATAACAATTGTAACTCAACTTTATAGAGAAGCTACCTTGAGTCAGGCTCCCAGTCTTGTAGGAGCCTGTCGCATCCTAATGACATGCTGAGGGGCTCTAGGTGCCATTTCTCCGTATAAGGGAAGAGGAAACTGCCTCTCCGGCTTGAGGTCCCCCAGGGAAGCTGGCCTGGGAGCTCAGTCTCCACTGCATATGTTCAAGCAGGAGTGATGTTTAAAGGGCCGGTGTCTGTGTCCCTGCCCCACAGGGTTCCAGGAGCTGAGGGTACAGCAGAAGGCAAGCAGCAAGGCCTCTGCCCATGGGGGAGGCAGGCATCTAGCAGGGTACAAAGGCCATTAAGCAGAACAGTAAATACACCGTATGTCAGAAGAGTGCCATTTGCTACAGAAGACAGGGAAGCTGAGGAGGGTCTGAAGGGAGGGGGGTGGGACTTGAACATGGCATGCTGGCAGGGTCTGGAGCTCGTGGGGCTGCTGAGGGCTGTGGTGAGGACTTTGGCTTTGACTCTGCCAGGCAGAAGCCAGGGGCGGGCTCTCAGTAGAGTACAGGCGTGACCGGGCTCCGGTGTTTGATGGTGGGTGTCAGGTGTTAAGCAGGTCCCTTTGGCTGTGCAGGTGGGGATAGACTCGGGGTTAAGGAGACAGTGAAGGTGGAAGCCAGGAGCTCAGGGAGGAGGTGACTTCATGCATCCAAGCAGGAAGCGACAGCGGCTGGACCAAGATGTGGGCAGTGGAGAGACGAGCGTTACTCAGAATACAAAAACAACAATTGATCCTTGAACAATACCGGTTTGGACTGCATCGGTCCCCTTATACACAGATTTTTTTCCATAAATACAGTAAAATACTGTAAATGTATTTTCCCTTCCTTAGGATTTTCTTAATAAAATTTGCTTTTCTCTAGCTTACCTTGATGTAAGAATACAGCATGTGATATGTACAACATACCAAATATGTGTTAATCAGCTCTTTATGCTATCAATAAGGCTTCCAGTCAACAGCAGGCTACCAGTAGTTAGGTCTTGGGGAATTACGAGTTATACCTGGATTTTCAGTCATGTAGGGGACTGGAACTCTAACTCCCAAGTTGTTCAAGGGCCAGTTAGATATATTATTTTTCCTCCTCAGGCTTTCTTTGCCTTTTATGACCTTGATTTTTTTTTTTTTTTAAAGGGCAAAGAGAATGCACTTCAAAGATTTTGTTTGTCAGAGAGAGAGAGGGAGCACAAGCGGGGGAGGGGGCAGAGAGAGAAGCAGGCTGCGCGCTAAGCAGGGAGCCCAATGCAAGACTCGATCCCAGAACGCCAGGATCATGACCTGAGCCGGAGGCAGATGCTTAATGACTGAGCCACCAAGAGGCCCAGCAGGCTCTTTTTTATAGAATGTCCCTCAATTTGAGTTTCATCACGATGAGATTTAGGTAATCCATTTTTGGTAGGAATACCACAGAAATGGTGCCATGTCAGGAGGCCCAGGGGGTCCATTTGTCCCACTACTGCACGTGATGGCTTTGATGTCTAAGTTAAGGTCGTGTCTACCAGTTTCCTCAGTTACAAACTTACTGTTTACTCTTTACAACAAATAAATATTTTCTGGGGAAGTACTTTAAGACTGTGGCTATGCTGGCACTTGCCCAGCACTCATCTACAAATTTCAGCATCCATTGGATTTTAGCTCCTTCAGTGGACTCGTGATTTCTGGTTTTTTTAGGGGGTTATAACCTGTAACAATCATTTTTTGTCTATTTTATTTCTTTGAAGGTTTTATTTTTTTAAGAGAAAAAATTTTTAAAGATTTTATTTTATTTACTTATTTGAGAGAGAGAGAAGGAGAGCACGAGAAGAGAGGTCAGCAGGAGAAGCAGACTTCCTGCTGAGCAGGGAGCCCAATGTGGGACTCGATCCCAGGAGCCCAGGATCATGACCTGAGCCGAAGGCAGTTGCTTAACAAACTGAGCCACCCAGGCACCCCTAAGATTTTATTTTTAAGTAATCTCTACACCCAATGTGGGCCTCGAACCTACAACCCCATGATCAAGAATCCCAGCCTCTGCCGACTGAGCCAGCCAGGTGACCTGTGTAACTTGTTATTGTAATGTTCATATCATTCCAGAGCTGGCCCCCGGAAGCCGTCATAAGGTGGCTCCCGTGTGATTGGGAGTGTATGTGAGAGAGAGCATTTCCCTATAGATCGGATGGGCTGTGTGTGAGAGATGAGAGGAGGCTGGAGTTGGTTCTTTCAGCAAATATTTATTGCCAGGGAGTAGGAATAAAATAGTGATCAAAGCAGTCAAAAGTTCCTGCTCTCATGAACCTCGAGAATGGTGGTAGCAGCTCCTAGAGAGGCGGTAACTGGCAGAGGGAGGGGACAGCGTTGAGGAGGAGAATCCGGAACTGGGTTTTGGACAAGTTGAGCCGAGGTGGGGTAGACAGACGCCTCTTGTCACTGTCGCCCACTCCCTGTGTAATGGCTTCTTGCTTTCTTCACCCATCTGCCAGGATAATGCAGACTCCACTGATCATCCCTGTGCCTGTGCTCCGGCTTCCTCGGGGCCCGGATGGCCTGAGCCGAGGCTTTGCGCCAGATGGACGCAGGGCCCCCCGGATGCCAGAGGGTCCTGAAACCCCAGGGTCTGCAGGAGTTCAAGAGTCTCGGGAATCCCAGGAACAGCAGGCACGAGCAGCGCTCCGGGAACGCTACCTCCGCAGCCTGCTGGCCATGGTGGGTCACCAGGTGAGTTTCACACTGCACGAGGGCGTGCACGTGACTGCCCACTTCGGAGCCACTGACCTGGACGTGGCCAACTTCTACGTGTCACAGCTGCAGACGCCCATAGGTGTGCAGGCTGAGGCCCTGCTGCGGTGTAGTGACATTATCGCGTACACCTTCAAGCCATGAAGATGCTACTGGCTTCACCTTTTGGCTTTGGGCCTAGCCACCGGGCCCCAGCCCCGCCACATGGTCGTGGGGCACACAGAGTTTGGAACTCCCTTGGAATTCTGAGCTGACCTCCAAGCAACTCTGGCTTCTTGGGACTTCGAGGGTGTAGCTGGTAAAATTTTGCAACCCCAGGAGTTCTAGAGCCCATTGACATGAATGCTCTACCTCAAAGAACTCTAAACTCTAAAATAGCCTCTTGCCAGTTCCTGAAGATTGAGGATTGGGCGTGGAAGACAAATGGCAGAGTGGGAAATTGTTTCTTGAAGCTGCAAAGTTCAGCCACCCTGAAGATACTCCCCTCCTACTAAAGAACCAATTATCCCAGGAAGATTCGCCTCCTGTTTTTTGTTTGTTTGTTTTTTTAAAGTGTAGCGCACAGGGATGGAGCCAGGTCTAGGAAGTGGAAGGGTGGCCAGGCTAGCTAAGGTCTGAATCTGGTGGATCTGGGCCAAGAGGATACATCACAGGGCTGAGAGGAGCTCGGATGAAGGCGGAGATTGGCTTGGTCCGGGAATGGCTGGAGCTACCCGAAAGCCGGGTTTGGGGCATTTGGACGCGATTTCCTTTTCGGGTGGGCAGGAGTGTTCCCAGGCAGGGGCGTGGCTCGCACCGGGTTACCTGGTCGCCAGGCTCTGGAGCGGTGTGGACCTCACCCTAGAGACGGCTTCCCCGTCCTCTCCGGAAGGCGTTGGACCTTGTGCGGCGGCGCCACCGAGGCCAGGCTGAGGACTAGGGCTTGGGGTGAAGCTTCACCCTCTTTCTGTGTCGCTCCAGCTGTGTGGCCGACCGGATCATTCGCTGCCCTTATCCCCGTCACTAGCGTCTTTCAGCACATCGCTTTAAAAAAATAATTGCTGCACCCTTTGTAGTCCCATCAACTTTAGCATGCAAGCGCGGATCCCGTTAAATAAAGATTCGCTTTGTTTGTCTGCAGTCGCGAAAGTGCGGCGGCTGAGAGTTTGAAAGGGGCAGGCGGAGAGCCTCAGCTCCCATAGGTCCGTTCGCGACGCCGCCTCCAGCGAGTCCGCGGACTAGCTCTCGAGTTGCCTTGGCAACGACGTCGCTCGCGGATCCCCGAATGCCCCTCCATTTTAGTCTCAGCCCTGCCCCGCACCGCCGAACTTGCTGGGACAGCCTCGCGAAAGTGCGGAGGCGAATATTACACTTAATATTGAATTGAGGGGAGGTCGGGGGCCTGGGCTCTCGCCCGTTCGCTCCGTACTTGGTGATCTCCCCGCTCCATCGCCCGATTATTTTCGTTGGCAGATTCGTCTCTTGGTTTTGGAATGTATTTCCTCTTCAGGTTTTTGGTTTTTTTTTTTTTTTAATCAGGACTTTAATACTCATGGCTCATATTTATTTTAGTCTTTTAATTTAAATTGTATTTCACGCAACGAATACAGAGAACTATTGATGAAATTGCTGTTTGCAAATGGAGGCCTGGAGAATAAGTAGCAAAGAGGCACAGGTTTCGTCTCCATGCAGAGGATCCCTCTGTCAGCATCCATATATTCAGTACACCTGATATCGCTTTTCCTTTCAAGTTCTCTGTCCTTATGCCTCTCTCCCTATCAGCTGGCCTAGCCGCGCCAAGCAGATGTTTTTATTTTTATCAACTCCATTCCCCGCTCGGTGGCCCGAGCTCGTGACGAATGTGTGCGAGCGTGAACGTTAGATATCTAGATTGAGGCGGGGAGGCGGGGTGGAGGCGGGGAGGCGGGGTGGAGGCGGCTCAGGTTCGCGCTTGCGCGCTGCTCCGGGAGACGGCGTCCATCTCGCCCCGCCCCTCGTATTCTGCAGTTCCGGCTCTGCCGATTCGCTGCTCACGTTTCTTTTTCCCGTGGCTCTTTCTGCCTCTTGTTACCCTTTTCAACAATCCGCGAGACAACCCTACCTACAGATAGATTAAATTGATTTTCCGCTTTCCTTAGTCCGCGACGTGCGCTCCGGCTCTTAACGAAAGTGCGGCCGCGAACGAGCAGGCGCGCGCGAGGCTCGGGGGAGGCGCGCTCGAGCTCCCGGCGGCGACGGCTACGACGACCAGGAGAGCGGTCGGAGGCGGCGCCTGAAGCAGCGGCGGAGCCCATGCCCCGGGACGGAGGGCGGGCCCGGAGACACAAGCCCGGGGTCCGGGACATGTCCCCGGGGCCTCCGTGAGGAGGCGGCGGCGGCGGCGGCGATGGAGATCCCGCCGCAGGAGGCGCCGCCCGGGCCGGGCGCGGACGGCGACGCCGAGGAGGCCCCCGCCGAGGCCCGATCTCCCAGCCCCGCATCGTCCCCCGCCGACGGGCGCCTCAAGGCTGCGGCCAAGCGCGTCACGTTCCCCTCCGACGAGGATATCGTGTCCGGAGCGGTGGAACCCAAAGACCCTTGGAGACACGGTAGCTACCGCCGGGGCGCGGGGGCGGGCTCGTGGCGGACCTGGAGTCAGTGCAGCGCCCGGCACGGAGGTGTTGCTCATTGAATTGCACCTAATGATGATTTAAGGGGACTGTCGTCAGTTTAGAGCTGCAGGATGTTAGAGACGATGTGCCTTTTGGGTTGTGAAGGTGAAGAGTAGCTGTTTTTTTGTCCCCCCGCACCCCTCCTTCTCCAACGCCGAGGATGGTCGTTTTAGGAATTAAGACGATAAGCAATTAAAGTTTGGACGCATGGGAGATGGGTAGGGCCGTAGTGTTTGAGTCCCCCCCGACACACACAACCATAGAGAGAGCAGCCAGGGAGGGAAGAATGGATGAGCATTGGCGTTGAAAGGCCAGGTGGAGTTTGATGGGCTCATAGGGATGGAAAGAGGTTAAGTTGCTGGTGTGCAAACCTTGGGACAAGAGGTAGTCCTGTTGCTCACTTTTTTGGCTGAAAGGAGGAAGAGGAATAAACCGGCCTGGCCTGTGGCTGCGGAGGAGCTGGTAAATCCTGGGGTTGGGAAAAGGGAGTCAGGGTAAACAAACGCCCAGAAAAGGAGCAGAGGGGATGGTCACTTTGGAGGTGGGTGAGATAGTCAGAGGTGGTGTTAGATCTTGACATTAAAAAGAAAAGTTACTTCAGTCCTCCTTTTATTTTCCCTAAAAGGGAAACAAAGCAGTATCAGTCACCAACTAGCTTTGGGGCTTGGGTATAGAAGGGTCTCTTTAAAAAAAAAATTTTTTTTTTTCCTGAGAAAGAGTTGGGGAATTGGTCGCCAGAAGGTGAGTGCCTGAAGAAGTTTGCTGGCTTGAGGTGTTGGGAGAGGGAGCAGGTCGGCACGTCTGGTTTCCCTGAAGGTCAGATTCGTGTTGGAGCTGAAAGGGCAAGTTGAGAAGTGTGTGTGTTTTACCTATAGGGCCAAAGTTGGAGAGTCACTCAGTAGATGGGTGCCCCCATTGAGTCTGTTTCTGTGCTGGAGAGATCTGTCTTGCCAGGGTGGAGCCCAGAAAGAGAGGGGTCACAGATTGGTCCTGGCTCAGTAGAAGCTGGTCACTTGAAAAGTGACTTGGTCCCAGGAAAGAGGCGGCACTATTGCTAGTCTGTGCGGTGGAGAAATTGTGCCCTTTTTTGTGAGAGTGGGAAACATGGTAACTGGAAGCTGAGCACGTAGGTAGTCTGCACAAGTGCCAGTTTGGCGAGTTCTCATTAAAGAGGCAATTTATGATTGTTGGCGTCGAGAGCTAGCCACATCTTGGGCCCTGGGCTCTGGATGGGTGTCACTTTTGGGTTGGAGGACTTGGGCTGGGGAGGGGAAGAGTCATACAGGGTCCTGGCCATAGCATAGTACCCAATTCTGGGAGTTGAGAGCGGGAGGAGAGAAAGACCTGGCTGGGCTGAGTAGGATGGTGGAGAGCAGACGTTCCAGGTCAGATCCTGACTCCCATTTACCCACTTCGTGACCTCAGGCTGCTTGTCTTAACTCCTCGGAGTCTCAGTTTTTCCTGACTGTGGAAGTGGGTGGTAATAGTCCTCCTAAGGCTTTAAGGGAGGGCTGAATATGGGTATGTATGCAAAGTATTTGGCCAGGATGAGCTTTCGTGAAGTTGCAGTTATTGTTGGTCATTTTCAGGGTGATGTTGGTGATATTAGTCATTTTAGGGGCCGGTCTAGAGGGGTCCGCTCATATGCTTGGGACCTGGGTGTTTCTGCTTCCCAAGCCTTCAGGAGAGGGACATAGATGGTGGTCAGTTTGTGTGCCTGGGGCAAGCAGAAGGGAAGAAGAGCAGTTTGTGAGCTGGAGGGCCATGGTGGGAGCAGGAGGAGAGTTGGCACAGGGTCAGTGGCAGGGCTGGGGGCAAGTTTCTGGTGTGCAGGTTCCCAGAAGAGGAACAGCTGTGTGTAACCAGCTGTTTGATTTTGAGTAAGCTGTTTTTCCTCCCTGTGCCTCCTGTTTCTTTCTCTGCAAATGGAGGTGCTAATTTCTACTGCGGGGTAGTTGTGAGGATTAAATAAAATAGTCCTTGTAAATTCTTGCCACAAAAATAGCAGCTGCTGTTACCCAGGCGGTGAAGGAGTTTGAGGGGAGGGAAGAATGTCAAGAAACAGGGGTCCCTTGGAGTTTGACTGGGAGGAGCTGAGGGGATGGGTTCTGATTGGTCTTCCTGGGTAGGGGGAGGTGGTAACAGCTTACAGGCTGGGGGAGTCTAGCTTTTCGGGAAATTTAAAGAGAGACAGCAGGGACTGGTCCGGAGGAGTCCGTGGGTCTGAGTTAGAGCGGTGATGACACGGAGAAGTTGAGAAATCAATTTCCTGGCTGGCAGAGTGGGTCTCTCTTGGCTCTGGAGAGAGGCTGAGGGCTTGGCCTGGCAGTGAAGGAGTTGGGGGATTTTGGTCCCCAAGCAGGGGAGGGATCATGGGTGACGTTGGTGAATTTAGACAGGGGGATTTGCAGGACAGGGCATTGGAAGGCTTGTCAATGCCAAGGGGGCAGGTGGCTAGCCTCTATGCCTGGGGAGGACTGTGAGTTTCTGCCTGGGTTGGGACAAGGGAAGGTGGAGTCCTGCCAGCGACAGAAAGTTGGGCCAAGGGGGTTACCTGGTTGGGAGGCCAAAGGGTCTTCGCTGGGGCTTGCAGGGAGGACTTCGCTGGGCTTAGAGGGAGGGGTGGGAGATATGTTGGACTTGGTCTTCAAGCTGTGAGAAAGCGCAGGGGGTGTCATTTGACCTGTGGACCTGGTGGGAAGGGTGATGGAGGAGTGTCACTGTGGGGCCTGCTGCGGGGATGTGACCTTGAGGTCGAGGGTGTGGGGAGAATTGGCTGGTCTCATGAGAGAGAGGTCACTTGGAAGCTGCTCTTCCATCATAGAGATGGGGAAGTTGCTTGAGCCAGGAGGTGCAGGAGCGCCCCCGAACTAGAGGAATCGGGGGCCCCAGCACAGGTGAGCATTCAGGGAGGAGAGCTGGGCCAGGCCCAGACTGGAGTGGTGGCCCAACTGGGGAGGAGCCTCTGGGGGTGTCTGCCAGAGGGCAAGAGCCCCATCAGCCCCCGCCTGAGGTCACGTGTTGGGGATCCTTGCAGGTGAGATGATTTGGCATGGGCAGGGTCCCAGACCTCTGGAGGCGCAACCCAACCCAGTGCTCAGAGGGGCCTTGCCTGGCTCCCATCTCACATCGTGTCTCTGCCCGCCCGCCTCCAGCCCTTATTTTCTTTGGGGCACTAGTGGCTATCTGCTGTTACCTCTGATTCTCGTTTTCATACTTGGGGTCTCTTCCCCACTGAAACAGGAGAGCAGACACTGTCCGTCCTCATTTCCACTTCCTCAGCCTCTCAGAGGGCACAAGGTGATCATGGTGGAATGCGTGCCGGGGGTTCCTGTGTGCAGCTATTCTGGAAGGGACAACAGCAGGCTGCTCGTGGGACCTGTGCAGCCAGAGCGTGCTTCCAGCCAGCCCCGGTGGCCATGCGCCGGGGCCTCCAGCAAGGTCCTTGTTCTTGCTGAGCTTGTTTGTTTCCTCATCTGTGAAGTCCTGATCCCTGCCTTGCTGACCACCCAGGCCGTCTGAGCAGATGGGATGCACCCGGCGGGGCAGGGCCTCCTCCACAAGCCAGTTGTGCAGGGATGGGAAGTGGAGCTTGGGGGCGGGTGGAAACTGGGAGTGGGAGACGCTGCCTCAGAGCTGCTGGCCTGACCACCTGTGGGCTCCACTGTCCCCGGGGGCAAAAGTGGGCACTGGGGAGGAGGGGCTGACTGGGTGCGCTGCAGCCCCTGGTGGCAGGCCCTGCGGTCCCAGCTCTCCTGGGGGACTTGTGCTAGAGACCCTTCCAGACCAAACTGCAGGAATGACCCAAGGCTCAGCTCATCTTCCCAGTCCCACGAATGCCGTGTGTGGAGGAGATGTGGGCTCTGCAAGACCAGTGGCGGAGGGCCACCTGTCACTGACACTCCCACACGTGACACTGGCCATGCTGTGGGAGGCTCATCTGCCCTCCCTCCGGTCCTGCCAATGACTCATTCCCCACTCCCGGACCTCTGGCTCAGGAGAGTCAGTCCTGCTGCAGTGTGTGTGTGTGTGTGTGTGTGTGTGTGTGTGTGTGTGTGTGGAGGGAGTTTTGTCCACCAGGAAACTCCTCCCGTGACATGTCCACAGGGTGAGGGGGCTCCAAATATGAGGCCAACTCTGGCCACCCGAGTTTGGGGGTTGGAAGGGTCGGTGGGGACATTGGCCATGGTGTTCTCAAATGGGGATCAAAGAGGAGGGACACGCTTTACTTTTGGTTCGCATTGAAATCTGTGTTGTAGATTTAGTCGTTGAAACTGGTTTGACAGGTAGGAATGCACCTGTCGGTGGTAGAAAAAGGCCCTGCCTTAGAAGACTCAGCTCAAGGGGTTCTTGGCTGGCTCTGTGAGTCTTAATTTTGGAGTCCTGAATTTGAGCCCCATGTTGGACGCAGAGATTAAAATAAATAAATAAGCTAAAAAAGGAGAGGGAGAGAGAGGGACTTAGCTTGGTTTAGCCTGAGTGGTGGTGTTGCTGGAGAGCAGGTGATGGGGTCATGAGGGGGCAGCTTTGATGCTTTTGCCCAGATTTCCCTCTGGGCCCAACTTCACACCCTGCTGCCGGCCTGCCGGGTGACTTTGGGCGATTGTTCTCCCTGCCCGAGATTTTTCTGTTTCTGGAACGCAGCTGACAATGGTACCTCCGCATAGGGTGACCGGGCGGATTAAGTGAGATTACAGAGTCCATAGTGCGTGCTCATCGGATGTCTCCCTTGTTTTTCCTGCCATCGCCAGGCCCCACCAGCTTCCTGTCTCTGTTGTGTGTTTGCACTCCTCTTTCTCCCCAGCCTCTCCCCTGTCAGAACCCTGCTGTCCCGACCCTGACCAGGCCTGGGAAAGACCTCAGGCTCCAGGCCTGATTCCATCTGTTAGAAGCTGGGTGACCCTGGGCAAGTTGCCCGACCTCTCTGAGCTGGAACTAAGCCTGTCTTGGCCCACTAGCCTGAGAGGCTGCAAGGGCACCCACCTCCTCCCTGAGCCTTAGCCCCATCTGGAGCATGGACTCCACCACCTAGCCCTCTGCGCTCCCAGGTGCTGGGCTGGGAGTGCCACTGTGCCAGGCTGGCCCTTTACACACTCAAAACTCAGATGTGGGCTCTGAGTGCGGACTGCCCTCCCTCCTCCTTTCCACCTCCAACTCTTTATTTGTGTTCGTGTCATATTTCCCTCTTCAAGGGCAAAGACTGTGTGCGAGTCACCTCTGTGACCTCAGTCTGGCGCACAGGAGGGCCTGGGCACTGGATCAATGTCAGAGGAGTGAGGCTGTCCTCACATCTAACCCAGTGGTGGTGGTATTTGGGAGACAGCTTTCGGAGTAATGCAGTCTGTGCTGGAGGCTCTTCCTCAGTGAGCCCCCAGAAAGAGCACTCAGACTTAGTGGCCAGGAGGCAGTAGCTAGGCCTTGAGTGAGTGAGTCAGGGGAAGTGCACGTGGGCATGTGTCTGGGAGCAAGTCACCCTGTGCGTGGCTCTCCTTCGTCTCATGCTCCGAAAGTTAAGAACCGTGGAGCCAGATGCCCCGGGCTGGTCTAGCTATGACTAAGGCAGCCCTCTGGAAATGGGGGCCAGGAATCTGTGTTTCTAGAAAGCTGGTTCCAGTGGTTCCAGTGGCTAGGTTTGGCTGTCCTTCAGGTCAGGGCTCAGCCCACATCAGTAGTACTCAATCCCGACACTGCCTTTCAGCCCTGGGATTGGGGTGGCTGCGGTTGTCCTCCCAGACTGGTCTGGGGCAGACTGACTTGTCTGACTTGAAGTAACTGCAGAAATTTGAGCTGGGGAGGCAGCCTGCTGTGGTAGCGCATCGAGGGCCCCGGGTGGAAAGCCCTGCTCTTTGGATGACCTTACTGGTCACCCACCATGGCCTGCCACATGCCCTCATGCAGCCAAGTGTCTTGTCTCAGTTACCTCTTAACCACCACCCCAGGACATAGGGGCTGTCCTTCCAATTTGCAGATGAGGAAGTTGAGGCACAGAGAAGTAATGTGACTAACCTGAGGTCACAGAGCCCGTAGGCAGCAGAATGGGGCTTCAGGGCGGGCAGTCCAGTACCCTAACCCCCGTGTACTGGCAACATGAGTTCTGGAGTGCTGCTGCGTTCAGTTCAGTGGCCGTACGGGTTGTTTGTTTGAAACCCAGAACCCTTTATGAAGTGGGGATGGTGGTTCTAGCAGTGGTGCCGGGATGAGAAACTGACCGAGTGAAGGGCCCAGCCCATTTGACAACTCACGACGGGGGTTCGCTCTGGCTCTTGGCGGCTCCAGAGTCCTGGGAGGTCCATGCGGCTCCCCTGTCCTCAGCATCAGGTCCTTGTTCTGACCCTTGGCCCAAGTTCTCCCCGTGCCGCATGGTGTCTGGTCCTTGGTAGGTACTCAGTACCTACTTGCTGAGTATGTGACTCAGTTACCCCATGGCCATCCATTCATTTAGCATGACCATACCAGGTGCTAGGGTGCAGGGAGTGAGGCAGGCCCACTCCTAGCCCCCCTGGAGGTCACAGACGAGTAAGGGAGACCCACAGTGAACAATTCCAGTCAAACCAGGGTGCCCAGGACTCTGACCAGGAAGTGCTCACAGGTGTCCTTGGACAGGCAGGCAGGCAGGCAAAGGTAGCTTCCTGGAGTAAAGGCTGTCTGAGGCTGTAAAATCACAGGAGTCGGCCAGGTGAGCGGTGGCTGAAGTAGGCACCAAGGGCAGTGAGCCAGGCACATCTGAGAGATGGGAAAAGCAGCCAGTCTTCCTGGAGGTGGAGGCAGGAGGGTCAGAGGTGAGGAGGATGAGGCAGGAAAGAGACCACCCAGCTGGGGCCTCATGGGCGGTGTTAGCCTCAGGGCTGTGGGGAGCCCTCGGAAGGTTTTAAGAATGGGCATGCCTGGTATTTTTAGCACAACTTTCTGGGTCGTGTGAAGGGGGAGAAACTGAGGTTTAGAGACTAGGGAGGTGACCCTGCGTGGGCTGATAGCTAACATTTTACTTCATTGATACACTTGTCAGCTTTATCTGAACTTCCCCTGTCCCCCAAAGGTTTTGCCATTACTGGTGTGTCCGTGACAATTTTCTCCCATTTCCATTCTCTTCCTAGATCTCCGAACACACATCCCCCCACTCCAGTCAGTTCATCCTGCCGTTGGGTGGGGTGGTGGGCTGCTTCTGGGCTGCGCATTTAGAACCTGTGCCACCTCTCCTGTGTGGCCTCAGCAAGTGGCTTCACCTGCACAGTCTCTTCAGACCCCACATTTTCCAGATCCAGGAAGTTTTAAAAGCTGTCCCAGACCCTGCTGGGGTCTTAGCAAGATAGAGCTATCCTATTCCTCTTCTGAAAAAATTCCAGAAAGTTTTGAATCCAGAACGCATGTGGCCCAAGGGCCTGCATCCGGAGACCACGGAGTGGGCCTTGTTTCCCAAAACGTGAAATGGTAGCAGTCCAAGAGGCCTCCCAGGTCAGGCTTTGGAGCCCACTCAGTCAGTCTAGCTCTGCCCCTCGGTGACACTTCTCTGTGTCAGTGTCCCCGTTTGAATGGGGATTGAGGATTAGATTTTTCCGTACTTGGAAAGTGACTGGCACAGTGACTGCCCGTTACAGACCGTCAGTAAAGATTTGGTTAAGTAGAATGAGGTCATGCCTCTGGTGTGCGCCTGCCCAGGCTCCCTTCTCTCTAAAAGCAGACGGACAGTTCCCCCTCTCCACGCTGGAGGCACAGGCCCAGGTGTGGGTTCAGCTGTGTGGATGTGGGCATGTCCCGAAACATCCGTGTGCCACACTGTCCCCGTTGGTGAAGCCATTTTGGCAGGCAAGTCTATCTCAGAGCTTTCAGACTCCCCGGGAACAGAGCCAAGGCCCAGGGCTTTCGAGCCGGCAGCACAGCCCAGCGTCAGGCAGCTCCCGGACGGACGCTGGCACTGCCCGTCCTGACCCTGGATGCGTCCTGACCCCGGATGCGTCCTGACCCCGGGTGCTGCTCATGTGATGGAGCCTGCGGCCCCTCTGGCAGCTGGGAGAGATTTGGGGCAGCGCTCCATGCTGGAGGGGCTCGGGAGGCTGGAGCCCAGCATGAGTGTGGGAGAGGCAGAGGGGTCCCCGGTTCCAGGAAGGGGTTCAGAGGTTGGATGTCGTCGTGCTCTGGTTATGTCTCCCCCCATTTGGAGTACAGCTTCATGAAGGCGGGGCCCATCTCAGTTTGACTCCCCTCACCATCCCCAGAACCCTTTGCGGTGCCTGGCACTGCACAGGCCGTCCGATCGGTTGGATTTTGGGGGATGGAGGCACACAGTAGGTGCTCTGAAGTTATCCTCTCCCACTTCCTTACTCTGCAGCAGGCGCTGAGCTGTTTTCCCAGTGGGGATGGCGCTGGGGAGGTGTCTCCCGATAGCTGCTCAGCCCATGTGACTTGCTGGCGCCCTCTTCCTTTCCAGCAGAAGCCTGGGTCCCCAGCCGCGCAGTCTTTTGCTCCGGGAGGTCTTGCTGGGTCCCAGCTGGGATGTCCTCCCTGGCCTGGTAGGCGGGCCCCTTCTGGAGCCCACTGGGGTCAGACTTTGTGCCACCGTCACAGCCACACCTGAGTCTTTCCGCTCTCAGTCTCTGGCCAGCTGTCATCAGCCAAGTCCTGGCAGAGCTGCCGGCGTTCTCTTCCTTGAAGCAACAGGGTGGCTGGGAGGGGCTGCCAGGAGGTGAAGGCAAACACCAGCAAACACCGGGGAGGTGACCCAGTGGAGGGGTCATGGCCCTGGACCATGGCAGTGGTGATCATTGCAGCTCGGTCTAGCTCTCACGGGGCTCTTAGCAGGTCTCAGTTCTTCCACGCATCTACTCATATTATCTTCGAAACAGCTGGAAGGCAAAAGCCAAGTCATGGGGTGGGGAAGGGGGAGCCATGTTCAAACCAGAAATCGTCCTCATCCTCTGCTGTGTTCCCAGAAAGCTTCTGAGGGCCCCTTCATAACCGTAGGATGGAGTCCACACCTCTGAGCTTGCTGGAGGGCCCTCCCTCCCGACCCAGGGACACCGAGTCCCTTTGCTTGGTGTGCCCCTAGCCAGCTCCCTGCCGTTCTTGACTGACTCCCCGGCTGGCTCAGATGTCACCTCCTTGGCACGGTCCTCCTTGGTCCCCAGACATAGCACTGCTGTATTCGCCCAGGTTCCCGTCATGCCTTGGGCTGTTGTTACTTGTTTGGATCCCTCTCCGCCCGGCCCCCAGACTCAGATGCTCCACGGGGAACCACATCTTGTCCGTGTGGCTCCCCAGAGGATGCACACCCCTGCGCACACCAGGGCATCTTAGGGACCCAGGCAAAGTGGGTCTGCTAACAAGTGCCCCAATATGGGTGCCTCAGAGCCCTTGAAACCCAGTCACTGGGGCCTCAGAGAGGCGGGGGCCCTGAAGAGCGTTGGGGGAGGAAGATGCCTGTGGAGGGATCATTTGTTCACCCAATTTGTTCACCCACTCGTGTGCTCATTCCTCACGGGCACACACCATGCCTGTGGGGCGCCAGATAGGGGGGTTCCTACTGCTGCCCCTGCTCTCTCACGCTCCCCCTGCGCACTCAGGGGGGCTGACCTGGTTCCTCTCTTGCTTCAAGTCACGCTCTCTGACCTGTAACCCCAGTCCAGAGTCCCTGCACCAGCTTCGGAAGCCTGGCCCCTGCCACCCTCACTGACCATGACTGTGATCACCCTTCTTCATGTCCTCCCTGGGTTCAGGTGTGGCTGCTTTTTCTCAATTCCCAGAACATACGAGGAACTTCCCACCTCCTGTCCTGGAATGTTGGCCTTGCTGTCCCGGTTCTAGTTTGTCCTTTGTTCCTGGCCATCAGGTGGTCTGTTGATCTGTAGGCCTGCTGATTATCTCTGTTGCCCCCAGACCATGAGGAGCACCGAGGCATGGCGGGGTTGGTTTGGTTCTCCTCTATCCCCTGGTGCCCACACCATGTGGCTCTGTGCCTGGCTCTGAGCAAGAGCTTGTATGGCGGGTAGAGAAGGAAACAATATGCGGTGGGGGTCTTGGGTACTACTAGACAGGCCCTGCCCTCTTGTAGCCCAGGTCCAGAAAAGGAGTATGAAGAGGGGCGGGTGCCTCTTGTGTCCCCCTACCAGATTTGGCAGACCCCACAGCTAGCCAGCCTGGTAGAGCGCAGGAGAAGCCGGGTTTGCCATTGACTTGCTGTGTGTTATAAGCCAAGGCACTGCCCTCTCTGTGCAGCAAGATGGTGTCTGAGGTCTTTTCCCACTGTGTGTGTTTCCCCATCTCTCTACATAGATCACCCCCAGCACTGAGGGAGCCAAATCATGACATGGAGCTGAGAGAGCCCAGGTTCTGGTAACTGGTCCGCCTTTCCACCTGTGTGGCAGGCGACCCTGTTCCCTGTCCCTCCAACAACAAGGTGTCACAGGAGGAAGGTGAGGATGTCAGTGGCAGGCAGCCACCCGCCTCCGTCTTACTCTTTGTGTAACTCCCTTCTTTCCCTGGGTGGGGTCCTTGCTTCCTGATCCAGCTCTCCCCACTTTGATCAGAATACCAGGAAGTGCTGTGTTCCCTTGGGGAGCCTCCTTCCTTGCTGGGCCTGGGCTCAGCCCTCAGGATCTGCAGTGCTGTGTTCTTCTGGGCTCCCCATCCCGGCCCTGTCTGCTCTGGGTCCTCCCTGTCTGCTGATGACTGTGAGCTGGGGTGGGGCCAAGGCTGTCTCAGTCACTACTGTGTCTCTGGTGCAGAGCAGATGCTCAGGGAATGTCATAGCTTTAGGATGGATTCAGGGGTGGGGCAGAAAGTATGGGCAGGACCCCAGCAGGATGCCCTTGTGGAGCCCTGCTTAGAGCTGCCAGGTCTGACAGCAGCCTGACTGTGGAACAGGCATCTGAAGGCAGGCGCCTGATGTACTGTGCCACTGCCAGCAGTTGGGTCCAAGGCCTGTGCTCACTAACCACCCAGACAAGAGAATCCAGGGCTAGCGCAGGCCCCTTCCCCATCCCCAGAGTACAGATCGTCGGGGGGGTGTGTGTGTTGGGGGGGTGACCTCCTTGCTTTATAGAGCAGGCAGCAAGCCGGAGGGAAGTGGCCTGGAGCTCAAGACAGGGCTCCCGCTGCTCTCCTCCGTAGCTTTGAGGGGCAGAGTAGCTTATCCTGGGCACAGTCAGGGAGACCTGCCTTGTGCTCCTGGATCCCACCGACTGGCTGTGTGAAGTTGGTATTTAGGGAAAGGACTTGTGCTCTGGGCAAAGGAGCCTCCCCATCCCTGGCCCAGCATGGAGCCCCGTGAACTGGTTGGCTGCCAGGGTCTTGGTTCTCTCCTTTTCTGTTGTGGAACTGGTTGGGGGAGTCAGGGAGAGGGCTGTGCAGTCACCCTGGGAGCTGATGACTGTTGTCACTAAGGAGAGGATCATTCCCTTGATCCCCTGCCTTTAAAAGTGAGGTGTGGGGACACCTGGGTGGCTCAGTTGGTTGAGCAGCTGCCTTTGGCTCAGGTCATGATCCCAGCGTCCTGGGATCAAGTCCCGCATCCCGCTTCTTGCTCAGTGGGGAGTCTGCTTCTCCCTCTGCTTCTGCTGCCACTCTGCCTGCCTGTGCGCTCTCTCTCTTTCTCTCTCTCTCTCTGTCTCTGGCAAATAAATAAAAAAAATCTTTAAAAAAAAAAAGTGAAGTATGTATATCGTAAAAAACAAAATGAACTTGGAAAGTCTAATGAAGAAAATAAAAATTCACTTGTTAATTTCACCGTCTGGAATTTTTTAAGGGCTCGATTGAGCTGTAATTCACACATATTTCACCCATTTAAAGGCTTTCAGTGCTTCACAGAGTTGTACATTTGTCATCACAGTCGATTTTAGAACAGTTCATCCCCCCCTGCGCCCCCCACCGTAGAAACCCTGCACCCCTTAGCCGCCACCTTCTCCGACTCAGGTGATAGCCGATCTGCTGTCTGTTTAGATTCCGGACATTTCACATAAATGGCATCACGCACTCCGCAGCCTTTTGCGTCTGGCTCTTTTTATTTCTCCTGATGTTTTCGGAGCTCACCCACATTGTGGCCTGTGTCAGAACCTTGTGCCTCACCACGGAAGAACGGTCCGCTGTGTGGCTGCGTCCCATTCAGTTTCTCTTCTGTCGGTGCACATTTGGGGCGTTTCCACTTCCTGGCTGTGATGAACAGTAATGCAGTTAATGCTAAGGGACAAGTTTTTGTGTGCATGTGCGTTTCCTTTTCTCCAGGAATGAAATTGCCGGGTCATGCAGCGGCTCTCTTTAACCATTAGAGCCACTGCCACACTTGCTGTCCCCTCCACAGCGTGTGAAGTTTCTGATTTCTCCACATCCTGGTTAATGCCTGCTGCTGCTGCTTTTTTATTACTCCCAACATGGGGCTCAGACTCCAGCCCTGAGTTCAGGAGTGATCAGGAGTCTCATGCTCCAGTGACTGAGACAGCCAGGCGCCCCAGCGTCTGTCCCCTTCCTTCTTGCCCCTCCCCCGCAGAGGGTGTGAAGTGGCATCTCACTGTGGTTTTGATTTGCATTTCCCTTGATGGCTCATGATGTCGAACATCTTCTCATGTGCTTATCAGGCACTTGCGTATCTCCTTTGGAGAGATGTCTGTTCGGATCCTTTGCCCATTTTTAAAAGTGGATTGTTTGTCTTTTTATTACTGAGTTGTAAGAGTTCCATATATATTCTGGATGCAAGAGTCCTATTGGGGAAATGATTTGCACCACCTGGAATGTTTTCAGCATTAAATGCCAGAACGTTTCCTTTCCATCTCTTTTTCGTGGCTGGATTCACTGCCACAGATAGATAAAAATAAAACTGGGAGGATACTCTGTATCCGTTTGAATAGCTCGTTTTCACTTCATTTTCTCATTTTTTAAAAAGCAGGATTAAAATACATCATTGGGCCATTGTAATTACTTGTAGCCATTTCCACATTGCTGAGCATTTGGGTCCTTTCCCATTTTCAGTAGCATAAATAATGCAGTGATGTTCATCCTTGTCCATAAATCTTCATGTTCGCTATGGGGAGCTTTCTCAGAAGAAATTCTTAGAAGGTGGTTTTACCAGGTTAGAGGGTAGGAGCAGTTGCAGCTTTTGATGAGGTACCATGTGTGCCTCATCCTGAGTGACAGAACTTGGTTTTATCCTCTTGATTTCCTTTTTTGGATGAATGAATGAATAATATTTGCATTGGGGTATTTTGATGCCAAGATGGTGTCTTTTTTTTAAAGATTTCATTTATTTATTTGACACAGAGGGAGACAACAAGAGAGGGAACACAGGCAGGGGGAGTGGGAGAGGGAGAAGCAGGCTTCCCGCTGAGCAGGGAGCCCAATGCAGGGCTGGATCCCAGGACCCCGGAATCATGACCGGAGCTGAAGGCAGACACCCAATGACTGAGCCGCCCAAGCGCCCTTTTTTTGGTTGTTGTTTTTTGGGGGGTTTTGAGAGATCGAGAGTGGGGGGGGCAGGGGCAGAGAGAGAGAGAATCTTAAGCAAGCTCCAGCCTGTGCATGGACCCTGCCACAGGGTTTGATTTCACAACCTGAGCCAAAATCGAGAGTCAGGGCGCCCAGCTGAGCTGGCCACCCAGGTGCCCCAGTGGTGTCTTGTTTTAATTAGCATCCCTTTGGTAGTTAAACCTATTTATTGTTACCTCGTTACATTCTTTGGGAGTTCCTCCTTCATGCTCTTTGCCCATTTTTGTTTTGGAACCTTTTGTAAGGGCTCCTTCCCTGTTGAAAGTCATTGGCTCTTTGGAATTTTATCTCACTGGTGTGTATTTTTCCTCATGTGTCATCGGCCTTGAAGGAAAGGGTAGGGAGCAGAGCAGGACACCTCTTTCCTTCTCTCTTGCTCTCTTTTTTTTAAGATTTATGTATTTATTTGACAGAGATATCACAAGTAGGCAGAGAGAGCGGGAAGCAGGCTCCCTCCTGAGCAGAGAACCCGATGTGGGCGTAGATCCCAGCACCTGAGATCATGACTGAGCCAAAGGCAGAGGCCCAACCCCTGAGCCATCCAGGTGCTGTCTCTCTCTCTCTCTCTCTCTTTTTTTTTTTTTTTTAAGAGATTTTAAGTCATCTCTACACCCAACGTGGGGCTTGAACTCACAACCCGGAGATCAAAAGTTGCATGCTCCACCCACTGCCAGCCAGGAGCCCCTCTTTCCTTCTTAAAAAGAATCCTTGTCTCCCTTGCTCTTTCACTGGATCTGCACGCAAGGTGTCGGTCCTTGCCTCTGAGAGGAGGAGCTCTGGCTGCCAGGTCTGAGAGTGGACGAGAGGGGTATCAGCCTGAGTCCTTGGGGCTGTGCATCGTGAGAGGAGGGTGCTTTCATGGCAACCAGCCCGAGGCCACTATGAAGAGGGTCCCTGTAAACACAACCACCTCCACTGTTTGCTGAGCACCAGGCTGACGGATCTGGTGAAGCTGGTGAGGACCTTCATTTTGTGACCTGGAGCCATCAGTCGCTTCCCGGGGTTGTGTGCCTTTGCAGAAGGTGACAGAAGTCAGAACAGCCCTGTCTTGGTCACTGGACACATCCAGTCCACCACAGGTGCAGGGGCTCGGCTCAGCAAGTCCCAGAATCTGAGAGTCCAGCTCCTTCTGCAGCCAGGGCCGCTGTGTTGTCAGCACTGCATAGGTGCGGGGCCTTTTTGTCATATGCCATCACCCCTGAGCAGCTCCCCGATCCCTGTGGAATACTATTTCCTGGCCCCATGGCATGTGGTTCCCGCTCACAGCTCCTGCCTTGTCTCACACTGTCCCCCTCACCCCAGTCCTTTTGTTTTGCTCCACATGCTAGGCCTCTGCGCTGCCTCTCTCCACTGCCTTGGGAGGGTTTCTCCAACTTTGGCGTGCTGTTCATTTACATCTGCTCATTGTCTTCTGCACGCCCCCTACCCCACCCCGCCATGCCCCGATGTAAGCGGCTTGGAGGGGATGTGTGACGGTTGTGTTCACTCTGGCAGACCTGGCATCTAGAACAGGGCCTGGCCCAGAATAGGCACTAGAGAAGTATTTGAAGGAATGAATCTCCCTCTCTTGCTCATCTTTTAGATTTCAGCTGATACGTTCTTTTCTCTTACAGGTTTGTCCTAGCTCTTCCTTTGGTCTAAGTGTGCATGCCCCTATTTTTCCTACAAGAGTGTTTTTTCCTAATAAGTTGCTGGGGTGTTTTTGTTTTTTGTTTTTTAAGATTTTATTTATTTATTTAACAGAGAGAGAGATCACAAGTAGGCAGAGGGGCAGGCAGAGAAGAGGGAAGCAGGCTCCCCACTGAGGAGAGAGCCCCATGCGGGACTCCATCCCAGGGTCCTGAGATCATGACCTGAAGGCAGAGGCTTAACCTACTGAGCCACCCAGACGCCCCTAAGTTGCTGTTTTCTATTTATTTATTTATTTTAAAGATTTTATTTATTTGACAGAGAGAGATCACAAGTAGACAGAGAGGCAGACAGAGAGAGAGAGAGAGAGGGAAGCAGGCTCCCTGCTGAGCAGAGAGCCCAATGCGGGACTCGATCCCAGGACTCTGAGATCATGACCTGAGCCGAAGGCAGCGGCTTAACCCACTGAGCCACCCAGGTGCCCAAGTTGCTGTTTTTAATTGTATGTGTATTTGTCTATCTTCCTAGCGGTTTCTCCCTGGGGGCAGGGATCCAAATGTTTTGTTCTCCTTCATCTGCCCAGCCTACGTCATTTGGTAGAAAATTGAGGAATAAATATATTCTTTAGTTACTAGACAAACCTCATGAAGGTAAGCGGCTTACCTTCTCTAGATAGAGAAACTCAGGTTGGGCAACGAGAAGTTCCAGGCACCCAGTTTCCATCCCTGGAGCCTTTGCTGGACCAGTAAACAGCTCACAGTAACTTGATTTTAATTCTAAACTCAGACTCCCCCAGGGCCTCCGCATCTAGCTGGCCATCTGGTGCCCCTGACCGGAAGCCTGAGGCGGGCAGCCTGAAATAGCCCACTTGGTTCTGGCAGCGCTGGTCGTCCCCTCATGGGCACCCACTTTCTCAGAGGCCCTCTTCACCGAGCTTGGCCCAAAGCCTACCTGGGATTTCAGTGGGTGGCAGTGACGAGAAGCTGTGAGCCACTGGGTGACTTGCAACCTTTCTCATGCACAACGGGCCCCCAGCCCTGTGCTGGATTCCTTGCCCGTTTGCTTCATTTGACCCTCGCAGTGACCTTCAGTTCCTCGGAGGCACCATCAGCTCTTGTCTCCGCAGAATTTTTGCGAGCGCTATTCCCTCTGCTGCTGCATTCTTCTCCCTCCCTCTGCTTCTTAAATTATTGTTAATAAATTCTTTTCCAGGCATATGAACTATGTGTGTAATATACACGTAAGTGTGAAAGGGTAATGTAATGAGGACCTCTTAGGCTACCTTCCAGTTTAGGGATGAGAACATTGCCGTTGACTCTCCTCTCCTGGGTGGGCTGGGGGGCACGGAGCTCCAAGATGACTCTCCGGAATGGCTGAAGGTTAGGACCGGCATGTCTTGTGGGGTTTGGTTTTTTGTTGTTGTTTTGTTTTGTTTTGTTTTGTTTTGTTTTGTTTTAAGGATTTTATTTTTACGTAAGCTCCACACCCATTGTGGGACTCAAACTCACAACCCCAAGATCAAGAGTCACATGCTCCTCTGACGAGCCAGCTGGGCTTCCCTTTTTTAAGTTTTACCCTGTGTTTGTGTGTGTGTGTGTGTGTGTGTCTGTATGTGATGCACTGAAAAGTACAGTGTTTAATTTTGCTTGTTTTCGAGTTCTATAAAAATGGTATTGCGTAGTGAGTGGACTCCTGGGTCTTGCTTTTCCTCTCAAGATTAGGTTTCCCAGGGGCGCCTGGGTGGCTCAGTGGGTTAAAGCCTCAGCCTTCGGCTCGGGTCATGATCCCGGGGTCCTGGGATCGAGCCCCGCATCGGGCTCTCTGCTCAGCAGGGAGCCTGCTTCCACCTCTCTCTCTCTCTGCCTACTTGTGATCTCTGTCTGTCAAATAAATAAAATCTTTTAAAAAAAAAGAAAAGAAAAAAAAAGATTAGGTTTCCCAGTTTCCCAGTTTCATCCATGTAGGTGCTCTAGACTCTTCCACCATCTGACCATCCCTCAGATTGTCCATTGTGCTGATTCTGCTTTTCCGTATTACAAACTGATGCAGCTGTGAACTTTCTGGTCCCTGACACCTGGGTTGTGAGCCGGAATTTGGAGGGCCCAGACGCAGTCATGGGACAGCTGGTTGTACTTGGTGTTTGTGGCGTTTGTGGTGTCTGCAAAGTGCCCTGGGGTTGGGGGGATGACCTGCGGGGTGTTGAGCGCTCTCCGTGCTGTGGCTCATTCTCTCTTCCCATATCCCATGAGGGAGGTAGGACTGTGGTCCCATTTCACAGATGAAGGAGGACCCTGAGACACAGAGGGTAAGTCTAGCTCACCTGGGGGCCCACCCTGGGGGCCTGGCTTCTCCGGCCCTGTGCTGTTCTCCAGGCGCACCTGCCTCTTCATGAAGAGCCGTGAGATCGGAAGCAGCGGCTCCCTTTTACAGACAGGTAGACTGAGGAACAGAGCTGTGTGATCCCCAGCACCACAGGCACACGTGAGTGGGAGGGAGGGAGCCCGGGCGGGTCCAACACCTCCTCTGTCCCTGTGCCTGCTTTCTGGCCACTCTGTTGGTGCTTGCTTGTCTCCAAGTCTTCACTTTAGCACCCCCGGGAGCCTAGCCCTGGGTAAATACTTGCCTACGGGCCGGCGGGAGCGTGTGTCACCCATGTTTCCGAGCCGGGTGGCAGGGGCCAGGTGAAGGACGCGAGTGTGGAGGCAGGCGCGCCGTGAGCCTCTGGCTGGAGCTGCTGGCTTTGTTTGCCCTTTGCTCATGGGGCCCCTGCTCTGAGCTGTTGCTGAGGTGTCAGGCCCTGGCCCAGTGATAACAGCAGCCCCTGTTTACTGAGTAGTGACTAACCCCGTAGCTAGACGTTTTACGCTTGTGATCTCGGTGGTTGCTTCTAGAACCCTCTTCTAGTATGTGTGTCTTGGTCTCGTTGGGTGTGTGTCTCGGTCTCATTGGCTCCATTTTCCAGATGAGGAGACTCAACCATCAAGAGATTAGTGCCCTCTCCTGGGACAGCTGGGGGCTGTTTAAGTTGTCAGGGCTAGAATTCACTTGGAGCTGTGTGAGGTAAATGAGGGTGTCCATTGGGAGGACATGGGGCCCTCTGCCAGGCCCCAGAGGTTCTGAAAGCCAGCAAGAACCAGGACTGGTATCCGCTGCCTGGGCCACATGCACTTTGATTTGTTTCTCTTTTTATCTGGCTACGGGCCAAAGAAGCCTGGCCTTCCAGGCGGCCGGGACGGGGCCGAGCAGTCCAGGTGCCTGCCCCGGGCAGTTCATGTGGTCTTAGCAAAAATCCACGTCCTTCCTGTCCAGTGGGGCCTGAGAGGGCCCATGTGTCCTTGCTGGGGCAGGGGAAGGTCCAAGAGAAGGGTGCCTAGGCCATGCCCTCAGCCACCAGGCTGTACTGTTCCGTGTAGTGAGAAGGTGGCAGATCACCAGTGTCCTCAGATGCACACATCCCCTCGGGGAGCCCCTTCCAGTGGGGGGCTCTCAGAGGCTACAGAGGACCCCCACATATGTCCCAGCAGAATGCAGGTTAGTGCGGCGGTCATGGGCACTTGTTTTGTGGATGTCGTTAGCCTCTGCTCACCATGAGATTGGATGTGTGTTCTGGTGGTCCCAACAGTCACCAGCCAGTACTGAGCTCTGTGCTGGGGACACAGCAGCGGACAAGACAGACCCAGCCGTGCCTCACAGGCTCACTGTCCAGAGGGGAGATGAGAGAGACAAGTCAGCCAAGCAGCCAGTGGGGCCCTTACAGACTGACAGAAGCGTGTAGAAGGAAATGAGCCAAGGGCTGGGATAGAGAAGAAGAGAGTAAGGCCGATGGGGGGAGGTACCTGGCCTGTTTAAGGACACTGAATGTCACCCCTGTCCCATGGGCCTGCATCACCCCTACCCCACGCCTGAGGAACTGAGCTGTGAAAACAGGCCCTCCTGCCTGGTCCTCTCTGTCTTAGCTGTGTGTTTGGCAAGTGTTTCTCCCCATCCCCCACCCAGCCTCAGTTTCCTCCTCTGGAAAGGGTGGGGGAGGGGTATCTGCACCCTGAACCGTGCTTGTGATCAGCAAGGTGGCAAAGTATTAAAAGCAAGGGCTGTGGAGCCAGACTGTTGGACTTGAATCCTACCCCCTCCCTTTCTTGTCTCTGTGACCATGGGCAAGCTTCTTAATCTTCCCCTGCCTCAGTTTCCCATTTGAAAAATAGGGGTAGTCCATCTCAGAGGGTTCTTGAGAGCAGTAAATGGAGTAAGATGTGTAAAATGCTATGTAAGTGTCGGCTGTAGTCAGTAGTAATGATTTAGAATTAGAAGTTGCCTGTCATACAGCTGGGATGTGGTGGTTCAGTGTGCCCTGTGCCCGACTGGGGCCTTGACCTGCCCCTTCATCCAAGGCTTTATCAAGTTCCTGCTGTGTGTGAGGCTCTGTAAGGGGCCTGAGGTGAGTCCTGTGATCTGCTTCCTTCCTCTGCCCCAAGAGACTCAGAAGGCTGCAGGCGTCCTCTGATCTCACGTGTTTCTGTAACAGGATCTTCATTCAGTTGGGCCAAGTGGCTTGGAAGGTTGGGATGGGGGTGGGGGCAGTGGGGCAGGCCCTCGACACCTGCCGTCTGTGCCCTTCACTGGAGTGGGCAGCTTCTCCCAGGGCCCTGCCCCTTCCTGGCTGCTGTGCCAGCCTCGCCCAGCCTGCCCCCTGCAGCTGGCCTGCCCCTGCAGCTGGCCTGCCGCAGGCACAGGCATCCTGGAGAAGAGCCACTTGCCTCCCAGGAGGGGCTAGGGAAGAGCACAAATCACCCACAAGCTGAGGCTGTCTCCTGTCCAGTGCAGTTGTGGTGCCCTCCCCTTTGTCCTGTGGGTCCTTGGGGAGAAGGGGAGACTTTGCTCTGCCCTCAGAGTGAGCCGTCGCATTCAGCATGCATTCTGGCGAGGTCCCTGGACTAGGGGAGCATGAATCAGTGGGAAGGGCGCGCTCTGCTGGAGAAGGTGCCCTTCTGGCAGCTGCAGCATGACCTGCTCGCTCCCCTGGTCCCTCTGGGTTAGTGAAAGGCTGATGGGGACGGAGGAATAATTGTTCACTAGGAAGACTTGCTCATGACTACTGTGCCTTCGTCTTCCCTGGGGAGTCACAGGCCAAGGTTTTCCGAATAGCTGCCAGAAGTCCCCCCCCCCCCCGGCCCGCCCCGGCCTTCTACCCACTAGTGAAAGCAGCTGCTCCCCTTCCCACTGTCTGTGTCCCCGGCCCACTGTGTGTTCAGGCCTCTTGGTACCCAGCGGCTGACCCCGGAGTTTCTTCCAGTATGCAGACCTATGCCATGTCCTGGAAGGAGCTCCCCGGCTGGCAGGATAGGGGGTCATCCCCCAGGGACAGTGGCTTCAGAGCCCAGGCCATCAGGGGTTGTAACTGACGAGGGCAAGGGCGCACTTGACTTTCTACTGTGGCTTTGCGGGCGGCCAAGGGGCCCAGTGAAGGGACAGGGCGCCTTCATTCCCAGGTTCCCGAGCCGCTTCACTTGCTGCTCCGTTTTTGTGTTAGGCTATTTGCTTGCTTGTTTGTTTGTTTGTTTTAAAGGAATCACTGCATCCAACATGGGGCTTTAACTCACAGCCCTGAGATCAAGAGTCTCACGCTGCACCGATTGAGCCAGCCTGGTGCCGCCGTGTTAGTTTTCTTTCTAACAGTGTGCACAGAGTCTTATTTTCTCTTTTCATAAAAGGTAGCATTCACAAGCACACTGTTCTGCATTTAGCTTTTTTTCATTGAGTGTATCTTGGCCATTGTTCCCTGTTGGCTCAGAGCAAGTGTCCTCATTCTCTCTGGCCATACAGCGTTCCGGTGACCGAGTGGCCTGGGCCTTTGTGCGCTGCTCCCCTGTTGATGGCTAGTGCTGTCGGTCCCGTTCTGCAGGCACCAACTGCCCCTGAGAGGTGTATGACTTTGCACCTTTGCAAGGGTCTCTGGAGACTGCGTCTTGAGGGGTGGAACAGTGGGGTCACAGGGTACATGTATTTGGATTTTGGAATTCTGACTGGTATTGGCAGATCACCTGCAGAAGGGCTGGTACCAGTCTGCATATTCTGCAGCCGCCTGAGGGCACGCCTGCTTCCCAGTGTCACCAGTACACGCTGTCCAGCGTGAGGATGTTGGTCTGTCCGGTAGGTAAAAAATGGTGTTGGCTTACTTTTGTTTCATTTGTATCTTCCCTTATTCTGAGATCACGGAGTGTTGGAGAGTTTTGAAACTCAGTGCTCTGCTCTGGGGAACAGCCTGCATGAGGCGGTGCTGGCAGCTGGCATGGAGATGTAGGTCGGAGCCCACAGCCAGCCAGCCCAGCGGTCAGGAAGGCAGGCATGGGGACCCACAGATCAAGGCCAGAGCCTCCCTCTGCTTTCAGCTGGAAAAGCATCCTTGGGCGAGTCACTTCCCACCTCCAGACCTCTTCTGGAAAGCTTCTAGGGGCTATTGGGAGGCACGAATCAGTCAGGCTTGTAAATCAGTCTGGGAGTAGGGGCAAGATGCTGGCTCCTCGGAGCCCCAAAGAAGTTCCCCAGACTGCCCGTGTGCCCAGAGGGGCATGGGGAGGGGGTTAGGGGTAGGAGCGGGCAGCTCTGTGTGCCCCTGGGCAGTGTGAGATGCCTGGCTCCGAAGGGACAGAAGCCACACGGCAGAGGTTGGGGTTGCTCGGTTGTCACCTTCTCTCTCTGTCGGGCTTCAGGAGCCTTTGCGTTGCTCTGCCCCCTGCGGCCCCCCTGCCCCACCTTTGGGGCAACCCAGGCTGTGGGAGGGGTATGTGTGGCATTTCAGGAGTGCAAGAAGGAACAAGGTGCCTGATGAAAGCGCTTGGAGGGCATTTGCCCTGGTCAGCTCGGGGCTAAGCATGTGCCCATCCATGAGCTCATCACAGCTCTGTCCTCACAACGTCCGTGCGGTCCCCAAGAGAGAAGGAACCTTCCCTGAGTCCACCCAGGTGGCCTGAGTGGAACTGGGGACTCAGACTCCTGTTCTTTTGACTCTAGAAACCCACCCTGTGGCCTACCTCTGTTCATTTGTTCCAGCACCAAATGCTTATTGTGTACCCACAGTGTGCCCCGTGCGTCCCCTCCGGGGGAACTTCAGTGAGCAGGAGCAGTAAAATCCTTCTCATTGTCTCATAAGCAAACAAATAGAGTATAAAGCTTTGTTAGGTCATGAGAAGTGCCACACAGGAAACAGCAGGATACAGGGATGGACAGTGGCAAAGGGGACTATTTATCTAGGGTGGTCAGGGAAGGCCTCTGAGGAGGTGATGTTGGAGCAGAGACCCTCAGGCAGGCAGGGAGGGAGGGACAGAGCCATGGAGACAGAAGGCGGAAGAGCACTCTAGGCACAGGGGCAGCAGGTGCAAAGACCCTGAGGCCTTATGAACAGATGGCTCTGTCACTGACAAAGATTGAGTAGGGACCTTGACTCCTGGGCCAGTTCTGCTCTCCTTCTTCTGTGTGTAGACTTTGCCACCCACAGCTCTAGGGTGATACCTCTATTCCGTGCTTGGTGACCAAGCACCATCAGTGCCCCCCACCTCCTCTCACATACCCTAGGCCCTCCTGATCATGTGGCTTACTGCCCAATTGTGCAGTCTTTATGCCTGGACCTGTTCTTGAAATTCCCTCTGCCCAGGATGCCTTTCTCCCTGCTGTCTCACTCTTCAAACCCTTTCTGAGACTTTCCTAGGTATTCCCTTCCAGCAGATCCCTGTCTGCCCATCCTCCCTGCCTCAATGTTTCCTCCCTACCCTCTGTTAGGGCCTGTGAGGCTCCTCTGTGATTGCTGTTGGCTCTGTCTCCCTGACCATGCAGGAAGCCTCTGGGATAGGGCCAGGGGGATTGCTGGTTACTTATTGGGGTAGGAGTTAGAGGGGAGAGAGCTCTCCCAGGATGAGAGCACCCCAGGCTGGCCTCACACCTGTGCATCTCATGCTGCCATTGCAGCCCCTCGGATCTCAGCAGGCACCACAGGGGACCCCAGAGGGTGGCTGTCTGCTAAGGAACAGGACTGGCTCTTCAGATCCTGGCAACCCTAGAGGGACAGATGAATCTTCCTGGCAGCCTCCCTGACCTCATATTAGAGAAGGCTGCATTTCTAGGCCCCCAAAGCCATTGGTCCAGCCTGTAGCTGAGGGCCTGAGGACCTCAGGGCACCAGGGTCCGATGGTGGGGGACGACACTCCTGCCTGCCTTTGACTGTTCCTCCCCGCTTCCTCTCCGCTTTGTGATGTCAGGATAGCATTTCGTGTCCCGAGAGGGCCCCTGCTCTGTGTGGCAGGCAGCGCGCTAAGCTTTCTGTGCTGCAGGGTCATCCCCAGGATGAAGAGCTCCGTGTCCGGTGTCTGGTGGGGCGCCTAACAGGGGAGCGGCTGAACTGAAGGGTAGTTCCCGCTGTTCTGGGCAAGGAGCATGTTGTCACAAAATGAGCGGTGGCTGGCAGGGCTTCGGCCCCGGCATCCCCCACCCCCCTCCAGGCTTCCTGGTTCAGGAGGCCGTTGTCCAGGAGGCCTCCATGGTAGTCTCTCCCCACGGTACAGGTGGGCCCCTCCTGCTCAGAGCACCCTGTGTACTCGGAGGCCCCGCACAGCAGGGGCCAGATGTGAGCTCCTCCATGTGTCTGTCACTACCCTCCCTCACCTTCTTGGTGCCTCCTCTGTGCCTGGCCTCTGTGCTGGGCAGTGATGGGGACACAGCCTGGACCACATCCCTGTACTGTCTTCCCAGGGCTTTCGGTCCAATGGATGGAGACAGGCCTGTCTCCAGACAGCGGCAGCTCAGAACAGGCAGCGCTGAGATGGGGAAGCCTAGAGAAGGGGCCTGACCCAGCCCGCGGGTCAAGGAGGGCTTCCTGGAGGAGGGAACATCTGTGCTGAGAGTTGACCTGAGAGAGGGGGTAGGATATGAGGTGTGTGGAAGCACTGGGTCTTCTGGGAGAGAAAGAGTTGGGGGTGTGGCTGGGGCACAGTGTCCAGGAGGAAAGAAAGGGCCATGGACAAGGCTTAAAGGGGGCCTGTGAGAGCTGGCTCCCTCCTGACTGTCTCATCTTAGCTTAGTCTGTGGCCTTTGCATTGCCCTCCTGGGGCATACCTGCCTCTACCCTGCAGCAAGAGCCCCCAGAGGGCGGAGGCCAGGTCAGAGCCGTCCCTGTCTTCCAGTGCAGCTCAGAGCTTGGCGTGTGGTGGGCCTCAGGAGGTGTTTGCTGAATTTGGGGCAAGATGGCATCTTGGCTGGGCTCCTCCCGGAGTAGAAGCTGAACTCCGGGGCTGAAGAAGAAGGAGAGGATTTTTTTTTTTTTAAAGATTTTATTTATTTTATTTGACAGAGATGACAAGTAGGCAGAGAGGCAGGCAGAGAGAGAGAGAGAGAGGAGGAAGCAGGCTCCCTGCTGAGCAGAGAGCCCGATGCGGGATTCGATCCCAGGACCCTGAGATCATGACCTGAGCCAAAGGCAGCGGCTTAACCCACTGAGCCACCCAGGCGCCCAGAAGGAGAGGATTTGTGGGATATGGACCTGAGGAATCCTCAGTAGTCAGGCTTCAGGCCTGGCTGGGTCCCGGGTCTCAAACATCTGAGCTCTCCTTTCCTCTCGGTTGGCTGAGGAGGCCATCTTCTCCTGGTAGACACCAGGACAGCCACCAGCAGCTCCAGAAATGAGAGGTGACCTCGGCCCCACCCCTGCAGAGGAGAGCTCTTCTTTCTTGACAGCTCCAGGGTGGCCCCGTGACTGGCTGGCTACGGCTGGTTTCGTGAGGGCAGCCTTAGCACGTCACTGTGACAAGGGCTGCGGACAGACTGCTGTCCCCTGCCGGAACCTTTGTGGAGGCCGGTGGGAAGTGGAGGTCATGTGGATGGTCCCACTGGGGTTCCCGGATGCCACCGGGAGGGAGGCCATGGAAGCAGGCATTCCGTACTTTGACCGGCGTCAAGGCCCAGGCAGCTGTCCCTGCAAGGACAGGTTGTGTGTCTGACACAAAGTCTGCCTGACCACGTCCACAGGGCAACTGTGGCTTGGTAGGCCTCCCTGGGCCTTAAACACCAGCCAGCCTCATGCTCCAAACCTGTGAGCCCAGAGTGGCCTGGTTTAGGGCAGAGTGGCGTTCCACAGACCTCATGTTGTGAGAACACCAAAGCCTGGGGAGTCATGTGGGAGAGAGCCCCTAAGCCCGGTTCCTGGGCCCCACACAGAGAGCTGTCATCCTTCTGGGGCCAGGCCACCCACTTGCCACGAGATTCTTGGTTTCCTGTCTGTTGAGTGGGTGGATGTGATCATGCCCCTCCCTCGTGGGGTAGGAAGAGCGAGGCAGGCAGGCTCCCAAGGTAGGCCCTGCTCATGCCGTGGGCTGGCCCTGGGAGATCACAGCTACATGCTGTGAGCTAGTGGGGGGATTAGGAAGGGATTAGAACCCAGGCCCCTGGCTCTGGGCTGCCCCACGCTCTTAAAAGTCACTTGTCTCCTCTGGTCCCCCCCCTCCCCCCAACAGGCTTCTTGTTACTGGACATGGTGGGCTCCCTGCCCAGGTCTCCAGGAGACCCCATTCCTGCAGAATAGAATCCTCCCTAGGCCTTGAGTAGCTCTTGTCACTGCCCTGCGTCAGCGCTGCGGGCTCCTGTCCCAGGCAGAGAGCAGAGTCCTCACTTCCCGCCCCTGCCCCTCCATGTACTACCTCCTGGTGCCCTGGATCCTCCGGGGCCTGCTCCCATCCTGTTACCCCTGCCTCTCCTCGGAGGTACTGCCCACTGCTCTGTAGCTGTCTTACCCATATGATGCCGCAGTGGGGAGAGCGGGGTCCCTTCTCCCTCGCCCCTTCCCTGTCCCCCTACGCTGTTGCTTCCTGGTTTTTGACTTCCACTGGGATGACTGTGTCTTTTCTCTCCCACCAGCTTCAGGCTGGCAGGGATGGCCTGAGTCACTGCCACCCCTGGTGCCCAGCCTCTCCTTGCATTACCTGTGTGTAGACAAGAGCCCCAACCAGATACAGATGTCGCTCTGCCTGTCACCCGATGCCAGTCATCGGATTTCTCTCCCTCCCTTTGTGAGGGCCGGCGCAGCTGGGAGTGGGATGCAGCCTCCTCGGGCTTCACCGTCACTTCCTGGGAGACTGGAAAGCTGCAGAGCTTCCCCACTGCGGGAGGTCCCACCCACTGACTGCCGCCCCTGGCAGGGTCCCTTCCCAGAGCTTACACCTTGCCCCACCCAGAGTCTGGGCCCCCGCCGCCTGCCTGTGACCCTGATCCCTTCCTTCTCAGGCCAGAGTAGTGTGAGAAGCCATGCTCCAGTGTCAGCCCGGCGCGGGTCTGGCCATGTGTTCCAGTCCTGCCTCTCCTGGCTCCGGGACCTCGCACAGACTTGCCCTCTCTGAGCCGAACTGGCCTCCCCTTCTTAGAAAATGGAATTGTGACTCTGCCAGCTTTGGGTCTCTGAGCTGGCTGAGAGAACCTGTGCCTGGAAAATCCTCAGCATCGTGCCTCCCGCAGAGTGAACACCAGTACCGGGAAGCAGGGCCCGCCCTCCGCATCCTCGGTTCATTCGCGCCTCCTGCTCGGTCAGATCTGGTGCCATGCGGCCGCCCAGCAAGCACCCTCCCATCCCCTCTGAGAGGGACCCTGCAGGTGTCCCTCTTAGAGGGGAGGCGGTGGTTGTGATTGTTGATCACAGCCTGGCCAACCTCTGGGTCCACCTGCTCTGCCAGGCAGGCCCGTGCTCTCCCTTACTCGCCACAGTCCACTCCTCGCTGACAGCCACTTGAACTCCAGCCCTTGCTTGAGTGGGACCTTCAGGGCATTGGACTTGGGAGTTGAGTGAACACGTTTGAGCCCTGACCTGACACACACATGCACGCACACGTTTTTCCTTGCTCCCACACATGCGTGTCCACCCGGCCTCACCAGCCATTCCGTAATGGACAGGTATCTTCTGGGTCCCTGCCCTCCAGTGGGGGAGGAAACACGGCCGTGGGGGCTGGTAGTGCTTTTTGCCTGTGCACCCTTGAGGATGCCGAGTGCCGGTCAGGGATGGAGTGGTACTCAGCACAGGTAGCCGAGGAGTCAGTCACCCTCGCCCCATTTTAGGGATGAGGCGATGGAGGCACAGAGGTGAAGTTGCTTTGTAATTAAATTTGGAGTCAGGATCCGTCCCCAGGCATTCTGGCTCCAGAGCCCATGTTCTTACCCACTTTATGGGCCCCTGGGTCTCTGATAGAGAGCGCCGGGTGCCCCACCCAAGAGGATGGGGAAGGGGGCAGCGAGGATTCAGACCCGGTCACTTCAGACAGCAGCCGCACCCTTACTCCTCCACAGCCTCTGGGTGGGGGGCGGCGGGGATGGCACTGGCAGCTGCTAGGCCAGAAGGGAGCTGCTCCCTGGTGGTGGTGAGGCCTGTGTGGAAGCCCCGGAGTGGATGACCCCAGGAGGGAGGCCCCACGCTGGGTCTGGGGAACTTCATCTCTCTCACTCCACAGACCTCAGACCTTCACTGTGTTCTCCCCATGTTGCCACAGCATCACAAACGAACAGATGTGCGGAGGGGCTGGTCCTGGGGTTCTGCTGGCTCATGAAGAGCCCGGCAGGGGGCCCGGCACAGCGTGAGCGCTGTCTGAACGCTGCATGGTATTTCTTGGGACCACCTGTGCTGCCGTTTCCTTACCGGTTTTTTAAAAATATAGGGTTGGTTTTGCTTTCCTTGAATACGTTTCATCTCATTCCCATGCAGTATGGTAGTTCCTTGTGTTAATACATGTATGAAGTCTGTGTACATATCATATTACGGGTAGTATATTACTGTGAGGCCACTGCCGAGCCACCTGACGCGCTCGTGTCCCCACTGGTGCTGCGCCGGGCCTTGGGGTGTGCTGGTGGTGCTGTTGGGGTCATCAAGGCGGGTCGGGGATGCCCTCAGGTTGCTGTGGGCTGGCTGATCATCCCCCACCCCCACTCTTGTGCCTTTGGTGTCTTTCCCCAGTGCTGTCCCCTCTCAAAAGTGTCTGCCACATAGTGACAAACCTGCAGTTGTTACTCATGTCACCAGGGGGCGCTAAGTCACTCTGGGCCTTAGTGGCTCTCCTGCTTCTGGGAATATGTCCACTCTTCCTGATCCCAGTTCTGTTTCGCTTTCTGTAAACGACTGGGCTGATGAGACCTCTGTGAGCTCTGGCTGTGACCTTGTGTGAGGCTGTGCTGCCTTCAAACCCCACGGACGCCTGGCTGAAGGGGTGACCGGACAGCAGCTGTGGTGGGTGTAGAGCTGGCCAGGTTAGAGATCCTGGACTTCAGAACAAAGACCGACCCAGCAGGCAGGGCTGGGATGCTGGATCTCAGGCGACTTCGGGAGCCTGGACAGTCAGGGAGAGCTTCCTGGAGGGAGGGACATCAGAACTGAACACCTAAAGGATTGATTGCAGCTTGAGAGCTTCCTTAGAAGTCTTATTTCCTGTAGGCTCTAGGATGCTGAGAACTGCTAGTGATGGCTCCCCATGTGCCCAGGCCCTCCCTTCCCATCTTATGTGACCAGGCCAACCCAGGCTTAGCCCAGGGGCCTTTCTTGAAGTGAGCTTGCCCAGGGGAGCCTCACCCTTTCTCAGAGTGATGATTTTGTGTGGGGGGTTTTTTGTTTAGTTTTGTTTTGTTTTTAAACTAAGCTTTGTGCCCAACATGGGGCTTGAACTCACCACCCCGAGATCAAGAGTCACTTGCTGTACTAACTGAGGCCATCAAGTGCCCCTTGGAGTGATTTTTTTTTTTAAGATTTTCTTTATTTTTTTAAAGATTGATTTATTTCTTAGAAAGAGGCAGAAGGAGAGAGAGTCTCAAGCCGACTGTGTGACTCTGTGCAGAGTGCTGAGGCAGATGATCTCAACCCTGAGATCACGACCTGAGCTGGATGCTTAACCAGCCGTGCCACCCAGGCACCCCTGAAGTTATGAATTTTAAAGGCAAAAAATAAAGTAGGCTTAGAAAGGATATCAGAAACAACTAAAAAAATGTTTTTAATTGCAGCCCAGTGTTTCTCTTCTTCCTCACTGGCACGGGGAAGAGCAGACTGGAGCAGTGGCTCTGATGACTGCCATCTCCAGGGTGGTGACGCACGGGCACACGTGCAGAAACCATCACGTGATGTGGAAGCACCTGCCATCCCTGTTGACAAGTCTCAGGGTCTGCTAAACACTGCTTCTCCTCTCCTCTCCTCTCCTCTCCTCTCCTCTCCTCTCCTCTCCTCTCCTCTTCTCTCCTCTTCTTTCTCTCTCTCTGTGTTACCCATGTTAATTAGAAGGAAGAGCTGCATTTCATTTCAGTTCACTTAGTGGAAGCAGAGAAGTCATTTCTCCTCCCTTGCATGTGTGGCACCCGCGGGACCAGCGGACCCAGTGTGGCTGGACTCCATAGGGCACCTGCCGGAGCCTGGGGGCTGCCTTCGCTGGGGGCCCCCACGCGCATGCGCGCACCTCACAACACTTCCTCACTGGGACTGTAGGAGGGCAGCTGGCATCCAGGAGGCTGCTGGTCACCTGCAGCTCCACTCAGGGAGGCAGCGAGGGGGAAGCTGGGGTCTCTGTTCAGTTCTTTCTTCTGGCACAGTGGAGAGAAAGCTCTGGAGCTGAGTGCAAGACTCTGCCCTGTACCAGCTGCCCAGCCTCAGGGAGGCAGCTCTCCTTCCCTGGACTCGGCTCCCTCCCCTAGAAAACAGGGTAGTGCTTGATGTGATCAGGAGGGAGAGTCCCCTGGGAGATGCTTACCTGGAAGTTTCATGAAGAGCTCCCGCTGGCTCCCAAAGGCCAAGCCAGGATGGCAGCAGAGTGAGGGGAGGCTGAGGTCCGGCAGAAGGCCCTCTTCCTGCTCCATTCCTTGCCTGCCCTTCTTCCCCATGCCTCCTCCATCCTGCTGACGCCAAGAGCTTTCTCTGTCGGATTGGGATTCCGTCCCTCCCCTTCCTTCCCATTCTCCTGGTTGCCCTGAGGCAGAATCCAGTATTTCATAGACATACAGTGGAAACAGTATGAATGTCTTCTCCAGTGAACAGATAAACAAAACATATACATCAGACTTTTACTGTGCAGCCTTGGAAAGGGGCCAAAACTCAAAATCCTTGTGCTGTGTGAAAGAGGCTAGACCTAAAAGGCCACATACTGTTTATCTCCGTTTCTGCGGAACATCCACAGAAGGCAGATCCGAGCAGACAGACCAGCCAGCCTTGCCTGGAGCCTGGGGACGGGGCCTGGGCCTCCTGGGGGCTGTGTCGTACGGCCGTTGGGTCTGGGTTGCATCTCTTTCTTCTGTGAGCACCGCCAGCTACCCTGGGCTCCCAGGCTGTGCCCTGTGTCCTCTGACTGCTGCATTGTCCCCCATTCTGGAGGCCCCACGCTGAGTAGCTCTCGGGGATGTTTTTTGCTGTTGAGGGTATTTCAGGAGTGGGGAGTCTGAGGCCACGTCCATCACAGTTAAGAGCAGAGTTCAGTTCTCCACTCTGCCACTTACCAGCTGTGTGACCTTGGGCCAGGGCCTTCACCTCTCTGGGCTCAGCTTCATCATAGCATTAAAGTACAGAAGAAACATTCTCTCATCCAAAAAAGAAAAAACCCCGTGGATTGAACACCCTGGCTGGCCAGTGTTGGGACAGGGTGGTGACCAGGATAGACTCAGCCGTGCCCTCCCTATCTAGTGGGGGAGACAACTGACAAGCAGAACTGTGTGATGTTAGCTGTGTGCTCTATGTGCAGAGCTGCTCGAGGAGCCGTAGGGAGGTGTTTGGGAAGGGCTGACTAGTTTGGGGGCCCGGGGGTTACCTCCACAGGGCAGCAGTGGCAGTGAGGGGCCCTCATGGGAGGACAGAACTCAGTGGGTCATCGGAAGGGGTGTTTTATTGTGGAGGGGTGTTTTGTTTTTGGCGTGGGGAGCAGGGGGCAAAGGGGACCCAGGTGCGGAGCATCACAGGCCTGGGTCCTCTGTGCCTGCAGCCCAGAATGTGACCGTGGACGAGGTCATCAGTGCCTACAAGCAAGCCTGCCAGAAGCTGAACTGCAGACAGATCCCCAAGCTCCTCCGGCAGCTCCAGGTACCCGGCAGGGGTGGGGTGCACTCAGAACGGGGCGGGGGAGGTGAGAGGCGGTCCCTCAACCACCCCCCACCCCTCCGATGCCGCAGCCCCCAGGCCTCTGGGGCCGGCCCTTAGCAGGGAAGGGTACACAGAGCACCCACTGGCCACCTAGCCCAGGGCCCGCATAAACACATCCTTGAAAATCCTCTGTTGAGTCTTAGAAGCAATCAGGCTCTTCATGAGTATTTAAACTGTGTGGAATGAAATGAAGTGAGAATTTCAGGTGTCTGTCACTCCCCAGAGAAATTTGGTTCCCTGGGGAAAAGCCATCGACATACCTATTCCTTACGATCTCTGTATGTTCTGTATCCATTGTCTAATTTTTTTAAAGTTAAAATACTACTGGCATACAAAGCAGAATCCACTTCTCATTTTTTCACTCAAGCCCCATTTCCCGGGTGTCCCGCTGTTGACAGCTTGAGGTTTTCACCCTCTAGCCCTGCCTGTGCGTCTGTTATGGGGCAGCTTGCCGTCCAGAAGCACACAGACCCGAGGACAGGTTCTGTGTCTGCGGAATGGGTGCTGCTGTGCCCGTGGCGTGTCCCCTGACGCTGTGTCCCACGGGTGCCTTTACTGCTGCCTGCCCGGCCTGGGCTTGTTGGTAAAGCACCACCTTAGTACTTTCCCTCCGGATGGGTCATTCCAGAATGTTCCGAGGTTGCTTGTTTCTAGGGTTGTCGGTTCCTCAGATGGCACTGCTCTGAGCAGTCATGCTTGCCACCTGGCTCTGCCCCCAAGGTGAAGGGTTCTTGGGGTGGGGGAGGGAATGCCCAGGAGGAGTTGTGGACAGCTTCAGGGAAAGCGTGGTAGCCAGGAGTGTGGATCCCGGGGCCCACGAGCCAGATCAGACCAGCCTGTCCCTCACTAGCAGATGGACTTAGGCAAGGCTGGCCCATGGCCATGTGTATTCGCGTCTTTGTCGCAGCACATTCCACACAGGTGAGTGTGTGTGGAGCCCAGAGAAGAGAACCTGGCGCCCCGTGGGGGTGGGGCTGGGCTCGGAGCCAGTGGGGGCCAGGCAGCATCTGCCTTCGCCCCTCTACTGAGTGCTCTCTGCGTGGAGCCTGGTGCCCACCCGGCACCGCAGGCCGGCCAGCCCTCCTCTCCTTCGTTCCTGCTCCATGGCCTTTGTGCTGGTGGCTCCTTCCTGCCTAGAATGCTCCATTTGGCCTGTGGGTACAGAATGCCCCACACTGTGAGGCCCTGCGTGCCGCCCCTGCCCCCAAACACTGCCTGTGGAGCCAGATCGGACCCCCGCCTTCGCCACGGTCAGTGTCCAGCCTAGCTCTGGAGGGTGCCTTCCTGCCTTCAGCACGGACCCCTCTGTTTCCTCAGGAGTTCACAGACCTCGGACACCGCATTGACTGTCTGGACCTGAAAGGTGCGTGTCTGGACAGAGGCCAGGAGCCCTGGGTAGTGGGCAGGGCCAGAGCCTCCCCGAGGTGGGTGTGGGCCAGCAGGTGCTGCCGTGAGAGCTGCTTAGCCAGGGGCAGTGGGGGTCCTGAAAGGTGTGGGTGCCCTCCCTGAGGGGAGGCAGGTGCAGCGAGCCCTCCCTTCTTCCCTCCACCTGGAGCCCCCGTTTCTAGCCAGCCTCCCAGGCACACGAGCATGCATAGAGATACACTCCATCTCGTGCCAGGTGAGAAGCTCGACTACAAGACCTGCGAGGCCCTGGAAGAGGTCTTCAAGAGGCTGCAGTTCAGGGTCGTGGATCTGGAGCAGACAAACCTGGATGAGGATGTGAGCACACCCTGCCACTGCCATGACCTGTCCCAGGCCCCTTAGAGGTTTAGCAGGAGGGGGCCCTGCAGGACACAGGCTGGGCAGGGTCTCTTGAAGGACAAGATGAGGAGATAGCTGGTATGACCAGAGTGGATGAGGGCAATATTGGGGTTCTGGGGCAGAGCCCAGAAAAGGGGTCTCATAGACCCACCTCAGAGGCAGGGAAGGACTTGGGGAGCTGGGCCTTGGTGGGAGCAGGGGGTGCTTGGCCACCAGAAAGCTTTTCAGGATCCCCCGCTAGAGATCACAGCACCTGTAAGGGAGAGTTTGAGAAACTTACAAAAACAGCCTCTCCGTTTAGGCCCAGGTGTCCACACCTCCCCAGACTCGGAGACCACCAGGAGACCCAGGGGCTGGGGTCCTGGAGAACTGAGGCCCGGGAACGCCAGGGGCCCGGCCTGGTTCTGGGGCGTATGGGGCTGCCTGCTGGCAAGGGTGGGGTGACAAGTAAGAGAAGGCAGATGGCCTGGGCAGGAAGGGCAAAGTTGTTTCCTGGAAACAATCCAGAGGTGCTGGGACAGCATCAGGTCCCTCCCCATCCCTTAGTTGCTGGGCCCCCTGGGTCTGCTCAACCTGAGTCTAAACTCCATTGTCGGGGCCCCTGGGTGGCTCAATCAGTTAAGCATCTCCTTTGGCTCAGGTCATGATCCCAGGGTCCTGGGATTGAGCCCCGCATTGGGCTTCCTGTTCCCGGGGGGGTCTGCTTCTCACTCTGCCATTCCCCCTGCTGTGCTCTCTCTCCGGTTTTCAAATAAATAAATAAAATCTTCTTAAAAAGTCATTAAACCCCCATTGCCTTGGCCCCCAGGGTGCTTCGGCCCTCTTCGACATGATCGAATACTATGAATCCGCCACCCACCTCAACATCTCCTTCAACAAGCACATCGGCACCCGGGGCTGGCAGGCCGCTGCCCACATGATGCGCAAGGTGGGCGCCTCTCGTCTGTGGCCTTCCCGCGGTAGATGGGGCTCAGTCGCAGGGGGTCCAGGTGCTTTCCCACGACACGTGTCCCTTAGGGCTTGGTTTCCTGAGCCCTCAGTATAGGCTCTTGTCCCCATGCTAAGGTGTGTCCTGTCTCAGGCCAGCCTTGACTCCTTTTCTCCCTTCAGGTATCTTTCCCTCTTCCTTTACTTGCTGTAAGCTATCCCTCGGGGGGTGACTGTGGCTGCCCCCCTCCCACCGCCATGTCCAGGACATCTGCCACAGGGGAGTCTGGGAGCCCAGCTGTTAACTAGCTCTGCCTGCTCACGCGCAGGACTCCAGGCCAGGCCGTTCCCTCACAGACACAGTTGCCCTCCTGCTCGGTGGGATGTGGGATGGGGCTTAGGGGTGGTCCCCTGGGGCCCAGGAGGGCTGGGCCAGCCTGTCCCAGCCCTGACCTGCCCCAGCAGACGAGCTGCCTGCAGTACTTGGACGCCCGAAACACGCCCCTGCTGGACCACTCCGCGCCCTTTGTGGCCCGCGCCCTGCGTATCCGCAGCAGCTTGGCAGTGCTGCATCTGGAGAACGCCAGCCTGTCGGGGCGGCCCCTCATGCTGCTTGGTGAGCTCCGGGACCCAGGGAGGTGGCGCAGTGACATGCGGCCCACGGGGGCTGGGGCTCGGCCAGTCACCACGCTCCTCCCGCACCCCCCCAGCCACGGCACTGAAGATGAACGTCAATCTGCGGGAGCTCTACCTGGCCGACAACAAGCTCAACGGCCTGCAGGACTCGGCCCAGCTGGGCAACCTGCTCAAGTTCAACTCCTCCCTGCAGATCCTGGATCTCCGGAACAACCACGTGCTGGACTCAGGTGCGAGAGAGGCCTGCCCACGCCCACCCCACTCCAGCCACCGAGCACCCACTGTGCCCAGCCGGGGGCCCCACAGTGCTGGAGACGCAGTGGTGGCCAGGATGATTGCGGCCCTGCCCTCATGGGGCTCACGGTCCAGGAGGGAGGATAGACCATTCCCAGGCAGTGACAGCTCCGACTAGGCAGGGCTGGGCTGTGGGAGCCCAGGGAGGGCGTCCTAGAGGAGGCCGGTGAGAATCTGCAGGAGGAAGTGAGGTGTTGAAGAGATCATGAAAATAATACCCTCTGGAAAGAATGTGCTGAAGGAAACAAGATTGTTGGAATGGAGGGTCAGGCAGAGGCTGTCTAAGATGGTGCAGGGAGGTCACCTCTGGGTGACAGTGAGGAGGACGAGAATGAAACCAGGCCTTTTAAAAGCCTGGGAAGGGGCATCTGGGTGGCATAGTTGAAGCTGCTGACTCTTAGTTTTGGCTCAGGTTCCCCACGTCAGGCAGGCTCCGTGCTAAGCATGGAACCTGCTTAAGATTCTCTCCCTCTCCCCTGCTCCACCCCACTTTCTTTCTCTTTCCAATAAATCAATCTTGGAAGAAAACAAATAAATAAACAAAAAAATGCCTGGGAAAAGAATCCAGGCAGGGTGAATAGCAAGTACAAAGGCCCTGAGGTGGGAAAGAGCCTAGATAATTGATATTTGGGGTGGGGGAAGCCACGGTGGGTTAAAGGGTAAACGGGAAGGGAAAGGAAATAGCTGGTGGTAGGAACTCCATTTCCTCCTGGTTCCCTGTTGAGCCGGTCTCCAGGCCTCAGTGTGAGGAGAGGGCTCAGAGACAGCCTAGGGCAACCAGGCCAGTCCCTTCCCCCAGGATGGCCAGGCCCAGACCCCACGTTTACTGAGCACCTAGCACATGCTGGGCCTGTAGAGACAGAGATCTCTGCCCTTGGGAGAGACATTGCAAGACAAATTAATCGAATATGCCATCTGTGAGATGCGCTCTGGAGAGAACAGAAGCAGCAGTGGCAGCTGAGCTGGCTGGGGAGTGTCGTGCAGGCTGACAGTCGAGCAGAGATGTGAAGCAGACGGAGGGATGTTCTGGGCCTGGGCCCCAGGGAGCCGTGGGTGTTGGACCGAGGCAGGAGGTGGCTGGGGCCAGAGTGGTGGGGATAGGTTCTGCACGCTACTTGGGTGGCAGTGGTTCCCACACCACTGTCCCCTGGAAAAGCGCTCGGACCACAGCGGGGACTTGCCCACGGGCCCTCTTCAGGTCTGGCCTACATCTGCGAGGGCCTCAAGGAGCAGAAGAAGGGGCTAGAGACCCTGGTGCTGTGGAACAACCAGCTGACGCACACTGGCATGGCCTTCCTGGGCGTGACGCTGGTGAGTCAGACGGGGAGGGGGAGAGCGCCATCCTCTGCCTCCCTCGTGCTCACCCTACACCGCAGGGACCCTTCGCACTGGGTGCCCTCCCTCAGCTTCCCCAGCCTCTCTGTCCTAAGGGAAATAGCCTTTCTCACTTTATCCTGGTTTTCCCGCGTCTGGCACCATGGCCTCGTGTCATGTTGCACCCAGGGTGAAAATGTTTTGCATAGAAAGTTAAATTTTCTGGAAGCCTTCAGTACATTTTACATCTTTTTACCTAAATACATGGTATTTAAAGCAAGCTCACAGGCTACAAAGACTCACATCTAAGTTAAGAATGACCAACGCGAGGTGTGTGCCTTGAGCGTTTGGGATGCTGGCCGGGCCTGGGCTGGGTGGTGGACAGGGCAGCTGGCCCTGGGGTGACGAGTCCATGAGCGTCTGGCCTTAAGCAGGACTGTCCGGGGTGGCACTGCCCGAGAGGGAGTGCTTGGCTTTGTGTCTTTCCTGATGGGCCTTCTGGGCCTTGCCTCACTCTCACGCGCCGCCCCCTCCAGCCGCACACACACAGCCTGGAGACGCTGAACCTGGGCCACAACCCCATCGGGAACGAGGGCGTGCGGAACCTCAAGAACGGCCTCATCAGCAACCGCAGCGTGCTGCGCCTTGGCCTGACCTCCACCAAGCTCACGTGCGAGGGTAGGGTGTGGGGGCGGGTGGGGGGAGCGGCGCAGGTGGGCTTGGTGGGCGGCTAGCCCGTGGCCAGCCCCTGCGGTCCCCCTCCCAGGCGCGGTGGCCGTGGCAGAGTTCATCGCCGAGAGCCCCCGCCTCCTGAGACTGGACCTTCGGGAGAACGAGATCAAGACGGGCGGGCTCATGGCACTGTCCTTGGCCCTCAAGGTGAACCACTCACTGCTGCGCCTCGACCTCGACCGTGAGCCCAAGAAGGAGGCGGTGAGCTGAGTGGGATCTTCCCCCGAAGCCTCTGGGGTCAGGGGGAGCTGGGGTGCAGGCCGGCCCGGGGTGAACGCAGGCTCCAGCACAGGGACGGGCTGTCCAGAGCCCGAGCCAGGCCCACTCCGCCTGCAGGTGAAGAGCTTCATCGAGACGCAGAAGGCGCTCCTCGCAGAGATCCAGAACGGCTGCAAGCAGAACTTCATGCTGGCGCGCGAGCAGGAGGAGAAGGAGCAGCGGCTACAGCTCTCCGCCTCCATGCCTGAGATCACCGTCACCGAGCCCCAGCCCGACGAGGAGCCCGGGGACGAGCCCGCCACCAGAGCCCAGGAGAACGGGGCCACGGGCCCCGGTGCCAGGCCGGACTCGGACTCAGACTCGGACTCCGAGGAGGAGGACGGGGAGGAGGAGGATGGGGAGAGGGCTGAGGCCCCCTGCCCTGCCCTGGTGCCCCCCTCGGACTCCCTGGGCTCTGGGGACAGGAGCCCCCCAGGCAGCCCCTCCTCCCCCACCGAGCAGCGTATTTCTGTGTCCAGCCCAGGCCGGGGCCACAAAGTGTTTGTGGTGACTCGGGTGGAGAGTCCTCCTGAGAGGGCAGAGCCCCCGGTTCCCCCCGTCCCTCTTTCCCCCCCTGCTCCTGCTTGTCCTCCCTCCCCACCTGCTTTATCCTCCCCGCCCACCTCACCTGCCCTGCCACCGGCTGAGGCCGTTGGCACTCAGGACCCAGGGGTGTTGGAGCCTCAGTCACAGCTGGAGCCGCCTCAGGCAGGGCCACCGCTGCCCAACGGCCTGAAGCCTGAGTTTGCCCTTGCACTGCCCCCAGAGCCACCCCCGGGACCTGAGGCCAAGGCAGGCAGCTGTGGCCTGGAACATGGTGAGTTGGGGCTCCAGGGCAGAGTGACAGTGGGCCCTGGGTGCTGTGGGACCCCAGGCAAGCACCTGCCCCTCAGTGGGCTTCAGTGTTCCCTGGGAACGGGTGGGAATAAGGAGGACTTGATCTTCAGCCCCCACCATGCTTCCTCTGGGTCCCTGGGAGTTCTCCCTGGGACGGAACAGGCAAGATGTGCTGACTGGAGTCTGACGGTCTCGGTGGTACCCAGGCCTTGTGCTGCCCTGAGAGTCAGACTTGGGCAGAGTTTTGGTGGGGATGTCCTGGGGTCCCCCCATCCCCGCCTGCCTGACTGGAGGTTGGTCGCCCCTTCTCCCATCACAGAACTGAGCTGCTCCAAGAATGAGAAGGAGCTCGAGGAGCTGCTTCTGGAAGCCAGTCAGGAATCTGGGCAGGAGACACTGTGACACTTTAGGTGAGACGGGGGACCGGAGCCAGAGGGCAGGGGTTCTGGGGGCTGGCAGTAGAGCCCCTGGCTCTGACAGGCCCTCCCCCCTCTTCTCCCCAAGTTCCTTTTTTCCGGTCAGTCTTCGATGAGCTGAGGCCAGAGCCATGAGAATCTGCTCACCTTCACCCCCAGCCTTCCTGAGGCCTGGGCCACCAGGGGTGTGGGGGGCCTTTTTGGGGACCCCTGCCCCCCACAGCAACACTACACAGAGCGCAGGAGCCGCAGGGATTGCTGTCCCTGCCCTGACTTAAGCACTATCTCTGTGTCCAGCACTCGAAGGCTCTGGGCTGGGGGGATGGGAGGAGCGCTCTCTCCAAGGACATCAGCCACAAGGCTGGATGCCTTTTCCAGATGGCCTGTTTGGTCAGGCTTGCCCCGTGGAGGGCAGGAGTCCTGGGTGGTGGTGGGATGGCCCCCCAGTGTCCCTGGGTGCAGGGCCAGGCAGGAGGCATGACAAGGGAGGGGCGGTGAGCAGTGGTGGTGGAAATTGGTAGAGCAGCCCCAGGCAGGGTGAGGGCCAGGGCTGGGGGTGGGGTGGGGGGGAGCTGGGAGCAGAGGATCAGAGCTTTCTTTTTCTTAAGTGCAATAAATCTATCAGGGAGCTGGGGTGGGGAGCAGCCAGGGTTCTAGAGACCCTGCTGTCCAGGCCCCTTGAAGCTGCGCCCTGAGAGGCACTACAACCCGTGGGGGGGGTGGGCGGCGTGGGGGGGGGGTACAGGTGGGTGGGATGGGGGAGGGGCTACTCCTGTTGGTGCAACTCTGTTCACACCTTTTCTAATAAACCAGAGCTGGGTTCACCACACTCGCCTGCTCTCTGCTTGTGCCGATCTGCAAGGTTGGGGGGTGGGGGAGCACGAGGAGCTGGGAGGGCAGGGACCAGCCAGCTCCCAGGACCATCTGTGGCGTTCATGCCGGGGGAAAGCAGGGAGGCCGGGAAGGCAAAAGCCACATTTCCCACCACGTTCCTTGCCCCGGGGTCCTCCCCCCCCCAATTTTTTTGCTGTGTCTGTGCCCCTGTATCTCCCCTCTCAAACAGTTCCTAGTCCTGTTTCTCCAGAGGGAAACAACCCCCCAGATATCTCCTAGCATCAGGCCTAGGCTCCCAGGGTATGATGGAGATTAGCCACCATGGCTTAGGGGGACTAGGCCCCAGCTTTTGCCCCCAGAGGCTGTAGACGCTCCACGTTTCCATGGGCACATGGCCCTGCGGACACATTTTCAGACTTGAAGCCTTGAAACGGAGAGAACACATTTCTGTGCTAAGCCTCCCAAGTTGTGGGACCAGCTGCGCCATGCTCCAGGTTGTCCAGCTGGGTCCTGGATCAGTCCGGGGTCACAATGGGGGGCATCCCCTCAGCCAAGGATTGTCTCCCCGTTGCCTTCAGCCACCCAGACAGCCCTGGAGCTTGTGAAGACACTGCGTCCATTCTGTGACTGGGCTAGATGTAAAGATCGCGGTGCCGCTGCGTGGGAGTTGGTATTTCCACACTCCTCCCCCGGGCCTGGGGTCCACAGCCATGCTCCCGGCCCATGGCCGTCTGCTGGCTAGTCAGCGCCTGCCTACTCCTGCTGCTAGTCTGTGTCGGCCTGGACCGGAGGTGGTGAGAAACGGAAGCCCCAGCCAGATGGACTGAAGGGAGGCCAAAGGGAAGGGACTTAACCGGCCCCAATATGATGCCTGCAGACACCAACCTGTCACGGGGATCACGTATCTCGGAAGGGCATTGTTCTTGGGCAGGCCCCCCACTGCCATTGGAGAACCTCTCCAGGTGGGTGCAGGTTTGTCCCACCGGCGTGGCCCGTGGAAGTCACAGGCCAGCTCTCCACCCTGGGTCCGCTTGGAGGCCATCCCTGGCCCGTGGAGCAGAGCTGTCAGCGAGCCCTAATTAATTCATCACACCAGGCCGGAGCCACCCCTCGAGTGGAGCAACCTGCTGAGGTCACCGGGACACCACCCTCGGAAATGCCAGCTCCTGCCCTGCCTGCACTGGGGCAGGCCAGGGCGTGGGGACAAGGACCTAGATCCCCTGAGGCCTAGGCGCTCTCCATTGCCTGAGTCAACCCGGCACATCCGTCTTCCCCTACTTCAGTGGCCTCACCCACCACCCCCGCAACGCCTCCTGCCAGGGAGGCCAGCAATGAGGCCACCTGCTGAGGCTGCCCAACTCCTTGTGGGGTGGGGCAGGGCTGCTTCCCAGTCCCTGCCAGGCCAGGGAACCCAGGACACACAGGCCAACGGGGCTTTCACATCTCCATTTATTGCACTTGAACCCGGGGTTCTTCACTGGTCCTCTGGCTCTAGCTCTCTGATGCTGGCTCTGTTCGCTGCAACCGCAAAGAGCTCTCTGTGGCTCACAGGTTCACCTGGGGGGGGGGGGTGGCCACCACTGGCCTCCCTGCGGACCCCCTTGCCCCCTCATCCGGGCAGACGGAGGAGCGGTTCCCTCCCGCTGCTCCCCTCCCGCTGCTCCTGGGGTACTTTTTCAAGGCCCACCTGGGCTGTAAGGGTTCTCAGGCCACGGGTCTTGGCTTGCCTCCATGCCCCTGGTCCCGGGGCTGGTGGGCTTCACCAGCGTGTGCCGGGACATGCCCAGAGCCCTGACCTGAGCGGAGGGTCCCGGTGGCATGGTTGGCTCCGGGGGCATGGTTGGCTCCACGGGCATCGTGGGGGGTGTCGTGGACCGGGGACTTGGGTGGGCTGGGCGGCTTCAGCGCACTGACAGCCCGGATGAGGCCCATGCGGCGGCGGATGGAGTGGTCCAGGTTCACGGTGCAGCGCAGCAGGGTCTGTGCCTCGGCCACGGTGAAAGGGAAGTCCGCGCCCAGGAAGCGCTCAAAAAGCTCGGGGTCACCGTCCAAGTCCAGCACGTTCTGCAACGCCTTGGTCATGGAGTGCAGCTCGCGGCTGTTGTCGTAGAACACGTTCCAGAGGCGCGCTCCAGCCTCGGGCGCGCCCCCAGCCTGCTGCCGGTCCTCCAGGCACTGCAACACCCAGCTGAGGCGACAAGGCCACTGGTTGGCCAGCACGACCCAAGCCACGGCTTGGCGTGGCGTGGGGCCCGCGAAGTCCCCGTCCTGCTGTTGCAGCAGGCGCACGGTGATGGGTACGGTGTTCACAATGCGCCGCATGGACACCACGTTGTCGGGCACGTACTCATAGAGGCAGTCGCGCTCGTCGTGCAGGCAGAAGAGCGCCTCCTGGATGCGGCGCGCAGCCTCGGCGTCTATACGGCTCTGCGCGCGCTCGGCGGCCGCCTGCGTCTCCACCGCCAGGAGCTGCGCGCCCTCATCGCGGCCGCCCCTGCCACCCCCGCCGCCCACCGCGCCGCCCACCGCGCCGCCGGGCCGCAGCTTGCGTGTCATCTCGCGGTAGAGCAGGTCGTCGCGGCTCTGCACAGCGTCGTGCAGGAACTGCAGCTTGGTGCGGCGGCCCATGATGGGCACGGAGAAGGGCAGCGTGACAGTGCGGTTGAGAAAGAGGTAGCCGTTGTCCGCCGTGCCCTTCATGGAGCCGGCGCTCTCGAGGCACGCGGCCAGGATGCTGGGGTCCACCACCAGGATGAAGATGAAGGGCGCGTGGCTGTCGGACAGCAGCGTGTTGATGGCGTTGAGCACGCCCACCACGCGCTCCGGGTAGCACGTGTCCAGCCCGGTGACCTCTAGCACGACGCGCAGCCGACGCCGCTGGTAGATCTCCAGGAAGCACAGGAAGTCTGTGAGCAGCTCCACCTCCTTCTTCACCTCGCACATGAAGCCCAGCTGGCTGCCGAACTTCTCGCGCGACACCAGCCGCTCGATCTTCTTGCGCTGGCTCACGAACAGGTGCTTGCCCACGGAGTACACAGCCATGAGCAGCCCCGAGCCCGACAGCGTGGTGGCCGCGCCGCCGAACACCCGCAGCAGGCTGCCGCCGGCGGCGCCATGGCCCGGGGCGCGGGCGCCCACCGACAGGTAGAGCAGGCCCACGCCGAGGCCGAGTGCCGCCAGCAGCGCCAGCAGCGCCAGGCACACGCGGCGCCGGCAGTGCCACTCGCGCTGGCAGAAGCCCGGCGTGGCGGCCGGCTTGTTGCCCAGCACCGAGTACACGCTGAAGGGCAGCGCGCCATAGTGGTGGCGGATGCCCTCGCACAGCGTGGTCACCAGGCCGGCCCACAGCTTGTCCGTGCCCGCGTACTGCCAGGCGCTGAATCGGATGAAGAGGAACTTGACGTTCTTGCGGCGCAGGTGCAGCTCGGTGATGACGGGCTGCAGGAACACCAGGTACCAGAGCAGCCGCGGGTAGCCCCAGCCGCGCACGGGCCGCGGCTGCCACTGCACCCGCCGCAGCTCCTCGGCCTCGCGCTGGGCGGCCTCCTGCTGCATCAGCGCTGCGGGGAGGGAAGGGGGGTAGGGCGCGCGGCACGGAGTGAGCGGCTGGGGGTTGGGGGTGCTCGGGCGTGAGCGGCACGGGGCGGGGCCCGCACCAAAGCGCCCGCGGCTGGGGAAGGGGCGGGTCTGGGGGCCTGGCCGGAGGTCCGAGGTGGGCAAAAGCTGTGCTGGCGGCAGAGAGAGGACCGAAGGGGCGAGGGAGGAAGCCTCAACGGAAGGAAAGCATGCGTGCATGGTGCTGAGGAAGCGACAGGGTGGGCAGCAGAGTACAGCCTGTGTCTGATCTTCCTGGCTTAATGCTCCTCCTCCTCCAGGAAGCCCTCCCTGATCCCCAGGCTAGGTCAGGTGCCTCCTGGGCTCTCCCACCCCAACCCTACCCACTGTTGGGTCATCACTCTCTGGGGCCAGGTTTGTCTTCCTCTCTGGCCTGTGAGGCCAGGAAGGGCAGGGCTCTTGGTCATCCTGTGTCCCCTGGGCACCAAGGAAGGGCTGGGGGAATGTCTGAAGGATTGATCACGAGAGGCTGGGGCAGGGCCCATCTGCTGTTGAGGTCAGTGAATGGAATGAATGGAGATGAATGGAAATGCCTAGCACTGGAGGAGGAGGTCCAGAATGCTGTTTGCTTTTGCCTTATAACCGGGAGTTTTGTCCCGGGACGCTATTTATCACTCTGCGACAACACAGGGGCAAATGGAGGCTTGTTTGGAAGCTCTGGCTACACTAGGGGCTGGGCTCTAAGCAAAGCTTCAACCAGGTCCGAGCTGCTCTGGACCCTGGCCACGTTTTGGCCCGTGAGTTGGGTTCACCTCTATCTGTTGGGGCTCCTGTGGGCACTAGGCCCTGGGCCAGTGCTGAAATGAGATGGGTCTGGGTGATTCCTTGGCATGGACCTGGCAGGGGAGGGGATGGGACTGTTGCCCAGGCCAGAGAAGGAATGAGCAGGGACATGGAGACAGAGGCTGTGGGCATCAGGAGGAACCTGGTTAAAACTGACTTACAGGCGTCTGGACTGAGACCCAGCTGGCCTCGGGAGTGAGCGGGACTGGGGGTAGCCTGAAGCTGGGCAGGAACCAGGGCCTCCGTTTCCCTTACTCCCACCTCCCCCAGCACACACAGAGCCTCACCAGTGATCTTGTCCAGCATCATGTGCAGGCGGCAGCCAAAGGGGGCATAGAAACCCACTGTCACAGGGACAGGCACGTGGCAGAGGGTCTTGGCCAGACAGCTGCAGTAGACATCGTCCTCTGTCAGGATATCTGAGGGCCAGGTTGGGGAAATGGGGAAAGGGAGAAACTGAGTCAGCGAGGCTGGCCAAGCACCACCCGCCTCCCGCCCGCCCTCCACAGAGCCCACCCTCAGCCCCTCCCTCCGCCGGGATCCCTCTGCCTCACTCCCCTAGCTGACTCAGGTCAGGCCTGCAGATGGAGGTTTCTGGGGCAGTAGCCATGCAACCCCCTTCTCTGGGGTCTGATGTGTCCCTCTGAGCACCCCAGGAGGAGCTGACCACGGATCTACCAGGTCAAGGCTAGGAAGCTAGACTGCCCACCGACCCCCAGCACAGAGGCCCAAGGGATTTGGGCTGATCAGGCCGGCCCTAGGTCACTAGATTCAGCCTCCAGCCTGTGGTTCCCCCGGAAAATTCCCACGGGCCTCTCTTGGGACGTGAGGCCCTCAGATGCTTAAACTGCCTCTTGGCACGCCCCAGAAGTTTCTCGTGTCAGTTCCTGCCTGCGTTGCTAGCCTGACTCCAGAGCGGACAATCCTGGCTCCTCTCTGCTTCCTGTCCATCCCTTGGCCCTGACCTCACTCCCTCTCTAGAACCCCATGCCGACTGCCTCTCATCCGCCCCAAGCCCAGGCAGACCCAGACCTTCCTCTTGGGCCTGGCTATGCCCCCTTTTCTGCATGAGCCCTAAGAGCCTCAGTCCCTCCCTATGAAGAGGAGGTACAGAGACACCAGGCAGCATGGATGCCGAAGGGTCAGGCCTGGGGTGGGCCCTCGGTCAGTGCCACGGTCTGGAATGACTGTTTAGGGAGCAGATTCAAGTTGAAGTCCTTGTGCCACGCACCAAGCATCAGTGTCCACTCGGCTGAGGACATCCTGCTCCCTCCCCGGGCCCCCCCCCACCAAGTGCTACATCTTTGAATGGAATTGGGGCACCAAAAAGGAAGGGTTCAGCTCTGGGCAGCCCTGGGCCAACCTCCTGGTTCGTGTTGGGGATAATACACCCAACTTCCCCAGGGGCCTGGGAGGCTGTGGGATCCCTCCCTCCTGGAGGGTCAGGGCCTGGCCTGGAGGCATGGAGGGCAGCAGGACGACCCAGCAAGATCGGCAAAGTGGGGGTGGCCCCTGGGCAGCTCTGACCCTGCTCTTCCTGGTGGCTGGGTGACCTCACCTCACTGGGGGCTCTGCTTCTGCGTCTGAAATGGGCAGCAGGGCCCAGAGCCTGCAGGGACGAGGGGCCGCCTGACCTAGAGCCCGAGTCCCTGTTCAACGGTTGCTCTACATTCAAGGCAGACCTGGAAACCGGCTGTCTGGCCCCACGCCCCGCTACTAGCACCTCCCCCCCAAAACTCCTGCTTCCCATGCTCCATGCTCCTGTTAGATCCCACGCCAGCTCACATTCCTCGTGGCTCCCACCTGCCCCAGGGGCCAAAGCCCCAGCCCTCACAAGGGTCCCCGGGGTACGGCCCCATGTGGCCCTCCCCACTCGCGGACCTTGTCACGGTCCCGGTCCCAGGAGCAGGCCCATCCTGCCGCGGCTTTGCTCAAATGTTGCCCTAATGGCAGCTTGCCTGATTGGTGACCTGATGTAATGTGCAAACCCTTGTCATGCTCTTACCTCTGTTGCTGTTTGCCCCCAGTGTAGTTATCAGTGGGTGACACACTAAAATTCTGGCTTCCTGCACCTACCTCCCCGCAGCACTCTGTGGAGACAGCAGGTGCTGCCCTGCTCCCTGCAGCCCCCAGCACCCCCCCCCCCACCGCACACATCCAATACCTAGTCACAGGACAGATGGATGAATGAATGAATGAATGAATGAGTGAGTGAGTGAAGGGACCCCTCCCCCTTACCACATCGTTCTTTCCAGCCCCTAGGCCACTCCCCCACTGCTGCCCCTCTCCCCCATCCTTGACCTGGCCAGCAAGCTTGCTGTTGTCACCCGCCCTGCCCCAAGTCCTCTCTGGTCCCCTGGACTGGGGGTTCAGGGCAGGGCGGACCGGGCATAGAGAGAGCAGAGTCAGGCTGTCAAGCAGAGGGAAACAGCCTGGGCCCGGACCCACCCTCTAGGCCAGGACGAAGCACCAGGGACGCACCTGTCCTGGCAGCTTTGGACAGGTAAAGCAACAGGTGAAGCAGAGGCGGCTGCCCAGAGGGCCCAGGGTCAAGGGCAAGCACCCTCCCAGACAGGGAGCAGAGCGAGGAGGGCAGGCTGGGGGGCCAGAGGCCCGGGCGGGGAGAGGCAGCAGGGACAGAGCCCAGGGGAAGGCTGGGTGAGCACCAGAGCTGTAGGTGAAGGGGCCACAGGCCGCTGGGGCAGGCAGGGGGCGGGCGGCAGGGGGCCTGCTGGGCTCCAGGAGGGTGCCAGCTGCAGAGCGTGGGGCTGGGCCGTTGCTGGCCATGGCAGGTGCCGCGGGGGACGAGATGGTGGGCTTGGGGGGCGGCTGGGGGGCGTTGGCCGGCTGCCTGGAGGCCGCAGCGGTTGCAGGTGGCCCCTTCTGGGCCCCTGGACCGGAGCAGAGCCGCTGCCGCAGGGGGCTGGGAGGCGGGGGCTGGGGCTGCCGCTGCTGCTGCAGGCCGGGGGGCTGGGGGCCCTGACGGCAGCCGCTGACACCCCCCCGGTGGCTGTGGTAGGCCAGCTGCCAGCACACCTGTGGAGGCAGCCGACAGGGCCCGTGGGCGCGAAGGGCCGCTGGGTCATGGCACCACTGGTGACGGCATCCTGGAAGGAAGGAAGTGGGGGTGACTGGGCCTGGGTCCCTGACCCCTGGGGGGTACTGGCAGGAACCAGGTCCGAGGCTTCAAGGGGAGGCTGGGGCTGGTCCCTCCACGGAGGCCCCAGAGAAATCAGAGAAAATGAGGAGATATGGGCTGGGGGGCAGTCTCTGTGCTCTCCTGTTGGGGTTGCAGAGGAGAGGGGCAGAGGCCTGGGTTGGAGTCCTTGGGGAGGGGTGTCCCTCCGGTTTGGGTGGGCAGAATGGAACCCATTGAAAACTGGCCTGGTAGGTCCAGAGAAGGCTTGGGTGATGGGAGGTGGCCATGGACAGGGGATAGGGTGGGGACTGAAAGGGGTGGGCTTCGTACTCAGAATTGGGCAAGGTTGGTGGGAAGGAGGGGCTTCCCTGGGAGGCGCGGACCTCAAGAGGCTGAACTGGCCCCATGGGAGGTAACTGTCCGCACCCCTCACCCTCCCAGCAGGAGCACCTGTGGTCACCACCCCCTGAAAACTGTCCCCCTACTCATACACACTCAGCGGTGGGGGGCACTTGCTCTCTCTCCACACCGCTCCCCCCAGGTTGGGGTAAAGTCCTTACAGGCCTGGCGATTTGGGGTAGGGGCATCTTACCCATGCGGCAGTGGGGAGGCTAGGCTGGGTGGGCCCCCTGCTGACATTCCCATCTGGGTTCACAGGTGCGGGCTCCCTGGGGCCTGCACGCCCCGCATCATGACACCTTTATGTGGGGAGTGCCAGGAGCTCCTCTCGCCTGGGGCCTGAGGTTCCCCTTCTGCTCGCAGCCCCCTACTCACAGGCCACGCCCCCTGCCAGGACTGAAACCCTACCTTTTTGCTGCCCCAACTCTGGGTCCAAGAAGTAGCCCTCAGTGGGGGTCCGAAGGGGCAGGGTGCCCTTGGCGAAGCGGACGGTGTAGTGTTTGTGCATGGCGGTGGCAGCGGGGACCTGCTCCAGGCGAGGGCGAGGGTGGACTCAGTGCCCTGCACCCTTGGGTGCCGGCCGGATAGAGCCCACCCCCGGGATGTGACCTGGGACAGGTGAGAGACCCCGTCCCTGATGTTGGGGTCCTGGGTCACCAGGTGGGGTGGCGGTGCTCTTCAGAGTAAAAGTAAATGGCCAGAACCCCCAGCACAGCTAGATGGGGGAGAACGGAGAAGGGTTATGGAGGTGCTGGGACTAATTCGGGGCGTGTGAGATTTCCCAGGTTGGTGATTGGGTGTTTGAGAGCCCCTGGGAGTTTCCAAGAGGCCTGGACAATGGAGGTGCCAAGCAGATGTGGGGAAACACAGGGAGCCCAGGGGTGGTGGAGTAAACTTAGGGGACCACTAGGTATTGGGGGATGTGCTGTGGGAAGCGTGGGCTGGCGCCACAGGACAGGACGCATAACCAGTGCGGGGAGAGCTGGGAGCCCCCGAGCCGCCACCATCGCCACGGAGTGACTGAGATTTCTTCGGGGCTGGTGCATCTAGGGCCTGAACGGGGGCGGGAGCGGGGAGGGGAATTCCAGGGGACACATTCAGTCAGGATGGGACACATGGGGAAGAGCCTTAGCAGACTCAGGGTGAGACAGGGTGCACGGGCTGAAACTGTGAAGAGTCGAAAGCAGAAGCGAGAGAAGGATGCTGGTGGGGGGAGGCAAGTGACGCCAAGGGGAAGAGGAAAGGTGGGGAGTTGGGGCTCAGTGAGGGTTGGGGCCCCCTGCCCACCCACCCCTCGCCCGGGGTCCCCCAGACCTACCTGATGGCAGCCTCTCAGCCCCAGCTCCCCGCCGGCCCTGCCGAGCTGCTGCGCCAGCCTCACGGGCACAGGCCCCACTGGAGAGAGGCCCCGCCAGTGCCAGCTGCCCGACCGGTTTGCCCGCCCTGTCCCCGCCCCGTCCCTGGAGCAGCCGCCCTGCCTGCTCACACTCAGCTCTCGAGGACTGGGGGCTTCCCCCCAGGCATGGTACCACAGGTAAGGGAGGGAGGTGGCCAGCCGGCAGGGGGGTGAGGTGGGGGGAAGCCGGCACAGGGATTAAGAGTCCAGGGCTGAGAGAGGAAAACAATCCTGGGCTCGAATGCCAGTTCCTCCAGGGCCCAGCTGTGTGACTTCAGGCAAATGACTTCACCTCTCTGAGCCCCGGCTTCCTCATTGCTGAGTGGACCAGGGACAACCACTGTCCCGTAGTTGTCAGGAGTCCGCTGAGCACAGCGCCAGGCACTTAGGAACGCCCGCAGCTAACGTGTGCTGGCACGGACTGACCCATTTACCGGGCGGCTCTAGATGCTTCTCCTAGAAGGACGCCGGCATGCGGGTGAAGGCTTACAAAGGACTGCACACGGTTTATGCACCGGCCCCCTAGTTAGCCCCTCTTCTTCACCACACCCCAGCGGGGCGGCTGTGATGCCTCGTTACAGATGAGGAAACTGAAGTTCCCGAGAGCTGAAGTTCCTTGTCTCAGTCACGTGGAGGCACAGCGGGCGTTCTGGAAGCTAGGGTTTGTGCAGCAGGCGCGTGAGGCCCTGGATGCCTTGCAGATTGTTCTCGGAGCACTGATAGCAGGGGCAGGGCTGAGTAAGAGGGTCTTTCCGTTGGGCATGGGGTGTGGGGTCTGCTCTCCAGACCCATGTCCCTTCAGTTGCTGGCACGACGGGGCGAACAGTCACTGCCAGGGGAGCTAGGTGATCTGGTGGGGATGGGACGGCTACCACCAAAGAGCACCCAGGACAAGAGAGAAGGGACCCCATCGAGGCCAGCAGGATGTCCCTCTAGGCGTCTGGGTGACCGGATCCTGCCCCCTGCAGCCAGAGCCAAGCATCCTTTTGTCCGCTGGGGGCCAGTCCTGTTTCTCCTCCCCAGGTCTTCAAGCTGCTTTACCTGGGAAGGCTTCCTCCCTGCCCTCCCCCAGCTGGGAACTCTGCCCACCCCCTCGCACCCCCGGCAGCAGTCCCGCCAAGCAGGGCACAGGACTAGTATGTCTGAGTGAGGGCTGAGTGTGTGAGGGAACCTCCAGGACGAGCCCAGAACTTTCTGAGGGCAGGAGGGGGCCGACCCCCCTCTGCGCCCCCATCTACCTGCCCACAGTTTAGCTGAATGACCAGTTCACCAGGGAAATGTCTGCCAGGCTCTGTACTGGGTAGAGGGACCCGGAGGGACCCAAGAAGTGTGTTGGAACCTAAGGAGACACACAGGGCAGGAAGAAGTTGTCTAAGGGTCCCCCCCCCGGGGGGCTGTGGGTGCAGACAGAGAGGGGTGGTGGCCAGCAGAGGTTGAGGGGGGTAACCGGGTGCCTCAGAGGGGGCAGGAGTCTGGGGAGTAGGGAGAGGGCAGCAAATGAGGGGTGCAGCTTTCTGGGCTGGGGCCAGACGGGCTGTCTTCACAGGACTCTGTAGAGGTATGGGGAGCCCGCACCCACCGGTGGGGTTTTAAGCAAGGAGATTCTTTCTCCCAGGGTGTCTGGCCCATGTCCCCCTCTCTGTTGGTTCTGGTAGCCCAGGCCTGCCCCTACCCACGCGTTGGGTGGCCTCAGCCCCGCTCCCCAGGGAGAGAGCCATTCTGTGCACCCCACTGGGTAGAGGATGAACCCAGACTTGTTGAGGCTGGCAGGGCTGCCGGGGCCACCCTCCCCCACCAGGGGTGCAGGGCAGGAGGCAGAGCACCAGGGCTTAGGTGGACCTGACGGCAAGGGGCCTGCAAGGGATGGGAATAAGGGGTGGGGAGCCACACGGGGGGCTCTGCCCCCCCAACGCCTGCAGGACCTGTGAGAGTGGCTTCACAGATGCCCCTCCCCCGCACCACTAAGGGTGACCCCCTCCACCTTCACTTCACATCTGGCTCCACACGCAGAACCTTTATTGGGCACCTGCCATGCCGAGCAAGGGGCCCAATGTAGGGATCCCTTCACACTGGCCCCAACTTGGGCCACCTTGTTCCCAGGACACCCCGACCTCTCTGTGATACCCACCTGGGGAGCACATGTGATGCCCTAGAGCAGTTGGCCCCCAGCACCATCCCCCCTCCCACTTGTCCATCACCCGTAGAGCCTGGGGTCCCCAGCATGAGCCCTCTGGCCACCCCCAAAGGTGGGGCTCCGAGGTCCCCGGGCCAGCGGGGGCTGTGAGGCTCTGCGGGGTGTCCTGTGGATGGGGGCGCTCCTCAGGTTTTCTGGATCACTACCTGGAACTTACCTGGAAGAGAAGGGTGAGCTTCAGTTTGAGGCTGGGATGTGGGGGGCGAGGCAGAGAGCACAGCTCAGAGCTGCGCTTCCCAGCCCCGCGCCAGCAGACTGGGTGGCCTTGGGCTGGGCCTCGGGGTGGTCCAAGGGGTTGCTGCTCCCCGCCCACCTGGCCGGCATCCCATCACCGTGGGTGATGAGGAGCAGGAAGGTCAAGCACGCAGGCTGCTGGGGAGGGGCCCGGCTTACGGGGCACGTGATGCTCAGGTCCCCTGCCCTGAGCTGGCCACGGGGACCAGCAGAAGAACACACACCTCAGGGCGGGGATGTGTGTGTGGGGGGAAGAGCAGAGGGCAGGATGGTCCGAGGGAGGTGTGAAGCTTCAGCTAGTCCGATGGAGGCCCCTGGGGTCAGGAGGACCCCCTGCCAGGCCGGCTGTAATCCACTATCCACGGACCCTGGCCTGCCCTTTGGGGACCCCCAGCGAGCATCAAGCAGGCTGACTTCTGTCATGTCCACACAGAATAATGTTCACAACCACTAGACCAGCTTTTCGTCCTTGAGGCTCTCTGCTCCAGGGCTGCTACACCTAAGGAAGTAGGCTGGGGGGCACAGAGGGGGCATCGCAGGGCCAGGGGTGCAGATGGGCTGGCTTAAGCTCTCAGCAGCCTGGCCCTGCCTCCCAGAGCCGGGGGAGCAGGGAGAGGAAAGTTCCAGAGCCCCACTTCACAGGAAGGACAGGGAGGGCCCCTCCCCCACGACTCACAGGTGGGCAGGGATGCCACGGAGGCGGTGACCAGGCTCTTGATGCCCAGGGTGCTGAGGGCGCCTCGCAGAAGGCCGCAGGTGAAGGCCAGGAACTGGGGACGGGGTTGGGGGGCGGCACATCACCCAGGGAAGCGGGGAGGCCAAAACCCAGGCCCGGGGCTCCACGGTGGGGGCAGCTCCTCCCTGGGGTCCTGGGCCATGGGCCAGCCCCTCCGCCTGAGGAGAGGCCCACCTTCGCGGGGGAGGAGTGCTGAGGAAATAGGGGGAGGTCAAGTCCAAGTGCCTTCCCTACCTTGGGTGCTTCCTCCAGATACTGCAGGCCCGAGGCCATCCGGATGAGGAGGGGGAAGCTGTTATCCTGTAGGACGTAGGTCCCCTGGGGACAGAGAAGAACCCAGTGGGGGTTGGGGGGTGCCCGTGCATTTGTACTGGGGAACAGAAGGTCAGGGCCCAGAGCTCCTCACCCTGTGGGGCTGCGGTCTGGAAGGACCTGGGCCTCCGAACCCATCATCGTGGGCCCCATCCTTCCAAGCTCCAGAAGGGCCCAGGGGCTTCCTGAGCTGGGCCAGGGATCCCCCCATGGAGTGTGTGGGTCTTGCCCTCTAGCAGCCTGAATTCCAGGGGAAACAGCGGACCAGGACCTTCCTCCCAGGGCTGGGGCTGCGGGGAGAATCTGCAGGCCGGGCCTGGCACAGCGTGGGCACCTAGTGGGGACTCGGACCAGCTTGAGACTTGCTGTCGTGCCTGGAGAGATGCTGCTAACCATGGGGAGCCTACTTGCTGCCCCTCCCGGGAAGTTTGTGGACATTCTGGAAATCGCTGTGACCATCCCCACCCCCCACACTGCAGCCTCCTGGGTTCTCTCAGAGGACTGGGCAGAGGTCCCGAGAGGGGTGGTGCTGCCAATCAGGAAACCTGGCTCTTGCCAATGGGCTCAGGGCAGCCTGCCACTCCCACTCCCCCCGCCCCCCACCCCCCGCCAGTGATGGCCAGCCTGCTGCACCCTCCCTCTGGGTGCTCTCCTCCTCTCGGTGTCAGGCTCCACCTGCAGTTGGCAGTCTGGAAGCTGGGCCGGGGCGCGCGCAGCACACCTGGTGATTGGTACGGAGGCTGTCCATCTGCTTTTGGAACACGGCCACCCACAGGTCTTTGCACAGGAACTTGAGGATGTCCAGCTCCTCCCTGAAGGCCAGCGTCTCCTGGGGCAGCCTGGAGGGCAGGGACAGCCGCTTGGGCCCGGCCGAGGCTGTGGGGCCAGGAGGGGCCGGGATGGGGAGCCCACGGTGAGGAAGAGGGAGGAAGCCCAGCTGGGGTCCCCTCTGGAGCAATGCCACCCTCCCCACCCAGGCCCAGGAAGGGACTCGACCTCAGCTCCTGCCTGCCTCTGGCCAAGGATAGCAGGCGCCGGCTCTCACCTCTCTCCCAGGGCCTGGCCCACACGGAAGCCCATGCCCTCCAGGACACACAGGCTCATCTTCTGTCCCTAAAAGGTCAGGGAAGAGAGGCTCAGGGGCCCGTGGCCACCTCCACCTGGGAGCCACCCAGGATAGCAGCTGCAGAGGGTCCTTTAAGACCAGTGTGCCCACCCCTGCCCACTCGGGGCTGAGGAGAGCCAGGAGGGGGCGCCTTCCAGGACAGGTCCAGGCCTTTGGATGCCTTCAGTTCTTCAAAATGGCCCCGCAGATGCCATTAGCTCTAGAGACCAGTGCCCCCTTGCCTCAGGAAAAATGGGGGTATTCCCAGTCACAGCTTCAGCATGCTTGTCACTGAGAACACCGGCCACTTATCAGAGCATCTCTAGTGCGGGTCCTCACAGCACCCTGGCTGGGGCTCTAGGTGACCCACCGAAGGGCCTGTATGGCTGCAGGCACGTGGCTGCAGCAAGGGAGCCACAGGGCGGGGGCACACACACCCCCGCCCCGGGCCTGGCCAGCAGGAAGCTCTCAAAATTGATTGTGATTGTCATGCCTGAACACTTCAGCCAGGAACCCTGGGAGGGCCCCACAGGGGCTCAGGCCAGGAGATGCGCCCTCCGTGCTCAGGGAAGGCAGGCCAGGGGCCCACAGGAGGAGGGGACAGCAGGCAGGCTGTAGGTGGTGTCTGGGCACCCGTGAGGGCTGATGGCAAGCCCCAAGGAGGGTAGTCGTGTGTGTGTTTCCTGTGGGTGTCCTGAAGAGGACGGAGCGGGGAGGCATCAGATCTACCAGGACAGCATAGGCAGGGAGGCATCGTGCTCCTCGAAGAAACTCTAGCAGAGCCTGGGAGGGGGGCAGCAGTCCCCAGGCCTGAGCCCTTCTGGGTCAGACAGGCCATTAGCACAGCCATCCCAGTGGTGGACAGGATCTGTCCAGCTAGATCCAGCTCTGAGACGCTGTCCTGGCCTCCTCAGCAGGCCTCGAGGGCCTTCCGGGACCCAGCTGTCCCTCTGCTGCCCAGGGACAGCCTCCCTTAGTCCAAGACTCACAGGGCCCTGTCCCCACATCCGGAGGCCGCCCTTCTCCCCTCCTCTGGCCCAGGTTAGGTCCCCCGTCCCCATCCTGGGCCGTCTATGGAGGGGGACCCCAGCTCTGTGGGCACCCAAGCTGGCCATCCACCAGCTTGGATGGCCACCACCAGTGGTGGCCTCGGCAAGCAGGGCCCACTCAGCAGCCCAGCAAAGTGACAAGTGCGGATCCGAGCACGTACCAGGCACCAGCTGCTTTGTACAAACCTCTGGTTTTATCTGAACCACACTGTAAGGGAGGTCATAGTTCACACCTGGAAACCTGGGCTTGGAGGAGCTCGGTGACAGGCACCTGAGGCCACATCGCACCTTTTAAACCCAGGCAGGGCTAGCTCCCAAACCTAGATGGCCAGGGACTGGGGGTGGCCAGGACGACACCCCTGACTGGAGGCCAGGGCTGTGGCCCACCTCGGGAGGAAGTGCTGGGAGTATGGAGGCCCAAGCAGAGGTTGCCTGTGTCCTCGAGCAAGGTGGCCCTCTTCTCGGCCAGGCTTCCCGGCTGCTAGGCCCTTGCCCGCCATTCCGTGCTCCACCTGTGGGGACCGGACCTGGTGAGGACACAGCTTCCTGCTGGCTGTCACCGGGCAGCCCTCTGGTCCCTTGCTGGCACGCCTCTGGCGTGAGGCAGACATGGGCCCTGTGACCCCACCTCCTCCCTGGGACAGAGAGGACAGTGTTAGCTGTGCTGCCTTGCTCCCAGTGTCCTCGTGAGCATTAAATGTGGGCCAAGTGCTCCCAAGGGCTCAGCAAATGTTTCTGTCCCTGTCACTCACCACCTCTGCATCTGTAAATCTTGGTGACCAGCCTGGGGCGGAAGGAAAGCCCCAGGAAGGAGGGGCTCTGTCCCGTGGGCTGACTTATTCAGCACCCAGAATCCTGCCTGCCACGCCCTCAGCTAACCTTCTCTGCCAGTTGGCAGGGTGGCCGCACTCCCGTGTCCCCTCCCTTCTAGAGGTGAGCGCCTCAAAGAGGCAGGGCCAGCCTCCTCTCTGACCAAACACATCTGCGTCTTAGAGGCCTGCCTGGCACGTGGAGACTCTCATTCATTTCACAGACATTTCCTAGTGGCCCCTAGGGGCTGGCCACTGTGCCTGAGGTTGGGGGGGGGTGTGACAGGTGCCCAGGTGACGGGAACAGGGCAGTGCAGAGTGGGGCAGAGCCAGCTCCCCCAGGAGGGGGTCCCTGGGGGTCCCTGGGGTGCCTCTCAGAGGGGGCTGGGAAGGGGAGGGAACTCCCAGCAGAGGCTGTGTACCAAGGCAAGGAGGCAGGGAGAGGGATGGGGGTGTGGCTCTGGCCTTGAGGGTGGGAGACAGCATTGACAGGTGGGGATGGGGGCGGGTGGGGGGGTTGCAGACCAGGCTGGGGGCGGGGGCACTGTGGGAGAGGGCACACCATTCTGCCCCAGCCTCGTCAGAACTAATGGTGTTAGTGGCTTCAGCCCAGGTGGGGACATCGCCAGGAGAAAAGCCCCAGTCTGAGTGCTCCTGGAGTGGGAGGGTGGGCAAAGCGGGAAGGGGGTGGGGTGGCACCGCAAGCCCGGGTCGCAGCCAGGACAGCAGCCCTCAGCAGACAGCCCGGGACTCAGCAGCGTCCTCAGCTGGGCCAGGGAGCTCCAGGGGTGGGGGGTGGTCTGGAAAGGTTTCCCTTTGGTGAACTTCAGACTGCCTGGGTTCAAGGGCCGGCTCCGCTTCTTACTGACCTTGGGCAAGTTATCTCATGGCCCCGGGCCTCAGTTTCCCCATGTGTGAAATGGGCCTGACGGCAGGCCCTACCTCACAACGGTGTCGTGACCCACACTGGGCAACAGTCGTGGCAACTCCAGACTCTGGCCATGTGAGAGGCCAGGGCAGTAGGTGCTGAACTGGAAAGATCCAGGCAATGGGGACGAACAGAAGAAAAGGGAGGGGCAGAGGATGAGCAGGTGACAGGGGAAAGGGTAGAGGTGGAAGGGAGGGGAAGCCCCAAGGCTTTATCCCTGCCTGCTTCCACCAGTCCCTACAAAAGCTCTTCAGGGATTAGAGGCTTATCATTCTCACGGAAGCCTGGGCCCAACTCTCCTCCTCCCTGCACAGCCCAGAGCAGGAGCCAGAGCCAGAGCCAGAGCCAGAGCCAGAATGGTTCTGGACTCCCACCACCGTCCCTCCCAACATCAAATGAGTTTGCACAACAGCCCACTGAAAGGAAACGAGGAAGAGAGGGAAGCCCCTTCCAGAAGGCCCTCCTAGCACCCCCCCCCCCCAGCTGGGAGGAATGGGCAGCCACAGGGGCAGCCCGGGGAAATGGGATGTACCGTAGTGAAAATAACAAAGGGAGTGGACAGATGGACACATCTGTAAGGGGGATGAAGCCTCCCAGGCTGTCACACTGGCACAGAAGTTCTAAGTCCCATGGAAGGGCCCCAGGCCGTCTGATGCTCATCCCAGGGCCAAGAAGACACGTTGGAATTGTGTGGAAGAAGGATCGCAGAGACAGTAAGAGAAGAGGGTACTCCCTGTAGGGAGGCCCAAGCCCTGAGGAGGAGGAGGGAGAGGACGACAATGATGACTATGACGATGACAACAGGGAAACAAGCAAACCGAGCCCTGAACTCACAAAGAGCATCTAGGACTGGGGGTGGGGGAGGGGCATGCCAGGCTCCTTCCGGTCTCTTCCACTGCCCTGGCCCTCAGTGATCTGTGCAGGCCCAGCTGTGGGGCTCCTGCCTTAAGAGGAGCATGGGGAGAGGGGACGTCCCCACATAGCCCAGGAAGCGAGGAGAGTGAACGCATAAGAATGAGGATGCTGGGCGCCTGGGTGGCTCAGTGGGTTAAAGCCGCTGCCTTCGGCTCAGGTCATGATCTCAGGGTCCTGGGATCGAGTCCCGCATCAGGCTCTCTGCTCAGCAGGGAGCCTGCTTCCTCCTCTCTCTCTCTCTGCCTGCCTCTCTGCCTACTTGTGATCTCTCTCTGTCAAATAAATAAAATCTTTAAAAAAAATAAAAAAAGAATGAGGATGCTGCCCACCCTGTGGGCCTGGACTCACCTCCTGCATCCACCCAGGTGGTCCCAGACCCCCCCAGGTCCTACCTTCTCCTTCTCAACACTCCCAAAGCACCCCCAGACTTGATTCCTTCCACCCCAGGCTGAGTGCCTGCCTGGGCCCCAGGCCCCTGCCGCAGCCTGCCTGCCGCATGTCCCTTCAGGCTCATTCGTGTGGCCTGGGAGGCCATTCTGGAAAGTAGGTCTGCACCCCGCGCCCCTCAGCTTAAACCTTCCAGGGCTCCTCTAGGGGCAGAGCCCGAGCTCCCAGGGCTAGCTCCCTGGCCTCAAGTGCATGGCGCCCTCCCCAGGGCTCTGTCCTGGGGATCCACTCTGCCAGGAACTGGGACGGGGGTTCCTCAGGCTCTTGATGAGGCCAAGGGCTGCACCTGACAGCTGCCCAGGCTGGCATAGGCACCAGCTGGGCTTGGGTCGGGGAAGGTCCAGCCCCAGCAGGGTTGCTCCCGGGCTGCCTGCCAGAGCTCCCGGTCGTAGCTGACTGACACTCTCGGCTCTGAGGAGGAATGAACTCCTCCGCTTTCCTTATCTTTAAAGCTGCTGAGGTGGAGAAACCACTGCTGGCTCCTCCCTGGTTTTCCTGCTAAGATAACAGAGTCCCTTTGACCTCCTGACTCCTCTGGCTAGTCTTGCCCTCCACCTGTAACTGTCCAGAAAAATCCTTTCAGCAGCCACAGATGACCACCAGGCAGGACATGGAAATCTCCAAGACTCCTGGGCATGTGTGCTCTGGGGACAGAGAAACGAGCCACCATCCCTGCTCTCAAGGAACTTGGCAGCAGGTGGTGGGGGTGGGGGTAGACTGGAAGCTACAGGCAAGCTTCAAAGCCCAAAGCCTGCATCCTGATGTTCCCCTCAGATTTTCACCCTTGCCCCACCCCCCGCAGGGAAGGCCCCCCTCTGTAAAATGGGATGGTAGCGTCTACCTTGCAAGTCCGTTTAGAGGACTAAATCCAACAGAATATGGTGCTGGGGACACCAGAAGTACCCAACAGGAGGCTTGCATTCAGTTCAGACAGGAGACCTGTTGGACCAAAGAGAAGGAACAGAAAGAGAAAGAGAGAGGAGGGGCCAGGAGTGGAAGAAACAGGGCTGAGCAAACAATAGTTCTCTCTCTCTCTCTTTAAAGGTTTTATTTATTTATTTGACAGAGATCACAAAAAAAGACAGAGAGGCAGGCAGAGAGAAGAGGAAGAAGCAGGCTCCCCGCTGAGCAGAGAGCCCAGGACCCTGGGATCATGACCTGAGCTGAAGGCAGATACTCAACCGACTGAGCCACCTGGGTGTCCTAAGCAGCAGTGCTCCTGATATGGTCCTGAAAATGGGGGTCCCAGGTGGCAGGCACCTGGGGGGAGCTGCTGCAGACCTCGCCCCTGGCTGCATCCCGGAAGCACTGGGGAGCTCTGGGGCAGGACCCCAGCACGGGAATCCCAGGGGCAGCTGGGTCCTGGGCCCATTCGTATGCTTTGAAAGCCCATGGTGAGCACAGCTGAGTAACATGGCACTTCCCACACTTGCTTGACCACAGAAAACCATTAAAATGCTCCTGGAGAATGCCAGGGAAGGGGCCCAAGTTTACAGCACAGGCTTTGCATTCCTGACTCTGCCACTTGAGAGCCAGCACTCCTGTCCATCAAAGCCTCAGTTTCTCAAGCTTTGAAGCCTACAAAGCGGGGAGGATTGTGCTGACCTCTGTGGGTCAGGAGGAAGATCAAATGAAAATTGGGAGTGGGAAGCCCAGGAGCTTGCGCAGGAAACATTCATTTGTGGTAGGCACTCTTATGGTCACAAACCCCAGTCCCCACCCCAAGCCTTCCACCGCAGGGAGCTGCGTCCACGTCAACAAACCCACGCCGAGGACCTACTGTGTGCACAGGACCTACTGTGTGATGATCAATGCAGACCTTCGCCGAGCCTACACGGTGCCTGGTGTGGATGGTGGGGGGAGGACGGATGTGAATCGAAGGCTCATGTTGACCCATAATTTAGATACATACGTGGGTGTGATAGGGCTGCCAAGGACAAATGGGAAGGGGCTGTAAGAACGTCCCAAGGACACCTGATTTGAGCTGGGGCCTCTGGGAAGGCTTCCCCAAGGAAGCCTTTGAGCCAAGGTCCAAAAGATTAATCCATGTGAACGCAGTGAAGATACAGCAGGTGAAATGAGCTGAGTGAGGAGGGAGGAGGCCGGTACAGGGGCAAAGAGGGGCCTGGACTCCAGGGTAGGGGTAGGGAGAAGTGGCACACACATTCTAAGAGAATGGGCAGGGTCCGCTTGGGGGCTGCTGGTGAGGGAGAAAAGGCTGATGTCGGGGATACTGGAGTTTCTGGCTTGAAAACCAGGCTGGATGGGGTACCTCAACACTGCAAACCAGCACCCCCCCAACACACAGGCCAAAGGGCACTCCCTATCCCATGCTCTATCTTTCTCATGGCATTTCCTCAACATACTAGATTTTATTCATTTATCTTAGTGCCACCCCCTCCTGCCAGCAACTCCAGGAGGGCCAGGAGTTTTGTAGGTTTCACTGAGGAATTCCCAGAGCCTACCCCAGGGCCCAACATTTGGTAGGTTAGCGATGAAGTGTGCGGAAGGAATGAAAGAACTGGAAACTGTTGAGAACCAACACCCTCCTTGGGGCTCCTACACCAGAAAACCTAAGCGAGGTAAAATGTCCTGCATTTGGATGACGATGATCATGCTAAGAATAATGACGAAAATAAAACTGATCGCGGCGATCACTTCTCAAGCACCTTACTCTCTCCCCCACCCTTTCTTTTTGGTAACAGATTTGGTAACAGGAGCTCCCAGGTTCGGGGGGGTGGATTAGGTGCTTGACGTCACCCCAAGGGCTTTAAAGTTTGAGTCATTTTATTCCACAGAAGAACCAGCTTCCACAATGCCAAGCACGCTACTACCTCTGGGCTTTGCACCTGCTGTTCCTTTCCTTCTGGAATGTGCTCCACTCACCCCCACCCTGCCTTAACCACGGGGCTAACTTCCTACTGTCTGTTCCTTGGAAGGCTTTTCCTCTGCCATCCCTATTCTTTTCATGACTCTATTTAAGTTTGTTTTTGTTTTTGTTTTTAGATTTTATTTATTTACTTGAAAGAGAGTGAGCCAGAGAGCACAAGCACCCCCGGGAGCAGCAGAGGGGGAAGTAGGCTGCCCGCTGAGCAGGGAGCCCAATGTGGGCATTGACTCCAGGACCCTGGTACCATGACCTGAGTGAAAGGCAGAGGGGTGATGGACTGAACCACCCAGGCGCTCTTCTATGGAAGTTTTCTCTATGGAACTTCTCACTAGGTAGTGACGTATTTTTGTTGGACTCCCTAGAAGTTTCGCAAGGACAGGGAAACAGTGCCTGGAATACAATAGGCGCCTAATAAGTGTTTGTTCGAAGAGTACATGCCCCTCTCTGAGGCTGAGGTGCTGTTATAATGCCCCTTTAATAATGAGGAAACTGAGGCACGCAGGGGATTGAGTCACTGGCTCCCACATCTAGTTAGTGGAGCCGGCGGGATTCAACCCAGCAGTAAGTCTTTGGTACACGTCCAGCAGTAGTAATTATCATAATTACCGCCTGCTGACTCTGTGCTAGGCCTTGAGGTACGCTTTAGCCGCAGCGGCCTCTCACTTCACGGAGGAGCGAGCCAGCGCCCAGCGAGGCAGGGGCGGGGGCGGGGCTCGACCCGGGCCGTTGACCCGCCCTCGGCGCTCCCCAGGGCCTCGATCCGCCCTTTCCGCCGCAGCCCCCGTCTCCTCCCCACCCCCCGGGGCCCGGCGCTCACCCCAGGGCCAGGGTCGGAGTGGTGCGCCCACAGCTCCGCCACCATCTCGGTATGCAGAAACTCGAAGAGTGCCGCGTCCGCCATGCGCCGGCCTCGCGCCCAACGACCGTCCAGCGCTTCGCGCTCTCATTGGCCTAGCTGGACAAGCCCCGCCTCCTGCACCAGGTGCGAGCCCGCCCACCCCCGCCTCCATTGGGGTTTCAAGGTAGCCCCGCCTACCGGGCTCACATGGTGCGCGCGTGAACCCGGGAGGCTTAGAGGGAGGGCCTCTTTTCATTGGCCACACGTGACAGCATCTCCGCCCTTCTCCTTCGTCTCCCGTCTATTTCCAGGTTGCCGAGCGTTTCGATTGGCCGAATCGCTGGTTACCTGAAACAAACCTCGCTTTTCAAAATTTCTATTCGTCCACTCGCCGAGCAGCAGTATCCGGAAGCACCCGCCCAGATGCTTTCCTATTGGTCCTACCTATACTCACGTGACTCTCCCCACCCACCCGCACTGCTGGTTTTGGGGGCTTGCTTTCTTGGTAGGTAGCGGAGCGGCTCACGTGTTTGGCCGCCGTGCCCGCTCCTCCTTCCGTAGAGACAACGCGCTTCGGCTACGCTGCGGATCCTGCAGGCTCGGAGCTTCGGTAACCAGGTATGGTGTTCGGTGATACCGCGCCCCCGCGCCCCGGCTCGTGCACCCTCCCCGGGGTCCAGCGGGGCTGTCACCCTTTCTTTGACCCTGGCGCTGGTCCCTGCGCATCTGGGGAGCCCGTGTGCTTCCGGATCTGGCCCGGGCTCGGAGAACGATGTGGAGGGTGTGGCCTCTGCTAGGAGGCAGAATCGGAAAGAGGTGGGGTTGGGCTTCTGGGAGCTCCGGCCTCGGAGCCTGCGTCTGTCTGGTCCTCAGTTTCCCCGTCCGTGCACAGAAAGGGTGGCGGGTCCATTATGTCTGGCAGCAGGGATGAGGAGCCCTTTCGCAGAAGAGGAAACTGGGGCCCAGGCAGGGAACGCAGATGGCCCCAAAGCGCTAGGCCAGTCGGTGAAGGGGTTGGGAATCCGGAACCTGTGCCTTTTAACCACCGCCAGACGCCTCTCATGCGGTCCCTTCGCCCCTCTTCTCCTTAGTTCGGCGCCATGGCGTCCCAGGGTCGTCGGCGGAGACCGCCGCGGAGGCCCGAGACGGTGGTGCCGGGGGAGGCGGCCGAGACCGACTCGGAGCTCTCTGCGTCCTCGTCGGAGGAGGAGCTGTACCTGGGTCCCTCGGGCCCGACGCGCGGCCGCCCCACGGGGCTGCGGGTGGCCGGGGAAGCCGCGGAAACCGACTCGGACCCGGAGCCGGAGCCGACCGCCGCGCCGGGGGACCTGCCTGCGCTGGTGGTGCAGCGGGATACGGCCGGGGAGGCCTGGGGCGCGGAGGAGACCCCGGCGCCGGCCCCTGCGCGCTCGCTGCTGCAGCTCCGGCTGGCCGAGAGCCAGGCGCGGCTGGATCACGACGTGGCGGCGGCGGTGAGCGGCGTGTACCGTCGCGCGGGCCGCGACGTGGCCGCCCTGGCCAGTAGGCTCGCGGCCGCCCAGGCGACAGGGTTGGCGGCGGCCCACAGCGTGCGCCTGGCGCGGGGAGACCTCTGCGCGCTGGCCGAGCGTCTGGACATCGTGGCCGGCTGCCGCCTGCTGCCCGACATCCGCGGCGTGCCGGGGACCGAATCTGAGCAAGACCCGGGACCGAGGGCCTAGCGGGAAGCCACTACCCGCCTGACACTGCGTCCTGGGGGTAGTAGTCCTTAAGGCCTCTGGGACCCTGTGTAGCTCTCCTGCGCATCTTGCTGTCCCCCTCCGGGCAAGCCTCGCCCCCCTGGATATCACCGCGTGGTGGGGGGTACGGGATGGGAGTGGTAATATTGTGCGGTTCTACCCTGTCTTTAGCATCTGGTTCCAACCCCCGGCCCCTGGCCCTGTCTGCTCCCTGGTTCCAAGCCTGTCCCTGAGGCTTGGCTCCAGCCCCTGGTAACCAGTAGTTCTTGATCTTTCTGTGTCGTGGGGTCTCACCTCTCTGTGCTCTGCCTTTCTTGACTTTGGGTTCTGCTCAGGGGCCGGTTCTTGCTTCCTGCAGGAGCCCCAGAATCTGGTGCATCCTCCTTAACTCCCTTGGCTCTGCCTCTGGACCTAGCCGCACCTCTGAAATTTTGGACCCCCCTACCTCCCCCACCGGTTGGGCCTTGGCCCACGTTCCATCTTCTGGTCCTGCTTTCTCCTCGCTTGCAGTCCCTGGGCTTAGTTCCTCTCCTGGGCCCCATCCCCTTTCTTGAGTCCAGTTGTAGTTTTAGGATCAGTTTTGTGTCTTTTGCCTTCCCCCTTCTGCTTATACTACGTACCGGATGCTGAGCTTTACAGACACCCACCCATGGTTTCCTTTATCAGGTGGAAGGTGAGGCCCCCTCCTGACCCAAGGGAGTCCTCCCAATTTTCCAGGCCCAAGAGAGCACCTTCAGCAGCCCCACTAGACCAAGTTGTTATGTCGTCCCCACCCTTCTAGCCAAGGTGGCATTTTTGTGTCCAAGTTCTAGATGCAACATGGGTCTCCTCTTGGCTCTCCAGGCTGGCAGTGGCACTCTTCAGGCACTCAGGGCCTGATGGATCTTCTTGGTGCTTTCTGACCCCGATTGGCAGATAAGGACCACACACACAAAGTGTCTGTTCCCAAGGTTGGTGCTGGAGGCTACAGGGACTTGGATTTCTGGCTCAGCTCAGGGTCTGGGGTTAGCAGACTCTCTGCACTGTCTTCTGTCCCCAGCCCTGGCCCCCAAGTCCCATTCACATTTATCTGCCTCCCACACTTTGTAATCCCAACCCGAAGCTGAGATCTGAGCTCCTCCCCCGACCACCGATAGAGAAGTAAAGAAGGGTGCTCTATGCCGTCTCATTAAAACTCAAAACACTTACTGCTATGGAGAATTTGTCTTGTCTCCCCACCCAAGCGGGGTAGGTTTGTTGAAGATTTCTCTGAGAATGGGGGCCCTGGGAGATCTCTCATACTGGGCCTATTAAAGGTGAGGCTTGAGCCAGGAAATCGGGACCCCCTAGGTTTTTTTGCCCAGGTTCTGCATTTACTCACATTCTGTTAACTCAGCACACAGTTACCAAGCACTTACTGTGCGCCTTGTCCCATGCTGGGCACTGGAGGCGGCCCAGCAGCCAACCCAGGCCCTCACAGAGCTTACAGCCTGCTGGGGGAGACAGGCATTAATAAAATAGTCTCCTAAATAAATGGGTAGTTTTCATAATTGCAGTGTACATTGAGCTGTGATTTTTCTGGCACTGTGTTGGGTGTCCTGAAGACATACAGGAGTTCTGTGAGGGCAGAGCCTAGATCTCTCTGACCTTGTCTGGGCAGATGGGGGGAGGACATGTGGCTTTGCCAAGGAAGTGATGCGTGAGTTTGAGCTGAGCCCTGATGCTGTAAACAGGTGAAACTAGATTGAGTGGAGAAGAGTTTCCAGGGAGGGGGAAGGGGTGACAGCATGTGCAAAGCCCCTGAGTCAGAAGGGAGCATAACCTATTTAACAGAAGAAGGTGGCTGTGTTCTGTTGGAGAGAGCCGTAGGGCCAGGGTGGCAAGCAGATGGGGTGAGTGGTATTCCCAGCAGAGGCCAGATGAGGCTGGGCTTTTTTTTTTTTTTTTTTTTTTTTTTGACAGAGAGATCACAAGTAGGCAGAGAGAGAGAGGAAGGGAAGCAGGCTCCCTGCTGAGCAGAGAACCCAATGCAGGGCTCGATCTCAGGACCCTGGGATCATGACCTGAACCAAAGGCCAGAGGCTTTCACCCCCTGAGCCACCCAGGCACCCCTAGGCTGGGCTTTTAAACCAGGTGAGGACTCAGCTTCTATTAAACAACCAGCAAGCAGAGAATGGTGCCACCGAGTATGTGTTTCATGAAGGAGATTGTTGGACTGTGCTTCTGTAGGGTGCCTGCTTTGGGAAAAATACCCAGAAATGCTGGTTTAGAAATGAACTGGGATGCCTGGGTGGTTCAGTCAGTTAAGCGTCTGCCTTTGGCTCAGGCCATGATCCCAGGGTCCTGGGATGGAGTCCAATAGAGGGTTCCCTGTTCAGCGGGGAGCCTGCATCTCCCTCTCCCTCTGCCCCTCCACTCGTGCTGACTCACTCACAAATAAATACAATCTCTAAAAATTAAATAAATATCCTTTAAATGTGCAGTGGAGCTCAGAAGAGAGCATGGGAAGTCTCCTCAGCCCAAACTGCAGGAAGAGCTTCAGACTGGGGGCCCTGACAATATTTGTCCGTAGCAGAGACCCAGGGCCTTGGAATTTCACGGCTGCCAGGCCCTGGGCCAGGCTGTTTGGAGGGAAGCAGAGACCCCTGTGTAAAACTCAGTCCCTCAGAGATCCACCTCCCATGAGAGCCTGTGGTGAAAAAAAGGCTGATTGATACCATAAAGACACACCCAGAAAGTTGGCCCATATCTGCTTGGGCTCCGGGTGGAGGGAATGTTTCCTCGGGGACTTCACCACCAACCGCTTGACCAGGCTTTAGATTTACCGCTGTGGAACAGGACAGGGAACCCCCAGCATAGAAACCAACTGAAGGTGAGCTCTGGCTGAAGCTGGGGGGCCCATCCCTAAGTGGCCTCGTGGTGAGTTAGAGCAGGTTCAGGTCACCCAGATTTGAGGGCACGATCGAAAACTGCAAAGCACACCTGAAGATTACGTGATGAGCTAGTCTGGGCAGCTGCTTCCCTTCCCCAGATCCCCACCTTGGAGAATCTGGAAGAAAGCAAGTGTTCTGTTTGTGTGCTAAGTGTGCAGACAGCCAGCAAATGGGGGATAAGATGAGCCTAAGGCCAGAGGTTTATCTATGGGATCCATTTGGAACGCCTCAAAGGGCAGCACGGACCCTGCGGGGTTACCCGTGTATGCTGCTCTCCCCTGGGAATTTGGTGCAACTCTACAAAAGGTGCACCAGGAAATGATGTGGTCAGAAATGTGGCTGCGACAGCAGAACAGCTCCTCTGAAGCTCCTTTGCTGTTTGTCATTGGCACACAGGTCCTGGGACCTGCCACCGGTCAGTGCAAGCCAGAAGGTCAAAAGAAACGGGGCCACAGGGGCCAAGGCATAATCCGACCGATAATTGCTCAGCACCCTTTGGCATCCGTTTGGTTCAGATCTCACGGCATTTGCCTGACTGTGAGTTTAGCCGCGTTATCGACTCTGTCCTTCCCTGGAGATACAGTGTTCAGGGTCCTCAGTCCAGGCTTCCCAGGGCACAGTAGAAGTTTTAGCAGGGAGGGGACTAGCCTGCAAGAGGGTGGCATTACTATTCTCACTGGCAACGGGAGTCCCAGCAGAGGGTAAGAATCTGTGGGATTGGGGCGCCTGGGTGGCTCAGTGGGTTAAGCCTCTGCCTTTGGCTCAGGTCATGATCTCAGGGTCCTGGTTTTGAGCCCTGCATCGGGCTCTCTGCTGAGCGGGGAGCCTGCTTCCCCCCTCTCTCTATGCCTGCCTCTCTGCCTACTTGTGATCTCTGTCAAATAAATAAATAAAATCTTTAAAAAAAAAAAAGCATCTGTGGGATTGGGGTGCCTGGGTGGCTCAGTCAGTTAAGAGTCTGCCTTCAGCTCAGGTCATGGTCCTGGGGTCCTGGGATTGAGTCCCACGTCGGGCTCCCAGCTCAGTGGGAAGCTCAGTGGGAACCCTCTGCCTCTCCCCTTCTGTGCTCACTCACTCTCAAATAAATAAAATCTTTAAAAAAAAAAAAAAAAGCATCCATGGGATTTCTACATGTGCCAGCAGCATGGAGGACTCTAAAAACACAACCGTAGTTGGTGTGGATGTGGCCGTTTTCTCTGTTTCCACTGTGTGAGCTTCAGGGAGAACTCTGGGCTTGGTGCCGGAGGGTCAGAGAGGAGCTCTCTGCTTCCAGTCCTCAGTGCAGGGTGACTGTGCCGGGCCAGCTCTGCTGTCCTGCCAGTTTCGTCTGCAGGAGCCCTCACGAAATAGAAGCAGGTCTGGGGGGTCTGCGCAGGGCTAAGAGGTCCCATGGTGGCCCGGAGACCCTTGGTACCGTTGGCAAGTGTGGACGGAACAGGGACCCCCAGCCGGGAGGGATAGGAGAGAGCTGGGTGTCAGGGTCACAGCCTGGGAAGATGATGGTGAGGGCGTGCGTCACCCGTGGTCTGCCAGCCGAGTGGAGGGTGTTGTGTCCTGTGAACTTGGAAGAAGGCAGGTGCTGCCTCGGGAGCATAGAGGCGACAGGGGCTCTAAGCGGGGGGGGGAGTCCCCGCTTTGTCAGGGTTGCCGCCGGCAGGCCCGGACTGTGCCTGATGCCACGAGGTCTAACTGACACGAGGCGTGGGCTCAGGACACACCCGGGAGAAGCTTGTCCAAGAGCACCCACCGCCCTTCCACCATCCTCCCAGTAGCCTAGGTGAAAAGGTTTGCCACAGTCAGGGAGGCTGAGAGCTGGGGCTGTGAACAAGGCTCATTTTCAAGTTTCAAAGGCGGTCCCTGCCACCAAGGGCGGGGAAATGGGCTGTGGGTAGCATCTGGGAGGAGGGCACATAAAGGTTGGCCCAAGCTGCCCCTGGAGAGCTACAAAGCAGCTGTTTCGGTTTGGGAAGAAGAATGGACAGAATTTGGGGGTGAGTTTTTGAGCACTCTGAGACATCTCGGGGCTGAAGCAGGTGACCGCAGTTTGTGCTCACCAAAGGTCAGGTCTGGAGGCGTGATGGCCTCGTTCAGCTAGTGCATGGAGGAGGACAGGGGGGTCTAAAGTCGACCTGCCTGGTCTTGATTGCAGGGTATGAGGTCATCAATACATGGAACAAAGGGGGGCACCGGGGGCTCAGTCGGTGGAGCATCCAGTTCTTGATTTCTGCTTGGGTTATGATCTCAGGGTGGTGGGATGGAGCCCCTCAGCAGGAGCTCAGCACCGAGCCTGCTTGTGCCTTTCCCTCTGCTTCTCCCCCGCCCCCTCTCTCCCTCTCTATCTCTAAAATACATAAAATACTTATCTAGGGGCACCTGGGTGGCACAGTGGGTCAAGCCTCTGCCTTTGGCTCGGGTCATGATTTGGGGGTCCTGGGATCGAGCCCCGCCTTGGGCTCCCTGCTCAGTGGGGAGCCTGCTTCCTCCCCACCCCCCTGCTTACTTGTGATCTCTGTCAAATAAATAAATAAAAATCTTTTTAAAATATGTATCTATATTGAACAAGGGAGGTGAAGGCTGGGGTAAAGGCTACAAAGTCTAAGGCAGCTTTAAAGAATTGGGAAAATAGAGGGGAATGCTCACAGCACCCCCGAGGGATGCAAGGCCATGTTCCGGCATCTCCCCCTAACGTGGATGCAAAGAGAAATCTCAAGCTGGGAGGCAGTGGGCTGGGAAGAGAGCTGCTCTGGCAAGGATCCGAGTGATGGCAAGGATCTCGGTGACGATGGTGGCTGGGGTCTGGGCCACAGGGTCCCCAGAACATCGCCCATTCCTGGCTCTTTGGTCTTATACAAACTGGTAGATTTGATTCTCTCCTGGATCAAATATTCCTTCCTTTTTCATAGGCAAGATTGGGGTACCAGAGGGCGGAGAAGTAAAGATCAGGACATCCTGTTCTAATAGTCTTGTGGATTCAGTTCCTTATTGTGTACTTGTGGTTGGGGAGAGGGAGAGGGGGAAGGAGCAGGGAGACGGTCCCCCATGAGAAAGCTTCATTTCTTCCCCAGGCAAGGCGTCTGGGTTCTGCGCTTATCAGTCCTCCAGCTGTTTGTGTATGACACCTATAGACTAGCCTGACCTTTTCACCACCACCACCCCCCAAGAATTTATTTTATTATTTATTTAATTTTATATTTCCCCCCAAGATTTTATTTTTAAGTAATCCCTACCCCCCAAGTGGGGCTCGAACACAACTCCCAGATCAAGAGTCAAATGCTCTACCTATTGAGCCAGCCCCCCCCCCCCAAGCTGGGACCTATTTTAAGGCTGAGTCCTCTTCAGAGGAATTTACCTGGGCCTCTATCAGGGAGAGTATGGGGAGAGTAGGAGGTTGGAGGCTCCACGTGAGGGCAGGACCTATAACCATATTTATTACAATATATGGTGCCATTGCATTTATGGAACACTGCTCTACCAGAACGATGATTTGCAGGGTGAGGAGTCTGAAAGACCACCAAGGCCTGGTGGGGTGTAAGGAGGGCCCGAGCATCTCAGGGGGCCCGAGGGAGGCAATGCAACAGGTTGTCCTGAGACTTCGCCGGCATGGGCGAAATTCGAGGTGGAGGCTGGACATGAGTGTCCCCGGCCAGCAGTAGACGCACCCATCAAGAAACCCAGCTCCCATCTAACTTAAGTAGCAGGGGCTCGGGTGGGACTGTGCTTGGCCCACAGAAGGGGGGGCATGGACCCTCTGAGCGCGCTGGGGTCCCTGAACATCGTTAGTTAAGCTTCCTTTTGTTTCCAGTTCAGGGTGTTGTTTGCCCAGTGCCTTGGCCTTGGCCAAGAAGAAGAGAGGGAGGGAGCATGAGCAGGAGGGAGGGGCAGAAAGAGAGGGAGAAGCAGATGTCCCGCTGAGCAGGACTCTGGGATCCTAACCTGAACCACCCAGGTGCCCCTTGACCTTGGCTTCTTGCCATATCTGCAGTGGCCTTGACCCAAGTAGGTGAGGCTCTGCAGTTGGCAGGAGAAACCGGTGAACTTTGAGTTGCTCCTGGGGCCAACTTCTGTTTTTCTGAGGACGCAACCTGCCAGGCCAGCACCGCTGACTTTTAATTCCTTTTTCTTCATGCTCTCCTGCAAGCTGTTTTCAAAGAATCAAGAAGCAGCGTCTGTAACAGCATGGAGAGATGGTAGAGATGGTCCGGACTGGCCAGCCACGCTAGTTTGGATTTGCTTCCTTATAACAGGGGCAAGATTTCCAGCTAAAACCGAAATAAGACAATGCCTGTGTTGGGGGGTTTCTAAGTGTAACGCAGTGTTTCTGAGAAGCCTGTATAGCATGTCTGCAAAGGCTGGGGGTGCTGGCCTTCTGGGGGCCCACAACTGAACCCCCAGCCAGGCTCACCTTTGTAGGGGAAAGGCCTCTAGAATCAGTCCTTGGGCCTTGCCCCAAGGGCGCCCACCTGTGTCACTTCCTGCTCATCTGGAGGAGGGCTGAGAGGGGTTCTGGGCCTCTGTTTCCCCAGGGTGGGGAGTTTTCTCCAGGAGGTCTTGGCCTATAACCACAGACTAATCATGGGTTTTTTATACCCCGTAAGGAAGTGCCCCCAGAAGGACACCCCGTAAAAGCCAGTCAAGCTCCCGAAGAGCGGGTTACAAATGACCACGAATCTCTCCCAACTTTCCAGGTTAGGTGGCGTCTTCTGACAGTGGGAGGAAAGGGGCTTTCGTACTTTAAAAGGTCTGCTGCTGTCCCGGGCTAGAAGCTATGCTCAATGATGCCTTCAGGAAGGGCATCGCATGGGAAGGCCTAAAGCTGATGGTTTTCGATTATGGAGCCCTGGGAAGTAGGAGAAGTCAGCAGCGGCAGCAAGAACCATGTTCCCGGAGCCTCTTCCAAACTAGCTTCCTCTCCACCGGCGCTTTCGGGAATAACCTGCGTCCCCTGGGCCCAGACATCAGGCCAGATGCTTTCAGAAATACTTTCAGGAAAAGGAAAATTCATGCTGGCTTCTGGGTGCTTGAGGGATTTTCTGGGTAAGTCAGAGGAGTTTTAGGGATTAAAAGAATTTGCTGGGGGTGCCTGGGTGGCTCAGTCCTTAGGCGTCTGCCTTCGGCTCGGGTCATGATCTCCGGGTCCTGGGCTTGAGCCCCACATCGGGCTCCTTGCCCGGCGGAAAGCCTGTGTCCTCCTCTCCCACTCTCCCTCCATGTCTCTGTCAAATGAATAAATAAATAAAATTAAAAAAAATAATAAAAGAATTTGCTAAAGAGGTGAGGCCAGATTTGGAAGAGGCAGGTGCGAGAGTGAACCCAGGGGACAGGGTGTTGGGGGTAAAGGGGCACACGAAGAATGGAGGAGGGGAATTTACCATGCACGTGGCTCATAATTTTTGTTCTAAATCTGGTTAGATTTCTGGTACTTAATCTTGTGAAAGGAGCCCCTAAGGCCGGCCCCAGCGCTCTGTGGTGTCCTCTTTTCAGTTCAGTCTTAGGTACTTTTAAAAAACAAAATTCCCCCCAGGAAACTTGGGGGTGTAATCGCCTCTATTAAATGTTTCGTGAATCAGGCAGCATTCCATCCAGCAAGCAGAGGGCAGCTCCACTGAGCTGAAGGAAAGGAAAGGTTTATAAAGGCAGAGAGCGGGCACAAGCTAAGAAGGAGGAGGAGGAGGAAGCAGGGGAGGAGAAAAAGAAGTAAAAGGAGGGGGAGAAGGAGAAAAAAGAAGAAGAGGAGGAGGAAGGGTGGGGAGAAAGAGGAAGGAAGGGAGGAAGGTTTTATAGACGGCTTGGCTCGCTCAAGGTCATCTTCCTAAGGGGACCGGGGTCTCCAGGGATCGCCTCCATTCCCTCTTGGGGCTGGTTAAGGCTACGTTTCTGAGGGGGTTCAAACTGCGGTTAGGTTAAGTATTAAATCTTGATTTCCTGCTGTCAGGGGCATCAAGCGGCTCCAGGATGGGCCCGCGGTTTTCTTTTTAAAGGTACTGATAAGGCATTTGCTGAGGATGAACGCTCGCCAAAATCTTTTCCCAACATGCAGGTTTTTCCAAATCAAAGGCTCCCTCTGTGGCCATTGACAAGTATGCTCCTCAGAGGTATAGCAGGTCCAATAACGACTCAACCCAGTAAGGTCTTCCTTGGAAAGACCCAGAATTAACTTTCCTGAGTCAGAATGAATGTTCAGCAGGAAAACAAGAGGCATCCCCAGGACAGGTGCAGAAGACGTAGTTGCCAAGATCGAAAAGGCCACCCTGGAAGATGGCCAGGGGAGCAGAGTGTCACTGCCACAGGGGATTAAAAGAAAAAAAAAAGGCATTTATTCATGTCTTCGGTCTCCTGCAAAAATGAGTTACCTGTAGTCAGCTGGGACAATGGGCAGGTGATGCTGAGATGGGACTTACCCAGCACCGACAGGGCAACGAGAGTAGAGACGACACAGCCCCTTGGGGACTGGGACCCCTTACTAAGACAAAGTCCCCTGGGGCCTGGCACTGTCTGAAATCCTGCATGTTACTTGGCATCTCGGATCCCTAGCCTGCTGGCTAGGTACTCAACACGAGCAGACAACCTGCGCCATCGGAAACCAGACAGAGCATTCCCAGGGGTTAGAGTCTGGCTCATCTCCTCCAGTTTGGTTTTTTGACTGGTGACCCGCAGCAGGCTGGCGAGAACCACGGACTTGCCAGGCTGTGAAGCCGGCTTGAGCATCAAGGCGGCAGGACCCGTGCCTTTGTCCTGCCCTGGGATGCTCCCTGTGGGTAACGGCACCAGCGACAGACACAGAGGAGCATAGTGGCCATATCTGGAAGGGAAGGGATTGGATACAAGCAGGAGCACCCCAACAAAAATCCCAAGGGCTGCTCCCCCTGCTCCAAAAAGCTGGTTCACACACGTGTGTTCTCAGCTCCTGGCAGTTTCGGAAGGGAAGAAATCGGCAGAGCTTTGGATGACGTGCCTTGTGGAGAGCCAGGAGACCAAGAAGAATCCTCACCCTCTCTGCCTCGCCAGGCCCTGGGGACTCTGCAATGCAGCCTCTGGATTGAGCGGAAGGTTCCAGCCAGCCAGTGACACCGCCTCCCCCTTGCCAGAAACCACAGGAAAGAGAAGTCCTCTCCTATGTTCAGTGGCTGGGTCTGCAAATAAGCTGACAATGGGCAGATTCACAGGAGAAAAGGTGTACGAGTTTAGTATTTTTATTTTTTTAAAGATTTCTGTATTAGAGAGAGAATATTCCAGCAGAATCCCCACTGAGTATGCAACCTGATGCAGGGCTCGATCTCATGACCCATGAGATCATAACCTGAGCCAAAACTGAGAGTCTAATGCTTAATGGACTGAGTCATTCAGGCACTCCCAGATTTATTAATTTCTAATTTCACATACATGGGAGTATCAAAAAAGTCTGTTTTTTAACAGTGGTCAATTGTTTAAAAAAAAAAAAAGTTCAGTTATTTCAGCAGGGGTGTCAAGAGCATTCCATAGGGAAAGGATGGTCTTTTTGGCAAATGGGGCTGAAAACGCTGGGTATTCACATGTCCCCCTAAAAAAGGGAAGGTTGGTTCCTCACCTTCTACGATGTCCAAAAGTTAAAACTAGTCCAAGACCTAAGGGAAGAGCTAAAACCACACAATTGTTAGATCAATCATTGTGAAGATGAGAGAACAATCATAGCTTCAAAAAAACTATTAGGAGGGACGCCTCGGTGGCTCAGTCAGTTAAGGTGCTGCCTTTGGTTCAGGTCACGATCCCAGGGTCCTGGGATCAAGTCCTGCGTCAGGCTTCTTGCTCCTCGGGGAGCCTCCTTTTCTCTCTGCCTCTGCCTGCCACTCTGCCTGCTTGTGTGCACTGTCTCTCTCTGACAAATAAATAAATAAAATCTTAAAAAAAAAAAAACTTTTAGAAAACACAGGGGGAGACCATCATGACATTGGATTTTGCAAGGATTTCACAGATAGGACACCAAAAGTGCAGGCAATAAATAGATACATTGGCCTTTATCAAAATTAGACACTTTTGTTCATCAAAGGACACTCTCAGCAGAGTGAAAAGGTAACCCACAGAACGGAAGAAAGTATTCACAAATCTTATATATGGTAGGGGATTAGTATCCAGAATATATAAAGAACTTCTACAACCCAACAACAACAAAAATCAACTCAAATATAGCCAAAAGACTTGAATGGACGTTTCTCCAAAGAAGATGTACAAATGGCCAATAAGTCCATGAAAAGATGTGCATCAGGGAAATGCAAATCCAAGCACAGTGGGAGGGGCGCCTGGCTGGCTCAGTCAGTGGTGCACAAAACTCTTGATCTTGAGGTCTTGAGTCTGAGCCCTGAGGTTGGTAGAGAGGTTACTTAAAAATAAAATCTTTAAAAAAAAAAAAAGCACAACAGGATACCACTTCACACCCTCCAGGATGATTATTAAGAAAAACAAAACCAGAAAATGACAAATGTTGGCAAAGATGTGGAGAAATTGTACCCCTCAAGCATTGTGGTGGGAATGTAAAACGGCACAGCCACTGTGGAGAAGAGTGTGGGGGTTCCTCAGTTAAATATAAAAGGACCATATGGTCCAGGAACTCCATGGTGAGGTCTTTGCCTCAGAACAGTTGGAACCAGGGGCTCAAACGGATGCTTGCCCACAAATGTTCATAGTAGCTTTGAATACGGTGGCCCAAAAGGGGAAAACAACCCAATGTCCAGCAACAGATGAATGAAAAAATAAAATGGGGTCTAGCCTTACAAGGAAATTGTATCCAGCCTTAAAAGGGAGTGGAGTTCTGGAACATTCCACAACAAATGAACAAATGAAAACTACACTAAGCGAATAAGCCAGACGTTAAAGGACAGATAACGTATGATTTCTCTCACATGAGACATCTAGAATTGGCAAAGTCATTGAGACAGAAAGCCGAAGAAGGGTTATCAGGGGCTGGGGGAAGGAAGAATGGAGAATAACTGTTTAATAGACCCAGAGGTTCTGTTTGGGATGATGGAATATTTCTGGATCCGAATAGTGGTGATGACACAACACTGAATATTAATGTAGCAGAATCGTACCCCTGAATAGAGTTAAGGTGGTAAATTTCATGGTGTGTATATTTACACTAAGAATAATAAACACTAAGAACAGTGGGGGAAAAAATAGCATCTGGAAACAGGAAATGAGGAGCCAGGTCACATGGGAGGCCATTGTAAGTGGTGTGGCTTTAACTCAGCCTGAGCAGAAAATCTGGAGGTCAAGTTTTTCCGACAAACTGTGTGTTGGCCAAACTCTTGTCATTGGTGTTGTCAGATCAGGGCCCCAATAGCAGCCATGTGAGCGCAAAAGGCATCTGTCCCACCATGGCACCCTGAGCCCCGGCAGGGCAGGGCGGTATCTTGGCCACTGCCCCCAAGTCCAGGGCCAGGCACAAAGATGCTGAGCAAGTGTTTGTTGAGTGAATGAACACCCTTCACACCATCACACAGCATCCACCTCTGAAGTGCGTGGAGCTGTGGAGATCATGGTGTCCAGCCTCCCTCCAAAGCTGATGGACGCTCAGTCCCACGTCCTCTGTTGCCCTCAGACATGCAGGCTGAGAGGGTCGGGTCTCTTTGGAGGGGAAGGGTGTTGAGGGCAGAAGGGTCAGTGTGAGCAAAGGCCCAGAGGCAGGAAATTTCAGGGGTCACTTTTGGGGCTAGATGACTTGTCTGCTTTAGGGGAGGCCAGAAGGTACAGCTGAAGACTCAGGAAGGAGCCAGGCCACTCAGGGCCGGGGTAGGGAGCATGGTTTTTTCCCAAGGGCCCTGGGGAGTCAAAGCAGGTTCTGAGCAGGAGAGGAGAGGTGGGGGCATACCTGTGCTTTGGAAAGAGCCCTCTGGTTGCGGAGTGGAGGGTGGCGGGGACACCACCTGGCAAAGAGCAGGCGTATCTGGAATGAATGTACGACGGAGGGAAGGAAGGAACACAAATTACTGAGAAGGACAGTGAGTCATCACTTACATCATTGCGCATGACAGTGAAAGCCTTTCCTGGGCACTTGAGGCCCCATGATCCGGTCCCTTGCCCTCCTGGCTGAACTGCTGTACAACCAGCAGCACTGCCCAGGGCGTGCTGGATTCCATGCTGTTCTTTAAACTGCCAGCCTTTGCACCAGGGCCTTTGCACGTGCTGTTCCGTCTTCCTAGAATACTCTTTCCAAGAGCACTGCAAGCCGGCAGGTGTTGGCTTTTCTGTTTTGCTCTCCTGTGTCCACGGCACCGAGGACCCTGTGCAATACTCAGCACAGTGGATTTGTGGAATTGGTGAATAAATGAATGAGTGAGGTCTGCACATCCACCTTATCAGGAGAAACCTGAATGCACTGGAGCCGTGGGCAGAGGAGGCAGGTGCAAGAGCCAGAGGGCCTGGGAAAGTTCTGGAAGTGGGGGGCAGGATGGGACTGTATGGGGCATGGCCTGGGGCGTGGCTATGGCAGAAGCATGGAGAGGAGGGGTGTGTGTGTGTGTGTGTGTGTGTGTGTGTGTCCCGCATCCGGACCAGGGAAGGGGAGGTGGGTAGGGGGATGGGCACGTGGGTGGGGTTGAACCGGGAATGGGGTGGGATGAATGCTGGGGTGCAACTGGATTCCAGCAAAAGGCCTGGCTCCCTTGGCCCCCTTCCCAGAGCAGCTTTGTGGCAGGATCCGTCCTTCAGGACGACTTTATCCAGGGCTTGGAGATCTGTGGGACCACTGAGGCAGGACTGAAGGACCTGGAGATTGGGGAATTGGGTATGTCTCCATGCCCATTCCGAGGAGCCCTGCCCTTACCTACCTCCTTGTCACCCTGACCCAGAGCCCTCTTGTGGTCACCTTCCCTCTGCCCCTACCCGGTCTCCCTGAGACTGTTGGAGTGACACAAGCTATCTGTTCTCTCTCCCCCAGTGAAGAGTGTGACCTGCGGTATACACCAGCTGGAAAAACTGCTCCTGTGTGAGACCGCCAGAGCGAGTACACAGCTCTTCTTGCTTACGCTGCTGCCCTCTGTTGGAAAACCCACGCAGTCCTCTAGCTTTGTCAGAACTAGGCAACTCTGTTGCCTTCCGCTGGGAAATTATTTTATTTTATTTTTTTTAAGATTTTATTTATTTATTTGACAGAGAGAGATCACAAGTAGGCAGAGAGGCAGGCAGAGAGAGAGAGAGGAGGAAGCAGGCTCCCTGCTGAGCAGAGAGCCCGATGCGGGACTCGATCCCAGGACCCTGAGATTCCAGGGGCCTGGGAAATTATTTTAAAAAGCATCACAATTGTGCGATGTTCAGGGCGCAGAGGAAGTCCCTTTCCATGGAGCACCCTTGTGCAGTGCCCAACCCGCACAACTGTTCAAGCTGAGTCAGGTTCTGCCCTTTTACATTCCTTGGTGCTAACTTTCAGGGGGGCGATGACCCCCATGCGAAAACGAGTACCCACCCAACATTTGGAGCATGTGATTTTCTAGGTTTTTATTTGGGATCATTCTTGCATGGCTTCTTTTCTCCTAATCACCTGTACACATAATTCCCCATTCCTACTGAGCCAGCTAGGCACCACTATTTCTGTTATTTTTTTTTTAATTTAAAATATTTTTTTTTATTTATTTATTTGGCAAAGAGAGGGAGAGAGATCACAAGTAGACAGAGAGGCAGCAGAAAGAGAGAGGGGGAAGCAGGCTCGCCGCTGAACAGAGAGCCGGACGTGGGGCTTGATCCCAGGAACCAGAGACCATGACCTGAGCCAAAGGCAGAGGCCCAACTCACTGAGCCACCCAGGCGTCCCTGTTGTTATTATTTTTTAATCAAAATTATAAAGAGTCAAATAATTCCAAGGGTTGTTAATGAACACAGCATTCTCCTTTCTTCTTTCCTGTTCCGGAGAGCAGAGTTTCTCAACATTTGTCCTACTGACATTCGGGACCAATGACTCCTTGTTCTGGGGGCTGTCCGTGCATTGTAGGATCCCTGGCCTCTACCCACTAGAACTGATATGTTTATAGTATCCATCTTGATTTTTCAGTTTTAGCCACATTAGTGATTACTCACAATGGAAGATAAGGATTATTTCCTGTTCACAGACACCTGTGCCCACACCACAAACGCACACCTTCCCCAGCTTCCCATCCTCCACTTTATTTCACAGATGTGGCTGCATCACATAACGCAGTGTTTGCAGATGAAAATGCTGTCCATGGCCAAGTCCCATGGTGGACTATGATGATCTTTTCCTATCTTTAACAACTTTTTATTCTCCCTGGAGTTAGTCATTGCCTTCCGTCTTGCTTCTGTCTGGACTGGTTACCTTCTGTGCTGCAAATCCTGGGACTTCCCCTTCTCTCTTTCCTAGGAAGCCCCTGTGTTCATGTGTCATATGAAATACCACAGCAGTTTTTGGTTTTTGCCCTCATGTTGTTGGAGCTTACCCTCCAGTAGCCTCCTGATAAAGGATGTGTGGGTGGAGATACGTCAGCCTTGTTTTTCTACCAATTATGTGACTTTGGTAAATTACTTCATTTCTCTTAGCCTCAGTTTCAGAGCTATAAAATGGGAATAAATGTTTTTGCTGTTTTGACAATGGGATGAAATAATGAACATTAACCTAGGTTGTAGGCTCTATAAGCGTTGGCTGCTACTGTCAGATGTAGACCAAACAGAAGATCAACACGGTTTTAAATTTTTTAATTTTAAATATTATTTCAGAAGTAAAGCATACACTCATTTTATAAAATTCAGAAAGAGGCTAGCTGTGTATTCTTCTGGAATTAGAGGAAATTGTTTGAGACTAACCATGCAAATGAGAACAGTTAGGAAGGCTGGATAAAATATATATTTTTAAAGATTTATTTATTGGAGCACCTGGGTGGCTCAGTCAGTTAAGTGTCTGCCTTTGACCCAGGCCAGGATCCCATGGTCCTGGGGTTGAGTCCTGCATTAGGTTCCCTGCTCTGCAGGGAGCCTGCTTCTCCCTCTGCCTCTGCCTCTCTCTCTCTCTCTCATGAATAAATAAATAAAATCCTTTTTAAAAAAAGATTATTTATTTATGTACTTGACAGAGAGAGAGAGAGATCACAAGCAGGCAGAGAGGCAGGCGGGGGCGGGGGGAAGAGGCTCCCCACTGAGCAGAGAGCCCATGCGGGGTTCAAACCCAGGACCCTGGGATCATGACCTGAGCGGAAAGCAGAGGCTTTAACCCACTGAGCCACCCAGGTGCCCCTAAAACCTTTTTTTAAAATAAAATATTAAGTTATTTAAGAGAGAGGGCATGAATAGGAGGGGCAGAGAGGGAAAGAAAATCTCAAGCAGACTCCACAGTGTGCACAGAGCCCAGGGAGGTTCTTGATCCCACAACCCTGAGGTCATGACCTGAGCTGAAACTAGGAGTCAGCCACTCAACCGACTGTGCCGCTCAGGTACCCCTGGGTAAACTATTTTAAAAATAACTATCTCAGAGACCCTGGCTGGCTCCGTTGGTACAGCGTGTGACTTTTGATCTCACGATCATGAGTTCGAGCCCCCCACTGGGTTTCGATATTTACTTAAATAAATAAACTTAAAAAGAAAATGATCTTTAGGGGCGCCTGGGTGGCTCAGTGGTTAAGCCGCTGCCTTCGGCTCAGGTCATGATCTCAGGGTCCTGGAATCGAGTCCCGCATCGGGCTCTCTGCTCGGCAGGGAGCCTGCTTCCTCCTCTCTCTCTCTGCCTGCCACTCTACCTACTTGTGATTTCTCTCTGTCAAATAAATAAATAAAATCTTTAAAAAAAAAATGATCTTTAAAAAGTTGTTTAAAACAAAACACTGAAGACATCTCAGAACTACAAAAGCAACGAAGATTCGCAGCACCAAGATTGGAGGGAGGAAAGAGTCCAAGAAAGGCAAATCTGACATTTGGAGCAGCATTTCCCTTCCAGGAGGCTGAGCGTTTAAGAAGCGAACCAGAACTTTCAACATACTGTCAGTGCCACACAAATACTGGAGTTCAAAGCTTTGGAAAATACCCAAGGCTTTGGTTTGGACCCTGAGTCTCAAGCGTTAGGGTAAAGCGGAAACACACTAGGTTTCACAGGAACTGAAGCCGGGTTTCAAATGATCTCCATCCCAAAAGGATTAAGGGGATGTGGTACGTTAGCGCCCCCTAGTTTAGCCGCCGGGAAGAAGCCAAACGCACATGCGCACCGCAGAACCCCCCCTGTCTTTTTATAGAAAAAAGGATACAGCCCAGAGCCTCCAATTACCAATGCGTTTCTTTATACTAAACACCCAACAACTCAGCAAAATCAAGAATAATAGAAGAAACATCATGACTGGGAACAAAAGAAATAGTAGGTCAAGGTAAACAGGTCCCCAAGTGACCAAGATCATGGAAATATTGGCATAGTTTTTTATTTTAATTGTGATAAGAGATGTATAACATAAAAATTATCAGGGGCGTCTGGGTGGCTCAGTGGGTTAAGCCTCTGCCTTCAGTTCAGGTCATGATCTCAGGGTCCTGGGATCGAGCCCCGCATCGGGCTCTCTGCTCAGCAGGGAGGCTGCTTCCTCCTCTCTCTCTGCCTGCCTCTACCTATTTGTGATCTCTGTCTGTCAAATAAATAAATAAAATCTTTTTTAAAAATTATCAGTTTTTAAAGATTTTATTTATTTATTTATTTGACAGAGAGATCACAAGTAGGCAGAGAGGCAGGCAGAGAGAGAGGGAGAAGCAGGCTCCCCGCTGAGCAGAGAGCGCTACGCGGGGCTCCATCCCAGGACCCCGGAATCATGACCTGAGCCAAAGGCAGAGGCTTAATCCACTGAGCCACCCAGGCGCCCCTAAAAATTATCATTTTTAACAGTTTTAAAGTGTGCAACCCAGCGGCATGAAGTACATTAACAGTGTTGCCCGGACATCACTACTCTCTATTTCTAGAGCTTTCTTATCAAACAGAGACTCTGGACCTAGTAAGCGGTAATCCCCATTCTTCCCTACTCCTGACCCTGGGTAGCCTGTAGTCTACCTTCTGTGTCTGTGAACTCGCTGACCCTGGATCCCTCAAACAGGTGGAACCGTAGACTACTTTTCCTTTTCTGTCTGGCTCATTTTACTTAGTGTAATGTTCCCAATTTCATCCATGCTGTGGCGAGTATAGGAACTTCTTTGCTTTTATTTTCTTTATGTTTTCTTTCTTTCTTTCTTTCTTTCTTTTATTTTCAAGGAGGCTCCATGCCTATGTGGGGCTTGAACTCACCACCTTAAGATCAAGAGTCACATGCTGGGGCACCTGGTTGGTTAAGCATCTGAGTCTTGATTTCAGCTCAGGTCATGATCTCAGGGTCATAAGATCAAGCCCTGTGACGGGCTCTGCGCTAAATGTATGTCATGTGAAATTTACAATTTGACTGTATTTAACAGTGTGGTTCAGTGGCATTGGGTACATTCACACTGTCCTGAAACCATCACCACCACCCCTCCCCAGAACCTTCTCAATGTCCCATGCTTAAGTGTTGTTCTCATGGAACAACAACACCCCATTCCTCCATACCCCCAGCTCCTAGAAACCACCATACCACTTTCTGTCTTTATGCATTTGACTACTCTCAGTACCTCGTGCAAGTGGGATTGTACCGTATCTTCCCTTTTGTGCCTGGCTTATTTCATTTAGCATATTTTCAAAATCCATCCATCTTGTAGCACGTGCCACAATTCCCTTCCTTTTTAAGGCTGAAGAATATTCCATTGTATGTATGTATCAGTGTTTACAAGGGGTATCGGTCTGTGGATCTGTTTTCTTATAGAGTCTGTCTGGCTTTGGTATCCGGGCAATGCTGGCCTCAGAATAAGTTAGGAAGTTTTCCACTCCTCTTCAGTTTTTGGGAAGAGTTTGCGAAGGTTTGGTGTTATTTCTTCTTTTAATGTTTGGTAGAATGTATCAGTAAAGCCAGCTGTCCTAGGATTTTCTTTCTTGGGAAGTTTTTGACTACTGATTCAGTCCCCTTTCTAGTTAGAGTTTTACTTGAGTTTTGTGTTTCTTTGTGATACAGACATGGTAGGTTTCATGTTACTAGGAATTTGTCCGTTTCATCTAGATTGTCCAGTTTGTTGCTGTTCATAGTGCTCGCTTATCATTCTTCTGTTTCTGCAGAATCAGTAGTAATGTCCCATCTTCGTTTCTGAGTTTTAAGATTTCAGTGTTTTCTCTTCATTTCTTAGTCAATATAGATAAGGGTCAATTTTCAAATAACCAACAATTGGTTTCATTGATTGGCTTTATTATTTTTCTATTCTTTATTTTTCTCTGCTCTAAACTTTTTTTTTTCCTTCTCTTAGCTTTTTTTTTTTTTTTTTTTTTTTAAAGAATGTATTTCTTTGGGGTGCCCAGATGGCTCAGTTGGTTAAGCAACTGCCTTCTGCTCAGGTCATGATCCCAGGGTCCTGGGATCGAGTCCCACATTGGGCTCCCTGCTGAGCAGGGAGTCTACTCCTCCCTCTGCCTGTTGCTCCCCCCTACTTGTGCTCTCTCTCTCTGTCAAATAAATAAAAATAAAAATTTAAAAAGATTTTATTTATTTATTAAATAAATAAATTTATTAAATAAATATTTATTTATTTATTTATTTGACAGAGAGAAACACAGCAAGAGAGGGAACACAATCAGGGGGAGTGGGAGAGGGAGAAACAGGCCTCCTGCTGAGCAGGGAGACTGATGCGGAGCTTGATGTCTGGACCCTGGGATTATGACCTGAGCCAAAGGCAGACCCTTAACGATGAGCCACCCAGGCACCCCCTTCTTTTAGCTTTGAATTAACTTGTTCTTCTTTGTCTAGTTCCTTGAGTTATAGTTATTAATTTGAGGTCCATTTATTTTTTAAAGATTTTTATTTATTTTTTTGTCAGTGTGCACAAGCAGGGGGATTGGAAGGCTAGGGAGAATCAGGCTCCCCACTGATCAGGGAGGCCAATGCAGAACTCCATCCCAGGACCTTGAGATCATGATCTGAGCTGAAGGCAGATGCTTAACTGACTGAGCCCCCCAGACACCCCCCTTTTTTCTTTTTTAATGTAAGCATTGATAGCCTGTAAATTTCCTCCTTAACAATGATTTCACTACATCCCATAAATTTTGGTATGTTGTTTTTATTTTTACTTTATTTGTCTCTACATATTTTTACATTTCCTTTATGATTTCTTCTTTGACCCATTAGTGTTTAAGAGCTATAGATGTTCTTCATATATTATAGATATTAATCTTTTATGACATGTATGATTTGCAAACATTTTCTACCATTTTCTGAGTTGGCTTTTCACTCTGTTGATTGTGTCTTTTAATTCACAAAAGGTCTTAATTTCACTAAAGTACAGTTTATCTGTCTTTGTTTTGCCACTTGTACTTTTGCTGTCATAGCCAAGAAATCATTGCCAAAGCCAATGTCATGAAGCTTTCCCCCTATGATTTCTGTTAAGAGTTTTATGATTTTAGCTCTTATATTTAGGGTTTTGATCCATTTTGAGTTTGTGTTTATTATGTTTTGCTCCTTATATTTGGGGCTCTGATGGAACTCTGTATATAATTGTTTTTTGTTTTTTGTTTTTTTTTAAGATTTTATTTATTTATCTGACAGAAAGAAACCAAAAGTACACTGAGAGGCAGGCAGAGAGAGAGAGAAGGAAGCAGGCTCCCTGCTGAGCAGAGAGCCCTATGCGGGACTCGATCCCAGGACCCTGAGATCATGACCTGAGCCGAAGGCAGCGGCTTAACCCACTGAGCCACCCAGGCGCCCTATAATTGTTCTTTTTTAAGATTTTATTTATTTAGTTGACACAGAGAGAGAGATCACAAGTAGGCAGAGAGGCAGCCAGAGAGAGGGAGAAGCACTCCTTGCTGAGCAGAGAGCCCGATGTGGGGCTCGATCCCAGGGCCCTGAGATCCTGACCTGAGCTGAAGGCAGAGGCTTAACCCGCTGCACCACCCGGAGAAAAAGAATCTTAAGCAGCCTGTATGCTGAATGCAGAACACAATGCAAGTTTCTATCCCACAGCCCCGAGATCATGACCTGAACCAAAATCAAGTCAGTCACTTAACCCACCAAGCCACCCGGGTGCCCCACAACTTTATTTTCTAGTGTTGTTGTTTTTTCTTTCTTTTTTTCATGTCAGCCTGAAAGACTCCCCTTAGCACTTCTTGTAGGGCAAGTCTACTGGTCATGATCTCCCTTAGCTTTTGTTTATCTCAGAGTGTTTTATTTTTCCTTAGTTCTTGAAGGATAATTTTGCTGGATGTGGAATTCTTGGTTGACAGGTGTTTTTCACTTTCGTTTTTGTTTTTAGGATTTTAAATATGTCATCCCACTGTTTTCTAGCCTCCGTGGTTTTTGATGAGAAATCATCTGTTAACCCTATTGCAGACTGTTGGTGTGTGACACGTCAGCTCTTGCTGTTTTAGGATTTTTCTTCATCCTCATGTTTTCACAGTTTGACTACAATTTATCTTAATGTGGATCTCCTTGATTTTTATCCTGGTTAGTATTTGTTGAACTTTGTGAATACGTGTCTTTCATCAGTTCAGGAAGTTTTCAGTCATTATTTCTTCAAATTTATTTCTGCTCTTTTCTCGCTCTTCCCTCCTTTATAGAGAGTCTGTGATATGTGTCCTGTCTCTTGGTGTTCCACAGTCCTTCGGGCTCTGTTCATTGTTCTGTTTCCTGTTTTGTTCTTCAGGCTGCCTACTTTCAAGAGTCTTTGTCTTCAAGAATGCTCACTTTTTCCCCCATCTGCCAAAATGTGCTGTTGAACTCCCCTTCATGATTTTTTTTTTTTCATTTCAGTTATTGGACTTTTCCAGCTAGAGAACTTCTGTTTGCTTCCTATTTATAATTGCTCCCTCTTTATTGCTATTTTCATTTTGTGCCTGTATCATTTTCCTGATTTACATTAGTTTTTTGTCTGTGGTTTTCTTTAGCTCACAGAGCATATTTAAGACTGTTGACACAATATATTTAACTAACAGTTCCAGTGTCTAGGTTTCCTTGGGACGGTGTCTGTGAAATTAGCAGGGGTTTTTTGTTTGTTTGTTTGTTTTGCTGTTAACGGGTGATACTTTCCTCCTCCTTTGTATGTTTTGTAATTTTTTGTTGTTGAAAACTGGACACTCTGAATATTATATGTTAATTCCTGAAATCCGACTTTAATACTCCTCAAAGATTGCTGAATTTTGCTTATTGAGGCTGGAGGTATTTGATTTTTCACCAAAATATTTTCATCCAGTGTGTATGTGGTGTTGTGTGTGGTCACTGACATTTCTGTTCCATTACTTCCGCAATCATCTAGTGACCTGACAAAGATTTCCGGAAGTGTCCGTCTCCAAAAGTGGGGGAGAGGTAGTGCCTTTCTTTTTTTTTTTTTTTTTTTTTTTGCCTTTTTAGATATTCTGATAGAGTCTTCCAAGGGAAGATGCTGCCTGTGAGAGAGCCAAAGCCACGGGAGTGTCTGTACCCATCCCCCAGGATATTACCACACTAACCAAAAGGCACAACACCAGAGTTTTGGAGGACAAGGTCCTTACTGCCCTCCCTAGCCAGCCATTCCAAGAATATAGAATGCTATTTCCACAACTACTGTGCTGAATCTGTTCAAGAAATTGAATCCAGGGACTCCTGGGTGGCTCAGTCAGTTAAGCATCTACCTTCAGCTCAGGTCATGATCCCAGGTCCCTGCGAGCGAGTCCCACATCGGGCTTCCTGCTCTGTGGGGAACCTGCTTCTCCCTCTCCCCCTGCTCCCTCTCTCCCTCTCTCTTACTGTCTCTCTCTCTTTCTCTCAAATAAATAAATAAAATATTTAAAAAAAAAAGAAATTGAATCCATACTATAAAACTCCTCACAATAATAGTCTTCAAGGGGCCATGTGTGGACCCATACAGGGATGAGAGCTTCTCAGGAGCTAGAAATCCTGTTGGGGGGGGGGGGTTGTGGGGTTTTTTTGTTTGTTTGTTTGGTTGGGTTTTTTTGGATGCTAGGGGCACCTGGGTGGCTCAGTGGGTTAAGCCTCTGCCTTCAGCTCAGGTCATGGTCACAGGGTCCTGGGATCGAGCCCCACATCAGGCTCTCTGCTCAGTAGGGAACCCGCTTTCTCCTCTCTCTCTGCCTGCCTCTCCGCCTACTTGTGATCTCTCTGTCAAATAAATAAATAAAATATTTTTAAAAAATTCTGGATGCCAGTTCTATGGCTGTATCCAGTTTGAGGTTTAATAAAGATCTTATCCAACTCTTTCAAAGACTAGGAAAAGAGTAATACCTTCAAATGCATTCTATGAGGGCATATAGCCATCACACCAAAATCCAACAAAGAAGCTCCGAGAAAGAAAAATTAGAGCCTGATATCTTACGGGAACATAAGTGCAAGTATCCTAGTCAAAATAATTAGTTGACGACAGCCTGTGATATACAAAAAGAATTACATATCACGGTCAAGTGCTCATTGTTCCAGGAGTGCAAGGATGATTCAGAACATTAAAACCAGTCTAAATAATTCACCGTGTTAACAGGAAAAAGGTCAAGAAAAACCATATGATCATCTGAGTAGACACAGAAAAAAGTCAGAATTAATTCCTTTTTATTTTTATATTTTTATTATTATTTTTTTATTTTTAAAGATTTTATTTATTTATTTGACAGACAGAGATCACAAGTAGGCAGAGAGGCAGGCAGAGAGAGAGAGAGAGAGAGGGAAGCAGGCTTCCTGCGGAGCAGAGAGCCTGATGCGGGGCTCGACCCCCGGACCCTGAGATCATGACCCGAACCGAAGGCAGCAGCCCAAACCACTGAGCCACCCAGGCGCCCCAATTAATTCCTTTTTAAAATATTTTATTTTATTTATTTATTTGACAGAGAGTGAGCACAAGCAAGTGGAGTAGCAGGCAGAGAGAGAGAGGGAAGCAGGCTCCCTGCTGAGCAGAGAGCCCAATGTGGGGCTCCATCCCAGCACCCTGAGAGCATGACCTGAGCCGAAGGCAGTTGCTTAACCAACTGAGCCACCCAGGCACCCCAAGAATTAATTCTTAAGAGCTGACATACCTTCATTATTTTTTAATTAACTCTACTGGACGCCTGGGTGGCTCAGTCAGTTAAGCATCTACCTTTGGAGTCTCAGGTTCAAGCCCCACATCAGGTTCCCTGGTCTCTGCCCTTCTCCCTATTCCTTCTCTCTCTCTCTCACTCACTCACTCCCTCTCTCTAATAAATAAAATCTTTAAAAAATTAATTTATAATTATTATTATTTTAATCATCTCTCTGCCCAATGTGGACCTCAGACTCAGAATCCGAGGATCCGGAGTTGCTCCCTCCTCCAGCGGAACCAGCCAGGCGCCCCGCCTTCGTTATTTTTTAAGAAGCAAACTGGAAATAGAAGCAAACTGCCTCAATCTGATCAACAGTTTCCAAAAAACCCGCAGCTGGCGTCAGACCCTGCGGTGACGCGGCAAGCGCTTTTTTTTGTGAGGCTGGGGACAATACAGGATTTCTGCTCTGATCTCTTCTAGAACATTTTATGGCAGGTCCTAGTGGTGGAATAAAGTCAAAAAGTAAAGCAAACTCACGAGGCTCAGGAAAGGAAGAAGTACAATTGTCATTATTTGCAGATGACAAGACCAAGTATGTGGAAAATCCAGAAGAATTTAGTTATCAGTTTGGTGGATTTTTTAATTTCATTTTTTAAAAGATTTTTAAGATTTTATTTAATTATTTGACAGACAGAGATCACAAGTAGGCAGAGATGCAGGCGGGGGCTGGGGGCGGGGGAAGCAGGCTCCTGGATGAGCTCGATCCCAGGACCTGAGATCGTGACCTGAGCCGAAGGCAGAGGCTTTAACCCACTGAGCCACCCAGGCGCCTCGGATTTTTTTTTTACCTCTATACCTGTAATGAACCATTAAAAAGTATTTTTTAATAATAAGATTTATGATAGTTGGAAGGGACATCAAATATTTCAGAATTAGGGGCACCTGGGTGGCTCTCTGGGTTAAGCACCCGACTCCTCTTCTTCTTTTTTTTTTTAATCACCCAATTCTTTCTTTTTTCTTTTTAAAGATTTTATTTATTTATTTGACAGAGAGAGAAAGTTCACAAGTAGGGAAAGAGGCAGGCAGAGAGGGGGAATCAGGCTCCATGCCAAGCAGAGAGCCAGATGTGGTACTCGATCCCAGGACCCTGAGATCACAACCTGAGCCAAAGGCAGAGGCTTTAACCCACTGAACCACCCAGGCGCCCTAAGCACCCATTTCTTGATTTGTGCTTGGGTGGCGATCTGAGGGTCCTGAGATGGTGCCCCGCATCAGGCTCCATGTTCAGCGAGGAGTCCTGCTTGAGCTTCTCTCTCTCCCTCCCCCTCTGCCCTTCCCCCTGCTTGCACATGCTCTCTCTAAATAAATAGATTTTTTAAATCTAAAAATATATATGTTATATATAGAAATTAATCTGAGGGCAAATCTATATATTTCCTCACGCAGTTCTCATTCTCACCATCCCTGGACCATGCCCTGGGCAGAAATCCAGAGTCAGATACAGAATGGACTGAGCCACCCAGGTGCCTCTCAACCTTATTCTTACTGGGGAACTACAGATCATAACCAGAGTAAGACACAACTACACAGCCACTGAAATAGTTCACCCTAAAATATTTTTTTAAGATTTTATTTATTTATTTGACAGAGAGCTAGAGATCACAAGTAGGCAGAGAGGCAGGCAGTGAGAGAGAGGGAAGCAGGCTCCCTGCTAAGCAGAGAACCCGATGTAGGGCTCGATCGCAGGACCCTGAGACCATGACCTGAGCCGAAGGTAGAGGCTTAACCCACTGAGCCACCCAGGCACCCCTCACCCTAAAATTATTGACAGTACCAGTGCAGGTGGGGTGCGGGACAACCAGAATTCCCAAGCTTTGCTAGTTGGGATATAAATTTGCAGGATGGGGGAAACCGACAAGTACCCCGTCAGATGGGAGATATGCATACTCTGTGATGCCTCCATTTCTCCGCTGGTTGTCTGTGAGCGCACACGGGCTCCGGAAGACATGAGAGTGCTTCTCGATAAATTATTTGTGACAGCCCCAAACCAGACACAACTGAAATGTCAATCGATAGTTGGGTAGCTAAATAAAGCACGCTGTATTCACACATGGAAAATTACAGCAATGAACAGGAATGACCTTCTGCTACACCCAGCGTGGATGGATCTTAGAAACATCACGTTTAACAGAGGAGGCCAGAGATAAAAGTGTATGTACTCTGTGAGCCCACTTACCAGAGGTTCAGAACCGGACAAAACTATTCCAGAGCATGTTAGAGGAGGTCAGGACAGTGGTGAATGATAGAGGAGGCGTGGGGATGACTGCAAGAGGGGGACGATCTGGGAAGCTGTCGCTACCTTATTTCTTTGTGTGGGTAGAGGTTAAGGATTTGTGCTCATTTTTTATGTTAAAGATTTGTGCACTTTGGTGTGTGTATAGTATGCTTTTCTAAAAAGTTCATACATTAATAAATCCAGAAAGAGAGGGGTTCCTTGGGGGCTCAGTTGGTTAAGCATCTGCTTTCGGCTCAGGTCATGATCTCAGGGTCCTGGGATCGAGCCCCGCATCAGGCTCCCTGTTCTGTGGGGAGCCTGCTTCTCCCTCTCCCACTCCCCCTGCTTGTGCTCCTTCTCTCGCTGTGTCTCTCTCTGTCAAATAAATAAAATCTTTTTTAAAAAAAGATTTTATTGGGATGCCTGGGTGGCTCAGTTGGTTAAGCAGCTGCCTTCGGCTCGGGTCATGATCCCAGCGTCCTGGGATCGAGTCCCACATCGGGCTTCTTGCTCGGCAGGGAGCCTGCTTCTCCCTCTGCCTCTGCCTACCATTCTGTCTGTCTGTGCTCGCTCTCTCCCCCCCCCCTCTGATAAATAAATAAAATCTTTTAAAAAAAAGATTTTATTTATTTATTTGACAGAGATCACAAGTAGGCAGAGAGGCAGGCAGAGAGACAAGGGGGAAGCGGACTCCCCACTGAGCAGAGCGCCTGATGCGGAGCTCGATCCCAGGACCCTGAGATCATGACCTGGGCTGAAGGCAGAGGCTTAACCCGTTGAACCACCCAGGTGCCCCAAATAAATAAAATCTTAAAAAAAAAAGAAAATCCAGAAAGAGAATTTCATGAAAGGAAGGTGAGAATCTCCCTTATTTCCCTATTTCATTCCCCCAAAGTGACCCCCAATTAAAAATGTAGTGGGTTTTTTTCTCTATGTACATGGAATTATATATATACTATGGTATAGTATATATATGTATGTAATAGTATATATATGTATGTAATATATGCAATAGTATAACTCACATGTTAGATATTATACATGTGTGTATATGTACGCACATGTGTATACATATAACACAGCACATATAATATGTATATTATATATGTAATAGTATATAGTATACATTACACACTATATGTGTGACATAGCATGTTATTTATATGTATATGTATAAATATGTGTGGGTATGAATATGCATATTTAACATGCATAATATAGGTATATATTGTATATGCATGATATGTATAAAATCCTTTAGAATATACATTGTGTATTATATACATACCTATTATATATGTATAACATACACTCCATACATGTCTCTCTATATAAAATCTGGAGGGCAGGCAGCTCGCTGGCCCGCACATGCCTTTTACCAGCCTGCATGTACCTCGGGTCTGGTTCAAAGCCGAATGAACAGCCGACCACCCTTTGCACAGGCTGCACAGAGACACTTGGATACCATATACTGCAACACCGTGTCAGTGGTCCAGATGAAACCCGGTGTTAAGGACAGGGAAGCTCTGGCCACTCAGTGGGGGACCCAGCCGGCACCCCTCGGTGCTGGGCCTGGTGTGGAGGGGATTCCTGGGGGCGGGGGTGTAGAGAGATGGGAATGAGCTTGAGGAGGAGAGGCAGGTGAAAGGATTGGAGAGGGAAAGATGCAGCGCTCCTGGCTCTTCTCTACTCAAGACTACACTGTCTTGCCCCAAATGGTCATCAGGTCAGTCAGCCTCTTTCTCTTACACTTTGGATCCTCCCCCACCCACCCTCTAGGCTTTTTTTTACCCCCCCCAACCCACCCCCCCCCCTTGTCCCTTCACGTTTCCAGCTCTTCCCTGTCCCTGTGACTCAACAGTAGGGCGGCGCTAAGGGGTGGAGGTGTGGGAATCCTGGATCCTCTCGTCCCCATTGGCCATGACCACCTTCCCACTAAGGCTTCCTCCTTCAGGAGCAAAGTCATCATCAACCAACAGATCTCCGATGATTGACAGGAACCCCTATTATATTGTTAGCAATGCACTCCAACCCCACAGACCCAGCCCAGGGCTGTCCTGCCTGCCGTGCTGAAAACTCCCGTTCTTTGTTCTGGCATTGAAAATTATGGTGCAGGGCACCTGGGTGGCTCAGTGGGTTGAGCCTCTGCCTTTGCCTCCGTCCATGATCTCAGGGTCCTGGGATCGAGCCCCGCATTGGGCTCTCTGCTCAGCGGGGAGCCTGCTCCCCCCTCTCCCTCTCTCTCTCTGCCTCTCTGCCTACTTGTGATCTCTGTCTGTCAAATAAATAAATAAAATCCTTTTTTAAAAATGGTGCAAACTCGTGTGTGTGTGCGAACGCGCGCGTGTGTTTAAAGTGTCACCTGCGTCTGGGGCTACTAATAGATCAGACAGACATCTGGGGCACAGTCCAGTGAATAGGGCAGGCTTTGTTTGTTGAAAGAGATGGAGGAGGCTAGGGGTCAGGGCATGAGATGTATGGAACGGGTAGGGCTTAGAGCACGCAGACATTCCGGAGCTAAGGTGAGGACTTGGATCCTGAGTCTGGAGGCTTTCCCGAGCCACGCCGTATTCTCGGATCCAGGACGGCGCTGGGCAGGAGCGGGTTGGAGGAGTCTGCGCGGGGAACGCTCTGGTCCTGGGACCCGCCCTCTCCTTCCTCCGCCCGACTGTAGGTGAAGTTTCTCCTTGGCGGTGGGTGCAGAGTGCCCCTCTCAGCGGTCACCCTGCAGGTGCCTAGCCAGAGCGGGCGGCTCAGAAGGGGCTGCTCTGGCAGGGGTTGGAGCTTATAGAAGGTGGAGGCTCAGGGGCTGGGGCGAGGGATGTGTCAGAGAGGATGGTGACTCGGGAGGGCTTGGGTGGCACCGCGCTCAGTGGGGTCGGGGTGGGGGGGTGGGGTCTCGCGGGGCCTCTCGGGGGGGCGTGGCCTCTGTGGGTCACGCCTCCCTCGGGGCTGGCGGGCTGGAGGCGTGGTCGTGGAGCTGATAGACCCAGGGGCAGAGCCGTGGGTGGGTGGGATTCTGAGATTCTGTGATTCTGTGAATCACTCTGTGATTCTGAGAGGGTCTGGGAGCTCGGACTGGTGGGGACCGGAGTTCTTCTCTTCACCCCCTTTCTGCAGACAGTGAGCCCCTTTATGGCGGACGCCAACTATGACCAGACTCGTGCTGTATGGGCTGCTAGCGTCGGGTCATACTCCGAAGACTGCTTAACACATGTTGGACAGCCTTGGCCTTACTTCCCAAACCTCTGGGTGCCCCGGCCACACTGCACAAGTGCCTTCGTGGGCAGCCACGGGCAGAAAGCTGGACATTCCCTGGCCCAGCCCCGGTAGTCCTCAGAAGCAGGGGAGGGCCTCCACCTTGGGCTGTCCACCCCCTGCCCCGCCCCCATCTAGGGCCAGGGCTGTTGTTAGCAAAGAAATCCCACAGATGGGAATAGAGGGACAAGCAGGCCGATGGAACAAAACTGGACCCCTGAACACGTGGGTATTTAGTGACAACTGGGACATCTCAGCCTCTGACAGAAAGACTGAGTTTTTACCATATGGTGTTCAGAAAACCAGATAAGCATTTTGGGGAAAAACAAAATTATATATAGACCTAAGATGGTAGCGGTGGCGGTTGCAAAAACCGGTGAATTGTATACACTTAAAGTGTGAATCTCATGGTAGGTGAATTATCTCTCGATAAAAATATTTTTTTCAAATAGAGACACCCCCCCCCCCACCTAGTGTATTGATGGCTACAACTTACTTTGAAATGCATTGAAAAGTTAGGCGAATTAACGGATGGATAGAAGGATGCATAGAGTGGATAGAAATATGAGAAGACAAAAATGGTGAAGTGTTAGTAATAGACTCTAAGTGGCAGACACGTGGGTGTACACTGTACACTTCTTTTAACTTTCCTGTATGTTTGAAAATCTTCATAATAAAAAGCTAGGGAAAATTCAGGGGCAGTAAAATCAAATTTATAAACAAAACTCCTTAAGCAGATTCAGAAACTGGCTAAGAAAATATGATCCCATAAGCAAAGTAAAAACATGACAATCTCCGAGAAAATATTTACAACTCACGACACACACAATATATTTATCTCCTTAATACATAAGGAAAAAACAAAAAGCCCAAATGTTTTAAAATGTGCAAAAGAAATGAACAGACGGTTCACAGAGAAACGTGTATGTATGGTCCTTAACTATATGGAAAGACCCTTAGCTTTGTTCATAATAAGGACAATGCCAAGGGAAAGAAGTAGCCTTCTCTATAAAATTGGCCAAAAGTTCTAAGCTGGAAAGCACGCTCTCGTGCATTTGCTGGTGGTGATGCCAAATGATAACCTTCGCAGGGAGAAATTTGGCAGTGGCTAACTAACAAAACAACATGTGTGTTCGCTTTCCCACTTCTCAGTGCCCATTCCGGGAAGATACCGGGAAGACCCACTCGCGTCTATCGACTGATCTGGGCTGAGAGCGGAGTCAAGCCAGATACCTTCAAAGAACAGAAAGGAGCCCCAGCGTCTCCGGAACAGGTGGGGCTATTTTTAACTTTCTGTTTTGAAAACAAGTATCCCTATACTGTTCATCTTGAGTCACCGCTCCTTAATATTTGCTTAACTGGCTTTTCTTGCTCTCCTTGCATATGTGATGATGATAATGACGGTGAATAGCTCATTTGAAAGTCCTCTGAGACATCATGATCCTTTCCCTCTAAATGCTTTAGGGAGTAATTCCTAAGAGCAAGAACATTATCCTAAAGACAATAAGGCAGTGATGGAATTTAGGAAATGTATCATGGACAGGTACTATTTTTTTTTTTTTAAGATTTCATTTTTAAGTAATCTCTGCACCCACTGTGGGGCTCGAACCTACAACCCTGAGATCAAGCGTCACAGGCTCCCCCAACCGAACCAACCAGGCTCCTGGACATGTACTATTTTTAATACACAATCTATATTAAAAAATGCCCAAGTGTCACAAAAATGTCTTTTGTAGCCCTGCTTTTTATTTTTTTCCTCTGTCTGGGTTCCAATCCAGGATCACACATTCCGTTGATTTGTCCTGTTTCTTTAGTCTCCTTTAATCGGCAGCGCTTCTCTTCCTTCCTTTGTGCTCAGTGACGCGCACATCTTTGAAGCAGAACTGTTTTGAAGTTGAAAAAACGCTGTGGATTTTGTGGAATCGGGGCTTTATTATTGGACTAAGGGCTTATGCAATTGAGGATGGTGGTGAGGAAAGAAGGTCCAGAGAGGGGAGTCGAGGGAGAACTGGAAAATCTCCAGCCAGCCCTTTCAAACCACTGGCGCAGGTGCACAAGTCAGAGTTTTCTGGAAGATCTGGGAAGCTAGCATATCCACTGTCAGAGTGGGATCATGAAGGACAACCGGTGAGGACGTCTCCAGAAGCCTCTTGCCTCTGCATCGGGATGTGGGCCTGGTGGAGAGTGTGGGGGTCACCCTTGGTCAGCCAGGCGGAGAATTGAGATGAACAGAGCTTGAGGGAAACAGGTCACAAGGTCCTGTGCTTTTGTCTGTCTGTCTCACTACAGCGGAGAGCAACAGCGAGTTGGAAGCCACTGGCACAGCCATGTTTGTCTGTGGCCCCGGCTGAATAGAACCACCGCCAGAAGCAATGACCAAGCTTTACTTCTTCATTGAGTTTTCGTGTGGTTTTCCGTGTGGCCTGCTTTAACCTTGAACCACAAGGGGAAAGGGATTCTGAGAAGTGTAGGCACAGCTCAGTTGACCCAGTACAGAATAACCAGAGAAGCGTGCCCTGTTTCCTCGGCTCCCTAGAAGACCTTCTGTGAGATTGGTTATTGGTTACGAGTCTGGAAGATTTCACGTGAGACCATCCAGGCCCGGAATTTTGCGGGAAAGTTAATTTGAGGTTCAGTTTCTTTGACAGGAAATTCGGGTTTCCTATTTCTCCTTGGGTCGGTTGTGGTTAAGGTTTCTTTTTCAAAAGATTTATCCACTTCATGTGAGTTTTCAAATGCATTGACATAAGGTGGTTCCTAATGTCCTTTTACTACCCTTTTCTTGCTTGTAGGACCTTTAGTGATGTCTCATTTTAATTCTTGATATTGGTCATGTGTTTCTCTGGTTTTTTTTCCCCCTTCATTGGCCTTTATATGGATTTGTTGAGTATATTAACCTTTTATTTACCTATTTAAATTTTTTTTTTAATTTTTAAGTAATTTCTACAGCCTGTGCAAGGCTTGAACTCATGACCCTGAGATCAAGAGGTGTGCTCCGCTGACTAAGCCAGCCAGGTGCCACTAACCTTTTAAATAAACACCTTTGCCTTGTTGATTTTTATATTGTATGTTTTCTATTTTGCTGACTTTTGGTTCTATCTATATTACTTTATATTCTACTTTGTTTTTTGGGTTTTTTTTTTTTTGTCTGTGTTTCTTTTTTAAGATTTTATTTATTTTTTTTGACAGACAGAGATCACAAGTAGGCAGAGAGGCAAGCGGGGGGGAGGGGATCCTGAGGTCATGACTTGAGCTGAAAGCAGAGGCTTAACCCGCTGAGCCACCCAGGCGCCCCATCCCTTGAAATTTTTATTTTATTTTTCTAAAGGTTTATTTACTCACCTTGGGGGGGAAGGACAGAGGGAGAGTCTCAGGCAGACTCCCTGCTGAGTGTGGAGCCCAATGCGAAGGTCTCCATCCCAAGGCCCTAAGATCGAGACCTGAACCGAAGTCAGACGCTTAACTTACTGAGCCACCCAAGCACCCCTCTATTTTATTTTTAAAGATTATTTTTAGGGGCGCCTGGGTGGCTCAGTGGGTTAGGTCTCTGCCTTTGGCTCAGGTCATGATCGTAGGGTCCTGGGATCAAGCCCTGCATCGGGCTCTCTGCTTAGCGGGGAGCCTGCTTCCCCTCTTTCTCTCTGCCTGCCTCTCTGCTTACTTGTCATCTCTGTCAGATAAATAAATAAGTCTTTTTATAAAAGATTATTTTTAAAGATTATTTCAGCGGCGCCTGGGTGGCTCAGTGGGTTAAGCCGCTGCCTTCGGCTCGGGTCATGATCTCAGGGTCCTGGGATCGAGTCCCGCATCGGGCTCTCTGCTCAGTGGGGAGCCTGCTTCCCTCTCTCTCTCTCTGCCTGCCTCTCCGACTACTTGTGATTTCTCTCTGTCAAATAAATAAATAAAATATTAAAAAAAAAAGATTATTTCAAAGATTTTTTTTTAAAGATTTTATTTATTTATTTGACAGAGAGAAATCACAAGTAGACAGGCAGGCAGAGAGAGAGAGAGAGGGAAGCAGGCTCCCCGCCGAGCAGAGAGCCCGATGCGGGACTCGATCCCAGGACCCTGAGATCATGACCCGAGCCGAAGGCAGCGGCTTAACCCACTGAGCCACCCAGGTGCCCCTTTCAAAGATTATTTTTTTTTTTTTTTTTTTTTTTAAAGATTTTATTTATTTATTTGACAGAGAGAGATCACAAGTAGGCAGAGAGGCAGGCAGAGAGAGGAGGAAGCAGGCTCCCTGCTGAGCAGAGAGCCCGATGCGGGACTCGATCCCAGGACTCTGAGATCATGACCTGAGCCGAAGGCAGCGGCTTAACCCACTGAGCCACCCAGGTGCCCTCAAAGATTATTTTTAAGTAATCTCTACACCCAACATGGGGCTTGAACTCATAACCCTGAGATCAAGAGTTTCATACTCTACTGACTGAGTCAGCCAGGTGCCCCCATCCTTTAAAATTTCTAAAGCCTTGGGTCACCTGAGTGGCTCAGTAGTCAAGCGTCTGCCTTCAGCTCAGGTCATGATCCCGGGGTCCTGCGATCGAGTCCCGCATCGGGCTCTCTGCTCAGTGGGAAGCCTGCGTCTCCCTCTGCCCCTCCTTCTGGCTTGTGCTCTCTCTCTCTTGCTTTCTCTCTCTCTCTCAAAATAAATAACATCTTATAAGTGAGTAAGTAAATAAATAAATAAAAATTTCTAAAGGTTTGGTTGATGGCCTGGAATATGGTGTACTTTGGTAAATGGACCATAGGTGATGCCCTTCATTATCCCTGATCCACTGCCTTGCTTTGAAGTCCGCTCTGTCTGGAATGAATACAGTTAGGTCTACTAGGAACCCACATATTACTAAAGATCCATTCAGTTCCTTTTACCCAGCACATCACATCTGGCTGTCAGGAAAAACTTACAAGGCATTTACCAAAAGGAAAAAAAAAAAATTTACCATTGGAAGAGACAGAGTGAGCATTGGAAGCAGGCATGGCGGAGATGTTGGAATCATCAGACTGGGAATTTAAAACAACTCTGATTCATATGCTAAGGACTGTAATGGATGAAATAGACAGCATGCAAGAACAGATGGGCGATGTCAGCAGAGAGACGGAAATCCTAAGAAAAAGATCCAAAAAGAAATGTCTGAGGTGTTGGGGGAGAGGAAGTGTTCTAGTCCTGTGATGAGCGAGCCTGTATCACTAGACTGTGAGCTTCACAAGTGTTTTTAAGTTTTTTTCCCTCCCTCTTAAGTTGGAGAGGACAGCTGGAATGGGCTGGGGGTGGGTATTCCCTCCCCCCTCCCCCCAGGTGCATTGGACTCTCGTTAAGGAGTTCCTCCTGGGGGTGAGAGCCTCCTTAAGAACAGAGTGCTGTGATGAATTTCAAAACAGGCCTTTTTCTCCTCTTCCTGCTAGAAGCACAAGTGGATTTTTCTTTAATATTTACTCTGGGAACCAGCTTGAGCTCCTAGAGGCAAATCTCATAAAATTGTGGGGTTCTTCAAGGATGGGGTCCCCCTGGGGTTTTTAATTCTCAGAATTGCCTACACGAAGCTTCCAGCAATTCAACAAGGAGAGTTCTGGTGTTCCTGCCCCAGTACTGGTCGCCACAGCAGTTTCTGCCCATGAGTCGCCCCGGTAAGTTTTTCTGTGAATTGGCCTTTCAGTCTCTCCAATCGCGGGGGCAGTGAGTGGTTGGCACTGTGTCCTCACCTCTTTTAAGGATCCTAGTAGAGTTGTCAGCTTTTCAGTCTGTTCAGCTTTTTATTTGGTGTTAAGATGAAGCGGTGAATTCCCAGTTCCTTACTTGTGAAACTGGAAGGCAGCAGCTACCTTAAAGAGTAGATAGACTTGAAAAAAAAAAATGTGGGTTTTGCAGGTGTTGGATGTAGTGGTCTATAGGTATCAGTTCGTTCAAGTTCATTAATTGCATTATTCAAACGTGCATTTTTTCTCACCTTTTTGCTTGTCCTATCAGTTACTGCATGAAGCATGTTAAAATATCCAAATATGATTGTGAATTCATCTCCTCCTCCTTTTAGTTCTGTCAGCTTTTGCTTTATGTTTTTAAGATGTGTTATTAGGTACATGCAAGTTTAAGATTATCATATGTTCCTCATCATTTTAAATTATGAAATATTCCTCTTAACTCTTATAAGACTTCTATCTAAAGTCTACTTTGATGTTAATATGACCATGCCAGCTTGCTTTCTTTTACTTAGTATTTGCATTGTATGTATTTTCCCTTTCTTTTACACTAAATCCATCTGTGATTTTATATTTAAGGTAAAAAGAATAGGGGCACCTGGCTGGCTCAGTCAGTGGAGCGTGCAACTTTTGATCTCAAGGTTGTGAGTTGGAGCCCCATGTTGGGCTTAGGGACTACTTACTAGGGGTCCTGGGGTGGCTCACATGGTTAAAAGTCTGCCTTTGGCTCTGGTCCTGATCCCAGGGTCCTCCCTCTCTCTCTCCCTCTATTGCTCCCCCTGTTTGTGCTCTCTCGCTCTATCAAATAAATAAATAAAATCTTTTTTAAAAGACCACTTAATTGAAAAAACAAAATTTTTTTAACATAAAAAGTCTAGGGGCACCCGTCTTGTTCAGTCAGAAGCACATGTGATCTCGGGGTTGTGAGTTGGAGCCTCATGTTGTATGTAGAGGTTCCTTAAAAAAATAAAACCAGGGCGCCTGGGTGGCCCAGTGGGTTAAGCCACTGCCTTCGGCTCAGGTCATGATCCCAGGGTCCTGGGATCAAGTCCCGCATCGGGCTCTCTGCTCAGCAGGGAGCCTGCTTCCTCCTCTCTCTCTCTTTGACTGCCTCTCTGCCTACTTGTGATCTCTCTCTGTCAAATCTTAAAAAAAAAAATAAATAAAACCAAAACACAAGAAGTATATAAGATCTTGTTGATCTTGTTTTTAATCCAGTTTGACAATGGTTTCCTTTAATTAGACAGTTTATTTTCATTTATGTTTTATATATTTAGGAGTATGGTGTTTGAGATTACTGTGTTAGTTACCTTTTGCTGTGGAACAGATCACCCCCAAATTTACAGGCTTAACCCAAGAGTAATCATTTATTATCTCTAGTTGCTGTGGATTAAGAAATCCTGAGTAGCTCATCTCTATGACTTGGAATTCTCTACCTCCTTGCCAACACTTGCTACTATCTGTCCTTTTAATTAGAGCCATCGTAGGGGGTTGAAATGGTATCTCATTGTGGTCTTGACTTGCATTTTCCTAGTAACGAATGATTTTGAACATCTTGTCTGGGCTTATTGGACCCTTGCATATGTTTTTTGAGAAATGTCTACTCAGATCCTTTGCCCACTTTAATATTGGGTCCTCATTTTATTACTGAATTGTAAGAGCTCTTTATATATTTTAGATATGAGTCTCATCACATCTATGGTTTGCAAATGGTATGGAATGCATTCTATGTGTTCTTTTCACTTTCTTTATGCTGTGCTTTGAAGCACACACCTTTTTAATTTTAATAAAGTCCAGCTTATCTATATAGATAAAGGGGAATATTCCCCTTTGCTCACTTTCATTTCTTTCTTTTTTTTTTTTTTAAGATTTTATTTACTTATTTGACAGAGAGAGAGAGAGATATCACAAGCAGGCAGAGATGCAGAGAGCGGGGGGAAGGTCCCCTGCTGAGCAGAGAGCCCGATGCGGGGCTCCATCCCAGGACCCCGAGATCATGACCTGAGTCAGAGGCAGAAGCTTAGTCCACTGAGCCATCCAGGCACCCCCTGACTATCATTTCTAAGGCTGTTACCACTGGTATAGAATTCTAGGGTAAAAATTTCTTTTTTCTTTTGGTACTTCCTTTTCTTTTTAAATATTGTATTTATTTATTTGACAGACAGAGATCACAAGTAGGCAGAGAGGCAGGCAGAGAGAGAAGGGGAAACAGGCTCTCCACCGAGCAGAGGGCCCGATTTGGGGCTCGATCCCGGGACCCTGGGATCATGACCTGAGCCGAAGGCAGAGGCTTTAACCCACTGAGCCACCCAGGTGCCCCCTTTTGGTGCTTTAAACATATTATTCCATTGTCTTTTGGCATCTGTTATGGATTAAGTTGTGTCCCCCTCCCAAAAAGACATGTTGAAGTCTAATTCTGAGGACCTCAGAATATGACCTTATTGGGAAATAGTGTTGCAATGTAATTAGTTAAGACGAGGTCATACTGGAATAAGGTGCATCTCTAATCCTTATAAGAAGACAGGCACGTGAAGTTAGAGACAAAGGAAGAAGGCCATGTGAATATGAAGGCAGAGAGTGGAATCACACAGCTGGGAGCCAAGGAGTGCTAGCTGTCCGAAGCCAGAAAGAGGCAAGAAAGGATTCTCTCTCTGTTTTCAGAGAGAGCAGGGGCCCTGCTAACACCTTGATTTCACATTTTGTAGCCTTTAGAACAGAGACAGTAAATTCTCATTTCAGACTACCCACTATGTGGTGCTTTTTATGGCAGCGCTGGGAAACTGGTCCTGCTACATAGTTTCCAGTGAACATTTAGACGCTCTTTGCATTTTCCCCTTGAGAGTGTTGTGACTTTGTCTCATTTTTCTTTCTATTATGTTTATTATCTTTCTATTATGCTTTCTATTATGTTTATTATCTTCGGTTTCAGTACTTCTATCAAAATGCCTAGGTGTGTCCCACCCCCTCTTTGGTTTTCTTTTTTAAGATTTTATTTATTTTTATTTTTTAAAAATTTTTATTTGAGAGAGATCACAAGTAGGGAGAGAGGCAGATGGGGGGTGGGGGGAAGCAGGCTCCTTGCTGAGCAGAGAGCCTGATGCGGGGCTCAATCCCAGAACCCTGAGATCGTGACCTGAGCCAAAGGCAGAGGCTTAAACCACTGAGCCATCCAGGTGCCCCCCTCCCACCTTTGGTTTTTATAGTATTTGGGGCTCACCGAAATTTTTTAATCTATGAGTTGATGTTTTTCATTCATTTTGGAAATTTCTCAAAAAAAGTTTTTTTTTTTTTTTTAAATTGCTCTGGGCTCCATGCTCTCTTTTCTCATCTGAAGCTACTCCAATTATACACAGGATAGATAATTTAACAGTGTCCACATCACTCAGGCATCTCTTTTATGTCTTTTTCCCTCCCATTCTTTTGTCTTAGAGCTTCATTGTGGATAATTCCTATTGACCTGTCTTCAAGTTCACTGCCCTTCCTTTCTGTTATCAGTAGTCTCCCGTTAAATCTAACAAATGAATTATTTTAAAATCAACATGTCCTGGGGACGCCTGGGTGGCTCAGTGGGTTAAGCCCTGCCTTGGCTCAGGTCAAGATCTCAGGGTCCTGGGATCGAGCCCCACATCGGGCTCTCTGCTCAGTAGGGAGCCTGCTTCCTCCTACCCCCTGCCTGCCCCTCTGCCTACTTGTGATCTCTCACTCTCTCGCTGTCAAATAAATAAATAAATAAATAAATAAATAAAATCTTAAAATAATAAATCAATATTACAGGAGCACATGGGTAGCTCAGTCAGTTAAGCGTGTGACTCCTGGCTTTGGCTGAGGTTGTGATCTCAAGGTCATGAGATCAAGCCCGGCGCCAGGCCCCATGCTCAGGGCACAGTCCGCTCGGGGCCCTCTCTCCCTCTACCTTCTCCTTCGCTCTTCCCCCTGTTTGTGGTCTCTTTCTCTCTAAAATAAATAAATAAATAAATATGTAAAATCTTCAAAATAAAATCAACATTATAGAAGTATAATTTACATGTAATAAAATGCTCACGCTACATGTATACGGTTCATTGAGTTCTGAAAAATATATATGCTTGTATGATCACCATACCGATCAAGGTGTAGAACATTCTTATTATTCCAGAAGACCTTTTGTTCTTTCCAGCCAATTTTCCTTAACTGCTCCTGGTGATCACAGATCTGGTTCGTGTTATGATTGGTTAGCTTTGCACAGACTAGAATTTCATCTACATGAAATGGTATTGTCTGTACACTTCTGGGTCTGGCTTTTTTCTTTCAGCGTGATGGTTCTGGATTCACCAGTGTCCTTATCCGGATGTAGCCTGTTCCTTTTTATTGACCAGCGATATCCGTTCTGACTGTCCTGTGACTGGTTTCTAATGACCTACGAATACACATTTGGCTTATTTCCATTTCTTTTGATATTATGAGTAAATCTTCCATGAATCTTCTTGTCAACATGTTCTTTCCTTTCTCTTGGTTACATACCCAAGAGGGATTTCTCAGTCATCAGATAAAATTATGTTCAACCTGACAACAAACTGCCAACCTGTTTTCCAAACTAGGGTCCATGTTTACATTCTCTTCAGCAAATATGTGAGCGTTCCAGCTCCTCCATGTTTTTGCCAAGGTCTGGTGCTGTCAGTCTTGTACAATTTCAGCCTTCCTAAAAGACGTGTAGCGATACATCTTTGTGGTATCAATTTTAATTTCTGTGGTGATTGTAGATGTTGAGTATCTCCATGTGTCTGTTGGCCATTCACATATTTTCTTTTCAGAAGGGTTAAGGCTTTTGCTCACTTGAAAGTTGGATTTTTAAAATCTTTTAATTACTGGATCACGTGGCCATTTTAGGTGCTAGAACATGCAACTCTTGATCTGGGGGTCACAAGTTCAAGCCCCACCTTGGGTGTAGAGATTACTTAAATAAATAATTTTTTAAAAGATTTTATTTATTTATTTGACAGAGAGAGATCACAAGTAGGCAGAGACACAGGCAGAGAGAGAGAGAGGAGGAAGCAGGCTCCCTGCTGAACAGAGAACCTGATTTGGGGCTCGATCCCAGGACCCTGGGATCATGACCTGAGCCGAAGGCAGCGACTTAACCCACTGAGCCACCCAGGTGCCCTTAAATAAATAATTTTTTAAAAATCTTTTTATTATGGAGTTGTGCAGGTAATTTATGTATTCTGGATTCACCTTCTGTGGCAGAAATAAGTATTGCAAATATTTCTTACCAGGTTCCAGTTTAGATGATCATTTCCTTAATTATGTCTTTTAAAGAACAAAAGTTTTTAATTTTGATGAAATCCCATTTATCTTTGTTTTTATTTTTTTTAAGTTTACTTATTTATTTTTTTTAGTCCTCGCTACACCCAACATGGGGCTTGAACCCATGACCTCAAAATCAAGAGTTGCTTACTGCTCCAACTGAGCCAGCCAGGCTCCCCCCAACCTTTTTTCTTTCTTTCTTTCATGGCTGGTGCTTTTCGTGTCTTGTCTACAACATCTTTGCCTGTTTATTTTAAAAATAAAATCTTAAAAAGTAAACAAATAAAATAAAATATCTTCGCCTAACCCAGGTTCACAAAAATTTTCTCATGTGTTTTCTTCTGCAAGTTTTTTTTTTTTAATTTTTTTTTTAATTAATTTATTTGACAGAGAGAAAGATCACAAGGCAGAGAGAGAGGAGGAAGCAGGCTCCTGCTGAGCAAAGAGCCCGATGCGGGGCTTGATCCCAGGACACTGAGATCATGACCTGAGCCGAAGGCAGCGGCTTAATCCACTGAGCCACCCAGGCGCCCCTTCTTCTGCAAGTTTTATGGTTTTAGCCTTTATCCTTAGGTCTGTGGTTCACTTGAGTTAATTCCTGTGTGCTGGCACCTGGGTGGCTGGGTGGGTTGAGTCTGACTCTTGATTTTAGCTCAGGTCCTGGTCCCTGGGTCCTGGGATGGAGCCCCACTTCATGCTCCCTGCTCAGCGGGGAGCCTGCTTCTCCCTCTCCCGCGGCCCCTCCGCCCTCCACTCATGCTCTGACACTCACTTTCTCTCTGTCAGATAAATAAATGAGATCTTTAAAAAAAAATGTGCTGTGTGAGCCAGGTCCAGTTTTGTTCATGTACATAACCACTTTTTATTGAAAAGACTATCTTTGCCTCCCATGAATTATACTGACATATTTACAGAAAATCAACTTTGGGGGCACCCGGGTGGCTCAGTGGGTTAAGCATCTGCCTTTGGCTCAGATCATGATCGAGTCCTGGGATCCTGGGTCCTGGGATCAGACTCCCTGCTCAGTGGGAGGCCTGCTTCTCCCTCTACCCCTCCCCTGCTTGTGTTCCCTCTCTCGCTGTCTCTCTGTCCAATAAATCATTTCTTTAAAAAAAAAAAGATAATCAAGTTTGGGTCTATTTTGGGCTCTTTATAGAAAGTTTTGAAATCAAGTAGTAAAGCCCTCCATCCCTGATTTTATTTTATTTATTTTTATTTTATTTATTTATTTTTTAAGACTTTATTTATTTATTTATTTATTTTTAAATTTTTATTTGGCGCCCTTGTCATTTTTATTTACTTATTTTTTAAAGTGACCTCTACCTCTATGTGGGACCCAAATCTACAGCCCTGAGATCAGGAGTCACGTGCTCTGAATGAACCACTAGGCATTCCATCTCTGATATTTTAAGTCCTTGAATATTTTTTCTTTTTTTAAAAGATTTTATTCATTTATTTGACACAGAGAGAGATCACAAGTAGGCAGAGAGACAGGCAGAGAGAGAGAGGAAGGGAAGCAGGCTCCCCGCTGAGCAGAGAGCCCCATGCGGGGCTCCATCCCAGGACCCATTTATTTATTTATTTGTCAGAGAGAGAGAGAGGGAGGGAGCATACAAGCAGCAGAGTGGCAGCAGAGGCAGAGAGAGAAGCAGGATCCCTGCCAAGCAAGGAGCCGGACATGGGACTCGATCCCAGGACTCTGGGATCATGACCTGAGCTGAAGGCAGCAGCTTAACTGATTGAGCCACCCAGGTGCCCCTAATTCCTAGATTCTTTATTCTGTATCATTGATCTATTTTTCTGTCTTTTTGCCAACAACACACTGTTTGATTCCTCCAGTTGCAAAATAAATCTTGAAATCAGATAGGGTTAGCTTTGCAACTTTGTTGTTTTTCGAAGTTGTCTTAGCCATTCTTGGTCCTTTGTGTTTCCAGGTAAATTTGAGAATTTCTACATTGGTAATTTCTACAAAATTAAAAAAAAAAGCTAGCTGGGATTTTTATTGGGGGTTTATTGAATCTATAGGTAAATTGGAGGGAATTGACAGCAATCTGAGCTTTGCAATTCATGAATATAATCTATCTCTCCATTTATTTAGATTTTCATTAAATTCTTCCATTAATATTTTATAGTTTTCAGTGCCTACTTCCTGTACATATTTTGTTAGCTTTAATGTAAGTATTTTATGTTTTGTGGCACTGTTTAAATGATATCTTAAAATGTTATTTTACAACTGTTTGTTCGCAGTATCTAAAAATACAGTTAATTTCTTATGTTTACCTTGTATCTTGCAACCTTGTTAAAATTACTTATTAGGGGTGGCTCAGTGGGTTAAAGCCTCTGCCTTCAGCTCAGGTCATGATCCCAGGGTCCTGGGATGGAGCCCAGCATTGGGCTCTCTGCTCAGCAGGGAGCCTGCTTCCCTCTCTCTCTGCCTACTTGTGATCTCTGTCTGTCAAATAAATAAACAAAATCTTTTTAAAAAATCACTTGGGGTGCCTGGTGGCTCAGTGGGTTAAAGCCTCTGCCTTTGACTTGCGTCATGATCCCAGGGTCCTGGGATCAAGCCCCCCATCTGGCTCTCTGCTCAATGGGGAGCCTGCTTCCCTTCCTCTTTCTCTCTGCCTGCCTCTCTGCCTACTTGTGATCTCTGTCTGTCGAATAAATAAATAAAATCTTTTTTTAAAAAAAATCACTTATTAGTGCCAGCACTTTTTAATTTTTTTTTTGCTAGAATACTTAGGATTTTCTATGTAAATAATAATGTCACCACAAATGGAAATTTACGTCCTCTTTTCCAATCTGTTGCCATTTATTTCCTTTTTATTGCCTTATTGCCCTAGCCAGGATCTCTATTACAATATTTAATAGAAGTATGACAGTAGACATCCTTCTCCTCTTCCTGGTCCTAGAGGGAGGGTGTTCAGTCTTCACAGTAAGTAAAATGTCAGTGTAGCTCTTTGCAGATGCCTTTTCTTAAGTTAAGCAAATGTCGTACTCTTTCTGGTTTGTTAGGAGTTTTTACCATGAATGTTGAATTATGTCACATTATTGTTATTTGTTGAGATGATGTGGGTTCTCTCCAAAATCCTATTAATGTGGCTGATTCCATTGGTAGATTTATGATGGCTAAATCCGCTTTTCAGTCTGGAATAAACCCCAATGGTCAGGAAGTGTTTTCCTTTTTTTTAAAGATTTTATTTATTTATTTGACAGACAGAGATCACAAGCAGGCAGAGAGGCAGGCAGAGAGAGAGGGGGAAGCAGGCTCCCTGCTGAACAGAGAACCTGATTCGGGGCTCGATCCCAGGACCCTGGGATCATGACCTGAGCCGAAGGCAGAGGCCTTAACCCACTGAGCCACCCAGGCGCCCAAGTGTTTTCCTTTTTATGTGTTGATTCAGTAGCTCTGTTAATATTTTGTTAAGGGTTTTTATATCTATATTCCTGGGGGACATTTGTCCTATTTTTTTTTCTTTTATTGTAATGCTTTTGTCTGATTTAGATTTCAAGGTAATGTTGGTCCCATAGAGTGAATTGATAAGCACTCTCTCCTCTGTGTTCTTAGTTTATGTAAGATTAATATAACATCTTGCTGAAATGTTTAATAGGATTCAACTGTGAAGCCGTCTGCTTCTTATACTTTCTTTGTGGAAAGGTTTTTAACTATTAATTGATTTCTTTAATAGTTAAAAGGCTATTGAGATATCCTAGATCTTCTGTGTCAGTTTTGGTAATTTGCATTTTTCAAGGAATTTGTCCCTTTCAACTAACGTGTCAAATTATTGGCATAATATTGTTCGTAATATTCTTTTTTCTATGCTTTTAATTTCTTTGGGAAATGCAGAGATGTCCTTTCTTCCCTTCCTGAATTTAGAAAATTTCATCATTTCTTTTCTTGATTTGATCTAATGAGAAACTATCAGTTTTATTAACTTTCTCAAAGAACCAACTTCTGCTTCTCCCTCTCCCTCTGCCCCCCACTCCCATCTTGTGTGTGCAGTCTTTTTCTCTCTCGAATAAATAAAATGTTCTAAAAAAGTAAAGTGTACTACTTAGGCAGCACACAGTCCATAACAGTCTGGCTTGACAAAGTCTGTCGTATAATTGGGTGTTTCTGTAATTTAGGTTCAATGTTATTGGTTATTAGGTTATTGGTATGGGTAGGCGTAAAAGGTCATCTTGATTTAAAGAAAAAAGTCTGTTTTATGGGGTCCTTGTTCCCTTTTCCCACCTTTATTTGGATTGAGTATTTTTTTATGATACCATTTCACATGCTTTTAAGTTTAATAGCTATAGCTCTTTGCTTTGTTCTTTTAGTGTTTGCTTAGAGTTTATGTTATAACATTAACTTATCACAGACTATATTCAGGTTATCTACTAAAACTCACATAGGACATAAGAGCCTTGCAACAGGACCTTTGCACGTCTCCCCTCCCTACATTTGCGCTCTTTTCATGCATTTTACTGTTACATATGTTATACATACCACGACAACACTGTAATTAATTTTGCTTAATCAGCTGTCTGTTGAAGAGATGTGAGGCACCTGGGTGGCTCAGTTGGTTAAGCATCTGCCTTTGGCTCAGATTGTGATCCTGGGGTTGTGGGATCGAGCCTGCTCAGCGGGAGGCCTGCTTCTCCCTCTCCCACTCCCCCTGCTTATGTTCCCTCTCTCGCTGTGTCTCTCTCTGTCAAATAAATAAATAAAATCTTAAAAAAAAAAAAACAAAAAAAAAACCAGCTTGTGTACTTACTTACCCACCATTTCTGGTGGTGACTAAATAGTTACCATTTCTGGCGTTTCTCATTCCTTCGCGTAGATCCAGATTTCCATCTGGAATCTTTTTCCTTCTGCTTGAAGGGCTTTCTGTCACATTTCCTGTTTTGCAGGTCTGCTGGTGATAAATTCTCTAAGCTTTGGAATGTCAAGAAAAGTGTTTTTTGCCTTCAGTTTCTTAAAGTTTTTAACTTTTTGAAAATTGTGGTAAAATACACAGCACATAAAATTGACCAGCCCCACCATCTTTCTTTTTTTTTTTTTAAAGATTTTATTTATTTGAGAGAGAGAGCCAGGCAAAGAGGGAACACAAATAGGAGTGGGAGAGGGAGAAGCAGGCTTCCCACCAAGCAGGGAGCCGGCCATGGGGCTCGATCCCAGGACCCTGGGACCATAACCTGAGCAGAAGGCAGATGCTTAATGCCACCCAGGCGCCCCATAGCCCCATCATCTTTAAGTGCACATTTCAGTGGCGATAAGTACATTCATGGTGCTGAGCTGCCTTCCCCACCATCCTCCCCCAGAACTTTCTTGTTATGCCAAATGGAAACTCTGTAGCCATTAAACACAAGTCCCTGTTCCCTCCTGCCCCCCAGCCCCTGAAAAGCACTATTCTCCTTTGTTTCTCTATGAAATTGACTACGCCACATCCCACATCTAGGTGGTGTTTGTCCTTTTGTGTCCTTTTGCAAACAGTATTTGTCCTTTTGTGTCTGGCTTATTTCACTCCGCGTGATGTTTTTAAAGCTCCTCCATGCTGTGGTGTGTATCGTGATTTTAAGTTTTAAGGCTGAATAATATACCATTGTATGGATGTACCACATTCTGTTTATCTGTTCGTCTGCCGATGGATACCCGGACTGCTTCTACCTTTTGTCCATTGTGAGTAATGCTGCTGTGAATGTTGGTGTGCCAAGTACTGTTTGAGCCCCTCAGTTCTTTGGGAGCACATAACTAGAAATGGAAATGCAGGATCTTGCAGTGACTCTCTGTTAAATTTCTCTAGGAACCCCCATACCAGTTTCCATAATGGCTGTACCATTTTGAATTCCCACCAAAATGTACATGGGTTCCAATTTCTCCACATCCTTGCCAACACTTGGTTTTTTGTTTGTTTTTTTTCCCCCAAGATTTTATTTATTTATTTGACAGAAATCACAAGTAGGCAGAAAGGCAGACAGAGAGAGAGGAGGAAACAGGCTTCCTGCTGAGTAGAGAGCCCCATGTGGGGCTCAATCCCAGGACCCTGGGATCATGACCTGAGCCGAAGGCAGAAGCCTTAACCCACTGAGCCACCCAGACACCCCTTTTTCCTTTATTTTTTTTTGTTCAAAATTAATAGCTATCCCAGTGAACGTGAAGTGGTTATCTCATTGACTTTTGATTTGCATTTCCCCAATAAGCATCTTTTCATGGACTTACTGGCCATTTGTATGTCTTCCTTGAAGAAATGTCTTTTTGTTGGTTTGTTTGAAGGGATTGCCTTAATAGAACAAATACGATTTTTTGGAGAAATATCTTTTCCAGTCCCTTGCCCATTTCTGAATCAGGTTGTCAGTTATTTTGTTGTTGAGTTATAGGAGTTTTTTTTTTTTTTTTTTTTTCTTAAGTAGACTCCACGCCCAGTGTGGAGCAGCAAGGGGCTTGAACTCACAGTCCTGAGATCAAGAATCAGATGCTTAACTGACTGAGCCACCCAAGCACCCCACAGAGTATTTTCTATCTTGGATGTGAATCCCCTATCACATGAAGCCATTTTTGAATATTCTTTTCCATTTTGTGGGTTGTCTTTTTACTCTCTTGATAGTGTCCATTGATGCACGAAAGTTTTTAGTTCAGGTGAAGGCCACCTGATCTATTAACCGTCAAAAAGTTCATCCAACTAAGTTATCCCATCAACAGAATAAGGAAGAAAATAATTGGATTAACATGCAAGATACAGAAAAACATGGAGCACATTTTATCCGCCATTCCTCATAAAAACTCTCACCTTCGTAGGGCAGGGCCCCTATGAAGAGTCTTCTCCCCAGCTGGCTTGTCTCTTTTTATCCACAGTGACAGGGCTGCTCGGCCACTTCCTGGCTGTGTGACTATACACAGTGACTGTCAGGGCCTGGGGACCTCAGCGGTGCACCGGGGATGAGGATACCATCCACCTCCTGGGACTGGTGGGAGAGGGTTGCCTGGGACCAGGAAGCAAGGTGCGGTGCACAGTCAGGCGCGCACCGAGCCTGGCACACAAGGGGCCTCGTGGATAGTGGCGGGCAGCTCTTGAAGTCTGCCTGACTGGAGTTCAAGTCTCGGCCACCACCTCTAACATACTGTCCCGCAGCTGGTGTCTAACCTGCCGAGTCTGCTTCCTGCCTGAAATAAACAGTTCCTTCTCCCAGGGCCGGGAGGACGGTGCCATGTTGTCCATTTGGGACACACTCAAGGAGCTCATCCTTCTCCTCGTCCTTCTTCCCCACCCCCACCCCCAGCCTCCTCCTCCTCCTCCTCCTCCAGTATTACTTGACAGTGAAAGGGAAGGACGTCCTGACACAAGTTAGAAGCTGGGCGAACCTCAAAAACATTATGGTAACTGAAAGAAGAGAGACGCGAAAGAACACATGTTTATTCACAAATAGCCAAACCGTGAAAAGCGCCCCCACGTCCATCACCAGCCAAATGGATGAAGAGAATGTGGTTCTCTCCAAGCAATGGGCGAATTCCCAGGCTGAAGAGAAGGAAATCCTAACCTACCCTTTGTGACAATTAGGACAGAGCTGGAGGGCCTTCTGCTAAGCAACATCCACCAGTCCCAGAAGGACAGATTCTGCCTGGTTCCACTCCTGTGCGCTCTCTCAACCTCTCCGAAGCACAGATGTGGAGAGGAGGGTGATTCCTGGGTGGGGGCTGGGTTGTACGGGGAGTCATTCAGTGGAGAGAAGGTTAGTCATACAAGATGAGTGAGCTCCAGAGGTCGCCCTGCAACACTGTGCCTGAGGGTAACACTATGGGCCACCTTACGCACAAGGGGCCCGGCTCAGTCCGGGAGCGTGTGACTCTTGATCTCGGCATCATGAGTTCAAGCCCCGCGCTGGGTGTTGAGATTACTTAAACAGATAAATCTTTTTTTTTTTTTTTTTAAGATTTTATTTATTTAGTTGACACAGAGAGAGAGATCATGAGTAGGCAGAGAGGCAGGCAGAGAGAGAAGAGGAAGCAGGCTCCCCGCTGAGCAGAAAGCCCGATGTGGGGCTCGATCCCAGGACTCTGGGATCACGACCCAAGCCGAAGGCAGAGGCTTTAACCCACTGAGCCACCCAGATGCCCCCAGATAAATCTTTTTAAAAAATGTGTTAAGAGGGCAGATCTCACGTTAAGTGTTCTTTTTTAAAAAAATATTTTATTTATTTTAGAGGGGGGGAGCATGAGCATAAGTGGGAGAGGAAGAGAGAGAGAAAAATCTCAGCCGACCTGATGTGAATCGCAGCACTTAACCCACTGTGCCGTCCAGGCGTTCGTCCCATACTAAGCGTCCTTAACACACACACACACACACACACACACACACACACACGTATTCTATGATCCCACTTACATGAAATGTCCAAAATAGACAAATCTACAAAGACAAAAAGTGGACCAGTGATCACCAGGGCCTGAGGGGGTTGGGCGGCTAAGGGGTACAGGGTTTTTTTGGCGGGGATGCTGACACTGTTCTTAACATTGACCGTGATGATGCTTGTACAACTCGGCGAATATACCGAGAGCGACTGAATCGAACCTTCAAAGGGATGAATGGTCTGGCATGCAGACCCTGTCTCCATAAAGCTGTTTGTAAAGGGGGGACCCACATCTGGGAAGAATGCTGCCGCACGGAGGTCCACAGGTCCTTTGTGAAATGCCTACAAGACCGCAACCCGTCGTTCATTCTGCCTCTCCTCTGTTGTGCATCAGTGACATTGAAGGTGTCCTCTTAGCAGTGGAAGTGAGAAGGGGGGACCCTGTGAATGGCTCACCTTGGCCCTGGAGAAAGAGAGGTTAAGAGCTTCCCCAGAGAGGGGCAGCTTCCTGCCCAAGGTCACACAGCCCAGAGGCTCCAAGTGTCCTGAGTCCCCACCTTCCTAAGTTCACATGTGGGTGAGGTTGCAACCCCAGTCCCAGAGCTGACCGCTGGCTGCCTCCTCCTTCCCACTTCTCAGGGAAACACACACACACATACACACACACACACGCGCGCACGCACATACCCCCCCAGGAAGCATCCATCATAGGCTGTCCAACCAGGCCGGAGGGGTAGGGGTCATCGGGGAGGTGACCTCAAGGTCTCCGTGGGGACCAGAATCCGGCGGGGCTGTGGGTGAGAGGCTGGAATTTTTCCCACCCTGAGATTTTCCTGCATCAACCCAGGAGGGCGCCCTGGATGCCGCCGGCCCTGCCCCCAACCTCCTTCCTCTCTTGACACAGCTTCCCGGCTAAGGATGGATGGAGGGGGGTGGGGTGTGCCAAGGAGGAACCACCAAGCCCAGAAACCAGGGAGAGGCACTTCGAGATTGACAAAGTGTGGGACCCTGGCCGAGCGTGGCTGAGGGCCTGCCTGGGAGTCCCGCGCCTGGGGGCCTCGGAGGGTAAAGGGGATGAACTTGCCCGCTTCTGGCCCGCGGGGCCTCCCTCAGCCTCCACTGCCCTGCCCAGGAGTTGGACCCCAGCCCAGCCTCGGGCGGGCGTGTGAGAAGCCCTTGGCCCTGGGCCCTGCCCCCGGTCCTTCCTCCCCCACACACTGGGGACTCAGCCCTTCCTTGTGTTAAATAGAAACCTCTTTATTCTAAGTATCGTACATTCCTTAATATGTTGGGCCGGGGCCAGACCTTGAGGTGAGGGGAAAGGGGGGGGCCTGGGATACTTCTGTAGAGCCTTCCAAAACGCCTGCCACCGCACACTGGGCCGGGAGCTGGTGCTGGGAACGAGCTTCGTGGCCTTGGGAAAGTCCTTGCTCCCTCCGGCCTGTTTCTCTTCTATCTGGGGGGTTTAGGGGTGGCCAAGACCTCTGAGGACCTTTCCATTCCCCCCACACCGGGGCGGGAGTGGGGCGGTCTGTGGTCCCAGGCAGGGAGTCAAGAGGGAGCCCGTACTGGAGGGCAGTTTGTCAGCAGCAAAGATGGGGGGCACTGAGGTGGAGGGCTGGGAGAGTCTCAGCGTTGGGTAGGGGGCCGTGATGGAGACAGAGGCCGAAGTCGGGGCAGACAGGCCAAACCAGGCCTGGCCACCCGGGAGAGGGGAAGGCGGCCCAGGAAGAGAGGGAGGCCGAGGCAGAAAGGCGGGCGGGGCACGGAGATGTCTGAGAAGAAGGCACGGTCCCGAGGGGGTGACAGGGCTCCCCCCTCAGACAGTTCCAGGTCCCGGGCCACGGCCAGGATCTCCTGGCGGGCTGCTGTGTTGTGCAAGCCCCGGATGTCGAGGAGGGCTGCCACGTGCTTCCGCCTGGGGGGAGAGAAGAAGGGACAGGTGCACGGGGTTCTCCGTGCCAGACGCACACAGCCCCCCTGTGAACCTCATCAGGCCCCCATTTGTCCCAGAGCCTGCCTTAGCTCTGGAGCCCCTTTAAAGCCCCCTTCCGGCTCCTTTCCCCATACCAGCCGCCCCCCCCCACCTTCCCCTATCCCAACCCCTAGTCCCTCCCCATTTCTAGTCCTCCCAGACCCTCCTCCTAGCAGCACAGCCCCCAGAGCGTCGCTAACCAGACATTTCCAAATCCTTCCACTCATTACTGGCTCCAGAACCCTCTCCTCTACACCCAGCACAGGTGGCTTCCTAAGCACCTGGTCTTAGCTCCCGGTTAGCCTTCGGTCTGCAGCCCCGACTCCGCGCACACAGCTTCTGGGCTTCCTTCTGGTCCCTTCACACCTGCTTAAGCTCTGGAGTCAGCAACACCCCCCACTTCATCTTCACTCGCACCTCCAACAGCCACCCATCGCCGCTCAGACGCTGTGCAGGAAGGCTCGCCCACATTTCCATCGAACCTTCCTCTCCCCTCTCCCCACTCCCCAAGCCAGGTCTGGAAGCTTCTCCACCACAGCAGTTCCAGAGCCCGTATCCAAACCCGACCTCAACTCTCTCAAACCCAGAGCCCATCCATGACAGCACCTTCGTTCCCGTGGGACACGCATGTCACCCTCCCACGCCATCCCCAGAATCGTGCTCAACCAAAGTTCCACTCCAGAACTCCAATTAACCTTGGGGGGGCGGGGGCGTCACCTCAAACAGAAACTCTGTCTCAAAACTCTGTTTTCCAACCCTTGCCCTTAAATCTGACATAGCCGAGCCTTCCCTTCACCCCCATCTCCACAACAGATCGTGGGTCCAGCACCCCAGGACCCTCAGCCACATTTTGACTCAAGAGCCTGAACCCAACAGTCATTTCCAGAACTTCCATTTCAGAAAGAGCCCCGGGGCTTCAAACGCAGCTCAGGCTCTTCATGTCCCCACATCCCTGGTTTGGAATCACCTCGGCTCCAGAATGTACTCATCCAAAAATGGGGCTCAAGAGCCTTCCGGCTCAGACAGGCTCTAAAGCAGGCTTTGGAGCCATTCCAGAAGCTTGAGAGCTTTCAGACTGAGCTTTGCGTTCAAGTGCAGATTCCAAGTCAGAAACCCCAATCCAGGAGAAAGGCTGGGACTCCCACCACCCCCAAAGACTTCAGGGCTTTGTGACTCCCCGAGGACAAAGAGCCCCACAGCCCAGAGCCAGAACTGTCCATCTGGCTTCGCTTCCAGAATCCTCGTCTCCTCAACCCAGAAGCCTAAACCCCGCTGGGGCCTCACTCCCTGGAGGAGTGGGGTTTTGTCTCTGCAAAAGCACAGTGTCCTCCAGGACTGTCACCACTATCTGCCTTGGCGGGGGGTGGGGGAGGTGGGGGTGGAGGCAGTGATCAGGTGGGTGCAATCAGCTGGAGCCAGCCTGCCACGGGGGCTCAAGTCCCAGCTTGGCCACTGGCCAGCTGTGGCATTTGGGGTAATCTGCTTAATTCCCGCCTGCCTCAGAGGATGCTAAGCACTTGGAACAGTGCTGCCTTTTACTTGCATATTATTTTCTAAAATAACTTCCTTAGGTCCAACAGAAGGACTCAAGAAACCAGCATTGGTCTTGGTCCTGCTGTCCGGTAGGATAATGCGGGCAATGCTGGTGTTGACTGAGGATGGAGAAGTCCCCCAGCAATCCTGGGAGAAGAGTGCTATTATCCCCCCTGGGAGAGGCTCGCGAGGGGAGGGTCCCAGGGAGAGGATATGGTCCACCAGGATCTGAGCGGCGCCTGCCGCTGTCCCAGTGCGTGTGCGCCCCGCTTGCCTGTGCGTGTCCCCGTGTCCCCCGTGGCTCCCTGGCTGGGCCGGCCCTTCCTGCCGCCGGCGGCCCTGCGCCCCCCTGCCCTGGGCTTCCTGTGACTGCCTGTTTGTTTGCGAGCCCTGGTGGCGGCGGCGGCAGGAGAAGGAGGGAAATAGTATTAATAATGGCCCGGTTGCAGCAGGAAACGGCCGTCAGACACGCTCGCCGCCTCCCTCCCTCGCCCAAGAGCAGGAAACGCCAGGACGGATGCCAAAGCCGGGAGTCCTCGGCCTGGCGGCGGCGCGGGCAACAAGGGACCAGGCCGGCGCGGTGGGGGGTGGGGGGCTCTCACCTGATGTCTGGGTAGTCCCGGACCAGCACCCCCACCTCCACCTGGATGCTGGGCGTGTCTTCTAGCTGCAGGACTTCGGCCAAATGGGGCACCACGGCGTCCAGCCACGAGGCCTGAGACTCCTACAGGGGAAGGCCCCAGACTCACACTCTGGCCCCAGGTCCCCCTTCACATAAACCGCACCCCTCCTGGCCTCTGTTCTCTCCGTAAAGCCAGGCAGAGGACAAGCTGTGATCAGAGATTTTGAAGGACCTGGAAGCTATGGAAATGTGGAGGCAAATCCAGTCTAAACGTATCTATTCCCAGTTTTGCGGATCACGGGGGGCTCGGGACATCTCTCCAAACCTAGTAGTGGTCGTATTCAAAAGGTGACCCTTAGGGGTAACTGGGTTCTTGTGTGAGAGGTCTCCCTCCCTGCCTTCTCCATAAAATGACGCACCCTCCCCCTCCCCGCGATTCCACTCCCCCGCCCCCCTCGATTCCAAGTACTGCAGACTAGAAAGTCCTGGAAATGCGGATGAAGGAAGCGCTTCCGGTCCTGCTGATTACAACTGGGTGCAAATAAGAGTGGGTCGTTTTAAATTCTTGAATCCGAAACGCCAGAATCTTGAGTTTCTGTTGGTGTTTAGCATCTCTGTGTGCTCAGAACAGCCCCTGTTTTAGGGAGTGCGAGCTCTGTGCCAGGTAGGGTCCTAAGCACTTAGCAGGACCGAACTGACGGAATCCCCAGCCCCAGGCACAGGGGACACAATGCCGGTTTGCGCCCGGGGGGCCAGCTCTCCCTCCGGAGCAAGCCAAGTTTTAGGTGTGCAGGGCCAGGATCAAAGTGTCACTGGGGACTGAAAGTTGGGTGTAAGGCCTTTTTCTAAGCCCCCGCCCCAACTCTCGGGCCCGGGGGTTCTCGCGAGCCCAGGTTTAGCGTGGTTTCGGAGCCCCCCGCCCCCGGGCCGCACTGACCAGCCGCCGGAACAGCCGCTGCAGCTGCGCCGCGTCCTCCCGGAGCCTCCCCGCCACGCGGCTGCGGGTCCGCGCTGAGCGGCAGCGCAAGCGCCCGCGGAGCAGGGGCCGCACGTACTCCACCAGCGCGCGCCGGTGCAGCTCGGCCACCAGCGCCTGCGGACCGAGGGAGACGCGAGGTCTGGTTAGCCGCCGGTGACGCCCTCCCGGCTCGCCTCCCGCCGTGCGCCCACCCCGGGCACCGCGCGGGAAACCTCCCCTGCCCCCAGGGAGCCGCGACCCCTCGTCGTCCCCAGGCCTCCCCCCCCACACCAGCCCTCCCGACTCCCAACGGGTGACCACTGTCCTGCTGGATGATACCTTCCTCTGCCCCCTAACCGGCTCGCCGACACACCCTGCCGACTCCCAAAGGATGCCCCGTCCCAGCCCTCTCCCCAGTCTCAGGAGTTCTACCTCCCAGGGGGCCCGGCTCTGTGCTAGCCGTACCCTAGGCCCCAGCACCCGCGCACCTGCCTCCCCGCAGACCCCGCGCAGAGCGCCGCCTATCGCACCCGGAGAGAGCTAGCTGCTCCGTGCCTCGAAGGGGTCTCCCCCGGCTGAACGCCCGGGCTCCCCACTCTCACGCCCAGCCCTCCCCCCGCCCCACCACAAACCCGCACACCTGGTAGGGCTCGTCCTGCATCCTGCGCAGTGCCAGGGCCTGAGCGCCCAGCGTGCCCACGATGCCATCCAGGGCCTCCGGGCTGTTCAGCCACTTCCTGCGCATCAGCTTGTTGAAGTAGGGCTGGGGGGGATAGTATGGGGGGGATGGTTTTAGCTCTCCTCCCTTCCACCCTCTTTCTCCACTTAGCAGCTCCACAGAGGAGAGCTGGACTTGCAGGGCTGTGCTGTGCCCTTCCGGGGCGCGCGGTCCGGGAAGGGAAACAGACCATCCCCTAAAGATGGACCCAGAGCGGTCAGGGCCTGGACGAGGGAATCCAGGAGTTTAGGAAGCCCAGAGCGGGTGCCTGAGTCAACGCTGAGTCAAGGAGGGCTTCCTGGAGGAGGGGACACCAGAGCTGATCCCAGAGGACGGTGGTAGTTAGCCAGGTGTCGGCTGTGCGAGGGAGTGGCTCCATCAGCGGGAAGAGCCAGTGTGAAGGCTGCTGGGATGTCAGATGGGTTTTCAGGTTAGAGGATCAGAAAGAGGGTCAGTGTGGCTGGCAAGACCATTTATATAATTTGAGGGTCCCAGTGCAAAATGAAAACAGAAGGCCCTTATTCAAAATGACTAATAACTTCAAGACAGCAAGGGCATGGTGGCACACCAAGCTCGGGCTCTTCCAAGAAGGGGTCCTGTATAGCTGCTCGGTTTCACAGACGCCTGAAGCTGGAACAGGGGACAGGGAGATGGGGCTAAGCTGGCAGGTGGGGCTGGAGCACACAAGGCTGTAAGGAGCCCCGGCTTCCTCCTGAGGGCACTGGGGAGCCACTGCAGGTTGGGAACAGACAGAGAGGGCCAGGCTTATACATTAGGGAGATCTTGATGCTCCGAAGGGGCGGGGCTGAGGCAGAAATTGGCGGGGGGGGGGGGGGGGGGGCGACTGGAAGGAGACAAAAGGGAGAAAGAAGTGAGTAATGGGTGAGGAGGGAGAGAACAACCCAGATAATAGATTTTTTAGGATTTCTGTGGGGGGAGAGAAGGGAAGCACTTGGACATGATCCAAGAGCTGGGACAGGCAGTGGGTCTGTCCCTGAGGTGGATCTGGGGGCAGTAGGGGAAGACGCTGTGGTCTAGGTGGACCCTGGGGAAGGTGAGGTGCTGGGAATATCTGGCTCAGCTCGGAGTCCATGGAGTCTGCAGCAAGTCCTATCCCACCTCGCACCCACTTCCTGCTCTCCCATTCCCATGGTAACCCCGTTAACCCAGCTGTCAGAACCTCCCAGGATGGGGCCTTTTGTAGAAAAGCAGGTAAATTAAATGAGCCAATGCTCTGGCTGCAGAGCCTGGCTCAGGGAGTGTCGCTCTTGCTACAAACCCTGTATTTTTAGGAAGAAAACAGCCAGTACCCATGGTCCAGGACCAAGCTAAGCACTCTATAGCCACGACCCCATTGCTTCCTCACAGCCACCCCCGAGAAGCCTGGAAATCCGGTGCCCATTCTCCAGATGAGCAAACAGAAACCCCAAGAGGACAGGACTCCCCAAGGAGTAACTTGCCCCAGGTCCCCCTATTTGGAAGCAGCCCAGCCAGGCTGGGAACAAAGACTGTATCCACTGCCCAGCATCCCCATAATCCCCCCCACCCGCTTGCTCACGTTCACACACACACCTACCCATGTAGTCATTCAACAAACACTCTGAGCCCTATATATGGGTCAGCCATGGGTGGGTGGCTGGAGACACACGGAGAAGAACGCTTGGGGAACAAGCACAGAATAAGACAAACAAAACTCCAAGCATTTGATCATCGTGAGCAGGTCAGGGGACTATAAATACTCACCTGGCATTTGCTATTAATGTATATTAATATATACATTATATATAATGATATTAATATATCATATACATATATCAAATATATATATTATAACATATATATGTAACATACTTTTTATATGATATATTTATTTGCTGACCCGAAGGAAGTATGTTCCCTGTGTTAGGTATGAATGCGGCACTGTGGTTATGTTCATTTTAAAAAGGACTTCTTATCTTTTGGAGATGCAGGCTGAAGTGTTGATGGATGACGGCAGGATGTAGGGGATCTGGGGGTGGGGGGGGTGTTGTGGGGGGTGGAGGAAAGGTGAAACCAGATTGGCCAGGCATGGATAACTGGCTGGAGCTCGTCTGCCAAGAGGCCATTCTGTCATTCTGCCTACTTTGGTGTATGTTTGAAATTTTCCATAATAAAAAGTTATTTTAGAAACATTCCAACAAACCCTGCCCTTGAGAAGCTAACATTCCGGTGGGAGGAGCTGGTTGGGGGAGGGGGGAAAAAAGAAAAAAAAAAAGCAGAGGCCAATGCAGAGTGCAGGTGGCCCTAAGTGCTTGGAGAAAAACACAGCAGGGAGGGCGGAAGGGAGTCTCCTCTCTGGACGGTCTGAAGAGGTCTGATCTGAGTCAAGGCTTGAAAGAGGGGAAAGGGGGAGCTATGTGGCTACAGAGGGGAGGGGGAAGAGGGGCCCAAACTGAGAGATGAGCGAGTGCAGAGGTGCTGGACTGGGTCTGTCCTGTGAAGGAACAGGGAGGGGTAAGTGAGGAGGCAGGTGGGAGGAGGTGAGGTCAGGGAGGGAAGGGTCAGACCATCCAGGGACTTGAGCTCCACCCCCCCCACCACCCGCAAGGACTTTGGCTCTTGTTCTGAGTGAGATGAGATGTAGGACATGTGGGTTGAGCGTGCATTACAACAAGCACACACACAACCCTGTCTCATTTCCAGGTACTCCCCCCTCCCTCCCTGAACTCGCTCACCCACCTCCCACCAGACCCTAGCTTCCTCTGGGCACATGCAGGAGCCGGAGGTAAATAGGGCTCCCGGTCTAGGAGAGGCTGGGCAGGGATCTGGGGGGCCTCAGTGGGGAGGGGCTCTCCACCCAGTCCCCAAGGCCCCTTCTGCTGGTGGCTCTCCATCCTCCCCTTGACCATATCCTCCCCTCTCTTCCTTCCTGCACCCCCCTTTACCCCCCCAAATAACCCAAATAGGCCATCACCCTCTGCCCCCCTGCCCCCCTGCCTGCTTCCTGAACACTGAGTCATAGCCTAAAATGAACTGCAGGTTGGCGGGGTGCCCCCGTCCTAGCACCCCCACTCCATCCCACCAGCGCCCTGCCTCACTCACCTGCAGCTCCTGGAACAGCAGGTCAGCCAGGACTCGGTGGCAGAGTCGGGTCACACGGTCCAGCGCGCTGGCTGCTGCTTCCCGGGCCGGCTCACTTTCGGGGGGCCCCACCCGGGCCAGGCGCTCTGCCAGAGCCCTGTGGGGATCAGAGGAGCCAAAAGTCAGGGACTGCCAATATTCAGCTCAACTGCCTGGACCCCTCTTCTGGCTTCAATGGACTCTATTTCATTGGCATAGGGGTGACAGGTCAGATGGGGGAGCTGGGGGAAGTCAGGGGCTCTGGGGAGAGTCTGGAGGCTAAGCAATAGCAGGGTATGTCTGGGAGGCTGGGGGAGGTGTGTGGAAGCCCCATGGAATGGGATTCGAAACATTTCTCTTTTTTGAAATTTTTAAAAAATTAATTTATTTGACAGAGAGAGAAATCACAAGTAGGCAGAAGTAGGCAGAGAGGCAGGCAGATAGAGAGGGAGAAGCAGGTTCCCTGCTGAGCAGAGAGCCGGATGTGGGGCTCGATCCCAGGACCCTGGGATCATGACCTGAGCTGAAGACAGAGGCTTAACCCACTGAGCCACCCAGGTGCCCCATCAAAATGTTTCTAATTCTAAAACCCTACCCTTCCCATTTCTCTCTCTCTCTTTTTTTTTTTTTTTTAAGATTTTATTTATTTATTTGACAGAGAGAGATCACAAGTAGGCAGAGACGCAGGCAGAGAGAGAGAGAGGAGGAAGCAGGCTCCCTGCTGAGCAGAGAGCCTGACGCGGGACTCGATCCCAGGACCCTGAGATCATGACCTGAGCCGAAGGCAGCGGCCCAACCCACTGAGCCACCCAGGTGCCCCTCTCTCTCTCTTTTTTTAAAAAATATTTTATTTATTATTTGACACAGAGAAAGAGATCACAAGTAGGCAGAGGCAGGCAAAGAGAGAGGAGGAAGCAGGCTCCCGGCTGAGCAGAGAGCCCGATGTGGGTTTGGATCTCAGGACCCTGAGATCATGACCTGAGCTGAAGGCAGAGGCTTAACCCACTGAGCCACCCAAGCTGCCCACCTTCTCATTTCTCTTAATGATAATCCTCCATCCCTGAAAGGACAGTAAGCTGGTCTGAGGGCAATTTGGCATTTTCTTTCCAAAATCCCAGCGGGCCCCCTTCTGGGTATGGGTCCCTGAGAGTCCCCACCTTTTTGGGAATTGACAAGTGAGACAGGTTTTTCCTCTGCCAAAGGGTGAAACCGACTGTCTATTCACTGGGGACAGTAGATATGTGCTGTATGTAAACAGTGGAGCACAGTTCAGGTTTTACAAGGAAATAAATGTGGGAACTCCACATGCTAACGGGAAAGTCTCCAGCCTGTTAAGGGAAAAGGCACAAAAATGTGTTCAGTAGTCTGCCATTTGTGGAGTTCTTTTTTAAGGGAAAAGGAATACTATGTATGCACACAGTGAAATATATTTACCTGTGTATATATATGGAATGTGCATATGAAATATAAAATATGTATATGAATGTGCACAGATATGCATATGCATGAAGTATGCAAATGTATGCATACACTTACTTACACATATTTACAGGTAAATATATCAAAAACCCCAGCAAAGATATGGCAGACCCTAGCAATAAGGATGGTGGGGAGCGTGTAGGAGGGAGGCTTTGCACTGTATGCCCTATTGTAGCTCCAATTTTGAACCATGGAAATGCATTACCGATTTCTCAAATGCACGAAAAATAAGTTAATAAAAAAGGAGAATAAGATAAAAAGGCAAAAAAAAAATCTGTAATTCCTAGAGTGTTTGAGTCTGGCTTCTGGGTTCCTATAATTAGAACACTCCAGTGTTCTGATCACTCCATAATTCTAGGGCTCTGTGATGCTGAGGTTCTTTCCAGGACTCCCTAGGGTTTTATGCTTCCAAGGTCCCATGTGCCTGTCGCTCTGGACCAGCTCTGGGATCCCTGCCTAGGAACTGGGCACCCCGCTTCAGCTGGTCGTGACCACTGACCCTCTGCCCTATTGCACACACACGCTGGGCGCTCTCACCTCAGTGGGGGCCCGCAATTGACCAGGGAGATGGTCCTGCTGATGTAAGTGTCAGGTAGCAGCTCACGAACTCCCGGATTTTCGTGGAATCGTTCCACCCGCTGCTGGAAGCTGGTGACAGAGAAGGGGAGGGCATGACAGATGGAGCACTGCTGGAGGAGGGTCTCTTGCTGGGCACTCAGCCCGGCAAAGCCTGGGATCCTTCCTGATGCGCCCCTGCCAGTCCTGACTTGGTTCTCTTTCATATCTCCTCTCTCTGTTGGATCCTGGGTACTGATGCCACCCCCACCAGCCTTGCGCCCCAGCACCGCCCCCCCCCACCGGGGCCCTCGGTACCTCTGCAGGAATTCTGCCAGCCCCCCCAGGCAGCAGTGGGCCATCCTCTCCCCAAACTCCTGGCTGATGCGGGGCGCTCGCTCCGTGTGCTCCTCTAGCAGCTGTGTGGTCCATGGTGAGGAGAAGGGGTGAGGAGAAGGGGTGAGGAGGGGGGAGGTCCTGCTTTCCCACAGGGGGCACTGTTCCCACTGATTCTCCTTCCTCTTCCCCACCCCCTACCTCGCACACATCCTGGGCCAAGCTGCTGGGCCGGTCCTCCCTGTTCCCCCAGTGCTCCTCATTCTCCTGCAGCACCCGAAGCAGGGCTGCTCGCGTCTGAGCCTGCAGTGGGAAGGTGGGGGGACAGGCAGGAGTCAGGGGCACCTGGGAGCCTCTCCCTCTTTTCCTCCCCCACCCCAAGGTCCCCACGCCTTAGCCCCAAGCATATCTCAGTTCTATTTGTGAGCTTGCAAAGATTAGGCTGAGGAGGGAGGTTGGATCAGAAAACTTCCCCAGCCCTTTGCATCCCTACCCCCTGATTTGGAGCTTGATATTAAGAGTCCATAGTTTTGGGACACCTGGGTGGCTCCTTCAGTTAAATGGCTGCCTTCGGCTCAGGTTGTGATCCTGAGATCCCTGCATAGGGCTCCCTGCTCAGCGGAGAGCCTGCTCTCCCTCTGCCCCCTCTCTCTTGTTCACCCTCTCTCTCTCTCTCTCTCAAATAAATAAATAAAATCTTAAATTAAAAAAAAAAAGTCTGGGGTTTTAAGCTTCCTTCATCTGATAGCCAGAGAGTCTGAGGGTCTATTCTCTTATTATTTGATGGTCCCTAAGGCTCTGCTCCCCAGCTTCTGCAAAACAATTTGTTCAAGAGTCAGATTCTGGTCTGGGATTCTAAGGTTTATGCATCTCTGATTCTCTGGTCCCATGTTCCCTGTTCCCTTCAGAGAATCTGAGAATGTAGTTATGTCAGAGTCTAAGATTCTAGGCTCGCAGGTTACAAAGGTTCGGACTCCTTTGGCTGAGGCAGGACTGGCAAATAGGTGGCCAGGCTGGGTGTTTTGGGCCGGACCATTCTGCCGACTGGTTATTAACCAGGCTGACTCTCTGCCCTGGCTGGGTGAAGAGATCGCGCCGATGCTCTCCTTCTGGGGGTCTTTGGGACTGTGAGCCGAGCTTCTGTGACTGACGCTTCCTCTAAGATTTGAAGTATCTCGATGTGTTGATACTTTATTGCTGCTCTATTATGCCTGGCTGGGTGTTTGGGTGAACAGAGCTGAAGCTGAGACAGAAGTGATCCGTGTGGGCTTACCTTTCAGTGTCTTTGGGGCAGAACTCAGAATCCACAAAGGGAAAAGGGAAATGGGAGTAGGGAAAGGAGGAGAGGAGGGGCCCCCAACCCCAGTACAACCCTTCCCTCCCTGCAGAGTGCCTCCTGCTCCGAAGTCCCCCAGTACCTTAACGTCTGTGACGCATTCGTCCTCCAAGCCCCGCAGGGTGCCGGGAGACAGAAGGGGCCCCAGCTCCCCATTCTCTAGGGCTACCAAGTCCACCAGCCCTAGGACCTCTCTGGGAGTGGGGGACAAGAGACAGGGAGGTCTGTGAGAGGGGGATCTGGGCAACTGAACCCCTCCACACCCAGTGTGCTTGTGACCCTGGGCCACTCCCTTCCTCTCTAGGGACTGGCTTTGCTCATCCCTCAAAGGAAGTCTTGGGAATGGTTGCTCCCCTGGCTCCAGTTCTCTGAGTCAGCTCCCTGATGAATGGTGTCCGGGCAAGACTTGCAGGGGTCAAGTCCAAGCTCGATGGTCTGGCACGCGAGATCTCGGCCATGATCAGCTTCACCAGACAGAAGTTCCCTCCCACCTTCACTCCTTGTACCCAGCACCTCACCCGGCCTTGGAGGTCTCCTCGGTCTAGGCCACACTCCTCACTCCTCAGCACACCCAACCTGTGTGGTACCATCCCTCTCCCTAGCCCCACCACCACCACCCATACACACCCCAAGCTTTGGTCCGTGGCATCTTCTCAGACAGAAACATTATCTTCCTACTCCCACCCTCCCATTCCAGGAAGCTCTCCAGACTCCCTATCCTGCCTCCCTCTCTCATAGATGGTGTGAGAGTGTCCTTAACACATATTCCCAGCAGGGATCTAGGAAGTCAATGTCACTAGCTGTTGCTTTCCCATTCTTCCAGTGACAACAGGATGACTTTGAGGAACCACCCATCCCACTCGCTTGCCGACATGTGGCTTGGGTGTGACCAGCTCCCCTTTCGCCTGACTGCGTAGGTGACCCAGTCATGGCTAATCATATTCCGTGCCCTACCCACAAAAATGGGTAGGTTTTAGGATCCAAAAAGCCTCCACAGTTTGAAGATTCTAGGACTGGGAACATCAAAGGTGCTGAGGTTCTAAGTGTTAAGGTTACAGAATTCAAGGGACCAGGAGCGTTCCAGTCCTAACACTGGAAGGATCCACAGTGTCAAAGTTCTAGGCTCTAAAGAGGGGGTGGGGCCAAGCTTTAGGATTTGAAGTCTCATTGGTGCTAAGGTTCTAGGATTGAAAGTGTCAACGCTCAAGTTCTAAGACTGGAAGAATCAACAGGGCTAATGCCCTAGGATCTAAAGATAGAGAGCCATGTAAGGGTTCTAGAATTCTGAGGGTCAACTATGCCAAGATTTTAGGAATGCTGGTGCTAAGGTTTTAGTATTTAAGAATCAGTGGTGTTAAAGTACTAGGACTGGAAGGTTTAATGGTACGAACATTCTAGGTTGAGAACCATCAACAGTGCTAAATACTAAGACCAGAAGGGTGAACGGTACTGGGATTCTAATAGCATATATGTCAATGATGGGAAGGTTCTAGGCCTGGAGGGGTCGAAGCACTGAGCTTCTAGAACTGAATGGGCCACTGGTGTTAATAGAGTCCAAGTCTGGAAGACTGGGAGGTGTTAAGGTTCTAATACTGGAGGGGTCAATGGTCAATGTTGATAAGATTCTGGGAGTCTAACTGTCAGTGATGTGAAGGTTGTAGGGCTGGAAGTGTCCATGGTGCTAAGATTTTAAGAATGGAAAGATAACAATGCAAGCCTTCTAGAAGAAGAATCCACGATGCTTAGATTCTAGGACTGGAAAGGTGACCAGCACTATGATTCCAAGGGTGGGAGTGTTGGGATGCTGAGCTCCTTGGACTGGATGTGTGGAGGTTTTAGAAGTAGAAGGACTGATATCACTAAGGTTCTAGGGGGGAACGGTGGACAGTGCCCAGATGAGCGGATTGTCAATGTTTCGGTGCAGAGGACTGGAAGGATCCCTGTGTTAAAGGATGCAGGAGTGCAATGATACTGAGTTCTAAGACAGGAAAGGTCCACAGTGCTAAGGTTCTAGGGGTGTAAGTGTCCACCATGCAAAGGTTCTAGATCTGGAAGGATCACCAGTGCCCCAATTCTAGGACTGGAAGCGGCGGGCGCAGGGCTACAAGTCCAAGGGCGGAAGTGGGGTTGAGGCTGAGGTCCGTGGGACTAAGGCTCTCAGACTACAGGGTGCGGAGGTTTTAGAACCGGAAGGCCCTATGTCGCTAAGGTTCTAGCACTGGGAGGGTGGACAGCGCTCGGAGGCGCAGATTGTCCATGTCACCCCTGCCGAGGACCAGGAGGGTCAACGGTTTTAGGATTCTATAGGACGGAAGAGTCAGCGGTTCCAAGGTCTTTGGCAAGTGAAGAGGCCAGGGCTGAGGGAGTGTGTGTTAGGGGGGCGGGGGGGGGGTTCTGGGCGACCCTGGGGTGGCCGGCCCCGCCTCACCTGGGGTGGCCGGCCCCGCCTCACCTGGGGTACACCTGGTTGTGCCAGTGCAGCAGCGCGTAGCGGTCGGTCAGCGGCAGCCTCCGGCGGGCGGCGGCCCCGAGCCACTCGGCCAGCGCGCCGTGGTACCCGCGCAGGTAGACGCCGAAGGCGCCCAGGCCGGCGGGGTAGGCGGGCGCCAGGCGGCCCCGCACCACGCCCATGTCCTCCAGCAGCCGCGCCCGCAGCGCCTCCAGCTGCCCCGCCAGGCCCCCTGGCGCCCCGGGTGCCGCCGCCTCCAGGCGCTCCCGCGCCGCGCGCCCCACCGCCTCCGCCCAGCGGGCGCGCAGCTTGCGGGCGGCCCCGGGCCCCCGGCGCCCGTCGGCCGCCTCCTCCTGCAGCAGCACCTGGCCCAGCTGCGCCACGGCGCCCGCCCCGGCGCCCGCGCCCGGCCCGGGGCCCGCCAGCGTCTCGCGCACCAGCGCCCAGAGCTCGCGCTGCAGGGCCTCGTACAGCAGCGCCACGTCCCGCGCCCGGCGGCCCCCGCCCGTGCCCTCGGGCCCGGGCGGCCCGGGCGCGCCGCTGCCCCCCGACGACGCCAGCTCCTCGGCCTCCAGCTCCAAGATGTGCTCGTCGGCCCGCGCGAGCTCGCGCTGCTGAATCAGGCTCAGGATCTCCAGCACTGTGGGGGCAGAGCCGGAGGTCAGGGGGAGGGAAGCGGGCCGGCAGGCTGGGGGAGGAGGGGGTGTGGGGAGGGGGAGATGACGGGCCTAGAAGGGAGTCCTGCGACGTTCCAGGAGAACGAGTTGAGGGAAGGGGGTCGGGAGAGGGGGGGCAGGTTGAGGGAGGCAAGAGGGAGAGGGCCAGGACCTGCGGGAGAGGACAGGAGATGGTTAGGGATGGACAGAGGAGGGTGGGCGATGGGATAGGTGTCTGGATAAGGGAAGTAGGTCAAAGGACCAGAGTAGCATCAGGAGACTAAGAAGAGAATGGGAGGGGGAGGAGGATGGGGAGAAGTCTGGCCTGTTGGGGGTAGGGATTGAGGCAGAAGGGGGGGGGCAGAGGGGTGAGTAGCTTATGATATAGGAAGGGGTCAGGATATTTGAGGGGCAAGGACAGGAAAAGGGCATCAGACCTAGAGGAAGGGATCTGGGCAATGGGAGGGCTGGGGGGGAAGAGTCCGAGGCAGGTAGGGGGAGAGGGTGGAGAGAAGCAGTGGATGAGAAGGGCAGAGTGGAGGCTTGGAGGTGGGGAGAGGTTAGCAAGACCAGTGATGGGGTCTTCTGGGGGATGGGATAGCTGTGGGGGTGACCTGAGACTCCCCCAAAAGCCAGCCCCATGGGGTTGGGAGGCCTTTGAGTGAAGGCAAAGGGAGGGTCCCGGTGGCCCAGGGTTACCCCCGACACCTCCACCCCCCTCCACTTCCTCCCTGGCAGAAAAACTGTTTCCTGGCCAGCGCTATTTCTGCCCATCCGTTTCCAGAAGGCGGGGGCTCCAGTCACCCCCTCGTCACCTCCCTGAAGTGCCCTCCCAGTCCCCAGGGAGCCCGGGCTGAAATAGCCTCTTGCCAGGACCTAGAGGGTGCACAGAAAGGGCTCTCCTGAGGTCCCCAGTGCTGAGGCTGCTTGCCTGGGAGGAGGCCTGGGAGTGAGGATGGGGGCGAATGAAGGTGGGGGCAGAGCTAGGGTTGGGGGCCTCTGAGATGGGATCAAGATGGGACTGAGGGAAGGGATGAGGGTGAGGTTGGGGTGACATCTACAGAGGGGACAGGAAAGGAGTTGCGAATGACATCTGGGGTTTGAGGGGGTGTGGAGACGAGGGTGGGTTTATATGATCTTTGAGCAGGAAAAGAAGGTAGAGATGGATATGAGTTTGAAGATGAAATTTGGGCTTGAATTGGGACCAAGAACGTGGGTGGAGGTTGGGAATGGGAGGTTTGGATGGGGACTCCAGGTTGGGGTGGAGATGGGATTAAGAATGAAGGGGGAGGGGCACCTGGGTAGCTCAGTCGTTAGGTGTCTGCCTTCGGCTCAGGTCGTGATCCCAGGATCCTGGGATCGAGCCCCGCATCCAGCTCCCTGCTTAGCAGGAAGCCTTTTAAAAAAGAAAAAAAAAGAATGAAGGGGGAGGCCAGCTTGGGGTTGGGCTGAAGGTCGGTGCTGAGATGGGCCGAGGCTGGGCGTTGGGTGGGAGACTAAATCGGGGACCCTGTTGCAGCTGTAGGCGGGACAGCAACAGCCCGGCGGGCAGGCAGTTGTCCTGGCGTTGGGCACGGAGATGGTTAAAGATGGTGTTTGGACAAAGGGATGGGTTGGGGTAAGCACGAGGATGTGTCCCAAGGTGGAGATAGCTGATGGGGTTGGAGTAAGTGTGGGGTGGAAACCAAAAGGGCATTGAAGAAGACACTGGGGGTACAAACAGGGGTGATGTCTTGAGTTGAACCGCGTGCCCCCCCAACGAAGAAAAAAGATGTGTGAAGTCCTAACCCCCCACCCCGTACCTCCGAATGGGGACCCTATCTGGAGACAAGTTCTTTATAGAGGTGATCAAGTTAAAATGAGGTCATGGGGTGGCCTCCAAGCCAGTGTGATGGGTGTTCTTATACAAAGGGGAGATTTGGACACAGAGACAGATACACACAGAGGAGAGATGCTGTGAGGTCACAGCGAGAAGGCCCCCTGGCGACGAAGGAACGGGAGTGGGGTGATCACAAGCCAGGGAACCCCCAGGTTAGCTGGCAGAGCGTTAGGTGCAGAGGTGCAGGAAGAGGAAGAAGGGCTCTCCTTTGAGTTTCTGAGCGTGTGTGGACCCACCGCAACACCTTGATTTCCGACTTCTAGCCCCCGGAACTGAGAAACTAGATCTCGACAGTTTCAGCCACCTGGTTTGTGGGACTTGCTTAATGCAGCGGCTCTGGGAACCCGAACACGGGCCTTGGGGGACGCAGTCGGCAGATGTGGTGGAAGGTAGGCACTAGGCATGGTGGTGAGTTTGAGATGAAGCTTGGAGATGAGTTGAGGTAGGGATGAAGTTGAAGGTGGAGGCTGAGGTTTGGGACTGGGATGGAGTTAGGGTTAGGATTCAGAGTGGGACGGAGAAGGAGAAGAGATTGGGGGTGAAGGAGGAGATTGAGGTGGGCGTGGGGGTCTGAGGCTAGGGTTGGGGCTGGGGATGGGAAGTGGGGGGGGTATGGTATGGAGGTTAGGGAGGGGCAGAAGGTCAAGGTTGGAGATGGCCTGGAGGTTAAATTTGGAAGGAATTGGGAGGGGATGGGACCAAAGTTGGTGATTCGCTTATCACAGGACATGGGGGTGAGGTTGAAGCCGGTGGTGGGTAGTGAGTGGGATGGATTGGGGGTGGGTGTGGAGACAGAGCTGGAGCCTGGCTCGGTGATGGGGCTGGGGACTGCAGGGGGCGAACTGGTATCCTACTTGGGGGTGGGCAGAAGTTGGAGAAGTGAATGGAGATAGGGTCACAGGTGGAGGCCAGGTCTGAGCAGGGGCTCCCGACTCACCTGACAGAGGCTCCTTCATCTTTGGGGGCTCGGGGACCTTGGGCGGGGGCTCAGGGGCCGCCTCGCCGGCGGGCACCACCCTCTCAGCCAGGGACGCACGACGGGGCTTGGGTCCGCGTCCCAGTCTCAGGAAGGCCAGTCTCCGGGCAGCCTCCCCAGCCGCCTCCTCGTCGCCCTGGGCTCGGGTCCCCTGAAGCCTGGCCAGGAGACCAAAGTCTGCCGAGCTCCTGCGTATCCCTGGTGTCAGCACGCGGCCCAGGAAGGAGCGGGGCTGCCCATCTCCGGGGCTGCCTGCCCGCCGGCCAGGGGTCCAGCCCAGCCGGAAGGGGGCTAGGCCAGCCAGCTTCTCCAGGGTGGCGCGGCGGCGACAAGATGTTCCATTGGGCAGGGTCCCCAGCTCCCCAACCTCCTCTTCTTCCAATCCTGGAACTTCCTCAAAGGGGTTCCGAGAGGACCTCAGGGGCAGGGTCCCCGCCCGGGGCACCTTAGTGTCGGCCACCCCTAGATTCTTCAGGATGGGCATTTTGACAGGCGGGGACCTGGGGAAAACATAACAGACCCTCAGTGGGATTGACGGCAGTGGTGGGGTGTTGGTGATTGGTAATCCTGCCTCTGCGTGCGGAGCCTGGTCCGAGCACTTGCCGATCCCATGAGGTTGGTGCTATTATGATGCCCGTTCTGCAGATGACACCCAAGGTCCCACAGTGGCTCAGTGACTCAGCATTTGGACCCAGACCTATTGATTCTGGGGCTGGGGCTCTTTCCCCCCTACCCCAAGCACTGGCATTCAGACCCTTTCCCTGCCCGGAGGCTTCATCATCTTTGTGGACCCACCCACCCCATGAGGAAATAGACTTGGAGAGGGGAAGCGTCTTTCCCAAACTGGCACAGCCCACGAAGGACACAGGCTGCCTAGGGACTCAGGCTCCACCATCTCCCCAGACGGCCAGTCACACACATGGGCACCCGCCTCGTCTCCCCTGTCCCACCAGCACCCCTGTCCACTCTACCCCACCCTGTTCACTCCTTGAGGAAAACCTTCCTGGGAAATGTCCAGAACAGGCAAATCTGTAGAGCTAGAAAGGAGATGAGCATGAGTGGGAGCCAGGGGCTGGGGAAAGGGGGCTGGGGAGTGACTGCTTAATGGGTACAGGTTTCCTTTTCACAAGCGAAAAAGTTCTGGAGGTACACAGTAGTTGACAATATTGTGAATGCACCAGGTGCCCCTGAATTGTATTCTTTAAAGTGGTTCATATGGTGAGTTTTATATTATGCATATTTTACTACCCTTCCCCCTGCCAAAAAAAGAAAATTACTAGGTATTCGCCGGGTGAAGGCAGTGGAGAAACAGTGGTGGCCAAGGCACAAGTTCTTCCCTCTTGGGGCTTGAAGTCTCCCAAGATCTGCTCATCCCACCTCCTAAGTCCCTCATCTCCAACCCTCTCCATGGCCCCTTGCCCCAGTCCAAGCACCCTCTGCCCTCTGGCTTCCCCACTTCCTCCTTGGTCTCCGGGCTCCTGTTCTGCCCCACCTCAGCCCACCTTTGAGGTCCTTGTTAAAGCATAAACCTGCTCCCTTTCCTTCTCTTCACTTTGCATGGCTCCCCAGTGCCTGTGGGACAAAATTCAGCTGCCCTCACCTGCCAGCTGTGCCCTCACCAGTGCTCTCCCACATTCTCCTCCTCCTTGCTCCGGGCTCCTCCAGGTGTCAGCATTTGTGTAGATCCTTCTACAAGGAAACCTGTTCTCCCCGCTTTAGGACACAGCTCCAAAGCCCCCTTCTCCAGGAAGCCCTCCCTGATGCCCAGGCTGAGTCAAGTCAGCCCCCTCAGGATTTCTTCCATCCCAGCCCTGTCCAACCTGAGTCGTCACTGTCTGGGGATGAGTCTGTGTCCCCGAGACCGGACTGTGAAGCCTTGAGAAGACAGGGTCAGGCTGTTTCCGTCACTGCTGTGTCCCTAGCTCCCAGGGCTGGCGCTCAGGAAATGAATGGGTGCTAAACAGGAAATGAAGGAGGGAAGGACCTCATTCCTTGTGGGTGAGGAGGAGTCAAGCTGGAGAGATCAGTTAAGACCAGGCCATGCAAGGCCTCGAAGGGCCATGAGGAGGAACTTGGGCTATTTCCCAAGGACACTGGGGAGCCACGGAAGGGCACTTTTTAAAGTGATGAAATAGTTTAAATGTTCAGAAATCCAGAAAAATTTAGAAAACAAACACCCCTGTGCCTCCAATCCTAGCAGCATCTAATGCAAACATTTGCCCTATTTGGTTCAGGTTGACTTTTTTTTTTTTTTTTTTTTTTTAAAGAATCAAGCATTACAGATGCACCAAAGCCCCCCCACTCCCTCCCCTGCCCCTGAATTATCTAGCCCTCTCCCAAGGAAAGCACCATCCGGAATGTTAATCCCCATCCAAGCCGACTTTCACTCTATGCCTTGGCATAGTGTTTGTAGCCAGAAACAATGTATTGTTTCCAGTGGTCTCCGACTCTCTCTAAATGCAATCACACCATGCATATCCAGCAACTTGCTGTCTGAGAGCTGGTTTTTGGCTCACATGCCACATGCCGTGTGACATGGAGCCATGCCTTGCTCTGTGGCTCTAGTTGATGTCCCTGAAGTGTTGCGTACTGTTCCACTGCTGGGCAACAGCAAAGCCGCATTGGCTCTTGGCTGTTCACACGTTGTCCTATCACCGGCACCAGACATGCAGGTTGTTTCAAACTGGGACAGGTTCTGAGCAGGTGAGGGACAGGGTCGGGATTGGGCGGGAATGTGCGTGGTGCGTGGAGCATCTGGAAGGGGGCCCTGAGTGGGCAGGGCTGTGAGCAAGAGCATCTCCTTTCCGGGTGAAGACCCCCTTCTTTCTTCCCTGACTTCAGCCTCCAGACCTCAGCTGTTGTTCCTCAAGCCTCTCTCCAGTCTCCATGGTCCCCTGTCCCCCAGGGAGGCAGTCACCATGGCAACCCTTGTCTGGAGCCCCCAGGGCTGTGGTCAATCGATGCTAGCACCCCCATACACACACGCACGTGCGCGCGCGCGCGCACACACACACACACACACACCACACGCCGTTTTCTCTTTCATTCTCCAAACAGGCTTCTCTGTGCTTCATCCCACAAATGGCTTCATTGTCCCCCAGCACTGCCTCTCTCATCCTCCCCAAAACCCACCTTCCCCTCAAAATAGGGGGCTCCAACTTATCTCTAACAGAATTCAACATTACCCAAACGGGGTTTTTCCACTCCCCCACTGGCTGCTACATCCATCTCTGGACTGGATCCCATACCCCCAACCATCCCCAACATCCTCAGACCCCATCAGACCCCACTGCAGCACCTTCTGAGAAGCGGCCCCCTCGTCTTTCCCCTTCCTGGCTCCAACACCCGCCTCTGCAGACGGGCTCCAACATCCTGCCCCCTCCAGCCCCCTCATCTGCCTCCTGGTGCCCGGCCCCTGACTCACTTCCGAGGCATCCCTCAAGCCCCCAGCCTCCCGACCTCCCACAGGATGTCTTGGCCACCAGCTTCCCTCTCTGGGCTCCGGCTCCTCCCCTCCCCCTTCCCTCTCCTCCTCTGCTGCCAGCCTTTCCCCAAAGCCCTAAACCCTCCACAGGCAGCCTGACCCATTTGCAGAACTCAGCACCTCCATTCCCCAAGTCTGTATCCGAGAACAGTCCTCACACGTTGTGTCCGCACTGGACCCCAACCACACCACCCTCCTCCAGACCTTGCCCCCCGCAAATCCTGTCATCAGCCTTTTCAAGTTCATGCACATCTTCCTTCGGAACCCCATCTCTTGCTCCCTGTCCTTCCCAGCCTTGTCTTTTCTCCCACCTCCAAGCCCCCATCTCCTGGGGATGGAGCAAAGCACCCAGCCCTCTCTGGCCCTTCTTCCCACCTGAACTCAGAGGGCATGAGACCCAGCCATGGCTCCGGTTTCTGTTAATGGTCCAAGCTCTCCCTGCTTCTTCTAAGTTTCTGTGGATCCCCAGGGTCCCCAAATTCTTCCCTGCTCCCCGCGCCTCCTGCCCTCTCGCTCACCCTCCTAAGGACAGACCCCACATTCTCTTTTCACCTCCTCTCCCCCCACAGCTGCCGTCTAGCCCAAACCCAGGGGGGCCAGATGGGGGGGTGGGCATGCGGGTCCTGCCCCCCTCCTCCAGCACACTTACCTCCTACTCAGTGCAGTCCCTCTGTCCTTGCTACTGCTGTCCTGCCCTGAGGACACATGAGCCAGAAATGCTGAGAGCTTGGAACTGGGGGGGGGGGGGTTAGAGGAGGTCAATTTCCTGTCAGGAAACCCCTCCCTCTCTGGGGCCAGGGGCGGGAAGGACTCTTTATCTGTCTGCCCTTTTAGGCCAAGCTGGGGTTGGGCTGGGAAGGACAAGGCCACAGTCCGGCCCCCCCTCCCCCGGAACCCCCCCCCCCCCCCGGCCTGCTCTTCACACCTTCCAAGGTGACAACACCATCCTGGGCACCCTGGGGAGACACCCAATGCTGGACACTGGCCCAGAACTCTCCTCTGGGGTCCTCAATCTGGAGAAGAGACATGAACAAAGGTTCTGCTGGCCCAGAAGCTGGGATTAGAAGCGGAAAGTGGGTGGCACTGGAAACGACTTTGGAATTGTCCTCTCTGCTTGAAAGGCCCGGTCCCAGGTCCCTGGGTCCAGCAGGGCTCCCTCCTTCGACATTATCCTGACCTCAGCTCCAGCATCCGTTCCTCAAAGGAGGTTTTCCCTGCGCAGCAGAAGGCCTTCTCCATAACCTCCCCCATCCCCTCTCTCCCCCAGGGACTGGCTCTCATTTGTCCATTTCTTTATGTCACCTTCCTCAATTTGAATGATAAGATTTCTCTGACTCCCTTGTAGAGTTCTTTTTTTTCCTTTTTTCTTTTTTTTTTTTTAAGGTTTTATTTATTTAAGAGTGCCTGGATGGCTCAGTCATTAAGCATCTGTTTGGTTCAGGTCATAATCCAGGGGTCCAGGGATCGAGCCCCACATACGGCTCTGCTTCTCCCTCTCCCACTTCCCCTGCTTGCATTCCCTCTCTTGCTGTCTCTCTCTGTCAAATAAAGTCTTAGAAATATATATTTTATTTATTTATTTGTCAGAGAGAGAGAAAAAGGGTACAAGCAGGGGGAGCAGCAGGCAGAGGGAGATGCAGGCTTCCCACTGAGCTAGGAGCCTGAAGCAGGGCTCCATCCTGGAACCCCGAGATCATGACCTGATCTGAAGGCAGATGCTTCGCTGACTGAGCCACCCAGGCGTTCCTTCCTTGTAGTTTCTGACTCTCCCACTGGAATGGGAATTCAAAGCAGAGTTTGCTTACCCTGTTCATCTTTATATCCCGAGATACATGCCTAGCACATAGTAGGTGCTCACTAAAGATTTATTAACCAGGCACACACATGGATGGATTAGAGCTAAGAAGCTATAATCTGGAAACTGGGGATGCATATGGCAGGTGCGGGGGTGGGGTGGCTGCAAATGGATTGGTGGTGTTAGATGCAGGATTAGGATTCTTTTTAAAGTTTTAGGGAGGCACAGCATCCCAGGTGTTAGGCCTGGACAAGGGATCACTTGCCTAGGCAAAATTGGGGTTGGTGTGGGATTAGGGTCGGGGCTGGGCTCAGGAATCCCTGCTTCTCTCCGGGGCCTCAGGAAGGGTTCTGCAGACACTGAGGCTGGGGGAAGTGGGTCAGGGGTTAAGACTGCAAGGTCTGAAGGCCTCAGATCAAGGAAGGACTGGATTTGCAAGACAATGAGCCCTGGGAAGGAGCTTCGAGGACACCCTGCCCTCCCGCAGGTCAGTGTGGAACATGGTAATCAGAAGAGACTGAGTAGCTCTGGCTGGAACCAGCTGGTCTGTTGTGGGCAGTGATAGCTCCTTCTCTTTTTCTTAATTTAATTTTTTATTGAGATATAGTTCACATGCCATAAAATTTGCCCTTTGTCGGGGAAAAAACAGAGCTCTTTTTTTTTTTTTTTAGATTTTACTTACTGGGCGGCCTGGGTGGTTCAGTGAATTAAGCCTCTGCTTAACTTGGGTTATGATCCAGTTATGATCTCAGGGTCCTGGGATCGAGCCCTGGCATCATCAGGCTCTCTGCTCAGCAGGGGAGCCTGGTTTCCCCCGCCTGCCCCCCCCTTCTCTCTGCCTGCCTCTCTGCCTACTTGTGATCTCTCTTTCTCTGTCAAATAAATAAATTAAAATCCTTAAAAAAAAAAGAGTTTACTTACTTATTTGTCAGAGAGAGAAAGCACAAGCAAGGGGGAGCCGCAGACAGAAGGAGAAACAGGTTTCCCACTGAGCAAGGAGCCTGATGCAGGACTCCATCCCAAGACCCTAGAATCATGCCCTGAGCCAAAGGCAGACACTTAACCCACTGAGCACCCACCCCCAGCATGCCTGGGGCAGAGAGAGAGAGATTTTTTTTTTAAAGATTCTATTTATTTATTTAACAGAGAGAGGGAGAGAGATCACAAGTAGGCAGAGCAGCAGGCAGAGAGGAAGGGAAGCAGGCCCCCTGCTGAACAGAGAGCCCATTGATGCCTGGGTTCGATCCCAGGACCCTGAGACCATAACCCACTGAGCCACCCAGGCGCCCCCAGAGAGAGAGAGAGAGAGAGATCTTAAGCAGATGACTCCACACCCAGCGGAGCCCCACACAGGGCTCAATCTTACCACCCTGAGGTCATGACCTGAGCTGAAATCCAGAGTGGGTCCCTTAATGGAGCCCCCCAGACACCCCTAAAATTCATCCTTTTATAAAGTTCAGTGGTTCTGAGTATATTCACAAGGATCTGTCAGCAGCATCTGTCACCACTATCTAATTCCAGAACATTTTCATCACCTCAAAAAGAGACCTGTAACCCCGTTAGCAGCCCCTCCCCATTCTCCTTCGCTTCCAGCCCAGTGACTTTCCCTATTACGGACATTCCACAGAAAAGGAACCATAGAGTCTTTTGCGTCGGGCTACTTTCGCTAAGCGTCCTGTTTTTAAGGTTCACCATTTTGTAGCCTTCCCTCCCCCCCACCCCCCAACCAACTTCATTTAGCCTCAGTCCCCGCATCTGGGGTGGGGCCCGTCCTCGGGTCTGCGGAACCAGGGTGGGACCTGAGGTGTGGTGGAGGGCAGGTGTGTGTAGGGAGGTGGTCTGCTGCCCCCTCGTGGTGCCTGGGGGAACTGCAGATTTCCCTGCTAAGCCTGGGAAGGAGTGACTCAGCTCCCCCAACCCATCCCCAAGACCCCACCTCTCACCCAGCAGAGCCCTCAGGATCTCAAAACTTCCAGAACACCAGCCTGAACTCCTCCCTCTCGGTGTCCCACCATCCTTGAAACTCCTTGGGTACCATCTGCTGAGTAATAACAGTAATGTCATCAGCTTAGAAAGTTCTAATCTGTTCAAGTTCATAGTCTTGTTAATGTACCGCACACTGAGGTTGCTGCTATGATTTTGCAGGGACAGGAAGCCATAGAGGTTAAGAGCCCAAGTTCCAGAGTTTGGAAGCCCTCCTTTTCAAATCTCAGTCCTGCCGCTCACCAACCATGTGACCTTCACCATGTGATTTTTTTTTTTTTTTTTTTTTAATTCTTAGGCTGTTTCCTCATGTGTAAGTGGGGCTGATAATCATGGTCCAACCTCACAGGGTGGCAGAAAGGATAAAGGGCTCAGAGCCTGGCACAAAGGAAGCCTCTATGTGCCTGAGAGTATCAGCCAGTGGTAGATGAGCTGGTCAGTGTTTCACAACCAGCTCTCTGGGGGTCTGGGGGTAGGGGAGCCTTGATCTGTGGGGTTTGCCAATTTCCACAGTGTAAATATCCCCACCATGACTAATTCCAGCTTGAATTCGGTGATGTCAAGCTACAGTGATGTCACTGAAAGTGTTTTTGGTGGGGGGAAGAGACGTGCAGTAGCACGTTATATGGTTGTATCTCTCTGAACGTACAAGAGATGTAAATAACCTAGGATTGCAGATAATAGTAAAACGTAGTAAAATCATTAGGTTACGATGAGTATTTATTCCCTTTGTTTTCAATATAATTTATTTAATTATGTGTTTGCATAATTTAATCTTTTATAATGGCTGTTAAACAACCAGTTCCAAGATTCCTGCGACTTTAACAGTCGGCTCATTCGGGCTGATTCCCAACACGCTGCATCACACCCCTCTTTTAGAAAGGGAAACCGGGGCTCGAGAAGATGATCAGTCAGACAGGGGCAGGGCAGGACCCCATCCATCCAAGGGTTGTGGGATTCTGGGGCCAGGATGGGCTATGCAATGCCCCTCTTTCTTTCATCCCACACCAGTCTAGAGGGCATGGGTGGTCCCCACAGTTCCGGATGACCTCAGCAAAGACCTTGCCTCTGTGGTTTCAGTTTGCCCATCCCAACAGCTGCTGAGCCCTGTAGGTGAATACTTACACAGGGCTCTTTGGCACCTGCTTCAGCCCTGCCAGGAAAGCAGCATGTCGATCCTTCCCCTCACCTTATAGATTGGGAAACTGAGGTTCTGCTCTGCGTCACAGAGCTATAGAGAGTCCTCAGACCTCAGCAGGGGTGCACAGGAGAGGAACCAGCTGCCACAACCTTGGGCTCTGGAGTGTTCTGGGAGGTGCGAGGCAGATCGCTAGAGATGGTGGTCAGGCTTTGGCGGTGGCTCTGACCAGCTGTGCTCCCAGCACTCTTAGTACTACGCTCCCAAGCAAGAACTTCCTGGGCCCCAAGACTGGAGACGGGATGGGCTGGGAGGGAGAATGGGGACCACGCCGTCTGCCAGGCTCTCGTCCCTGGGGGCTTCTCTGCCTCTGTCTCCATTCTCTTCACGGGTCTTTGAGTCTCTGTCTCTCTTTGTCTCTTTTTGCCTGTCCCTCAGTCTCCGTGTGTGCGTCTCTCAGGCTTTGTCACTCTCTGTGTCTCTGTTCTCTCTGAATCTCTCCTTGCGTGCGTCTCTTTCCCTATTTTTCTCCCTCTTTCTTTCTCTTTTTGTCGCTCCGATCTTTTGGCTCCGTTGACATCTCTTTGTGTGTCTGGGCTTCTCCTCGCGTCTGTCCCTCTCTCCTGTGTCTCTTTGTCTCTCCCTATCTCTGCGTCTCTCGGTATCTTCCTCCGCGTCTCTGGCGCTCTGCCCCGGCGTTTCTCTCCCCTTCCCTTCCGGTGAATCTCTGCTCTCCTGTGAGAACACGCTCCCTACCAACGCGCCCAGACCTGCCTCCACCCCCAGAGCCCCCGGCTAGCCCGGGCCTGCGCCTTTAAGGGCCGGCGGCAGAGGGCGGGGTCTAGGCGGCCCCGCCCTGCCCGCCCCTCCCCCTGACGTCCCTTCCTCCCCGGCCCCTCCACCGCCTCCCTCTGCCGCCGCCCGGGCCGGCTCCGCGCCCCCTCCCCGGCCCCCGCCCGCCCGCCTGCCCGCCTGCCCGTCGCCCCCATGGCGCCCCGGGCCCCCACTGCACGGGGCCACTAGGACCCTCGGCGTCCCCTTCCCTTCCTCGCCCTGCCCCCTCTCCCGCGGCGCAAACCCCGGTGTCCACGGCGCCCAGCTTTTGAGCTCGCGTCCCCAGGCCATCGGGGGGGGAGGGGAAGAGAGGGGACCCCGGGACCCCCGCCCCCCCCAACCCGGCCGCCCAGTCCCCCGGGACCCGGAGAAAATGTCTTCGCGGACGGCGCTGGCCCCGGGCAACGATCGGAACTCGGACACGGTGAGTGGGGCCCGGCCCCTTGGGGAGCGCCGGTCGGGTTCAGCCGCGGAACCCCTCGTCCTGGTGTGCCCCTCGCTGCGCGAGCTCCTACCTTCATTCCCCGGGCCCGGCCCGGCTTGCCGCCTCCCGACCCCGGCCTGGACTTCCAGGCCTCTGGACCCTCCCCCACTCCAGCTCAGCCCGACCCCAGGGGCGCCCCTCTCTCGGGACCCCTCTCTTGTCCCTCTGCAGACCGCTTCCGCTCGGGTCTCCTCCCTCCAGGAAGCCCCCTCCTCTGCCTTCCAGGAGCCCCTCCCTTCTCCGGCGTGTTCTTAAGCCCCTTCCCCTCCTGGCCGCCCGCATCCGACAAATCGCCCCCTCCTGGATTTGCGGGGCCCTTGACCCCAAGGCCCGTCCCTGGTCCTCTCCCAGGAAGGCCTGGCCCAGTCCGGCCTCCGGCTCGGCCTTCCCTATCTGGATCTGGGTGCCTGCTCCCCAGGAGCCCCCCTCTTCTCATTCTCAGCCCTCCCGGATCCTGTGGGCACCCCCTCACAGGAAGCCGGTTTCCACCTTTTCCTGGGCCCAGGGCCCTTTCTAGCTTGTTCAAGGTCTCTCCACTCCCAGGCCTGGCCCCTATCTTCCAAGGAGCCCTGTCCCTGGATTCCCAGTCCGGCGCCCCCCTCCCCACTGATCCCCTGTATCCTCTCTGAGCTCTTCTCCCAGGCAGTCTTGGCCTCCAACTTCCAGGCCCCTAGCCCAGTCTGGGATTTCTAGGCCCTGGACTAGTCTGACTCCAGGCCTCATCCTCCTTGTATCAACTCTTCAGCATCTAGCAAGCCCCCTCCCCAAGCCCCTGACCCCTTGATCCCCTCCTGGGCCAGGAGTGGCCTCCCAGGACATCACCTCTTCCTCTGATCCCCAGGTCCCCATCCCTTCTGCCCCGGGGCCTTCCTCTTCCTTACCAGGGTGGTCTGGCCTCCCAGGGAAACCCCCTCCCCAGCTTCAGAGGCCTCTCCCGTCTCACAAGGCTGGGCCCCACATCCTTCTTCCAGGAGACTCCGGGACTTAAAGCCTGGGGTCTTTCCCTGGTTGTAAGCCCTCTTCTCTTGGGGTCTGTCTGCCGGAGACCTCCTCCCCAAGTTTCTAGGCCCTTTTGACCTCCACAAGGCTCAGGCTTTCTTCTTCTGGGCTGCCCTCCGCCCAGAAGACCTTTCTCCAGGACTCGCGCGCTCCTGGACCTTTCTCTGCTTCCAAAGACTAGAAACTCCCAGAAACCCCCTCCTTTAACTTCTAGGAGTTTCCTCAGCTCCTCTGAGTTCCACTGCCCCATGGCTCTCACCCTTCCCATTATTCCCAGGCCCCCGTCCCTGTAGCACAGCCCAGAACAATCCTGGGCAGGGAGGACCCCCCTATCTCCCCAGTTTCTGATTACTCTCAGCCTCTCTAAAGGGCTTCCCCCCACCCCAGCTGGGGTCTTTGTTCCTTTTCCCCTAGGCCTCTGCCAGGTTCCTTCCCCCACATCCAGCCACCCTCACTCCAGATCCCCTACCAGAGAGGCTGATCTCCATCCCTTCGTCCTACAAGACCCTCCCTCATAAGGAGCCCCACCACCGCCACCACCACAGCCCACACCCTCTAGGCCAGACTCTGATTTGGAGTCTCTGGTGAGATCCCCACCCTTCCCCCCCAAGTCCCTCAGAAAGTGCCAGGGAGCCCACGGGCCTGGGTTCAAATGCTGGCTCTCTCTGCCAGCCGGTTTGCACTGGGTCCTCAGACTACAGCTACTTCCTTTCTGAGCCTCAGTTTCCTGCTCTGAAAAATGGGGATGGTCCTTTGAGTCCCTCAGAGGGGGAAGCCTGGTCCATGGGATGTGCTCCACACCTGTCCGTGGCTGTTGTGAGGAAGGCTGTGAGTCAGAGGGGCCGTGCCTTCTCCACCTGGGGCTGTCATTGGTTGTGGCTAGAGTTCAAGGATCCCCTCCCTGCTCTAAGCCTCAGTTTATCTCGAAATAGGGTTGATGGAAGCATCTCCCTATTAGGACTGTTTTCGGAAGCCAAAGAGATCATGTAAGAAGTGCTTGTCGCTGCACTCGGATTGTTGCTGTGATTCTTCTGATAAGCATGGGTTCAAATCTAGTTTCTGGTCCTCCCTAGCTGTGTGACCTCAGGCAAGTGATCTCACCACTGTGAGCCTCGGCATCCTTATCCGTAAAATGGGGCTCCTCAGAGCACTTCCTCCTCTTTCCTGGTCTGGACTTGTGCCTGGTGGGCATTTGAGGGGGCCAGTCCCCTTCTCTCCTCTTGCCTCCTGTCCTCCCAACTCGTGTGTAAGTCCCGCTTGTCCTGCCTTGGGCTCACCTCTCCCTCTGGAACTGGAAGTCGAAGGCTCTTCTCCTGCTCCCCGCCGCCCCATCACCATGACGACAGCCATGTGGGGGTCATGCCCCCCCACCCCAAGTTCCAGGGCTCCCCCCACCACCTTGGAACTCTCTGGAGGTTCCCTAGCAACAGGCCCCGGTGTTGGGGCGCCAGCCTGCCAGCCGGGCAGGAGGGAGGGAGCCGGGCCAGCTGGTGGTGCCAGCCAATTTTAGCTCCCGCCCCCGGCCCCTGGGGGGCTCTGTCACCCACTGCCCCAGCCGCCCCTTGCAGGGGTTCCTCAAGCATGCTGCTTTCAGTGGGGTGCCAGCCCATCCCCAGTTTGGCTCCCCTGGGGCCACCTGATAGAGGTTCTTCTCCAAGCCCTTATCTCCGTGGGGATCAGGGGCCTTAGCGGCCAGGATCTCCACCTCCCTGCCCGCCCTCCTCTCCTGGAAGGAGAGCTGAGGTTGTGAGGAGCCCAGTGGGATGTGGGGAAGAGCTCAGCATTCAGGAGCCAGCAGGCCTGGGATCGAATCCCTAGCCTTCTGCCCATCTGCCCTGTGACCTTGGCTGAGGTGCTCACTGCCTCAGCCTTGAGGGAGGGGTCCCTGTCTGGAGAGCGTGGATGGTTACTGGATCCAGGTGGGAGGTCCCCGGGGGAGGGCACCGTGGGTGGCACTCCTGCGACTCGTGGGGGGAACTGTGTGACCTTGACAGGATATCTTCTCTCTCCAAGCCTCAGTTTCTCCTCTGGAGGGTGAGGAGGTAGGTTCCGCCCTCAGTGGGCTCCCAGGGGAATTAAATGGAGATGAGGTGCTTACTAGCCTGAGCCTTGGCCCGTAGTAAAAGCAGTGTAATAAAAACATGTAGGAGTGTGAGTCAGTGCGATACGGTGCGATACGGTGATGGCGAGGGACAGTAGCTCTGGGGTAAACTCTGTCCCGCTCCGGACTTCAGTTTCCCTCCCTTAAGAAGGGGATGGTGACCGAATCAGACATCACCCCTGTTAAGTAGCCATGTGGATTCCCTGTTGCCTACCTGGCCTTTCCTCTCCTTGGCTCCCTTTGTCTTCCTGCTTCCCACCCCTGCCCTGGGGAGGGCAAGGGTGGGTGCGGGGTGGAGGGGTGCCGCCTGGGTCTGAGCAGAGCCTCCTGGGCTGGGGCCTCTGGCTCCCTCCACCGCCCCCACCTTGGGCCCCAGCCCAGCGCTGAACAGGAGGCATAGTCCCTGGGGCTCACAATCAGGACAGGGCAGCCTGGAGCAGGCTGTGACCTGCGGGGGAGAGGGACAGGACGGCAGGAACGGAACGTCGGGGACAGATGGGAGCATGGGCGTGGGAGACAGTGGGTCAGGAGCCGCAACGATTCCCAGGGTGGTGGTGCGGGGCATGGGGGAGGCCCCCGTGTTTCCACAGGAGGAACGTAACAGTGTGGGGCTGGAAGGTCAGGGCACAATGAAAGAGTGTTGGTTACAGTGTTTGGAGTGGAATTTGGGGCAAGAAGAATTGGGAGAAAATGCTAGGGGCAGTAAGCTGGTAATAAAATGCTGCTCTTGGGGTTCAGAGTAGAATCGGGGGGGGGCAGACAGGGAGGTGAAGGGTGACCCAGGATATGTCAAGAGCTGCGAGAGACCTGGGGCGGAGTTGAGCCCAGATTGAGGACACGGGTTGGGAGAGAGGGACACGGCATTTGGAAGAAAATACGGTGGCCCCAGCGCCTGGAGAGGAAGTTGCAGGGAGACTGACTGTTGGAGGGGAGCGAGGAGGAGCCTGATGTCTGGGACCCCGGATGCTGCAGAGTTGGGGGGTGGCCCAGCCTTTGTGTTCTTGGAGACGTCCTCTTTTAGAGAGATTTGGGGGACCTCCAAAGGCAGCGTGCTTCCCTCTGGCCTAGGTTTGGGAAGGACCGCGAAGGGGCCAGTGGCCACAGCTGGAGTCAAGTGGCCCAGCCCCCGGGAGCCCCCCACTGCCCAGAGCCCCCGAAGGCAGGATCGGATGGGCGCTGCCCACCACTCACTCTTCGTCTCCCCTGTCCAGCATGGCACCTTGGGCAGTGGCCGCTCCTCAGACAAGGGACCGTCCTGGTCCAGCCGCTCCCTGGGTGCCCGCTGCCGGAACTCCATCGCCTCCTGTCCCGAGGAGCAGCCCCACGTGGGCAACTACCGCCTGCTGAGAACCATCGGGAAGGGCAACTTTGCCAAAGTCAAGCTGGCCCGGCACATCCTCACTGGCCGGGAGGTGAGTTGGGGTGATGGGTGGGGAGCGGGGCATGGGCATGTGGGAGGTGGGGCGAGGTCAGACTTGGCCCTCATTGCTTTGCTTCCTGACCTCAGGTGAGTCCCTGACTCTCCCCGGAACAGGTCAAGACATTTCAGGTTTGTCCAGAAGAGTCCAAGTAGAATTGGGTTACCGTGGGAATTGCATGTAGATGAGGTCCTTATTAGCCCAGGACTTGGCCCGTAGTAAAGGCTGTTCAATTAAAAAAAAAAAAAAAATGATGTGGGTGCCTGACGGGCCCATCAGTAGAACATGTGACTCTTGATCTCCGGGTCATGAGTTCGAGCCCCACATTGGGCCTGAAGCTTTAAAAAAAATCTAAAGAATGATGTGGCAGTGTGAGGGGATGGTGTAGGACATCAGCTCTAGAGCAAACCATGTCCACCTCTGGGCCTCAGTTTCCCCACCTCAAAAGAGGGATGATGGTGCCGTGTTCATTTAATATCAGTCATAGTCCCTGGAATTGCCGGGGACTCTCAGATCACAGGTATTCTGTTTCTAAGAATTCACATGGCTTTTGTGTCTAAACCCAGGCCACCTCCCTGTTGGCAGTGGTAGGCTTTGCTTCCATCAGGTCTTATCGAAATCTTCATGAGACCACTCACTGGAGTTCTCAACCCCCCGCGGTCCCTTTCTCCTGCCTCCGGAGTAGGGCAGCATTTCCACACCCACACAGACCTTGTAACCTAGAAAGAAGTCTCTCACTTACACAGGGTGATGGGGTATGACTCCTCTGTTCCCCTTTAATTTTAGAGGACACGGCTGGAACGATTTCCCCCACCTTGGGTGACCTGTCTCCTTCCTGTACACCATCCAGACACACAAAAGACACAAGGCCCCTATGGTTTTATAGGCACATGCTACCAAACATTCTGAGTTTACACCCAACCTTCCAGAGACTAACAAAAGAGGTCCTGCAGCCCAGCTCACTGTAAGTGCTGGCTGGACGATGACCAAGACGTCAAAATGAGACACGTATGCCGTTATGGGCTGGCCTGACTTGTGAACATAGATCCAAAAATCTGAAACAAAATACTAGCAGAGAGCCTCGGCACATCAGGTAAAGAAAGCGGTGCAATGACGGAGTTGGGTTCATCCCAGGAACGCACGGTTCTTTTGAAATGGACAATTCATTCATCTACTTTGCCACATTCCTAGATTCAAGGAGGGAAACCATATTGTCTCAATACTGACATGAAAACTGCTTGACAAAATTAAAAACCCGTTCGTGAGGATATGAGGAAAGCTAATGGGCCCTCTCCCGCATGGAGAGCACGCAGTTCCCCTTGTGTGGATCTTGAACTTGATTCCGGGGCCTGCCTAGAGGACCAGCTTCTAAGGAAACAAGGCAGGATTCTATAATCCAGGGGATGTGGGGGTGGTCCCAAAACCCTTTGAGAAAGCTATACAGCTAGAAGTGAGGCCCCTTACTACCGAAAACCTTATGGGGCTCTGCCAAAATGCAATTCAAAATGAAAACTTAACCCCACTATAGGATACATACAAGAAGAGTTCATTAACTTTCTGATTCTTTCCCCATGGTGACTGCTCAAAACTCTTTTAAAACTAGGGGTGCCTAGCTGGCTCAGTTGGAAGAGCATGCCTCTCTTGACCTTAGGGTCATGAGTTCGAACCCCACGTTGGGTATAGAGATTACTTAAAATTTTTTTTTTTAAATAAACTATATATTTTTTTCTTCAGTTTTAAATGTTTACGAGGGATCGTGATCAGGCTGCACGATTCCAATCCCAGCCCACAAACTTCCTAGCCACGTAACCTTTGCCAACTACCTGGACAGTTTTGTTTCTCGGATTCCCAGTTTGTAAGATGGGGACAATGCTAGCACCTCTACTTTGAGGATCGAAACCGTTCTTGTTTGTAAAGCACATGAACTGAGGCCCGGCGACACCTTGGGAAATGTCAGCTGGTTATTTATTATTTCACAGTTCATGCATTCAAGACAAGGAAGACATGCTGGGCAAATGGTCTGAGGTGCTCTCACAAAGGGGACCCCAAAAAGGTCTCACTCTCACACACGTTCACACAGGCACTTCTGTGGAATAAGGATATTTCCCTGTAGAAGTCAGGGAGCACTGGACACAGTGTCAACAGCTTGTGCAAAGGTCCTGAGGCCTAGATCTCTGATCCACCAGGCATGACCCTGATTGAGGCCTTCCTGTGAAAGGAGGCAGAGGAAGGATACCCCTGGGTGATCTGGGTTGAGAGGGCCTTTCCCAGCTCGAGCCATTGGCTCTTTGATCTTTTACCCCTTCCTTCCACCTCCAGGTCGCCATCAAGATCATTGACAAAACCCAGCTGAATCCCAGCAGCCTGCAGAAAGTGAGGCCTAGGGAGAGGGAGGGGGTTGGAGACACGGTTGGGAAGAGGGTCATCGAAAGCGCCCACCCTCATCTTTCTCTTTCTTCTTTTCTGGCCACGCCCAGCTGTTCCGTGAAGTCCGCATAATGAAGGGCCTAAACCATCCCAACATCGGTGAGGAGAGGGGAAGAACGTGGCCTCAGAGGCTACCAACTGGGGCACTTGGGCAGAGGAGAGAGTTGGGGACAGAAGAGCTGGCTGTTTTCACAGTTAGAAAGACCTGTTTTCTCTGAGCAGTATTGCTGCTCACTGGCTGTGTGACCTTGGGCAAGTCACTTAACCTCTCTGAGCTTCAGTTTCCTCCTCTGGAGTGGGGTTTATAAGAGGGCCTACTTCAAGGTCACTAGGGGATTGGTTAAGAGTGAGCATTCAAAACACTCCACTCAGAGCTCAGCTGGGGGCGCTGGTCTGATTACTGTCAGCGGAGGTGAGCACTGCCCTTGTCCTCATGATGCAGAGGGGAGACAGGATTTGGCCTGGCCTGGATGTGGTCACAGCATTTATTCATCCACGCGTTTGTTCACTCCAGAAGTGTTAATTGAGTGGCTGCTTTATGCCCCTAGCATCTGCCCTAAGCAGGAAAGAAAACAGACACAGATCTCGACCTCATAGAGCTGACTTTCTTATGAGAAAGAGTAGGAAAGGTAGTAAAGCAAGGCTGAGCGGTTTGGAAAATCTTGCCATCAGTAGGGAGCCATGGAGTGTTCTAGAGTAAGGGGTGTTCTGGTCAGCAGGTGGGGGTGGGGAGGGGTCTCTTCCCACATAACCCTGCTTCCTCCTCCCCTCCCTGGGTCCTCACAGTGAAGCTCTTCGAGGTGATCGAAACGGAGAAGACGCTATACCTGGTGATGGAATACGCAAGTGCCGGTGAGGCATCCCTCCCCGCCCTGCCCCCTGCGCCCCCCACGCCCCTCGCTGACCCCGCTTGGCCTCTGCCCTGCAGGAGAAGTGTTTGACTACCTCGTGTCCCACGGCCGCATGAAGGAGAAGGAAGCTCGAGCCAAGTTCCGACAGGTGGGGGCGGTCATGGCCGCCCGAAGGGCGGGGTTGGGGGGGGTCAGGTCTGGGGGTGTAAGTCCGAGTGTCTGCGAGAGGGCAGTCACCTAGGTGTGAGGATACCGTGGTTCAGGTGTGCAGGTGTCCGACATGTGGGTGCGAGGGTGGGCGCGGCGTGCAGGAGGAGTGTGGCTGACAGGTGCCAGGGTCCCGAAGCATGTGAGGGGAGCAGTGTGGTTGAGGCGTGGAGGCAGTAGGTGTGTGGGAGCCCAAACTCGTGGGGTGTAGCTGTGTAGGTAGAGGGTATGCATGAGGGCGCCCAGGTGTCTGGCTAAGGGGTGGGAGGGTCTGATGGGGGCAGGGATTTGATCCAGGGTGTTGGTCCACGGCCGTCCAGACGTCCTGATGGGGCTGTATAGGTGTATGGGTGCATTGGGGCTGAGTGTCTCTCTGCGGGTATGTGTATGTTTCCAGATGGTGAAATCTGGAGGGGACCCGTTGTGATGTCCTGGGTCTGGGGCCCCTGCTGGGAGGGTGTCCAGAAGTCTGAGGATATCTGGGTGTCTGAGTGGGGATGCGGGTCTCTGCGTGTCCTGCGGGTCTCTGCGTGTCCTGTCGCATTGCCCACTGTGATTAAATCGGAGTGTGAGGCCCCAGCATCTCGGCCTTGTGCCTAGGGGAGGCCTGGGGCCCTGGGTCTCAGTTGTGAGGAGGTTCATGGGGTTGGAGAGAGGCGGAGGGCTTTGGGGCCACCAGTAACTGTCCTTCTCTTCCCTCCCCTCCAGATAGTATCGGCTGTGCACTACTGTCACCAGAAAAACATTGTACACAGGGACCTGAAGGTGAGCCCCGCCCCCCACAGCACCACAAGTTCCCTGCCTCAGCCCACAGACCCCCTCCCCACTTGTCCCTAGTCCTGCTTCCAGTGCCCTGGGATCCCCTATAGCCTCCACATTCCCTCCCTTCTCTCCCCATGCTCCTCCCTCAGCATCCAGGGCCCCTTGACTCTTTCCCCAGCTTTTGTGGCAGAGGAAGACCAGTAGATGGGGGAGCGGGTAGGGAGGTGGAGGCAGGAGGAGAGAACAAAGAAAAAGAAACAAAATGTCCTAGGACGCCTCACACGATTACGTGGGTGCTGAACAAGGACACAGGACGCGATAAAGTGTTCACCCCTCTCAGAGTCTCTGGAGCCTTGGCATTTCTCAGACTTCAGGACTTTCAGGAACCTTCCAGAACTGTGGTTTTAGAGCCCCAGAGTCACATGGCCTCTGGGTCTTAACATCTTAGGCATATCCTAAACCGGAGAAGGACCTTTGAGAGAGAGAGATTGAGCCCCTGGGGCTAGCTTGGGGCGCAGGGGGTGGGAGGAGGGATTCAGCCCACCTGGACCCCCCCAGCACACACCTCCCACTCTGAGAGAACCACACGTCTCAGGGCTTCTTGACCCAGACAAGAAAGAGAAACATTTGTCCTGTTCAGCTGAGTTGCCTTGACTCCCCATTTCTGGAGCACCTCCTGCGTGCTGGGCGCTGTACCTTAAGGAAGGTCTCAAGGTATCTCTAGTGAAGGACCGGGTTTGTTTTACTATTTTCAATTCCCAGTCTGCTGTGAAAAATTCTTTTGGGAAGTACAATAAAAATGAAGTGGGGGTGGAAAAAAGTCCAAAATACAAGACCAATTTTTAAAATTATTACTACGCTTTAAAAAAAAAAACCCACACAAATCCATTATCAGATCGTAGAAGTTTCTAGACACTTCCTCTGTCTGCCGGGACCCTCTGAGAAAGCCCCTCCAGGCTTGGGGGTTTGCCATCACCTGGAGGAGGCACGCCCCCTGGTGGACAGTTCTGGAAGTGGTTGAAAGGGACTTTCGGGGATCTGGTTAGTGCGCTGCAGTGGGGGGCCAGCCTGAGGGACCCACCCAGGCATGGGTTCGTGGCTGGGTGGCAGAGCCTCAAACAACAGGAAGATAAGTGTCAGCCCTGAGCAAGGGGTGGGAGGGGGAGGGGGTGGGGGCTTCTCTGCCTCTGTTGGGTTAGAGGTGGGGACAGGAGGTAGGGAGACCTCATGAGGAAGCCGGAGGTGCTAGTGGCCTGGCTGCAGAAGGGCTGTGGCTGGGACTGGCCAGACGCGGGCGACACTTCGAAGAGCGGATATGTGTGTCCAGATCTGCAAAAGGCAGGCAGCTGGGGGCTCCTTCCGTGCTCCAGGCCATGGCGAGGCCAGGCCTCTTTTGGAGTCTAGCTCTGCCACTTTCTTGCTGCGGGCACAGGGTGGTCTCCCTAGGGCTCAGTTTCCTCGCTTGTAAAATGGTGTTTGTAAGAACACATGCTACCAAAAGTAGACAGAACTTTTTTTCTTTCCACTTTTATGACTCTTGAGCAGCCAATGCTCATGTTTCTTTCTTTTTTTTTTTTTCTTTTTTTTCATGCTGGGTAAACTGGGGCTCAGTGGGTCAGTAAATTGCCTGAGGACCACCCCCCATCCCCAGCTCTGCAGACCCATGGTCTAATAATGGCTAATGTTATATAGTGCTTACGGGGTACAGAAGATTGTTCTAGACCTTTTAGGATTCGCTTAATCCTCAGACAGCCCTGTGAGGTAGAAGCTCTGATAACCTTCCTTCTTTGGATGACAAAACCTAGGCCCAGACAGATAAAGTTACTGCCCAAGGGAGTAGGGCCCTGGGCCACAGTCAGTATGGGGTCCGGGTCGGGGGGCAGCGGGGCAGCTCCGGAGCCCGAGCTCCCATCTGCCACCCTTGTCCACCTTCTCATCCCTCTTAGGCTGAGAACCTCTTGCTGGATGCCGAGGCCAATATCAAGATCGCCGACTTTGGCTTCAGCAACGAGTTTACACTGGGCTCAAAGCTGGACACATTCTGTGGGAGCCCCCCGTACGCCGCCCCAGAGCTGTTCCAGGGCAAGAAGTACGATGGGCCGGAGGTGGACATCTGGAGCCTCGGCGTTATCTTGTACACCCTCGTCAGCGGCTCCCTGCCCTTCGATGGGCACAACCTCAAGGTGCTGTGCAGGGCCGTCATGGAGGTCTTAATCTCCTGAGGGGGGTCTGCCCAGGGACCCGCAGCACCTCCCCCGACATCTGCTCTGTACAAGGCCAGAGGGGCGAGGCTGGCCTGAGGTCACACAGCATGACCCGGGTCCCCATGGTCAGTCGTGTGACCAGCCCACATGGATCGTCCTGTGTTAGGGTCCAGGGCCCAGGCTTTGCAGCCAGCAGGCTTGGGTTCAAATCCCAACTCCCCTGCTCATTCACTCAGGAGACATTTATTGCCTGCCATGGGGTCGGGGCAGGGGTCAGGTTCTGTTTCGGGCTTTACAGATACAGTGTGAGCCAAAGACACAACAGTCTCTGTTTCCAGCGTGCTGGCCCTCGAGAGCCCGCTGAGTGGGAAAAGCCCATCACAACAGCCACCTGTTATGTGATGCTGTTTCTGTGAAAAGTCTAGAACAGGCAAATCCAGAGGCAGGAAGCAGATGAGGTGGGAGTTGGAGGACAGGCTTTCTGTTGGGTGGGGGGATGAAAACGTTCTAGAACTGCCTGGTGATGCCTGCATAACTCAGTGAACAGACCGACAACCTTTGACTCGGGCTCTCTGAACGGAAGAATCCCTGCCCTCGCGGGAAGGGACAGAGCTGGGCCAGAAGCAAAATAAATCAGCAAAGCGAACGTCATGTTGGATACTGGCCGGGGCTCGTTGTGGGGAAGGAGCTGCCTCCGGGGAGACGGCCTGGCGGGCGTGAGGGCACACCGGCCCTGTTGGTCCTTCTGGGTGTGTTGTTACTGATGGAATGTTTGGGGCTTAGTCGCCACGTCCCTCTGTCCCTGAAGGGGACACACAGCAGGTCATCTCCCGAGATGGGGTTTCCTTTCTGTCCGCAGCCACGCTCGGGGCGAACTGTGGTGGTGCAGTCCTGGCTGCGCTCAGATGTCCCCAGCCGCCCGGAGAGTGTCCTTGTAGCTCTTTCTCTCCCGCGCCAGTGTCTTTGTTCAGGCTCCCGCGTTTTCCAAGGTTGACCGGCGTCTTAAAAGTCCCTTTTCATCTCGAGCACTTCCTCTGTCTTTCGTGGCCTGGCTTTGTGGAGCTTTGTGGCGTTCTCTGTCTTTCGTGGCCTGGCTTTGTGGAGCTTTGTGGCGTTCAGGCCATTTGTGCCACAGGGTCCCCCCCTTGGTTTGGGGTGAGCGGTGTTTCCTCACGATGGGGTTCCAGGGGTGCGAGCAGGAGCGCTCAGGAGGTCAAGAAAGTCGCTGCCGAGGACAGTCCACAAGAGCAGGGGGACCTGAGTGGTGAGGAGGAGGGAGCCCCTTCCCCACAAAGGCCTCAGCCGAGCTGCTGACCCCTCTGAGCCTCGGGCTCCCGCTCTGTTCTGCATTTTTAAGGAAACCGGCCCTAGAGCAGCGATTCAAGGGCTTGCTGAGGTCAGGTGTGCAAAGCACACACAAGTACAGGATAACAACCCCAAGCAGGAAGCCAAGAGACTGTTTCCGAAGGCTAGGCCAGCGTCTCAGCTGCCCCAGGCCCTTGTCACCTCCTGCTGTCCTGGTTTCCCCTGAAACCTTTCAGGGTGAAGGAGGCAGCTGGGGGCAGATCCCCACTCTGTCACTTCATTGTGAAGTGACCTGGGACATAGCCCCTTTTCTGAACCTGTTTCCCCTCTTTCCCCACCTGTAAGATGGGGATGTTAAGGGACTTAGGGCCCAACTGAATGCCTGAGGCCCGGCCCTGGGACCCGGCATCTGGCCCGTATGATAGACTCGGGAACCGCACCAGCGGTGGGTGGTGGTGTTGACAGCCCGGTGGCTGCTTCTTGCCAGCTTGTGAGGGGGGGCGGTGTGGTGCCGAGTGGTGACGCGGCGCAGGCTCCGGAGCCGGACCGCCTTGCCGTGTTCTGGCCACACGCTCCTTGCGCAAGTGACTTACCCTCTCTAGGCCTCAGTTTCCCTTGTCTGAAAAGGGGGCATCATAGCTCTGCTTCACGGCTTTGTTGTGAGCACAGAGGTACCTTGCAAAAAGCACTTAGAACACTGCCCCGCCCCCGGGGTAAGTGCTCTGCTCTGAAAGTGATACTCATTATTATTAAATATTCACGACCCTTCGGAGTTGTGCTGATGTGCAGACCCAGGAGGCTCCCAGGCTCTGGCCTCTTCCAGCCCTTCAAGGAGAATCCCCGGGAAGGGAGCTCCCAGGCCACTCCCCAGGCCCCAGCACAGAGCTCCACTCAGAGACCCTCTCCCCCAGACCACCTGCCCACCTCCGTTTCCTGGGGATGGAGGGGCTCTCCCTGGTCTGTGATGGCGTGGGGCATGGAATTTATTTCCTGTCTTGGCAGGGCCCCTCCTAAAAGACCCTTTACCTAAAAAAGGTCTGCATGTAGATCAGTTCTCATTCTTTGAGACCGCCTGGGTCTCATAGTTCTTTGGAAAGACAGGGGTGCCTAGGAGAAGAGGGATCCGAGTGGGGGGAAGCTGGTAGGCAGGATTCCCCTCGCCCCCGCCCCCCCCCCGGTCTTCCTCCTTCATAAACCTCATATTTACTCTGGGCCACACATACGCTGGGCATTTTACTTAAACTCACTCACACCCTGGCCTGCCAAGTGGGCGCTGGGAGCCCTGGGTCCAGAGAAGGAAACTGAACCCCCGGATGCTGACTGGTGTCGGTCCTCGCTTGTAGAATTCGCTCTCTCTGTGAGATTTCCTCTGAATCAAGTTGTATCCAGGGCTCCCATTCTACAGAAGGGGCAATTGCGGTCAGGAGAGAGGGGTGGGGTTTTGCTACCTGCTGCTTCGGTGAGGGATGGGGAGGAAGATGTGTGTGCCCGCGCGCATGCGTGTGGCAGCTGCGCAGGTGGGGTGGACCCCTCCCCCAGTAAACCCGTCCCTGCCCTCCCCAGGAGCTGCGGGAGCGAGTCCTCAGAGGGAAGTACCGGGTCCCTTTCTACATGTCAACAGACTGTGAGAGCATCCTGCGGAGATTTTTGGTGCTGAACCCAGCTAAACGCTGTACTCTTGAGGTAAGCCTCAGCCCCCCGCCCCTCCCATTTCAGCCTTCGTGCCCTCCCTTTCCCTCTCCTGTGTCTGGCGTCTTAAGATCACGGTTGGGAGGGGGAGGGGAGCCAGGCAGCCCGGGAAAAGGCTCTGGGGCCTGTCTCAATGCCACCCCCAAACAGCTTCGCCCACTCCCCGCCATGCCAGTAATTAGCTAATGAGCTCCTAGGCTGATTATAGGGTGCCGGGGACCCAGATGATGCGGAGGAGGGAGGTGACATCGGGAGGCTCCGGCAGGCGTGCTGGGGGTGCGGGTGAGGAGGCGCTAGTTGTCATCAAGCCGTTGATTCTGGGGCATTAGGTGTTGGAGGTGGGGGGCAAGGTACGTGGCCCTACGTGAAGGTGGGAAACTGTATTTTCCCCCAGTTTCTTCTGACATCTGTCTACCCCCCTTCCTGTCCTGCCCCCAATTCCTGCAGCAAATCATGAAAGACAAATGGATCAACATTGGCTATGAGGGTGAGGAGTTGAAGCCATACACGGAGCCCGAGGAGGACTTCGGGGACACCAAGCGAATCGGTGAGGGTCAGGGAGAGCAGGTGCCCTAGCTCCTCCGAGCGATGGGCCCGGGAGCCAGGGGTCAGAGCTTCCTAGCTCCTGTCCCTCTGGTCGGCAGATGAGAGAAGTTTGCAAGGCGATTAGGGAGAGTGGAGAAGTCTAGGTTCCCCTCCCTGTGCTGCCACTGGGCAAGTGTCTTTTCCTCTCGGTACTTCTATTTCCTCATCTGTAAAACGGGACGATCACAGAACCTATCATAGGGTTGTTGTGAATATATGAAATGAGTTACTCTATGTACAGTACTTAGTTTTGACTGTTAAGACACAAAAAGAAATTACAGATCACATCTAGAAGTGTTTGGGCACAAATCGGCGTTAACCCGCATGTTTCCTGGGAAACCCCCCATGTGGGCATGTGCCTCCCCCACCAACCCTTTGGTCCCATACCCTCCATCCTGGAGCCCTTGAACTCTTGATCCCTAAGCATTAGCCCTGAAGGAGTCCCTTAGGAGTTATCCAGTAACCCTCAAGGCCACCATCAGACTTGGCTGCATTAATCAGTACTTTTGTGGTTGTACGAAGAGAAGACCCAGGCCCTTCTAGCTTAAGCCAATAAGAATAATAATAGACTGAACCATTTGAAACTGCCATTTTTATAGGTCAAAAATTGTTAATGTCAGCAGTTTTATATGGTTATCACCTAATCGTCATAACTAAAAAGGCTAGGGTGTGTGGGCCTTCAGGCACGGCTGGATTCAGGTGCTCCGAGTTAGTTGTTGGGAATCTTAGTGGTGGCTTCTTTCCCAGGCAGCTCTGGCCATGGGAGCAAGCTGGCAACAGTATATAGTAGCGTCCTGGACACCCCATCAAGAAGAGGAGCCACTTTCCTAAATGTTCCAATAGAAGCTCTAGGCTGGAGCCCATTGGCTACCCCTGAGCCAATTGGTTTGGCCTTGGGGATAGAATGCTCTGATTGGCCAGAGCCAGGTCATATGCCCACCAATCAACGTGATTTTGGGTCTGGAGCGTTCTGAATGGCCAGACCTGGGTCATCTGCCTATCCTGAGCCCATCAGTGTGGCCTTGGGAATGGAAGACTCTGGTCAGACCTGGATTGTGTATCTGCCCTTGGGGCTTGGCGCAAGCAGGAGTCAGCCAGGTGATCTGAGCACGAAAGGAGTGTTCTTCCAAGGAAATGTTCTGCTGGTGGCAGAAAGGGGAACGGATACTGAACAGGCCAAAGAACCAGCGTTGCTGTGTGATACAGAAACGAGTGGAAGGGAAGGGTCTGGGGAGATTGAACCTCCTCTCCATCCCCCTCTCCCAGAGGTGATGGTGGGTATGGGATACACGCGGGAAGAAATCAAAGAGGCCTTGACCAGCCAGAAGTACAACGAAGTGACCGCCACCTACCTCCTGCTGGGCAGGAAGACTGAGGTCAGAAGGCGCCAGGGGCATTTGGGATGCGCGATGCCCGGGGTGGAGGGACTTCTGGGGCAGAGGGAACAGAGGCTGAGGCTCCTCATTTGTCATCCTCCTGCAGGAGGGTGGGGACCGGGGCACCCCGGGGCTGGCCCTGGCACGGGTGCGGGCGCCCAGCGACACCACCAATGGAACGAGCTCCAGCAAAGGCACCAGCCACAGCAAAGGACAACGGAGTGCCTCCTCCACCTACCACCGCCAGCGCAGGCATAGCGACTTCTGTGAGTGTGGTCCCGCACCCTTATGCGCCATCCCAGGCTCCAAGGCTTCCGAACTTCAGATCAGGGTTGTCTGGCCGACAGTCTACAAAAACCTTTGCTCAAGCCAACTGTAGAGAAGGGAGGACTTTTGTATAAAGATGCAGGGACTTTATAGGGAACTTGGAGGTGGGAACACACAGCCAGGATCAGAAAGGGATTAGAAACCGAAAAAGAATCCAGAGTAGATACTCTCTGTTTCTCGCTTCCTCTCTGTTCCTCTGGCTTTTCCTTTCTCTCTTACGTATATCTCACCTTCCCTTTTTCCCAATCTTTCCCCTTCTGTCTCCAATTTAGAGAGCAGCCCAAGTGATAGCTGGAATCCCTTTGGACACCTGTCAGGGATAGAGCTCTCATGTCAGGGTTCACTTGGCTTTAAGCCATCATTATCAGGACAGAGGAGGACACATTGCACAAAACAGCTGCTGAGAGCCTGCCCTCTGGCTCTCCTCTGTACTGAAAATTTGAAAGACCCTTCCTAGTGGAAAGGGGCTGGGCAGATACCTTCCTGAACCCCACATTCTGTAACTGAAAGATACCACCCACAAAAGATAGAGCTGACCGTCACCACCACAGATTAGGTGTAGAAACTTCCAAGAAGTCTCTTACCCACACGCTCCTCAAATACAAATCTTCCCAACGATTCCTTTTTTTTTTTTTTTTTTTTAAGATTTTACTTATTTTTGTGAGCAAGAGTGTGTGCACACACTAACAGGGGATAAGCATCAGGCAGAAGGAGAAGCAGGCTTCCCCCTGAGCAGGGAGCCCGATTCGGGACTTGATCCCAGAACCCTGGAATCAGGACCTGAACTGAAGGCAGATGCTTAGCAACTGAGCCACCCAGGCGACCCCTCCCAACTATTCTATAAACAGCTCCATGGAGATATAATTCACATAGTATACAATTCACCTGTTCAAAGTGGATGATTCAGTGGTGTTGGTCTGGTCACAAGTGTCGCCATCACCACAGTCCACTCTAGCACATTTTCATCACCCCAGGAAGAAACTCCATAAGCCCCAACTTGCCATTGACCTCCGGACCCCCATCCACCATCCCCCAGCACTTGGGCAACCACCAGTCCATTCTCTGTCTCTACAGATGCCCCTATCCTGGACATTTTGTGCAAGAGGAATTAGGCAATATGTGGCCTTTTGTGTCCAGATTTTTTCACTTGGGATAACGTTTTCAGCTACATTTTAGCGCAGACAAGCACCTCCTCCCTTTCAATGGCCTGGTCATATTCGTGGATCTACCACACTCTGTTTTTCCATTCGTCAGCTAGTGACCATTGCACTGTTTTCGCTGTTTGGTGCTTGTGAATAACACTGCTGTGAATGTTTGCGTACCGAGCTCTGCGTGGATCACCCGTGTCCAGTCCCCAGCTGTCCTCGGAGGTGGCCACTGAGACCAGTTTGGGAGAAATTTTGTTCATATATAGAGTTAATCCCTGAACAAGGCAGGGGTTAGGGCACCAACCCCCTGTGCCGTCAAAAATGCACGTGTAACTTCCGACTCCCCCCAAATGTAACTCTAAGCTTGCTGCTGACTGAGAGCCTCTCTGATAATGTAGTCCATCAACACACACCGTGTCGATGTGTTATATGCTGTATTCTTACCATAAAGCAAGCCACAAAACAGAAAATGTCCTTCAGAGAATCGGAGGGAAGTGACCTCTGCAGTCCTGTACAGTATTTATCAAAAAACATCCACATAGAAGTGGCCCCATGGAGTTCAAAGCCATGTTTTCAAGGGTGGGGTGTATTTAATGATAGATACAAAAAAGAGATAAGAAGAAAAGAAACAGGGGTGCTTGCGTGGCTCAGTTGCTTGAGCGTCAGATCCTTGATTTCTGTTCCGGTCAGCTCAGATCATCAGATCGAGCCTTGCTTCGGACTCCACGCCCAGCGGGGAGTCTGCTTGAAGAGTCTGTCTCCCTCTGCCCCTCTCCTCCCTAAAAAGAGTTTAAAAAAAAGAGAGAAAGAGAGACATAAACATATATAAATGCAATACTAACATAATCACATACCATAAAGGTAACATTCTCTTTTAAGAAATTTAAGGGGAGGGGCGCCTGGGTGGCTCAATGGGTTAAGCCGCTGCCTTCGGCTCAGGTCATGATCTCGAGGTCCTGAGATCGAGTCCCGCATCGGGCTCTCTGCTCAGCGGGGAGCCTGCTTCCCTCTCTCTCTGCCTGCCTCTCCATCTACTTGTGATTTCTCTCTGTCAAATAAATAAATAAAATCTTAAAAAAAAAAAAAGAAATTTAAGGGGAAAAATGATAGCCTTTAAGTTGTTCATATATAAGCAAGTAAATAGAGATAAATAAAATCTACATTTCCTCTTATACAAAGGACAGCTCACCTTAGACCTCAGGCCCTACCTTTTCTGCTCTGTAGTCCATCTTGAAGATCTCTGTGTCTTGATACATAAGCAGTTTCCTCCTCGTAGCTGCAGATGATTCCATTGTACAGAAATAGCTTGCCTTCATCTGGCCATTCCCTTTTAAGGGGCACTTAGGCTGCTCCCGGTCTTTTGTACTTAAAAAACCAAAAATTTTGATGTGGGGCACCTGCCTGTCTTAGACGGTTAAGTGTCTGACTTTGGCTCCGGTTACAATTGTGGGGTCCTGGGATCAAGCCCCGTGTTGGGCTCCATGCTCAGTGTGAAGTCTGTTTGTCCCTCTCGCTCTGTCCCTCCCCCTGCTCGTTTTCTCTCTCAAGTAAATAAAATTTTTTTAAATAATAGTGACGCAGGGCGCCTGGGTGGCTCAGTCAATTAAGTGTCTGCCTTTGGCTCGGGTCATGGTCTCAGGGTCCTGGGATCAAGCCCCATGTTGGGCTCCCTGCTCAGCGGGCAGTCTGCTTCTCCCTCTCTCTGGCCCTCCCCGCCAACACATGCTTTCACTCTCTCTCATAAATCAAATCTTAGGGAAAAAATAGCGCTGCAGTGAATAACCTACAGGGGCATCAGGTCATTTCCATGGGGCTGGGGGGTCAGATGTGCATCTGTCATTGGGACAGATGGAGTCAGCATGGCCCACGCAGAGCTTGTAACCTGTGTGAGGAATTCTGAGGTTCTAAGGATCTCCCAGAGTGCTTTCTGGCCTTTCCAGGTGAAGCAAGCTCTAACTGTCCCCTCCCTCCACCAGGTGGCCCATCCCCCGCACCCCTGCACCCCAAACGCAGCCCAACCAGCACCGGGGAGACGGAGCTGAAGGAGGAGCGCCTGCCAGGCCGGAAGGCGAGCTGCAGTGCTGCTGGAAGCGGGAGCCGGGGGCTGCCTCCCTCCAGCCCCATGGTCAGCAGCGCCCACAACCCCAACAAGGCAGAGATCCCAGAGCGGCGGAAGGACAGCACGAGCACCCCTGTGAGTGGCCAGGGCTCGGGGTATGACTGCCGGGTTCACACTTTTTGGACCCTGCTGTTCCCCAGACCACCACACAGGACTCCTTGTTCTGTCTGTTCGTTCCTTCATCCCATAGACCTTTGAGTGCTCTCTCTCTCTGCTCGAGCTTATGCTGGATGCTAGCATATAAATTAGCCTTCGGCATCAGAAAGAAGCACTTCAGGTAGGCAGGATTTTGTATAGGGAAGGAGGGTCTTACAAAGTTGTAGGAAGGGCTGGAGGGGCAGGCAGGGGATTAGACCCACTGGAAAGACACATCACACTGCAGAACTGACCCACTGAGGAGGCTGCCACTGCTGGGGCACGGTTGAATTCCAGAACACATGGTCATGACCTTAATTCAGGACTCAGAAACTTTGTTCTCTACCAGAAGGGCCCCTCGATGCCAGGAATTCTAAAAACAGGCACTGGGGCTCTGCTGAGGCAATGACCCTCATCTCATGACCTTGCCCATGTAAGCAGAAGTCACAGGGGACAGGAAAGCCACTGCTGCCCCATTGCCACCTTCCAGATCTTCCCAAATGCAAAGATTGGCAGAACCCATTCGACCGCAGATCCTGAGCTGCAGAGGATTTTGGGGAATGTAGTACTTGGCTCTCCTCCCATAGCTCCTTAAGAGGAGGTTTTAAGACCAGAACTTTCAATTGCATTGGTGAGCTGTGTGGCCTTGAGCAAGCAACTTCACCTCTCTGAGCCTCAGTATTCCATCCCATGAAATGAGCTCATCGGAGGTCTTGGATTGTTGTGAGGCTCTTGTAATATCTTGGACGTATACTAACCTCCCACAGCGTCCAGCTCAGTTAACAGTCAATATATAAAGGCTGTGGTGGTTGTTAGGCAAAAACACACCTGAAAAGATAGAAAAAGAGAACAGCAAATTAGCGCCCCCCCAACAAAGTAGAAGGAAGGAAATAATAGAAGTCGAGAAAGGAACAAGCAGAAGTACACTAGAGAAAACCAACAAAGCTACAGTCCAGTTCTTGAAAAGATTAATACAGTCATTGAACCCCAGGAATTACTAGTAATCAGAGATGAAAAGGAATACTCTGTCCGAACATAAAAAGACAGTAAGAAGGCATTAGGAGCCAAAGTTACTTTGGCCCAAATTAGGAGATAAAGGTGACATCTTAGATGAAATGGACAGTTGTCTTTCAAAACACAAATAACTAACCTTGCTGGAGAAGAAACAGAAAATCTGAACAGTCTTAGGTTCTTGTCCAAGACCTGGAATCCATAACTGAAAACTTTCGCAGAAAGAACATTCTAGGCTCCAAGGGGTGAAATTCTGCCAGACACTGAAAGGAGAAATAACACCAACCTTACAGAAACTTCCAGAGAATAGAAAACGAGGGTTCACTTCCCAGCACATTTGGAGAGGCGACACAGTCCCGACGGGCACTCCCTGACCCTAGAGGGGGTTGCAGTCCAGGGCAGGGTGGGGATGGGTTAAGGGGACAGATATTGACAATACAAAGTGATTGAGGCAGCACTGGGGGCCCCAAGGAGGCACCTGACGCAGGCGGCTGTATTAGGAGCCGACAGCTGAAAGATACGTAGGTGTGAGTCGAGGGGAAAGGTGGGAGGACTATCCAAGCAGGTGGGGCAGCCGTGCAAAGGCCGGGAGGAGACACCAAGTGTGCCATGAGTAAATACGCTACGGAAAGCCTCACATAGCTGACTTGTACCCAGAGAGGGCAGAGCTAGGAGAGGAGTGGGCAAGGCTGCCCCCTGGGCTCCACCCTGACCCTCTCGCCCTCAGCGCCCCATCTCAGCTCCGTGACCCTTAGCCTGAGTTGCCAGGATGGCTTGGTAACGTTTCCTTTCTCCCAGAGTAAACCATCGCTTGCTCAGTCTTGGCCTCTCGATTGTAATGAGGGAGGCCAGAGAGGATAAGTGGGGGGTTAAGGGGTGTCCCTCCGCCTCCTCACTCCCTCCTGGCCATGTCTCCCACAGAACAACCTCCCTCCCAGCATGATGACCCGCAGAAACACCTACGTTTGCACAGAACGCCCTGGGGCTGAGCGCCCATCCCTGTTGCCAAATGGCAAAGAGAACAGGTATGGTGAGGGGCCAGGAGCGGGAGGCGGGGGTAGCGGGGCTAACCATTCTAACCATTGTGGGGAACGGGTGCCATGGGGACTGGGGAGTGTGTGTGCCCTTCCCTTGTCAGAATCTACCCGTGTCCTCTCCCCTACCCCGCCCGACCCCCCTGAAAATCTTCCCCTCTTAATTAATTAGTCATCAGTCCCAGGAAAGCAGTCTGCCCTGTTCTCCACCTACGAGACTTGGGAAACTGAGTTGATTTTTTTTTTTTTGAATGATCAATTTTTAGAACTTGAGAGAAACCCCAGAATGTCACAGCTTCAACATCCTCTTGTTGGCTGGTTTTCTAACTAGTTTTCCTGAGTCTGCTCGGTCTCTCTCAGCTGGCATGTGAGGGAAACCAGTGCAGACTGGCTGGAGCATAAAAAGGGAATGAATTAGGGGCACCTGGCTGGTTCAGGGGGTAGAGCATGTGGCTCTTGGTCTCAGGGTCGTGAGTTCAAGCCCCATGTTGGGCGTGGAGCCTACTTAAAAAAACAGGGTGGGGGGTGGGAATTAGTTCACATCACCGTTCAAGTCCAGGAGTGAGGAGTGGGGCCAGCTTCAGGATAATGACATTCCTTCCCACTAGGACTCCAGGGCCCGACATCAAGGTGCCCTCTGGGGAACACCCAACAAACGCGTGTTCCTGTTTGGTTGGGACAGGGTATGGAGTGGTTGAGAGCAGTGACTCTGTGGCTCCTGAGTTCTAAGTGTAAACCTTGCCTTTGCACTCTGCTAGCAGGATGACCTTGAGTGAGTCTTGGAGCCTCTGTTTCCTCCTCTGTAAGATGGGGCTGATGTTCTCTGCCTCTAGGATCCGTTAGAGGGATCCGGTGGAGATCAAGTGCGTCCTGTCCCTGGCACAGGGTCTGTGACATCGAAGTCATTTGATAAGTGAGCACTTATCTTGTGGTCATTAAATAAAAAGAATAGTGAATATTCATCAAGCAGGAACTGTGTGCCAGGCCTTGGTGTGTATTTGCTGGTTGAATGCCCCTAACGACTCTCTGAGGTAGAGCCCAGTATCTCCATTTACAGCTGAGGAAATGAGGTTCAGAGATGTTAAGTAACTCGCCCAAGGCCACACAGCTGGTAAGTCAAAGAGCAAAGATTCCTGACTGACTCCAGTTTGTGTATTTGTAAACACTATAGTGCATAGCCTTCCAGCTTTGGTTGAGAGATGGGGCAGCAGTTAGATTGTAGACTCAACTGGTGTAATGAGGAGACCTCAAGGGATGGTGGCTTAAATGAGAAGGAGGTTTAATCCTCTCTGATAGAGCCATCCAGAGGTAGGCAGGCAGGGTCCTCCAAAGACCCAGATTGTTCCTGCCAAACTCAGCCCGAGGCTCCAGCTCTGGGACTGAGGCCCCTGCACCAACTGCTACCGTTTCTAACCAGCAAGAAGGATGGAAAGAGTGGAGCGCAAGCTGCATGCTTTTTAGAGCCCTGACCCAGAAATGGGACAAAGTACTTCTGTTTGTATCCCATTGGCTGGAGAGTAGTCACATGACCATCCCTAACTGCAAGGGAGCTGGGAAATGTAGTCTCTGGCTGGGTGGCCATATGCAAGGCTCATATTCTTAGGAAGTTTGGTTACTGAAAGTAAAACAAGGAGGACGGATTCCAAGGGAGAGGTAGTGGCATCTGCCACAGTCAGGGTTCCCTCTTTGAGATCCAGGCTGGTCCTGGGGTCCTTGGAAGGATAGAAAGTGTAGGTCTGGCCCCTCCTGTCAGGACTGGAAGGGCCTAGAGGAGGGTCCTGGGATGCTGAAACCACCACAGTCAACACAACATCTTGAGACAATTAGGAAGAGTATCCTTTCTCACCTGTCAAAAAATTATCATAGTGAGTTTAAGTGCCTTTGATGTTCACACCTATTCCTATCCCGAGTTCGAGTAATGAAAGTTCAGATAGAGCATTTGCAAAGTTGATTTGGTTCGTGAGGTTTGGATGCCAAATGGCAAGGGATTCATCAAAAAATGTATCTGAACCTATTCAACTGCTGAGTTTGGAGAGGAGAGGATTCAGTTAGAGTGGGTAAAGTTTAAAGAAAGGACAGTTTGAAGGAGGGATGACTTAGAAAGAAAGAAGAGTCAGTAAAATAGCTAGGGTTGTATAGTACACAGCCTGCCCAACTGTGCATGGCAGCCCTGTCTCTGAGCTCTAAGTTTTTTAATGTTTCTCATCTCAGGACAGGTTAGTGAAGAATCAGAAAGACTGGGGCCTTGACCTGCCTTGAGGCCCCGCTCTGACTTACCCTTTCTGCCCACAGCTCGGGTACCCCACGGGTGCCCCCCGCCTCTCCCTCTAGTCACAGCCTGGCTCCCCCATCAGGGGAGCGGAGCCGCCTGGCACGTGGTTCCACCATCCGTAGCACCTTCCACGGTGGTCAGGTCCGGGACCGGAGGGCAGGGGGAGGGGGAGGCGGGGGTGTGCAGAACGGACCCCCTGCCTCTCCTACCCTGGCCCACGAGGCCACACCCCTGCCCACTGGGCGGCCCCGCCCTACCACCAACCTCTTCACCAAGCTGACCTCCAAACTGACCCGAAGGTGAGCCCTATGGGACCTGGGGGTGGGGGGGTGCGGTGGGGGGCAATGGGGCCTAACCTGTCTTCTACTCTGCTCCGCCTCCTGTACCCCTACTCCTCCTCCTTTTCTTTCTCCTCCTCTTCCTCCGTCACCCTTCACCTCCCTCCTCACACTACAGGGTTACCCTCGATCCCTCTAAACGGCAGAACTCTAACCGCTGTGTTTCGGGCGCCTCTCTGCCCCAGGGATCCAAGATCAGTAAGTCCCGTCCACCCTCCGCTGTCCCTGCCTCTGCCTTCCTGTCTGCATGTCTGACCTGTGCGTACAGGGGTGGGGGAGGGGGACTGTGTGTGTGCGGGAGGAGGACTGGTTGTGGGGTCTGGCTGTTCATTTTACTCATTTAATGAACATGGCCTCTGGAGCCAGACTCTTAAGGTTCAGACCCCAGATCTGCTGAGTGACCTTGAGCAAGTCACTCAACCTTGCTTTCCTCTCCTGTAAGGTGGGATTAGACATAACAGTGCCTTCCTCCTAGGGTTGTCGTGTGGACTGAACAAGGTGATATATGGACTGAGCATAGAATGCCTGGAAATCCTTGGAAAATGATTTATGTTTATTCACTGAGCGCCTGTTGTGTGCCTGGCCCTATCTTAGACCCTGGAGTAGAGTGAACAGAATGTATAAAATCCCAGCCCAGGCAGAGTCGACATTCTCCTCGGAGATCCAGACAGTAAATGAGTACTGAGAAGAAAACTAGAGCAGGGAAGAGAAGTGCAGTTTTAAATGGAGCAGGCCTCACTAAGGAGGTGCCGTTTGAGCAAAGGCTGAAGGAGTGGTGCGTGTGTGTGTGTCCATGTCCTTCTCTCTGTAGGTGTGTGTCTCTGCCCAACCCCTTTCTCTTCCGACTTCCAAATTCTTCAGTATCTTTCCTCCGACCTGCACTAACCATTTCGAAAGGGACGCCCCTTCTGGGCATGGAGAGGGAGTTCAGATTCTGACTCCCAGCCCTCCCCAGCTCAGCTCCAGCCAGCAGGGAGGGACCGGGACCTGGGCTGAGGCAGGGGCTGCCCAGAGTCCTGGAAGCGGTGGGTTGGGGGAGGGGGCACCCTATGTGCAGATTAGACACTCTGCCCCCCTCTCCCCTTTTAGGGTCACAGACGAACCTGAGAGAATCGGGGGACCTGAGGTCACAAGGTGAGTGCCTGTGCCTACGTCCTGGGCCGCTACATTGGCCCCCTCCCTTCTGAGCCTCAGACCCTACTTGTGTCCGCACCTCCCCTATCCACCACTCCCATACCTTTAGATGGGACCTCAGCCTTGTCCTCCAGGCCAGCTTCCTGAACTCTCCCTCGGACCCTCTTTTCCCTGTCCGTGCCTTTTATGCCCCGACTCTGGACAGCTTCCTCTCATTTCCATCCCCACCCATGCACACTGCCCCTTGACCATCCTTACGTCCAGCCGCTTCCATGTATGACCAGCTCCTGCTGTCATACCTCCTTCCCCCCTCATCCAACGAGGCACAACGGCTGCAGCAGCTTGGGCATTACCTGTACAGCCCCACATGGTAAATAGTTTAGGCTTTGAGGGCCAGGTAATCTCTGTCATGCCTGTTCGGCGTTGCCCTTGTTGCACAAAACAGTCACAGTCAATACAAAAACTAATGGGCATGGCGGGGTTCCAGTAACACTTATTGACAAAAGCATGCAGCCCTGTACCTTGCCTGCCCTGCTTCAGTTTGATACAATCCATGTGTAAAGACCCCCCCCCCCCATGCAAATAAAGGACCTCCCCACCAGTCCCAAAGGTCCCAGGACTGACTCTCATTGGCTGGAACTGAGTCATTTGGCTATCCCTGAACCAATGCCTGTGGCCAGATGGGTGGAGTACTCTGATTGGTGGGACCTGATCATATGCTCCTCTTGAACCAATCACAGGAGGCAGAGGGGTGGAACGCTCTCATTGGCCAGAACTGAGCCACGTGCCCAGCTTGGCGGTGAGAGGCCCGGGTGCCCGCGGGTAAACCAGGAAGACTATGTGTGCGATGGTTATCAAGAGGCCTGCCCTTGGTGCTTTAGGCAGGACGTTTCTTTGTTGTATGGGGCCTTTTACACGTGGCATAACATGTATCCTCCCTGAACCTAATAAATGTCAGCGGCGCCCCATCCCAAGACATTGAGATACTCAAAGAGCACCCAGCAATGTCCAGATAGCCTTTGGGAGGAGGTGATGGACGGAGGTTGCCCGCATCGCTTCCACTCGCATCCCGGAATTTAGAGACAAGGCGGCGCCTGGCTGCCGCGGAGGCTGGGTAGGATAGTCTCCAGCTGGGCAGCCACCCACACAGCCGAACCTCTGTCACCGTCCCTGGGCTGGGAGAGGGTGGCGGGCTGTGAGGGACGGCCAGGAGTCTGTCCCCAGTGGGAACGTGGGTGGCCTCCCGCCCCTGTGCCGTGTCTGACCGCTGATGTCTTCCCGCCCCAGTTGCCATCTACCTTGGGATCAAACGGAAACCGCCCCCCGGCTACTCCGATTCCCCTGGAGTGTGAAGCTGACCAGCTCACGCCCGCCTGAGGCCCTGATGGCAGCTCTGCGCCAGGCCACCGCGGCCGCCCGCTGCCGCTGCCGCCAGCCACAGCCGTTCCTGCTGGCCTGCCTGCACGGGGGTGCGGGCGGGCCCGAGCCCCTGTCCCACTTCGAAGTGGAGGTCTGCCAGCTGCCCCGGCCCGGCCTGCGGGGAGTGCTCTTCCGCCGCGTGGCGGGCACCGCCCTGGCCTTCCGCACCCTCGTCACCCGCATCTCCAACGACCTCGAGCTCTGAGCCGCCACGGCCCGGGTCCCCTCCTCATCTTCTCCCTCGTCCCCTTCACCTCCACAGCACGGAGAGGGGTCAGGGAGGGGCGTCTCCCTCTGTCATCACCTCGTTCCCGCGAATTCGACGTGGGGACAGAGACTGTCCCTCATGCTGTTCTCCCGGGGCCACTGGGCATGAGAGAAGAGTGAGGGGGCTGAGCGAGGGTAGCTGGCCCCTTCCTGGAGCCTCCAGCCGGCCCTGTCCGCCCTCACCGTGCCAGGGGGGCACCCCAGGAGACTTTGGGAGCAGGGCAGGGGGAGAAAGGGAAACTGAGGAAACTCTTCCATCCCTGCCGCACCCCCACCCCAGAGCTCAAGAATTAGGCCTTGGGCGGGGGCAGGAAGAGTTGCTGAGCCTAAAGACTGGAGAATGGGGGCTGGGAGTGGGAGTCAGAGAGGCAGATCCCTTCCCCTCCCCTCACCTCATGCTCGAACCCCCCCCCTCCTTCCCGCCCCAGGCTGGCGCGGGGCACTTTGTACAAATCCTTGTAAATACCCCCACACCCTCCCCTCTGCAGAGATCTCTCGAGGAGCTGCCGCTGTCACCTCTGGTTTTTAAGTTATTACACCCCCCTCCTCTTGTCAGCCCCCTCACCTGCAGCCTGTCGCCCAATAAATTTAGGAGAGTCCCCCTCCCCCACGCTGACCCCGGGCTTTTCCTTCCCTGCCCTCACCTGCGAGTCAGAGGAGGAGGAGATGGTGTGTGACTTTTGGGCCAGTGGTTCCTCTTTTCTGAGCCTCGGTTTTCTCAGCTGCAGAATGGGTGTAGTGGGGGTGTGAGGGTCAAGGATGACGGTGGAGGAGGGCAGGACAGAACTCGGCCTCATCCAGGAGGCCCCCAGTTCCTATATTGGTGCCCCATTCATCCACTCACGTGCCCACCCACATGTTATACCAGACTCTAAGCCACTTCTTACTCCAGTAGTACATTTATTCAATAAACAGTCATTGACCTGTGCCTACTCTGTGCCAGGCCCAGTGCTGGACACGGAGACACATGGAGCCCCTGTCTGTGGCGGGTACGGGTTCGGACGCAAAACACGAGAGAAACCGTTGCTTTGCGGAGCCCAGAAGATAGTGGGAGGGGAGCCAGAAAAATGATGCTGGAGTTGGGCTTTGAAAGATGAGTAGGAGTTGACCGGGTTTGGGGTATGTCTGGGCAAAAGTCTGGGGATAGGAGTGCATGACGGACCTTCAGAGAACCGTGGGTAATTTCCATGTGGCTGCTATCTTGGGGGTGGTGGAGAATTAGCAAGAGAAATGCTGTATTAGGACTCATAATCCTACACTGGAGAAAAAACATTCATTTATGTTCCTTAATAGTATGGGGTGCCTGACTTCAGGTATGGCTGAATCCGGGCAGCCAGCCATCTCCTCTTGGCTTTTTTCCATGTGATTTGAATAGTTTCAGCCAGGAGTTTTCATCAGACACTCCCTGATGGCAGTGATGACCCCAGCAGTTCCAACTGCTCCTCCCTTTGCCTAGTTTCTGCACCAGAAAGTTCCTCATTGCCAACTTTTGGCAAAAGTCCCAAGACAGACCCTTATTGGCACAGAGAAGTCATGTGACCATCCCTGACCCAGTCACTGGTGCTCAGAAGCAGCCAGACCCCTGCCTAGAGCTGGTAGTAGAGGGGCTCCTCAGAGGAAAGTCAAGGTGTCTTTAGCCAGAGGAAGGAAATAGAAGCTCAACAGAGCAAAGCAGTAGAGGGTGGGGGTTGCTCACAAAGGGCCTCGTAGGCCAAAGGGCCAAAGTGAGTGAGCTGGGCTTTCATCCAAGGGCACTAGGGAGCCATGGAGGGTTGTATGCAGAGAAGAGGCTTAGCATGCTGTGTTTCAAGTGCCCACCTGGGACATGGTACAGTCAACCCGTGTCTTGTGTTCTTCCTGGGGCTGATAGCAAAGTGAAATGAGAAATGACGAGTGGTAGAAACTGAGTGGTCAGTGTTGAAAAATTCAGGGTTTCGGGCAGAACCATGTTACTGTCTTATGAGTGAGACCAGAATAGGGATCTGCTGAAAGGTGTCTCTACTGAGTCAGGTGGCGGGCACCAACCAACTCTGGAAATCTCAATCCCTAAGGACTTCTTGTGTGCCCAGCCCTGTGCCGGGGACATAGTGGTGGCCAGAACAGCCCCAGTTGTGCCCTCCAGGGGGCTCAGCTGGATTTAGCTGCATCAGTGATGATCCAAAGTGGGAAGGGCTGAGGGGGGCGGGGCAGAGGCTAGGGAAGTCCAAGAGAGTGCATGTCCCAGTCAGGGAGGGTTTCCTGGAGGAGGAACATCCCAGCTGCCCCTGGGAGAATATGAACAGCTAGCTAGACATGGCGGTTAGGGGGTTTATGTTCTAGGCAGACGGAACAGCTTGTACGAATCCTGGGAAGCAGGAGAGCGAGAGTACAGCAAATGGCATAAAATTCGCAGTGAGAAGAGTCTCTGGGAGAGATGAGGCTGAGATGCTGGCAGGGCCCTGAAGGTCGTGGAGAGGGGCCCAGGCTTTCTTCCAAGGACACTGGGGAGCCATGGTGAGCTTGTAAACAAGGGAGAGGCAGGGACAGGTTTATGCTGCGAAGGGAGGAAAGGAGACAGGTCAGGAGAGTAGGAAGGAGGTCGGAGAGGGACAGAGGTGGGAAGAGAAGGGGCACATTTAGGGCTTATGAGGCAAGATGGGCAGGACAGGCATGGTCGCTGATGGTCAGATTTGGCTCCGACAGTCCCACTGGAGCGCCTGTGGTCTGTGGGGCCTCGAGGGTGGGGTGGGGGGGGTGGAGCTGGGGTTAGTGAAGCAATCTTCACTTGGGGCAGTGTTGTAAAGGACATCCTGACATCTGAGAGGTCTAGTCTTTCTCTCCTAGCCTTGCCGTTTCGGTACTCTCTCTGGGAACGCTTGGGGACATCCCCTGGCCTCAGTTTACCCTCTGTAAAACAGAGCACATCTCTTGATCTCTAAGGGCCCTTTACCTGGGTGATTTCAGGTTTGAAAAAGTGCCTCCTCCAGGTACCTGGGGCTCCGCCTTCCACTTACTCCAGCTCACATTTCTTTCTGAAACCTTGGTCTCTTTCTGAGGCCAGGAGGCTGCTCAGGCAGATGGGGGCCTCGAGGTATTGGGTCGAGTAGAGGTGATTGATGTGGCCAACACCCAATACGTGTTCAGATGCTTCCCGACTGCCATTACCTGCCCCTCCCACGGCCCCTCCCCACCTGCTTCCTAGGACCCAGCTTTTCAAGGCTCTCCAAAGGTGGATCCCTCAAGACTTCAAGGGAACGCTCTGAGCCAAGCCCCAGCCCTGGGGCCGAGGGTGCGGGGGGGGGGGGGAGCATGGGCAAAGACGTTAAGGTGGGAATCGAGGGTGTAAGGAGCAAGAGTGTAGAGAGGAATAATGGGGAAGGAACTGGAAAGATGCGCCTTCAGCGAGTGGTGCGCAAATGCACCTCTTGGAGAAGCGCAAACCATAGGGGCGCGTTCTAAGAGATGTGGGGAGCGATGTCGGGTTCAGGAGCAAGGAAAAGGAAGTTTAAAGGACTGGTCGCCGCTGTCGAGGGATGAAGTGAGAACACACAGAAGGAGGCCTGCGACGGACAGAATGAGGTATATGTGATGAGATGCACGGTAGGTCTCACACTGGAGTCCCAGGGGACAAATTCAAGTCTCAGACGTTTGGTTTGGCTTACGTTTCTCCCCCATGGGCACCCTGTGTTTGAGATCTGAGTATGCGTGATGGGGAGCTCAGGTTGGGAAGGGGGCCGCACGACTCTGGGTCTCAGATTTCCTCATAGGACCGTATCGGAATGAATTAGACGGTTCACTAACTTTGCCTTATTTTAGGGACTGGGGAAGGCAAGCCCCTTCGAGGTCGCGCAGCGGCCGACGGCAAACGTCCCACCTCCTGCTGCTCAGTAACTCTCGCACAGAAGTTAGGGCCACCATTGCTTTTATTTGTTGCTTTGGGTGTAGAAAAAGCAGGAACTCCTGATGTGTCGGCGAGCCCTGCGTTAGCCAGAGCTCCTGGTGGTGGGCGGAGCTCTGGGAAAAGGAGGGGAAGGTGTGAGGAGGTTCCTCATTGGCCAGATGGCTTCAGAAGCTGAAGCCCGTTCGTTGGAACTCCGGTTGGGAATGGAATTCCGAGATGGTTGGATAGAGCCCCCAAGTGGCCGAACCCCTCTAAGTGGAGCTGGTGGAGGGCGGACCCCCGACAGGCCGGAGTCCTCCCTTTGGCTGGGGCTCCAGCAGTCGGCGGCGAGCGGACCCGACGCCTATTTCTGGGCGGGGATCATGTCATCGATGGACTGGCCCTTTTCCAGCTTCTTCTCCATCTCCACCATGAGCTTCACACCGTCCACCACCAGCTGCACCTGTTCGACTTCGGACGAGCCCAGCCGATCCGCGTTGGATATGTCGAACACTGAGCCCACAGCAGCTGTGTCCACACCGCCTGCAGGAGCAGAAGGCAGGGGCATAAGCAGGGAGCAGAGGTGCAGGAGTGGGGCCCAGGATGCGGCCCCCGTGCCAGCGGAGACGGCTGCACGTACTGGGCGCCTACTGTGTAACCGGTTACGTGCATTGAGTCTCCTAAATGTCCATTCGTGGGCTCACGTCTCCGGCTAATTTAGATACCTCTCCCCTCAACCATCCAACATGAAAATACAGCCCTGCGGCTAAGAGCGAGTTCCGGAGCCCGGCCGTCTGGGGTTGAACCCTGACCGTCCTCTCCTTTACACATGGGAAACCGAGGGCCCTAGGGGGCAGGGGACATCCACAATGTCATGACGTCCTATCGATTCCTATGAGACAAAGCGTGCTGACGCCCATTTACAGAGGAAGAAACTGAGGCCCACGGAGGGGTAGCCCTGGTCCCCCCAGAACCCGCATGGATGCCCCGCCTTCCCCTTCCGCACAGGGCCCGCCCCCGATGCCGCGGCAAGCCGAGGCAGAGCCGCACCTGTGCCGCGCTTCTGCAGGCGCAGACGGGTGAGGATCTCCTCGAACTTGGGGTGCTTGCTCAGGTGCGCCAGCTTGACATGCACGCCTCCACGCAGTCCGGTGCCCAAGTTGGACGGGCAGGTGAGCACGTAGCCCAAGTGCTCGTTCCACATGAAGGGGTGGCCGGCTTTCTTGAAGATCTCCTCAATCTGAGGTAATGGGAGAGGACTGGGGTCAGCGCCAGCGGGCGCCCCAAATACACCGGCAACCGGGACGGGGTTGGGCGGAAGACAGGGTGAGGACGTGGGTGGGGGGTGGGGTTGGGAAATTGCCAGCGCTCAGCTTCTGAAGCGAAGGGCCGGACGACCCAGGTGGTGCAAGATGCGGAGGGGGCTGCGCTTGAGGACGCTTCCGAGGCGCGTTCTTAGGGGCGGGGCTTGCGCATAGGGTGGAGCCGGGTTGCCCCGGGGGGCGGAGCCCTGAGAGGCGGGCCGGGTGTTCCAGGTTGGGGCGTTCCAGGTCGGGTTGTCCCAGGTCCGCCGCGAGGGCCAGGCTCCATACCTTCTGCAGCCCCACGCAGAAGCGGCGGAAAACCTCCTTCATGTTGCCCCCCTTCTCCATGGAAATGACTCGGAGGTGGTCCTCCTCGTTCACCCACACCAGGAAGCTCTTGTTGTCATTGTGCCTAGTGTGGGGCAAGAGGAGGCCAGGGCATCAGCTCCGCGTGGCCACCCCACTCCCGGCCTCTCGAAAACACCCCCACCGCTAGGGGGCAACGGGCCGGAGGAGTTTCGGGTGGTGGCTCGACAGAAGCTTTACCCCCATAGACCCGAACGTCATCGAATCTGAGGAATCGCCAATCTAATTAGGATCAAAGGTTTTTAGGGTCTTAAGTCTGAACAGCATTAAATTACAGACGCTTAGAATCTCAGAATCTTTGAAGAACAGAAGCTGGGAGTCCGAATTGACAAATCTTGGAAATCCTACATCTGGTCTCAGGGACCAACCTTGCCTTCACCTTGTGACGGTTCAGAAATAGAGGCTTAGAGCCATAAAACATTTAGATCTGGAAATGTCTGAAACCACGGAATCACAGAACCTGGAATTAGTGGAATCTGAGAACCTAAAAATACTCAAAATCTTGGAACCTTAGAATCATTCCATCTGTATATCTTGGAACTCAGACTCTCCAAATCATCTGAGACCTAAGTTTTCAAAACCTTTGAAAATCTTTCGCTATCAGAATTGGGGATTCAAAGGTTCATAGAAAGTAACTATAAGCAGCCCTAAACGATAAAACTAATAGCCAATGTTGGGCACTTACTATATCCTGTACTATATACACTATATACTATACTATATAGTGTATACTATACTATATATATACTATATACACTGTTTTCATTACTGCTCTCCATTTTACAGATGGGGAAACCAGGGCAGAGAAATGTTAAAATAATGTGCCCAAGGTCACACAGGGGTGGAAGGCAAGGTCACTTTTCTGGAGATGCCTGGAAACATCGTCATTTTTATGGTGTTGGCTTTGGTAGAGGAATGGGGAGGCTGGCAGAGGGGACCTCACCAGATGCCACGGGCGTCGGGCCAATCCCGGGCCATGCCAGAGGCCAGCAGCAGTGGGGACACGGGCTTGTCGAACAGGAAGTGATCGTCAATGAGTTGCTGCTGCTCCTGCTCGGTCATGCTCTTCAGAGGGTAGTACTTCCCCTTGAACTCGCCTGTCAGGCTGTTGAGGGCTAAGGGGGGGCCACACAAGGGAGTGGTCAGCAGCCTGCCCACCACAGCCTGGGCACAGAGGCCGGGGGCTTGGTCCGGTGGATGTGCTAATGGCATCTGAACACTAGGGCAAAACCCAGATTTTGCATAGAATCTCCCCTTCCTTGACCTTCACATCCCATTCACCTGTGACCAACCGTGTGCTGAAGCCCCTCCAGTTGGCCAACAAGATGGACAGTCAACATGTTAGGAACTTGGGAAGCCATCCGTAAAAATTATTAAAAAATAGCATATTTAGGGGTGGCTGCGTGGCTCAGTGGGTTAAGCCTCTGCCTTCGGCTCAGGTCATGATCCCAGAGTCCTGGGATTAAGCCCTGCCTCAGGCTCTCTGCTCTGCAGGAAACCTGCTTCCTCCTCTCTCTCTGCCTGCCTCTCTGCCTACTTGTGATCTCTGTCTGTCAAATAAATAAATAAAATCTAAAAAAAAATGTTATTATTAAAAAAATAGCATATGTAGTATTTGTTTATATTCATATATAGAATAAATGTATATATTTATATACACATTAGACACTTCAATATAGTGTATTATATAATGCTATATATCACATACTTTATACTATATTATATTGTTAAAAATAATTTATCTAGGAGCGCCTGGGTGGCTCAATTGGTTAAGTGACTGCGTTCAGCTGAGGTGGTGATCCTGGAGTCCTGGGATCGAGTCCCACATCAGACTCCCTGCTTCTCCCTCTGACCCTCCTCACTCTCATGCTCTCTCACTCTCCCTCCCTCTCCCAATCTCTCTCTCTAATAAAAAACTAAAATCTTAAAAAAAAATTTATCTAGGGGCACCTGGCTGCCTCAGTCGGTAGAACACACAACCCTTGATGTCAGGGTCATGAGTTTGAGCCCCATGTTGGGCATGAAGCCTACTTAAAAAATAATAATAATTTATGTAAACTTCCAGTTAAATAAACTATATTTTAAAACAAGTAATAGGCGGCATCTGAGTGGCTCAGTCAGTTAAGCATCTGACTCTTGATTTCAGCTCAGGTCGTGATCTCAGGGTTGTGAGATCAAGCCCTGCACTGGGCTCTGTGCTGGGTGTGGAGCCTGCTTAAGATTCTCTCTCTGGAGTGCCTGGGTAGCTCGGTGGGTTAAAGCTTCTGCCTTCGGCTCAGGAAATGATCCCAGGGTCCTGGGATTGAGCCCCAAGTTGGGCTCTCTGCTCGGCAGGGAGCCTGCTTCCTCTTCTCTCTCTCTCTTTCTGCCTACTTGTGATCTGTCAAAAAAAAAAAAAATTCCCTCTCTCTGCCCCTCTCTCTCTCTCTAAAAATAAATAAATAAAGTTTTTAAAAAATCCACAGGTAGTAAATATTCAAAATGGCTATTTCCTAATTATTTTATTGCATCTTCATTATCTATGTTCTTGAAGATTTTTCGTCCCTATCTGATGATGGGGATCCCAAGTACCGAGGTGCATCGCTTCCCATCTCTCTATGACATCATGTTCATAGCTTAAAATTGGTCATGGTAGGAGAATTTACACCTTGGAAACTGGCAGTCGATGCAAATTGAGGCTGGTTTTTTGGTTTCCTTGGTTGGGGGGGGGTTGTTTGTTTTTGTCTTTGTTTTGCGAGCTGGGTGTTAAACATTTACTAGAAACAAGGGGCTTGAAAGGCCTAATGATTCTACCGCTCAAACCTACCCATTCTTTCTTTACATCCCACTGTCTACCCTTCACCCCAGAGCCTGGACCACTGTGGTTGCCCCTTACAGTCTCTCTGCTCCTACCTCTGCCCACAGTCTGTTCCTCACTCAACAGCCAGAGGACTCCATGAAATTCTGTGAACTTACTCTTCTCACCATCCTCCCAAGGTTCCCATCTCTCTCAGAGTCAAAGCCAAAGCCCTCCAGACAGCCCACAAGGCTCTGCACTGCCTAGCCACCCATATCCCTCTGACACATCTCCTCCCCTGGTCCACTCAGCTCCAGCCACACTTTTCCACCTCAGGGCCTTTGCACTTGCCACTCCACCTGCGTGGAATTCTTCAGGTTCCTTCTTGTCAATCAGGTCTCAACCCTTTCTTTCTTTCTTTTTTTAAAATTTAATTTATTTAATTGAGAGAATGAGAGAGAGAGAGCGAGCACGAGAGAAAGGCAGGTCCGAGGGAGAAGCAGACTCCCTGCTGAGCAGGGAGCCCTATGCGGGACTCAATCTTGGGACTCCAGGATCACGACCTGAGCCAAAGGCAGTCGCTTAACCAACGGAGCCGCCCAGGCATCGCTCAACCTTTCATTTCTAGGAGAGCTCCTCCCAGTCATGCCGAGATGTACCTTGGTATTTTGGCTACATGGCATGTTGGAATTCATCATTCTTTTGTTGGTTTCTTGGTTTCCTCTTATCTCCCCACCAGGCTGACAGCTCTGTGAGAGCGTGACCTTGTCCATCTTATTCATCACGGGAGCCCTAGCTCCCTACGCAGGACCATAACAACCGCAAATGTTTGCTGGCTGGCTGGCTGGCTGGCTGGCTGGCTGGACGGATGGAGGTCAGGACCCCGATACCACTGAGGGTCTGCGTGGTTGTGCGCTGGGTGCCTTGTCAGCGCCCCCTGGCTTCCACCAGGGGTAATGCTGCCGGCCATCACTCACCCAGCACCCATGACTTACCAAGCTCTTTCCATGGAGGAGCGGAGCCAGAGTGGGGTGGTCCCAAGGGTGGGCGGGATGGGGGTTCTCACCTTCCACGGATAGTTTTTCCACAGCCCGGCGCTCGCCCCGGGAGCAGTGGGGAGGCAGGGTGTAGCCCTTGATGCTGCGGCCCGTGCGGACGCGGCTGCTGAGTACATAGTTGGGGTCCAGGTCGTCTCCACCCTGGAGGGCAGGAGGGTGGTCAGGGCTGGGCATGCTCCCAGTTCCAACTCTCTGCTACTTCCTTTGGCTCCTTCTTGTCCCCAGGCTTCTCCCACCGCCACCCTGGTTCTGCCTCTCCCTCTCTGTCTCTCCCTCCATCCTTCTCCCAGCTCCTCGTCTGTCCCTCTTTTTCCCTCCATACATCTCTTTCCCCATCTTTGTCCCTGCTTCCTGTTTCTCTTCATCTCCTTCCCTGTCTCTTCTCCCATCTGACTCTCCTTGCTCTGTCCTTGGTCTCTCGGTCTTCTGTGCCTCGCTGTCCCTCTTTTCCTCCCCTCCGTCCCTGTCTCTCTGAATGCTCCTTCTCACGTGCGTCCTTCCCTCTCTCTCCCCTGTCCCTCCCCTGGCCTGGGGGCAGCTGACCTTGAGGTTCTCGTGGTTGAGGTCGGTCTTGTGCTTGTCAGTGGGTTTGTAACCCCCGTGCCGGTCTTGGATGATGGGGTCAAAGAGATCCTTGAACACCTGGTAGGACTCCTCGTCACCGGCCACACAGCCCACGGTCATGATGAAGGGGTGACCTGGGAGTTCAGGGTGAGGTCAGAGGTGCTTGTCCCCAGCAAGGATCAGAGGTGCTTGTCCCCAGCAAGGAAGGCCCGGGCTCCTGGGTCCAGTGTAGACTGTATGTGCGTGTGCACGTGTGTGTGTGTGTGTGTGTGTGTGTGTCTTGGCAGGTTCTCATTCAAGACCTCTGGGTCAGAACTACAGAGGATGAGGGTTGGTTGGACAGAGAGGGAAGGCTGGGAGAGATCAAGGGGATATCTGGGCTGAGGGAAAGGTGCTGGAGGCAGGGCAAAGGAGAAAGTCTTAGGGGCACAGTTATAAAGTACCAAAAATATTACCACTTCAGAGTCCCCAAATCACGGACTCTTCCTTCACTGAAAAACTTTCAGAAACATATTAGACTATCGGCTCCCACAGATAATAAGAGACTTGAAAGACCCTCGTATTCCTAGATGGGGAAACAGAAGCCCAGAGAGAGGGGGCATCGCTCCTCAATCACACAATGAGTTGGAGGCTAGAACCCCCCTCGGGGCTCTGGTGTCCTTGGAGAAAGAACCAGGGCACCAATGACACCCCCTGCCAGACCCTGAGCGCATGCTTTGTCCCCAGCGCTGCTCCAAGCCCTGTAGGTGCGCTGACTCTGTTTTCATGACGTGGGTGCCCATTTTTCAGATGTGGAAACTGAGGCCCTCAGGAGACAGAATGATTTCTTCACATCTTACTTGTGTGCATTTGTGAGGGGTTGGCCACATGCTGGGGCCCGTCTCGAGCCCTTCATACATGTAGCCTTATTTGCTTCTCACAACAGCCCCTCAAGCATAGCCCCCATTTTCCAGACAGGAAAATGGAGGCCTGTGAAGGTGGGACCAAGGCGTGGCAGGCAGCCTCCGGAGCCCCCCCCCACCTGAGTCCCTGTCCACACTCCAGCAAGGAGGCCTACCTGGGTTGTCCACACCGGTCTGGATGACATCGTCCAGGGTGAAGCCGGATGGAGTCTCCTTGTCCCGCAGCTTCTTGTAGAGCTCCGGGGTCAGCACCTTGGCCATGTGGTTGTTGTGCTTGCTGAGGTCGGGGTACTCCTCCTCAGGCTTGTAGTTCAGCTTGAACTTGTTGTGGGTGTTACCGAACGGCATGGTGGCGGCGTGGAGGGCCTGGTGGGCAAGGGCGGGTTGCAGGGGGGAAGGTTAACTCGCCTCCAGCAGAGGCCAACAAGGGAACAGAGCAAGGCTTTGGGGTCAGAGCCAGTCCTGACTCAGGTGCTGTGTGACTTGGAATAAGAAGGGTCTTGTCTCTGAATCCCTGTGACTTGACGGGATGCATGGGGACTCTGGGTCAGATCCCCAGCTCAGCCACATACAATAAGCTGTGTGACCTTGGTGACTCAGCTTAACCTCTCTGTGCCTCAGATTACTCATGTGTACAGTGGGGGTGACAGGACCCCTCATCTCAGGGGTTTAAAGGAGTTTGTGTACATTAAGCGCTTGGGATAGTCCTGGCACACAATAAGCATTATTTTGCTTAGCTATTATTATGATTATCGTCGCTATTATTTTAAAGGTCTGTGTGAGGAGCTGGGGGGAAGGTGGAGGTGTGGCTGAGAATGAGTGTGTGAGCAGAGAAGGGACATTCTCTCCACGAAGCTTCTGCTTAGTTAGGGGATGAGGAGCAGGGCAGAAGGGAAGGCTGGGTAGCCAGACCCTCTCTTTACTGACAACTCTGGCAGGTCTTAGTTGAGAAGGAAAGCCAGTCTCCGGGGTCATCAGAGCTGGGATCGAATCTTGCCTGTGCCAAATCCCCTGCTGTGGGACCTCAAGCCAGGTGCTCAGCCTCTCTGAGCCTCCTTTGCCTAGAAACTGAGCTTGGGCCCGGGGGTTGCCAAGAAGAGTCTTCTGGTGCAGGGACGTGGCAGGCTGAGCACACGTCCTCACATGGAGCTGGGTCTTGCTTCCTCGAGGGATGGTTGCCGTGACGGTTATTATTAGTTTAATCCATAAGACCCAGGAAGGAGGAGGAGGGATGCTTCAGTGGTGGTGGTGGTGGTGGGAGTGGGAGGTTGCTGGCAGCTCCAGGGACAGGAATCAGGTAGAATGGTAGAAAGGAAATGGGGGTGGTGGTGCAGGGTGAGCTGAAGCCTGAGGCATCAGGCCTGGGCAGATGGAATTCACCAGAAGAAACCTCGTTGGAGCTACTCTCCAGGGCTGGGGATTATTTATAGAGTCTGGCCTCTCCTTCTCCCCTCCCCAGCTGCTACCCCCCCTACACCCTCCTCACATTCCTGGGGCTCCATTTGCACCAAGTCAGCAGCCTGGAGACAGGTGGGCCGGAGTGGCCGGGAGGACACGCATCAAGGCCTCTGGGCTCAAGGACTTCCAGCCCAGAAACCCCCCTTTGGGGTGTCCCACCCCCAGCCTGCAAGAGGTGCGTTCACAGAGGGTGCTGAGGCAAGCTGGGGGAGTCCCAGAGCCACACACAACCCCCCAGATCACACCATAAATAGAGTCACACACCCGCTTCTAAGCCCGGGGACACACCCAGGATACAGGCAGCCATGCAGGTGCCACAGAAAGTCAGATGCAAGGTCACAACGTCATGTGGGAACAACTGGGGACACGCAGAATTGCAAATGCAGTGACCCCGCAGACAGATGACAAACCCCTCCCACTGGGCTTCCAGCACCCAGCGCAGCGCTGGGAACAAGCCATCACAAACACAGACCCAGCCTGAAGCCCCACACAGGGGTGACAGCTGGCAGCTGCTGAGACTCCTTTTGTCTCCAAGATCCCTCCCCATGACCTCGTGCCACAGACCAGGGGTCTCACAGGTGGAGGGGACCCCCACATGCACGGTCTACCTTCCCACCCACTGACCGGCCTGCATGGAGGAGGATATGGGGCAGACTCCCAGGACCTGATCAGCTGCTGGCCCCATGGGGGCCCCAGTCTGTAACCCGCCCTGACTCCCACCCCCGGTGGTACCTGGCTGGGCTGTGCGGAAAGGGGCTGTCTGTATCCTGGAGGCGAGACTGACCCAAAGGAAGGGCCCGCAGCCCCGGCCTTATATAGGGGGGCCGGGCTGTGCTACTGGCTGGGAGGGGCTGCCCCCAGGGAAGGGAACCAGAGGGCAGCTGAGCCTCTCACTTCCCTGCCCGGGAACTGTGCCCACTCTGAACCCAGGCATACCTCGCGCCCAGCCCCATGGCCTTGTATGGGCTGCTGCAGGGGCTGAGCCCAGCCCCCTTGCCCCCATCAACTTGATTCCCCCACCAAGTGCTGAGTCGGGCTGGCAGGGACTGCTGGCCCCCTGCCCAGGACACAAGACCCTGGTAGGGGACGTCCCAGGCACGTAGAAACCACTCCACTAGGCCACCAGACCCTCCTGGGCTGGCCAGGCCTCTCCTCAGCCCCCAGTGGCCTTGACCTGGATAAACAGCAGGTCCTGAGCCCCGCCCCTGGGGAAACCTTGCAATAGTCCCACTACTGGGGAGCACTTGGCCAAAGCCCAGGACTGAACGCTGAAGAGCCTGACCCTAGAAGCCGGTGTTTGGACGCACTTTCCTCCTCGGGAGCGAGTGGGAGGGAAACGGAGGGTTGCCAGAGCTGGGAGATTCAAGCTCAAGGCCAGGGCTGGAGGTGGTGGTCGCCCTCCCCACTCCAGTCGGGCGGCAGGCTGAGGCGGTGGGGGGGGGGGGGCAGGGAGGGACTCATTCTGGAAGGGCGCTTATTTTCAGAGGGCGCTTCGCTGTCGCCTTTGCGAAGACCTAGACCCGAGGTGCTGGGGCTGGTGGGGGGCAGGCAGGGACAGGTGTTGCGGGGGTGGGGTCGCCACGTGTCCGGGTTAATTATAACCAGGCGTGTCGGGTGTCCCTGGCCTCGCCTCCTTACAAGGGCAGCCGCGGTCCAGGGAGGCCTCCCCCGCCCGCAGCGGAAGGGGGCTGGGCGGCGGCTCGGGTCAGAGCAGAGCACCGGCAGGACTCCCGACTCGCGCACCTCCAGATCCCGGCGGAGCAGGAGCTCTCGACGGGGACCTGGACCTCAGGGGCTGAAGAGGGCATTCCGTGCACGCGGGGACGGGGACGGCTAGAGGAAGCCGTATCCTCTGCCTGGGAGGCGCCGAGATTGCAGGGCAAGCCAGGAGAGTCCATGGGGCAGGAGTCGTCCAGGGAGCGCCCAGGATTACAATCGAGAAGAGACCAGCCTTTTCCCTCTGCGGTTCCTCCCTCCTTTCGGGTCTCCCCCATTTCCGCATTTCTTCCCAGGCAGTTGGGGTCTGATCTAGGGAAAGGGGGCCCTTCCTGCCTTTCCCCAGATTCCTAGTTGGGAGGAAGTGCTTAGAAAGGGTGATCAGGGGAGATCTCTCCACCCACTGTTCCTTCCCACCAAGATCAGAGTGGCAAAGTTCTCCTTCGTGGCTAGGGAAAAGGAGGCTCTAGTTCTAAAAGGAACTAGAATAGAATAGAGAGGCATGTGTCATTTCAACAATTCTTTATTTAAAAAAAAAAAAGATTTTATTTATGTGAGAGAGCATGCTCAAGAGTACAAGCGGGGGGGGGGGGGGGGGGGGGGGGAGCAGGTTCCCTGCTGGGCAGGGAGCCTGACTCAAGGCTGCTGTGTTCCAAGACCCTGGGATAGTGACCCGAGCCAAAGGCAGAGGCATAACCAACAGTACCACCCAGGCACCCCAGCAACTCTTTATTAAGCACTTATGGGGGACACAGCAGAAAACAAGACAGTTGGTCCCATAGATGACACTGGAGTGAGTAAAAACACATAAATATGTGCTGTCATGGTGGGGTCATTAGGGCTTTGGTAGAAAATCAAAGAGAGTAAGGGGTCCCCCTAACCAGGCCTCTCAGGGGAGTGAAATCTGAGCGGAGACCCAAGGGAGAGGTAAGAGCCAGCCATGTGAGGATCTGGAAGGGAAACAGCAGGTGCAAAGGCCCTGAGGTGGGAGTGGCTTGGCAAACCTGAGCAACAGGGAAGAAGCTGGAAAGCTGGAGCAGATGGGGGAGAGCAGAGAGTGGGAGGAAGAAGATGAGGGATAGGAAGTGACCTGTAAGACCATGAAGGAGATTCCATCCCACTGCAAATGAATGGGAGCCCCTAAGGGCTGTGAACAGGGGAGACAGGATCCAGCTCAGCCCACCCCTCTGGAGCCCACATAGCCACTCATGGGGACATTTGACATTCCTTTTGGCCATAGAGCATAGGAAGCACTTCCTGTGTTTGGGGAGTTTCCCACCCTATGACAGTCTCCTTAAGAGAAGCCAAAAAGGACAGGAACTCAGTTTCCCAGAATCCCTTACAGCAATATTCCAGTCATGTTGACCTGGGCTGAGGGGCCCAAACACTCCAGCAGAACCTTGGGTCATGAGCTCTACTCCTTTATCTTCTTTGAGTCTCATAGAAACAGCTGGTCTCAGGGAGCCAAGACCCTCATAGAGTATGTTCATTCCAACCTCCAACCCTCCAAAGCCATCTCTCCAAGGCCTGTTCATCTTTCCTCCTACCCTAGCTCAAGACCTCCTCCACAATCCCCTTCTGCCCTAGCCTCCTCTCTGGTCTGACCCAGTCTGTCTCCTCCCACCTATTTCCTACATTTCTGACCACTCCTGCTAGAACCTGCTATGGTTCCCCAGTGCCCTCAGGATAAATGAGTATTTGTTGACTAAGGAAATAACAGTAGACTTATCAATTGGAAACCCCTCCAACCAGCTTATGCAGAAAGGGCCTTACTACCAGATATTAGGTGCTAACAAGAAGCATGCTCTGGGCTAGGTTACCAGGAACATCTCTTGTCCCTAGAACCACGCTCCCTTTGGATAGTTGGACATGCCAGAAAGAGGTTAGCAATGGACGGTGAGAAGCCACTCCAGTCTCCACCTTGACTGTTAAGTATTATGTCAAGTACAATGCTAAGTGCTTTACAAATATTAACTCATTCAACACTGCCAATGATAAAGCTCAGAAAGATAAAATAACCTGCCCAAGGTCACGCAGCAGGAAAGGGATGAGCTAGGACTCAAAGTGGCAGAGGGCTGCCAAGAGTGGGTTCAGGCTTTGGTGAAGACAATTTACAGGCCTCTCAGCAAAGTCATATTGTCATCCTAGAGTCTCTTTCAAGATGGGTCTCCAGGCCCTGATAATTTGTACCTCCTTCCCCATGACCCCTTCATCACCTTGGCTGTCTGGCTTCAGGGCTCAAGACCTTATGTGTATTAAACAGTTTACTTCCCCAGCAGTCCTCTGAGGCAGATACTGCAAATTTTACAGATCAGAAAAGTGAAGCCCAGAGAGGTCAAATCTCTTGCCCAGTCACACAGCTGGGAAACAACAGAACCAGACCGGACCACATAGTTAGTCCCTGAGTTTGTATTTCTCATCCCTCCCCAATCCTACTTCTTCCTGCTGAAGTCCCATTTTACAGATGATGGATGCCGAGGCTCAAAGAGGCAAGGAGTTGCCCAAGGTGACAGGCAGTATTCTAGAATTTCAGAGTCTGTACTCTTTTCACTTCCAAGCCCTGATGTTATAGAGCAATCTTGCTCCCAAATCCTCCCTTTTATCCACCGCCTCCCCCGTCCCTGCCGCTCCCCTAGGCATGGGGCTGCCCCCTGCAGGAGAGACCCTGGGAGGCAGCACTCAACCCCCAAGGCCCATCACCCCAGAATGATCTTCTCACTCAACCTCAAAATGCCTCTCCCAATCCTGGCAGTCCATGATGCCAACTCATTCATGGAAGACAAATTATAAATCAAAGCCAGCCCCAGAACTGGAGAACCAGAAAGTCAGACTGTTGAGGACCTGTCCACTCCTTTTCCCCCAAGAGCAAGCCCACTGCAGACCTGTAATCAATTGGATGTCACACACCCCCCAATGGTAATGGTGATTGTGGGAAGATAGGCAAATGATATAGTCTTTCATGACTCCCCTCCAACCTCACTCCAGTCCCTCCAAATCGATCTTTATCAACATAGCTATACATTTTCCTCTAGGTGTTGCTTTAGCTGCATCTTAACCTCTCAATGTTTGTTTGGGGTTGTTTTTCATTCAATTATTTCAAATTCATCCTTTGTTTTGAAAATGTTCTATTTGGAGTGTATGGACAGTCACATTTATTAATATTGTAGTCTCTTGGGGGTGCCTGGGTGGCTCACTCGGTTAAGCATCCAATTCTTGGTTTCAGCTCAGGTCATGATCTCAGGGTTGTGAGATTGAGCCCCATATCAGGCTCTGCTGGGTGTGGAGCTTGGTTGAGATTCTCTCTCTCTCCCTCTGCCCCTCCCTGCCCAACCATACACTCTGTCTCTCTCTTAAAAAAAAAAAAATCTTTTAAATTATTTACCTCTTTATTGAGGTATAACTTACATACCACAAAGTGCCCTAATCTTAAGATCAATGACCTTTTATGTGTATGTACTACTGAGTAAGCAGTACCAAGACCGAACACTCCAAAAAGCTCTCTCATTCCTTTCTCTTTTCCAGTGGAACCACTATCCTGGATTTTAACACCATAGTTGAGTGTTGCCTGTTTTTGAACTTCATATAAATACGATTGTACAAGATATCTTCTCTTTTGTTGGATTTCTTTTGCTCGATGTTCTGTCCAGACTCATTCATATTGTCAAATGCAACAATAGGTTGTTCTTTGGCGGATTTTGTTACATAGTAGTTTGGTTATTGGTCATTTCTAAATAGTTTCTGATTTCTGGTATGATTTCTTCTTTGTCTTATGATGGCTTTAAAAAAATCTTTTTACTGGGGTACCTGGGTGGCTCAGTGGATTAAGCATCTGCCTTAATCTGATCCCAGGGTCCTGGGATCAAGCCCCACATGGGGTTCCCTGCTCAGTGGAGAGTCAGCTTCTCCCTCTGTCTCTGCAACTCCCCCTGCTTGTTCTCACTCTCTCTGTGTGTCAAATAAATAAATAGGGGCGCCTTGGTGGCTCAGTGGATTAAGCTTCTGTCTTCGGCTCGGGTCGTGATCTCAGGGTCCTGGAATCAAGACCCATGTCAGGCTCTCTGCTCAGCGGGGAGCCAGCTTTCCCCCTTCTCTCTCTCTGCCTGCCTCTCTGCCTACTTGTGAGCTCTCTCTGTCAAATAGATAAATAAAATCTTAAAAAATAAATAAAATAAATAAAATCCCCCCCTTTTTTTTTTAAGAATTAGGCTAGTGGGGCGCCTGGGTGGCTCAGTGGGTTAAAGCCTCTGCCTTCGGCTTAGCCATGATCCCAGGATCCTGAGATCAAGCCCTGTATAGGGGGGTCTCTGCTCAGCAGAGAGCCTGCTTCCTCCTCTCTCTCTACCTGCCTCTCTGCCTACTTGGGATCTCTGTCTGCCAAATAAATAAATAAAAATAAAAAAAAAAAAAAAAAGAGGGGCACCTGGGCGGCTCAGTGGGTTAAAGCCTCTGCCTTCAGCTCAGGTCATGGTCCCAGGGTCCTGGGATCGAGCCCCACATCAGGCCCTCTGCTCGGCGGGGAGCCTGCATCCCCCCATCTCTCCCTGCCTGCCTCTCTGCCTACTTGTGATCTCTGTCTGTTGGATGAATAAATAAAGTCTTTTTAAAAATAAAAATAAAAATAAATAAAATAAATTAAAAAAAAAGAATTAGGCTAATCTATAGATACTGCTTTGGAATAATTGCCAGGTGTCTTAGTCCATTCAGGCTGCTATAATACAGACAGGATGGCTTATAGAAAACAAATTTTTTGCTCATAGTTCTAGAGGCTGAAAGTCCCAGATCAGGGTGTCAACCTGGTCAAGCAAAAGACCTCTTCCAGAACACTGACTTCTTGTATCCTCACGTGGGAGGAGTGATGAGGGAAGTCTGTGGAGCCTCTTTTTTTTTTTTTTTGTAAGATTTATTTATTTTTATTTGAGAGAGAGGGAAAGGAGAGAATCCCAAATAGGCCCCTCCCCCCTTGAGCAGGGAGCCTGATAAAGGGCTCAGTCTCACAACCCTAAGATCATGACCTGAGCTGAAACTAAGAGTTGGATGCTTAACCAACAGAGCCAACCAAGAAATTATATAAGACTAATGAGTCACAGACTTGTACCTGTGAAATCAATAATACATTATATGTTAATTAATTGAATTGAAATTTTAAAAATCCAGAAAAAAAAAATAAAAAGAGTTGGACGCTTAACTGACTGAGCCACCCAGGCTAGACTGGGTGCTATCTGATTCAAACTGAATTTTGCTCAAATAAACCCTTACAATATGTTTTAAGCCTCAGTTCCTTTTTTTTTTTTTTTTTTTAATTTGTTTCACAGAGAGAGAGCACAAGCGGAGGGAGAGGGAAAAGCAGGTTCCTCACTGAGCAAGGAGCCGAATGTGGGACTCGATCCCAGGACCCTGAGATCATGACCTGAGCTGAAGGCAGATACTTAATTGACTGAGCCTCCCAGGCGTCTCCTCAAGTTTCTTTTTGAACATTGTGGGGTGTGGGCCGAAGAGAGGCAGCCACACAAGGGAAGCCTTTCTCATGCCTGAGTCAGTCAGTCCTGAAAGGAATCGTTCTCAGCCTCTGAAGATCTGGGGTCGGACCGGCAGGACCTTCGCTCTGCCATTGGCCAACGCAAGTCACATGACCACACCTGAAGTCAAAGCCATCATTCAGCCTACCTGTCCCGGTAAGCTTCTTTTTATTTGTGTTTTTCTGAAATGGGCACTCACGCTCGTGCATACATATACAATTCATATCCGTGAAATGTTTCTGGAAGGACATTAGAAACTGGTAATCATGTTTCCTTCTGGAAAGGGTGTCTAGGGATCAAGGAGAGACAAAGACCTGCTTTTCAGTCTACAGTCTCTTGTTCTCTGTGAATATAATTCCTGATAGTTCTTAACTTTTTATAGTGAAAAGGAAGTGATGAGCTTTTAAAAAACTGGCCAAGAGGGGCACCAGCTGGCTCAGTGGGTAGAACATACAACTCTTGATCTCAGGATTGTCTCAGGATTCTAAGTCTGAGCCCTACATTGGGTGCAAAGATTACTTAAAAATAAAATCTAAAAAACCCCCACAAAAATAAATAAAAACTATGGCCAGGAGGTGAAGAGAAAAGTCCCCAACTCTACCCATTTTTCTGACATGGCAAACTGAGGCCTTCAGTGATAGGACTGGGGTGTTGTTGAGTGCCTTCTTGGTGGTGGTCTTGGGCAATGGAGTTCTCCTTTGAGCCTCAGCGTCCTCATCTTTAGATGGGGCCAGTAATAATGCCTACCTCAAAAAAATTAAAAACAAAAACAAAAAATAATAATGCCCACCTCTGGGGGTGGCTGTATGGATTCAGGGGTTTTGCTAATTCTTGGCTGTGATCTTGGACAAGTTACCTGGCCTCTCTGTGTCCTATCCAGTTGCTGTACGTTCACGGAGTTAATTTACAAGCCTTAGCATAGGGTCCACCCTGGGTAAGAACTCAGAAGCCCCAGCCCTCACTGGTGTTGTGCAAATGTCCTTGGCACAGGGCCAGTGGAAAGACTTAGTCAAGACTTTCTCCCTTTCAGCCTTGATCCCATTTAATCTCGAACACTATGCTATGTGGGAAGTGTGATCATTCAGGATTTATAGACTTGGAAATAGGCGCTCAGAAACATTGCTTGCCGCAGGTTATATGGGAAGGAAAATAGCAAGATCAGAATTTGAACTCAGATCTGCCTGTCTTGAACTGGCCCCCTGTCACCCCCAAGTTTACCACGTGCTACTCTGCTCTAAGCCTTTTACAGGGATTACTCACTAATCCCCACAACAGCCCCACAAAGTAGGTTCCCTGGAACCCAAGGCCCAGAGAAGTTTGTTGCTAGCTCAAGGGTCACACAGCCGGCAAATGATGGAGCTGGGATCTGTACCAGGCTTCAGGCTCTGCACTGCCTCTTTGTAAGCATGTGGCAGATCCAGAAATGATGTCCAGCACCCGGAGGCCAACACAGTGCAGTTAGGAGGGAAGGGTTTGTCTGCCCCCTTCTAACCTGTTTCCTAGAAATACCTGGGGAAGTTAGAGGGCGAGTTTAGTTTTACTGGCCATTATTCAGCTGTTGGCCCAATAATTCACTCCGCGTTCGGCCTGTGCTCGGTAGCCCTGGGGACACAATGGTCCTCAGGGCTGACCCTGAGGAAAAATGCGATAAGCGCAGTAGTCTGGGGCCAGGACCGCGGCCCAGCAGCCCCCTCTGCTGGAAGCATCCTGTAGTGCAGAAACCCAGGTACGGCAGGAAAAGCCCCGTGTTGAACCAGATTCTACTGAGCCCAGCTTTGGCCAACTTGGGTTTCTAAGACTTGATTCATTCGGTCATCCACTCAGCAATTACTTATTGAGCACGTACTTTGCACCAGGCTCTGTTCTAGTGCTAAAGACACAGCGCTGACAATACAGAGCCCTATCCATCCATCCTATCCCCATTTACAGTTTTCAGAAAATAGACACACTGAGAGGTTAACTTCCTTGCCCAAGGCCTTCACAGCCAGTAAGGGCTGAAATCAAACCCAGAGCCCAGTTTTTAGTCACTACAATTATCTCGCCAGTAAAGTGATGAAATATCATAATATGACAACATTACATAAAATAATTTTAAGCATTGAAAAGTTTTGTGAACAAGATCAAGCAGGGGAGGGGCGCCTGGGTGGCTCAGAGGGTTAAGCCTCTGCCTTTGGCCTAGGTCATGGTCTCAGGGTCCTGGGATGGAGCCCCGCATCCGGCTCTCTGCTCAGCGAGGAGCCTGTTTCCCCCTCTCTTTGCCTGCCTCTCTGCCAACTTGTGATCTCTCTCTGTGTCAAATAAATAAAATCTTAAAAAAAAAAAAAAAGATCAAGCAGGGGAATGCGGTAGTGTTTTGGTGGGACAGTGTAATTTAGGAGGGGCAGTCAAGGAAGGCCTCTCAGAGGAAGCCTTTGCGAAGCTCCCAGAGTAACGAATGGGATCTATGGAAAGAGAGGTCCAAGGAGAGGGCCCAGCCAAAGGAAAGACCCGGGGGCAGGAGCGGCAAGAAAGCCGTCTGTCCGGGATCCGAAGTTTCCAAGATTCCAGCTGTGCTGAAACCCGGCTTTTCAGCGCGCGGGTATCTTCCTCGGATTCGACGGGCCCGACAACCTACGCGTGCGTCCGCGGCGGTTCTGCTATTGCCGCAGGGCCCGGGCCGCTGGGCGCCGGGCTGTGGGCGGGGTCGGTCTCACCTGCGGGGGCGGGGCTTCCGGCCGCCCCGCCCCTCGGATGAGCGGCTGGCGGCTCAAAACCCGCGGCGCAGCTGGGAGCGGTGGGGCGTGCACGGTGTGCGGGACGCGGCCGTGTGTGTCGCGGCAGAGCGAGTTCCGGAGTCACCCGCGCTCAGGTGGGCCCCCCCGAGTGCGGGGAGGGAGTTCCGGGGACCGCGAGGATGGGGGCGGGGGCGGAGGGTGAGGGTTGGGCCCCACGCGCCCTTGGGCGCGCTGGCTTGGCGACGGGGACGAGACTTGGGGCCCCTGGGGGCTCCCTGCCCCGCCCTGGGGCTCCCCTGGGGTCTGGAGGCCCAGCTGGGGCCGCGCCCCCTCCCCCAGGCGGAGGTAAACAGAAGCGAGGACGGGGCGGGGCCTGGGGAGAGGGAAGGGGCCCTTGTGACGGCCTGGCAGGGGAAGCGGGGTGCGCGGGGCTGGGCTGGGCTGGGCTGGGCTGGGCCAGGCTGGCCGGCCAGGGGTAAGATGTGTGGTTTAGGGGATGACCGTGCTGGGGGCCTCCTGCCTGCTAGTGTGGGAGTGGAGATGGTGCGTGTGAGAGCCGGTGTACGAGGCTCAGGTGTGTGTGCGATGGGGTCAGGCGGTGGGTACGGGTGAGAAGGGCAGATGGACGGTCTGTGGAACCCTGCGCGGGTGCAGAGGGACTGTGGGGATGATGCGGAACTGTTTCAGAGATATGAACACATGGGCGACCTCTGAGTGTGTGTCTAATACAGGGCCGGGTGTGTGGGAGGGAGGTGAACTGTTGTTTATGGGATTAGGTGCCTGACCCAGGGCTTGGGGGGATGGGGCCAGCTGTGGGCCCTGTGGGACCCGCTCGGACTGGTTGGGTGTGCCTGTGATTAACACTATCAGCTGTGCGGTTGTGCATGTGTGAAAGGGAGTTGTTCTCGGGACTGAGTGTGGGCAAAATCGTGTGAAAAACGGTTGGAGCGGTCAGAATGACTCTCCGTGAACTTGTGTGATCAAGACTTTGCGGGGCTTGCGAGTGTCACTAAGTTCCATGTGCTGTGCACACACATAGGTGCGTACAGCGACAGAGACTGGCCTATGCACCCACATATACGTGGAGATTGGTGGCAAGTGAGAGCCTGAGGTCTAGAAAATCCACTGGTTCTGTGGCTTTCTTACTGGGTGTCTCAATATGAGACACGTGAGGAGGTACCCAAAACTGGGCTGCTTGTGGTGGCCTAGAGGGTTATGTGCAGAAACTGTGGCTCTACTCTGTGTGTCCCCACCGCTGCGGGTGCCTGCCGTGGACACCCAGTTGGGACAGGACAGCTGAGTCCGAGTTGAGGAATCGTTGGTATGCCCATGTTTGGAGCTCTGTGTCTCTGCGTGTGTGCTGCACACAGATGTGTGAATCCCTGGGTGGCCCGGCAAGGTGTTGGAGGAAGTGGGGAAGAAGGTGACAGGTCCACAGTGACTCCTAGGAGTGAGTGCGTGTGTGTGCACGTGTGTACATGCGTTCCCGCTAGAGGCACGTCATGGAGAGTTAGGGACTTGTAGGACCGCCCGAGTGCAGGAGAAGGACACGTCATGGGGTTATGTACAAGGGGACAGGCTGAATTGGAGTGATTTGGGATTTGGTTATCTATTCAGTGATGAGAGGCACAGGTTTCGGTGTGTGTTGGCCTTTTTTCCTGAGGGGAAAATAGACCTGTGTGTTGTATTTCCAAGAGGAGAGTGTACATGTATCATTTCTAGAGGAGTATGTGTGTGTGTGTGTGCACGCGCGCGCCCAGGTTAGTGTGCTGCATTAGGCTTTTTAAAAAAAGATTTTATCTATTTATTAGAGAACAAGCCAGGGGAAGAGTAGAGGGAGAAGCGACTCCCCGCTGAGCAGGGAGCCCGATGTGGGACTCGATCTGAGGACCTCAGGATCATGACATGAGCCAAAGGCAAACGTTTAACCAACTGAGCCACCTCAGTTCCCTGGCATTAGGGTTTTTTTTTAAAGCAAATATGGATGTATGGGACTGCGTTCAGTTTTATTTCTTGGAAGAGACAGGGCATGTCCAGAGTATGTCCTGTTTCTGAGAGGAGAATGTATATTACATTCTATTTTTAAGAAGGGAGTGTGTGTATGTCGAGTTATATTTCTGAGAGGGGAGCGTGTGAATGTGTGTGTGTGCATGAGTGTGGGCAGGTGTCTTTCTGAGAAAGTTTGTATAGATTGCACTGTATTTGAAAAAGCATGTATTTGATTTCTGAGAGGAGACCGCCTGTGTCGCCTTATGTATTTAAGAAGGGAGGGTGTGTGTGTGTTGGGGTCCATTTCTGGGAGTGGAGTGTATGTGTGCGTGTCTATGTGTGTATGAGGGATCCAGAGGCACCACCAGAGGTCATTGACCTTGTCATCCACAGACATCCGCGTGAAGTGTCCCCTGTGAGACCCCCACCCATTAGCATTGAGGCCTCAGACTCTGAGCTGTCCTATGGCTAGTGTGACATCCCTGAGCTGTGGCTGCCACACGTGTGTCCCAACTTGCCTTGGGCTGGCTGAGCCTGTCTGCAGTGGAGGGTGGAGCCCCTGTTCCCTTGGAATCTGTCAGCTCCTCAGGTCCTAGGAGCTGACACACGGGTTCCCCCAGCTCCTGATCCCCCCAAACCTGGAGGACTCCTCTGCTTCCATCATCCCAGCCCCTTGGCGCTTTCTTCCCGCCCCACCCCACCCCCAGTGGTCTGACTGGTTCCCAACAAAAACACCCTAAGAATGAGCTCACGGGAGAGGCCACCCGCCTCCACACACCCCGCCCCGCCCCGCCCTCCCAGCAGAGGCGGGCGCCTCCAGTCCAGGTCACACGGCCCGGGAAGTGTTCTGGGGCCCTTGGGGTGGACAAGGCTGGCCAGGTGAGCCAAGGGCAGGTGGGAGGCCATTAGACCACTGTTTGCCTCTTGGGGTTAGTTATGCATGGGGTTTCAGAGTTGCCTGCAGGGCAGGGCCCAGGGCTGAGGACCAGCAAAGTTAGACTATAGAATGTTCCCAGTTGCTGCCTGGCTGGTATGGGTGTGGGACTGGGAGCTGGCCCGAGTGAGGAGGGGATGGAGACAGAGGGCTCTCTGAGCCGGCTGGACAGGGAGACAGTCGGAGAAGGGTCCTGATGGGCAGCCGGTCGGCTGACCTAGCCCTGGCCCTGATTCCCCAATCCCCTCCACCTGCCCCCCTCCCCCCCAGGAGCTGTGATGTCCGTACAGGTGGCAGCCCCTGGAAGTGTGGGGCTGGGCCCAGAGCGCCTGAGCCCCGAGGAGCTGGTGCGGCAGACACGACAAGTGGTGCAGGGGTTGGAGGCCCTGCGGGCCGAGCACCATGACCTGGCCAGACACCTGGCTGAGGCCCTGGCAGGACAGGGCATGGTGGCCGGCTTGGAGCTCCTGGAAGAAAAGCAGCAGGTGGTGAGCCACTCACTGGAAGCCATCGAGCTTGGACTGGGTGAGGCCCAGGTATGCGGGGGGGGGGGGGGGGGGGGCAGCTCTCCATCTATGGGGAGGGGGGAGGCTGGGAAGCTGGCAGGAGGCGGGGGGGGGGGGGGGGGGGGGGGATGGAGGAGACAGCTATGCGGTGGGACGAGCCTGAAGTGCGGGAGGCCTAGGGGAGCCAGGCCTGGGGAGAGGCTCTAGGCTGGAATGGGGTTCCTGGGCAGCAGAAGGGGTCCTAGTGTGGTTCAGGAGCCCTGAGCCAAATGGCACCCATCTGTAGAACTCTGGGTTCTGGGGAGACATTGGGGTCACATGGGTAGACCATGAAGCATCCCTACACGTAGTTTGCATGCCTGGGTGAGATCAGAAGGCTCCCTGGACAGGATTTGGGACTTTTCCCCGGGAGCTTCTGCACACACTTGGAATCCCATGGAAAGGTCTCTGTAGGATCCAGGGACTCCTGGGTAGAGAAGGGGTGCTCTGGGCTGGGCCAGGCCTCTGACCCCCGGGCCCCCACAGGTGCTGCTGGCCCTGTCAGCGCATGTGGGCTCGCTGGAGGCGGAGAAGCAGCGGCTGCGAGCCCAGGCCCGGAGGCTGGCCCAGGAGAACGCGTGGCTGCGGGAGGAGCTGGAGGAGACGCAGCGGCGGCTCCGGGCCAGCGAGGAGGCCGTGGCGCAGCTTGAGGAGGAGAAGAACCACCTCGAGTTCCTGGGGCAGCTGCGACAGTATGACCCGCCGGCAGAGAGCCAGGTGCCGTGGGGGGCTGGAGGCACTGGGGCCCCCCTTCCTCCCTAGACACCCCACAGACCTGTACCCCCACCATGGGCCCTCAGTGCCCCAGATCCTCCTTCCAAAGATCTGGACCCCTTGACAGACTTCTACAACCCCCAGACCCTCTAGAATTTCCATAGAAGCCCCCCAGTTTCCACAAAGTTCCCAGATCTCCCAAGTCCTCAGAACCACCCCCTCACCCAGGCTCTACTACCTCCCTCAAACCCTGAGATCCAGGACCCCGGTCTCTAAAGCAAACTCCCAGCTTCTTGACACCGCCCCTTTTCCTGGCCTCTGCAGCAGCCTGAATCCCCTCCTCGGCGAGACAGCCTGGCCTCCCTGTTCCCCAGTGAGGAGGAAGAGAGGAAAGGTGGGTGTGGGGGAGCCCACAGTTGCGGGGGGCACTCAGGCACAGGGGAGAGAGGCTGAGGCTGAGACCGTGAGACCCCGAGGTATATGTCTGGGCAGGGGAGCAGGAGCATGAGGTCAAGTGCCTGGGTCAGGGCGGGTGACAGCCGAGGCTGGCAATCGGGAAACCAGGCAAGGTGGTCACAGTGCCGCCGGCCAGGCTGACCCTGTGTTCACATCCATCGCCTGGCTTCCCAATCTCAGAGCTCCAGTGGGGGCGACAGGGGCATCATCCCAGGGGCCAGTGGGGCAGTGAGGCAGCTACAGTCCTGGGGTACGTTCTCCCTTTCATGGGTCAGGGAGGCTGGGACGACAGCAGTGCCCTGATGCCTGGCCGCCCCCCAGCAGGCTCCGAGGCAGTGGGGGCCGCAGTGGCTCAGCAGGGTGGCTACGAGATCCCTGCCCGCCTTCGGACCCTGCACAACCTCGTGATCCAGTACGCGGGCCAGGGCCGCTACGAGGTTGCAGTGCCGCTGTGCCGCCAGGCCTTGGAGGACCTGGAGCGGAGCTCGGGCCACTGCCACCCTGACGTGGCCACCATGCTCAACATCCTGGCGCTGGTGTACCGGTGAGCCCAGGGCCAGTGTGGACCTGTTGTTGGGGGATGGGGGCTGGCGTCTTGCTCTGCCAGCGCGGCACACCGGGGGGGGGGGGGCGGGGGGGGCTAGGCAGGGACCTGGGGAAGCCACTGTGACCCAGGCGAGGAGTCGGAGAACATAGGCAAGATACCCCAAAAGAGCGGGAAACAGTTCTGAGGTGGCCGGAGGCTTGCCAGCAAAGGGAGCCTGTGCTCGATTTGGAAGGCGTGGAGACCCCAACAAGGGACTGCGGAAGGGCGGCACCCCAGCATGGCCAACCCTCTCCATCCCTGGGCCTCCTCACAGGGACCAGAACAAATACAAGGAGGCCACAGACCTTCTCCACGATGCCCTGCAGATCCGGGAGCAGACGCTGGGCCCTGAGCACCCTGCAGTGAGTGGGGGCCTGAGAGGGAGAGTGACGGGGCCCTGCCTCCCCACACCCTGACCTGCCTCCCCCAACCCTCTTCCCAATACCCTGACCTGCCTCCCCCGACCTGACACCGCCCCTGCAGGTGGCTGCCACCCTCAACAACCTGGCGGTGCTCTATGGGAAGCGGGGGCGTTATCGGGAGGCTGAGCCCCTGTGCCAGCGCGCCCTGGAGATCCGGGAGAAGGTACTGCCCCCGCTGGGCCCTGACCCTGGCCTGTCCCTGCAGAGTCCCATATCCACCAGTTCTTCCTACTTGAACCTGATGTGCTCAGTTCGGTGGCTCTCACTCAATCTCATGACCACCCCCCCCTTAACTTTTAGTGAACTCCCCTGATCTTGACTCTTTTTCTGCATCACCTCACATGCCCACAGTTCTTCCAGTTCCATAGGACCACCCTGACCTCAACCTGATGAATCTCGTTTGTGTAACTTCTACCCTCTGGTCCACAACCTCCTGTAACTCTCACCCTAGATCCTATGAACCTTTCCTCGTGACCCCCATTACCTCTGCCGGCATCACGCGGCTCACCCATGCCCCCCGACCCCCAGGTCCTGGGGAGCGACCACCCGGACGTAGCCAAGCAGCTCAACAACCTGGCCTTGCTGTGCCAGAACCAGGGCAAATTTGAGGAGGTGGAGCAGCACTACGCCCGTGCCCTGAGCATCTACGAGGCCCTGGGCGGGCCCAACGACCCAAACGTGGCCAAGACCAAAAACAACCTGGTGAGGGCGCTGTGGGGCACAGGTACCTCTCAGCCCTGGGGATGCCTGCCACAGCCCCCTCCCCACCCCCCCCCACCCCCGTCCAGAGGCACCCACTGGCTCAAGCGAGCCCTTAGAGCAGGGGTCTCCTAAGACCTGGCCTCTGAGCCGGGCTCTGACCAGTGAGGTCACCTGGCACATAGAGGACGTGGAAGCCTCAGGAAACACACAGGTTGGTGGGGCCAGAGGACAGTTCCAGAGGTTTATTGAGCGCTAGACCCCCATTTCAGTCCTTGAGGGAAAGCACCATCCATTTCTTAAAGGACCCCAGGAGCTAAGTGCTCCTGTTGTCCCATTCTGCAAATAAACTGAGGCACAAAGGTTATGTTACTAGTCCATAGTAGAGCAGGAATTAGTCACCTGCCCCAGGTCACGAAGTTGTGGGGGAGGGGAGGATGTGCCCAGGGGAGCTCCAGATCTGAGCCTCGATCACCCACCCTCCCTGCAGGCCTCGGCCTACCTGAAACAGAACAAGTACCAGCAAGCAGAAGAGCTGTACCGAGAGATCCTGAGCCGCGAGGACCTGCCTGCCCCTCTGGGTGAGCCCCCTACCCCGCCCCCGCCCTCCCCCCACCCGGCGACTGCTCCATGTCCTTACTGCACTGCCACCCTCTGTTCCTAGGAGCTCCCAATGCAGGCACAACTGGTGACACCGAACAGGTGAGGAGGGAAGATGGGCTTGGCTTCCGCTCCTGGGGCGGGGACTGGAGGAGAAGTGGGGCTGACTGGGGTCCTGGCGCCCTCTCCAGACCCTTCGTCGGAGCAGCTCCTTCTCCAAGATCCGTGAGTCTCTAAGGCGTGGAAGCGAGAAGCTGGTCTCCCGTCTCCGAGGCGAGGGGATGGCAGGGGCAGCTGGGTGAGTGTTCGATCGGGGCAGCGAAAAGCCCCAACAGCTGCAGCTTCTGCAACCCACACTGCTCTGTCCTGTTCCAGAACTCTCCATGGTTCCCATCACCTCTGTCAGTCACATCCCGTGCCAGGCAAGCCTTGTCTAGAGCAGGAGGCAGATGCTGTGGGCCTCACCCTTCTACCCTCTTCTTATAGGATGAAGAGAGCCTTGTCGCTCAACGTGCTGAATGTGGACGGTCCAAAGGCTGCTGGGACCCAGGTGAGGGGAGCACCTGGGGCAACAGTGGAGTAGGGGGCTGGGCTAGCAGGCCCAGAGGCAAGGGAGGAGGGGTATGCCTGGGCTGGTGTTGGAAGGGACCCGTGAAGAGGAGAATGGACAGGCCCTAGTTGGGCTAGAGCCCGAGGGACAGAAAAGCAAGCCCTGGGGATGCTCAGTGGTGACCCTCATGGCACCCAGAGCAGAGCTGGGTCCTGCCCCGCGCCCACACCTCCCCTATGTCTGTCTGCAGGTCCCCCATCAGCACCTGAGCAAGACCACGCGCACCCTCAGCACCAGCACCCAGGACCTGGGCCCCCGCTGAAGGGGACAGGACAACATGGCTCTAGCTTCTCAGGAAGAGTGGGGAAGGGGGGAGGGGCAGCCTTTCATCTCCCTGAGTTTCTCCCCACCTCTTAGGGGCTCCCCCTATATGGGACTCCCTCGCTCCTCCTGCAATTAAAGGCTGTAGATTTGGAAGCCATAAATGTCTACCTGAGGTTTCCTGTAAGGCCCAGAGACCACCTCTAGGCTGCTGGGCCTCGGGGCCAGGTGAAACCCCAGAGTCGCCCCACCCCCCTCCCGGGCCCTGTGCACACCTTGAGCTACAGCTGCTGCGCGATCTGCTCTATCCTCCGCAGCGTCTCCTCTGATTCCAGCTGCTCCAGACTCAGCAGGGACAGGCCCAGCTGGTCTTCCTGGGGGGTGAGGGGACAGGAGTCAGCTCCAGGTGGGGCCGGACGGCGGGAGCACTTCACAGGCCTCCTGGGACCCTAGGGGCCAAGACTTGAGAACCAGTAGTGACAGGGGGTGGCCCGCACGGGAGCTATGGGGCGGGATGCTGGAGTCTAGAAACACCCACCTAAGGGGGAACATGCCATCCCTGGAAGCAGAAGCTAGGCCTGAGGTAGGGAGAGGACAGCCAGCCAGTCTCCCACATGGAGGATGGGTGTGGCTGCTCCCCTGGGCAGGGCTGGGGCTTGGGACCTTCGTCAAGGAGCGTCGTCGCCTCGGAAGAGTGGAGGGAGGGAGGGTGGGCCCCTCCAGCTCACCCGGTGGAACGGCTGAGCCATCTGCCTCAGGAAGTACTTGGCGACCTGGACGCCCTCATCCACGGTCAGGTTGAGGTTGGCGTCCGTGAGGTGCTCCTGGATCCAGCGGGGCAGCTTCCCGCGCTTGTCAGCCCGGGCAAACCGCTGTCAGCAGAAGCGCGAGGGAGGAAGGAAAGACATGAGGTCCCTGTCAGGGAGCCCGGGCCTCCTTCCCCATCTGGAAAGGGGGTAGGGGGCACAGCCCGGTAGGCCGACACCCCTGCACCCATACCTTGTCGGCAAAGACCATGAGGCCGTAATCTGTCTTGCCGCGGATGGCCCGACCCACGCACTGGGCCGCGTGGCGCATGGCGTCGAAGGTGAGAAAGTCGTTCTCGCGGATCTGGAACTGGTCCCGCAGGTACTCCAGCCGCGCCTGCCCGTGAGAAGAGCGCCCCTCCTGCATGCCACCTCAGTCCCAAGGGGAGGGCCCCAGAACCCCAACTGTCCCAGGGAGCCACGGTGCTGCTCACCTTGAGAATGCGGCTCTGGGTGTAGACGTAGGGGACACCGAACATGATGACCGCGCGCCCGTAGTGGTGGACTGCAGAGCGAGCATGAGGCGGGGGATGGGTTACTGGGGGGTGATCAGAGCAGCAGACCCCGCAGGGCCCGGGGACTGAGGAAGGGGGAGGTCCCTGCCTGAGCCCAGGCTGCGGGTGTGTTGGGTCATCCCCTGCGGGAACAGAAATAGCCAGAGCTCCAGGCAGGCACCTGGGGAGGGGAGAGCCCGGTCTACTCACCGAAGTCGATTCCCTCAGACACTTTTCCCCGGGCCACTGACAGCAGGATGGCTCCACGGCCATTCTCACAGGCCTGGGGAGGGGAGCGGGACAGGAGACAAGTCCCCTCAGAACTGCCTCCCCTGGGCCCCCTGCGTGCAGTCTCCCGGCACCTCCTGCCCCGCTGCCCACCTCCTGGTACTTCTCCAGGGCGACACTGGTCTCAGCCCCATCCTGCGTCTCAATGAAGAGCAGCTTATTCCTCTGGATGTTTTCAAGAATGCCCTAGGGGGAGGACAACAGGCAGGTCAGGCTGCAGGTTGGCGGAAAGTGGACTAAGGGCATAGGCGTCCTGCCTCGGCTCAACTCTGCCCCGACCCCCGTGCAGCCGACTACCTCTCTCCCCGGGCCCCGGTGGCCGGCACAGACTCGGGGGTGGGGTCAGGGGGTGGCTGCTGGCCGGCTTCACTCCTGGTGGGAAGCTGTGATTCCAGGCACGGAACATCATCTTCCGGACAAGTGGGGCAGGCATATGGCCCAAAGTGGCTCCTTCAGCAGGGTGAGTGGAGGCGAAGTGGGACCCTCCACCCACCCTGCTGGTACTTTAGTGGAGGAGCCAACATAGGCCAGGGGGAGCCGGGTTGAGGCTGCCCAGAGACTTCCATGACCCTGCACTAGCTCTGTGAGTGATCAAGGACAGACACAGGACAGAACGGAGGGTCCAGAAACACACCCCCACAGAGATGGCTCACCTGTACCCCTTGGCGGGGGGCAAGTGCTTTCTAGGGAATTGGGCTGCAATGACTGGAGCTTCATAGAGGGAGAGAAAGAATCTTGACCCTGACCTTACACCACACACAAAGATGTGAGGTATCTCACAGAGCCAGATGTGAAAGCTAATACTACCCGGCTTCTAGAAGAAACACAGGACGTGATCTTCAGGAGCCTGAGGTAGGCAAAGCTTTCTTAAATAGGACACACTAGACTCAAGATGCGGACCTGGATGGCCAGCAGCCACCTTTCCTACGGTGTGGGAAGCACCCCGCTGAGGACGAGACCAAGGTCTCGACCGAGTGGACAAGGCTTCCCTGCCCCATTCCCTGGAGTGTGGGTTACCCTAGAGGCACCTGCTTCCACTACCCGAGAGCTGGGCTGTGGTGCCGAAGCAGAGATGTCACAGTGGCCACCACGCCCCCATCCTGCCGGCCATTCGGGACCTGGCTGTGGTGAGCCCCACTTCCAGAACACTCCATGACTTCACCCCTGCACTGTCCCGCAGGGTCTGGATGTTGGGGGGCAGGGGGGACTAGGGTACGCTACGCCATTTGTTCTTTGAATTGTATTTTATACACTGTCCTGTCCTCCATGATGCATGTCACCACTTACAACATGAGACCAATGAGAAAGAGCGCCAAGAACTGAGGAGAGGGGGCCTTTCCCGGGGAACGGGCAGCTGGGCCTACCTGTTCATACCAGGAGGCCACGGTGCTCTCCATGTACTGGTAGCTGGTGAAGAAGGCCACGATGCCATCGGGGACCACGGCGGACATCTCCAGCAGGAGGTTCCCATAGTTCCGGATCACCGCTGGGTGGGGCATGGTGGTGGTGAGAGGACGTGCACGGGTCCTGCTCCCCCTCCCTTGTCAGAGGTTTCCTAGCTAATGCCCCATCTTGAATTCAGGGTGCCTAGAAAATGCCACTGAGGCCACCTGGAGGTGGAGGGCTCCACACCTCCGGACGGCTCTTCACACACATTCCACGTCTCTTCCCAGGCTCCTGGGAGGACTGCGTCCCCCGCCCCTGCCCCCAGAGTTAGGCGAGGCGTGGCCACGTGACTTGCGCTGGCCAACAAAAGGGGCACAGAAGGGGTGGTGGGTCACTTCCGGGTGAACGCCTTCAGGAGGCATTACCAGGACCCTTCCCGTCACATGTCACCCCCACAGGGGCGTGTCCAGTGGAGCAGGTTCCCAGGGTGAGGAGAAATGGGGCAGGCCCCTGCCAACCCACAGTGGCGCATACCGTGAGCAAGATGTGACCGCGGCTCAGACTTGGGGCTATTTGTTACCACGGCCTGAGACCCCCAATACACCCACCCCAAGAACCCGTCAAGCTGCCCCATGAGCAGCATACCAATATCCTCCCGGGTCTCAAATTTGGAGCTGATGGCCACCTGGTCATTGCCACGACCGATGATCTGCAGAGAGCAAGAGATGTCCGGGTAAGCAACCGGCAGCAACCATGCCGACGGGCTGGCGGCCTGCTGGTGCAGGGCTCGGCTTTGCAGGGACATGGCGCCCTTGAGTGAAACCTCGGCTCCCCCGTCACCCGCATGGCATGGACAGATGACCTCAGGCCCGGAGAAGATGAGCTGCCCACCACGAGTCACGTGGCAAGTCAACAGCAGCGGCAGAACCAACCCCATCTGCCTGCACCACTGACCAGCAAGTCCATCCTGTTGGCCCCAGCCCCCAGGCCACGCGGTTCCCGCAGGACATATATCCCCATGAGTTCACCAGCCACCAGGCACAGGGCACCCCCAGCACCCCCTGCCGGCCTCCACAGACAAGGCAGGACGTGGCCAGCACTAGTCTTCAACCCCCAAAGGGCGATTCCAAAAGCTGAGCCAACTTCAGAACTCCAGGTACTTAACTCTGGTGCCAACTCGTGTGGTCGCGACCCCTGCCCTCACCTGAGTCCACTCAGGGTCCTGGCTGACCTCCCTCTGTCTGCCGGCTTAAAACATGTTCCTGCCAAACCAGGACTTTCCCTGGCCATAGCTGCCCCAAACCCACCGAATGTCACACCCCACACAGCACCTGCTTGGTTTTTTCAAGTCTGGGAAATTCTCACTTCTGGAATACATCTGGCCCAAGGAATTTGGAGAAGGGACTGAGGGCCCACGTTATGAAGACTGTTTTACAAAGGAGACTGAGACAAAGCAGAAGGTTCATCATCAAGGTCATGGCCAGAGGACGAACTAGGCAGAGCCCACATTAACCAAAATGTTGACCGAGTGCCCACCGGCACTGGGCCCCGGGCCGTGCAAGCCGCTCTCACAATCCCCTCAACCACCCCGGGAGGTCAGGGAGGAAGCACTCCCACTTTATAGATTAGAAACTGAGGCCTGGGGAATCACACCCCCAAAGAGAAGTCACATCAAGCCCAGATCTGTCTGAACCCAGAGTCTGTGCCCTCAGCTCTAAAACTCTCCTGCCCCATCAGCAGGGGAAAGAGAGGGAGGAATGGAGGCCCACCGCCCCTGGCCCAGCACCCACCCTCTCCCACGCACCATGGGGCAGAGGCAGACCCGGGCCAGCGTCATGGTGAAGGTTGCCATGGTGACAGGGTGGAAGTCCAGAATCTTGGGGTAGATGTCCAGGGGGGACAGCGTCTATTGCAGGGACAGTGGGAGGGATCTTAGCAGAACTGGGCAGAAACCGGGAGCCCCACAGTGGAGGGCTGGGGACGGAGAAGGGGCCTCACCCCCGATGTGATGATCACTGACTGGAAGCGCTCGAACACGGGTTTGATGGCCAGTGAGGCGTCCATGCAGCTGCAGGAAGCGGACGGGGCTGGTGAGGACCACTCTGGGGCCCCCTTGGTCTGTTCACGCCCCCATACTGGGGTCGGGTCTCACCTGAAGTGCAGGATGGGGTTGGCAATGGTGGGAGTCCTGTCATCAAAGGGCTCAATGATGATGGTGAAACCTACAAGCAGGTGAGACTCTTGGTTACCGGTCACTGCCATGCCCACCCGGCCACTCTCTCCTGCCCCATTAGTGACTGGGACCAGCCACTGGTTCCTCAAGCTTAAAATCCAGGCGTCGGGAGCCCACAGTACATCCCAACCTGCCCACTTCTCCCAGGGCCGACACCCACCCAGGAGCGTCATGAACAGAGTGCACCAAAGGTCCCTCAGAGTCTCCCAGGGCCACAGGAACCTACACCCCCACTCAAGCCTAAGCCTGGAGGCTTCCCCCATGATCCTTGTCTCTAAACCATCAGGCAGGTTGGCTCTGCCTCCAAAGCCTATCTGTGATCCGACCACTCTCCCCGCCCCTCCCCCACCATCACCTCTAGCCTGGACTATTGCAGTCACCTCCCTGGGCTTCCAGCTCCCACCTGTACTCCCTTCCCAGCAGCCAAAGGGACCCTGTGAAATCCCGGGTCAGATCACATCCCTGCCCTGCTCAGAGGCCCTGCACAGCTCCCCAGGCCCCTTCCAGAGTCTGAGATTATCTTTGAGACCCTGCCGTGCTGACCTCATTTCCTCCTGGCTCACAGGCCGCCTCCTGCCTAACTTTCCAAAAACGACCAGGCTCACTCCACCCCAGGGCCTTTGCACTGGCTGCCCCACAGCCAGAAAAGGTTCCCAAGGCAGCTGGTTCCATCTGGTCATTTGGAACTCAGCTCAAATGTCAGCGCCTCAGGCTTCCTTGGCCACTGCAGGCATGCTCCAACATGGCAACATTTTTGTTTCTTGTGAAAACTGTCCCTTTCTGGAATTATCTTTCTTATTTATTTGAGTCTCTGTTACCTGTCCTCCCCTCTGCAATGTAAGTTCCAAGAGTTCAGGAATGAGACCCCTCTTGGTTTCTGGGGGAGCCTGGGTGGCTCAGTGGGTTAAAGTCTCTGCCCTCAGCTCAGGTCATGATCCCAGAGTCCTGGGATCGAGCCCTGCATCAGGCTCTCTGCTCAGCAGAGAGCCTGCTTCCCCCTCTCTCTGCCTACTTGTGATCTCTGCCCAATAAATAAATAAAATCTAAAAAAAAAAAGGTGAATGAATGAATGAATTCATATATTCAACTTTACTTAATTAAAAAAAATATGGTGCCTGAGTAGCTCAGTCATTAAGTGTCTGTCTTTGGCTCAGGTCATGATCCCAGAGTCCTGGGATCGAGCACCACATTGGGCTCCCTTCTAGGTGGGAAGCCTGCTTCTCCCTCTCCCACTCCCCCGGCTTGTGTTCCCTCTCTCACTGTCTCTGTCAAATAAATAAGTAAAATGTTAAAAAAAAAAACAAACAAACAGGGGCGCCTGGGTGGCTCAGTGGGTTAAAGCCTCTGCCTTCGGCTCAGATCATGATCCCAGGGTCCTGGGATCAAGCCCCGCATCAGGCTCTCTGCTGAGCAGAGAGCCTGCTTCCTCCTCTCTCTCTGCCTGCCTCTCTGCCTACTTGTGATCTCTGTCAAATTAATAAATAAAATCTTTAAAACAAACAAACAAACAAACAGTCCTCTGTGCCCTGTCCTATACTAGGGACAGTGGGAACCAAGATAGCTCTGGACCTGCCCTCTCCAGGCTCACAGTCTGATGACAGAGGCACAGTAATGTCCTCAGAGTGACCACTCAGAGTAGACGGGGCTGGGACAGGGAAACCAGAAGGAGGGGGGCTTGACCAGCCTGGGGGTCAGGGAGGGCTTCCTGGAAGAGGGAACATTTCTAACAAGCCAAGCCTGAAGGAGCAGGAGATCATGGGGGGCTGAGGAATACAGGGACAGATGTCCCAGGTAAAACAGTGTGAGACGTTGGTGGATGGGGAAGTGGGGAGGAGAGGAAAAAGCCAGTCCCAGAAGGAAGATGGGGTGGGACAGGGAGGGGACTGGACACAGAAGGAAGCTTCTAGTGGGACTCGCTACTGACAGGTCCTGGGTTTGGGGGACAGCCTCTCCATCCTCTGGGCTGGTGCAGCGTGTCAAGAGGCCTGACCTGGTTTCCGGGATACAACAGTAATCCCTGGGGATCAGACTGAGCCCTTGGCCAGCTTAACGCTGAGGGAAGGGAGGGAGGGCTGACCAGTAAAGCTTCGGGAACACTTCCCCTCTCCCTGGCAAGCTGGACGCCTGAGCACTGTTCCCCACCCCAAGCACCGGGTCTCCAGAGAGAGCTTTCCAGCTCCTCTGTCCTCCCATCCCGCCCCAGGTCCCAGCCCCTCCCTTGCTCAGAACCTCCTATGGCTCCCCACTTCCTGGGAGTAGAAGGGCCAACTCCTTACCAGACCATACAGGGGGAGTGACACCCCAGAGCTTCTCTGGCCTCACCCCCCCACCCTACTCCACTCTGCAGCCAGAGGGAGCCTCTGAAAATACAAATCTAAGCATGAGGCTTGGCGAACTCAAGACCTATCAGTGGAACCGCCCCACACTCGGAACAAAGCCCAAACTCCTGAGCCCAACCCTACAAGGTTCTGAGCGTCCCCGCCCCACAGACAAGCCTCTGGTCTCTGCGGGGATTCTCATTTTGGCTGCTGGGGGGCTGGCACAGGCAGAAGATAAGCTTACCTTTGGCATAAGTGCTGACGAGGGTGGCGAAGTTAGCCAGAAGGGTGAGGGGAGAGAAGTCGGCGAGGTCAGCGATCTCCAGGGTGTGCAGGAGGGAGCGGAGACGTTCGGCACAGAATCTGGTGCGGGAGGCCAGACGGCGTCAGGGGGGCAATGGAGAGCCAACGGGACAGTGACCCCCTCCGCCACCATCAGCGTGCGGTCACACATGCCACCCCATGCGACTAAGTGGTTGCTGAGGACAGAGGCTGGGGCTGTTTCAGTCACCCGTGTCTCCACACTCTACACCTACACACACACACCAGTGATGAGACCCTCCAAGCACGTGGTCACACGATCTCATGCACGTTCTTGGTCCAAAGAGGAGACCCACAGCCACACCGAGCATCCCAGTCCTACACAGCCACACACACACACTCACACCCATGGCCGCTTCCACTGTCGGTCACATGTGGCCATCCTGATGACACACAGAGCGTCAGAATCCCACAGACTCACAGAGGAGTCTCACACCCTCACGCGTGTGCACACACACACAGCCACTCGGTCACAAACACGGACAGTCAGGCTTGGCAATGTCGCCCCTCAAGGGCAGGTCATGGGGCGGGAGCACCTGGCTTCAGAACCAGGCCGATAGTCAGAGTTCTAGAACCGGCCTCCAAACATGGCTTCAAGTATGACTTCTTGATGCTCCCCACCCTGGCTGGATCAAGCGCCCCCTCGGGCCTCCCCCATCCCAGCCGTGCCAGCTCACAGTTGTCCCAGTCCAGGGACGGGTCTCCCCCGGCACAGAGCAGGCACTCAGGGAACATAACTGGCCAGGAGCCTATCTCTGCCTTCATGAGTCTCTCATGAAGAGGGACAGACAATGCCACCCCAAGGGCCATTCCACTCCCCGAGATGCAGGGCAGCCAGGGCCTTCGGAGCCCTATAGACCTGGCTTCACGCACCTCCCCCATGAGGAGCTGTGACGCTGGCTGATAGCTTGCTGTCTCTAGGCCACACTGTCCTCGTGTGCAGCCAGGGACGCTGTACTGAGAGCCCACAAGATACAGAACCTCAAGTGGTTAGCTCATCACTGGGGGTCAAGACGGGGAGTTATTTCTATCATGGCTTTCTCATGTAACCCCCACAGAAACCAGAGTAAAGGTGACCACTCCATTCCCACTCCAACAGAAGAGGAAACTGAGGTTCAGAGAAGACCCATGACTTATCCAAAATAGCAGAGGAATAGGACAGAAGGCCCCACCCCACTCCTGGGTCCACGCTCTGCTTATTGCGCGCCGGGGAGGCTGACCCACCCCACAGACTGCCCGGTGGGGTCATTCCTGCCCTCAGGTTTCCGGGGCACAAAGAGAAGCACTGGCAGCAGACTGGGGTGCAAGGGATCCACAGCACCTCTCCCCCTGAAGGTACCACCGTGCTGGGTTCTTGTCCGGGGCCCCCCTCCAGGGCCACTCCCTCCCTGGCTACCCCTTGGTCGGACGGCCCTCACACAGGCTCCTTCTACCTGGATCGCTGATTCCCGACACTGGCACAACATGGCAGCTCAGGCCCAGAGGCTGAGGTTCGGGGAGGGCCCAGGGTCTGGCCTCCCACCCCACCCCCGCCCCCAGCCGCATGGGGCCACACCTGAGGGGCTTGCGCTGGATGCACACGCGCTGGGCCAGGCCGCTGAGGAAGGCCGGAGGGCTCTCCTGCACCACGTGCTGGACCCGCAGCCGCCACTTGACATACTCCAGCAGCCGCCGCAGGAAGCCCAGGAAGTGCTCTGCCGTGCGGATGGAGCCTGGTACGGCCTCTGCGGGAAGAAGGCATCAGCCACTCCGGTGGCTGGGAGTGGGCCGGGTGAGGCAGGGTGTGGGTGGCAGCTGAGAGCTGGGGCTCACCCTGTAGCACCTCATCTGGAAGCACGGGGTTGGCCAGGTGGGCGTCGGTCTCCCGCGCCGCACTGGCCTCCCGCAGCCCCTCCACCAGGCGGCGGTACTCCTCCCGCAGCCGCTGCTCATCCGTCTCCTTGATCCTGCGGGCGAGGTGGGACAGGCAGGGGATATGCGGGGGATGCAGGGACAGGGCAGCTGGCCCTGTGGCCACGCTGGGCAGAAGGGGGTTCCTGGAAGAGGCTCAGGCAGGAGCGGGATGTGGAGCCCCGACCTGAGCACCGTCTTCTGCAGGGTCTCCAGGTTGCCCTGGCAGCGGTCCAGAGTCCGACGGGTGAGGTTGACGCTCATGGAGTCGATGCAGACGTTGTCTGGGGAAGACAGGGGAGGAACCCGGGCTCGGTCAGGCCGCTGGAGCTGCTGGAGCCGCGGCAGAGGGGCCGGCGCCCACGTGCGTCCCCGTGCGCCCCACTCCCGCCTCACCAATGTTGTGGGCCTCGTCAAAGACCACAACGGCCTTGCGGGCCAGCTCCTTGGACACCAGCTCTGCAATCTTGGGGTCCAAGAGGTAATGGTAGCTGTAAACCACCACGTTGGCGTGCAGGATCTGGGGGCCAAGAAGGGCAGGGTTAGCCCAGCCCATGTGAGGTGCGACACTGCCCTGCCACCCCTCGCCCTGTACCCCCATTAGTCCCACTCTCCCCCAGAGGCCAGGTAAGACAGACACAGACAGACAGACACAGGCAAGGGACAGAGAACAGCTAATGGACAGAGACAGACGGACATGCAGGTGGGCCGATGGGCTACCCCACACTGCTGCCCTCCTCTGCCTGACCCCCAGCAGCCTCCTCACCGAATACCGGGCAAGGAAGTAGGGGCACCAGCCCTGGCGCCGCCCCAAGGCCTTCAGGTCATCCAGGTTGTAGATCCCAGCAGGGAGAGGCACCTGGCGCCCATGGACATCAAACTCCTGGGGCGAGAGGGTACACGGGGTCAGGGAGGCCGGCTACTACAGCCAACCCGGTCTTCTTCCCTCGGCCCGGCCGGCAGGCACCTCGTAGAAGCGGCAGTGGGGCAGGCTGGGGTCCTGCTGGTACTGTGCCCGCACATATGAGGCTGTGAGGCTGTGGCATTTCCCGTCGACGTCTTTCCCAAAGCGCAGGGGCATCACCTGGAGGTGGGGTGGGAAAGGGCGCGGCTCAGCGCCAAGATGTTCAACCACTCCTGGAACCTGGGGCTCTACACCTGTCAACAAGGTGGGACGGGGTAGGGGGGTGGTGCTGGCCTGTTCCATCTGCAGTGAGAATGAGGAATTCTGGGGGAAACTTAAACCGCAACGGTTTTATTATTAAAGAGTTAAGACACCAGGGAGACCTTAACCACAGGGGGTGTAACAGCAGTGCGACTGTTAGACCCTTACACTGAGCTCAGGGTTGTGAGTTCCAGCCCTGTGTCTGGTACGGCAAGGAGACTCTAGTTCATAACACCATATTGCGTATTTCCAAGCTCCTGTGAGAGATCTTAAAAGTTCTCATTACAAGAAAAAAATTTCTGTGACTGTGTAAAGTGACAGATATTAACTAGACTTACCATGGTGATTATTTTGCAATATACACAAATACCGACACATTACATGGTAAACCTGAAACTAAAGTTATGTAAGTTATATGTCCATTTTACCTTGATTTAAAAAATCATCTCACCTAATCTTTATTTTTTTTTAAAAGATTTTATTTATTTATTTGACAGAGAGAGATCACAAGTAGGCAGAGACAGGCAGAGAGAGAGAGGGAAGCAGGCTCCTTGCTGAGCAGAGAGCCCGATGCAGGACTCGATCCCAGGACCCTGAGATCATGACCTGAGCCAAAGGCAGCAGCTTAACCCACTGAGCCACCCAGGCACCCCGCTTTCTTTTAATTATTGAGATATAATGGACATATAATACTATTAGTTTCACGTGTACAACATAATAATTTGATACTTGTAAATACCGCAAAACGACCATCACAAAAAGCCTAATTAATATCTATCACCCCACAGTTACAATTTTTCTTTTTTACTTTCTCGGTTTTTTTAAAGTAAACTCTACAGCCAATGTGGGGCTTGAACTCATGACCTGGAGATAAAGCATTGCGTGCTCTACTGACTGAGCCAGCCAGGCACCCCTCTTAGTGACTTTCAAATATACAGCAAAGTATCATTAATTACAGTCAACACACTGTCGGTTACATCCCTGTGACCTGCTTGCTTTATAGCTGGCAGTTTGTACATTTTGACCCCCTTCGCCCATCTCACTCCTGTTCTCCCCCCTTGCCCAATCTTATCAACTGTATAAAGCTGTGTTTTACAGAAAAGACTGAAGCCCCATTATAAAAAATCACCTTTCCAAGAATACGTGACTAAGGTTTCTGAGCCAGGAAACCTGGCCTGCTAGACTCCATGAACAGCCTTTTTTAACCTCTCCCAGGCTGGGGAGGTGTGTTTTTCTGGGCCACCCGACCAGGAGTCAGAGTTTGACATGTGACAAGTCTGCAGGTGGTCCCTGCCTGCCGCCCTGAGGGGTCAGGTTTACAGATCTAGAACTCCGGTCAGATGGAGGTTTCTTCAACCCTGAGACTGGGGGCAAGGGGAGAAATGGGTACACACCTCAGGATGAATACACAGGTTCTTCCGGGAGCTCAGAGCCAGCCCCAAAAACGGCAGCTTCTCACCCTCCTGCTTCTCATAGAAGTTGAGCAACTTTCGCAGCTCTTCGATCACCTGTTCCCGTGGAGGACAGAGGGGGACTCAGGCGTAAGACCCTGCCCAGCCTGGCCCAGCCCCTTCCCCAGCTTCCCCAGCAACCCCCAAAGCTATGAGGGCAACCAACAGGGGGACCAGCAAGTCCTGCAGGACTGGGGGAGCCCCAGGATTGGCCCTGGCTCACCTTCTCAATTTCAGGCACCGTCCTCGAGCAGTAGATGAGCTTAGTCACCTCCAGTGGATACGCCTGCCGGTGACAGTAGACTCAGCCTCCATTGGACCCCTTCCCTCTGCCCCCCTCCCCGGTCCCAGGGGTCACTTACCCTCTGGTATGCCATGATCAGGGCCAACAGGGACACTGTCTTCCCAGTGCCTGAGGGCATCTCCAGGACGCCATGACCCTGCATGTTGAGAGGAAAGACAGAACTTTAGGGACACAAACTCTGGGGACCACTCCCGGCATGCCACCATCTAGAAATATTGGGACCACAGCAATTAAAACTCTAGGTCCTGGGGTAGTGGGTTTGAACCCCACTTTTGCCACCTCGTTGTTGAGTGGTCTTAGGCAAGTGTCTTCACCGATGTGGCCTCAGTATCCTCATCTCTAAAATGGGCCTGGGGCCCCTGGCTGGCTCAGCTCGGAAAAGCATGTGACTCTTGATCTCAGGATCACAGGTTCAAGCCCCGCAAAGGGTACACCGATTACTTTAAACACACACACACACGCACAATCTTTAAAAAAATAAATAAAATGGGCCTAATAAGCACTTCTTCAGATCACAACTGTGAGGATTAATGAAAAACTGACGGTTACATATTTAGCATGGTAGCTGATATGCAGCGACCCACTTTTTCTTTTAATTTAGCAAACACTTCCACAGCACCTACTCTGTGCCTGGCACCCCTTCCAAGTGTCTTACTCATATCCGGGTTTCTCCATCTAGGCTCCACTGACGTATGGGAGGGGGGCTGTCCCCTGCACTGCAGAATGCTTAGCAGCACCCATGGCCTCTACCTACCAGATGCCCACTAGTACGCCCACTCCACTAGTATGACAAGCAGGAATGTCTCTGGACTGCCTCTGGGGGTCAAAATCATCCCCAGTTAAGAACTGCTGCCTTACTTACTGAATTAACTCCCATAACCTTCCCGTGAACCTCTGAGGGTAGGCAATGGTACTAAGCCTATTTTACAGAGGTGAAAGCTGTGAAACAGGGAGATGAAGGGATTCGCCCAAAGGCACACAACTGTAGGATTCCAACCCAGAGAGCCGGCTCCAAAGCAACGCAGCGGCTGATAAACGTTAGGTGCTGCTGTTTTAGGTAACAGGAGCTTTAGGAGTGCCAACTTCCCCAGGACCTCATATTCCTAAAACCCCGAGGTCCAGCAATCTCCGTGCTTAGACCCACGGGGCGTAGTGCACCTGCCGGGTGGGAAAGGCTGGGTCGGGCCCACCCACCTTGGCGTCCAGTGTGCGCTTGAGCTCCAGCATGTAGGAGAACTGCTCCGGGTAGATGTAGTCGTAAGGGAAGTAGACCAGCAGCCCGTCCACGTTGAGCCTGGCGGCAGGGGGCGACCGGCTCAGTCCCTCGCCCCCGCAGCCCCTCTCCAGCCCCCACAGTCCCCAGCCGTCCGGCCGAGAGGGGTTACTTGCCGGCGCCGGTTTCCCGCGAGGGTCCCCCAGTTCCCCGGGAGCCTCGGGTCCCTTCGGCATCTCCTCGCTGACCATCCCTGTTACCGCCCCGCAGGTCCCCGCCGCTCTCCTCGCCCCACTCCTCCGGCAGCCCCTCCCCCCGTCCGGGCCCCGGGCGCGCCCACTAATCCCCCCATCTTTCAGACCCCACCCCACCCCCGAGCCCACTCGCAAGCAGCGCACTCAGGACCCCCTTCTCACTTCATGGCGCCGGCCGCCGAGAAAAGCGGCGTCGACCCGCCTCCCTCATGAATATTCAGGACGCAGGATCGGTGGGGAACTCTCCAGGTGCCTCTCCACCTTTCTCAGGACTCCATTGGCTGATCCCTCCCGTCACTCTACTGGGCGGGGGGGACAATGCGCGTGCGCATGGCAATGTTGGGGGGGCGGGCTCCCGGGAGAGGCGGTGCCGGAGGCGTTGCTGAGGATCGCAGAGTAACAAGAACAACACATGAAGGAAGAGAACCGAGATAATCGATCCCATTCATTAGGATTTGGTCTTCCTGCACCTACCCAGATCGTGTAACAGTGAATGGAGTCTAAAGGAACTGACAAGGAAATTGAGGACCCTTATGGAGCCCACGAGTTAGGAATAGCTTTGTCGCACCAGACTAACGTGTACCTATAAAATGCCTGCTGTATGCTAGACTTCTCTGGGAGGAAGAACTCCTCCCGTTTAGTGAGCGCCTACTGTTTGCCAGATACTGCCCGCATCAGGCAGTAATGCAAAGGCATCGTGGCTTGGTAGCTAAGGTGTGGACTCTGGAACCAGAATGCCCGGGTCCAAATCCCGGCTCCACTGTCTGCCATCCCTGTGACTGTGGTCAAATTAACTTGACACCTGCAAGGTAGGAACAATTAGATTATTCACAATGTAGGGGCACCTGGCTGGCTCAGTCAGTACAGCACGGGACTCTTGATCTCAGGTCATGAGTTCAAGCCCCACATTGGGCATAGAACTTACATTAAAAAAAAAAAAAAAGTAAAAACAAATACTTTAAAAAAGAGATTACGATGGAGATGATGCTTAAATTAACCCGCATAAAGCATTTAAAACTGGGTCTAGCAGATACTCAGGATTCAGTAGGTAGGGGCTTTTGTGCATTTGCTCAACAAATAAATATGAGGTCTCTACTGTGTGCCTGACCCTGTCCGAGGCCCTGGGAACACAAAGGTAACAAGACAGCCCCTGTTTGTGTCCTCAAAGAACGGACTTTAAACATACATGTGGATATATGGTTACAAGTATGACAAGTACTGTGATGGGAAAATTCTGAAAACCATAAGGTCTACATACAGGAAACATGCTGTCAACTACAGGGGTGTGGAGTGATCAGAAAAGCCTTCTTTGAGGAAATGAGGTTTGAGTAGACACAGGAAGAAATGAAAAGGAACCAGCCAGCCAAAGGGGATGGATGAGAAAAGGGGAAAGGGTGTTGGTGTTCCAACCAGAGGGAACACTATATACAAAAGTTCTGCCGCCACAAGAATGCTGATGCCTCAAAGAGCTAAAGGGAAGCCTGCATGGTAGAAGGACAGAGTAGAGAGAAAGCAGCTGAAGGGAGAGGCAGGGCCAGGCCAAAAATCCTTAGAGTGGTCTGCAGAACCCTGTCTAACCAGCATACCCCCTCATCATCCCCAAACCCACCACCTTACCTCTCTGATCCCCTCCTCTCTGGCTTAGCTCATTTTATTTCAGCCACATGCTGTTTCCAGAACACTCCAGGCACATCCCACCTCAGGGTCTTTGCGTCTGCCTGGAATGCTCTTTCCCCTGACGTCTGCATGGCTTGGCTTTGTCACATCCTTCAGGTCCTTGCTCCAATGTCATCTTCTCAGTGACACCAAATTAAATCCCCACCCCATATACACACACCCACAAACTCATATACTCCTGTAGCTCCCTCCCTTGCTTTTTTTTTCAGAGCCCATCTAACCATCTGACATACTAAATATTTAACTTATTTACTTTAGAAGGTCAGCTCCATAAGGACAGGGATTTTGTCCATTTTACTCCCTCCTACATCTGTGGTCATTGCCACTGTGCTTGGCACACAGTGGGGTTTCAATAAATATTTGTTGAAGGGGTGAATGAGCCATGGGGGGGGGTCAAATTTGCATTCTGAACTTGTAAGTCACTTTGGGTGCCTTGTGCACATGAACCAGAAGGACCAAGCCTGGCAGGCAGAGCCAGTCTGTGGCTAAGGCTAGGGCAGTGGAGGAAATTACATCATTAAATCCTCATGACAGTCCTATAAATCGCATCCTTTTATTTTCCCCATTTTACAGATGAAAAAGTAGGCTCAGAGAGGCACGGTGAGTTGCCCAAAGCCCATTTTATTCCAGGGTCCATGTGTCTATGTCTGTGTGCATGATAGTTTGTGGAGCTGATCACAGCAGAGAAGAGTGAGGCTCGAATCCTTTGTTTAGCTGGGATTAGAGAATGAGCTTTGTTGATACAACCACAAGGCTTGGCGAGAGAGCCAGAAATCAGGAGGCAGTGGGCTACCCAAGGCTTTGACTTCCTTCATAATTCTCTCTCTCTCGTTAATTCATTCATTCATTCATTCATTCATTCATCCTGTATTACCTGAGCCCTGTGCACATCCTGAGCTGGGGAGCCAAAGGCACCCAGGGGTCACCAAGACAGCCTCAGCCCTGATGTTCCTTGCAGTATGACGTCCAAGGAGAATAAAATGGGGAGAACCTGCACAACGTGACCTCAGATAGTTGGGAATAAATCATGGTGTTGCCATCCCACTGTTCGCACTCGCCATGCAGCAGCTAGCCCCACCTTGCTGCTTAGTCCTCTGCTTTCTATTTGTCTCCAGTGGTGTCCTGTGCCCACAGGGCCATCACCCCTATCTTACCCTGCCTCGCAGGTCTCAGAGACATCCCCTCCTCCAGGAAGCCCTCCCTGACCACCCCTCGACTGGGTCAGGCATCTTCTCTAAGCTCCCCCATCCCATCCATGCTTACCTTGTTCAAGCGAGTGGGGGAAAGGAGGAAGGACATCTTAAAACCCAGAATATAATAAAATGAAGTTGAGTATGGGCTAATGTGAGTCAGGCATCATAGCAAGCATGCTGCTACTTCCCTGACGTCCTTCCTCACTGTCCCCTGCTCCCAAGTCACTCCTCCTAGCCACACTTGGCTTCTTGGCTCTTCCACGCGGGCCCCAGATCTGCAGGATCCAGTTCACTGGTACAACAAATTACCCCCAAATGTAATGGTCGAGAACAACAGCATTTATTATCTCACAGTTTCTGTAGGTCAGGACTGTGTGCAGCTGCAGACATGCCTGTTCCCTCTGGGAAACGATCCGATGCTAGGCTCACCAGGTGGTTGCTGGCAAGATTCATTTCCTGGCTGGCTGTTGGCCAGGACCACCTGTAGATCCCTGCCATGTGGGCACCTCTCAAGGCAGCCGGCTTCATCCAATGGAGAAGCAAGAGAAGCCCAAGAGAGACAGACGCAAAGAAGATAGAAGTCACTGTCATTTCCAATCTGATGTCGGAAGTGACAGCCTGTCACTTTTGCAGTATTCCGTTTCTTAGAACACATCCAAGGGCACGTGGGTGGCTCAGCGGGGTGACTGTCTGACTCTTGGTTTCAACTTGGGTCCTGAGCTCAGGATCTCAGGGTCATGGGATGGAGCTTGGCATGGAGTCTGCTTGAGATTCTCTCTCTGCCCCTCTCCCCACGTGTGCTCTTTCTCGAAATAAAATTTTAAAATCTTAAAAAAACAAAACCTACCAAGAATACATCCCTACAGCCAGCCATGGTCAAGGGGAGAGTAACCTTGAGGTTACTCAAGGGCATGAACAGCATGATCACTGGTCCCTCCATCTGGAAGGCTTTTCCCCTAGATCTCTGTGGCTTCTTCCCTCACCTCCCTCAAGCCTTCTATAAAGTTCCATTCTTCAGCAAGACCTTTCTGATTGTTCTATTTAAATTGCATCACTCCCTGGGCAGGCTGAATAGTGGACCCCAGAGATCTCCAGGCCCCAATCTCTGGAACATCCCTTTATATGGCAAGAGAGACTTTGCAGGTGTGATGAAGTTAAGGCGCTTGAGATATCCAGGCATGCCTAAGTGTAATCACTGATGCCTTTATAAGGAGGGAGATCACAGTGAACAGAGACAGAGGCAACGTAACAGGATCGAGATGCTAAACTGTAGTGTCTCAAGACAGAGGAAGGGGGTGGAGCCAAAGAATACAAGGAACACAGCTCTAGAAACTGAAAAAGGTGAGGAAACGGATTCTCCTGCAGAGCCTCGGGGAGCACAGCCCTGATAACACCTGGATTTCAGCTGGTGAAACTGATTTTGGACTTCTGACCTTCAGAACTGTACAAAAATAAATGTGTTGTTTTAAGCCACTGAGTGTGGAGTCATTTGTTACAACAGCCACAGGAATTGAGTATTTGTCCCAGTCAGGGGCAAGAATATATCTGCTTCACCTAACTTGGTTTTTTCCCCAATAGCGAGCAGTATCTGAGATGCTATTTTTGGCTTATTGTTCTATTTATTGTCTGATTCTTCCACTTGAATGGAATGGCTCTACTGCCATTCCATTCCAGGGAATGGCTCTAATGCCATGGTCATTTTATAACTGTTTAATTTTAGGGACAATTTCAAATGGGCACAAAAGTTGAGAGAACCGTATGAAGACCCACATCCCCCAAACTTCATTAAATGTCAAACGAGGACTGATCCTGCTTCAGTCACACCCAAACCAGTCAACTATTTTGAAGCAAATCCCAGACACCCTCTCATTTTATGATAGGTATTTCAGAATGAATCTCTAAAAGTAGAGACTCCATAAAAGCATAACCACTCTATCCTTAGCACACTTCCAACAAAAGTAGTAATCACTGATTAATTTCAAAGGTCCAGACAGGGTTTGAATCCGAGGGCAGGGATTCCCAACTCCTCGTCTACGTCTTCTCTTTTGCTGCCTTATGTGGGCAAAAACAGGATTAAGTTCAAGGATCCTGAGATGGGGAGATCATCCTGGATTATCTTGGTGGGACCCAGAGAAAGGAAAGGAGAAGAAATCAGCACAGAAATATACAAGAAAATTTCCTGGAAGCTAAGGCTATGAATTGCCAGATAGAAAGGACAGACTTAAGGTCAGGATGATTAATGAATAAAGACTACAGTAAGGCATATGAATGAATTTTCAGAACCAGAGAAAGAGGGAAGATTCTAAAAGCTTCCAGGAAAAAAAGCAAAAAGGCAAAAAAAAAAAAAAAAGTTAAGAGGCAGCTGGGTGGCTTGCTTAAGTGTCTGACTCTTGGTATTAGCCCAGGTTGTAAGAGCGAGACCTGCACCAGGTTCCATGCTGGGTATGGAATCTGCTTGAGATTCTCCCTCTCCCTCTGACCCTCCTCCCCAACCCACTATCAGGGGAGGTCTCTCTTAAAAAAAAAAAAAAAAAGAAAAGAAAAGAAAAAATTCAAATACGAGTTCAAAGGAAAGGAAAGGGAGGATGTATACAAATCTAAGGGGGGAAAAACAGCTTTCCCTTGTTCTCCAAATTTGTATTCCAAGTCACAGTACAAACAGATTTGAATGAAAGAGGATACACCTATTTCCAAGCTAGAATTTTATACCCAGCCCAAGCTATAAAAACGTGGGAGGGTAGAATGAAGCTGTATTTAGTTTTTAAGAACCCAAAAATATCAACCTCTTCACCTTTTTGAGAGAACAACTAGAAGATGTGCTCCACCAAATGAAGAGTCAATCAAGTGAGACAATGATATGGGACCCAGGAAACAGGGCCCAACTCAGGGATGTCCAAGCAGAGCTTAGCACAGGCCTAGAGAGCAGCAAGTTCAGCTGAAAGCAAGAGAGAGAATTTCAGGAGAGAGGGGAAAAAAAAGTCCTGAGTGAACTGATAGGAGTATGGACAATCCCACAGACCATTTGAAAAACATTAAATATAATTGCATATAAAATTAAGCATGTGACAAAGGTAATCATTAATTCTCAAAAATGTTAAAGTTTATATGAGGAGGAAAATGCTAGTATATTACATGGCTTTGCAGAGAAAACATTTACATATTACATGGTAAAAACTATGATTGATATAAAAATTATGACATGATTTCACTGGAAAAGAGAAAGTGGCATCAGCATGAATGCAAGCCTTCCCCGTAACAGGAAGTCTGGTAGAGAATGTCTAAAATTGGCTATCGAGAAATAGCAGTATCTGCATATTTAGAAACATAGGAGAAAATACTAGAAGAAACAGATAAAGCCGTTGAAAGGGGTCTCTAGAGAGCAGAAGGAAGTGGAGAGATATGGCGCAGAGGACTGCTTTTTTCTCATAAATGTTTTAGTATAGGGTTTTTTTTTCTTTTTTTTCAGTAGTCTCTACACCCAAAGTGGGAATCAAACTCATGACCCCACTTTTGACTGAGCCAGCCTGGTGCCCTGGTACTATTTGGTTTTTAAGGTATATTCACAGGGGCACCTGGGTGGCTCAGTTGGTAAAGCATCTGCCTTTGGCTCTGGTCCTGATTCAGGGTCCTAGGATGGAGTCCTGCGGTGGACTCCCTGCTCAGCGGGAAGTCTGCCTCTCCCTCTCCCACTCCCTCTGTTCCTTCTGTCTCTCTCACTCACTCTCTGTCTCAAATGAATAAACTAAATCTTTAAAAATAATAATAAAATAAAATATATTCATGAAAACTAATCAACAGTAATAGAAATCACAACTGTGGTTGACTGGGAAGAGGCTTCCATATACTGGAAATGTGTTTCAGCTCTACCCAGTAGAACTTTCTGAGATGATGAAGATGTTCTCTATCTGCACTGCCCCAAATGGTAGCCACTGGCCACACATGGCAACCGAACACTAGAAAAGTGACTGAGAGGGGCACCTGGGTGGCTCAGTGGGTTGGGCCTCTGCCTTTGGCCCGTGTCATGATCCCAGAGTCCTGGGATCCAGCCCCGAGTTGGAGAGCCTGATTTCCTTCCTCTCTCTCTGCCTGCCTCTCTGCCTACTTATGATCTCTGTCTGTCAAATAAATAAAATCTTAAAAAAAGAAAAAAAGAAAAGAAAAGTGACTAAGAGATGATCCTGAATTTTTATTTAATTTTAATTAATTGAAATTAAACAGCCACGTGAGGTTGGTGGCTATATGTACTGGACATCTCAGACAACAACAATGCTGTTGCCTTAGGATTTGTCAAGAAATACACAGAGGAGACATATGCCTGTGCTTTACCCAAAATCAGTTTACACAGTAAAGAAGTGAGGCAGGAGCAAAGGAAAGTCCCTCTTCAGGGTCATATGCTCAACAAGGCCACATGGATTACGGGAAGATAAAGCCCTGTCGAAGATGGTCTCCCAAACCATAATTTCAACACACTCGAGGGAACAATCCACCATGAGCGAGAACCAGCAGACACAGCAGATGATGGAAGTAGATGGCTCCATACTTCAGATGGTAGAATTATCATACATATACTATAAAATAAGCTTAAAATGTTTAAAGACATAAAGAATCCAAAATATGAAAAAAGATTGAGACACTACAAAAAAAACAAAACAAAACACCAAAAATCCTCCCTCTCCCTCGCCAAAAAAACCCACAAAAAAACATATGTGTTTGGAAGAGGAAGGACTAGATTTTCAGGACAGAAATCCCTTAGAAAGGGGCTTCCTTAAAACTGGTTTGTCAAACATGGTAAGTGCGATGAGCACTTATTAGGTCAGAAGGAGATCTAAAGAGAGGGAAGTCCATTTCTGTGCAAACTACCTTTATTTATAAGGAAAAATGTCCCTATTTGGTTATAAAACCGGCACTGAGTGAAGGCACTTGAGTGGGGAGAGCTGGGGACCAATGTGTCTCGTCCAGCCCTGGAGAGATGAGGGCAGAGGTGACTCCTGGGGAAATCCGGTGGAAGTGACACACCCAGGCTCTCCTAGGATGATATGTTGGCTTGTTTGGAGGGGGTGGGAGGCGTTGGCAGCAGGAGCGAGAAGCACTTTGGACAGGATCTGATTTGGCAAATGGAGGAGGCTGGGGGAGGAGGGGAAGTCTCTTGCTTCCGATGGTTCCCAGCCCCAAGGTCATCTCCCGAGGCTAAGGCAGCTTCTAAACTTAAGGCTGAGGTTCTCCTTCTCCCCTGGGCTTCCAGGGAAGCAGAGAGCTGGAGGTGAGGACCCCACCCCTGTAGGGCTTGGGGCCCAAGGAGATGCAGCAGTTACTGAGGAGAGGTCTGGGGCAAAGGCAGGGCTGCCGGCTCCTGCCTCCCTTGGCAATGACCTGTGCAGCTAGACCTTATTCCTCTGAGTCTTCACCCTGGGGAAGAGCTGAGAGAAAGCAGAATCTTTAAACACCAGGAATTCTCCCTCCTTCCTCCTACTTCCAAATTTAATGGAGTCACTTAATCCATCCCCAAACAGATGGGCTGTCTCCATCTTCCCCTCCCTTCCTAACGGACTCCTTCCCCTTGGGGATTTGCTCCAGAATCCCCAAGGCCCCTGTCACCACCAAGCAACAGATGGAGCCTAGAGTTGATGAAATGTAATTTTCTGAGGCTTCCATTCTGCCATGAAACGAACACCTGTCTCTCCCTACCACAGTGGCTCTCTCCTTCAGACGTACCTCCACCCATCCCCAAATTACAAAAATTTTCTCTCCTAGGAATATAATGGGATCTTCTGGTCTCTTCCCTTAACCTAGTACAATCTCCCTCAATTCTACCATCCTTTTAATAATGGAATCTTCCTCTCCCTCCTCCTTGCAGTGTAACAAAAGCTTCCCCCCCACTACACCAGTAATAAACAATTATTTTAACTTCCCCTCCTGTGCACCTAAAATGGGATTCTTCATGGCTTCCCTTGGCTAAAATACATTCTTCCTTGCCTCCCCAGTAATAAAATTAAGGATGATTTAAAAAAAAAATTGCACATGAACCAAATAACTAGTCAGGCAGTGAGTTCCCCACAAAGTATCACAGGGAAGGGGCACTTTCTCTCCCAACTATAAGGGGCGCTGTCCCTCACCTCCCTTGCGTTATTATAATTGGTTTTCCTCATTCCCCACGGACCCGGAATAGATTCTTCTGACCTACCTCGCCCCTAGTATAATGGACTGTCCCTCTTGCTCATTTTTTCCCCCAGAATTACCCTTTTCCCCAAATAGCCCCAGGATTCGGATACAATATCTCTTCTTTGTAGAAGAGATTTTTTTTTCCTCACCCCAAAGTAGTTACGAGGTACGTAGCCCTCCTGCCCATGCAGCGCGGCCCACCACCAGTCGGTCTCCTCGGGTCCGTCCCTCCGCAGCACGGTGACCGACTCGCCCTCGCGGAAGGACAGCTCGTCTCCGAACTCCGCGCTGTAGTCCCAGAGGGCGTACACCGCCCCGTTGTGCATCAGGCCCATGCTCTGCTCCACATCTGAAACACGAACCCGCAGGGGCTGTGAGCACCCGGTGGGGATGGAGGGCTGGAGGCGTCAGAACACTCAGGGACACAAGACACGCTGAGGACAGGGACGGGCCCTGGGATGTGGCACCACCCAACACACACATGCACAGCAAAGTCGGGTACCCCGTCTGGAGAGGGGCGCCTAAGATGGAGTCAGCTGCCTGGAACTGGCAGTCTCTGACATTCGAGGGTATCAGGGTGCATCAAACTGGGGCCTCCAAGCCCCGAGGCAGGGTCAACGGTCCCCATCCCCTCTTGGACATCGTCAAGTCCCTGTGTCACTCCCAGAGGTGCGGTTGATGTATACCGCCCCCACCCCAACTGTACAGTTTCCATAATCTCAACGCCCCCTTCGATGGTTCAGCCCTTCCCCGCCTCGCACTAAGTGGTCCCACCTCTCCCTTCCCAGATGGTGAGTCCACACTGCTTTCCCCCTCCCCAAGTGGCAAAATCTCCAGAGTATGCAATAACGTCTCCAGAGGGTACAGCCCACCCTCTTCCCGGCCCTGTTAAGTGGTAAAATTTCCATCAAGAATTTAGCCCTCCCTTCCAAATGATATAGTCCACGCTGCTCCCTCTTTCTAGTGGTTCAGTCCACTGGGTTCGGGTTCTGCCTCCCTTCCCTGCCAGGTCTTGTGTCCAATCTCTACTTGACCCTCATAGTACTCTCCACGTCCGAGACAGGCAAAACAGTCCAAGCGCCCCATCTCATAGGTTCCACCTCCTTGTACCATCGTGTAAGGGCCAATGCCCCACCCGGAAGCTTAGTCTATTTCATGCCCCCGGGGTGCAGTCCCCGGCTACCCGTGCTCACCCACAAGCCCCAAGGCTCTCATCCAGTTTCTGCCATTAGGTGGCTCACCTCTCAAAAACACTGTCCCACCCCCAGATCCTAGAGCCTGACTTCCTTCAGCTCTGAGATGTTCCAAATCCCGCCCTATGATACAATCTGCCCGCCCACGTCAGGTGTGTAATAGGGACGCTCTACACACTCCCTTGACCCAAGCTACCTACCTCCTCCTATCACCTGCTTGGGTGATCTGCCCTTCCCCACTAAGGGAAGCGTCACCTGTCAACGGTGTGGCCCTGTGTCTCCCACAGGTAGGTAGCACAGCCCACCTGCCCAGCCCTATGCCAGGTAAATGGTATTGTTGGAATGTCCAACCCCCTCATGCCCTCAGGTGAGAAAGCAGGTGAACAGTGCAATCTCCAAGACCCCCCTTCTTTCCATAGGTGTCTAGTTTGCATGGCACAGTGCCCACGTCCCCCAGCCCGTGAGGCTGGCAGTCTGCTCACCCCACACACCCTGTGTGCACCTGCCAGGTGGGAGGACCAGTCCAGCTCTCCTGCAGGTGGCCCATCCCACCACCCTTCCTTTGTGATCCTGCTACCTGGCTGGTACAGTCCCCACATCTTCTCTCCCACGACCAGCAATCTTGCCCCTTCCCCCTCCGCAGTGACCAGCTGGGTTGCCTGGGTCCCCACCACCTCCTTCCCTCCTCCAGAGGCAAGCCTCGCACCTGCCAGGTAAGTGGCGCAGTCAGCGTAACCCTCGCGGTAGGGGTCGCACTTCTCGATGGCGGTGGCTCCGTCACTGAGCGTGGTGGCGAAGATGGCTGCGCCGTGCTGCACCAGCGCCGTGCAGATGGCCGTGTCGTTGCACGATGCTGCGCAGTGTAATGGTGTCCTAGGCGTGGAGGCGTGCGTGAGCCGCCGCGCATTTGCCCGCGTGTGCCCGGGCCAGCAGCGTGGTCCCGCCCCGCACCCACGCAGCGCCCGCCCCATAAGAGTCAGGGTCAGGGCTCACCAGCCGTGGCTGTCTGGGGAGTTGACGTTGGCACCGGCCGCGATGAGGAAGTCCACGATGGGGTAGTTGGCGCCGCAGATGGCGTTGTGCAGGGCGGTGATGCCCTCCTCATTGGGCTGGCTCGGGTCATTCATCTGGGCGGGCGGGGGACACAGAGGCGGAGGCTCAGTCCCCAGCACCATCCCCCGAACACTGCTTCCACCCCGCCTCCCTTGCGCTCGGGCAGCACTCACCTCCTTCACCGCCTGCTGCACCACGTCCAGCTCCCCGGTCAGCGCTGCGTCCAGCAGGAGCACAAGCGGGTTGAGGCGCGCGCGGCGAACCTTGCGTGGGGAGCCGGCCTTCCGCAGCACCGAGCGCATCTCCTGGGGAAACGGGTAGGGGCGGTGGCTCCGGTGACTTGGGGGGGATTATTAATATACCCACTACTTAGGAAAACAGAGGTTCAGGAACCCGGCAGCAGCCGCCCCAGGTCATCCAACTAGACGGAGATGGGGCTGGGACTGGAAGGCGGGGAGGTACAGAGCCCACCGGCCATGGGGAAAGGGATGCCTTAGTTCTATAGCCTTTGATTCCCTACAATAGTCAGGGAATCTGGATCTTGGCCCCTGAGACCCGAAAGGAAGCTGGCAGACCACCAAGTTGATGACTGTAGAAGCCAGGTAGGTTTTCAACCTGTCCTCAGTCTTAGTGCTTTTATAAAACATAAATGCTATGAAACCCACATAACAAACTGTTGTCCAGTGTAATTCCAGATGTTCGGAATGAAAATATTTAGCCTCGGGGCGCCTGGGTGGCTCAGTGGATTAAGTCTCTGCCTTCGGCTCAGGTCATGATCCCAGGGTGCTGGGATGGAGCCCCACATTGGGCTCTCTGCTCAGCGGGGAGCCTGCTTCCTCCTCTCTCTCTGCCTGCCTCTCTGCCTACTTGTGATCTCTCTCTCTGTCCAATAAATAAATAAAATCTTTTAAAGAAATATTTAGCCTCTTATTCCTTGTGCTTTCTTATTTTTGATGTCCACAGGTCCTCCTACAAGGTTCATTTATTGGGAGCATGTAGCATTTTGTGATTCTGGTCTTTGATGTCGATGATTTCAAGATCCCGGAATTTGGAGATCCCAAGAGCCACGGATTTCAAAATTCTCTGAAGTTCAGCTGTTTCAAATGTTGTAAGTCCAGGAATGCTAACTTACACCATGTCCGACTGCTGAAGACCCAAGTCGTTGCATTCCCAAGATTCTATGGGAACTTTAATATTTTATGGTTAGAATTTCCTTCCAACAGATTGGAAGGAGATACTTAGAATGTTAATCACAGTTCTGAGTGCTGTGATTTTTGGCCTCTTTATTCTTTTTTTCTATTTCCTCCTCCTTACTACGGTGTTTGTGTATTTACTTTTCTAGTGGAAAATGTTCCTTTACAATATAATTCTGGGGGTACACAGCTGGCTCGGTTGGTATACCTGAGATTTTTGATCTTTGGGCTGTGACTTCAAGCCCCATGATGGGTGTAGAGATATCTTTTGAAAAATACTCTTTGGGGACGCCTGGGTGGCTCAGTTGGTCAAGTGTCTGCCTTCGGCTCAGGTCATGATCTCAGCCTGAGCCTTTGGCTCAGGTCCTGGGATCGAGTCCTACATAAGGCTCCCTGCTCAGCAGGGAGTTTGCTTCTCCTTCTCCCTCTGCTCCCCATACTCTATCGCAAATAAATAAAGTTTTTTGAAAAATACTCTTTTAAAAATAATAAAATAAAACACAATTCTGTATTTCAACATATTAGTGCACTAATCTGTGATTTCCCGACTCAAATGAGAAGAGCCTTTAATTTTCAGTTTGGTGACTTCACGAATCAGTTAATAACCAGGGCCAGTGTTACTGAATTCTAATTTCTAAGATCCTGTTATTTGAAACTTCGGCACTCTAGGATTCTGAAGGTTCATTGTTCTGAGACTGAGAACAGGATTTAATTCTTGAATTCTGTGAATTTTCGAGTTTCTTTATGGCTAGGACTTTGTGATCCCATAAGGTGTTTTCATTCTTCCATTCTTGATCTCAAGATCCTGGATCTCAACCTTTCCTGGCTTGGGAATAGGCATTTTGGGGTGTCAACCGAGCCCCTGCTTCTTTTCTCGGAATTGCTCCCCTCACTCTGTCCATCCACACTGAGAGAACAGGACTGTTCCATACACGCCACCCACACCCCGGCCAACATGCAGGGACTGGAGCAAGTTTTGAGGCCACCATCCCCTGGTCAAATGCTAACAATAAGAATAGTGATTAACAGTTAAGAGCCAGGCACTATTCTAAGCGCTATATTCATATATTTAATGCTCCAAGCAACTCTATGGTTTCTCTTATCCCCATTTTACAGATGAAGACACTGAGGCCCAGAGAGGCTAAGCATCTTGCACAAGGTTGCACAGCTGATAAGCGGCATGGAGCCGGGATTTGAACCGGGCAGCCTAGCTCTGCAGTTGATGCCCTTAATCACCACACCCACAGCCTCGGATACCGGGGACTTAATCTCGCAATTCTGAATGAAAGCGCCTCTGAGAAGCATCAGAGGACACCATGCACCGGAAGCGAGAGGCCGTTCTGAGCCGCCATTTCTAGCCATGGCACAGGCGTGCTGAGGTCTGAGAGGAGAGGTCAATTCCCAGAGAAGGCAGACACGAGAGATCATGCAGCATGGTGACTACCTTGCTTCAGGCAGGCTTTTCAGGTCCTGGAATAAACCCACTGACACACTCATTTCCAGGTGGTAAGATTCCAAGATTCCTGAAGAGATGCCCCTGGGGTGGCGGTGTTGGGGGGGGGAAGCAGGTGATTGGAGAGGAGCAGAGAAAGTCTCTGGGTGGCCGAGATTGTGAATGCCTCTCCCAAGACATTCTCCCTGTCTTCAGAACACAAGTGACTCCTAGATTAAAGACTAAATTTCCCGGCCTCCCTTGCAGCCTCTGGGTCCCTGGCCCATTGGAAGAGGCAGATGTGAGGCATGCCATTTCCAGGTTCTGTCCTAAAAGGGAAGGGGCACGTCCAGGTGCTAATAGATCCCCGTGTCCTCCTGTATTACTTACCATGCTCTGCAGCTGCTCTGGTGGGCTGACCTGAGGCAGGGCCGGGGGTGTAATGGGCGCTGGTGGGGCAGGAGCAGGGGGCCCTGCCCTCGCTTCGGATCCCTCACTGATGGAGGACAGTTCGGGTTCAGGACCCCCAGGCCCGCCATGCCGATGGAAGAGGCGGCTGATGAGCTGCTGGTACTGCTTCTTGTGGGTGGGGGGCAGGGCTACAGCGGGGCTCTGCTCCATGGAGCCCCTGCGTTTGAGGGGGCGCGGTATCTCTGCCAGCACCCGTGCCACCTCCTCCAGCTCGGGCACTGACTGCGCCTCAGGGGGCAGGGCTGGCTGCAGCCTCGTGGGGCTGAGGGGCCGAGTTACAGTGCCTTCATCTGCATCACCGCCCTCCAGCACTGGTGCCAGCAGCCCCTCCAGCTCAGGCTCGGGCTCCAGCTCCGGGGGAGGTTTGGGGGGGCCTAGAGGGAACAAGAAGCCCATCAGTGAATGGGTGTCTGGGAGAATCCCATGACTCCCCTCTCCAAGTCCACAACTTCCAGGATCCACAGCCAGCATCCGATTTGCTGTGTGACCTCAGGGCAGTTCCTTGATCTCTCTGGGCTACATACCATGGGCTGTGAATAATATATGATTGTGTGCTTGTCTTACTGAATTCTCACCACGACCTTGTGAGGTAGAACCTGCTATCATTTCCTTATTACAGGGAGGGAAGCTGAGCATCACGGAGCGCAAGTCAATTGCCCAAAGCCACTTAGCTGCAACTGGTCCCTCTGACTTCGGAATCTTGTGCTAATACCATCACCATGGCCTTGACTTGCTGAGATCCTAAGAACTTCCTCACCTACCCTTTCAGGCAGAATACTCATTCTGGGACTAGAATCCTGGTGCCTGATAATGTCCTTCACAATTCGCAGATGACAAAGCAGAAATTCAGATAGGTTAGCTAGTTTATCCTGACTCATATAGCAAGTCATCAGGGGAGAGGGGCTCAAAACCCATTTGACTTTAACTCTAGGCCCTGGGCTGGTCTCACAGACACAAACATATTAATGATTATTATAATTAATATAATAGCTATTGAAATCTTCCCACATCAGGCTCTATTTTAATGACTTTGTATAGATTAAATAATCTAATACCATAATAAGATGGGCTCTATCACCTTCTACACTCAAAGAAACTGAGGTCCAGAGAGATTAAGTAACTTAACACAGCACGGAGCCAGGCAGTCTAATTCCCAGGGTCCATGCTTAACCACGGTGCTCCCTCTAGCTCCTGAACGAATTCCCAACCTTCTCCTCTAGCCTTACTCTGTGCGGGGACAGTGTCTGGAAATGGGTGTCTGGCTGTGATGGCTCCCTAAGCTGTTCTGGTCCCCAGCCACTTGTCCTCCCTTTAACCAGCCTTCTGGGTCCCCCACTGCTGACTCACCTTCGCTCACAGAGGGCCAAGTCTGTTGGGGAGGTTGTGGGGCTGGGACAGGGGGTTGAGGCTGGGGTTGGGGTTGGGGCTGGGGAGGGGGTGGAGGCTGGGGCTGAGGCGGTGGCTGGGGCTGAGGAGGTGCCTGGGGCTGAGGGGGTGCCTGGGGCTGTGGAGGCAGCTTAGGTGGGGGTGCTCTGGAGAAGATGGGGGAACCAGGGAGCATGGCCCTGCTGGCCCCATGCTCCCAGAAGGCATTCTGCAGCCTGAATATCATGCTGAGAGGGATGGGGCGCTGGCGTGGGGCTCCGCGGGGCTGGGGGCTGGAAGGGGGCATGGGGATGCGGCTGACAGGCTGCCAGCTGCGGGGCAAAGTGCCTGACGGCGCCGGGGAGCCCAGCGATCTGCGGTAGCTGCCCACATCAGAACGCCGGTCGTTGGCCAGAGGGGAGACCTTGTAATTGCGGGGCAGAGTGGCGCTGGTGAGGTTGTCCTGGGGAGAAGGAGGAAAGAAGGGGCTAGGTGGGAAGAAGTTAGGGGGAGGGAATGATAAAGGAGGAGGGGGAAGGAGGTAAGGACAAAAGGTCAAGAAGGGAGAGAAGGTGAGGGACGCCAGAGGGAGTGAGGGAAAAGGGATTTAGGGATGGGGGGATGGAAATCCAGGATAAAGAAGGAAGAGCCTGGGGTGGAGGGCAGGGAGACTGGGGGTGCAGCCGGGAATGGGAGGTAGTCCTGACTGCACTTCCGGCCCCTGCCCCCCAGCCCCGCCCTCCGCAGGCCCCCCTCACCTTGCTGGTGGCCCCCAGCCCATCCAGGCTGCTCTCTCTCCAGGGTAACAGCTGCAGGCCAGGCGAAGCGGGCCGTGAGAAGATGTCCAAGCCTGCAAGGAGCGAATCATTAGGGTCTGGGGGCTGCCTCTCCGGGCTCCCCGCCTCCTCTGGTCTCCCACCACTCACGTTCATAGCTGGCGGTCTGCGAAGACTTCTTCTCATACGCCACGTCTAGGTCAGACTCATTCCAGGCTTTGGGGGGCCGCCGGCGCAGCGTTAAGTCGTCTAGGGAGAGGTGGCGGATCGGGATATACCAGGAGGCCGGTCCCATGCCAGCATCCCTCTCACCCCACAAACGAGGCCCGCTCGTTCACCTTGAGCGCGCAGAGGTGGAGCGAAAGCGCTACCGCCCGCGCCCAGTAGGGGGCTCCCAAAGGCCACGGACGCATCGTAGGCTGAGGTCTGGGGGCGTGGCGAGGGTCCGCGCTCGGGAAAAAAGGCCTGGGGTCCCTCCGCCAGGGGGCTGCCCCGCGGGGAACCCGCGCGGCCCAGGAAGTCAAAGGGCGTAGGGGGGCCCTGCTGCCGGAGCGGGCCGGATCCCGGCCGCGGGGAGGGCGCACGGCCGAGGGAGCTGCCTGTGCCATCGAAGGCGCGGGGCCGGGGCGAGGGTGCTCGGTCCAGGGTGCCGTAGGCATCTGGCTGCAGGTAGAGCGGGGTGCGCGGTGATGAGGGCCGGCCTTTAGGGGACAGCGGGCTGTAGGGGTGCAGAGCCGGGGCACTCTCGGAGCGTCCGAATGGGGTGTCTGCACCGTCGGTGGCCGCCTTCCGGGGAGACCCGCGGCTGCTGAAGGACTCGGGGACCGGGCTGGAGCTGTACCGGGATGGCTGTGCGGAAGCCAGGGCATTGAGGGGCCAAAGGAGATATTAATGTAGGGGTTAGTAGGAGACCAAAAGAAGTCATCGGAAATTAACCTAGGGGAGTTGGAGCAGGGCTGGAGAGTGAGGCACAGGGAGTCCTGGTGAGAGGTACTGGCGAGACAGCCCTGAAATAAGGACTGAGGCTAGCCCACATGGTGCCCTTCTGCCTCTAAGAAAAAGACGCTTTTCCCCGAGGGTCCTGTTAGAAGTCCATTCATACTGGTCCCCTTTTACAAGTGCCCTCAAATAGCCCACAGCCTGTACAACCCGATGGGACAGAACCTTAGGCAGAAAAAGGCTGGCTTTGGGGGCCAAGGTGGGGACCGAGGCGAGTAGGCTCACCCTAGGCGGGGCTCCAGCCTGCGAGCCGGGAGGCGTGGGTGAGTCTGACCACAGAGACTCCAGCTGTTTGGTGAGCTCGTCCACCTTGGCCGCCGCCGTGTCCAGCTCCATCTGCTTCAGGTCCATGTGCTTCATGGCCAGAGCTGGGCAGGTGGGAGTAGCGGTCAGGACCCGGACCTCCCCGGGCAGCGCCCCGCCTCTACCCTTGAGGGCCCCTCCGGGGCAAGCCCCGCCCCCTACCCCAGCTCACACTGGAAGTTCAGGTCCAGAAGGTCCCTCGTGCTCTGGAATGCCTCGCTGTCCATGGTGCCGGCCAAACCGGGGCGCCTGCCGAGGTGTGTGTGTTGGGGGGAGGGGCGGGGGAAGGGAAACCTTCTCAGATCCCGCCCGCAGGGAACCAGGGGTCCTAGAAAAGCCAGACAGAGCCTTTACGCTCCTAGGTCCTTCCACTGGAACCGCTATGCCCAGCCACTTCCCTGGCTGGGAAATGCCAACTCCTTCAAATTCCCGGATGGCTCTTGACAATTCCCTCTCTTTTACGTAGCTCCTTGTTCAACTTTCTAGGTCACTCCTAATAAGACTTGAATGACTCCTTCAACAATTAGCCACTCATTATCTACTGTGCGCCAGGCATGTGAGGGAACAAAGAATGCAAAAGTAACCATCAATTACCGAGTGCCTGCTAGGACTGGAAGACACAACACTAGATGCCAGGGATATATATATATATATTTTTTTTTTTATGCTAGGGATCTTTTTATTTTTATTTTTTTAAAGATTTTTATTTACTCGAGAGAGAAAGCTCGAGCGCAAGCAGGGGGAGGGGCAGAGGGAAAAGGAGGCTGCCGAGGGGCGCCTGGGTGGCTCAGTGGGTTAAAGCCTCTGCCTTCGGCTGGGGTCATGATCCCAGGGTCCTGGGATCGAGCCCCGCATCGGGCTCTCTGCTCAGCAGGGAGCCTGCTTCCTACTCTCTCTGTCTGCCTCTCTGCCTACTTGTGATCTCTGTCTGTCGAATAAATGAATAAATAAAATCTTAAAAAAAGAAAAAGAAAGAGAAAGAGAGCTGGAGTTTACTCCATGTAGGGGTAACTTCGTTTAAAAAAGAAAAGAAGAGCAGGGAGCCCGATGCAGGCTCGATCCCAGGACCCCTAGGATCATGACCTGAGTCAAAGGCAGCCGCTTTACTGACTGAGCCACCCAGGCGCCCCACTAGGGATTTTTAAAAAAATAATAATTGTGCTGTCTACCATGTATCTGTGAGAGTTGCTTGAGGGCCTATAACAATAACAACTATTAACTGAAGGGCCACTACCTCCTAGAACTGTGCCAAGGGCTTGCACCCAATACCACATGCGATGGTCAAAATCACAGTAGCAGGCAAAAAAAGTGGGGCTCAGAACCCTCTGCTCAAGATCACCTTGCAAGGAGTTGGTGGTATTAGGTTTCACACCTGGATCTAACTTGTTAGTCTGGGGCATTGTGACCAGACTTGGCAGAGTCCCAGAGGACAGGGACCACTCAGCTTCCCCTCCCCAGAGTTGACCTTGCTCATGGAGACCCAGCATTCACAAGAAGAACAGGGAAGTGGCTGGGGGTGGCTGGGCTTCTGTGGTCACCAGCTCAGTGGGAAAGAGCTAGGCCACAAGGAACCAGTCAGGCCAGCACCATCTCCATTCCCATGGTAGCCACCACGCCCGCCAGCCCTGCCACCTCCCCGGGCTGCACCAACCCCTTAGGTTTGGAGGTACAGGCATGGGCGGTGGGGCAGGCTGGGGCATGCTGATTCTGGCCTCTGTCTGGGAAGCCTTGGCACAGAACCTGTTGGGGCTGGTGGTTCATTTGGGTGTGTTGGGAGCGTGTGACCTTGGGCAACAAGTCCCATCCACTCCTGAGGCCTCAGTTTCCCCAACAGTGAAAGGAGGAGGCAAAGGAGCTATTCTAAGAGGCCTCTTCAATGTCTCAGAGCCCTAGAAACTGTAAGGACCTTGAGGTTGTAATTAAAGCTCTACAGAGCCTAAAACTCTCAGCTTGGGAGTCTCTTGTCCAAACGTTCTTAGTCCGAGAGTCCATCTTTGGAACATTCTAGAATTCTCCAGTTTTGCTAGCTCAGGTTTCTCCATCTTCCCGCACCATGTTCTATCTATCCCAGGCTGCCCTAAAAGTCTAGCTGAATGCACGGTTAGGGGAGTGAGTAAGATCACAAGTAAAGAGCCAGACTTCTGGGGTTCAACTCCTGGGGAACCAATGACCCTGACAAAAATGCCTCCTGATCTGTACAACGAAGATATATAGCAATCCATCGTAGAGGACTATAGTGAGGATCCAACTGGCCAGAAGGTGCAAGAGGAATGAGGCTCTGAGAACTCAGGCCTCAGAAAGTAGAAACTACAGGAATCAGAACTCAGGGCTTTTAGAACCTCAGATACACAGGAAACACTCTGTGTCTGCTAAAATATAAAAACAAACAGTTCTATGCAGCCTCCAGTGCCAGCATTCTGGCAGCGAGATGTTCTTTCGGAGGATTTCAGGATTCCGGAATTTCTAAGACTCTCAGATCCCATGCTGACATCCTCTGGCTCTAAGGAAATGCCAAGGCTGGGCGTGGGGCTCTCCCAGCACTGGTGTGGGCAAACGGGCCGCCGGGGGCCACCAGGGGGCGCTCCGGGTCACGCGGACAGCGCCTGAGCTCAGACCCTGGGAATGCGCGGCGGGCCTGGGCAGGTGCCTCACCTCCTGCGGCAGGGGAGCGGGGGCCGGGCGGGGCGCGAGGGCGGTGCGCGCCGCGCGCCGCGCCTCTGTTCCCAGGCCCCTGCCCTGCACTTCCAGCTCCCCGCTCCCCCTCCTGCGGGCTCTAGTCCACCCCTGGGTACCCTCTAATCCCAGGTCTCACTTGTCCCCTTCCCCTCCACCCCCTCTCTGTTCCCAGGGTCTCATGCACGCGGCCAGGCCAAGCAAGTTCTTCGGGGTTAAGGATCCCGGGGGAGCTTCCTGGAGGAATCATCATCCTCAGTGGGAACCGCGACAGAGTGCCAGGTTAGGCTGGGAATACTCTGGTTGGAAACCCACATTTCTGTCCAGACAGACAGACGCTGGAAGAGACCCCACCCTCTCCGGGACTTGGTGTTCCCCTTCTGTGGAACAGGCTAGGGCCTTCCCTTCTTGAAGTCTCTACCCTGGACTAGTTATATAGTTTCTCTGTGCCTCAGTTTCCTCGTGTGTATAATGGGGGAATTTATACCCTCTCCTCAAAAGGGTGTAAGGTTTGAGTGACCTAATTTTTGGACAGCGTTTAGAACAACGCAGGGCACCAAATAAAGTTCACACATAGAGGATTCTTAATCATGGAACTTCCTAGGGCTGTTCATTAAGATAACACAGGATCTAACACACAGTGAGGGGTCAAGACCCAGAGGAATTTCGTTTTTTACACAAAAGAGGCCTTTTGACTCTTCCTGAGAGTCTAAAAGCCCTGGGTTTTGACCCCTGTAGTCTCAACTTCCTAAACCCTAAATTCTCCTTGTACATTAGTGAGTTCTGACTTGTGGTCACCCCCAAAAATTCAGGTGGAGGGGCATGGGATGCCCTGGAAGATTCCAGAGAGAAGGTGGCAAAAGCCCAGGGTGTGGGCTGTGCCTGCTGTCCAGCTTTAGTTTCCCCAGTGGAGTAGAGAGAAGTCATTGCCTGGGGTGGAGTCAGCAAACCACCTGCAGGCAGTGCCTGAGACCTCTGTAGACTGTGGGAACCACGCCATCCTACCTACCAGCGCTGAGCCTGGCACGCTGTGAGCTCTGTCTTGGCAGCCACGGTTGGTTATTATTTTTAATTTCATCTCAGGCTATAACCGAATGCCCTTCAAGCCCAGACATTCGGAAGTTCTTCCCTCTCTCATCAGAACCCCCTGCCTCCCCCACCCCCTTGTTCAATCCCCTCACGTGACATGTAGGGGTGGAGAGGAGAGACAGACAGAGGGAGGTGCCCATGCCTGCCCTCCCCCAGCTTCAAGGACAGACACACACCTCCAGAATTAGCCTCTATCCCTCGCTTATCTCCCACACTACCTCAGGTCAGACAGATGGGGGTGGAGGTGACATTTCTCACCTCAGGGTCAGGGCAAGGAGCCCTAGGAGTAGGAGGAGGAAGGTTAGTCAGAAAATCTGGTGGGAATGGATGGAATACCGTCCCCAAGGCAGCTGCAGAAGAAGTTATAAACTAAGCAGCTCTGCTATCTGAGACAGCAGCTCAGAAGGCACCACATAGTCCAATCAACTCTACCTGTGTGACCTCTTAGCTTCAGTTTACCACTGTCCTCTCAGTCTCATGCCTGTGTAGTGCCCAGCCATGCAAACTCCCAGAATTCAATCCCACTTTCTGGAATTCTACCCTGGGTTCTAGAACCCCCTCGGCAAACCCCAAGTGTTTCCCACCTCCAAGGGGTAAGGGAGGCTCCCACCCCCACGAGGGGGCGCCCTGGGGTGGCGATCCCTCCTCTGGTTAGGCAGGTCTGACGCGCCGGTTAATGATATGTTGGGGATCTCGCAGCCGCACACAGGTTGGAGAACTGCTCCGGTCCCCACCACTGGCCCCCACACCAGAGCCGGAAAGTGTAGGGAGCGCCGGAACCCAGCCTCCAGAGGGACCTCGGGGGCTTGTCCTGCTACATTTCAGGGCCCCGAGTTCCACTATCCCCATCCCACTCCGAATTCTGTCTCGAGACCTAGAAGTTCGGTAGAGAAAGCAGCTGGAGGGCGTCAGGGATGACCAGAACCCCGTCAGTCCGACTCTTGTCATTTCTGCCCAGGACTCAGGGATCCAATACCCCAATTCTACTCAAAGCCTCAGACTTCTGAGAGTGCCCAATTCGTGGGACTCGGGGGTCCCAGCCAGCGTCTCCCCAGGACCATGGCGTTCGAGCCCTCCACCCCAAGAACTCAGGCATCAGAGTCCCCTTTCCTTTTGCCTAGTAAATAGGAGTTCTTTCCTTCGAAGGACCCTGGCATCTGCGCACTCCCAAATCCGCCCTGGGACTCGGCGTCCGAGTCCCCTCCCAGTCCTCCCAGATATACGGTGTCGGCCTCCTCCAGAGCCGCTGGACCCCAGTGGAGTGGAACTCACGGATCCGGGGCAAATCCTGGCACCGGGGGACTTCCTCCGGCTCCGGCTCCGGCTGCGGGGAGCGGAGAACGGGGCGGGGCAGGCGCCGGGAACAGGTTAGACGACGTGACTCCGGCTGTTGGGAGGCGGGTCCCAGAGGAGAGGGGGAGTAGGGGTCGCCTCGAGCACCTTGGGACTTGTAGTCCTGGAGGGGGGCAGTACGCAGCCTGAGACGTTCCCTTTGGGAATCAGTGAAAATCCATTTCACAGACAGAAAGGGCGAGGTCCGGAAGCTGAGGGCGACCTGACCACGTAGAATAGAATCGACTTTAACCACGCCGTGACTGAGGGAGGCAGCCTCCTGAATCCCTGCCCCACCCCTCTAGGTTTGGGTTCCCCCTCGTACAAAGATTTGGACGCCACCAAAGGGGTAGAAGGTTAGAGGATGGGGGAGACTCATATGCCCCGTCCCTAAGGCGAGAAAAGAGCCTCGAAAAATCAGTAGCCCCTCGAGTCTCTGAGCCTCAATCTCCCCGTCGATAAAAAGGATGGGTTGGATCTTTACAGATTTTCCCAGCAACGGAGTCCAAAGTCGTAGGCTGGGACTACAATCCCCAGCAGCTTCCGCGATGGACGTCGGGCGACTCCCCTCCTCGCGTCCTCTGGGAATTGTAGTTTGGAGCCCTCAGGGGCGGCGCCCGGGTGTCGCCCACACTGATGAACCGCCTGGTGATCCCCGGCTGAGGGTACGCGTCCCCTTCCCCTGACCCTCCTTCCGTCCTGGGAAGCCGCTCACACCCCGAGAAAGGGAGACGCCCCAATTTTCGAATAGGATCCGAAATCACAGCAGAGGGGGCGGGAAGTGGCGCTGACACACCGGCCAGGAATGCAGTCGGGTCACCCTGTCTAGCCTCCGTCCCGCGGCTCCGCCCACCGTCCCAAGCGGTGCGGTCTCTGTGGAAAGGGGCGTGGACGCGACCCCCAAATCTGTGTCCACGTGCCGCTGTTTACACGCGCCTCCCCGCCCCCACCCCCGGCGAAGAAACGGCGCTAATCAAGCCTTCTATTCCCTCTCCCATCTTCCCAAAGTCTTCGGGAATGTCCCACACACACTAGACTAAGTCCTCGGTAACATCTATATGTCTCATTTGGTCCACGAAGCCCGCCCCCTAGCCCGCACCGCCCCACGCGTGTTTAGCTTAGGAGTCTAGAGGCCCCGCCCCGAGGCGCACAGGCTCCTCCCTCTACGTTTCCCGCTCCCTAGGAGTTCAGAAGCCCCGCCCCTAAGCTAGTACTTCACGCCCTCCGGAGGAATTATGCCGTTTCTCCATTTTCCCACTTGTCCCACCCAAGTTCCGAATTTCGCAGGCATCTGAACCTCCCAGGAAGGGGCTGTAAAACTAAAAGCACGGCCCTGCCAACCTAGACTCTTACCTGTCTCTTTCAGAATCTCACACCAATCGAACTTCCTATCCCTTTAAGAATTAGGAGCTACCAACGGGCCGGCCCCTTTAAGACGACGTTGGAGCAAATAATATGAGAGATTGGGGGGAATACCCACCGGGACCCGGCGAGGCGCAAACACCCGCCAAGCAGCTAATCAGCTCCTTGGGGGAGAAAGTTTTCGGGGAAAGACGTCTTCCTCTGTTGTCTGCTGTGCACAAGCGGAAACTCCTCCCATTCTGCTCGTAGAGCGAGCGGGCCCCGAGCGATACCCCCGCGCTCCCGCACCGCATGGGCGCTCCCGGGTGAAGCCCCGCCCCCTGGTTCCACGTGGTCAGCTGCGCCACTCGGGTGGCTCTTGGCGGCTGGGTCTGCGGAAGGCACGGGTCCCGGGATGGCGGGTACCCCGTCCGGTGGTGAGTTGCATCAGGAAGGGCCGGCGGGGTGCAGAGGTGGCTGCCGGGAGGAGAAAGGGGCGCCCGGACGGAAAAAGGAACATCCCAGGAACAGGACCTCCGGAGAGACTATCTCCCGGACTTCGGGAGATACTGCGGACTGAGGGAGGGTATGGGGTGGGGGAACCTACCGGTGGAGCGAAGGGCGCCTCCAGGAATTGGCTCGGTGGAGACAGGGGTGCCTCTGGGGGACAGGCAGGAGAGAGGAGACCGTGGGGGGATTGAGGCGCTCAGGAGGCTGGGACCCAATGGCCAGTGGGCACCCTGGAAGATTGGATCCATGGGGAAGTGACAGCAGACCCCCGTTTCCTCTTCTGCAGGTGCTGCTCCGTTCTCCTGTCCCCCCAACTTTATCGCGACATCCCCAGCTTCAGAGCCCACTCGTTTCTCACTGGAGGTGTTAAGGGACCCGGATACGGAACTGTGGCTTATCCAGGCTCCTGTAGACTTCGCCCCAGACTGGTGAGTGGTCCCAGGCTACCTCCTGGGAATACCCACCCCCCACCCCAGTGACTGAACTTGGGGGAAGTTTAGAGGGGCTTTCCAAAGGCACTCAGGGCGCCTGCGTGGTTCAGTTGGTTAAGCATCTGATTTTGGCTCAGGTCTTGATCTCAGGGTCCTGGGATCAAGCCCTGCATCGCTCTGGGAGTTGGCTTCTCCCTCCCATGCTGGTGCTTCCTCTCTCAAATGAATAAATTTTTTTTTTTTTTAAGTGCTGTTTCTCAGCTCCTTTCCTCCCTTTCACCAAAACAATCTGATAAAGCTTCTGTCTTCCCCTTTCTCCTTTCAGCCTCAATGGCCGGCTGGTGCCTCTCTGGGGCTCCCAGATTGTGAAGGGCAAGTTGGCAGGCAAGCGGCACCGCTACCGGGTCCTCAGAAGCAGTGGCCCCCAGGCTGGAGAAGCAATCCTGCTGGCTCCCTCAAGGGAGGCTGGAGGGGTACTTACCTGTGCCCCAGCCCCCCAGGGCAGCCTAAGGATCTTTGACGGTCCCCAAGAATCCCCACCTGGGACCCTACTGCAGGCCATCCCAGCAAGCCCCCCGCCACAGATACCGCCTGGCCTGAGGCCTCGGTTCTGTGCCTTTGGAGGCAGCCTACCAGTAACAGGGTCTGGGTCCGTCCTGGCACTGAAGTCGGCAGCCTCAAGGAAGAGGAAGAAGAAGAGACATACACCAGAAACCTTAGTTCCCCAGGAGGCGGTTAATGGGCTTGGGGCCCTGGAGGTGGACACAGTTTTAGGGTCTCCAGATGGGGACGTGGGGAAGAAGAAAAAAAAGCAGGAGCTGAGAGAACCAGTGGTGATGGAGCCCTTGGCAGCAGAACCCACGGCTGAGACATCGGAGCCCCCGGGAGCACCGTTCCCATCCACCACCACCAAGAAGAAGAAAAAGAAGCCCCAAGGGGCAGAAACAGATGAACCAGAAGAGCAGACGCCAGTGCCTGAAGAAAAGACAACAGAGCTGGAATGCACAATTAAAAAGGAGCCTCTGGAAGAGACAGTCTTGTCTCCCACCAGGAAGAGGAAGAGGCAGAAGGGGACAGAAGGCTGGGAGCCAGGGGAAGGGATGCCAGCCGAGGCACTGCTACCGCTGAAGGTGGAGCCCCAGGAGGAAGCCATCCCACTGCCCTCCTCGAAGAAGAAGAAAAAAGAAAAGGGGTACAAAGTCATGATGGAGCCTGCGACCAAGGCGACAGAGCTGGAGATGGGCCCTCTGGTGCTCCCAGGGGAGATAACGAAGCCCGAACTACCACATGAAGTTGAGCCTGAGTCTGAGGCTGCTCCGGCATCCACCAGAAAGAGGAGGAAGAAAGAAAAATGGCCAAACACGACGGGGGAGCCAGGGGATTCTCAGATGGAGCCTGAGCTGCCTGGGGACCTCGAGCTGCAAGCAGCCCTAGCAGCCACCAAAAAGAAGAAGAAAGAACGTAGCCACAAAGCGACGGAGCCAAGGGCCGAGATGAGCGCCCCACAGGCTGAGGTGTTGGAGCTGGAGCTGCCAGGTGAGGGGGAGCCCGAGGCCAGGGCAGATCCAGCATTCACCAAGAAGAAGAAGAAGCGGGGCTGGGAAAGTGGGGTGCCGGAGACAGCGGCCCAGGAGGAGATGCCAGGACCGCCGCTGCATCCAGAGTCTGGGGAGGTGGCTCCCACAGGACGGGAGAAGAAGCGGAAGAAGCTACAGCAGGATCCCATGTAGTCTCCTCCCGGGAAACTGAGGACTGCCCTTAAGAAAAGCTGGAGGTGACCACCTGGACCAGCAGAGAGCGAGCACAGAGGGCCCTGGTCTCCTCCCCACCCCAGGTGACTGCCCCAGCACACCAGCAGCAGCCTGGGCCAGGAAAATGCTTTATTGTTACACCAAATGTTCCTTCAAAGCTGTGGTCATCGGGGCACTTTCAGGAAGGGCTCATGTAGGACGTCAAACAGCCTGCGGGCCTGGGTGAGAGCAAGAAAGAAACGAGGAGCCCGTCATTAAATGAGCCATTTGTTTGCTGCATCTGGAGTGGGTTTTGCTTCTTTCCCTCTCAGCCGGAGGGGACTCTGGGGACTAGGAGAGAAAGCCAGATCTTGAGTCTGTCCCAGACTGGCTGTGTGAGTTTGGGCTGGTCCCCACCTGGTCCCCACCCTCTCTGGGCCTCGGTTTTCCCCAGCTATAGGAGAAGCACTGTGAGCCTTCTGAAATCTTAGAGCTTTGGGATCTGAGGTCCCTTTAATTTGGAGCTGTCTCCTGCGTCAGCAGCTTCTCAAGCCCATTCCCACAGCTCTTACCTTCTGGGGTCCCAGGCCCGGGCACAAAGCCAGATCTTCCCGCGATGCAGCCATGAGCTGTTCCAGAGACTGAGGAAGATGGGAGCGAAGGGTCAGAGATGGGGAGCACGAGACTACCCTGTACCTGCTGATCGGGGGTCTCAGAGATCCCAGGAAGGAGCTGAGGTCCTGCACGAGGGCAGGGGAGGCAGGAAGGATGGGAAGAAGGGGGCAGAGCAGTGGAAGGAAAGAGTTGTGGTGGGGGGGGGGGGGTCCTTGAAAAGGCAAAGGGGTCAAAATGCCTATTGGGACGAGGGAGTCATTCCTTACCCCAAAAGTAGTTAGGAGGGTCTGGCTGTCTGTTTTATTGACTGACTTCACGGTGGTCAGGCATTCAGTGACCTGGAAGGGAAAGAGGCACAGATGAATCGCAAGAAGAAATGATCGCAAGAGGGAGTGTGTGGGGGGCAGTGTTGGGTTCACCACTCTGTCCCCAGATACCCTGCATGCAGGAGGCATTCAAATGAATGCCTTTTTCTTTGATTAAAAAGTTCATCTCAGGGGCGCCTGGGTGGCTCAGTGGGTTAAAGCCTCTGCCTTCAGCTCAGGTCATAGTCTCAGGATCCTGGGATCGAGCCCTGCATCGGGCTCCCTCCTCAGCAGGGAGCCTGCATCCTCCTGTCTCTCTGCCTTCCTCTCTGTCTACTTTGATCTCTGTCTATGAAATAAATAAATAAATATCTTTTTTAAAAGTCATCTCAGTGGGTTACCTGGGTAACTCAGTCTGTTACGTGTCTGCCTTCAGCTCAGGGTCCTGGCGTCGAGCCCTGTGTCGGGCCCCCCTGCTCAGTGCAGGGCCTGCTTCCCTCTCCTGTCTCTGCTCCTCCTCCCCTCACCCCCCATGCCATGCTCTCACAAATAAAATCTTTTAAAAAATAATAAAATTTTAAAAATGTTAAAAATATAAGTTAATCTCAGAGTGGTCCCCGCCCAGGTGAGAGGGTGTCAGTCCCATCACTAGAAGATAAATAACCATTTCTCTTGAGTTCTGTCCAGGGAAGACTGCAGGCTCTGAAGTCCCATGTGAGTTCAAAACCACAGCCCACTGCTTGCTCCCTGTGAGGACTGGGCATGGGAATTGACCCCTCTGGTCCTCTTTTCAGGCAAGTGGGGGCCCCTAAGATTATCCACCTCAGCGGTAGCAGTGGATGTCCACCATTATTCAGTCATTGGAGCCCAGGTTAAATAATTCATTCAGCCAGTACACCCTAAGCACCCACTGAGTACAGCGTGTGCCGGGGACACAGCAGAGACCAAGTCAGCCTGGCCCTCCTGGGGCTCCCAGTCCAGTGTGGGGGACACAGCAGCTCCTGACAATGGTGACCCACACAGAGAGGGCTGCGGGGGGGAGACCCCAACAGGGGCACTTGACCTGGCCTAGGGATCAGGGAGGGCTTCCTGGAGGGGGAGGCATCAAAGCTGAGACGGGAAAGATGGGATTAGGCAGGGAGGCAGGCTGAGGGAACAGAAGGTCACAAGCTTAGAGGAGTGAGCCACATCTGGAGGAAGTGACAGAATGCGACACCAGGGACAGATGGGGCTGCTAGGCGTTATAGGCAGGGCCTGGTAGAGTGTGGTGAGGAGGCCAGGTTTTCCCTGAAGGCACTGGGGAGGGTTTTGAGCTGGGGAAGGCAGAATCAAGTTTGTGCTTAAGGAAGACCCGTCTAGCCGCTGTGTGAGTGAGAAAAGGGAGAAGGAGCTGAGAGTGGTATGGAGAGAAGAGGTAAGGTTCACGTCCCAGGACGGAGCTGGGGGAGGACCGGGAAAGGAGGTGCCGTGGCCTCACCCGGGAGACGAAGTCCTGCTCCAGCTTCTCCATCAGGAGGTCTGCCGGCTTCTGCTCATAGGCCTTGTAGGTCTCCAGGTAGCGCCCGGCCTCCTCGGGGCTGGGGTGAAAGCATTTGGGTCAGCCAGGGGGAGGGGGGCATGTTTAGGTTCATCATGTTCATTATGATGCTAACTCTAATACAGAGAAAAAAAAAAAAAAAACAACGAACTTTCCTCCTCTAAATGTTCCCTGGCGACAACCATGGCCAGGCACACCTTTGCTGGCTAAGGTGCTGAGCCTGGGAGCCCGACCCGCTGGATTCAGGTTGCTCCTGCCCACTTGAGTGACCCTGGGGCCAGTGATTTTCTCTCTCTGGGCCTCAGTCTCCTCATCTGTAAAGTGGAGTGGATGGCAGAATTGCGACAATTATAGGAGCCACGGCTTCACACACTCAGAGACCTGTTTAAGAAACACGAACTATTCTGGAAGGGAAGCGGGTATGTGGAGTTTGAAAGGAAAAAAAAAACCCAGAAACACTGTTACTCTCTTCCCAGCCCCAGGAAGACCAATTCAGGAGGCATTCAGTCCCCTCTGCCGGTTTTTAATGTAGCATGCCTTCAAGCGGAAGGCTGCGGGCGAGCTGACGGCTGAATCTTACTATAACCGCTAACATGACCTGAGAATCCCAATTTTCACATCAGGCACAGGTTCCTCTGACCTGTAACCAACTGCTTCAAAGGTAGGTGACCTAACCAAATCTTCACAAGGCTCTATCTGTGTGGAGAATAAAGTAACTCAAGTTTATTGGCTCTGGGAAGAAGCTGGTCTTTTTTGTTCGGGGAGCTTGCGAAGAGTGAGTTGAGTGGAAGTAAATAAAGGATTCAGGGTCAAGGCCTTAGGAAACGTAAAGAGCAATGTTTTTTTGATTCTTTTTTTTTTTTTAATTAAGTGATGGATCATATTCTCAAACATTCATTTTTCTAATTCTTTTTTTCCCATTAGACGGGCGTTGCAGCTTTTCTCTTCAGCAGGATTATTATTAACGGTTCTTTTTTTTTTTTTAATATTTTATTTATTTATTTGACAGAGAGATCTCAAGTAGGCAGAGAGGCAGGCAGAGAGTGAGGGGGAAACAGGCTCCCCGCCAAGCAGAGAGCCCGACTCGGGGCTCGATCTTAGGACCCGGAGATCATGACCTGAGCCGAAGGCAGAGGCTTTAACCCACTGAGCCATCCAGGCGACCCTGTTACAGTTCTTTTTTTTAAGATTTTTATTTATTATTTGATAGACATGGATCACAAGTAGGCAGAGAGGCAGGCAGACAGAGGGGGAAGCAGGCTCAATCCCAGGACACTGAGATCATGACCTGAGCCAAAGACAGAGGCTTTAACCTACTGAGCCACCCAGGTGCCCCTCCTGTTACAGTCCTTAATAATTTGTTCGGGACCCTCAGGTTACCACACTGTGTCAGGTCCTAGAATTTGCTTTCTTTTTTGCACTTTGCAATATAAGCAGGATGTCTTCCCGTCAGCAGGAGCTTGGCCTCTTTTATTTAATGGCTGCAAAATGTTCCATGATTTGCATGTAAAGACATAGGAAACATTCGCCATCATGGGAGTCTAGATGCATGCCAGGCGCTGCTCTAACTCATTATGGTCAAAAGCTTCCAGAAACCCCCACCCCCACCCCAAAGCTCCTATATGGCACTTAATATTTTCTAACCATTATACAGAGGAGGAAACATGGACCAGCGGCAGGGTGGGGACGGGGGGGTCACTTGCCCAAAATGACACAGCTGGCTGAGAGAAACAGCACCTTTAACTTTATGTGACGTGACGCTACTTCCCACGAAATAGAGTAATGTTTACAATTGCTTTTAATATACAACTAACTTGGGGGCTCCCACCTGGCTCAGTCAGTAGAGTATGTGACTCTTGATCTCTTGGGGTTGTGAGTTCAAGGTCATGCCCTGGCCTATCTGCCTGACAGAACATGACACAGCTGGGAAAGAATGTGCATCAGACAATGGGATATTATTCAGCAGTAAGAAGTGACTTTCCAAATCACAAGAAGGCACGGAGGAACCTTAGAAGTGTATTGCTAAGTGAGAGAAGCCAATCGGGAAAGGCTTCTGTGAGGTAAGAGGAAACTTCTACGGTCTCTGCACCCTGATTTCTGGCACAGAGCTCAGGAGACCCCTGTACCTTCCTCAGAGAAAAGAGCACAAGGATGGGGCACCTGGGTGACTCAGTGGGTTAAAGCCTCTGCCTTTGGCTCAGGTCATGATCTCAGGGTCCTGGGATCGAGCCCTGCATCGGGCTCCCTCCTCAGCAGGGAGCCTGCTTCCTCCTCTCTCTGCCTGCCTCTGCTTACTTGTGATCTCTCTCAAATAAATAAAATCTTAAAAAAAAAAAAAAAAAAGCACAAGGAGCATCTTTGTTCTATGTTTTTTAAAGATTTTATTTATTTGAGAGAGAAAACAACTGGGGGAGGGGGACAGGGAGAAGCAGGCTCTCCACTGAGCAAGGAGCCCGATGGGGGGGCTCGATCCCAGGACCCTAGGATCCCCTCCCCGGAGGTCAACGCTGTCCAAGGCCTGGAGTCCATTGTAGGCCTTTCTAGTTTATCCACATACAAGTCTGTTCCAAAACATGGCTCCCTTTCCTTCCTTCTGCCCATAAATAAAAATACGGTGCTGTCTGGTTCTCACCACCGAAGCTGCACTGATGGCCCGCGTCATCGCAGACGCATGTTTGCACACTCACGTTTGCACACGCGAGCAGGGCTCATCCTGGTGCGGGAATGTCTGTGTTGAAAAGTGGTGTCTGGGGGCGCCTGGGTGGCTCAGTGGGTTAAAGCCTCTGCCTTTGGCTCAGGTCATGATCTCAGGGTCCTGGGATGGAGCCCCATGTCAGGCTCTCTGCTCAGCGGGGAGCCTGCTTCCCCTTCTCTCTGCCTGCCTCTCTGCCTACTTGTAATCTCTGTCTGTCAAATAAATAAATAAAATCTTAAAAAAAAAAAAAAAAAAAAGAAAAGCGGTGTCTGTTTCGTGTTAATAGCCAATCAAGTCTCCCCCAACCAAAAGCTCAGGTGCCCATTTCATGCTATCTGTCTGAGATGTTTTCACCAGATTTAAGGGAGGAAAATGGCACCTCATTTTTAAAAGTTAGCTTTTTTCTCAGGCGCCTGGGTGGCTCAGTGGGTTGAGCATCTGCCTTAGGCTCAGGTCATAATCCCAGGGTCCTGGGATGGAGCCCCACATGGGGCTCCCTGCTCAGCAGGGGGTCTGCTTCTTCCTCTGCCTCTGCCCCTCCCCCACCATGCGTGCTCCCTCTCGCTCTCTCAAATAAAATCTTTAAAGAATAGAATAAAATTGGGGCGCCTGGGTGGCTCAGTGGGTTAAAGCCTCTGCCTTTGGCTCAGGTCATGATCCCAGGGTCCTGGGATCGAGCCCCCTATCGGGCTCTCTGCTCAGCAGGGAGCCTGCTTCCTCCTCTCTCTGCCTGCCTCCCTGCCTACTTGTGATCTCTGCCTGTCAAATAAATAAATACAATCTTAAAAAAAATAAAATAAAAAAGAATAAAATTAAATTTATTTTTTTCCTGATAAAAAATAAAGTTGATTTTTTTTCATGTGTTTTGGCAACCTGAATTAGACGCTTATTTGGGCTCTTACTGACTTCTGGAAATATCTTTCCACATACAAATATATAATAAATGTTTAAATATATGCATATAAATATTTAAGAGTATTAACACTGTATAAATATAACATATGTACATACATAAATCAGAGATGTTAAATCTTTATTTTATACATACATATATACATACTGTATACATGTATATATATATACACATCAAGTGCACATCAAGTACTTTTTTGTGATTTGTCACTTGGCTTTTAACTTTACTTACAGTCTCTTACTATCCAGAAGTTTTAAAGTTTTAATATTCTCAAATCAGCCAAACCTTTTCCTTTATGGCTTTGGGGTTTTGGGTCTTGCTTAGACCCAAAACTTTTCCTACCCCAAGATTACAAAAAACATTCTCCTGTAAGATTTCTTCTAACACCTTGTTTGGTTTTTTTTAAATGTCTCTAATTTGTCAGGATTTAATTTTTCTTTATGGTGTGAGGAAGGGATATCTTTTTCCCAATTAGAAATTAGCAAATCTAGGGGCGCCTGGGTGGCTCAGTGGGCTAACGCCTCTGCCTCCGGCTCAGGTCATGATCTCAGGATCCTGGGATTGACCCCTGCACTGGGCTCTCTGCTCGGCGGGGAGCCTGCTTCCTCCTCTCTCTCTGCCTGTCTCTCTGCCTATTTGTGATCTCTGTCTGTCAAATAAATAAATAAGATCTTTAAAAAAAAGAAAGAAAGAAAGAAATTAGCCAATCTAAACAGTCTTTAGAAACCCAGATATGGAATTAGTTATTCAGACTTTATGTCTAACTCATCAGTGCCTAGTATGGTTCTGGCAATCTGATTTAGGTCACCTGTTTTTGTGACCATGGTCCTCTAAGATATTAAGACCCTATTTTAAAAATGAAGACACTGAGGAACAGAGGGAGGCAGCCTGGACCAGGCTCATATGGGGAGTTCATGGCAGGAGAAGGAAAGGTCTGGGGGGGGGGGGCGTGGACTGACTCTCGGGATGGAGCCTGACCTGGGTGGGGGGCCTCAGTCTCACCTCCAGGCAAGGACTAGGGTGCAGTCAGCCAGGATGCACATCTTGGCCAGCTCCTTGAGGGCCTGCTGAGGATCTTTCTGGGTGGAAAAGAAAGTCAGAATGAGAAATCTGGTAGAAAGCAGGAATTACAATCTTGAAAACACAGTAGGTTAGGATGCTAAGTACCTTCCACTCGACTGACATGCGCTAAGTTCTGACCGGGCTGGGCAGTGCCGCCTGTGCTGGGCAGTGCCGCGACCCCGCAGCAACCCAGACAGCCCAGGCTCTGCCCTCTCGGGCTCACAGTCTGATGAGGCAGATAAACTGTCCCCGCACAGTGATGAGCCACAGTGGCCAGGACTGGGATGGGAGAGTAGGAGCATCTGACCTGCCCAGGGGATCAGGGAGAGCTTCCTGGAGGAAGGGACATCTGAGCTGAGACCTAAAGGAGGATGAAGAGGTACGAAGGAGGCAAAAAAGAGCAAAAATGGAATTCCACAGAGAACAGCTTGTCCAAAGGATGAGAAGGGAAAGAGGGCTTGAGGAGTTATGATTCACATAGTATGTGAGAATAATGTAAAAGGGTGACCACACGGAAGCTTAGAAATGAGCCCAGAGGGGCGCCTGAGTGGCTCAGGAAGTTAAGCCTCTGCCTTCGGCTCAGGTCATGATCTCAGGGTCCTGGGATTGAGCCCCGCTTCAGGCTCTCTGCTCAGCAGGGAGCCTGCTTCCCCCTCTCTCTCTGCCTGCCTCTCTGCCTACTTGTGATCTCTTTTTCTGTCAAATAAGTAAATAAAATCTTAAAAAAAGAAAAGAAAAGAAAAGAAAAGAAATGAACCCAGAGCATGGGGAATAGGGGGCGGGCACACAGGGCCTCACGGGCCACAGAGGACACTAGAGAGCCACGGCAAGATCTGTCCTGTAGGGAAACTCCTCTGGCTGCAGTAAGGAGGGGAGGCACTGAGGTTGGAGGCCATGAGACAAGGGAAGAGGCTGGAGCCAAGCCCTCTGTGGACGAGGCTGGGTGGGTAGAGAGGATGACACAGATTCAAGACATGTTCAGGCAGCAGAGGGCTGGGCTCGGCCGAAGTTAGATGGGGAAGGAGAAGACAGATGATTTTACCCTCCAACCCCCCTTGCCAATACAGGGTGTCAAGCCCCGAGGTTAGAGCTGGTTCCTCACTGAGGGTTCAGCTTGCATCCTCCCTCAGGATTCAATAGTCCACTTGGCAGCCATGAGGCCCAACGCGCCCCATTTCACAGATGGGGTCAATGAGGCCAGTAGGGAAGTGACCACTGCTTACCACGTCCACCTGGACGAGCAGGACCCGCAGGGCGAAGCTCTTCCCCAGGCTCTGCAGCCGCTCGTGGATGTAGTCTGGGTGGAGGTTGTGGTAGCGGAGGCTGGGGGGCAGGGGAGAGGGAGGGATTGGGAGGCCTCAGTCTCCCCGAGACCCCGGGAGCCCTTCTTCACTCTCAGTGGCAGGCAGAGGGCATGGGCAACACAGGGATCTGGAGCTCAGAGATGTGAAGTGACATGGCCCAGCTCACTCAGCAAGGCAGGGGCACAGTGGGGTTCACAGCGAGAGCTGCCTGGCTCTGGCTCCCTGGAAGAACAGACCCCAGGTTCCTCACGGAGGCAGGGAAGAGACTTGGGCTTTGGGTAGAGAATAGGAAACCAGGGCTCGGAGAGCGTGGACTGGGGGACACTGTGCAGCCGATCTTGGGAGGCAGGCCCATCCCAGGGACTGTCTGCTTTGGCCTCAAAAGGGGCTGGCTGGGGGAAGGGGTGGCTTTTCCACCCAGGGAACTAGGGGACATCTCTGCCCAGCAGCCACCAGCTCTCCCACCTTGCAGGGAGGACAGGAACTTAGATTTTTCACTTCCCCCTCGAGCTCTGACTGGAGAGGAACCCCAGGGAGTAGAGAGGGAATGGGATTCATAGGGGCAGAGGGTAGAGAAATCCTCGTTCTCATCAACTCGTCCTGGATGCCTGGGACATGAGTGACCTGACCCCTTCCTCCCTCAGACCCAGGAGTCCAGACCCCCCAGCCCCTCCTCCCTCAGACTCAGAAGTCCAGGCCATCACTCCCCTCCTCCCTCAGACCCAGGAGTCCAAGCCCCAAACCCCCTCCTCCCTTGGAACCAGGAGCCTAAGACCCCCCCAGTCCTGTCTTCCCTCAGACTGAGGAGCCTGTGCCCCCAGGCTCTCTTCCCTCAGACCCACAGTCTGGGCTTGCAGCTCTTCTGACTCTGGGCACCTCCAGGCTAAGACCTCTTCCTTCCATACAAGGTCCCATGGAGGCCCAGAGCCAACAGGGCCACATGCAAACGTCTCCCGGTGAAGGATCCAAAACACTGGGGCATACCCTCCCAGGCCTCCGTGGAAGGTGGGGCAGCCCCTCAGAGCTCACCTGAGGAACAGGGCACAGGTACTCTGGCCTAGCACGTAGTCAGGAAGCACATCACCAAACTCCCAGGGCACATTCCGCACAAACTTCAGCACGGGGTTGCCCCTCTGGGGAGGGAGGAAGGGCCAAAGCCATTAACTGGAATAGCCCTGGGACTACTGCCACCCCAGGGCCCCCTGCCCCACCACCATCAACACCTCCCCACCTCTTCCTGCCTGTGCCTGTGGTCCTCCTCTCCAGAGTCTACCTCCTCAGCCTGAAATGTCCTTGGTGCTTGGGCTCTGACCTAGGCCCCTCCCCCCAGCCCTGAGCCTTAACTAAAGGATCCCTGAGTCGCTCTAGCTCAGCCCTCTCCCCTGGCCCGACGTGTATGTCCTGGGTTTGTGGGACACTTCCTCCAGGAGGTCTGCCTCACTGCCTCCCCATGCCCTCAGCATCAGCCCTCACACCTGCCCCTCCAACAGGCCCCACTTCGGGGACAGCCCCACCATCCAGAGACCCGAGCCTGGTCATGGACATGTCCCTCTCCCCCTCCTCCTCCAGTTAGGATGTCTACCTGAGACAGGATCCCATTTCCATTTTTAAAGGATTACTCTGGGGCATCTGGGTGGCTCAGTCAGTTAAGCATCTGCCTTGGGCTCAGGTCATGATCCCAGGGTCCTGGGATGGAGCCCTCTACCCCTCCCCGCTGCTCATGATCTCTCTCTCTCAAATAAACAAAATACTTTTTTAAAAAAGATTACTGGACACAGGGTGGCTCAGTGGGCTAAGCCACTGCCTTCGGCTCAGGTGGTGATCCCAGAGTTCTGGGATAGAGTCCCACATCGGGCTCTCTGCTCCTTGGGGAGTCTGCTTCTCCCTCTAACCTTCTCCCCTCTCATGCTCTCTTTCACTCTCACTCTCTCAAATAAATAAATAAATAATTGGATCACCTTGTCCCCTTCACACCCACAAGAATGGCCGAAACAGTCAAAAAGACAGACAAGGAAAGGCAGTGAGGATCTGGGCAAACTGGAATGCCCGCCCACTGCTGGCGGGAACCTAAACCGATGCCGCGTTGGAGACGATGGTTTGGCAGTTCCTAAAAAAGCTCACTCTAGAGCCGCCCCATGACCCAGCAAGTCCACGCCTGCATAAATTTCCCAGAGAATCGAAAACCCACATCTACCAAAAAACCCGAACGCAAATGTTCAGGGCAGCATCTTTGGAATAACCAATGAGTACCAATAGTGGAGGGAGAAGAACCCCGGCCCAGCGCCCCCACACGCCGGAATACCCTCGGGCCCACGAAAGGGAAGGAAGGAAGCACGGACTCTCGCTTCCTCGTGGAGGAACCTGAAAGCCTTATGCCAGGAGAAAGGAGCCAGACAACAGCCAACAGCCATATGCGTGGTCTGCACTTTTTGGCTATTTGAAACAAACCTGCGGGGACCACTTGTGCCCCAGATTTTGTACGGATGTATGTTGTCTTTTCTCTGGAACATCTACCTAGAAGCAGACTTCCTGGGTCATACAGTAACTCTTATTATTTTTTCAAGATTTTATTTTTGTGGGAGGCATCTGGGTGGGCTCAGCTGGTTAAGCAACTGACTCTTGTTTTCGGCTCAGGTCATGATCTCAGAGTCCTGGGATCGAGACCTGCGTCGGGCTCTCTGCTCAACGGGAAGCCTGCTTCCCCCTCTCTCTGCCTGCCTTTCTGCCTACTTGTGATCTGTGAAATAGATAAATGAAATCTTTAAAAAAAAAAAAGTATATATATTTCTAAGTAATTAAACTTAACATGGGGCTCAAACCTACAACCCTGAGGTCCACCAACTGAGACAGCCAGGTGCCCCACTAACTCTATGCTTAAGTGTTTGAGGAACTGCCAGACTGTTTTCCAAGGTGGCTGCACCGTTGTGCATTCCCACCAGCAGCCCATGTGGGCTCCAGTTCCTCCATGGCCTCGAGACCCTCTCTATGGCCCCTTGATGACAGCCATCTCATGGGCATAAGCTGCTACCCCACTGTGATCTTGATTTGCATGTCCCTGCCAGCAGACAATACTGCGCATCTTTTCACATTCTCGGGTCCTACCAATATCTCTGTAAGTGGCTGCTCTTCTGCAGAACGGGACCTCTGCCAACGGCAGAGCACCTGGTGACCTCTGAACATATCTGCCGACTGCAGGCAGGCGAAACCTTGTTTCAAAGGCACAGATGAGTTAAGTCACTCAAGATCACACAGCTACTGTGTGCCAGAGCAGGATGCGAACTCAGGCCTGCGTTCCAGAAACAGTTTTTGGTGGGGCACCTGGGTGGCTCAGTGGGTTAAGCCTCTGCCTTCGGCTCAGGTCATGATCTCAGGATCCTGGGATTGAGCCCCGCATTGGGCTCTCTGCTCAGTGGGGAGCCTGCTTCCCTCTCTCTCTCTGCCTGCCTCTCTGCCTACTTGTGATCTCTCTCTCTGTCAAATAAATAAATAAAATCTTAAAAAAAAAAAAAAAAAAAGAAACATTTTTTGGGGGCGCCTGGGTGGCTCAGTGTTAAAGCCTCTGCCTTCGGTTCGTGTCTTGATCCCAGGGTCCTGGAATCGAGACCCACATCGGGCTCTGCTCAGCATGGAGCCTGCTTTCCTTCCTCTCTCTCTGCCTGCCTCCCTGCCTACCTATGATCTCTGTCAGTCAAATAAATAAATAAAATCTTAAAAAAAAAAGAAAAAAAAGAAACAGTTTTTGAATGAATGAATAAACCCGGGGGACAGGAAATTTAGTTGCACTAACGTGGCTGTACCCCCAAAAAGAAGAGTCAGAGTGTTACAGACTAAACTTTTGTGCCCTCCCCCCAAATTCACATGTGGAAATCCTAACCCATGATGTGATGTTATTAGGAAGTGAGGAGAGGCGATTTGGTCATGAAGGTGGAACCCTCGTGAAGGGGATTAAGGCCTTCATAAAAGGGACCCCAAAGCGTTCCCTCGCCCCTTCTGCTGTGTAAGGACACAGTGAGAAGACAGCAGTCTATGAACCAGGGTCCTTCCTGGATACTGAATCTGCCAGGGCCTTGATCTTGGACTTCCCAGGCTCCAGAACTCTGAGAAATAAATGTTTGCTGTTTAAACTACCCGGCCTATGGTATTTTTGTCATAACAAACAACAGGACACGGGGCAACCTCAGCTCACACGTAGTACTTGAATAGATGAATGAAAGAGGGGCCCAGCCTGGAGCACAGTGGCCAGAGCTCAGCCTCCCTTCCACTACCCACCAGAACTCCCCGCCCCATAACCCAAGTTACCCCCACTTCTCCATCCCCTCCTTACCTGGCGGGGGCTCACAATGATGCTGCTGGATTTCGCCCCTGGTTTGGGGGCCTGATTAGCAGTCTCTCCAGCCAGGGGCTCAGGCCCCTGGGGTTGTGGTGCTCCAGCCCCTCCTGGAGGTCCCGAGATGGCATACTCAGCATATGTCTGAGGGGCTGCCTGAGGCAAGGTCTCCATGGTGGGCAGGCTCCGGGTAGATTTGAATAAGGGCTTGACCTGTGCAGGGGAGGGGAGTGTCAAAGTCAAAATCGAGCCCCTTCTCCCCACTCCTCAGCCTCTGCACTGGTCCCGGCAACCGTCTTCTCTCCCTTGGACCCCTGCAGTCACCTCCTCACCAGCTCCCTGCCGACACCCTTACTCCCCACAGTCTCTTCACTGTCATTTCATGACCCTCTGTTTGGAGACCTCGGTGGCTCCCATCTCAGAGCAAAAGCCAAAGCTGTCACCACAGCCCACAAGACTCTGGACGATCTGTCCCTGCCCCCTTGCCTCATGAGGGTCTCACCTCTCACCTCTTTCCCTTTGCTCTCTCTAGTCTAGCCCCACTGGCCTTCTTGCTGCCCTCGAACTCCCTGGGGCCTTTGCGCTGGCTGTCCCTTCTGCCTCCAGATGTTTTCACATAGCTCACTCCCTCACCTCGTTCAGATCACGGCGAGATGTCACCTCCTCAGAGAAGCAGTCCCTTCAAGTAAGGTAGCACCTTTCCCCCATCACCCCCTATACCCTTGACCCACTTTGTTTTTCTTCCTAGCCCCTAGTGATCAGCGGGTCCTCAGTACCAGCCAATTATTTTCCCGTAGGAATGCATCCTCAGTGTTGTCAGCTCCTTCCATTTACCAAAACATGCCAAAAGCGCAAACTTTCTTTTTAATTGCAAAGTCTTCCAATTCTCAAACGTCAGCAATAAACTGAAGTTTTGCAAACCAGGGTGCCTGCCACATAAAATAGGGCTTGCCGGTTCGCTGTCCCTGCCTGGAGCCCTCTCTTAGAATCACGACATTTTACAGAAAAGGAAACAGACTTGCGGAGCAGAGATGTTTTCCCAAGGTGACCCAGGTCCCATTTCCTAATCCACACGGGTGGCCACAGGACCGTTCCTGTCCTCCTTCCTCTCAATCGCCCGCCCAGCCTCCCAGCCTTCTTCCCATCTCCTCATCCTACCCCTGCAGGAGGAGCCTCATCCTCCTCCAGCGGTATGAAGAATTTCTTCCTCGTGGGTGGCCCAGAGGGCTGCCGCACTCCCTCTTCGTCCATCCCAAGGTTCTTCTGGGGCCTGGAAATGAAGACATGGCGGCGGGGGCGAGGGAGACACCAGGGCCTGCATTCCCATCCTCCAAGTAGGAACCCCCACTCACAGCCAGCCCACCCCAAAAATCCCGGCGCTCCGCAGCGACCAGTTCCAAACACCCAGTGCCCCGGATTCTTTAAAGCCCCGCCCACAGGGAGCCTCCACCTTCAGCTCGCCCCGCCCCTCACCGGTCTAGGCGTTCATTAGCCCCGCCCCTCACGGTCCCCACTTTCTATTCGCCCCGCCCCCCGTTGGTCCAGTCCAGCCTCCGTCCCCTCCTTCCCGCCCACAGGGCTCGCACCTGATACCCTCCCCTGGCACCATCTCGTCCTTCTCTGAAACACTACGACTGATTGGCTCCTGTGGCTGCCAATCGCCTCCTCCTCCCCCCGCCCCCTCTCGACCGGGCCGGCGGTCGGAGCGCCGCGAAGACTCACCCTTGTCTCCGAGCCGCGAGTGAAAAACCGGAGAGGGACCGAGGCTTCCCACCGCCGACGCGGCCAGCGCGTCCCCGGTCTCGCCGCACTTCCGGCCTCTCTAGCCCCCGATCCTGCTCTCACCGTTCCCCAGAGGGGTAGAGCTTCGAGAGGGGCGGTCGCTGCGCAGCTCTCTATGGTCCTGGAGGACTGCGGAGGTTTGGGTTGGGGAGAGCGGTTGACCAGCCACCTGGACATCTCCGGTTGCCGAGAAGTTCAGTTTCGGTGCCCTTATAAGGCACCTGCTTGTGCTCGAGCTCCGGACAGGATTCACTGCGGGGGGGGGGGGGGGGAGATGGCGGGAGATCAAATTAGGTTCTCCCCGGGGCATTTGGGTGGCTCAGTGGGTTAAGCCTCTGCCTTCGGCTCAGGTCATGATCTCAGGGTCCTGGGATGGAGCCCCGCATCGGGCTCTCTGCTCAGCGAGGAGCCTGCTTCACCCGCCCCCCTCTCTGCCTGCTTGTGATTTCTCGTTCTGTTAAATAAATAAATAAAACCTTAAAAAAAAAAAAAAAACCTAGGTTCCTCCTCTCAGTCCAGACTTGGGTTACATCCCAGCTCTGGGCCATTGACTTGGCCTCGGTTTCCACATTCATTTATTCGTTCATTCCACGCGTACTCCCGAGCGCCTCCTCTGTTCCTGGCCTTGGGCGGGGCAGTGCTAGCGACTCAGCAGTGGACCACTGACAACCACTGCTCCCTCCTGTCCTGTAGCTCCCACTCCAGTGGGCGAGACACACTTGAGTTCCCAGTGACGGCCCGGAGTGGGCAAGGCTGGGATGGGAGACCCGGGACCCCCGGCGGGAGGGGAGGGGCGAGAAGGGGCCGCAGAACCGAGCCCCAGGGTAGGGAAGGGCTTCCTGGAGGAAGAGACATCTGAGCAGAGACCTGGTTGATGAGTTAGAATTAGTCATTTCCTGAAAGAACAGCATCACACTGTTCTAACTTGTGGCTCTCCGGTTACTAAGGAGAGAGAACATCTTTTTGTTGAGTTTATTGGTCTTATGTAGTTTGTCTTCTGTGGATTGCTTGCTCATATCCTTTGCCCATTTTTTTAATGGGGTTGTATGCCTTTTTTTTTTATTAGTCTTAATTTGTAGGAGTACTTTATGGATTCTGATTCTAATTCTTAGTTATGTATATTCCAAGTATCCCCTCCTAGTTTGTACTTTGTATTTTAACTATTTATTTATGTCAGAGAATTCTTAGTGTTTATTCAGAACTGTTTATCAGTCTGTTCGGTGCTGACTTTGGGTTTTGGTGTGTTGTTTAAGAGAACTGCTATACCCCCGAGGTCATAAAAATATCCTGTAATTACTTTTAATACTTTCAGAGTCTTGATTTTGTTTCTGTCTTTAATCCATATAAGATTTAATTTTGAAGATGCACTATGGCAGGAATTTATGATGAATGTAGCCAACTGTCCCAATACCATTTATTTTATTTTTTTTTAAGATTTTATTTATTTATTTATTTGACAGAGAGAGATCACAAGTAGGAAGAGAGGCAGGCGGGGGTGGGGGGGACAGGCTTCCTGCTGAGCAGAGAACCCGATTTGGGGCTCGATCCCAGGACCCTGAGATCATGACCTGAGCCAAAGGCAGAGGCTTCAACCCACTGAGCCACCCAGGCGCCCCTAATGATTTTATTTTAAGACATTTTGTGATCACATCAGGCAAGTCCCCCTCCCGTTCAGTTTCAAATCTGTCTTTACTGTTCTTACACCTTTTCTCTTCTAGATGGATTTTAGCAGCTTAGAATTTCAATGAATTGACAGTTTCATTTTTTCAAAGATTTTATTTATTTATTTGAGACAGAGAGAGTGTGAGAGAGTGCACAAGCAAAGGGGAGGGGCAGAGAGAGAAGCAGACTCTGGGCTGAGCAGGGAGCCGGACACAGGGGGGTTGATCCCAGCATCCTGGGATCATGACCTGAGCCAAAGGCAGACCCTTAACTAACTGAGCCATTCTAGAGGCCTCAGCTGATGGGTTAATTAAAAGACATCTTTTTCATATACCTGAATATACTGATTGTCTCTCTCTCTCCAATGATTCCAGCTTTTGTTAGGAGCCTACTATAAAAGTTTTTTATAAATAACTTTTATTTATACAATTGATTCATAAATATATTTTTTATTAGTCTCCTAGGAGAACTGTAACAAGGTACCCAAAACTGGGTGGCTTAAGTGACAGAAATGAATTGTCTCACGGTTCTGAAGGCTACAGGTCCAAAGTCAAGGTGTTGGCAGGGCTGTGTCCCCTCCTAGTGAACAAGGAAAAGGATCAGGAAAGGATCTGTTCCAGGCCTTTCTCCCAACTGCTGGTAGCCTCAGGAGTTTCTTGGCTTGTAGATGGCCATCTTCTCTCTGCGTCAGGGTCTTTTCTGTGCGTGTGTCTGTCTCTGTGCCTAAACTCCCCTGTTTATAAAGACACCAGTCAAACTGGATTAGGGCCCATGCTAATGACCTCATTTTAACTTGGTTATCTCTGTAAAGACCTTATTTCCAAATAAGGTCACATTCTGAAGTACCAGGGGTTAGGACTCCAATACATCTTTTTTGGAGGACAAGCGTCAACCCATAACAATTCTGTTACTTTTTATAACCTTCTTTCTTCAGAATTCATTTTACTATTTGCTTGAGTCCATTCACTTCTAATGCTTTCAGAGAGCTTTCTGGATTGTCATGTTCTGAGTCTGGCTCATCTCAAAGGTAACTTCATTTTGTCCTCACAATTGGAATCTCTGATTCTGGGTTTCTAGTTATTTTTCTTGCAAAGTTAGAAGATACCCGTCCTATCTCTCTGGCTTGTACATGGCTGATAGAAAGCGTACCGTCCCCATGATTCTCCCTCCTACCTATGCAGGCTCATCACTGGGTGTAATTCTCCCCCAAGGTCATCTACTAGCTGTGTGACCTTTTGCCAGCCACTCAGCTTCTCTGTGCGTATCAGTTTGCTCATCTCTAAAATGGGGATGGGGTGCCTGGCTGATGCAGTCAGTAGAGTGAGTGACTCTCAGTCTCTGGGTGGTGAGTTTGAGCCCCATGTTGGGTGTAGCAATTACTTAAAAATAAATAAATAAAATAAACTTTAAAAATAAATAAGATGGGGGGGGCACCTGCCTGGGTGGCTCAGTCGGTCCTAGGATCAAGTCTCACATCTAGCTCCTTGCTCGGTGGGGAGCCTACTTCTCCCTCTGCCTGCTTGTGTGCTCTCTCTTCCTCTCTTTCTCTCTGACAAATAAATTTTTTAAAAAATCTTAAAAATAAATAAGATGGGAATAACAATAGTAGATGTGTTTTGAGAATGGAATGAGTTACGTGTCACAAGCCTAAAACTACACTTGGCACACGGCAGGTGCTATATTTGATTTGAGTTTGTCATAAAAATAAAATAGCCCTAACCAAGTCCTGGACAGCAGGGGCTGGAGCTGTTGTGGCCACTGCTGTATCACCGGGTCCCTGCCCACCTCACCCTACCTCCCCACCTCCCTCACCCCTCCCCACTCACACACTCCCTAACCTCCAGGCTCCACCCCCCAGAGCCTGGCAACCAGAAGGGGCTACCAAACAGGGTATTGTGTGAATGAGCAGAGAGCAGAGGCCAAGCACTACAGCAACTGTACTGCTGGGGGTCTCAGTTTCCCCATCTGTAACTGCTGAGGATTCAGTAAGACCACAGGGAACTGTATCGAGATGGACAGTTCACCCATCCCTTGAATCCCTACATACTGAGCACCTACTATGTGCCAGGTACCGGGGACACAGTGGTGAACAAGTCAGCCCAGGTCCCTGCCGTGTGGGGCCGATGGTCTCATGGAGGAGACAGGCCACGAGAAGGTAGCAAATCAGAGAGTTTCAGAGGGCCACCTGTGCTATGAAGAAGAAAAAGCATGGCGCTGTGAGGCAGGTGATGCGGGAGGAGGTCTCACACTGTCACAGGGTGAGGAGCTCTATAAATAATAAAAATATTGCCACCAACTAGAGTCCCATCAAAATAGGTTGAGCACTTACTATGAGCTAAGGTCTCACGATAATCTTCCCCTTAAGTATCGACAGGTCATTTGACATATGAGGGAACTGAGTCCCCAGCGACACAGAGAAGGACCATGGAAATGTGTCCCTGAATCCAAGGGCAAGAGATTGTATTCTAGAAAGAGACCAGCCTGGGTGGGACTTAGTTTCTCCCTTGTGGGAATGGAATTGCCAAACCAACCTGCAACTCGGGCCTTTTCCGCCAGGGGGCGATGTCGCCCCGCAAGAGGATTTGGGGTGTAGGGGCGCGGGGAGCGGCTCTGCCAGAGTCTCCGCGCTCGGCGCCCTGGGACGAGACCCCGCGCAGGCGGCCTCTTCGCTACTCGATTCTTTGGGGGCAGAAATGTGGCAAACGCCCAGCCGCTTGCGGTTACTGTAACGCCGAGCCTGTTGGCATTAGCGTGCGGAAAAGTTGCCCTCGGTTCTACATCATTTCCGAGTTTGATTTCTACTCGATTCCCTAACAGAACTTTCGGATCCTGCTTTCGAAGCTTCCCGACTCCCAGAGTGGCGAGCTCGAATGTCGCACCTGTCCCCGCTCTGATTCCGCGCCCTCCTTCCAAACGCTCCAAGTTCAAAACCCAGACGCAATTCCAGTTCCCCGGGTGGCTTCTCGAACCAGACCCTTGTTCCAGTGTCCAAACCTTCCCCTAATCCTAACTTTGCGTTTCCTCTGCGCCTCGGAGATATTGGAACGGAGACGGAGAATATGGGGACCCCGCCCCTAATTCCGCCAGAGGAACTCTGGGCGGGGGGCACAGAGCCGCCATCCGAAGGCTCTGGAAGCGGGGGTGCGGCCGAGGGGCGCAGTGACCAGGCCGGCGTCCCCACCCGCCTCTAAACTTAGCCGCAGTGACGCGCGGCCCGGCGATCGCGCGGCGAGGCTGGGGACGCAGGGGGGCCAGAGCGGAGGGGGGCGGCTCCGCTCCGTGAGCCTCTATTTATAGCGCCCGGAGCCCGAAATAGCGCGGAGCGGAGCGGCCTGCATGACGCGGGAGCCGCCGGGGACTGACTCACCCGGCCCCGAGCGGCGGCCCCCGGATGGGGGACAGTGGAGGCGCCCGGCCCCGACCCCGCGCCATCCCTGGCACCTCTTCTGCCCGGCCGTCCCAAGTCTGCACCGGTCGCTGGGGTTGGATATGCAGCAAAACGGAGGATCTGCAGCACGAGAGACTGAGGTTAGATAAGAGGTGGGACTTCCCCCGAAGGCCCCAGAACCAAGGAACTAACTTTGTTTGCTTATTTATTTTTGCTGCCTAATGCAGGGCTTGAGCTCACGACCCTGAGATCCAGAGTCGCATGCTTTACCGACTGAGCCAGCCAGGGGCCCCCTCCAGAAACTAACTTTATACAAAAAGAGGTTGGGAAGGAAGGGAGATTTAAAAAACAAAACAGGGACGCCTGGGCGGCTCAGTTGGTTAAGCGGCTGCCTTCGGCTCAGGTCATGATCCCAGCGTCCTGGGATCGAGTCCCACATCGGGCTCCTTGCTCGGCAGGGAGCCTGCTTCTCCCTCTGCCTCTGCCTGCCATTCTGTCTGCCTGTGCTTGCTCGCTCGCTCTCCCTCTCTCTCTCTGACAAATAAATAAATAAAATCTTTAAAAAAAAAAAATAAAAAACAAAACAACAACAACAAAAACACCTAGATATGCACACCTATTTCCCACCAGCAAAAGGATCGAAGCATTTTTTTCTTTTTAAAGATTTTATCTATTTGACAGAGAAAGACACAGGGAGAGAGGGAACACAAGCAGGGGGAGTGGGAGAGGGAGAAGCAGGCTTCCCGCAGAGCAGGGAGCCTGATGAGGGGCTCAAACCCAGGACCCTGGGATCAGGGACCCCAGCCGAAGACAGACGCTTAAGGACTGAGCCACCCAGGCACCCCAGGATTGAAGGATCTTGGAGACAGACGAACACAATAACCTGGCCAGTCAGTCCCGAGACTAGAGCTGTCCCCCTCTCCAGTGCTCTTTGGGTGATCCTCCCACTGCCTAAAATGCCCTTCCCTGTTTCCCCATTTTTAAGAACTCATGTCTGTTAGGGACCCGGTGCTAAGGACAATCCCCCACAAATGAAAACGCTGTGACCCACTGGACTTGGAGCGCCCCAGGGATAGGGCCAAGCCCGTCTCAGTCATCACCACCTCCCTAGCACCGCCCAGCCCAAGACAGGGCTCCAGAGAAATTAACTACATGCACAAAAAGTGTTGGTAATAAAATGACGTTTCCCAAATTATAACAGCAAATGTTTATTGTATGCTCCATGCCAGACAGGCATCGGAGAGTCATCTCCTCTGGGTCTCACTACAACCTTCGTAGAAGAGGTGCTTTTACCATTTTAATGACTCCTATCCCCATGTTAGAAATGAAGAAACCCCCGCTCAAAGAGTATCTGAGCTCAGAGAGTATCTCAGGTCAGAAAACATACAAGCTCCTCTGGCTTGTACGCAGAGCTGTCTCTTGAACCAGGTCACCTGGTCCCCAAAGGTGTTCAGTTTCCCAGGATACTGTCTCTAAGCTCTATCAAACCCAAAGCTAAGGAATGATTCTCAAAGTGCAGTCCACGACACCCTGGAGGGGGTTCCCCAGCCTTCTTTCAAGGGATTCAAGAGGCTAAGATGTTTATAATAATATTAAGACACTTACCTGCCTTTTTCATAATCACCGTCTCACAAGTGTACAGTGTGGCCTGTATAATATCACAATACACTAAACACGGCTGCGGATACGAGGACACACAGCTCTCTACTCTTGAGGCCAGACATTAAAGTGACCTGCAAAAATTATAAAACGATGTTCCTCTTCTTATTAAATTTTCTCTTGTTTTGGAGTCTATGGTTATTTTAATTAAAAAATATATTATTTTATGTTAACATGAAATTGTTTTTTTTTAAGATTTTATTTTTATTTATTTATCAGAGAGAGAGAGGAGGAGAGAGTGAGCACAGGCAGACAGAATGGCAGGCAGAGGCAGAGGGAGAAGCAGGCTCCCTGCTGAGCAAGGAGCCCGATGTGGGACTTGATCCCAGGTCGCTGGGATCATGACCTGAGCCAAAGGCAGCTGCTTAACCAACTGAGCCACCCAGGCTTCCCGAAATTGTTTATTTTTTAAAGATTTTTTTTAATTTATTTGACAGTCAGAGATCACAAGTAGGCAGGGGGGGGGGGAAGCAGGCTCCCCGCTGAGCAGAGAACCCAATTCAGTGGGGCTCCATCCCAGGACTCTGAGATCATGTCCTGAGCTGAAGGCAGAGGCTTTAACCCACTGAGCCACTGAGGCGCACCAAAATTGTTTATTTTTTAAGCGAACCAAATGTTTTTTAAATTCCTCAGCTTTAATTTTTAATGCAGTAAATATTGAGAGATATAATGCAAATTAAAAAACTCTTTGAGGGCGCCTGGGTGGCTCAGTGGGTTAGGCTGCTGCTTTCGGCTCGGGTCATGATCTCAGGGTCCTGGGATCGAGTCCCGCATCGGGCTCTCTGCTCAGCGGGGAGCCTGCTTCCTCCTCTCTCTCTCTCTGCCTGCCTCTCTGCCTACTTGTGATCTCTCTCTGTCAAATAAATAAAATCTTTAAAAAAAAAAAAAAAACTCTTTGAAAGAAAAAAATCCCACTCCTTGCGGTCCTCAATAACTTTTTTTTAAGGATTTTATTTATCTATTTGAGGGAGAGAGAAAGACTAAGAGAGAGCATGAGAGGGGAGGTCAGAGGGAGAAAGAGACTCCCAATGGGAGCCTGATACAGGACTTGATTCCAGGACTTGATCCCAGGACTCCAGGATCCCAACTTGAGTCAAAGGCAGTGGCTCAACCAACTGAGCCACCCAGGCACCCCTGGAGTCTGAAATCGTTTTTAAGAGCATAAGCGGTCCTGAGACCAAAAAGTTTACGAATCACTGAACTAATAATCATATACCCATTAAGTGTTATATAAAGGACAAGAATGTGGAACATTCTTGTGGCTCAGCTGGTTAAACGTCTGCCTTCAGCTCAGGTCATGATCTCAGGGTCCTGGGATCAAGCCCTGCATCGGGCTCTCTGCTCAGCAGGGAGCTAGCTTCTCCCTCTCTTCTTTCTCCTTCCCCTGCTTGTGCTCTCTCTCTCTCAAATTAAAAAAAAAAAAAAAACCCTAAAAAAAAAACCCAAAAAACGAGAGTCACCAGTGTACATGCAGGTGGTATTTCTCTAGTTTAACTCCTTATTTTTATTATAATTTCTAGCTGATTACTGCTATTAAACATTATTGGTTAAAGACCTACAACTGTTAGGCCCCTGGCTGGCTCAGTCAGAAGAACATGCAACTATTAAACTAGGCGTTGTGAGTTTGAGTCCCACCCTGGATACAGAGTTTACTTAAAAATCTTCAAACAAGGGGCGCCTGGGTGGCTCAGTGGGTTAAGCCTCTGCCTTTGGCGTGGGTCATGATCTCAGGGTCCTGGGATCGAGCCCCACATCAGGCTCTCTGATCAGCAAGGAGCCTGCTTCCCCCTCCCCCTCTGCCTGCCTCTCATCTACTTGTGATCTCTCTCTCTGTGTCAAATAAATAAATAAAATCTTAAAAAAAAATCTTCGAACAAGGGGCGCCTGGTTGACCCAGTGGGTTAAGCCTCTGCCTTTGGCTCAGGTCATGATCTCAGGATCCTCAAGCCCCACATCGGATGCTCTGCTCATCAGGGAGCCTGCCTGCCTTTCTGCCTACTTGTGATCTCTTTCTCTGTCAAATAAATAAATAAATAATCTAAAAAACAAAAAGCAAAAAGAAACCAAAACACTTCTCTGATCCCCATTGAACATTAAATATATATATATATATATTCAAAAAAAAAATCTTCAAACAAACAAAAGATTTCCAACTATCTTTTTTTTTTTTTTTTTAAGATTTTATTTATTTATTTGTCAGACCGAGAGAACAAGCAGAGGGAAAAGCAGGCTCCCCACTGAAGGAGCCAGACATGGGACTCAATCCCAGGACCCTGGAATCATGACCAGAGCAGAAGGCAGATGCTCAACCGACTGAGCCAGGCATCTCTATCTTTGTATTTTTAATAACAAATAAAATTTCATTAACACAAATATTTGGTAGTTGGCCTTCTAACAGGCCATCTGGCCAAATTCTTTTTTTTTTTTTTTAAGATCTTATTTTTTTATTTGACAGAGAGAGACACAGCCAGAGAGGGAACACAAGCAGAGGGAGTGGGAGAGGGAGAGGCAGGCTTCCTGCAGAGCAGGGAGCCTGATCCCAGAATCCTGGGATCATGACCTTAGTTAGAGGCTGACACTTAATGACTGAGCCACCCAGCCACCCCCTGGCCAAATTCTCATACCAAAATAGTTTGCTCAGTCTTTCTGTTTTTCCTTGAAAATGATCCAAAGGGCAGTTTTCTTTCTTGCTTCCCGATCTTTCCATCTCATTTATTTTTCTTGTCTTATAGCATTTGCAAAGACTTCCAGGACTGTGTCAAATGGCAAGGTTGATCAATTCTCGTGCATTGCACATCACAACCCTCTAAGATGACTTATTATTCCCATTTTATAGAGGGAGAAACTGAGACCCAGAGAAGTTATTCTGTTGCCCAAGACCACACGGCAAATAAACAGTCAATCCAGGATTCCAACCAAAGCTTGTGTTTTCAATCACGGCCTTAAGAGGAAATTCAGTAAATATTCTATTTTTTTTTTTTCAACAGGCAATACCCTGCAAGTTTCCACAGGGACCTCTGAATCTTGAATTACGAATGTGGGGGAGGGTGGGCTGAGGTCTGGGTCTGGCTCTGCCCCCTTGCCTAGACTCAGTTTCCTCTTGTGACGGAGGGTTGGAAGAGATGGTATCTGAAAGCCACAGAAAGTCAGCCTTCCGAGTGGCAGACACAGGCCCCCAAATACATTGTATTCATTTCCTGTGGCTGCCTAACAAAGTACCACAAACTTGGGTACTGCTGGTGGCTTAAAACAACAGAATTTTGTTCTTCCACCATTCTAGAAGCCGGAAATCCTAAATCCAGGTGTCAGCAGCAGACCCACGCTTCCCATCCCCTACGCTCCCCCCAAAAGGATCTGGGGAGTTCCTTCCTTGCCTTTTCCAGTTTCTGGTGGCTCCAGGCACTCCTGGGGCTTGTGGTCTGATCATACCAGTCTCTCTGTGGATCTTCACAAAGCTTCTCCTCTACTATCTGGGTCCCATTGCGCGCCCTGCCTTTGTCTTGTGAGGACACGTGCGTTGGGTTGAGGGGCTGCTTGGATAATCCAAAATGATATCATCCGGAGAGCCTTACCTTAATTACACCTGTAATTAATTAATTACACCCTTTGTCCAAAGCACCTCCCATCCCCAGGGCTCAGGTGGACAAGTCTTGGGTAGGGGAGGGGTGCATCATTCAACCCATTACACAGATGGAACAAGAAAACTGAGAACAGGGAAGTACATGGCAGAGTTTGGACTGGGAGGTGTCCAGAGCTCCATGACTGCACACGTCCGTTCCAGTGTGGAATGGTGGAGAACCCTCCCTTGAGAATCCAGGTGACCTCTAGGCCCTCCATGAGGCTGTTAGAGGTGGTGTGTGCTGCCGACAAATTCTGGACAGCCTCCACTCTGAGGATGGGAAGTCTTGAAGGGAGTTTTCCTTCTTCAGCTGTTTTTAAATATTTTATTTATTTATTTGAGAGAGAGAGAGGTGGGGGGCGGCGCGAGGGAAGAGCAGATGGAGAAGGACAAGCAGACTCTGTGCTAAGAGCAGAGTCCCATGTGGGGCTCCATCTCACAACTCTGAGATCATGACCTGAGCACAATTCAAGAGCCGGCACTTAACCGACTGAGCCCCCATTCTTCCACTGTTAATGTGGGGTTGAGGGACCTTCTCTTACACAAAAATTCTAAACAATAATAAAAGCCAACACTCACACAGCACTTAATTACGCCGGGCTCCATTCTGAGTGTTTAATATCTATTAACTCACTTAATCCCCACAGAACCCCGAGGTCCTTTTATAGAAGAGTAAACTGAGGTACCAAGATGTTGGATTTACAGAGCTAATATTGGAAGCCTGCAGTCTGACTTCAGAGTCTAGGGTCTTTTTTTTTTTTTTTTTAAGATTTTATTTATTTCTTTGAGAGAGAGAGCACACACAAATGAGCCGAGGAGAGGGAGCAGACTCCCCGCTGAGCAGGGAGCCGGATGCGGGGCTCAATCCCAGGACCCCGGGATCATGACCTGAGCTGAAGGCAGAGGCTTAATGGACTGAGCCTTCCAGAGACTCTAGAGTCTCGGGTCTGGACTGAAAGCCAAGACACTGTCTCCTGGGGGCACACTGTCACATGTTAAATCCGGACTTTGAGGGAGGCACCTCGGTCAATGAAGTGGCCACCCCTTGCTTGTAGCTCAGGTCATGATCTCACAGTCATGAAATCGAGCCCCCCATGGGGCTCTGTGTTCAGTGCACAGTCGGCTTGAGATTTTCTCTCCCTCTCCTTTTGCCCCTCCCCTGCTCTCTCTTTCTCACCCTCTCTCTCTGAAATAAATAAATAAAAATTTTTTTTTTTTTTAAATCTTGAGTTTGAGGAAGCCCCACTCCTAGATCCGGGGTCAGGCGATTCATCTGGTGACGTTGTCAGATACTGCAGCCACTGGCTGAATGGCGGCGCTCTCGAGTGCTTGAAACTTGGCAGGTCCAAAACAAGAGGAGCCCTGAGTATGAAATCCACACTGGGATTCCAAGACTGAGTGCAACAAAAAACATGTACTGTAGCTCATTAAAAATTGCTGATAGCAGCAATGTGCACAATAGCCAAATTATGGAAAGAACCCAGATGTCCGTCAACAGATGAATGGATAAAGAAGATGTGGTTAAAAAAAAAAGAGGGGCGCCTGGGTAGCTCAGTGGTTTAAAGCCTCTGCCTTCGGCTCAGGTCATGATCTCAGGGTCCTGGGGTTGATCCCCGCATCTCTCTGCTCAGCAGGGAGCCTGCTTCCCTCTCTCTCTCTTGCCTGCCTCTCTGCCTACTTGTGATCTCTGTCTGTCAAATAAATAAATAAATAAATAAAAATATTTAATTTAAAAAAAAGACATGGTACATAGATACAACGGAATACTATGCAGCTATAAAAAGAAACAAAATCTTGCCATTTGCAAGGATGTGGATAGAACTAGAGGGTATTATGCTGAGCGAAATAAGTCAATCAGAGAAAGACAATTATATGATCTTTCTGATATGAGGAATTCGAGAGGCAGGGTGGGTAGTCATGGAGGGTAGTCATGGGGGGGTAGCGAAAAAATGAAAAAAATGGGACCAGGGAAGCAGACAAACCATAAGAGACTCTTAATCTCATGAAACAAACTGAGGGCTGCTGGGAGATGGAGAGGAGGGATAGGGTGGCTGGGTGATGGACATTGGGGAGGGTATGTGCTATGATGAGTGCTGTGAATTGTGTAACTCTGACAATTCACAAACCTGTTCCCCTGGGGCAAATAATACACTATATGTTAATTGAAAAAAAATTTTTTTTAAATTTTTATTTATTTATTTGACAGACAGAGATCACAAGTAGGCAGAGAGGCAGGCGGAAAGAGAGGGGGAAACAGGCTCCTGGCTGAGCAGAGAGCCCGATGCGGGACTCAATCCCAGGACCCTGGAACCACGACCCGAGCCGAAGGCAGAGTCTTTAACCCACTGAGCCACCCAGGCGCCCCAAGAAGAATATTTTTAAAAAATGCTGACAGAGAGGGGCGCCTGGCTGGCTCATTCAGAAGGTATTGTGACTTTTTTTTTTTTTTATATATTTTTTTAAAGATTTTATTTATTTGTCAGAGAGAGTGAGCGAGAGCGAGCACAGGCAGACAGAGTGGAAGGCAGAGTCAGACGGAGAAGCAGGCTCCCTGCGGAGCAAGGAGCCCGATATGGGACTCGATCCCAGGACGCTGGGATCATGACCCGAGCCGAAGGCAGCTGCTTAACCAACTGAGCCACTCAGGCGTCCCGAAGGTATTGTGACTTTTGATCTTGGGGTTGTGAGTTTGAGCTCCATGTCCCTGTAGAGACTATTAAAAAAAAAAAACTTTAAAAACTGTGGATATTAAGTACATGTTGATATAATGTTTTGCATATATCCGGTTAAATAATACACACAAACAGAATTATTTTCACCTGTTTCTTTTTGCTTTTTTTAGGGCGGCTATTAGAACATTCAGAACAACACGTGGCTTGCGTCGTATTTTCCATGGGCAGCTCTGGTCCGTGGGACTTGTCCTCAGCACGTTCTCCATCTGAGGACACCGAACCTCAGGATTTCTTGTGATGTGCTCGAATAATCCATGCCAGACGCACATTCAAGTGGTGTGACTGATACTTGTGTCAAACCATGGCCGCTAAAGGATGGTCTGAAATCGTTGCGGCCACCAGGTGCAGATGCGGCCACTGTGTGTATAGAGTTTATTTTTTGTTCGGCAATTATGTAAGTGCGTGCTCTCCTGAGAATGCTACAAAATGAACATTTACAAAGCCCAGATAAATACTCAGCATAACTGGACAAGCCAGGCTTCCTCAAGGTTGAGAGTTCAAGTCTTGACTCCGTCCCTTCCCTGGCTGTGATTCCTTTGGTAAGTCACTTGTTCTCCCTGGGGCCCGGTTCCTTCATCCAGAAAGTGGGAATGTTTGTTCCTGGCCCTGAGGATTATTGAGGGAACTCCTGAAGGCAGAATGTGCAAAGGAGGGGGATGGGGCACCTGGGTGGCTCAGTGGGTTAAGCATCTGCCTTGGGCTCAGGTCATGATCTTATGATCTCAGGGTCCTGGGACTGAGTGCCGCATTGGGCTCTCTCTCATCAATGAGCCTGCTTCTTCTTCTCCCTCTGCCCGCTGCTCCCCCTGCTTTTGCTCTTTGTCTCTCTCTGTCAAATAAATAAATAAAATCTCATTTAAAAAAAAAAAAAAGAAGAAGAACGTGCAAAGGCCCAGCACACTGCCCAGCAGAGAACAAGCTCCAGCCGCCAACCAGTTTTTGTAGGGCTGGGGACCTAGCTTAGGTAGAGGGATCCATGCTAGGTTCTGAGCAGAAGGGATGGTTGAACTGGCCCTTGAAGGATGGAGAAATATTCACTAGGTGGACAAAGATGGGAAAGGTCTTCCAGGCAGAAGGAACAGAAGTTCAAGTTCATGTGGCATGAGGGAGCATAGCATGCTCAGGAAAAGGCAAGCAGCTTGGGTATGACTGAGGGCAGAATGAATATGTGTTGGGGGAAATGGAGGGCAAGGGATGAGGATGAAGAAGCAGCAGCATTCAGGCCACAGAGGGTCTTGTAGGTGATTGGACTGGAGCACTGGGGAGCCATAGCAGGCTCTAAGCAGGAGAAAAACATGACAGAAGCAAGTTTGTATTTTAGCAAGATCCTTCTGGATGGGAGGGGAGATAGAAATGGGGTAGGAGAACAGGGAGGAGTACAGGGCAGAATGAAGTACCGACAAGGGATCAAGCAGAAAGGGGGAAGAGGCAGAACATATGAAATCTTTAAAAGACAGAATGACGGGTTGCCTGGATGGCTCAGCCAGTTAAGGTCATGATCCCAGGGTCCTGGGATTGAGCCCTGCATCAGGCTCCCAGCTCAGCAGGAAGTCTGCATCTCCCCTTCCTTCCCGCTCATGCGCTTTCTCAGCATCTCTCTCAAATAAATAAAATATTTTTTGAAAAAATAAAGGATAGGGCACCTGGGTGGCTAAGTAGGTTAAAGCCTCTGCCTTCGGCTCAGGTCATGATCCCAGGGTCGTGGGATGGAGCCCCACATCAGGCTCTCTGCTCAGCAGGGAGCCTGCTTCTCCCTCTCTCTCTGCCTACTTGTGATCTCTCTGTCTGTCAAATAAATAAACAAAATCTTAAAAATAAAAAAAAATTTTTTTAAAAGGGATAGTGGGGCGCCTGGGTGGCTCAGTGGATTAAGCCTCTGCCTTCAGCTCAGGTCATGATCTCAGGGTCCTGGGATTGAGCCCCCCCCCCATCCACATCAGGCTCCCTGCTGAGCAGAGAGCTTTCCCCTCCTCCTCTGTCTGCCTCTCTGCCTACTTGTGATCGATCTCTCTCTCACTCTCTCTCTCTCTGTCAAATAATTAAATAAATAATCTTAAAAAAAAAAAAAAGATAGAATGAAGAGGAGGGACAAGCTATGGGGGGAAGAGAAAGAAGGCAACCAGAATGAGGGCAGACCTCTGGTCCAGGAGACGGAGTCAATGGTGGGCCTATCCCTGGGCTGTGGATCCTGGAGGAGAGCTGCTGAGGTCATGCAAGAGCTGCCAGACACTTGGGTCTAGAAGGCAGAAGAGATGGCAGGACTGCGACCAGGAGGCTGTCAGAGATCAGACAGGGCTGAAGTCCTGACAGTGGGAGAAGGTGGAAGGTGCAGCAGGGTAACCTCACATTGGCTATCCAGGACTGTGCGAAATGGCCCGGCCCAGGAAAGCAGCCTCATTCCCCAGGTTCTCATGATGGTCTACGCCTAAGGACATGGAGATGGACAGATCCAGAGCCCCACAGGAGTGCCCGATCAGTGGAAGAGCCTAGACGCACATAGGAAGTCCATGTCTCCATGGTGGGAGCGTGTGATGAATGCAGGCTCTAGGAAGTACAGAAATATCTTCCCAAGGACTAGGGACAGTGGAAGCATCAGGACCAGTTCCAGGAAAGGGCTTGGAGAGGGAAAGTGAATTAATCAGAAGTCTCTCAGCTTTAAGTGCAAACATGTTTAGGGAAATGGATTGTCTCACATTAAAAAAAAAAAGGTCAAGGGGTCATACCAGCTTCAGACACAGCTTGATCCAGGAGCTCAAATATGATATGAAGTCACTGTCCAATCTCTAGTTTCCATATCTTTCAGGGTTATTTATTTATTTATTTATTTTTTGTCCAGAGGACTTCCCTTGAAGTAGTAAACGTGGTCCCAGCAGCTTAGTGACCCCAAAGGGAAGAAAGGTCTCCTGCCCACTGGTTCCATCATACACAAACTGGATTGGACCCCACGTTCACCCTTGAAACCAGTGCTGTCATCAGAAGGCAGAAGAACTGGAATGTTCTGATTGGCTGGGTCCAGATCACATTCCCTTCCCCAGAAGGGGAGAGTGGGGTGAGATAAACAGGTGCACTGAAATTTAGAAAGGGGTGGTTTCCCAGAGGACAAGCAGAAGGCAGAAGGCTGGCAAAGCTACAGATGTCCATGAGGCTGGGAGAAATGGGAGGTGGGGAAACAGCTTCCTCACCTATTAATGGAGGATGGCAATAGCACCTTATCTCCTAGGTCTAGGGAGAGAATTCAGTGAAATAACGCAGGTGAGGCATTTAGCAGAGGCTAAGTGCTGAATAAGCAGCACCTATTTTTTTCTTTTCTTTCTTTTTTTTTTTTAATGTGTATGTGCTGATGGTTTTGTTGTTGTTGTTGTTATTGTTGTTGTTGTTGTTTAAAGATTTTATTTACCTGACAGAGAGATCACAAGTAGGCATACAGACAGGCAGAGAGGGAGGGGGAAGCAGACTCCCCGCTGAGCAGAAAGCCCGATGTGGGGCTCAATCCCAGGACCCTGAGATCATGACCCGAGCAGAAGGTAGAGGCTTAACCCACTGAGCCACCCAGGCGCCCCTATTTTTTTTTTCTTTTTTAAGATTTTAAGTAATCTCTATACCCAATGTGGGGCTGGAACTTATACCTTGAAATCAAGAGTCACACGCTCCAGGGAGCCAGCCAGGCGCCCCTGCGACTATTATTTTTAAAACATTCATCAATATTACCACCACCGCTGAGGATGGACGATCTCTATAACCTCGGAGGTAATAAGCTCCCAGGCACGGGATGAGACCTGAAGTTGAACAAGCACACATGGGGAGGTCATGCAGTCTACACTGTGCAAGTTCAGGGCCCAGCTGGTTTCTCTCCAGGCTGTTTTTTGGTTTTTTTGTTTGTTTGTTTGTTTTTAAACAAAGATTTTTATTTATTTATTTGAGAAAGAGAGAGAACGAGTGGTGGGGAGGGTCAGAGGGAGCGGGAGAGAGCAGCAGACTCCCTGCTGAGCAGGAATCAACATTTGGGGCTCCATCACAGGACCCAGAGATCATGACCTGAGCTGAAGGCAGCTGCTTAACGGACTGAGCCCCCCACGAGTCCTCTCTCCAGGCTTCTGCCTCCAGATCTGTGAAACAGGATGAGGGGGTTGAGTCAAAACACAAGGTGGGGGGGCTCGGGCGGGCCTGGAATGGAGTCCTGAATGGGGCTCCTTGCTCAGCGGGGAGGTTGCTTCTCCCTCTGCCTGCTGCTCCCCTGCTTGTGCTCTCTCCTTTGCTCTCGCTCTCTCTCTCTGACAAATAAATAAAATATTTTTTAAAAAATAAAATGGTTAAAAAAAAATAAAACACAAGGTCGTTTCAAATGCCCCTTCTCATCAGATGCCGCCACATCACCTCCTCAGGAAAAGGCCTTTCCTGACTACTCTTGCCAACACATCCCCATTCATTCATTCATTCATACAGGGCATCTCTATACCCAGTGTGGGGCTCAAACTCACAACTCCGAGGTCAAGAGTCACATGCTGTACCACGACTGAGCCAGCCAGGCGCCCCTATCCCCCCCCCTTTTTTTTAATGTATCATCCCTTATAGCACTTATCACAATCTGAAAACATCTTATTTACTTTCAGTCTCCCCCTTAGAACGTTAGCCCTCACGAGGGCAGGAATCTCTGTTTGTCTTGTTCACTGATCTGTCCACGTCACCTGCCACCGCGCCTGGCACACGGCCCACCCTTGATAAACAACCGTTGAACAAGGAGATAAATACCACTTCTGAGAGATAGTGAGTCTCCCATTAAGAGGGGTATCTAGAAAAAAAATAGAGGGAGAGAGAGATGTATCTAGGCTGAAGCAGAGGGATCGTACCTCGCAATTCATGCTGCAAGGCCCCAACCCGGGTCCTCTCCAGCCTCAGTTTCCTCATTAATCAAATGGGTCCGCGGACGGAGGGTCCCCTGGCCCAGCCCCTGCCTGCGATCCCCGCGGGGGCCGCCAGGGGGCGCGGAGCCTCAGCCCAAAGTCCGCCCGCGGCAGCCCGAGCCCCGGTGGACGCGTCCCGACGTTCCTGGAATGTTCTGAGCCCCGGCGAGCGGAACCCGGGAGGCTCGAGCGGATGCAGGCGACCGGAGCCGGCGGGCCGCGCTCCTCGCCGCGCAGGGGGGCGGCCAGGAGGGAGGTGACTCAGGCGCGCGTCCCCGGCCCCCAGTTCTCGCGAGGGGGCGCGCACGGCCTCGGGAACCCGCGCGGCGCCTAGTCCATTTTTACCCGAGCGCCGCTAAAAATAGTTGCCGCGCTCGGAGCCGAGCCCGAAATAGCGGCCCCCAGATAAGGCAGGACGACTCAGCGCTTCCGGGGAGCGGAAGGGGAGGCAGCGGGGGGCGGAGGATGGTGCCGGGCTCCGCGGGGCCTCGCCGCGCAGTCCCGGCCGGTACCCCCCCAACCCCCGCCCTCCGAACACCGCGCTGCCCTCAGCCTGTCCCCAGCCTGGCTTCACCCTCCCCGCTGCCCCCCTCGTTGCCCATCCTCTGTCCCCATCCACCCTCAGCGTCCCCTCCATTCCTAATCCCTGACCACTGGCCCTCCTCTCCCCTGCCCTCTCCCACTCTTCAGTCCCAGCCCTGCCCCGCGGCCGTGTCCCTAACGGGTATTCATCCCCAGCTCTCAACCTACCCATCCCGGAGCCCTGGCCCTACTCTCCCCCAGCCACGGTACCGGCTCTGTTGCCTTTCTGAACCTGCTTCTGCTCCTTCCCCGTCCCAGTTCTCAGCCCAACTTCTGATGGGCAGGGGTGGGTTGCCAGGGGAGATGGGGCCATCACAGGAAGTCAAACAAACTGACGGTTGGGGGTGAGGCTCTGACTTCTTGGTTTATTTCTACAGTGGACCCGGCACTTTTGGGTCTGGGTCAATTTCCTTACCCGATGCCCAGCGGCAGGATTCAGGCTGGGGCAGAGGCACAGGTCTTCCCTCACCAATATTGTGGTCTCTGCGTCCTCAGAGTCAGGGCACAGCCCAGCACTCACTGTTTTGTTCCCAATCCTAAATCCACTACAGTTCTTTCCTCCCTTGCAAGTCAGTGATTGGACACAACAGTTCCGGGCCTAGGGACAGGCAGTGGGGATAGCCTGAACCCTGCTTTCTCTGGGCCTAAGTGTCCCCTTTGCACTTGGATGGTGCTGATGTCCTGTGACTTAATCCAAGGATCAGCCTCAAGAAATCTTACACCACATTTTCCAAAGGTTCAAAGGCAACACCAACATCTAGCCTCTGACACATCACGGGACAGAGGGACTGCCTGTCCCGTGTGGCCCCAGGAAGCAGGGTGTAGCAGACAGGTGCTGGTTTGGGCAGAACTGCTTGGCTGTGGATGGAAGGCCTCAAGCGCTGGTAAGGTCCCTGTCCCTAAAAGGACACCAAGGTTCAGCCAGGTGCCTGCTTGTTTTGTTATCTGGATGGCTGGGGGATCTCACCACCAAGGAAAGGGATTGAACTGGGAGATAAGGCATGAAGAATCATGTGTTTGGGATCAAGGAATTAAGCTGGTAAAGTGGGGCACCTGGCTGGCTCAGTTGGTTGGGCTGGCTCAGTTGGTTGGGTGTCTGCCATTGGCTCAGGTCATGATCGCAGGGTCCTGGGATGGAGCCTCATGTTGGGGGGGGGGCGTCCATGCTCAGCAGGGAGCCTGCTTCTCCCTCTCCCACTGCCTGCTGCTCCACCTGCTTGTGCGCTCTCTCTCTCTCTCTCTCTCTCTCTCTCTCTGTGTCAAATAAATAAATAAAATCTTTAAAAAAAAAAAAAAAAGGCTGGAAAAGTCTGCAAGACCCAGCCCAAACTGGGTCCTGTGAGCCACAATGAGAAGCCTGGACCACTCCCCCAAGGGCACTGGGGAGCCATGGCATGTTCTGAGCAGGGGAGAGACAAGGTAGATTTATGACTTTAGTCAGATCTTTCCAGCCTTGTGGAGGTAGGTTGAGGAGGGAAGGGGGAGGACAGGACAGATATGAGAGACAGGCAGGAAGGACCAGATTTGGTGGCCAAGAGACTGTGGAGAGAGGGGAGCCCCGGGGAGGAGGCTCAGGCCCTCACCTGGGTGTCGGGGTGGATGGTGGGGATCCTCCTGAGATGGAGCCTAGGAGGAGGAAGGGGCAGGTGTGGGTGGAGATAAGTTCCAAAGTCAGTCCAAAGATGGTAAATTTTAAATAATAAGGTGTTGTTCTTTTTTAAATTTTTGGAAAATGTCTTGGCAAAACCAAGGTCATACCTTGAAAAAGTACATTTCCCTCCTCCCTCTGATCCCCACTTCTCACTGTCAACTATTTCTTGTGTACATCGTCCAACAGGACTCAAAGACTGAACAGGAGTCAAAGCTCTCACTGTCCTTCCTGGCCTGTGCTAAACCCAGCGCAGGAATGCCCTCGCTCTGATCACCACTCGGTGTGTGGGCTGGGCACCAGTGCTGTGCCCATCTTAGAGAAGTGAAAACTGTGGCCTGGGGAGGTGCACGGAAGTCCTTTCCCCTGCCTGGGTCTGACAGCTTTTCAAAATTGGAGGCATGGGAACTGATGAGGTCAGAGAGGGAAGGTCCAGAGTAGGGCCAGAGCGTAGAGCCCAGAAACAGAAACCATAAGGGGGAGGAGGGAGAGGAGAGAGAATACAGTGGAGAGTTCAAGGAAGGCTGCCTGGAGGAGGAGTGAGAGTAGCCAGAAAGGTGGCTTCCAGAGACTTCTGAGGAAGAGTCTGATGGAATGAAATCACTTCCTCTGGGGAGGCAGCTGCGTTACCACTGGAAGCAGAGCAGTGCCCCCTCCTCAGGCCCACAGGACCCCAGAGGTGTTTATAGGAAACTGGGGCTACACGATGACATTTCAGGAACACAGTGACAGCACAGCGGGCTGTTATGACGTCTGAGTAATTCGCCAACTGCCTTTTACGACCAGCATCTCTAGTCATGCCCTGTGGGGGGGAAGAGGATGGGAGGAAGTGACAGGCCATGGGATGGGGGTGGGGTGACAGGGACACAGGCATGCAAAGACCAGGGACTCAGGAGCTGAAAGATGTGTTCTGCCCCTGGCACTAGGGAACGGCCGCCCAGAGGCTGGATGTGAGGATCCATCTTTTTGGGCTGTGTCTAGCGAGGGACCTCTGGCTTCAAGGAGGTGGGCTGGGGTGGAATTGGTCTGGGCTCAGAATCACCCGTGAGCCCAAGGCTGCTGGGATATGGGACTCTTGTTCACTATTGTGTCCCAGTCACCTAGGATGGTAGCCAGGACGCTGCTCTCTCAATATACATCTTTACCGAATAACGGAATCAGATGAAAGGGGTCATTGTTCTCTGGGACTTAGTTTACCCTCTTCCCTAAAACCTGTGGCCCTCAGGGCCCCTCAGCCAAAGGCGTCCATCGTGATACCCCTCCCCACCAAGGATTTCGGACACCAGAACTTGCTTCTCCAGTGGAGCGGAGCGAAGACCAAAGAAAAGGAGTTCAAGCCTCCGGTGGACTCCGCCCACTTGTGATGTCACAAACCGCAGGGGGATCCCGACCCTAGTCACTCTCTTGGGATAGGGCGTGGAAAGGAACCGGGAGTCAACTCCAGCCCCTCCCCCGGGCCTGGCGGTGTTACACAACCCGACGTCGCATCCCCAGGGATGTCGCCGGACGTCCTGACGGGTCCGGGGACAATGGGCGGGGAGTGCCCCTCCCGCCAGGAGCCCGAAGTGGCAGGGGTGCCCCCTCCTCTGATTCACCCTTGTTTCCGGACCGCTTTATCCTCCAAATCCTCAAGGATCCTTAACGCGCCCCTAAGTCTCTACCCTCAGTGCGAGTACCCCTGTAACTCAGCTTTTTGACCCCACCAAATATCTGTCCTCTGCACTCCTCCTCCCCCGCCAGCTCCCCGCTCTCACTCCCGCCGCTGTGATTCTCGAAACTTCCAGATTCCCATGCCCGCCTTCTTTCACCCATCCCGGGGCTCCTCTTCCGGCTCCCTCAAACTCCTCCTCCACCTTCCTACCCCGCCCTCCGAATCTCCTCCGAGCCACCCACCACCCCGTTCCCCGCCGAGCTTGCCCCAGGATCTCAATCTTCCCCAAACACCCCCTCCACCACACTCAAACTGACCCCTAATCCTCTTTCTTGTCCCGAGTATCAGTCCCCAGTCCCCTTTTGCTGTCCCGAAACTGCCCGGATATCCCAACCTCATTGCCCACCCTAGTCTTTCCCCCCCCAACCCTTTCCCTTCCGGCAGCCGCCTCTCCCTCCCCGCCGCTCCCCGCCCCCAGGCCGGCCGGCGCCCCTCCCCGGCCCGCTCCCACGCCCGGCGCGGGTTCCCAGGCCGCCCCCCCGCCGTGGCCCAGAGACCCAGTTTGCGGCGGCAAAACATTGGTCTCCGGGCAACAGGCCCCGCCCGCCCTGGGGCGGCCCAAGCTAGTCGGGCCGCTCAGTGGCCGGGTGGCCGGGAGGTGGCGGGGTCGGACTGGAGCCCGAGGCCCTCGCCCCCAGAGGCCTGCAGGGCTCAGAGACCCGGTGACCAGGAGCCAACAACACGGACCTGGAGATTCGGCACCCCGGAGCAAGAAACTCGGAGAAATTCGTGGAGGTCAAAGCCACGGGGTGCGCTCCGGGACGCAGTGATGGAGAGAGACCAGGAGACACAAGGAATGGGGCGGGGGAGATGAACACAGAGTTAGCCAAGATAAACACACACAAACCCAGGTCCGCGGGGACGCCTCTCAAGGCAGGATAATCTAGCTCAGATCTCAGGGCCTTTGCACTTCTGTCACGGGGACTTCCCCTCTCCGATTCTGTTTCCACATCCGTAAAATGGGTAGCACTTAGCCTATAGAGGTGTGGTGACGATTCAGCTAATTCACCGACTGAGAGCTCGTAGCACAGTTCTGGCCCATTCTATCATTCATTCATTCATTCATTCTATCATTCATTCATGCAACCGCTACGTATCGAGCACCTGTTATGCACCGGGCGCAGTTTTAAGTGCTGGGTCTGGAACAGTGAAGGAGACAAAGGTTTTGGTCCTCGAAGGAGCACTTGCTTTGGGGACAAGGAGGGAGGTGGTGAACAGTATATTTGCAGACATCAGCGCACTGGGCAGTACTGAGTGCTGGGGGAGAGGGGAGAAAGGCATTTTTGGATTTTAAATAGGGTGGTTGGGGAAGGTGGTATCAGCAAAGACCCCAGAGGGGGGATGGGACTGTCATGTAGGCTCCCTGCTAAGAGGATAGCAGTCCCCTGACCAGCAAGTGCAAAGGCCTTTAGGTGGGAACATGTCTGGTGCGCTGGAGGAACAGGCAGGTCAGTGCGTGGCTACAGCGGAGAGAACAAGGGGGAGGGGAGTGGCAGAGACAGGGAGAGGGAGTAAGGTCAGATGTGGATGGCTTCATGGGCCATAGTGAAGCCTTTGACTTTTACTCTGAATGAGGCAGGAGCCATGGGACGGTTCTGAGCAAAAAGAGGGGCACGACCTGAGTTTGACTTGAACAGCATCCCTGGGTCTGTATATGGGGAATAGACTTGGGAGGCTAAGGGGGAGGCAGGGAGACCTGGGAGGAGCCCCAGGCAATGGCTCAGGTAACAGGCGAAGCTGACTTGGACTGGGGTCCCAGGGATCTGATTCTGGAGGTGTTTGAACTTGGAGCTGCAGAATTTGCTGACAAGCACACTCACAGCAAGCCCTCAGTAGATGGCAGTAGTCACCATTATGTTAGCTGGTGTTCACCACCCATCTCCAAAGAAGCTCTTATCACCCCTGTTTCACAGATGCGGAAACTGAGCCCCAGAGAGGTCACTCAGCTTGCCTCAGGACTCACAACTCAGTCAGGCTCCAAAGATGGTACTGTTGTCAAATTCGCAACACCTTGAGCATCCAGACCAATCCTCTGACTCTGCCACGTGAGCCCCAGGACTGCGGGAGCAAGATAGTCCTCGGCCCTACCCGCTGGCCTTGAGAAGGGTGACCCAGTAGGAGAATACCGCCCAAGTGGTGCTCAAGTTGTCAGCGAGTCACCTATGCTGGCCCAGGACACTGGCTTGGAGGCAGGCAGGTACATGCAGAGGGGGTCCGCCCAGAACCTCCCCGCCGGGCATCTGCCTCCCACACTTAATCCTAGCAGGGGTCCGGGCACACCCCAGCCCTACCTGCAGCAACCTGCTAACGGTCCCACACTCGCACGCAGACAGGGACATGGCCCTCTGCCACGGAGGTGCATTTCCGGGGCAGTGTGCCCAAAAACACCGAATTTCTGTCTCTTGCCATCTCTTGCTGTTTCTCTTTCTTCCTCTACTTTTGGCTCTATCCCGTCTCTCTCTCTGTCAGTCTCTGTCTTGCTGTCTCTCTCTTTCTCTCTTGACTGCACCCTCACTCCCACTCCGTCTTTGTCATTTGAATATCCACACTCAGGACCCTCTACCTGCAGTGGGAATCACTCTCGTCCCTGGCCACCTGTCTCCACAGAAGCTCACCTATCAGGTGGCATCAGAAGATGGAGCCCAGACAGGTGGGTCGGAGGCTCTGGGTCAGCGGTTCTGGCCAGCTGATCAGAACCACCCAGGCTGGATCTCACAGTTATAACTGTCACCTCCTTCTCTGAGACTCTGACCCACAGCTTCTGGGTGCAGGACTGGAGATAGCCACCTTTAAAAAGCTCCCTAGATGACTGGAACCCCTGTTGGCCTGTGCTAGTTACTCTGCCTAATTTTGCACCCAGGGAAGAGCAGAGGTTCAAAGAGCAGAAGCTCCATCCCAACATCACACAGCAGCCCACTGTGAGAGGCCCGGTGCTGCCTGGAATTGGTGGACTCCCTTTGAGAACAAGTTTCAGAGTTAAATAATAAAATAAAATAAAATAAAAAAACATAAAAAAGAATCAGACGGAGAGAGAGAGAGACCCAGAAATGAGCAGAGACTCAGAATATAGAGACTCAGGAAAAGAGGGAGTACCAGAGGTAGGCAGAGACCTAGAAAGGGACTTAGAGGGAACAGAGACAGTGACAGAGATGCACAGAGATAGTGAAAGACAGAGAGATAGGGGTCAGAAAGACGCAGAGAGAGACACACACATAAAGAGGCAGGGATTAAGATAGCCATTTAAGGGGGCTAGAGATACCCTAAGAAGGGAACCTTTTCATTGAGACAGTATACACATGGTCCCGTTTTATAGGTCCTACTTCCTAGAAGCAGCCTGGGCCATGGTTGGGCAATTGCAAACTTACCAAGCCAGGTCTCCTCCCCAGCCCTGGTATGTAGGATGCACATTAAATACATTTATATAACCTGCCCTCTGTGCACAGTCTAGGAGCTTTACATAACATAGCCCTGTGAGTCACGCTGCAGACATGGGGCACTGACCTGACACACCCAGCGAGAGGGGACCCCTTCACCCAGGACCAGTATCTGGAAGTGACTCTGCGAGATGTGAGCGATCACGCGTTTCACTGAGGAGGAAGCAGAGGGCTGGAGGAGGGCAAGGCACTTGCTCTGGGTCACAAAGACAGCAGCCAGCAGGACAGGAATTCCAACCATATCTGCCTGATTCCATAGCCTTTGCACCCCAAGGCACCGGGAAGGACAACGACAGTCAATGCCCTCTGATGAGTTTCTTTACAGAGGAGAAGACATACAAACACTAGTAAGAAACGCCCCCTTCCACCCCTGTATTGAGTGTATTGTGCTGCAGTGCTTTAAAAACACCATGTCATTTATCCCAAAACCCGGTGAGGTAGAACAGAACCCGGTTATTAAATAGCATAATTGTACCTGTTATGGATGGACCACTTACTAAGTACTAAGTGCTTAACGGGACTTCACAAAGTCTCAGTTCTGGAGATGAGTGATGCTATCACATCCATTTCAGGAAGGAAAAAGGCTCAGAGAAAGGAAGTCACAGGCTAAGGTCACAGAGCGGGTATTTGCACCCAGGTCTGTCTGGCCCGTTATCACTACCACCCATTCCCCCTGGACGTGCCCACAGTGCGCCTATGCACACGTGCAATCAGTCTAACATCGAACACTAACATCTCAAACACTTGAGTTCAGTGCTCCCGCCTCGTATTCTTTCTCTGCTCCGGAGGACCTAACCCGGCCTCCATTCCCCTCCACCTCCCCGACGTCTGGGGAGGAACCTCTCCTCTCCCTGCAGCGCCTCAGTGTAGCCGCCCAGTTGGCGCCTGTAAACTGTTCCTGCCCCTTTAAGAGAGCGAACAGTCGGCCGGCGTTGCCCAGCAGCACCAACGTGGTTGCCAGGCAACGTCAACAAACGACTCGGCCGCCGTCTCCGCGCGCCCCCCCTCCCCCGCCCGCGCAGACGCGGTGACGCGACGGACTGTGGAACGCCGTCGCCTAGCAACGTGAAGGCTGTTTGTCCCGGCCCGGCTGCGCGGCCGCACAGGGCACAACCTGCACCGGCCCGGGCGGACAGACTGGCGGACCGGGAGCCCGGGGCGGGGTGGGGGTGGGGGAGCGCCCTGCGGTGATGGGAGCGGGGGAGAACCGGGTCCCCAAATTGCCGGTTTCCCTTTAGACAGCCGCCGTCTGCTTGTCGCCCGCTCCTCCTGTCTGACCCAGGACCGCCTCCGCTTGGGTATCTGTTCGTCTGGGCCCCCTCCTCCTCGGCATGTCTGTTTGTCCAGCGTCTCCCGCGCCCTGGCTGTCTCATATTCCCCCAAACAATAACAACCAAAATAGACACAAAGTTTTGCCTCAGACTCCCGGGTTTCTGGGTGAACTGTTGTTACGGAGGTCCCAACCAGTACTTGCACACACAGTTGGAGCCACAGCCCGAGAGCTCCCTCCCGTTCCTTTCCCCGGTCCCCTCGGGTTCTGTTCTCTTGCCTGTCCTTCTTGAGCCTCTTTCATCGGACAGGCAGCCCCGCGGTCCTTCTATCCTGTGTCCGCGATGCTGTCCACAGCTGGGAGGGTCTAATAACTCATCGCCAACTCACGCCCCCCCAACACCCCACAGTCAATAGCTTCATGTGACCAGGGCTGGGCGAATCTCCAAGCAGAAAGAAAAAACTGGGTGTGTGACAGTGTGAATGAATATGACCGGAGGTGCATGACTTGGCCGGTGACAATGTGTACGTCGGGTATTTCCTGTGTGAAAGCACTATCATGAGGGTTTCCTTTGACTACGGGAGAGTTTCCCCAGCTTACATTTGTGTATCCGGATATATGGGTGTTTGGAGCCCTGCTAACTGTGGAAAGTGTGGTGTGGTGTATGTGTGTGTAGTTGTGTCTCTGCGTGTGGTCACACGTGAAACAGTACCTGTGCATGTGTATGGTTTTGCCTCTGGTTTTCATTTCTGGTTCCCTGTGAGTGTGTCATTGTGGGTCTTGTATACATCATCTGTATGTTTAACTATATGCTGTTTTTACGAGCAGTTTATCTCGGGTTCTCTCTACAGCATTTATCACAATTTCTAGTTATACCTTTGTTTGTCTACCGTCTGTCTCCTGCACTGGACTGTGTGCCCCATGAAGGTGGGGCCCAGAGCTGTCATGGTCACTGCTTGGTCCCAAGCACTGCCCTGCACACAGTAGGTACTTAGTAATTATTCACTGAGTAAATGAATCAGTGATTCATGTGTGTCCATGTCAAGTGTCGGTGTAACTATGTGGCTGGTTCTGTGCTTTGAGGTGGTGGTCTCCTGTGTGTGGTTTGGATCGCAGGAGGGGGCACTGCGTCTGGCTGTGCAGTTCAAATTTTCAGCACCCGCCACACTGTGGGATGCATAGGAGGACCTAACTGTCAATATCTGTGGACTTGAACTGTGCAGTTCTCTCTGTTTTAGCATTAGGACCTCTACATACCTCAGTTTTCTCATCTGTCAAATGGGGATAATAATCAGCCCACTCATGAAACTGTTCATCTAGAGAGCATTTAGAAAGTGCCTGGCACAAAATAAACATTTACCAAAATATCACTTTGGATTGTCTGTGGTATTATTCCTTCCTCTTTGCATGGCCCCAGATGCACATATCCAGACTTGGGTGTTGGCTGTGTGGTCCTGAGCCAATGGGTACCAAAGTACTTCTGAGCCTCTGTTTCCTTCCCAAAAAATGGGCATGATCACAGACCTTCCGAGAAGTTACCGTGGCCAAAGGAAGCTGTGTCCATAAGTCACAGCTCTGGGGTAGGTACACAGTGAGCAGTCGGGGTCTATAAGGCCCGATCGCATCATCACTGCCAAGTTCAGGTTCTGGAGAAGGGGTGGAGTTTGGGGGTAGGAAGAATAGAGGTGCAAATCCTTCAAGGGGATGGGACATGCAGACAGTTGAAGAGAAGAAAGAGAATTTGCTGAGGCAGGCTGGTGGACGGTCAGATTCCAGAAAGGACTTCTTCCAAGGACTGTTAGGAACTAAGGATTAAAAGAAGATAGAACTGTCTGGAGAGCTGCCTAGAAGAAGGAGGAGACACCAGCCTGAGTCTTGAAGGCTGGGGGAACAGAATTTGGGGAGGGGGTAACACTAGTAATGGTTACAAGGCACAGTGTGTAGACCCCGCTAGGAGCCTTGTAATGGATTTCTGTCTGTTTCGGTCCCAGCTCTGTCCCCAGCTCTGGTCCCCAGTGCCTGACACAGGGGACCTGCTCAGTAGATGTGTTTGAACAGCTGATTGAATGAATATATGAATGAATGAATTTCATCCCACAACAACCTGTGAGTCTGGGTCTTGGAGGGAGGTGGGGAAAGCCTGCTGGGCTGGCAGGGCTGGCATGGGGCCCTGAGCCTCTGTGCCCTGCCAAGTGCCTACCCCCCACCCCACTGTTCCCACAGCTCAGGCCTTCTGAGGGCGTGGAAGGGGCCGGGAAGGGAGTGTCAAGCCACCGGCCCGTTGCCGGCCCTGGACAGCTGCCCAGAGTGTCTACTACAGGAGGGAAAGGGTAGCTCAGGCGCCTGAGTCACCTCAGAGAAACCCCGGGCTGCATACCTGGCCACTGACATCATCTAGCCAGGGCACCCCCGGCAGCCCAGACAAGCCGACTGAATCACAGGCGGAATTCAGCCACCGCGGGCGCGGGCACGTGGCCCGCTGTGACCCCCATGAGACACCTCCGCATGGCCGTCTGGCTGCGGGGGCTGGCAGGCTGCTTGGGGGTCAGTGAGGGGGCATGGGGCCTGAGTCAGGGACGGGCTGGCTACCGGCAAGGACCACTGGGGCCACCGGTGTCTTGAAGGTGCAGGAGGGAGAGCGTGGGGCGGAGAGTGGCGGAGAGCAGCGGGGAGGCCCCAGAGCTGGAGGAGGAAGCCTGTGTGGGTGTGGCTGGAAGGCTGTGGCTTGTGGGCAGCGGCTGGATGACCTGCTGGGGTGGGGAGGGCCAGGCTGATTGCGCAGAGAACCACGGGGTCGGGGAACAATGGACTTGCCACACAATGTGCTCACGCAAGCCCTCACACACACAGGTGCGCACACACACACCCACACCTGCAGGCACGCACACTAGGAACCCCAGGTGAGGAGGACCTGGCACCATCCACCCTGGGGCAGGGGAGCCTCCCTGCCTGGGCTGCCACCTGGGCCTCACCTCCCCACAAGCCTGCAAGTCGAGCAAATTCCCTAAGGTCTCGGGCCCTTAGTTTCCTTATCTGGGGAATGGGCATAATAATACTTTTCGCCTGTGGGCGCCTACACTCTGCGGGGAACATACTTTCTGCCAGGCCATGCTCTAAGCATTTTGCATATAAACTCATTTACTCCTAAGAACAATGCTAGGAGGGAGGTGCCCTTGTTCTCCCCACTTTACAGATGAGGATATTGAGGCTCAGAGAAGTTAAGTTACTTGCCCAGGGTCACACAGCTAGCAACCTCCTTAAAGTGTTACAGGAGAGTTAAACAAGAAAATACAGCGGATCATTGCAGGGGAGGGGGCATGCTGGCTGGGTCCTTCAGTGGAGCATGCAACTCTTGATCTTGGGGTTGTGAGTTCGAGCCCCACACTGGGCGTGGAGCTTACTTAAAAGAAAAAAAAAAAAGAAAATAGAAGATACAGTGGTTGTGTACAACGTAACACCTGTCACATGGTCGGTTTTCTTAAACAACTGCTGCCATATTATTAATATTACTCATGTTATCCTAAGTCCAGTTGGAAAGTTCTCCAAAACAGTCACCCTCACCACCTTGGTCTGGTCCTTCCTCTTAGCTTCCCACAGTCTCTCCTGCTTCCTCTTCTTTGGTCTTGTGTATCCACAGTTGGGAGAGAGTGCTCTGAGGGACTCTCTCCTCATCTAAATCTTTTCAGGACTCGGTGGTGATCGTCCAGACTCACGACCTCCAGGAAGTTCTCCTGGCTTGCTCCAACCTCACTGAACACTCCTGCCTCCCCCTGCCTGGAGTGATTACAGTCAGTGATACACCACCACGCTGGGTGGGTCTGGGTTGCAGATGAATGAGAAGGGAGCCCTTACAGTGGTCCACAGCACCCCTGGCGCCAGGACCTGAGACTGGCCAGCAGCTGAGAGTGGCCTCTGCTTAGCTCTGTGCGCAGGCCCACATACGTGGAACTGTGTGTGTGAGTGGTGTGAGTGTGCGTGGGAGAGAGCGGACACAGTCATGGGAGCTGGCTGTGTGATTCCGTATTATCTGTGTGCCTTGGTCCATAGGTTTTTACATAACTCTGAGCGAGTCCACAGAGGCCCTTTGGCACGACTGCGGATAGCTAAGAAATTCTGTGCGTCTGCAGCTCTGGGGGCCTCAGCCAGTTCGTGCGTGTGGAGTTGTGCGTCTCTGCAGACACACAAAGGAGCGTGCCCGTTGTGTCTGCGTGGTTGGGCATCCGCGCGCCTTTGTGATGTGTCCGCACCACAATGTGTGCTTCGCTGTGTGCGTGTGATTGTGCAGTGGCTTCGGCATCTGTGTATCCTTGCAGACAAAAGCGAAAGGCGTGTGCGTGTCTTCGTTTCCACGTTTGGCTTCTGTAAACCAAGCCTTCTTCTTCGCAGCCCTGAAAAATGTGTCTCCCCTACCACACCCCAAAACACCCCTGGAAAGACCCAAGGTCACCAGCTCAGCTCAGTTCCCCCTTGGACACAGGCACGAAGTACCAGGAGGCTGACTGTTCATCGACATCTGGAGCCAGGCCCCGACACCCACAGGCAGGCTTCCCGCCTGTCAACGGGTCTAGAACATCGTCCCCCTTCCCACAGTGTGATGGCAAAGGAACAGAGAGGCCCAGATATGTTTCTGTCGGAGACAATCTGTCAGAGTTTGAATGCACCAATCAGTGAACGGTGAAGATTCATTTAGTCCACAAATGTTTACTGAGCACCTACAGGGGGCCGGGCACTGTGCTGGGGACATGGCGGTGACCAGGACAGCCCAAGCCCAGGCCTCAATAACAGTACAGCCTGGCGGGAAAAAGAGCTCCAGTTCCCAAAGGACGATGAACCCGGAGAGGAAGAGCTGGGAGGGAGCTGCCCCAGGGAGGGCTTCCTGGAGGAGGAGATTATAGACGCAGGAAGCAACAGGGAGAGTGCTCCAGGGAGAGGGCAGAGCACATGCAGAGACCTGGAGGGAGAACGCAGCGTCTAGAACATGGACAGTTGGCACAGGCCAGGTTATGCCAGACCTTGTGGGCCATGGTGAATGGGGAGTTTGAATTCCAAATGCCAGTGTACTGGGAAAGTCAAGCTAGGAGTCCTCAGTCTGGACCACTTGGCTTCCCTGAAACTCTACAGACACCACCTCCAGGAGGCCTCCAGGACTGCTCAGTGGGGAGCTGGCCTGGCTAGCCAGAAACACTATCAGTGTTTTTAATCAAGGAGCCTGCAAATCACTAACTGGCCTGGCCCTACAGTCACGGAGGCGACAGTCACAACAGCAGGGTACACACCTGCACACACACACACACACACACGCACGCACACCCCATTCCATGCCGCAGAAACACCCACAGACCTTTCTCTTGCAGCTGAAACCCCAGCATGACCCAGAGGCTTGCTGGAAATGCCAAAGGCTCCACCAGATCTGCGGTGTAACCAGATTCCCCAGTGGATTCATGATCACACAACTAGGAAGAAGGCTGCACCTCCTTTCGTTTCTTTTCTGTACAATGTAGATAACAACGCAACCTCCTTATGGGGCTGGCGCTCTAACGTGCGTGGAAGCACCAAGCACAGCCTACTAAGTACTTGCTTCCCTCCTCCCCCCTCTCCTCCTTTGCATTACTAAATTTTGGAGCCAAAGAGAACTCTGAGCCCACCGCCATCCAGCCTTCTTGCTCTGTGGGTGGGAAACTGAGGCACAGGGTAGCATAAGTTATGCCCACGGAAGGATGGAAGGATGTGCTGACACCTGCCTTTGGCAGAATTGCCCCCAGGGCTGTTTACAGGATGCTCTGAGCAAGCCAGAGCTTCACCACCACCCCAGCCCTCACCTGTGGGGCCAGAAGGCTGAGGGCTGCCTCTGCCCCTCCCCACGCAGAGCCAAGCCCTGCAAAGCTCTGGTGGGGCGGTGGGTAGGGGAGTGAAGGTCTTGCCCTCTCCCCCACATTCCAGTCCTCCACCTCCTGGAAGCTCCCTGGGGTTGAGCCCTCTGAAGAAAGACTTGCCTTGCCCACCCCATGCTCTGTGGACAAGGTATGCATGTGTGTGTGTGTGTGTGTGTGTGTGTGTGTGTGTGTGTGACTTTGTGTATGTTTGGCGGGGGTCACCAGGGCCACCTTTTCCCTTAGGCAAAAATGGCACAGTACTGGGGCCTATGATAATTTTAGAGGCTCACCAAATATGTAATTTCTTTTAAGATCAGAAGAAAAGGGGCACCTTTGTAGCTCAGTCATTAAGCATCTGCCTTTGGGTCCTGGGATGCAGCCCTGCCTCAGGCTCCCTGCTCAGCCGGGAGCCTGCTTCTCCCTCTTCCTCCCCCCGGGCTTGTGTCCACCCACCACCACCTCCCCACCGTTCAAATAAATAAATAAATAAATAATCTTTAATAAAAAAGGTGGGGTGCCTGGGTGGCTCAGTCAGTTAAACGTCTGCCTTCTGTCCAGGTCATGGTCCCCGGGTCCTGGGATTGAGCCCTGCATTGGGATCCCTGCTCAGTAGGGAGCCTGCTTCTCCCTCTCCTCCCCACTCATGCTCTCTCTCTCTCTCTCTCTCGATATCTCGGTCTGTCTCTCTCTCTCAAATAAATAAATAAAATCTTTAAAAAAAAATCAGAAAGGAAAAAAAAATCCTGAACTTCTAGGTAAAACAAAATGTTCTAATATATAGTATTATCTACATTTATACCAATGTAGTCATAATAATCCCATTTTTTTAAAAGATTTTATTTATTTATTTGACAGACAGAGATCACAGGCAGGCAGAGAGAGGAGGAAGCAGGCTCCCCGCTGAGCAGAGAGGCCCATGCAGGGCTCGATCCCAGGACCCTGAGATCATGACCTGAGCCGAAGGCAGAGACTTTAACCCACGGAGCCACCCAGGTGCCCCATAATAATCCTATTTTATTATTTTTCTAAAAGATTTATTTGAGGGTGAGAGAAAGGGAGGGGCAGAGGGAGAGGGAAAGAGAGAATCTTGAGCAGACTCCCTGCTGAGTGTGGGGCTCTAGTAGGACCCCGAGACTGAGGCAAAATCAAGAGTTGGAGCCCCAGTCAACTGAGCCCCCCAGGCACCCAATAAAATATAATTTCAAAGATGTCTTTATGGAGGTAGAAGGTAATGATGGGCACCTGTGTGGCTCAGTGGGTTGGGCCTCTGCCTTCGGCTCAGGTCATGATCTCAGGGTCCTGGAATCGAGCCCCGCATCGGGCTCTCTGATCAGCGGGAAGCCTGCTTCCCCCTCTCTCTCTGCCTGCCTCTCTGCCTACTCTCTGTCAAATAAATAAATAAAATCTTTTTAAAAAGAAGAGAGTTATAATGTGACCTTGTGTGTCTCTGCTGGCTGACATCTCTGGGAGGGTCTCTATCTGCAAAGATCAGGTTGGCTCTGTTTTAATAATAAAACAAATCCCTACAACGCGCCAGGCCTGTTCCAGAAGCTTTCCTGATCTTCACCTCATGTAATCCCCCTCCAGCCCCATGAGCTGGGCATGATTCCTGACCCCCTTTCCTAGGTCAGGAAACAGAAGCTCCAGACAGCATAACTCAGGGTCACCCAACCACTAAGTGGTGGGACAAGAATGTAAGCCTGGGCCACCTAGATTCTGGGACCACCAGTCAAGAGGATAAATATCCAGTGTCTGCACAAGCATGGCCATCTACACGTGAACTCATGAAATAAAAGCTTAGGGTCGGGGGCCTGGCCAGCTCAGAAGGTGGGCCATGTGACTCTTGATCTTGGGGTTGGAAATTTGAGCCCCATGCTAGGTGTAGAGATTACTTAAGAATAAAATCTGAAAGGGGCGCCTGGGTGGCTCAGTGGGTTAAAGCCTCTCTGCCTTCGGCTCAGGTCATGATCCCAGGGTCCTGGGATCGAGCCCCGCATCAGGCTCTCTGCTCAGCAGGGAGCCTGCTTCCCCCCTCTCTTTCTGCCTACTTGTGATCTCTGTCAAATAAATAAAATCATTTAAAAAAAAAAAGAATAAAATCTGAAAAATAAATAAATAAATAAATAAAATAGAAACATGGGCTCTGAAGCTGAGGCGCTGCATTCTTATCTTGGCTTCGCCACTCCTGTGCTGTGTGACTCTAGGAAAGTGACTTCACCTCTCTGGGCTTCTGTTTCCTTGTAGGCTGAATGACAGTTCCTACCTCATAGGAGGGTTGTGAGAAGGAAGAAAATGAATATGAGCACTCAAGAAGAATGAGCCCTTGTAATGATGGTATGAAGAGTATCTGAGTGCAACCACAGCGAAGGTGTACGGGTCACGTATGCTGGGGACCGCATGACTGTGTTTCAGTGTGTGGGGGCATGTGTGTTGCCCATCGGAGGTGAAGGTTGGAATACCCGCGTGTCCGTGGATATGTACACCACCTGTGTCGGGGTGTGAAGGCTTTTGGGCAGCCTGGGTGTCTCCTGTGTCATCTCCTTTATGCTGTAGCAGGGATGAGGGGCTTGGACAGGACAGGGAATGAGGGGTCACTCCTGTCTGCTGCCAGGGCCGAGTCACTGCCTGCTGGTGGTTGCTGTGTCATCTCCTAGTCCTCATCCCTACTTCCAGACTGGTGGCAGACAGAGGGGGCGTGGGGTAAAGAGGTGGAGGGGAGGCTGGAGGCTGTGCTTTTGTCTGGAAACCTTGACCTCCCCCACCATCTTGCCCCCTGTGTCCCTCCAGCCTTCCATGTCTCCCTCCCCTTCCCCAGGATCTACAGGAAGCAGGGAAGCAAGATTCTGCAGGGAATCAGGGCCCACTCACCCCCTCCTGCTCAGCCTCAGACCCACTGTGTGACCCTGAGCCAAGGCCTCCCCCTCTCTGGGTTTCAACAATCTCAAAGCACTTCTCCCTCCATGTCCAGGACCCGGTCACGCTCTGCACTGGGAGGGAAGCACCAGATCTCTGAGATTTGCGAAGCAGCAGGTGGGACCCCTCCCAGTGGTGCTTAAGAGTTGGGGGCTGTGGCATCCCAAATACCTTCATTAAATTCTTAAACCCTGTTTCCTAACTGGGAGGCCTCAGGAAAGCAGCTCTACCGCTCTAAGCCTGGGTCACAACAGTACACACCACCAGCAGAAGGTAGCAGGAGGTAGGTTCGAAAGGCTTAGGTTTCCCAGAAATCACCGTTACCCTTTAAACAATCCCAAGACCCAGGGTTTTCAGGGAGTCCCGCTGAACCAGGCAGTTCTCAGAAATCAGGAAGATGGTAGGAGCTCTGCAGTTTAACATTCTGGGTTTGAATTTCTTGCCATGGGATCCTGGACAAGTCACTTAACCTCTTCGAGTATTTTTTCCCTCTTTAATAAAGTGAAGATTTTCCTCCCTTAACCTTCAAACGCTGGTTTAAGGATTACAGATCTCGTGGTGAAAGGCTTACAACAGGAGGCTGGTATTTGCTCGTAGTTAAATACACGGCATCTATTATTATTATCAATTCTTATTCAACACACATTTTTTCTTAGGTCTAAAGGGAGGATTATGAAGCGGGAAGGAGAGGTTACCACCACTATCAGCAGGGACTTCTCACGCTGAATTCTGTTCTCTGCCCGCTCCAAACCCGCGTACCTCCCAAACGCCGGACTGCGTGCGGGGCCAGGGGGTCCAAAACACACATCCTTTGCCCGGACGGGAAAACTGAAGCTGAAGCTCAGAAAGGAATAACATTTCCCCAAGTCAGGGCCACCAGGACCGAAGCTACCAGAAGCCTCGGGACTCCACCCCCACCTCCTCTTTCATCTGGAACATCACAGTCCCTCCCACTCCGCTCGGGACTCAGTTTCCCCGCCTACGTGGCTACACCACACCAGCCAGGGTCTCTTTCTGGGGATCTGACCTTCTTGAGTGAGGGCGCTGCTCCACCGGGAGGGCTGGGAGGGGCTGCCGGAGGTGAAAAGTACCCACTTACCCGGGTCTTCCCCAGGCTAGATTCAGAGCCTATTAATACCAGCCCCCGGGGCGGCGCGGCACTGCGCAGGTGCGGGCGGGTTCCGCAGGCGCGCGGGGTGAGCGCGCGAGCGAGCGAGGGATTCCCTCTGACGTAATTGCTAGGATACCAAACAAACACTCTGCCGCGCCGGCCGAGCTCCTTATATGGCTAATTGCGTCACAGGAACTCCTGGGAGGCGGGGCCGGGATCCCCTCCCGCCGAGGGCTCTGGAATGCAGCCCCCACGACCCCCAGGGTCGCGAGGGTGATGCAGGTGGACAGACCGAGGCTAGGGCAGACCTCTTGCGGGACGGCGCGGGGCTGAGTTCAGCAGGGCCGGAGATTTTAGGAAGTTTGTGGAGCTGGGGTAGGGTGACGTAAGCAGGGAGGCGGGTCCCGGGCATATAAATACAGGCTGGCGGCTTTGGGGTTCATTCATAAGACTGAGAGCTACGGCCTCGGCAGGGACAGGCGGAGCTGGAACTTGGGGACTTGATTGTTGTGGTTTTTCTTGGGGGCTGTGAAGTTCAGTTTGGCTTTTCTTTTCCGGCGAGAAAGTTTTGGGGAGGATTCTTCTAGATAATTCTACATTTTATTTTGGAGGAGCGACTTACTCTTTTTGTCTTCTTTATTACTCCCCTCCCCCCGTGGGACCCGCTGGACGCGTGGAGGAGAGCGCACCCGAAGCCGATTCTGTACAGCAAGACAGCGCTTTCCGCCTCTGGGGGAGCGATCCCCCCCCCACGCCCCTGGGTCCTGCGGAGCCTGGACTTTCAGGAGGCACAGCGGCATCTTGTGGGGGCCTGGGCACCGCAGAGGAATTGCACAGAAACTTTGCCATTGTTGGAGCGGGACGCTGCCCCCATCCCGAGTTTCCTCGGACAGCGCGCTTAGGGGACGCGGTCGGCTCACCCCGGACTCGCAGCTTTCTTTTCCACCCGGCCATAGCCTTGGCTTCCCGGCGACCTCAGCGTGGTCACAGGGCCCCCCCTGTGCCCAGGGAAATGTTTCAAGCTTTCCCCGGAGACTACGACTCCGGCTCCCGGTGCAGCTCCTCACCCTCCGCCGAGTCTCAGTATCTGTCTTCAGTGGACTCCTTCGGCAGTCCACCCACCGCCGCCGCCTCCCAGGTAAGTTCTAGAGGGTTAGGGTGCTGCTTTGTGGGCTTTATTTTTTAAAAGTCAGGAATGGATCGAGCAATCCCTCCACCCCAAATAGAGACGCACCAAAACTCGGGATCTGAGAGGGAATAGGCTCACCGCGCACTTGGCAAACTGCAAAGTCGGGGCGTGTTTGCAATTGGTGGAGTGCGCGGATCGCTGGGAGGGAAAGCAGAGAGGTGAGCTTTGGGGGTGGGGAGAATGCTCCGTTCAGTGCAACGTGTATGCGGTAGCAGGGCTGAGAACTTTTAGCTTGCTCCGGGACTGCTCCCGACTCAGGTCCCCAACCTGGAGCTAGCGCAGTTAGGCAGGTGGGGGAAATTCCGGGGAAGCTTCCAGTAGCCTCTTCCCTTTTCCTTCTCCATCGGAGCGCCTACTCCAGCATCGAGTTGCCCTCGATCCCGCGAGCGAGCTGGCCTCGAACCCTCGCTTGGAAGCTCTGCCTCCGCCTCCTGCGCGGAGACGTAACGGGGGACCCGTGCGTAACGGCTGACGCGCTGGAATCCTCCGTCTGACGCGGGGCACGCACGGCGCGCGGCGCCCCCTTCGTCCGCCCCGCCCCTGACGTCCCGGAGCGTTCTATTTTGGAACGCCTGGGCCACGTTGCTAAGGGAGGGGGCAGCCCGGCGTTCCGATTGGTCGCCGCGGCGCAGGCTACGGCCAATCAACTTTCCCTTCCTATTTGTAGGGTGCATTTCCCTTCCCCCAGCTCCGTCCCCGGAACTCGTGGTTCCTCGGCGCTGGGGTCTCTTTTACGGGCCTCTGAAGGCAGAGAGAGGGGATTCCTGTCGCGACAGGAGCGACCCTCTGCGATCCAATGGGTTCGCGAGGACCTCGCGGGGATCAGGGCCCTCCCATCTCAGGGGCCGAGAGCGTCTGTGTGCCGGGGTCTCTTTGGGAGACATGGGTGGCCGTCACTCTCTTCTCCGGGCACACACAGACACAGTCCCAGTCCCCCTTCTCCGGTCACCCGATCCCTTCGCTGTGTCGGAAGACAGGACTAGAACCGTTAGCCCTAGGGGAACCAGCCAGGTTGTCTCCAGGAGCCCCGCCTCCTCTGGGCTTCCTGGACTCTCATTGGCCAGCGAGCCAGCCCATCCCTCACCACGCCCCCTGGGAGAGTAGTTAAGCCTTCCGAGCAGTCCTAGGGTTCCATTTGGGGGTGGGGGTAGATGAGCGCCGCTCCCGCTCAGGGCGCAGGACGTACACCATTCTCCCTCCGTGGTAGTCTGAGGGAGCCCGATCGTCACTTTTCTCTACCTGTCCCGCTTACCGTAATCTGTCTTTTGTCAGTCTCACTCTGTAGAGAAACAATTACTTGAAACGTTGTTCAAAACTCCTAGGGCCGTCCCCCAACACCCTTTTAACTAAGACCCCCCGCCTCTGCACGGAGGTCTCATGGACCTTCCAGTCGCTCATCCCCCCGGCTCAGAGGGGTGTGTGTACGGGTGTGAGTGTAGAGGAAGGCTTGGCCTAAGGCCTCTCTCTCTCCCTCCCCTTGCCTCTGGGGTGGGGGTGGGGTGTTGTGGCTGTGTGTGTGGCTGTGACTCCTTCCCGGGGGTTCTGTCACCCGGCTGTGTCCAGCCTCCTCCCCACCCCCCCACCTAAGAGTCACCAACCCGGGGTGTGATTCACCACCCGCTGGAACCGTGCAACCTTTCCCCGAAGAAGAAGGAGGAGGTAGAAGCCAGTTGAGCAGAAATCCTCTCATTAGCACTGCGTCACGGTGTAGTGGAAGGGTGGGTGTTGTGGCTTTTTGCCTGTGACACACACATCCACACCCGCTCGCCCTGTGCTCACTCACGGGGTCGGTGTGTGTATGTGTGTTGGGTGTGTGTGTGTCGGTGTCTCTGTTTGTGTGTCTACGCCTGTGTGTGTATGTGTCACCCCGTAGGAGTGCGCCGGTCTCGGGGAAATGCCCGGTTCCTTCGTGCCCACGGTCACCGCGATCACAACCAGCCAGGACCTCCAGTGGCTCGTGCAACCCACCCTCATCTCTTCCATGGCCCAGTCCCAGGGGCAACCACTGGCCTCCCAGCCCCCAGCTGTCGACCCCTACGACATGCCAGGAACCAGTTACTCCACGCCAGGCATGAGCGGCTACAGCAGCGGCGGAGCTACTGGCAGTGGTGGACCTTCCACCAGCGGAACCACCAGTGGACCTGGGCCTGCCCGCCCGGCCCGAGCCCGGCCTCGGAGACCCCGAGAGGAGACGGTGAGTAAGGGGCATCTCAACTTGGCCTGGGAGTAGGAAGCAAGAGAGGTGGGAACTTTCTCACCAGTGGGGTGAGGGACCACTGAGGCCTTAGTGCCACAGAAACCCTAGCATCCTTGCTACAGATGGGAAGGAATAGAGGGTCCTCCTGTGGCCCCTGGGGAAGAAGAGGGGGTTGGGACGGATGGAGGCAGCGCACCGTGTCCGCAGACCTCATGGCCTCTGTCTCCCCTACTCAGCTTACTCCGGAGGAGGAGGAGAAGAGAAGGGTTCGTCGGGAACGCAACAAATTGGCAGCAGCTAAGTGTAGGAACCGTCGGAGGGAGCTGACTGACCGACTCCAGGCGGTGAGCAGCGGCCTGGGGAGGGAGGGGTGAGGGCACATGGGAGGGGGGCTCTCCCCCATCCTTTGCCCCTTGCCACCTGTGCCCTGGTCCTGGGCTGAGAGCCAGAGGTTCTGCACGTGAACTAGGTATGGGTGTGGCCAGGTGGGGTAATCCCCGGTACACACACAGACCCTTCCACACACCCAGCCATGCCAGTCCCGCTTTATGACCTTTCCCAGAAGTCCTGTCCTTTCTTCTCCCTTTTGGGCTTGGGCAAGCCATAGCCCATTTTTGCCTCGGTTTCTCCATCTCTTCCACCCCTCCTGGAATTTTCCAGGCTCCTTCTAGCTTTGACATTCTGGAGAGTCTGGGAAGCCAAAAGCTTTGATCCCACGTCAGTTCTTACCATACGCACCCAGACCGCTCAGAGTGGGGCAGGTGGCATGCGCCAACACCTCCTTCCCTTTTTTACAACTTACCTTGGTCTGGGACTGGTTCCTACAGGGTGACCTGCTGCCCCTAGAGGAAATCGGGAAAATCCTCTCCTTTCCCGCCGGGTCTCTTCCCTGGGAGACAGAGGGGGAAGGGGAAAGGTGGAGAAGAGGTGGCATTACAAACAGGGAACAATCATTCATTCATTCATTCAACAAACCTCTGAGTGCCTCTGGCAACTAGAGCTCTCCTTGTGCCCCTGTGCGCTTCTCAGTTCCCACTGAACACATGGCAGGGGAGGTGGGGTGGGGGGTGGGGACAGGCTCCCGGAAGGCGAGACCCTTGCCCTGACTCCTGTAGTACATCCGGACCCCACATCAGGGGGTCTCGCCACTCAGCCCCAAGCTGCCTTCCAGCCGGGGGCCTCAGCAGCAGGAGTAAGGGACATGGTTTCAGTCATGACCCACCTTGTCCTGTCACTCACGGCCTTTTTCTCCTTCTTCCCCCTCCTGCGTGTGACTGGACCCCAGGAGACAGATCAGTTGGAGGAAGAAAAGGCAGAGCTGGAGTCGGAGATCGCTGAGCTCCAAAAGGAGAAGGAGCGTCTGGAGTTTGTGCTGGTGGCCCACAAACCGGGCTGCAAGATCCCCTACGAAGAGGGGCCGGGGCCCGGCCCGATGGCGGAGGTGAGAGATTTGCCGGGGTCGGCATCCACTAAGGAAGATGGTTTCAGCTGGCTGCTGCCGCCCCCGCCACCACCGCCCCTGCCCTTCCAGACCAGCCAAGACGCATCCCCCAACCTGACAGCTTCTCTCTTTACACACAGTGAAGTTCAAGTCCTCGGCGACCCCTTCCCCGTTGTTAACCCTTCGTACACTTCCTCGTTTGTCCTCACCTGCCCGGAGGTCTCCGCGTTCACCGGCGCCCAACGCCCCAGCGGCAGTGACCAGCCCACCGACCCCCTGAACTCGCCCTCCCTTCTTGCTCTGTGAACTCTTTAGACACAAAACAAACAAACACACGAGGGGGAGCGATTTGGAAGAGGAGGAGGAAGAGAGAGAGAGGGGAAGAGACAAAGCGGGTGTGTGGCCTTCCTGCCTCTCCTGTCTGACTCTCTGCGATCACTGTCATCGGACAGGAGGACCTCCTTGTGTTTTGTGCCGCCTCTTGTTTCTGTGGCCCGGCGAGGCCAGGAAGCTGGTGACTTTGGGGGCAGGGGGCGGGGAGGGAATGGACCCCGCCCCCAGCTGCCTGTTGGCCCTTTCACCTCAACCCAACCTCTGGGGATGGGTGGGGGGTTGGGGGGCGCCTCGCTTTGGGCGGAGGGAAAGGGGTGCTGGTGGTGGGCTGCGGGGTGGGCTGAACTCTGCTCCAGAGAGGCCCGACAAGGAAATGCCACAGACCACTGCCCCACCGCCTCCCACACCCACCCTTCAGGGGGTGACCAGGCTGGTTCTCCCTGCTCCCCCGACCCTAGCTTATTTATCCAACATTTCCACGTGGTTAGATCCTCTTCAGAATTGAGCCTCCCTTTAAGGGAAGTTGATGCCCCTTATGATAATCTCCTTCCCTCCCACCGACTTAGTCTGAAATGTGAACCTCGCTCCCTGGCTGTCCAGCCTTCCCACTCCTGGCAAAAGTGGCTCTGATCTGAATTCTTGGCCTCCTAAGAATCCCCCCCCCCCCTCAATTCCAAGTCGGCCCCCAGCCCTCCTTTTCTGATGACAGTGTTACCCCAAGCCTCCCCAGCCTGGCTCAGCCTTCCCTCCCGGCCTTCCTTGCTGGGCCTCTCTGATTCAGGCAGCAGGGGGCGCTGTGATGCCCGTCCTGCTGGAGTGCTTTATACTGTGAACCGAGTTGGCCGGATTGGGGGTGGGGGGTGGGGGGAGCCCGATGAGACAGAACCCTTGGTGGGGAGCGGATTGTGCCCTCCTCCCGCCTCAAATCCTTTCCTTGGTCTCCCCTCGCCCCAGCTGCCTCCTTCCTCCCCTCAACAGTGAGTTAGACTCCAGGGGTGACAGGATGGAGAGTGGGGGTGACAGTTTTCCAACCGCGTGGCCTCTGTCCTCAGGACCCTCAGCCCCAAGCCCTGGCCTTTTTATTTAAGGCCTGTCCTCTTACCCCGGCCTAGGACGCCAACTTCTCCCTCCCCGTGGCACCCCTACATCCTTTCTAGAAAGGGAACAATGAGAGGTTGCCAGGGGACCCCCAGTATTTTTTCCGGAGAAGACTTCAAGGCCGAGGCTTTGGCCCCCCCAAGCCCCAGTATTTTCGGACTGGCAAACTCGAAGGGGCTGCTCTCCTGCGGTCCCAGCTTCCCTGCCCCAGGCCCTCCACAAGTCCTGATTCTGGGTTCGGGCTCCCCTGCCCCGCCTGTCCTTGTGCTTCACCTCTCGAGAACTCTCTCCTGAGGCGGATTGATATTTTTTTAACTTAGGGTGGGCCACGCCGCCTTCTGTGCTGCATGGGAAACATTCCACGTGCCCTGTCCCGCGCCCCCCACCCCGCCCCGTGGCTATTTATCCCTTTCCTGGTTTCCGAAAGGCACTTATATCTATTATGTATAAATAAATATATTATATATGGGTGTGAGTGTGCGTGCGTGCGCGTGAGTGTGTGAGCGCTTCTGCAACGTCGGCCTGCATCACGTTGGCCCCCAAAGCAGCGCCCCGTTGACTGGGAAACACTGCTTCTGGAAACTTCGAGTCAGCCTGTTTCAGGCTCCCTTTCCTCTGGCTGTCTCTCGCTGTCTCTCCGGATTGTCTTGGCCCCTCCGGTGGTTCGGGGCAGTCTCTGGCCGTCTTTTCTCTCCCTGTTTTCACTTGGTCGTTTTGGGTCTGTTTGCTGACTGTCCCCGGTCCTCCAGCTGTCTCCTGACTCTGGCTTTGTTGGGGACGTGAGATTTTATTTTCGTGAGTGAAGCCTGAGGAATCATAGACTTCTACAGTCTGTATCTTTTAAGGATTCTGGGTGTGAGTGTGAGACTTGGGGGGGGGGGCTGCCCCTGCTGGACCACAACTTATTGAATCCCAACCCCTCGCCCCATGCTGTATTTGTGATTCTCTTTTTGTATTTTGCACCTGACCCTGGGGGGCTGGGACTGGCTGGCACTGGGCCACTACCCTCCCGCCGTGGTTCTGCACTGTCGCCAATAAAAAGCTCTTAAATATGAGTCTGCCAAGCTGTAGGGTCTGTTCCCAATGAGGGGGCTTCGCCCACACACAACACATTGTGAGACTCCGGCCTGTGAATCAGTCTACAGCAGGACAACAGGACAGAGGAGGGTAGGGAGTCAGAGGACTTCCTACAGGGTCTGCCTCCTCTCTGAGGGGATGAGGCAGAACAGTGGGTGAGAGGTCCTGAAATGCCAAAGGGTGTTTTTTTGAGTTTCTTGACAATAGAGGAACTCACCCAGACCCTGTGGGATGTGGGATGACCTGAGTGAAGGTGGAACAGATCGAGAAATTTGAAGCACACATCCTACAGGACGAAAGCTCAGACAGCGCCTATCAGTCCTCAAGGTTTTATGAGACAAAAAACATGGACCACATTACAGTGAAGATGAATTTCCTTTTACTTTTCAGGCCATCATATTTTCTGGGTTATGAACTTATAGGGGTCCACCTAAAATGGGCTGAACCAAAGATACTGTCTCATATAATTTATTAATCAATAGGAAACATTTCCTAAGTACCTACTGTGTGCCCACCCCAGTGCTGGGCAGTATTGGGGACAAGGCATGGACTGAGACACCTCCAGGCCCTCCCCCTCCTAGGGCTCACAGTACAGAGAGGGACCCAGATCTGTTGGGGATGATCTCAAGGGCACAGAGTTGGGGAATCCATGAGCCCAGTGAGGGCACGTAACCTGGTCAGGGAGACAAGGAAAGACTTCCTTGAGGAGGGACTGCTGAGCTGAGTCCTGGAGGCTACACAGAGGACGTAGAAGGGGATAGAAAATGATGCAGTGAGCACAAAGAGGTTGGTGGGGAGAGGGCTTGATATAGTAAGGGAGCTAGAGGTTCACAGAGCAAAAGGTATGGAGAAATTGCTCAGCAAGGACCAGATTCTGCAGGCTTAAATTCCAGACTAAGAATTTAGATCATCTCTTTTGGGCACTGGGGAGCCATAGCAGGTTTGAGTGCAAGAAAGGTAGGGGCAGGCTTGTGCTTTAGAAAGACAGCTTTAACCACTAAGTTGAGGGTAGCTGGCAGAGAAAGGGGCAACACTGGGGCAGGAGACCAGGGAGGTTCTAGGGTGGGGACACTGATCTAGGGTGGGGAAGCCTGGAACAGGGGCAGGGCTATGAAATCGGAGAGGAGGATGGGAATTGAAAAGATAGTAGGAGGCAGAACAGAGAGGACTTAGTGAAAAGCTGGTTTCAGAAAGACAGCACAGGGCAGTAGTAAATAGCTTGGGCCAGGAGTCTGAGAGCCTACCAAAGCTGGGTGACCTTGGACAAGAAGCTTCATTTCTATGAACCTCAGTTTTCTCAGCTGCAGAATGGGGCTATAAGGAGTCAGGGAGCTCATGCATGCCCATGCCGAGTGCAGAGCGAAGAGCAGTCCTTACTGCTCTTATTGGGGCCACTTTGATCCCCGGCTTGGAATATTCCCCTTTTCTGTTGGTTCAATCCCTCTCATCCTTCAAGTGTCTGCCCACATGTAACACTGACATCCGACCTGGGCTCAGATCTCCTTATTAGATGGCCTCTAAGTTCGATACTTGCCTTCCCAGTAGTTACCATCTTTGCAGTTGTTCACTAAATATGTAATTAATGGTTATTGAATGTTTATCTCCTTCCCTGGACTGAGAACACCGTGAGGCCAGGGCGGGGGCTGTGATCAACATTGTATTCCCAACCCCTGGCACCCAGCAAATACTTGTTGAATGAGCGCGTGAATGAATGAATGAATGAATGAATGAATGAATAAATGAGTATCTGACCGATGAATAAGTGATTAAATACGTGAGTGAGCACATGATTGAATGGGAGAATAAGCAAGCGAAGGGGAGAAATCCAGGATGACTTTCATCATCTTTTGGAATCATCTCTGATACTCCCAGTAAAAGTGATAATCCACGTGGGAAATGAGACTCGCGTGGCGGAGATGGATCGGTGAAGCAGATTACAACGCGTGGAGGAAGAACCCTCTCCCTAACAACCATGCTCTAATGTCCAGTCTCACGGGAGTATGAAAAAGGGAGGGCAGTATCGCCCGAAAGGTGGAATTGAACCACTCTGTCGCTAGACAGCTACAGGTTTGAAGCCTGCACCCCAGACCACTGAGGATCATCCGGGCAAGACAGAACCTCTCCCATACAGCTATATAAAATTCAAAAAGTATTATCTTTTTACAGTTATGGTCACGTATCTTGGGCGTGTGCAATATTGTTGACTCTGATATCTATAAATTCTCCCCAACTACGACATATATCCTTCCAAAATGTTACCTTTTTCTTGCATGGGCATGACTCATCCTCACTTTGGAAACCGCCTTCATTTGCATAGCGCCGCGCATGCTGGGAAGCGGCGTTCGAGGACCGGGGGGGGGGGGGGGGGGGGGGCTCGCTTCTAGATGTAAAAGTATCCGAAACCGTTTTTTTTCCAGGTGAGAAGTTTGTTTTTCAAGAAGAGAAAGTCATAAGTCGGCTTTCAGAAGCCCCTTCTCTGAAAAAATCCGAGTTCGAGTGAGCTAGTTCCTGCTAAAGTTTGATTTAGCCCAGCCCCGGAGATTCCGGGTCGGCGGTTATGAGGCTGGTGCGACACCTGCTGTTCCTTTTTGGAACTTCAACGACCTCCAGAGTCCTAGGTTCATTCAAATATTTGAGCGCCTACTAAATAAAGCTCAGGCACTGTTCTAGGCAGCGGCATGACAGAAATTCTGTCCCCATTGAGCTTAAGACACTAGGGATCATTAGTTTCTGCCTGTATTTTATAGCCAAGGAAACCGACGCTTAGAAACTGCTCGTACCGTACCCCAGTTCACACAGTCTAAAATACCTGGGGGAATAAAACCTGTGCCATCCTGTCATTAGAAAAAAGGTGACCCTTCTATAATCTAAGTCAGGGATCCTTTGACAAACGCTATCGTTCCAGAACACATGAAACCTACCCAGGGCTCCCATCTCAGAGTAAAAGTCAAAGTTCTCACCATAGCCCTACAAAATCCGTATACTGGGGTACCTGGGTGGCTCAGTTGGTTAAGTGTCTGCCTTTTTGTGATTCCATGGTACTGGGATCTCCGCTGAGCAGGGAGCCTGCTTCTCTCTCTCCCTCTGCCTGCAGCTCCCCCTGCTTGTGCGCTCTCTATCTCCCTCTCTGTCAAATAAATAAAATATTTCTTTAAAAAAAAAAAAATCCCTGTATGCTAGCTTTTTCCCTCCTCTGACACCATCTCCTAGTTTGCTTTGCTCATTTACTTGGCTTCTGGCATACAGAGCTCCTGCTGCACACACCAAGATCAGGAATGCTTCTTTCTCAGAGTCATTGTGTTTGCTGATCCCCCTGCCTGAAACTCCTTTCCCCCACATGTTCACTGACTCACTGCCTCCCTTCACTCTGGCCTCTGCTCAAATACCACCACCTGGTGAAGTCTTCCCTGATAAAATAACAAGTCCTCTTACTCCATCCCCTTTCCCTGATGGCTTCTCTCCATCCCTCTGAGCACCACCTGCCACGTCTGTTTGCTTATCCTCTGTCCACTCCCACTGGACTTATCACTTCCATGAAACTATGGACTTTGTTTTTGGCGTATTTCTGAGTCTCTACGGCCTAAAGAGTGCTTGAGAACTTAGCACATGCTTGGTAAATGTTTGTATGGGTGAATATAAGATTATTACATTATCCTTCTCTGAGCCCCGGGGTCCCCATCTGGAAAACAAGATTCGTACAGCTGATTTCACTAGAGGAATCATAGTGAGCAGATGGATATAAAAGTGTGAGGAGGCGCTCAATAAAGGCTGTTTCAAACTCCAGACTGTTTCCAGCTTCTAGGGAGGGTGGGCTCACTAGAAGCCAAGGATGGACTTGGGGCTTTAGCTATTCTTGGCCCCATAATTTCAACCAGTCCCTCTTCCTCCTCCATCCTTTTTTCTTTTTTTAAATAGTTTTTTGTTTGTTTGTTTAATTTTACTTTGATGTAATCTCAACTCCCAGTGCGGGGCTCGAACTCAGAATCCTAAGATTAGGAGTGGAACACTCCCCTGAGCGTGCCAGGTGTCCCCCTCCATTCTACGTTACAAAGCAACACTATCTTATGGAAAGTGTGAATAAAAGCATCTTTTGGAAATTTCGCTATTTTTTAATTTGGAAATTGAAAACATAGTTCCTGCTTGGCAGATCTAGATCCAAGAGAAGCCCCCTTAAGAGCTTTTTTTTTCTTTTTTCTTTTTTGTTACATAGCTGCTGCTAGGCAACCCCTACACACACAGAGACGGGCTGTAACTACTAGTCCTACAACATCATTATCTATCTCCTAAAATGTGACATGCGTCGCTAGAGGCAAGTGTGATGATTTTAGGTGATGCACGAACAAACAGTTTAAATGTTAATAGTTTTCTGTTTATTTTTACTGTTACCTTCTATTCCTGGCAAGTGATACTGACTTCCTTGGTGGTGAGGTAACATTTCTTTTTAAAAGACATTTATTTATTTTTAATTAACCAATTTAAAGGGAAATATTAGAAGAAAAGCAGAACGAGGGTCAGAAAGATCCTGAGGGTCGTGAGAAGATGACCGAGACTCGGGAAACAATGTCATAGCTCACAAGCAGGCTCTGTTTACGGGGCATTTAGTATATGCCAGGCCCTATGCCAAGGGCTTTCCACATCTATCCGGTTATGGTAACAGTTTTCCATTTGAGGAAACTGAGACCTTGAGAGGTGAAGTCACTTGTTCAAAGTCACACAGCCAAGAGGTAGTGAAGCCGGGATTCAAATCCAGTTCTGTGGGTCATTAGAACCCAGTCTCCTGGGTGACTGTGTGGCTCAGTTGGTTGAGCGTCTGCTCAGGTCATGATCCCAGGGTCCTAGGATTGAGTCCCTCATTGGACCCCCTGCTCAGCGGGGAGCCTGCTTCTCCCTCTCCCTCTGCCTACTGCTCCCCCTGCTTGTGCTGTCAAGTAAATAAATAAAATGTTTAAAAAGGGGGGGGGCTGGGTAGCTCAGTGGGTTAGGGCCTCTGCCTTTGACTTGGGTCATGATCTCGGGGTCCTAGGGTCAAGCCCTGCGACAGGCCCTGTGCTCAGCGGGGACTCTGCTTCCCCCTCTCTCTTTACCTTCCTCTCTGCCTACTTGTGATCTCTGTCAAATAAATAAAAATAAAATATTTAAAAAAAAAGAAAAAAAGAACCCAGTCTCCTGCCTCCTTTCTTCGTAGGTTTTGGAACCTGAGGCCCAGAAAGGCCACGAGGCCCTTTATTCCATCCCATGGTAAGTGGATAGAGAGAAGCGGTGGGATGAGAGACATTTGAGAGAGAGGATACGCATTGTCTCCTGACTTACTAGATGTTGGGGCTGAGGAAGTAGGAATCCAGGGCCACACCGAGGTCTCTAGCCTGATGACAAAGTGGCAGAGCAGACATCCCTGAGCTGGAAATGAGATAGGACAATTAAAGGTTTGGATGTGTTTGTGGAGGGAGCCATCCAGAAGGCACCTGGGCACGGATCTGGGGCTCCAGTGAGAGGGCTGCTGGGTGGGCAGAGTGTGGGGATTGACTAGTGATGTCTGCCTTGGGCACAGGAATGGAAAACGGCTGTCAAAGGCTTGGCTAGCCCTGGCACGGAGGGTCACTCGGCCTCTTCCCCTCAATCATTTCATAATATAGACAGATTATGAGGGAGCTCCTTCTGGATAGATGGGTAAAATTCCTCCTTGAATAGCACTTAGGTGCTTGTTGGTGCAGGAAGGTGAAAGCTGGAGGAGGCTGGAAGCACAGGAGGCCTTGGGTTTTCCACAGGAGTCTTTATTACAGTGTAAATCCAAGCTCAGGCCTCCCCTGGGCCCCATGCAAAGCCCTGGCTTTGGGGCTAGTGGCGTCCAGGAGACACCAATCTCTCACGGCGCCTCCAGCGGCGGGGTCACGGAAGTGCAGGGCGGGTGCCCTATCTAGGCAACTACAAGTCCCAGCAGGCGCCGCAGCCAAAGTGCTTCGCCTTTCCGGGACTCCTAGAGCAGAGCCTCTCGGGAGATGTAGTCCTGGCCGCTCAGGCAATTTCCACAAACTCCCTGGTGTGGGTGATCCAGACACCTGCCAGGGAAATGGCTCGGGCGGGGGTGGAGGTGGAGGGAGGGTGGGGATAGAAGGGAGGAGGAGTTGGGCAGAGGGCTGCGGGGGGAATGGGGGCAGGCGTCGGGAAGGCAGAGACACTCCTTTCATTCGGCTTTGGCTTTGGCTCCGGAGACTGCGGCTGCTGCCGAGGCAAGGGCTCCGGACCCTGGGATCTTAGCTCGGATCCTGAAGGAGAAACAAGTGGGAGTCACAGAGGATGGCAAATGACCCGTAGGAATCAGAGAACTAAGGGGAAATCTGGATGGGGGCGGGGTCCAGGGGGCAGGATGGAGGACCTGAGTGGCCAAACCCAGCCCCTGCCCTCCCCAAGAGATTTAGAGACAGGTAATATCTGGGAAAAAAGTTCCTAAACTTCCCCGGTCCCCATCCCATCCATCTCCATCCCATGCCCTTACTTGGCTTTGATGTGGCTCAACTGATTGGTCACCAATCCCACATACTGGTCCATCTGGGCCTGGGGAGACCAAGAAGGAGAGATCGGAGGGGTTCTTCTCCCTGATTCATTCAGGAGGCTGCTTCCTCCCCCTACCCCCCCCCCCCCCAATAAATGAGAAATTGGGGAGAGCGATCCATTACTCCACCTTCAACTCTAAGCCTGATAAAATAGTCTTGGAAGTCAGAAGTTCAAGCTGAAGTGTCAGTACATTGGGTCAAGTTCTGTGTGGGGAATGACGTCAGGCAGACACACAGGAATTTGCCAGTAAGTTATGTTTCCTGAGCATGACGATGAATCTTCGAGGGAGTTGTACGTGCATGTGTCTGTGTGTGAGTCAGGTGAGAGTGTGGGCGCCATTGGTGTTGGTTGTCAAGTCTCTGAGTGGATTGACTTAAACACGAGTTTAATTCACAGTGTGACCAACTCTGAGAGTCTTGGGGCTTCCAGCACATGAGGGAGTTTGTACTCTCTCTGGAGGCATGTGTATTGTTTGGGTCTCAGCTGTGTGGGGGAAGGGAACGTCAGTCCATCTGCCAGTCTCTGGGTGGGATATATGTCACTTGGCCTCGGTTCTCTTGGTGTTCTGGGCAACAGCTGCTCCACTCAGTGTTGACTGTCCTTGGCAGTTTCGGGGTGAAAGCATCAGTTAGACCACCTGCCTTGGGTTGGGGCATGTTAGTTGGATCCTGGCTCTGCACAGGCGACACCAATCAAAACACTTCTCTCTGCCTGCTGACATATTCGTTAGACTTTAGCTGCACTGAGGAAGATCCACAGCAGACCACCTGGGACACACCTGTGCCTGACTGGGACATCTGTCAATCAGAGCCTGACTCTTCCTGGGGGGGAAATACTGGTTGATCCTCCTGTCTTTGGCTCAGACATCTGTCAGCAGGACACTGGCTGGGGGGTGGGGAAGCAGGGAGTAGTCAGACCACCCGTGTTTGGCCAGGACACTGCAGACTGAGAGCCTGTCACAACCCACCTGGTGTTGCCGATACAGCAAGGGGACAGTGAATAAACAGATCACTCCTGTAGGCACAGAAATGGGGGGAGGGGTGTGTCAGGGTCCTCCCAAAGGATTAACAGTTCCATCTAGAACCCTGTCTCCCACCAAACCCCAATGACCCACCTCCCCACCCCGCCCCCCACAGCCTTCCCAGCTCACCCAGAATGAGAAGAGTCAAACCATTGAAGACGGCACCCACGAAGGTCAAGATGTAGAAGAGAAGGGCCAGCTAGGGGTGAGGGTCAGGGTCAGGGTCAGCAGAGTCTACAGGGCCCTCCCCAGGCCTGTGAACTTCCCCAGCAATGGCCCCTCCTACCCCCCAGGTGCAGCAAGGTGAATGCCGGGAACCCAGGAGGGAGTTGGGGTTTTAGGAGCACCTTGAGGGAGTCCACGAGGTCTTCTACCAGGAAGAAATGCCGCAGCTGGATGGCCACAGAGACCACTCGGGAGGCAATCTGCTGGGACAAACGTTCCATCTGCTCCCGAGTCAGGGTCAGGTCCACATCCAGATAGGCCCTGGGAGGACAAAGCGGTGTCAGACACGTCAACTGTGGACCAGCCCAGGCTGAGGGGTGTGGCTGGGACAAGGGCAAGAAATAGGGGTTTGAGGAGATGGCCAGATGTAGTGGGCTATGGCCAAGGTCAGGGGCAAGAGATGGGATCAAGGATTAAGGTTAAGAGGTTGGGATCAGAGGTTAGGGCTGGAAAGTCAGGGTCAGAGTCAGGTTGGACAGAAACAAGAACAGGAAGGGTCAGGGTCAGCATGAGTTGTGCCTGACTGGAGGTCAAGGGTCAGACCACCCCTTTGGTCAACACAGAGGTCTAGACAGAGGTCAAAGTCAGGGGCCAGGGGTTCTCACTGGAAGGGGTTGGCACCGTCCCCCCGGTGCACAGCCTGCAGCACTTTTCGGTAAACCCTGAGAGAGATGGTGCCACAGAGCAGCAACAGGGCCACGTGGGCGGTCACAGACACGATGCTAAAGTGCAGGAGGCAGAGCAGGGAGACCATGAGGCCGGTGAAGACCACTCCTGATGTCCTTGTGTCCTTCCAGTACAGCAGGTCCGCCACTGTGGAAGGAGAGGGAGCTGGGCACTCAGGCTGGGCTTTGCACCTGGCCTGGCTGATCTCGACCTCCCACTTCCTGTCTCAGGGCTGAACCTTGACCTCTGGACACACCTGGCCTGCCCCTGAACTCAATTTCCCGATTTCTGATTATCTTGTTTTCTTCCCAGCTGCTTCCCCTCTTCTCTTAGAAAACCCAAGTTAACCGTCTAGCAAGTCCTGCCTATAGATCATGTGTGGATACAATTTTTGGTCATTACTTATGAAAAATGGAATCATTTATACACTTTTCTGCCTCACGCACAACCCACTCTTTTCCCTCCTAGAAGTCCCTCCTTGGCAGTTGGAAGAGCTCTTGATTCATTCTTTATAAGGGTTCCACAATATTCTGTCATGTGGCTGTGCCATCGTTCATTTCATTCAACATTTATCTATTGCTGGGTCATTCACTTGGTTTCTTAACCCCCATTCCTCAACAGTCTTGCAAGCACCAGCCCTCTACAGATATTCTTATCTTCCTGCAGAGAGTCTATTTCAGAGATAGAATCCCAGAAAGAAATGGTTGGGTGGACTAGTTCTGTGTTCCTGAACATCATAAATACTATCAGATTGTTTGCTAAACCTGTTAACAATCTTCATTTCCATGAGCAACTTGAGCATGATCTTTTCCCAGCATCCTGCCCAGCAATGGGTATTATTGTTCTTTTTCTTTTTTTTTGCCAACTTGACAAGTATAAAGCGGTATCTTCTTGATACTCCCACCCACATGCTCTTTTCTAAGTCCTACATGTATTAATAACATCCTCCTTTCTAAGCCCTGATTCAAATTTCTGACCCCTTTCTGAGATGCTAAATTCACCTCACAAGCCCAACCTGAGCCCTGACCTCTGGACTCCAATGTTTCTTCTTCTTCTCCCCCACCCCCCCCAAATGGGCTCTGTGCCCAATGTGGAGCTTGAACTCAGGACCCAGGATCAAGAGTGGAGATCAAGAGTCGCAGGCTCTACCCCCTGAGCCAGCTGGGTGCCCCTCCAATGTTTCATTTTGCCCATCTAAACGTTAACAGCTTGACAATAATGTGATCCCCTCGCGGCTCTGAGCTGGAAGCCCAATATCCCTCCAGACCCTCCACACCCCCCCACCCTCACTCTGCTCAAATTCTGACCTGTTCTGACTGGTCCTCCTCAGGGTCTGACTCTCCCCACTTCTGTATTGTTCTAACACACACCATCCCATCCACCTCTAACTAGGGCAGGCCTCCCCCTACCCGCCATGAAGGGCCTTCCCTTGTAGCCTCCCCAAGGCCTGTGCCAGTGGGAGGGGGAGGGGCCGGGTCGCCTGAGGCGGGGGCTAAGTTTAGGCACGCTGGGGGGAGGGGGAGGTGCCTGGCCCGCAGCTGTGCTGGCCTGTCCAGGTCCTGAGTGACAGCGCCGCCTGGGCCTGAGACTGGGGGAGGGGGCCCTTCCTGCTCTTGGGCCCCAAAGCCTCGGCTCAGGGGAAAGGGGACCCCACGCTCACTCCACTCCCTCTCTAGATACCCCCACAGCCCCCCAGCTTCAGCCTGCAGCTCTGGGGAATCAGGGACCAATAGGAAACATACCCGCAGATTTGAGGGAGATGAGAGAAAATCTGGACCCCTTTCTCCATCCCCCAACCCCGGTCCCACCGGCCCGCTCCGCAAGCCCACCTTTACTCCCCATCTCTGCTCCAAGTGAGAGGCTGAGGACAGGACACTGCTACTTCTTGGGGATTTTGCCCACTTCAGTGGAACCGGGAGGGAGGGAGTAGGGGGCGGGGCCCCTCTGTACCCAGCCAATGGCTCTCCATAGAGGTGGGGACAGTTCCAAAAAGGGGTGGCTCTCTTTGTAAACACCCAAAAGCAATGATGTCTACAATCACAACGGCTGTTCGAGGAGGGTAAGTGTATTTTAGAGGAAGGCGGGCTCTATTTGCAACTGGCCAATGGATGCAGTCAGGGAAGAGGAGCGTTTTAAAAAGGCATAGAGTTTACTTGTAAATGTCCCATGGCCACAACCACAAGACAGCCTTATTTTTTCAGGGATTTGTCCTGTCCAAAATCAGCCTCTAGGAGGAGCACTCCAAAAGAGGGATTGTTTTTTTTCTAGCCATCAGCCAATCCCAATGCTCAAAGGCGGACTCACAGCTCAAGTGGGAGGGAGAACTACATAAAGAGCCAATGGCAATCTTAGAAAACTGGAAAATATTTTTTTGAAGGGCGGAGCTTATATCTAGCCAATAGCAATACCTCCTCTTCTCCACTCTCACTTCCTTCATGAGGTTGGTCCCTTTAAATTCCAACCCTCCAGGGGCGCCTGGGTGGCTCAGTGGGTTAAAGCCTCTGCCTTCAGCTCAGGACATGATCCTGAGAGTGCTGGGGAGTGCTGGGATTGGGCTCTCTGCTCGGCAGGGAGCCTGCTTCCCTTCCTCTCTATCGGCCTGCCTCTCTGCCTACTTGTGATCTGTCTGTCAAATAAATAAATAAAATCTTAAAAAATAATAATAAAATAAAATAAATTCCAACCCTCCCACCTTAACTATAGTCCAAGGGAGTACCCTTCACTCAGGCACTTTACCTAGAAGGAGTGGTTCCAATGTGAATTCTGATTGGTCCATGCTATCGAGGCACCGCCCCGTGATTGGCTCCCGCTCCAGATGCCCCCACTGCTCTTCCTCCTTCTGGTCCAGCGAGGGCTCATCAGGCCAAGAGTTCGAATCCCGGAATTGGGGTGGGGACGGGGTACCGGCCTGGGGGGTTCCAGAGCCGGGGCTGGGCTGCGGAGTCAAGACTTCCGGCGGCGGTGAGGACTGAGGGAGTCCAAGTTTTAGGTCCAGTTCTGGCGTGTTAGAAAGAGAAGGCTGTGAGCTTTCACCTTGGAGGTGCCCTGAGGAGAGACCACCCACCCCTTGTGGCTTTGGTCCCAGCACCTTCTGACATCTCACCTTTCCCAGCCTCTCCAGCCTCCGGCCCATCAGGCTCCTCGTCCTCTAGTGGGGTAGAGCTACTGGTGGCAGAGTCTTCTCCGGACCCCGCTCCCCGGGCTGCCCAGCCCAGCTGGTCCAGCTGGAGTCCTAGGTCCTCTAGGGGGCGTTCGGCTGGAGGGGCAGCGTCGGGGTCACCGCGGCGCCCAGGTTCCGGGGATTGGCTCAGGCTGGGGATGCTCTCCAAGCTGTCGCCCAGGCCGGGCTGAGGGAGTGGGTCTCGCGGTTCTGAGATGGAGCGGCCCTGGGGCCGGGGGCGGCGTGCAGATGAATCCCGGCGTGCTCCAGAGCCCACCACACCGTCGAAGGCGATGTAGGAGAAGGTCAGCTCCCGGGGGGTGCCCCAGTCCTGTGACGTGGTCTCCTCTTCGTCGTCCTCTGAGAATTCTCGGGCTGTGTGAAGCTCCCGAAAATCTGAGTCGTCATTCCCTCCTGCAGTGAGCAAAGGAGGGTATGAGCTACTCTAAGCGGGACCCCGACCTACTCTCTTCACTCCCCTTCCCAGCTGTGAGCCCCTTTAAGTCCCGCTCTCACATTCACCTCCCCCCCTACCTTCTGTGGAGTCAGGGGTAGAGGACGCTGTAGACGGAGCTTCTTCTGCGAGAGGGAAAGAATCGAAGATTCTTAGAAGCTTAGACTGTCGGAATCACAGAAGTGTGCCAGTCCTGGAAACTTGGATGGTCCGAATTAAGGAATCTTAGAATATTTGAATCACAGGACCTTTAGAACATTCTACATACAGACTGTAAAATCTTATATAGTGCTACCAGATGCTCAGCCTTATAAATTCAAATCAAGGAATCTTAATCTCAGGAATTTTCAAATTAGGAATTTTAGGAGGTTTCAATTAGTTCACTCTTTCAAAAACCATTTATTGAACACCTACTTTGTACCAAACACTGTTTTAGACTGAGAATACAAATGTGAGCAAAACAGACAAAATCCCTGCCCTCCTGGGGCTTACGTTCTCCTGGGGAGAAAGACAATACACACATATATGATGCTGGGTGCTAAGTGTGTGGGGAAAAATAGAGCACGGTGAGGGAAGAGAAAGTGAGAGGGTGCTATTTTCAGACAGGGTGGTCAGGAAGACTTCTTTGGTAAGATTACATTTGAATAGAGCCTTGAATGAAGTGAGGGAGCCATACAGATGTCTAGGAAAGAGTCTTCCAGACAGAGAAAAGAGCCTAGTGCAAAGGCCCTGAGGCAGGCACTTTCCCCTGGCAAATCAGAGCAACAGAGAGGGGAGAAGAAATGATTGGAACAGAGTGACTGGGAGGGAGAACGGTGGGAGAGGAGGGCAGGTAGGTGGTGGCGTTAGGGATCAGGCAGGGCTTTCCTTTTCAAGCCCAGGTAAGGACAAGATTTTTAGAATGTTGGGATGATAACGCTTTAATGTTGAAATAACAAATGCTTAGAATTTTGGCATCTGGACTCCTAGGACATGCAACTGGCCAGACCCGAGAATGCTGAAATTCTTAGCTTCGGGGACCACAGGGGTGTGAGACAGAAAATGTTAGACGAGGACTGTTAGAGCCCTGGTCTCAGAGATCACGAGGATCAGATAAGGTATTTTCAATTGTGGAGCTTAGCCCCTCAGAGCTAGCTTGGGGCTTTTTCCTACATGAGATGCTCAATACTGTTTGGAAACTGAAATCAGATGCCCTTCCCGCCCCCCACCTCGTTTTGGCAGCTGGGGAATCGGAGGCCCAGAGTAGAATGGGTGTCTTCCAGGGTTGCTACTAGTGGTAAAGCTCAGTAAGGACCCAGGAGTCCTGGCCCCAACCCAGGGATGGCTGTTTCCAAGGGGCAGGATGTCGGACAATTTGGGCGAGGTCGGGGCAGCCTGAGTCTGGGCAGAAAACGGAGGTGGGATGCGAAGATGGATGATGGAGGCTGGTGGTTAAATCCCTCTTCTCTATCCTGTTTCTACCCCTCCATTCAACTCCCCTCCCCGCGGGCTGCGGCCAGCACCAGGGCGAAGGGACAGCTCCCGGAGAGCGTACTCATCTCTGGGTGGGGTCCGGCGCCATATCCCAGAGTCGGGCGCGACCCCCGTTAGCTATCTCAGTGCCCCCACCTCCGTCTTGACTCACTCAGGTCCTCCGGGTCAAGTCGCCCCCATCGGCGCTAGACTGCGGGGGGGAGGGGAGCGCTTCCTTTGTCTCTTTTGCCTCCTCCCCCATCCCAATTCTCCCGCGACCCTGCACGGATGGGTTACTGGGAAGGAGCCCACCCGGGCCTCTGGGCCCCACACCAGGCCTGAGCCTCCCCCTACTCACTGCAGTGGGCGAAGACCGGCAGGACCTGCCCCATGGCCCTCCTTCGGCCTGCATCGGGACCCCCGCCCACTCCGGCCACGCCGCCCTGGGCCTGGGGCCGCCGGCGCTCATCTCCGCCGCGCCCACGACGCCGCCGCCATCCTCGCCGCCTCCTCCTCCCGGGCCGCTATAGCAGCAGCAGCTACAGCAGCAGCAGCCGCGGCCGCCGCCGCCCTCTGCTCCGCTCGGCGGGGGCGGGCGGGGCCGCGGCTGAGAAAGCACTGCAGCGCGGGGCCGGGGGCGGGGCCAGTGGACCAGTGGGGCGGAACCTAAGGGCGGCAGGGGGGCGGGTAAACACAGAGGGGCAAGGGAGGGGGCGTGGCTTTTCTACGAAAGGGGCGGGGCAAGGTTATACTACTGGGAGGAAAAGGCGTGGAAGGAGGTTTGAAGGGCGGGGCCTGATGGAAGGAGGCGCGGCCCCTAGCGGAAGAGAGGAGGAGCCTAGGGTAGGGCAGGGGAAGGGGCTCCCGGGAAGCATGGTTGAAGGTGCCTAGAATAAGAGCGAGGATCTCAGAGTGGGTTGGGGCGGAGCCAGGGGAGGCATTCAGGAGAGGGTGTAAAGACTACCGCTCTGAGGTACGATCGGAGCTGAGATCCTCAGAGTGAGTGGGATAGCGGGCAGGTGAAACTACTCAGAAAGTTTGAGACAAGGGGAGGGGCTCAGATATGAGTGGGGCTTAAGTTAATTTAGAATTATGCAGGTAGTTAGGCGACGTCAAAGACCAAGAAGGTAGAGGCAGGGCCTAGAAAAAATAAGAAATTACAGGCTGGGGAGGGGGCGCGGCCCAGAAGGTAGACGTAAACTACCGAGAGGGGACCAGGCTCTCCAGAATGTGGAGACTGGGACTGTAGTTAAGAGGAGCTAAAACTGCGGAAATTAGTAGCGTCTGAGGCTGTGTGCTTGAATGGATGGGTAGGACCTGGAACAGACGCAACTGAAGTCCCGGGGCAAGACCCAGAAGTGCAGGGTTCGAACAGAATAAATAAAGGACTTAAAGCTTTTGAAACTGGGGGCGGGACCACTGAGGTAGGAGGATCTTAGAGGGACCAAAGCTGGGACCCAAAGCTAAGAGTGTAGAGAACATTTCTAGAGTTCGTTTTTCTGCCACAGTTTACTTCTTTTACGACTCAGTTTCCTTTTCGTTAAATCAGAGATTATGTAAATAGTGGTAGCACATGGTAAGTGCTGTTTACTACTATTATTTTCCTGTGACCCAGATCCCAAACATCACTTTGAAGGTGCAAGAGAGAGGACACCCAGGAGTCCAGTCTCTTCTAGTAACTCGACTTGAGTGCAGGTCAAGGGCACAAGAAGGAGATTTAGGTGGTTTAAAATCTCAACGTGGAGGGGATTAATGGAGTGGGGGGGGGGGGGTTCCAGGTGCAGAGGGTGGAGGCTTCCTGATCCCAGGGCTGAAGGATGGCTGCCTTCGCCCGCCTGCTGGAGCGTTTCCTCTGGCCAGCCTCTAAAAAACAGGAGTCAGAAGAGGAAGAGGAGGAGGGGCACAGGACTCACCACGAGCCTCAGTCGCTCCTGGACGCGCCGCGATGCGTCCAGCGGCCGCACGGGGGTGCGGCCGCGTCTTGCGGCCTGAGCTTCGGGACGAGCGCTGTGCAAGGCTGGCGCGCGCACATGGAGGATGCGCACTGCGTTTGGCTCGCGCTGCCCGGGCTACCGCCAGGCTGGGCATTCTTTGCGGTCCTCGACGGCCACGGCGGGACGCGAGCTGCCCTCTTCGGCGCGCGCCACTTGCCGGACCACGTGCTCCAGGCACTGGGCTCGGCGCCTGGCGAACCCGAGGGAGTGCGCGGGGCGCTACGCCAAGCCTTCCTGAGCGCAGACGAACGGCTGCGTGGGCTCTGGCCTCGGGGCGAGCCGGGGGGCTCCACCGCCTTGGCGTTGCTCGTCTCCCCGCGTTTTCTGTACCTGGCGCACTGCGGTGACTCCCGAGCGATGCTGAGTCGCGCCGGTGCCATGGCCTTCAGCACCGAGGACCATCGGCCCCTCCGGCCCCGGGAACGGGAGCGCATCCACAACGCGGGAGGCACCATCTGCCGCCGGCGCCTCGAAGGCTCTCTGGCAGTATCCCGAGCGCTGGGCGACTTTGCTTACAAAGAGGCTCCGGGAAGGCCCCCTGAGTTGCAGCTCGTTTCCGCGGAGCCTGAGGTGACCGCCCTGGCTCGCCAGGCTGAGGACGAGTTCGTGCTGTTGGCCTCTGACGGTGTGTGGGACGCGATGTCTGGCGCTGCCCTGGCAGGACTGGTGGCGTCGCGCCTCTGCTTAGGCCTGGCCCCGGAGCTTCTCTGCGCGCAGCTATTGGACACGTGTCTGTGCAAGGTCCTGGGGGCAGGGCTTAGAGTCACTGAGGGTTAGAATTTAAAGGATCTAGGGAAAAAGGATTTTGAGGAAGAGGCTCCCTCAAACTAGAGGACGGGTAAGAGTCCACCATAGGGCGTGGCCTGCCGGAGTGGGCAGGGCCAAAATATGGAGGGGGCGGAGACTGAGGGCTGTCTTGAAGCGAGGTGGGAGAGCCCTGTGGTGCTGGATAGGTAAGAGGGAGGGACTTATCAGAAAGGGCGAGGCCTTTCGGAACGGGGCTGCCCTGGGTTTTAGGAGTGGGTCCTGAGGTATGATTAGTGTCAGAAGGAAAAGCAACAGGGTAGCGGAGTGGGAGGAGCTTCAGCGGAGGGGCAGGGTTCCGTGATAGAGTGAGGCTAGGACAGTGAGGGGGGCGTGGTCTAGGTGACTGGTTCCGGTCCGAGGACTTGGTTTAGACTGGCAGATGGGTGAGACTTGAGAGCAATGGGCCTAATCAGACGGGAGGAGGGCGCTAGAACGCTGAGATTGTTGGGAAGCTCCAATTCCAAGGACAGGGAGCCCCGTGCTGGGGCATTCAGCTGTGTCCCACCAGGCTCCCTTTTCTCCACTTTCTGCAGGGCAGCCTGGACAACATGACCTGCATCCTGGTCTGCTTCCCTGGGGCCCCGAAGCCTTGTGAGGAGGCGATCAGGAAGGAGCTGGCGCTGGATGCAGCCCTGGGCCGCAGGGTCGCCGGTGAGCCGGCTCCAGGAGCCTAGCGGGAGGGGTGGTCAGCGGGCAAGGACACCCCCGTAATCCTGCCTCCCTCTCAGAGCTGTGTTCGTCTGCTCAGGAGCCCCCCAGCCTGAACACGGTTTTCTGGACTCTAGCCTCAGAGGACATCCCAGACTTACCTCCTGGGGGAGGGCTGTACTGCAAGTGAGTGGGGGGGGGCTGTGAGGTGGGATGGGGGGAGAGGTGGTAGAAGGAGGGTCCCCTCCTAAGGGCCTCTCTCTGCTCTCCAGGGCCACGGTCATTGCTGAAGCTTATTCTCGGCTCCGCCAAGCCTCAGGACGCCGCTGGCAGGTAAGGACCCCATGTTCTTGAATATTGCTCTTGGAAGCCTGTAACCCAGCCCTCCTACTTCCTTTAGTGTTGGGGAAATTCAAGGCCAGATTAGACAAGGGACTTGCCTGATATATTAATAAATTCTCACTCCTAGGCCTAAAGCATTGTGCTAGACATGATGGGGGCAGGGGAGGGAGGAAAGCAGAAGCAGAGAAGAGACTGCTCCTCTTCTTGAGAAATGTGTCCCCTGCATTACTCTGTAAAGCCCCATCATCCCAAGCATCACCGCTTCCGCCCATAAATAAGGCAGAAAAATTCCAGGAATGTTTACAACTAATCTCAAGCCCTGAATGTGCTACAGAGACCATCCGGGGACATCTCTGAGGATGGTCTGGGTCTTAGATAAGTGGTGAACTGGACTCAGAGAGAGCTTGGAGCTTTGGGAAGAGGTGGTGGGTAGAGCCACTACCTAACTAAACTAAACTAAGGCAGGGGATGGGAGCCAGGGAGGAAATGGGAGGGAGGGAGCCAGGGCTCAAGCCCCTAGTCCTTGGCAAGGTAGAAAAAGGGAGTTCAGGTAAATAACCCCCACCTGGGAGTGATTGATGATAATTCCTCAGCAGCAGTGGAGGTGTTTGTCAAGATTGTTTGATTTGCAATGGACAGAAACCCAATTTCACCTGGGAAGGCAAAACAGGGAACTTACTGGGTCATGTAATTGAAGACTTCAAGGACCGAAGGCAGGACTACTCCAGTTGTCAGATGATGTTATCAGGAACCACCTCTTAGTTTTACTTTCTCATCTCTGACATCATTTGCAGGCAGGATCTCTGCAGGAGGTAGCAGAGAGTTACAGCTCTAGCCTCCTAAGTGCCAGGAGCCCAACATCCCCAGCGAAGAGAGCTCACCAGGTTCCTAGTAGCAGAAGCTCTGGTTCTGCAGCTGGTTCTCATTGGCCACCCCGGACCACCTGTCTGACCAGTCACACCATCCGGCTCTGACTGGCCAGGCTGGGTTGGATGGGGACGTGTAGCGCTTGGGGCTGAGATCCACTCCACCCAAACCTGATGGATTGGGAGATGGGGAGATAGGAAAATAGGAGTGGTGATTCCAGAATAGAGGGGGGCAGATACTGAGAACGAAGAGGAGATTCTTAGTAGCCATTTCCCACCTTCTTTGTTCCAGAAGGGCCCACATGGGGCAGGAAAGCCCACTGGCACCCTTTCGGACTCTTCCTTGGACTCGGAGGCCTGACAGCTATTGCCCTTTGGGGACCCCCCGCCCAGCCGGGGCCTCAAAGGAACTAAGGAAGAAAACTCTCCTTCCCCAGCTACACAGACCAGCGGAAGGAAGACAAACGGAGGGAGGAACCCCAGAATGCTTATTTCCCCTTCTCCTACTTCCCTCTCACAGAAAGTCTTAAGAGAGGGGAAATTCTTACCACCCTCTGAACTGGGGGGGGGGGGGGGGGGGTGAAAGAAAAGAAAAAGAAAGAAAAGGAGGAAAGAAAGGGGGAAAAAAACCCACCCTAAATCAAATCAAGTGTTTTTGAAATATTTTGAGCTAAATGGACCCTTACATGATCACCCAGTTCAATAACCTTCTCTTCCTTCCAATTTTTCATGTTTTGGGAGGAGTTACAGAAGAGTATTGATTATTAAATTTTAATGATATAGAACTCAAAATAAATTTCTCTTGTAGAAAACAAAAACAACCCAGACACTGTCTAGTCATTTGGCAGATGCATACTGAGGCACCTGCTGTGTGCGGAGGGGGAGGGGCTGCTCTCAGCCAGGCAGAACCACTGAGATCCCGCCCCTTCCCCTCCCACGGCGGGGGGTGGGGGAAAGGCCACCTCCTCCTCTGCTGGGAAACACTGAACAAGGTAACTGATAGTATCTCAGATACTGATAAGTGTCTCAAGGAAAATAAAACAGGAGAGGGTGATAAGATGTCTAGGGGGGCTACTTTGTTGGTTTTGGTGTTTTTTTTTGTTTGTTTGTTTTGTTTTGTTTTTTTTTTATTTTTAAAGATTTTATTTATTTATTTATTTATTTGACAGAGACAGATCACAAGTAGGCAGAGAGGCAGGCAGAGAGAGAGAGGAGGAAGCAGGCTCCCCGCTGAGCAGAGAGCCCGACGCGGGACTCGATCCCAGGACCCTGAGATCATGACCTGAGCCGAAGGCAGCGGCCCAACCCACTGAGCCACCCAGGCGCCCCGGTTTTGGTGTTTTTTTGTTTGTTTGTTTTATTTTGTTTTGTTTTTTTGATTGGGGGAAAAGTTCACCTGGTTCCAATTTCAAAGAGTGCAAAATGGTGTACAAAAATGAGATGTCTTGGGACGCCTGGGTGGCTCAGTTGGTTAAGCAGCTGCCTTCGGCTCAGGCCATGATCCCAGGGTCCTAGGATCGAGTCCCACATCGGGCTCCTTGCTCGGCAGGGAGCCTGCTTCTCCCTCTGCCTCTGCCTGCCTCTCTGTCTGCCTGTGCTCACTCGCTCTCTCTCCCTGTCTCTGACAAATAAGTAAATAAAATCTTAAAAAAAAAAATGAGATGTCTTGGGCACCAGGGTGGCTCAGTCAGTTAAGCATCTGCCTTCTGCTCAGGTCATGATCCCAGGATACTGGGATGGAGCCCCACATCGGTCTGTTTGGAGAGCCTGCTTCTCCCTCTCTCACTCTGCCTGCTTGTGCTCTCTCTCTCACATAAATAAATAAATTCTTAAAAAGAAGAAGAAAAAGAAAGCATCGGGTTGCTCAGTCGATTAAGCATCTGCCTTCAGCTCAAGTCATGATCCCAGGGTCCTGGGATTGAGTCTAGATCAGCTCCCTGCTCAGTGGGGACCCTGCTTCTCCCTCTCCCTCTGCAGCTCCTCCTGCTTGTGCTCTCTCTCTCTGTCAAATAAATAAATAAAATCTTAAAAAAAGAAAAGAAAAGTCTTTATCCCCCCTACCCCTCAGCCACTCAGTTTTCCACCTGGGGTTTTAAACAGGGAAGCTCTCTGAGAAGGGGCCAGCCATGCAAATATCCCAGGGAAGCATTTCCCAAGGCACAGCCAGTGCAAAAACCTAGAGGCTGGATGGACGTGGCATTTTCAAAATGAGGCTGGGGATGTCTTGACATGTCTATGACCATCAAATTGCCCATTCTCTATCCTATTGGTAACCACTGTACTGAGTTTGGCGTGGCTCTTTTCAGACCTTTTACTCTGTGTGTACACACATGTATGTGGGAACTTTGGTGTTTTCTTAACTATTTTCATACTGTAGATCACTTTAGTTATTTTTTTTCCCTCAGTGATACCTTGGAGACTAGTTTCACGCTATTTACAAACACCTCATTTTTTTCTTCACTGCTGCCCAGCAGTGTAGATAAGGGGATCTACAATGGTTTTCACTATCCATCCTCTTCTTGATTGACTTTTTTTTTTTTAAGATTTTATTTATTTATTTGACAGACAGAGATCACAAGTAGGCAGAGGCAGGCAGAGAGAGAGGGAGGGAAGCAGGCTCCCTGCTGAGCAGAAAGACCGATGTGGGGCTTGATCCCAGTACCCTGGGATCAGACCTGAGCCGAAGGCAGACGCTTAACCCACTGAGCCACCCAGGCACCCTGATGGACATTTTTTTTTTTTTAAGATTTTATTTGTTTATTTGACAGACAGAGATCACAAGTAGACAGAGAGGCAGGCAGAGAGAGAGGGAAGCAGGCTCCCTGCTGAGCAGAGAGCCCGATGCAGGACTCGATCCCAGGACCCTGAGATCATGACCTGAGCCGAAGGCAGTGGCTTAACCCACTGAGCCACCCAGGTGCCCCTGATGGACATTTTTAAAAAAAGATTTTATTTACTTATTTGACAGAGAGAGAGATCACAAGTAGGCAGAGAGGCAGGCAGAGAGAGGGGGAAGCAGGCTCCCTGCTAAGCAGAGAGCCTGATGCAGGGCTTGATCCCAGGACCCTGAGATCATGACCTGAGCCAAAGGCAGAGGCTTAACCCACTGAGCCACCTAAGTGCCCCGATGGACATTTTTTTTCTTAAGATTTTATTTCTTTATATGAGAGAGAGAGAAATAATAAACAGGAGGGAGAGACAGAAGGAGAGGGAGAAGCCGATCCTGTAGAGCAGAGAGCCCCACATGAAACTTGATCCCTGGACCCCAAACTTTGACCTGGGTCAAAGGCAGACACTTAACCGACTGAGCCACCTTTGATGGACATTTAAACTATTTTCAATTTCTTGCTTTGACATCGCAGCTGCTTGATCCTTGATCAATCTTCTTGTGTACATAGGTCAGTCTCTCTAGGTAGGGGTCCTGCCACCTGTTTTTTTTTTTTTACACTTGATCTTAGCCAAAAGGCCGAGAAGCGATGTTTTTTTTTTTTTTAAGATTTAATTTGTTTATTTGACAGAGACAGCGAGAGGGGGGACACAAGCAGCAGGAGTGGAGAGGGAAAAGCAGGCTTCCCACGGAGCGGGGAGCCCAATGTGGGACTCGATACCAGGATCCCGTGATTGTGACCTGATCGGAAGGCAGAGGCTTAATGACTGAGCCACCCAGGTGTCCCTTGCCACCTGTTTTGTATGGCACCTGAGCTAAGAATGGTTTTTACAAAAGGATGGGGGGAAAAAGGGAATTTGTGAAAGACACTAAGTCTGATATGCCCCAAATACTTACTATTTGGACCTTTATAGAAAATTTTGCTGGGATGCCTGGGGGGCTCAGTCATTTAAGCGTCTGCCTTCATCTCAGGTCATGATCTCAGGATCCTGGCATCCAGCCCTGCATCAGCCTCCTTGCTCTGCAGGGAGCCTGCTTCTCCCTCTGCCTGCTGCACCCCCTGCTTGTGCTCTCTCTCTCTCTCTTTCTCTGATAAATAAATAAATAAAATCATAAAGAAAAAAGAAAGGAAACTTTGCTGCCCAAAGTGCCAAGGTGGCACACGAAAGAACTAGCTCTCCCATTTCACAGATGGGAAAGCTGAGCAACAGAGAGGAGAAAAAAGTTGCCCGAGGTCACCCAGAACTGGGGTTTTCATTCTGCTGGATTGAGTGAGGTATAAAAACTGATCACGTCTACCCCTGTACCCAAAGAACTCACAGCTGAGGAGACATAGTGGGAAATAATCATAACCTAGGTGAATTAGTGTTCAAGATGTCCCAGAGCAGGGGAGAGAAGGGGATATTACTCAGTTCTTTAGAGAAAAATTAATGTCAGAGCATGGCCTCGAAGGATGAGGTGAAGGAGGTCAGAACAGCACCCAGGTAGGTGGCTACGCTTGAATAAGGAGTGGGAAACGTGATTCCCTTACCCGGTCAACTGGGTCCCGTTGTTGGTTTTACACTCCTGCCTCGCACCCATGCACCACTGTGATTCTGAGCCGTCAGGCAAGAGGGCTACGGCCCAGATTTATTCCTTACCTCCAGACCTCAGTTTACCCATTTGGGCACGTTGCATTGATGATTTCCCAGGCATCCAGGCCAAGCCTCGGGCTCCGGACCCGGGCCAGGTGGCGCTCTACGGGAGGGGAGTGGCCACTAGCGGCGTCACATGGGGCGGGGCCTGCGGGACCCGCTGCGGAAGGCTGGGAGGGTGCTGGGGCCGAGCCCCAAGCTGCAGCATGGGGGAGGGGGTTCCCAGGAGCCAGCACTGGGGTGGGTGCCCCTGCCTCCGCGCGCCCTCCTATTGCTGGATGATCCCGCCATCCTCTGCGGGCGAAACTGAGTCACGGCGGGGCGTGCGTGGGGAGAGGTCTAGGGGCTTTATTCACACGGGAACCTGGGAGTCCCATCTCCACCCAGGTCCAGCGCTGCACCCCCACCCCCACCCCTCCGCTGTGAGTCAGCGGCCGGCCGCGCCCCCTCGGCCCACTTCCTCCTCACCTTCCCCCGGCGGGCTGGGGGCGGTGAGAAGGATCAGGCCCTCCCCGCCCATCCCCCTCCAGTGCTGGGGAACGGAGGGTTCACCCCTTAATAACCCTTCATAAATTGGCACAGAAGAGAGACGTTGCGGGTCTGAAGATAGCATTTAAGGGACAAAATTTGAGAGAACCTATGCTTCACCAGAGGATCCTCTTCGCCCACCACCCCCCCGCCCCTTCAAACTGAATAGAATGTGAAGAAGTGGAGAAATCGTTGGGGAGAGTGAGAAGAAATTGTGTCCCCGTTAAGATCAGCCTAAGAATTTCCATAGTGGAAGAGAACGAGGAATCAGGAAGAATCCCTTACCCTCCACCAAATTTGCCCCCTAATTTGCGGGTGACCCTCGGCGTGCATCCCTATGCAATAATGTTGGGGTAGAGGTAGATAGCGGAAGTCTAGGGTTCCGCGTTGCCCTTTTAAGCGCCCTTCACCGCCCCCCCGCCACTGTCTTGAGGTGTCCGCGGCCCCTTTAAGGCGCAGAGCATTGTGGGTGCGGGGAGTGGAATTTTGGAACGAAATGTAGCGAAGAGAAGTACAGTAGTAAGAGTAACATTGTACCCGCTGCCGGCCGAGGGGGCGCGCCGCGGACGGGACGCCGCACCCCCTTTCTGCCGCAGGGACCCCGGATCAAACCTCCAGAGGGAGGAGGTGCCTGAGGACCCGCCCCGGCCCCGTCCACGTTCCCCCCAGGAAGCCGGACTCTATGGGGCGGGACCCTGGGGGAGACTGAGCAGAATCTGGAGCCAGCCCCGAACCCCTGAACCTTGAGCCAGGGGCGCCCCGGGAGCACCCACCCGTGGGTGCGCCGCTCTCCTGCTGAGCAGCCATGAGGTGAGCCTCGAACTGTCTCCAAACCCTTCCGCTCTCAGCGCGGGCTCCCCGCCCCGCCTTTGTCCCCCCTCCCCCAGCTTGCTCCCGGCTGGAATTTGGGGACAGGACACTGGGGGCCTCTGATTTGAGGCCGAGCCCCCTTGGACCAGTTCCAAATACTGACCACTTAGCCATGACTCCTAAGGCTGGGGGTGGTGCCTGGGAGGTTCTCCTGGGAGCCCACAGATTTAGGGGCGCTCTGAGGACTCCCGGATTTCTTAAAGACTTTTCAGAGAACCTCCAAGTTGGCAGATACTCCCTGCATAGAGGCCAGGATTTACTCATGGCTCAGACTCCCCCCAAATCTTAACTTAGGGTCTGGGAGGGATGGGGGGACCGGTTTGGGGGTCCCTGGGACCTGGAAGAGAGATTTGAGACATAGACCTTGGTTTGCTGGGTCTCCCTTTACGTGGCGCTGGAAAAAGCCTTACCAAGTGGGACCTCGCTTCTTAACTTCGGGTACTTAACCCTAAATTTGGGGGGGCTCTTGTCCTCCTGTGGAGGTTGGTGAGGATGGACCCACGGAACCAGACGCAGCCCAGAGGGTCTGGTTGGGACTCCCCTCCCCCGCCGCTCCCCACCTACATTCTGCTTAAAACAAGCGGTGCCTAGGACCGAGCTCCTGCGCTCAGCGCGGTGGGCGGCTCCCCGGCCCGGGGCCAGAAGGGCGGCCCCTCGCCCCCACCTGCGCGGTCCTGGAGAGGGAGGGGGCGCGGCAGCTGGGGGAAGAGGGGCCTTTGTCTTCCTGACTCACCTGTCGAGACAGCTGGTGTGGGGGAGCGGGCAAGGAGCGCTGTGGGCCGGCTGCTTTCCCCACCACGCGCCTCCCCCTCCTCTCACTACCACCCCCCTTCCTGGCCATCGGGAGCTGTGGGGTTGGGAGGGGCGCTGTAAAGCTTCAAGGTCATAGCCCTCTCCCCCTGGGACTCAGGCTTCCAAGACAGTTCCAGCTATCTTCCCAGGAATTTAATCCTGGGGGTGGGGAGCCCAAAGGGGTTTTGTCTTACCCCGTCCTCCCTCGGAACTCCTGGGCTTACCTGGGGGCGGGGCCAGTGTGGGCTGGGGGGCTGGAGTATACCCTCCCCCATTCTCCCCTCCCCCCGGCCCCCCCATAATCTCTCCCCCGGGGACTGAGCCTGACAATACTATCTCCCTTCCTCCACTCTCTCGGGGACTTCCTGCCCCCAAAGCCCCCAGCTTGATGGAGAGGCCCCCGAGGAGGACTGGGGATTAACCCCCTGGTGACCACATCCTCCCTCTTTCCCCTTACGTTCTCTTGCCTCTGCCCTCTGACATCAAGAGTGGCCCTGCTTTTTATGACCATTAGACAGTCCCCTCCTCATGCGTTCCTCCTGATGTGAAAGTGTTGGAAAATCTGGAGCCAGGAGGCAGCCACAGACACCCTCAAGGTCTCCTGCCTATCCCCATTATAGCAACATCTCTTCAAGGCCTGCCCTGGAGAGGGGGCATTTTTCGGGAGCGAGGCTCACTTCCCTCACCCTCTTCCCAGGGGACTCTCCTCTCCCACTGCTCCCCAGCCCCGCCCCTCGCCCCCCCCCTCGCGTTTCCGGTCCCAGGCACCGTGGAAGGCGGATGGCGGATGTCCGAGTTAGTGCTGCCTCACTCACTGTGAGACCGTAAAAGGGCAGGAGCAGTGTCTGGGCCGTCCTCCCGCCCCCCTCCCCCAGTCCCGGAGGCCTTGGCCCTCCCACAGGGCCCCCCTACTGCTGGATGAGGCCAAACCTCCCACCTCCTGGGGGGTGGGCAGGAATCCCACCAGAGGGTTACTTTCACCTCCTGGAGGGGTCTTCCCCGCCGATGGCCACACCCAACTTGCTGGGCTGTGCCCCCTCTTCCAGGACAGCTAGGATTCAAAAGACCCATGCCCCTGTATGAGGACACCTGGGGAAACTGAGTCTCAAAGAGAGAAAGGTCTGCCGGGGATGCCTCAGCAGTTCACAGGCAGTTTTGAGGGAGGGGAGGGGACTGGGATCCTCTGATTTCTGTCGGGTTTGGCCAGGGACAGCCTTGGGGGCAGTTGGAAGACAGGATGTTAAAATGGAAAATTACAAGATACCGTTCTTTTTCTCCCAGTTTGACAAATATTTGTTGAGTGTCTGCTGTGTGCAGGACTCAGCTGGGATTCTGGGAAGGCTGAGAAAGGGGGCAGAGGTCTGAGAGTCTCAGGGTAGAAGGGACTCAAGAAGTATTTGGGTCCATTTCTTTCCTCTTCCAGTAATGGTAATTATTGTTACCTTAAATTTTTTTTTTTAAGAACAGTAAGAGACCATTTGATCAAACATCTACTCTGTGCCAGGCACTGTATTATTATGACTGTGTCCCCACACCCCACCCGCGCAGGGGACAACGGAGGCACAGAGAAATTAAGTAAATCACCTATTAAACTCAGTTTGGAAGTAGGCAACTCTGGATTTGAATTTAGGGCAGTCTCCAGACTATTATGCTGTGACAGAAAAAGGAAAATAAAACCACACGTAACATGGTTTTCTCTATATGAACACTTAAGATACTGCAGATAAGCAAAAAGAACCCTTTAGCTTCCTGTTTATTTGTGGGAAACTGAGGCTTATTCGGGAGGAGGGACAAGAGTGAACCCACAGAAAACCAAATACCCTAGATCTGATTCCTTACCTAGGCTTGTTGCAAAGATTTGCAGTCTGAAAGGGTTGGAGTTGTGGGGTGAATTACAAGTTTGGTAGGCTAAAGAGGCTGTGGGCTAAATCCCAAGGAGGGGGAATGAAGGGGTGAGGGAAGGGCAAGCCTCTAATCTGGAAGGCTTGAGTAAACCAGAGTGACTAGGCTTGATTGCCTCCAGTGATGAGAAACCCTCTTCCTCCTGTTTTGACGCTTAGCTGCCAGAGCAGAGTCTGTGCCAAGTTCCAGGTTCTGAGCTTAGGGTTTTTCTTATCGCTCTATATCCTTACAGCAAACCCAGTGAGTTTTGGTTTCCAGGGCTGGAAACTGCAGCTCAGAGACGTGAAGCCACGTAGCAAGGGAGTAACTTGTGCCCTTTGTCATCCGCCACATGTTTGGAGTTTTCCAGAACGTAGGGACTTCTGGGGGAGGTGTGGGGTCCTGGGTTGGCTGGGAGTGACGGCTCTCTCCTGTCAAATCGAGGGGAGCCCATGGGAATTAGGCGTACCTCTGGTTCAGACCCGCTCCCTGATCCCTGGGCTGTGGGATTTTTCCATTCAAGCTTTTGCCTGGTTTAGAGTTGTATTTTTGAACCTAAGTAATGAATTAGTGTTTTCTAGGTAATACCTGCCCTTTGGTTGAAAAAGAGAAAAGAAATAAGCAATTCAAAAGGGTAAACAGCACAAAACATCCATTTCCTCCCTCCTTCCTCAGGCAGCCCAGTGGTGGGCGGGGGCCCTCCTCTGAGCCAGCCACGGGTAGCCTCCTGAGAAGCAACCTCTGCCTAAGTCACCTCACCTCCCCCAACAACCCCCCACCCGCGTGCAGATGTATTTATATCCCCTCACCTTTTTTTTTAAACCTCTTATCCACACCAGTTTCTACCTCGCTTCTTAAAAAATTCAGCTTAGCTGCTCCCGCATCTTTTTTTTTTTTTAAAGATTATTTATTTATTTGACAGAGAGAGAGAGAGAGAGAGAGAGATCACAAGTAGGCAGAGAGTCAGGCAGAGAGAGAAAGAGGGGAGGAAGCAGGCTCCCTGCTGATGAAGTTCTAGAGCCTAGGTGAGGTTCGGTGGGCTGAGGTCCGGAGCCGATGACCAGGAAAGAATTCTTGAGACATCTTTGGTGCAAAATGAGTACAAGGCGCCAGCTTTTGCTTTGTCCTCAGTCAGCCTCGTGCTCCCTCATCAGTGCCAAGCAGAGAGCCCGATGCGGGACTCGATCCAAAGACCCTGAGATCATGACCTGAGTCGAAGGCAGAGGCTTAACCCACTGAGTCACCCAGGTGCCCCTGTTCCCTCATCTTTAAATGAGGTTAAGAACTTGGGTAGACCAGGGTTCAAATTTGAGCCCCTTTTCATTCTTGCTGGATGACATGGGACAAGCGTCTTCACCTCTCTGTGCCCATGGCTGCTCCTCTGTGAAAAGGGTGAGCACCAGAGCCCATGCCGTGAGGTCACGGGCAGAGGGGGGCCCGGAGCCTAAAACAGTGTCTGGGGCGCAAAGCTAACCCATGAACGTCAGCACCTTCGTGGAGAATTTTTCCTTTTAACCATGAACAACTAAGTGGCGAAGGCATATCTGCTGTGTGCCGGGCAGCCTTCTGTTTTGTGGGGACATAGCTGGGAACAGAAAGAAAAAGCAGTCTCTGCCCTGACAGTTTGGTAGGGGAGACAGGGATCCGAAGGGCAGGATCCCTGCTGTGACTTATGGACCAGGACCAGAAGGAGGGGTTTTTCCAGATAGGGTAGTCAGGGAGGGCTTCTCAGAAGAGGTAGCATGTAAGTGGAGACCTGAAGGAGGTGAGAATACAGGTTGAGGAAGAAAAATGCACAGGCCTGAGGGGGTAATCTGTCTGGCAGTGCTGAAGGAGCAGCATGGAGGCCAGTGGGGCTGGAACAGAGAGGGCTGTGGGGCTGGAACAGCAAGCTTGAGGGAGGGAAGGGATGAGATCAGAGATCACACAGCTCACGCAGACCACAGAGAGAACTTGGCTTTTATTCTGCGGGGAGCCACGGGAGCTTTCCGAGAAGAGGAGGGACACGGTCTGACTTGTGTTCTAACAGGCTCCTTGTACTGTAATGGGGACACTGTGGCCTGGAGAGGGGCAGGACTAGCCTGGGGTCACTCCGCAGACGCCCAGTTCTCCAGCCAGGCCAGACACTCAGCAGGGCAAGTGTGCTTGGGAGAGCAAAGTGCAGCCAGGGTGGGGTAGCAACTCCAGCCCTGGGCTCCTGGCCAGAGTCTGCTCTGGGTGTGGGTGGCAGGTGTGGGCGAGGTCCTAACCTTGTCCTGCCAGGGGCACTGGGAGCCAGAAACAGTCCCCGCGGCTACACTTGTCTGGAAACAGCACCTGAAATTGGGGTAGGGCCCACGCAGTCTCCGGCGGTTAAGACTGTGGACCTGAGAGCCAGGTGGCCCAGGTTCAAATGCTCACTCTGCTGCTTACCAGCTGTGTGATCCTGGCCAAGTCACTTGACCTCTCTGGGCCTCCAGTTACAGTCCTCACTTGCAAAACGAAGATGAAATAGGGCCCAGCTTGGAGGGCTGCAGTGAGAATAAAATGAGTGTCTCTGGAAAGGACTTAGAGCGCCTGACTAGCCCAGTAAGAGGGAGGTGCATCAATTGAATAAACTTAGGGGGAGGAACGGGGCGGGGGCAGGGGGCGGGGGCGGTGCTCAGCTTCCTGGCCTAGGAACCAGGAGCTGGGTCTGCTGAGGGGCTTTTCCTGTCCTGCCTTTAACAAGGCTAGCGTCACACCCCAGCCCCCAGCGCCGGTGGAGACGGAGCCACTGCCTGTGCCCGGTATAATTTATCTCCCCGGAAACCCCTGACCACCAACTTCCTCTTTTCAGGAAAAAGTCTGCTGGGGGTTGGGGTGGGGTGGGGACTAGTGCTTCCCCCTGGTCTGTGTGTGACCTTGGGCAAGTCACTTCCCATCTGGAAGCCTGAGTTTCCTCATTGGGGGAGAGGGCTTGGGACCAGCCCAGAAGGACTGGTGGGGGCTCCCCAGCAGGTTGTGTTCTGGGTGCCCTGAAAGGGATGCTGACAGTTACTAAGCACTAGGTACGTGCCAGGCACTGTGCCAAGAGCTTTCTGTGCCCAGACTCCATTTTTCCCTCCCACTGCCCTGCGAATCGGCTGGAAGACCCCCACTTTGCCGGCCAGGAAGAAGAGTTACCTGGGTGGGAGGGTGGATTCCCTGAGTCACATGGAGTAGGCCTCTCAGTGAGGATTTGAACCCAGGTCTGTCGATGTGAGATCCTCAACTCTGAACCAGTTTCCTGACCCTTCCCCGCCAAGCCTGAGTCAGATGACGTTTTCTCCAGGAAGGCCTCCCTGACCCCAGGCCAGGGCAGGTGCTCCTTCTGGGCACCCCAGCCCTGGCCTTGGGTTGGCCCCATCTGGGGACAGGAGCGTCTCCTGCCCTGGAGGGCGGGGCTGGGGCTGTCCGGATCATTGCCCAAGACCTCAGCTTGACAGAGCAGGGAGTGTCTGCTGATGGCCGCTGGTGCCCCGGGGGAGCCGGATGGATGGGGCGGAAGAGCCTGGGATCTAGCATCCATGCCCAGCGTCCTGCAGACCTCACCCTTTCCCTCCTGGAGCCTTGGCTTCCTCTTCTGACCTGAGCAGGGAGTGGGGGCTGGGGACGGACGGGTCAAGCACCCTGGCAGAGACAGGGAAACCGAGTCTGAGAGTACCAGGCTAGTCCCCAGTGCTGCCCAGAGCTCCTGCTGGGTCCCCACTGTCCCACTTCTGAGTCCCCTCATCCAGTTAGCTCACCTGTGTTCCTCTGCATCTGTCTGTCCATCTCCCCACTCTGTCTTCCTCCATCTGTCTGTCTGTCTGACTCCCTTCCGTGCTTGTCGGTCTCTCCAGGCCCTGCCTTTCTGATTTGTTCCCGGTCTGTCTGTCTGTCTGTCTTTGTCTCTCCTTTCTCCCCTCTCTCCCCACATCTGTTTGTTCGTATGTTTGTCTCTTCCCGTCTGTCTGTCTGACGCTTCCTCTCCCTCATGTTCCCAGTTCGCCCGTGTCTCTGTCTCCCTCTGTTCCACCTGTCAGCTTCTCTCTCCCAGGTTCTGCTTGGTCTCCCCATCCGCCTGTCTCTGACCTTCTCCCCTCTCAGGGTGTCTGCCTCCCCCTCACATGCCGGGAAGCCCTGAGTGTCCCTGGGAGACCCAGATGCAGGTGATGGGCCCCTTGGAGGGTGGGGGCCGTGCTCCCCTCTGCTAACCTGACCTTGGCCCTGCTCCCCTCCCCGCAGTGAGACGGTTATCTGCTCCAGCTGGGCCACTGTCATGCTTTACGATGACAGCAATAAGCGATGGCTGCCGGCAGGCACAGGCCCCCAGGCTTTCAGCCGCGTCCAGATCTACCACAACCCCACAGCCAATTCCTTCCGGGTGGTTGGTTGGAAGATGCAGCCGGAACAGCAGGTGAAGACTCTGCCCCCCTCTCCCTCTCCCTCTGTGGTCCCCGGGCCCCCACCCCTGCAACCCTGCATCCTCACCCATCTTTCCCCTCCTGCCAAGGTGGTCATCAACTGTGCCATCGTCCGGGGTATCAAGTATAACCAGGCCACCCCCAGCTTCCACCAGTGGCGTGACGCCCGCCAGGTCTGGGGCCTCAACTTCGGGAGCAAAGAGGACGCAGCACAGTTCGCAGCAGCCATGGCCAGTGCCCTAGAGGCATTGGAAGGTGAGTCGGGGGGAGCTCCAGAGCCCTGCCTGGGGGCTGCTGCTTTACCACCCCCAAATCACCCCTTGTTCTCTTTAATTGCTTCTGCACTGCTCCCCTGGAGAAATCCAGTGAGAACTTTGTCAAGGCTCCTGTGTGCCCCTTGTGCACCCAGCGATTCCTGAAGGAATGTGTCTACACACACGCACACGCACACACACACACACACACACACACACACCCAGGGGCCCACCTCCCCAATCCAGATCTGAATCCGGATCCTTCCAGGCCCCAGAAGGCCCCTGTGCCCTTTCACTAGGTCGCTGTTGTAGTGACGGGTCATGGGTTAGTTTTCTGGCCTCACTCTTGAGAAAGAGATCATCAGTGTTGGGATTTCTTAAATGTGAGCGCGTACAGGTATTCTGGTTCGGTTGGGCCCCAGGTGCGGCCCAAGCCTCTGCGTCTGTAACCCGGGCCCTGGTCATAAGGCTGTCCGTGCAGACTCCGAAGGGCGAGGCTTTAGGAGACCGTGGGGCATCCAGGGTCTGGCGGGGGGGGGGGGGTGCTGCTGTCCGACTTCTCATCCCCCCAATGGCAGAGTCATTTGCTTTCTGGGGCAAGCTCCTCGCCAGTGGGGAAGGGCTTGCTCGGCTGGGGGTACAGAAGAGTACAGTGGGTGGTTCAGGTTGTGGGGGGAGGAAGACACTCCCAACCTTTCAAGCATTCTTGGGCTGGGGTCTGAGTGGCGGAGACAGTGCTTAAGAGCCCTGATGCTAGAGATCAGCCTGAATTGGTCTTGTTCACGCGAGCTCTGGTCTGCAAGGCGTGGGGCAGGTGACTGTGGGCTTCTGCTGGGAGTCATCACAGCACCGGCCTCATTTCTGCACGGACAAGATAGGCTGGTGCCCTCCTTCATCCCGCACCCAGGCCTGACCTGCGTCCCACAATGCAGCCCCAGGGTCAGGGTCCTGGAGGAAGGAGGAAGCGAGCACCTCTGGGAGGGATTCCTGGAAGAGCTGAGGGACAGTGTCACAGGGTGAGGCAGCGTTCTGGGGTTGACTCACCAGGCTTTTCTACTCTCGCCTTCCAGGAGGGGGGCCCCCGCCACCCCCACCACCTGCGGCACCTTCCACCTGGTCTGTCCAGAACGGTCCCACCCCAGAGGAGGTGGAGCAGCAGAAAAGGTGGGGCCGGCCCCTGGGTGGAGAACCGTACCAGCACCCGCGTTCTAGGATGTTCCAGAACCCCCGGCTCCCAGAGTGGAGAACGCTCCAGCGTTCACTTTCCACAATGCTCCTACTGCTCCCTGGGGAGCTAGAAATGAAGGGCTTTCAGAAAACCCCACCTCCAGGAGTCTGAGAAACTCCCCCACTCAGAGTTGCAGAACCTTCTGACCCCCTCAAGCCCTGGATTCCCACATACCCCGAGTCCAAAAGTTGGTTGTTTAAAAGATCTGGGGCATTTTGTAATTCCCATGTTCCTGACAGTCTGATGACTGGAATGGTCACATCTCGGTCCCACCCTGTCCCTGCCCTTCCCCCCATCTCTTTCCTGGGACCCTGGGGGAGGAAGGCAAGGGCAGGGATTGGCAGTCCACCTCCCTGGAGACCTGGGAGAGAAGCTGGGAGGTTGCTGGTCATCCCTGGGGCCCTGAGTGATGGCTGTTCCGTCACCCCTTCTCAGGCAGCAGCCGGGCCCACCAGAGCACATGGAGCGTCGAGTCTCCAATGCAGGTGATGATTGCTCAGTGGCCTTGGGGGGGATGGAGGGGGATAGGGGGGACGGGGACCCGGGGTTGGGGGGGCTCCCTGAGGAGGGGTGCGCCAGCTGGATAATGAGAAGTGAGGCTCCTCTCTTAACACCCTCCTTTTCTGTGTTTCTTCCAGGAGGCCCACCTGCTCCTCCAGCTGGGGGACCACCCCCACCGCCAGGACCTCCTCCTCCTCCTGGTCCCCCCCCACCCCCTGGTGCCCCCTCAGGGGTCTCCGCTGCAGGGCATGGAGCAGGGGGAGGCCCGCCTCCTGCACCCCCTCTCCCCACAGCACAAGGCCCCAGTGGTGGGGGAACAGGGGCCCCCGGCCTTGCGGCAGCCATCGCTGGAGCCAAACTCAGGAAAGTCAGCAAGGTGAGGGGGCCACGCCGGGCAGGATGTGGGGCGACGGCTCTGATGGAATAATGGGATGAGGCCAGAGTTGCTGGGGATGGGGTGCATCACAGGAGGGCTGGAGGGGGCCAAGAAACCCACCCATAAAGTCCCCTCCTCTTTGTAATTTCTCCAGCAGGAGGAGGCCTCAGGGGGGCCCTCAGCCCCCAAGACAGAGAGCACCCGGAGCACGGGTGGGGGGCTCATGGAAGAGATGAACGCCATGCTGGCCCGGAGGTGAGCCTGAGCCTGGAGCCATCAGTGCCTTGGAAAGCTCTGGAGAGAAACCCCTCAGACCCGCAGTTAGCACCTGGAGATTCCAGTTCAGTAGGGCGAGGTCGGGGGAGGGCTCAGATTCCGGCTTGGTCTGTTTCTTTGGGTGAAAGTTCCCTCTTTGACAGGCAGATTTGGGTATAATGCTGGAGATTCCATTCTCCTGAGATGGCTGAGATTTGGAACCACCGAGTTCCTCCAGAATTGCCTCCAGAATGTTCTGAAATCCAGAATTCTAGGACCTCAGGAGGTCTCCCCTTAGGAGAGCCTGCCTCAGAATCTTGGAAACTCCGATCCCCAGAATCCCAGCTGCCTGAGACAGAGACTTCCACCCTTAGAATTCTGTGATTCCTAAATGTGAGAATCGTAAGCCCCCACCCTAGTTGGAGAGCGGCACTCTTCAGTGACTTCTAAAACTCCAGTTTCCTTAGCCTTGGAGAATTGCAGAACTCTACACCTTAGACTCCACCTTTCTAGAACTCTGGTAAGAATTACTGAGTGGCTGAGGGAGGGCTGAAGTCATCTGTTTTTACCTGTCCCTCCTGCAGAAGGAAAGCCACACAAGTTGGGGAGAAACCCCCCAAGGATGAATCCGCTAATGTGAGTTAGGGGCTCTTCCTGCCATCCGCACCTTAGGCCATACCGTTTGGGCAGGGCGACTGGGGAGGGCCTGGGGTGCGCTAGGAATGGGCGGGGTTTGAAGCCAGAGGAGGAGAATGAGCCCTCCGTCTCATGACAGTTTTATTTCCCACCAGCAGGAGGAGCCAGAGGCCAGAGTCCCAGCCCAGAGCGGTGAGTGAGCCAGTCTACCCTGCAGAAACTATGAGTCTCAGGGTGCCCTATTCTCACAGGGAATGCCCTCTGATGGGGGGAGTCTGTGCAAACAATGATGGGAATTCGAGTCTCCTAAGAAGGTTCTTGGAATAGGAACTGATGGGGCTGGGGGGAAAGATGCAGGCGGGGCATTCCTTGTCCCTGATCTTCCTGATTCGTCGCCTTTCCCCCAGAACCTGTGCGGAGACCTTGGGAGAAGAACAGCACAACTTTGCCGAGGTGGGCCATCCATGCTGGGGCCCCACCCCCCTATAAATAGGAGGGATTTGCCAAATTCGTGTACCTTTCCTTGTAGGAAGGAGCACAATGGGACCCCCGGACCGGGAAGCAGGGGATCCTGACCCCTCTCTCTAACCTCATTTTTGTTCCAAATCACACCGACTCTCCTAGGATGAAGTCCTCTTCTTCTGTGACCGCTTCTGAGGCCCATCCCTCTACACCCAGCTCCAGTGATGAGTCAGACCTGGAGAGAGTGAAACAGGTAGCTTGGGGAGGGGCCCCGAGGTGAAGTTGGGGGGCCAGAAAGGAGCCATAGGAAGAAAGAAGATCTGGGTCCAAACTCTAACACCAACCTGCCCTAGGATTCTATGAAAAGGCCTCAGAAACCTCAGTTTTCCCACCTGAGAAAGGGAGGGATTGAATCAGAGCAGGGAGGACTCACAGACCACAACTCCTTTTCCTGTGCTGGGGACAGACCTTACTAATCTACTACTGCACCCAGAGGCCTTTCCAGCACACTAGATCCAGACAGCCAGCATCAACTGGAACTGGCAGGAGACTGGATTGTATTTCCCGGCCCTGGTGCTGGTTGCTCTCCAGTCCTTTTCATCTGGCTTCAAGGATCCAGAATTTCCCCCTAGAATTTTCTAGTTACTCTGTGGCCTTATCAGTGATGTCACTATGCGTGTTTGGGGTGTGTGTGTGTGTGTGTGTGAGTGTGTCTTGAACCTTCTACCTCTGGCCCTTCGGTCATTAAGACGGGGCAGCTTCATTTCTGCAGTCCAAGAGCCCTTTCTGATTGGTTATACCCCATTATTTCCAGGAGCTTCTGGAAGAGGTGAGGAAGGAACTACAGAAAGTAAAAGAGGAAATAATTGAAGGTGAGGTTGTTTTTTATTTTAAGCATATATTTTGGAGGCATTGCGCCTCCTGGAAGGGCCCCGTGTTGTAAGGGAAGGAGGAAGAGGCTCTGCCCCTGATCTCTGGCCCTTGTTTCCTTCCAGCGTTTGTCCAGGAGCTGAGGAAGCGGGGATCTCCCTGACCACAGGGCCCCAGAAGATCCCATATCTCCTTTCTGCACACCCGCCTGTTACCCCGCTTTCCCTGCCTTGACTTGACTTGGAATTGGCTGAAGACTACAAAGGAACGCATCTTCCCCACTCCCCCTCCTACTTGGAAAATTCCAAAGGGGTGTGGCTTCCTTGGTTTCCCCCCTACGCCCACACCCATACTGGCTGCTGATTGGCTGGGGAGGCCCCTGTCCTTTGCTCCCTTTGGTCCTTCCCCTCCGCCATCCCCTTGGGGCTGGTTCCTCTGTTGGGGATGTACCAATTAACCCCACAGTAAGGGGGAAGGAAAGAGGGAATTTCACATTCCCTTGTTCTAGATTCACTTTAACGCTTAATGCCTTCGAATTTTTGTTTTTTTAAGAAAAAAAGTATATATATATATATTTAGGTTGGGGGGAAGGGAAATTTTGTTTCTCTTTGGTTTTGATAAAATTGGGGTGTGGGGAATTTTTTTTAAATGCTATACCCCAGGCTTGTCCCATTTGGGGCAGATATATGGGGGGGGGGGTGTCCTACCAGGCTGGGGGCACCTCCCCTACCCTCACCCCAGGGAGCTCCCTTCCCTTTGGCTCCTTCCCCTTTTCTATGAGGAATTAAGATGCTATAACTTTTTGGAACCTCAGTTTTTTGGTTTTTTATTTGGGTAGGTTTTGGGGTCCAGGCCATTTTTACCCCCTGGGGAAAATAAGATGAGGGAGAAAGGAAAAGGGAAGGAAACTTCTCCTCTCCCACCTTCACCTTTAGCTTCTTGAAAATGGACCCCAACGGAATAAATCTGCCAGTTTTTTATAAATGTGAAGATTGCTGGATTGATTCAAAGGCCTGCTCTGATGAGGATGGGGGCTGCCCCTCCCACAGTAATCCACCTTCCCCTCCTCTTCCTCCTTCCCACCCTGTACCTGTTCCAGTTCCCAGATCTACCACCCTGAAAAAGCTAAGGACAGTCCCTTGCTATGTGGCATTGGGCAAGTCCTTTTGCTACCCCCAGGCCTCAGTTTCCTCATCTGGGAAACAGCTTATAGGATGACTCTGCCCAGTTCCCTCTGGGAATCCTCCCAGCTTCTCTGCTAAAACCAGTGAGCCTTGTACCCATTTTGCAGATGTACGCCATGCTTCTCAGACACATTCTTACAGATGACTTCTTTACCCCAGAGTGCCTTTAATTGTGAAACTTACAGTTTAAAAAAAATCAGAATTCAGAAATGACAGAGCTCATACACACCCCCTTTGGTGGTTCAGTGGGTTGGCAGGTCATAGGTTGGGTAGCTAACCTTGCCTGGTTGGAATTTTCCATTTGGATGGGGGTGGGGAACTTCAGGGCTGGAGGAAGCCTTTGTAGGAAGGAAGGTGAGGGTTAGCTGGGTGATCGGTCTGAAGGCAAGAAAGAAGAAGGAATCCCTGAGTACTCAAGAGCAGGTTTGGATGGGAGATGGGGGGTGACAGGTGCCCCATGAGGTAGGGGAACAGGTGGGGGATTCCTATAAGGGGCCAGCAGAGGACAGTGGACAAGGACAACAGTAGGTCCAGAACTTGAGACAGGTAAACAAAGCTAAGACCAAAACACAGAATGGTTCATCCCTAGGCACCACCAATTTTTCTACCCGGGAGGACCAACTCCAGTGGAACAGACCACAGAAGGTCCAGGTGGGAATGGGGATGGAGGGGGGTCCTGCACAGCTTCTCCATGTGTTATGGCACAGACTAAAGGGAGGGGGTATCTGTTGGGATGACCACTTGAGGTACCAATGGATGGTGGTACAGTCCACAGGGGGACTCAACCTAAGACAGTCCCAAGATCCATCCTTGTCTGCCCCCTCCAAGTGAGGTAGATGGAAAATGAAGGGATCTGCAAGTCGCCTGGGAGTTTGCATTTTCCTTACAATGGTCTTTGCCAATGAAGAAGGGGGAGAGGGTGTTCTGGTGTAATGGATGGGGGGCAGGAAGCCACTCACATGAGTGGAAGTATGAGTGACGGAATGAGTTAGCTAGGTCCATGTGTCCTGCTGGCCCATCTAGTAGTGGGTGGGTGGGATCCAGTGGAAGACCATGTCTTTCCATGACACAGTGCTGAATCAGTGGACTGGGAAGGCAGGGGGACTGCTGGAACGTTTCACCCACTAGTGGGTGAAGTCCCTGTGGAAAGTACCACCGAGCAGGTTAGTCGGGACGTGACCAAAAAGCCCGGTGGCCCCAGCCTCCCTTATGCCCCTAAAAGGACTGAGTGGTATTAGCTGGGCCGGTTCAGGAAGGGACAGTGTGGACAGGAAGAGGTCAGGTCGGAGACATCACAGCCACATCGAAGACCAAGGTCCCGCACGCGGCCCCTATTCCTTGGGCGGTGCCTCGGGCGCGGCCGGGGGGTCCCGGGCGCAGAGCTGGGCGCGCACCTCCCGCATCTGCGCCCGCAGCTCGTCCACCGCGCTCTGCAGCGGCGCCGCCTGCACGCGATCCTGCAGGGCCTCCAGCGCCAGCGCCAGGTGGTCCACCTCGTCCCGCATCGTGCTCCAGGCGGCGTGCCGGTCCGTCTCCTTGCGCCGCTGCTGCGCCTGGTGGCGCCAGTACTCCAGCACCAGGCAGCCGCAGGCCACCATGAAGATGGTGGCCTCGCCCAGCAGCTCGGCGCCCAGCTCCGCGGCCGCGTTCTCGTTCAGCGGCTTGACGGCTTGCATACTGAAGCCCATGAGGCGCATCTTGGTGCGCATCTCCGCCCAGTGGTACACTGCGGGGGAAGAGGGGTAAGGGATCTTTGGCGCGGGAGCCGCGACAATCCCCGCCCTTCGACGCCTCGGTGTCCAGGCCGGAGCAATGGGCACACGGCAGCCAGAATCGCCGGCGTTAGTGAGTGGGCGCCTTGAAGAGGACCGGCTTGGGGGCGGAGGCCGTCATCTGGCCCGGGGTGTCTAGAAGAGTCTAGAAGATTCTGGCGAGCAGCCAGGCATGAAAATTGCTGCTCTGTAGGGGAGGTCCTGAGTGGGGGCCGCACCTCGGGGGTGGGGGTGGGGGGTCACAGATCACCGGCAGGTGTAAAACTTGCTGCTTCAGCTCCTTCCCCAGCGCGCTCGAGGGCCCGCCAGGCTCCTCCCATCCTCCCCTAAAGGTGGCGCTGACACTCGCGATCTCTAGACGCGCGGCCGCTTCGGGGGTTTCCGGCTTAAGCCAGGCTGCGCTAACTTCTTTACCTCATCACTTATTCAGGTGAATAAGGGCTGGGAGCATTGTCATCGTCCATAAACACAACATAAGCACAACATAGATGCTGAAACCCGAGTCACTCCAGGAATCATTAATATCCATCCACAGACAAGTAGTTGCTGACCGAGAAAATACGGGTCCTCGGGCTCATTAAGGAAGGAACTTATGGAAAAACGTCTTCTTCTCCCCTGCCACCGCAACCAGCCTGACATGATTGCCTTTCCTTCCTTTTAGGTAGAAGAGTAACACATGCACGTGGGGGGAATGATTTAGACCACACGCAAGGGGCTGGACTGAAAAACCCGAGCCCGCCTTCCTACCTCCAGCTTCAGTCCTGCTCCCACTCCCACCACTTTTGTTCCTTTCTGTATTGATTACTTCCAGCTTATCACCACGATGCCAAATAACAGGCTTATACCTCCATTTCTTGATTTACTAAGTTGAATTTTAAAAAAAATATTCTGTTTTGATTGTTCTGCTCCGACCCACCTCTTATGTGACTTTATCACCAATTCTGTATCCTCTCTCCTTCCCCCACTCTCAACTTTCACAAGTGAGTTAAATTTAAGCTACTTTTTTTTTTTACTGTTTATGGGTAATCTTTGTCACTGTAGATAATATGCCTATTGCCTGAACTTCTGCCAAGTGTACCCATAAGTATATTAACTACCCTACCCTGCCCCCCAGTCTCCTCCCTTCTATGGTCAGTCCCCCATACTATTACTGTTACATTGCCACCGTGTCTGTCTGTCTGTCTGTCTGTCTTTATTTGAGAGAGAGGGAGAGCGAGCACAGAGGGAGAAAAAGAAGCAGACTGCCCATCGAGCCAGGAGCCCATCCTGGCGCTCGATCCCAGGACCCCAAGATCACCACCACCTAGGTCAAAAGCAAGCCACTTAACTGACTGAGCCACCCAGGTGCCCCGCCATAGTGTCTTTCTAAGGTTAAAACAAGTCTTCAGTGCTTGGTCCACTGACTGAGTCTGAAAATGAAAATATAGAGCATGTATATAATTAAGGTTATGTAAATACTAATCACTGGGAACCCATAACGTAGATGTAATTTTGTTTCTGCATCTGAAGCAGTAACATTAACCGGTGGCTCTAAACATTGCTACGTGTCTTGTCACATTTTTAGTCTTTTCATAGTTATTTGTTATATGTTTTTTCCTTTTTATTTTTTAAAGATTTTATGTATTTATTTGTCAGAGAGAGTGTGCACGGACTAGCAGGCAGAGTGGCAGGCAGAGGCAGAGAGAGAAGCAGGCTCCCTGCTGAGCAAGGAGCCCGTTGAGGGACTCAATCCCAGGACCCTAGGATCATGACCTGAGCCAAAGGCAGTGGCTTAACTGACTGAGCCACCCAGGTGTCCCTCATACTTATTTTTATTTATTTGTTTGTTTATGTAGACTCTATGCCCAATATGGGGCTTGAACTCATGACCCTGAGATTAAGAGTTGCATGCTCTTCTGACTGAGCCAAGCAGGTGCCCAGTCTTCTCATATTCAGAGTTTTATTTTACCATATGAAGCTTTTAGTTTTCCCTAAACTGGTTTCTCACCACAAATGCCAGATGTGACCCACCAATGCCTAGCTGACCATGTGACCAAGACCATCCAGCTCTTTGCTCCTATTCTCTCTCCCTCTCCCCGCCCCCCACATTCTCTTTACTAAATAGTCAGCTATAGACCCGTGAGCTATTTTCTGGGCTGCGGAGGGGCCATCCTCTCATCCTGTCTTCACATGCTCTCCTTCACACTGTTCCTCCTCTTGATGAACCGACTCTCAGTGGAATTCCATCCTAGGTTGGCTGAAGTTTCTCCCTAAGTACCTTTCTCAGAAAGGGTGCTTGAATCTTTGCATATTTGAAATAATTTTTTCCACGTTCGCACTGGACTAGATGATAGTTTTTAGGTCAGAATTACCAGTTCAAAAATCATACTCCTGGGGGGTTGGGGGGCTCAGTGGGTTATGCACATGCCTTAGGCTCAGGTCCTGATCCCAGTCTCAGGCTTCCTGCTCGGTGGACTGCATGCCTCTGCCTCTCTCTGTGCTGCTCTCCTGCTTGTGCTCACTCTCTCTATCCAATAAATACATAAAATCTTATGGAAAAAAAACACACACACAAAAAACAAAAGACAAAACCATATTCCCCAACAGTTTGGAGACCTTCATTACGTGTAATGGGCAGACAGGCTTTCTTGTCATCCCTGTGGCACTGATATTGCACCAGAATGGACCTATGAGTGAGTTTCCCTTATTTTATACCCTTCTATCTGAGCCCTGTTTTTCTCTTTAATCCTGGGGATTTTTCTAGTCCATGCATCTAAGGATTAACCTTACCCAAACAGAGATCTGGTCTTTACCCTTGGAATGTCCTGCCAGATAAGACATCTTTGTTCACCTGGAGCCCTGGGCCAGGCCAGATAATCTATACCGGGAATGTAATTTATGGTGGAGGATTCGGGCCAGGTGGTATCAGCTCAGCCTTTGGAAGGGCTAGAAACTAAGGTCAGGTGGTAAATCTGGTCTATATGTCCCACCCCCCTACAACCTCTGATGCCACGGCTCAGGGGAACTTCCCTGGTTGGCAATAGTCCGTATGTTTATTACTCATTGTTGCTGGGAGAAGTTAGTGCTGTCCATGACTCTACGGGGAGAGGACAGCTGGAAGCTCGCACTTGGAATTCTCCTGGGCTGTGCTCTCCGTGTCTCTTCCCTTGGCTGATGGTAATCTGGATCCTTTCACGGTAATAAACTGTAAGGAGGGGTATAACAGTTTTCAGTGAGTTGTGTGAGGACTTCTAGCAAGTTATCGAAACTGGAGGTTGTCATGGGGTCACCCCCGAGCTTGCAGTTGGTGTCAGAAGTAAGGGTGAACTTGATGAGCCCCTCACTTTGTACATCTTATGCACTTCCCACTCTCCGTTTCCCCTTTAGATCTTCTGGAACTCACCCCATCTGAGGCGCCACCTGCACTGACCCTCCAGGCCTCTAGATGTCTCTCTTCTTGTTTTCTTCACCCTTCTTCCTTCCTCCAGATCCCGGTAGCTTTCATTCCTTTTCCTTTCAGATCATCCAGCTGTTGCAGGGGGATTTGGCAACAATATTTATTATTTTCATCGTCTTTCCTTATCAAAACATGGTATTAGGGGCGCCTGGGTGGCTCAGTGGGTTAAGCCGCTGCCTTCGGCTCAGGTCACGATCCCAGGGTTCTGGGATCGAGTCCCGCATAGGGCTCTCTGCTGAGCAGAGAGCCTGCTTTCCTCTCTCTCTCTCTCTCTCTCTCTCTCTCTGCCTGCCTCTCTGCCTACTTGTGATCTCTCTCTGTCAAATAAATAAATAAAATATTAAAAAAAAAAAACCCAAAAAACAAAAAACAAAAACATGGTATTAGAGAAGATCCAAACATGCAGACAAGTTCGGAGTCGCCACTTGGTTCTATCACGTCGACATCTCGAAAAGTGAGCTAAGTGAGAACTCCGGGCATGTGGGCCCATCGTGTTAACTGGAAATTAACTGCAGTTGAGGTTACCATTGCAGGAAACAGGGGGTGCAGCCGCTGACCAGCCAATGCCAAAATTGGGGCAGGATTGACACCAGGTGCTGACCCAAAGGCAGTGTCTCTCCTGGGGCCTTCTAGGAGCCCCTTTCCCTCCCTGCTGCCCCTGCCCTAATCCAGGCCTCTACTTTCCCACCCTTGCCCCATCCAGCATGGCCCCCACAAGGTAGCCAGAAGAGTCTTTCTAAAGTACAGATCTGACCAAGACCTTCCCCTGCTCAGAACGTGCTGTGGCTCACAGTGTCCTCAGGAAAAAAAGCTAAAGTCCCTAGCATGATGTCTAAGGTCTCTGAACATCTCTGCAGGGTGATCTTTGGAAAGAACTCACCCATTCCCAAGCCCCTACCAACATTTCCTATTTTCATACAGATTTTTGTTGTCTGAAATTAATTTTTTTTTTTTTAATTTGAGAGACAGAGTGAGAGAGCATGAGAGGGGAGGTCGGAGGGAGAAGCAGACTCCCCATGGAACTGGGAGCCCGACGTGGGACTCGATCCCAGGACTCCAGGACCATGATCTGAGCCGAAGGCAGTCGCCCAACCAACTGAGCCATCCAGGAGCCCCTGAAATTAATTTTTAAATGAGCAGCAGACATCTTGTGATAGAATTGTGTTAGTTTCTTTGACCCTGAAGTATTGGGGCAGGTAAGTAGTCACCAGCAGGACGCTAATCTAGGACACTTATAGGAGATGTCTGTTCCCTGGGAAGTCCCCATTCCAGGGCAGACCAGGATGAGTTTCTGTTAGTTGACTGCAAAGCATCAATGACTTATGTAAATTCATTTTAGTCTCTGGCTCAGTCAGTAGAATATGTGATTCTTGATCTCATAGCTGTGAGTTTGAGCCCAACACTGGGTGTACAGACTGCTTAGGAAAACAAAAACAAAAACAAAAAAAACAAACTTTAGGAGCACCTGGGTGGCTCAGCTGGTTAAGCATCCAACTCTTGGTTTCAGCTTGGGTCATGATCTCAGGGTGGTGAGATCGAGCCCTGTGTCGGGCTCTGTGTTCATCGTAGAGTCTGCTTGAGAGCCTCTCTCTCCCTCTCCCTCTGCCTCTTCCCCACCTCATGCTCTAAGTAAGTAAATAAACAAACAAATAAAATTATATATATATATATATATATATATATTTTTTTTTTTTTTAAAGGAATTTTAGGGGCACCTGGCTGGGTCAGTGGGTGGAGCACACAGCTCTTGATCTTGAGGTCGGGAGTTCAAGCCCCATGTTGGGGCACAGAGCTTACTTTAAAAAACAAAAAGGGAATTTTATACTTTCTTTTATTAAGAAAGTAAGAAGGAAAATCACAAACTAGGAGAAAATATTACAAATAATATACAGTAATATTATTATATATTGATATATAATAAATATGTTTCTTATCTAATAATATAATCATAAGAATTTAATTACTATCTAATAAAGGACTTGTATCCAGAACACATAAAGAACTCTTGGGGCACCTGGGTGGCTCAGTGGGTTAAAGTCTCTGCCTTCAGCTCAGGTCATGATCTCAGGGTCAAGATCAAGCCCCACATCAGGTTCTCTGTTCAGCAGGGAGCCTGCTTCCCCACTCTCTCTCTGCCTGCCTCTCTGCCTACTTGTGATCTCTCTCTGTCAAATAAATAAATAAAATCTTAAAAACAAAAACAAAAAATACCCTCAACATTAGGAAGATAAACAATCCAATTAAAATGGGCAAAAGTTTTGAACAGACATCTCACCAAAGAAGACATACAAATGGCCACTAAGCACATCAAAAGATGCTCAACACATTAGTCACTAGAGGCACACAAATCAAAACCACAATGAGGCACCATTTCACACCCACTGGAATAACTATAATCAAGACGACTTAAAAAAAAAAAAAAACCAACTGCTTTCAAGGTTTCAGAGTGAGTGAAAGCAACTCTCATCTAACTTGAGTAGGAATGTTGAGTGGTTCAGCTACTTTGGAAAACAGTTTGGCAGTTGCTTAAAAAGTTAAACATCAATTTACCATAAGACCCAACAAATCCACTCCTGGGTATCTATGCCAGGAGAAATAACACACGTCACATGCTTGCGCGCAAACGTTCCCAGGGGAACCTTTTCACAAGAGCTGAAAAGTGGAAACAACCCAGTGGTTGTTGACTGGTGAATGGGTAAATCAAATCTGCTGTCTTTATACAGTGGAATGTTGTCATTATTATTTTATAAGATTTTATTTATTTATTTGACAGGGGGAGAGACAGCGAGAGAGGGAACACAAGCAGGGGGAGTGGGAGAGGGAGAAACAGGCTCCCCCCTGAGCAGGGAGCTGGATGCGGGGCTTGATCCCAGGAACCTGGGATCCTGACCTGAGCCGAAGGCAAATGCTTTAAGACTGAGCCACTGAGGCGCCCCCACAGTGGAGTATTCTTAACATATAAAAAGGAAGGAAGCAGTGATCCAGGCTACAGCGTGGATGAGTCCAGAAAACATTATGCTGAGTGATAGAAACCACACACAAAAGACCATGTAGTGTTAACGGTTCCTTTTATACGAAATGGGAAAACAACAGGGAAATCTATAGAGACAGGAAGTAGATTAGTGGTGGCTGCAGTGGGAGTGGGGGTGGCAGTGGTGCGGTAGGGGTGAGGGGGTGAGGGAGTGACTGTTAATGGACATGCGGGCCTTCTTTGGAGTGACAGAAATATTCTAAAATTGAATTTTGGTCATGGTCGCCCAGCCGGGTAAATTTACTAAAAATAATAAAAGCATTCACTGGAAACAGGAATTTTGCGGCAAGTAGATTACACCTCAATAAAACTGTTTAAATCAACAAAATGAAACTCTGGGATCTTGGAGCGTCTGCCACCGAAAGGGGCTGATGCTGTCTTGAGCAGGGCTCTCAGACTGATGACGAGGGCTCCCTGCTGAGCCCAAGGGGGACCCTGCCAAGCACCGGGGGCCTCAGGAACGAGTGCTCCTATCTGCGGCGTGTTCAGTTTTCCAAAGTTGAAACCCCTCCCCGGGCCTGGGGATGTGCACTTGCTGTCAGCCAGGAATGGACATACAACCCAGAGACCCCCGTGGCTCCCCCAGATGGGGATTACTCTTCTCCCATACCCACAGGGCGCGAGACCAGCAGCCAGGGTTGCCATGGTGGCCCCTGGATGTCTCCGGGGACCCAGACTCATGCTGTCCCAGCCTTAGCTCCCTTGTGATGGGGGATTTTAGCCACAAAGATGCCTGCTGTCCCTCTGGGGGGCCCTAATCCTTTTTCTAGGCCAATGGCAGGGTGGGGGTGGTCAGAAAGCATGGGCGTCTGATCTCTCCCTTCTTACGAGGAAGCCACTGGATTTCCTGGAGACCCCAAGGAGCAGACTGGCCTCATGTCATGGATCCGCCCTTCCCTTCCGGAGAGTCCAACATCCTTGGCTAGCCACATGCTTATACCTAATCCAACCGGGGTTCTCATGATGGGGAGGCAGGGGGAGAAGGGCGACTTTGCAAGAAGCCAAGCGTCTCCAAAAGTGAGCGTTGCTGGTGGGCTCTCACCCCTCTCTACAGCCGCCCCAAGAAGACTCTTTGCTTCCCTCCCTACCTGGCAACCAGCTCTCAGGCTTGTGGGCCAGGATGCTCCTCTCACTCCTGGCGCTCCGCCCACTGCAGGAAGCCACAGAGAGAACGCATGTGTCCGCCACAGGCTCTGCAGCCCGGTTTGTGGTGGGTAGTGAGACCTCAAAAGCCCATCGTGGGTCAGGGAGGGGCTTGAGCAAACTCGGGGAGTGATGACATACGTTCGTGATCTCCAGCATGGAAGTGGCTTCTCAAGGACATACATAGGTCAAAAGTCATTACACACTTTATGTCTGTGTGTTATATTGTGCGTCACTGCCCCCTTACTAAAGGTGCTTCAGGAAAAAAAGAAACCAAGGTAAGGCAGGGCAAGCAGCTTAGAAACAGACAGAAGGACTGAGAGTTTGTTGCTCAGAGAGAAAAAGTCCTGACTCTAAAGTGATCACAAGGGTGCATGTGATCTGTCCCATTGTCGATGTTCTGGCTATTTCTAAAGGAACCTCATTCAGTGCTCTCTGTCCCCTTTGCTCTCTCTCATCTTTGGGCCTTTGCATATGCTGTTCTTTCTGCCTGCAACACACACTCCTTCCTACACTCATCCTGAATTTTCAGGTCCTGTTCAGATGCTTCCTCCTGGGGGAAGCCCTTTCTGACCACCCTGGCTGGGTCTGTCACCCTCCGTAAAGGCTTTGCCATCCCAGCTCCAACCACTCTGGGCTTGTCACCATCTGGGGAGCGGTCTGTCTCCCCCATGGACTGGGAGTCCCAGGAATACAAGGCTAAGAGTGTCTTGGTCACTCTTGTATCCCCAGTACAGCCTAGTAAAGGGGCGAGGCACAGAGCAGGTACTCGGGGAATATGTATTAAAAACATCAGTTAATCAATTGATCAATCAATCAGTCAACCAATGAATACATAACCTTCCAACCGCAAAAGAGCCAAGGGTACTCTTACAGTGGACAGACCGGAGGGTCAGCACTCAAACCGAGTGTCCAACTGAGCATCATCTGTAATGGGACAAAATGACATCATGACCGGAGGAAGGTGGCATGGAACAGACACGGCGTCACCCATAGAGTTTTCCTGCTGAAAATGTTTAATTTGGATCTAATCATGAGTCCAGAGCGTGGGTCATTTTGCGCAGGACAACTGAGCTGGAAGTTTTCAAAAATCCCAAATCCTACAAGTCCAAAAAAGGCAGAGCTGTCCTAGATTTCAAAAGATTAAAGAGAGGACTATAAAATGTAATGTGTGGGCCATGACTGGATCCTGGGTTGGACAGAAAAGAGGTCTATAAAAGATATTTTGACATTGTTGGAGAAATTTGAAAACAAGCAGTATCTTAGATGACATTATGAAATTATTAAGAATTTTCTAAGTGTGGAGCGCCTGGGTGGCTCATTCAGTTAAGGATCTGCCTTCTGCTCAGGTCATGACTGGGGTTCTAGGATTGAGCCCCGCATCAGGCTGTCTGCTTGGCAGGGAGCCTGCTTCTCCCTCTGCCTGCCACTCCCCCTGCTTGTGCTCTGTCAAATATATAAATAAAATCTTTAAAAAAAAAAAAGAACTTTCTTAGTATATGATGGCTTTTTGGATTGTGTGGGAGAAGGTTCTTATTCTTAGAAGACATACACTTAAATTTTTAAGGGTAAAGTGCTATGACATCTGCAAATTACTTTCAAATGATTCAGTGAAAAAAAATCTGTGTACATATGGAGACAGAGATAGAGACATAAAGCGTAGGGGTTACATGTTTCTGCCTCCCCCACACCCAGGACATATGTTGAAGCCCTAACCCCCAGTGTGATTGTATTTGAAGGTGGGGCCTCTGGGAGGTAATTCGGTTTAGATGAGGTCATGAGGGCAGGGGCCCCTGGACGGGATTGGTGTCCTTATAAGAAGAGAAAGAGGGGAGGGGGCGCCTGGGTGGCCCAGTGGGTTAAAGCCTCTGCCTTCAGCTCGGGTCGTGGTCCCAGGATCCTTGGATCGAGTCCCACGTTGAGCTCTCAGCTCGGCAGGGTTCCTGCTTCTTCCTCTCTCTCTGCCTGACTCTGCCTACTTGTGATCTCTGTCAAATAAATAAATAAAATCTTTAAAAAAAAAAAAAAAAAGAAGAGAAAGAGGGGCGCCTGTGTGGCTCAGTTGTTAAGCATCTGCCTTCAGCTCAGGTCATGATCCCGGGATCCTAGCACGGAGCCCCACATCAGGCTCCCTGCTCAGCGGGAAGCCCGCCTCTCCCTCTCCCGCTCCCCCTGCTTGTGTTCCCTCTCTCACTGTGTCTCTCCCTGTCAAATAAATAAATAAACAAACAAACAAATAAATAAATAAAATCTTTTAAAAAAAGAAGAAGAGGGACGCCTGGGTGGCTCAGTTGGTTAAGCAGCTGCCTTCGGCTCAGGTCATGATCCCAGCGTCCTGGGATCGAGTCCCACATCGGGCTCCTTGCTCCGCAGGGAGCCTGCTTCTCCCTCTGACTCTGCCTGCCACTCTGTCTGCCTGTGCTCGCTCTCACTCACTCTCTCTCTGACAAATAAATAAATAAAATCTTTAAAAAAAAAAAAAAAAGAAGAAGAAGAAGAAAAGAGAAACCAGGGCTTTCTTTCCTGCCTCTCTCTCTGCCGTATGAGCACACCGTGCGAAGGCAGTTGTCTACAAACCAGGAAGCAGGACCTCACCAGGAACGGAATCTGTTAGTGTCTTGATCTTGGATTTCCCAGCCCCCAGAATGGTGAGAAAATAAATTCCCACTAAGCCCGCAGATCCAAGATCTCTGAAGGGCACACGCATGGCACGATGGGAACAAGAAGTGACTCTAGTAAGGGCATCTGGGTGTTCACTGCATAGTTTTTTCCATTTTTTTGGTAGGTTTGACAATTTTCCAAATAAGATGTTGGGGAGAAACACATGCAAAAAAAAAAAAATTAAGTACATAAAGAAAATATACCACAATGTAAAAAAAGTGCTGATGATTTCTGGCCACTAGGTTTTATGATGGTCTTGATGTTTAAATTTTCTCCTCTGAATACTGGGGACTTGCTCAGTTAAATAAGAGAGGAAAACCCAGAATGCACACATGATCAGATCGAGCAGTTGTCATTTCCAGGAATTATTCTTAAGAAACTCACAATGGGATGCACGAAGGTTGAGCCCAGGGCCCCTGAGGCCCAGCATGGCTCTCTAGGGAGGTCCTTTCCTGTTAATTGCTGGGGTGGTGCCCTCCAGAGCAAGGAGAGGCTGTGCCAGTGTGTGGTATGTGAGAGGTCCATTGTCTAAGTTCAAAGCTAGAGACCCAAGGTGGTCTCAAGTGGCTGGCTCAGTCCGTGGAGCAGGTGACTCTTGATCTCAGGGTCATGAGTTTGAGCCACACACTGGGCAGGGAGAGGACTCAAAAAAATTAAAACACACACACACACACACACACACACACACACAAATAAAGCTCAAGACCCATGGGCAAGTTAGCGGGGCAGGGGGTAGGTAAATCTTCAGGTGCCTTGTCCACTGTCTCCTGTAAGATTAAGCACCAGATGCCTACAGAATTAACCTGCTCACTAACACAGCTTACAAAGACTTCCTTCTTCTCTTCTCTCACTTTGGTCTTTTACCATCTTCTATCTTCCCCTCAAACAGTCAAAGGATAGCAGTAATTCATTCTCCCTATAATTGCTTCCTGAAGAGGAGACTAAGGGGCCCGATTTGTAGCAACAAAACAAAACAAAACAAAACAAAACAAAACAAAACAAAAAAACCCAAAAACCAAAAATAATAAAATAACTCCATTGTTTAAAAGGTACTGAGTTCCTGTTTGGAATAATGAAGAAGTTCTGCACAAAGAGAGTGCCTGGTGATGGTTAGACGACATTGGGCGTGTATACAATGCCACTGAATGTATACTTAGAATGGCTAGAATGGTTCCTGATGTGTTATGTACATGTTGTCAATTTAAGAAGAAAAGAGAGGGGCGCCTGGGTGGCTCAGTGGGTTAAGCCTCTGCCTTTGGCTCAGGTCATGATCTCGGGGTCCTGGGATTGAGCCCGTATCAGTTTTTCTGCTCAGCTGAGACCTTGCTTTCCCCTCTCTCTCTCTGCCTGCTGCTCTGCCTGCTTGTGATCTCTCTCTCTGTCAAATGAATAAATAAAAATCTTTAAAAAAAGTAAAAAAGAAAAGATACTTTGGTAAAGAGAAATGAGCCTGGGAACTGCTCTCGCTCTCCCCAACTGCTCAACAAGCACGGTGTACTGCCATTCTGGCACCAGTCACCCGGAGCTCGAGCAGACTCCACAGGGTGAAGGCTCCGTCCCCCAGGACGCCTCCCATTCCAGGTAGCAGCCAAGTGGGGTTCCCAAGTGACAAATGAGGGGGCTCCCACAAGCCCCCTCAGGCCCCAAACTTCACTGGAACCACTCACAGAATGCTCCAGAAACATTCTACCTACAATTGCAGCAGGTAAAGGGTAGGAGGGACTGTGGCTGGCTTCATCATCATCTTAAGCTAGCTCTTTCCACCAGCCCCACCCAGATTCGGCTTGGTAGCATAACAAAGCTATACTTATCACTTAATGAATTTAACAAAAGCTTCTGAAGCTTTATAAGAACAAGTAAATCTGGGAGCGCCTGGGTGGCTCAGTGGGTTAAAGCCTCTGCCTTCGGCTCAGGTCATGATCCCAGGGTCCTGGGATCAAGCCCCATATCAGGCTCTCGGCTCAGTGGGGAGCCTGCTTCCCTTCCTCTCTCTCTGGCTGCTTCTCTGCCTGCCTGTGATCATTGTCTGTCAAATAAATAAATAAAATCTTTAAACAAAAAAAAGAACAGGTAAATCTGGTTGGCAGATATCTTCTTTATCACCCTGCAAAGACTAAGGGAAGTACTCAGCAGACATCTTCCCACACACACACAAGCTGTGGCTCCCCGACTATGCACCAACCAGGGGCTGCCTGGTGCAGGCCAGAGCTCTGGAGTGGTGTCTGCTGGGCGTCTCGACTCCTCATCTTCCTGGGTAAGGGCCTCCCATCACCTGCCTCTTCCTGACAGAGCCCCCACCTTCACACCACCCCCTTTCTCTCTCTCGTAGCTCTCTTCCTCCTGCTGCTCCCATCCCTGCATGGAAGGCTCCATCCCCCCAGAGGGGAGCACGGTGTTGGGGACAGGGAGGTCTGACCCCTCTGGGGTGGCAGAAGATGGGAGGGCTTTCTGGGGAACATCTAAGAGGCAAACATGAAATATCAGCCAGTTCAACTGAGACACAGAGTGGTGAGCTGAACCTCGGTCTCTGGAGGGGCTGGGAGCACCAGGCAGGGACAGAAGGGCTCTGGTTCCTGGAGAAGCACAGGCTGTGGTCTCTGGAGGGGACCCTGCCGGGCTGGCTTTGTGTGGGTGAGTCAGGGGAACAGCAGGGTCTGAAGGTTGGGGCTCTCACAAACCGGGATTGTGCCAAATTCAGACCCAAACCATAAAGGCAGAAGGGGCTGGCCCTAGGACAGAGCTGCCATTTGGGACCCCATCCTTGGCTCCCAGGGGCCTGGACTATGACTGCAGCTGGTACTGGGTGGGGCGCAGAAAGGAAGGGCAAGGGCGGTGCCTCCCTTCCACCAGGTGCCCCTGCCCTGCTGCAGTGCAAGCCTCAGGGCTGAGTTCTGACCTACCTCCCACTGCTCCCCACTTTGGGTTCTGGGGTAGCCCCGGTGAGGATCCCTCCTCCAGCTGCACGAGGTGGCCGGGGCCAGGGCGTGCTTCTCGGGTGGGAGCAGAAATGGCATGTCTTCGGGGCTCAGAGGGAGAAGGTGAGTGTTGGGCTGAGTCAGGAGCCAAAGTCAAGAGGCCCATCCCACTAGGGGCCCAGCTGGTGAAGCTTTTCTATGAAAACTCCTGTAGTTCAACCCCACTTGGCGCCTTAAAAAGAGAGCGGGGGGAAGAAAAGGGGCAAGGGCAAAAAGGAGCGGGAGAAGGGAGAAGGGCAGACGCTGAGCCGTGTGTGGCCCCAAGGGGAGGTGCTCACGACCAGAAGGGAGCGGTGGCTCTCTGTGGCACTGTGGCCCTGGACCCCAAGGACTTCAAGTGGAGCTGCTGCAGAGACTTCTACCCCTTCCACCGCCCCACGCAGCGGTGCTGCCAGACCTGGGACAAGTTCATCATCGTCCCCATGGACCCCCGGAAGTCCGAGGCTGAGGACTGCAGGACGTACACCCAGGAAACCCCAGGGAGGTCCCTACCCTGCTGACTCTAGAAGGGTGTGTCCTCTCTGTCTGCATGTCAACAGGGCAGCCTTTCTGGTGTTCTGCCCTCTCCTGACCCCTTCCCCTCCCCACCAGCAGGTCCCAGATTGCCAAGCGTGTGATGGGAAGTCCCCTGGGTGTCCCGCAAGAATGTCTGACTCCACGAGTAGGTAGAAATGGGTGTGTGGGCAAAGCGGAGAGGCTCATCTGGTTGTAGGAAGTCATGGCCAAGTGGAAATCACCCGGTGACCACCATCCAGCAGCCGTGGCCCCTGCTGCCCCTTCAAGGGTCTCACAGGGGTACTTCAAGGTCAAGGGAAACCCTGTCTCTAAACTTGGACTGGTTATGACCAGGGTGTCTGGCTTTCTCTTCTCTACATGTTGCAGAGTAACGGGAAAACCAGGGCGCAGACCCCTGCGTATTCTCGGGTGCAGATACCCAGATGCTGCAGCGGTCAACGAAGGGTGCTTATCACGAATGGGTTTTGATAAGCAGATTCTACTGTTATTTGCCCGTTTCTCCTGGATCCTGTGTCACCAATAAAGACCGTACCCTTTGCTCAGTGTCAGTCTTGTCTGGCTTGCTGCACGTGGGGGGACGAACTCTCGCTGGCTCGGGTTACAGTAACTGGCTGGGCTCCAACATTCAACACAAACGGGACAGGGAGGTTCTGCCCCAGAGCAGCTGGCGTTGGGGTGCCTGGTCTCATGCTCCCCACAAAAGACCGCTGGGGCTATGACACTTCCCTAAGTCCCACCCCTTCCATTCTTGCCCACCCTTGTCTGCTCCCAGGAGGCGGAGGGCTTGGGAAGGCATCATCGCGAACCATCCTCTGTATGCCCGGGAGGTTTGGGCAGCGCCCACAAGACAGGAGGGGGATGGGAGAAGGTATTGGTAGGGCCCATCTCTCCTGTTCTCCCACAGGGCCAGAGTGGCCGGCTGTGCCCTTGACCTGAGGTTGCCGTTCTGGCTGTTGATCACTCCTGGGGCCCTGCCCAGATCTTGGGATGGTTCTCAGCTTTGCTGTGCCGCTCCCTGGGCGCCTCAGCATCCTTCCCTGGATCCCTTCACCGACACCTCCATCCTGCCCTGAAATCTCTTCCCTCTCCTCTGAGACTGTTTACCGATCACTTAGAAGACAGACACAGAACACTTGACAGAATGATTCTCACTTTGTACATACATGCATATCTATCAAAATCTACACAATGCATATTTTTTTTCTCTGCAGACACAGTGCAGGCACACATGCACGTTCCAAAGACATGAAACACAGTTAGAAGTGAACACTGATCATCTCTGGATAGTAGGATCACAGATGATTTTTATCCTTCCATTTTATGTTTTTCATTGTTGCTGAGTTTTCCTAGGGAGCCTGCTGTGCCTTGAGATATGTAGAAAATAAATGACTGGAAAACAAAGAAATGACCCAAATGGAATTCATTTCTGGACGGAGCAGTGTTCACAGGTGTCTGGTCACACAGAGCCTCTTTTCCCTGCATGCTCTCCTCTCCGTGGCCCAGAGCCTGCGTAACCTGCTCACCGACCTCTCATTCCTGCCCCGCTAAGCTGCACACTCTAAGCTCAGGGAGGGGAACGTTAAAAAAAAAATGTTTTTATGAATTTCCTTCCCACTGGCATCTCTGGGCCTTTGCATGTGCTGTTCTCTCTGCATCTGGTCTGCCCTGGACTTCACCCCATGCACCTTTCCCCTTTGTTGATTTCAGTCTGTGTCCTTACACTGGAATGAACATAAATATCAGTTTTTCTGAGTCCTGTGAGTCCTAGCAAATCACTGAGCCTGAGGGTAGTTTGGGGGACCCCAACACAAAGAGAGTCAGAGTCAAAGATGTGGTTCTTATAAGATACTTCACACAGGGCCTGCAACCCAATAAATGTGAAATTTAGGACAGTCACTGGGGCTCCTGGGTTAAGGAGTAGGTTAGCCTCTGCTCAGTGGGTTAAGCCTCTGCCTTCAGCTCAGGTGGTGATCTCAGGGTCCTGGGATCGAGCCCCACATTGGACTCTGCTCGGCAGGGAGCCTGCTTCCCCCTCTGTCTCTGCCTGACTCTGTCAAATAAATAAAGAAAATATTTTTAAAAATCTAGGACAGTCATTTCCTCGGCCTCAGCAACTTCTTCTGTAAAATGGGGGGTCATAATTGCCCTGTACTCTTTGGATGGGGATATTTATAATTTGGGGTGAAGAAGCTCTTCTCAAACAAGGGAGAAAAGTAAGAACCATAAAAGAAAAGATGGGAAAATCTGGCTTATCAAAATAAAACAAAAACAAAATCTGTAGAACAAAAGACACCCTAAACAAGCATTAAGGACAAGTAAAGCAGGCATTTGTCACAGGAACTGGAGTATCCAATCAACAGCTGAACATATGCCGAACCCGCTAGGGGTCATCTGGATCCCTAGGCTAGGGTTCTCTGCCGAACCCGCTAGAGAAGCACAGACAGAGTCCCCCACGCTAAACGTCTTACCACACAGCTTTGCCAGAAAGCCTCCTCATCTCAAACACAGCATGCAGATTCTATGCAGGGCACATCGGATCACTAGGAGAGAGAATGGGCAGCCTACAGAAGGTGTGTGTGAGACGCTGGAGGACGGCCCCCCCAGCACGTCTACTCCGCAATGCCTGGAACCTCTGAGTCTTCCATACAGCCAAAGGGACTTCACGGATGTGATGAAGTGAATTAAGGATTTGCAATGGGGAGATTATCCTGGATTACCCAGGTGGGCCCTAATCCCAATGACAAGTGTCTTCATAAAAGGTGGGAGAGAAGATACAGATACAGAGCAGAAAGCCACATGTGAGGATGGAGGCGGAGATGGGAGGGACATGGCCACAAGTGCAGGAGTGCCGGGGGCCACCAGCAGCTGGCAGAGGCAAGGAACAGGTTCTCCCCTTAAGGGAGGGAGGACAGGACACCTGGGTGGCTCAGTCAGTTAAGCAGTTGCCTTCAGCTCTGGTCATGATCTCAGGATCCTGGGATCGAGCCTTGTGTCCACTTTTAGCATGGAGTCTGCTTCTCCGTCTCCCTCTGCTTCTCCCTCTCTCCTCTCTTTTTCCTCTTTTTCTCTCAAATAAATAAATAAAATCTTTAAAAAAAAAAAAAAAAAAAAAACCCTGGCGTTTTTTCCAAAGGGTAAACACTTGGGAGACTGACTGGCTCATATCATGATCTCAGGGTCCTGGGATCGAACCCTACATCAGGCTCCCTGCTCAGCTGAGAGTCTTCTTCTCCCTCTCCCTCTGCTGCTCCCCCAGCACATGCTCACTCATGCTCAAGTTCTAATAAATAAATAAATAAAATCTTTTTCTTTATTTTTTAAAAATATTTTATTTATTTATTTGTCAGAGAGAGAGCAAGCGAGAGCGAACACAGGCAGACAGAGTGGAAGGCAGAGTCAGAGGGAGAAGCAGGCTCCCTGCGGAGCAAGGAGCCCGATGTGGGACTCGATCCCAGGACGCTGGGATCATGACCTGAGCCGAAGGCAGCTGCTTAACCAACTGAGCCACCCAGGCGTCCCAATAAATAAATAAAATCTTAAAAAAAAAAAATAAGGGTAAACACTCTTGACCTATAACTCACTCCTAGATATACCCAAGCGCAATGCCCACCAAAGCCTTGTGCCGGGTCAGTTCTAGCAGCTTTGCTCATAACAGAGACAAGCTGGGAAGTACAGTGTGTTTTGGTTGACAACGGAATACCGCACGGTAACAAAAAAGAACAGAGGATTACAACACAAAACAGCACAGATGCATCTCTTAGATACTACATGGAACAAAAGAAGATCCAAAAAAAGAACATTCCATACCAGTCCACCAGATACAAAGTTCAGGAACAGGCAAAACTGATCAACAGTGACAGATTCCAGAAGAGTGGTTCCAGCTGGGAGGGGGTGTTGCCAAGGAGGCAGCAGAAGGGAGCGTTCCTGGAAACGTCCTGTCTCCATCTGGGTGCTGGTTACTATGTATATCCATGTGTGTAAGAATTCACAGAGACATATACCAGTGCGGCTTATATACTTTACCATATGTTTATTTTTATTTTTCAACTAAAACCATAATTAGGAGAAAAGAGAAACGTCCAATAAGGAAAATGACCCGAGGATAGAAACAAAGCTCTGACAATCTGGAATAAATAAGCTGCTCAGTAAAACGTACCCAGCAAAGGTAGAATTACACTTTCAGTATATACTACTTAAATGCACTGGCGAAATACGCGTCTATAGTTGAGAAATTATTTTTTCTCCCAGGCAACAGAGCAGAAAGCCACAAGGAATCTCTGGAAAATCTGGGCCCCCCATTCTGCCAGAAAGTGGAGTAGGCTTGTTCTTTCCCTGAGGGGTCAGTGCTGTTGGGAGAGCGGGGGGTGGGGGCTAGCCATCAGAGAGAGACTGTGGGAGTGTATTAGTCACCTCTGGCTGCTGTAACATACAACCATGAACTTGACAACTCAACCCAGAAATGCATTCTCTCAAAGTTCTGGAGGGCCAAAGTCCAAAAGCAGCATCACTGGGTCGAGATCAAGGTGTCAGGTGGGCTGCCGTCCCTCCAAAAAACTCAAGACGAGAGTCAGTTCTCTGCGTCTCCCAGCTTCTGGTGGCTGCTGGCTTTCCTGGGTTCCCAGAGGCCCCAACCCATCCTCACAGCCATGTTCATGTGGCCTCTCCTGTGTGTGCGTTCCCTCTGACCATGTCTCAGGAGCACACTGTGATGGCAGTTAAGATCCGGGTTAGACAATTCAGAAAAATCTCCGCACCTGGAGATCTTTAGCTTCCTCACGTCTTCAAAACTTTTATCACGTGGGGTCACATTCACAGGTTCCGAGGACAGGGGGCACCATTCCATTCTGCCCACGCCAGGTCAGGGGAGAAGAGGCTGGAGGTTACAGGCTGGCTGGGATTTGGCCAGGTATCTTAGAATACTAACGGATTTGCTGACTCAGCAAATGCAGGAGAGTTAATGAGAGACAGAGGGAGGAGGAAAGGGTCCACACTAGAGAGGTCCTGGGGGGAGAAACAGAGGCTCCTGCCAAGAGCCAGCCCCTATTTGCTGGCCGCATGAGTAAGCCTCCTTGCCAATGGGACTGTGCACCTGTTGAGCCCTGGGGTGACTTCAGCCTGGCCTGAACCTCATTCCTCTCAACGATGTTGTGTTTTCCTGGTTTTACATACCTAGAACTTAATTTAGGAAAGCTGCAGAGAGCTGAGCATCCATCATCTACCACCGTCTCCCAGCTCGGGCACGACTAGCCAGACAGCACGTTTCCGTGTGACTGCAGGTGCCCCCAGGGAGATACAGATGTGGGGTGACATGGCATCAGATGGCATGTCCCTAGGAGATGCTCATACTTGCACGAGACACGGTAATTCTGGGCATTCTAAAATCTGGAAGACGAACTCTGACTTCTGCTTAGGTGCCGGGCTCTTCTCAACTCCAACTGGCAGATTCGCCATATGCAGCATCTCCCCCTGGAACAGCTTTTAGGATAATACATGACATTCATTGCCAGATGGAAGGACTGACACCGGCTCTTGGTCCCACCAGCAATATTCCCGGCACTTCGAGTTGCTAAGCAAAGCTCAGGGGGGTAGGTACAGGAGGGATTAAAGGGGTCTGCGAGGAAGCTCACTGACCACCCAGCTTGATACTAAGCACTCAACAGACTGATGCTATTATTATTATTTTATTTCACAGAACCTAGCTGTTCTGCAGGAAATACGACCCCTAAGACGAAAGATACAAAGTCTCCCCCAAATCGATCTTGCAACATAAAGAGCAAATTTTTCCAAGCCAGCAGAGAAGCTGTTGCGGAAACGTGCGTCAACACTTAGCGGAGCGGATATACAAACTGTGGTACGCCCATTCAGTGACCATTATTCAGTGATGAAAAGAAATGGGCGATCAAGCACAAAAAAAGACATGGGAGAATCTTAAATGCATATTGTTCAGTGAAAGAAGCCAGGCTGAAAAGTCCGTGCGCTGTATGATTCCGACTTACTGACACTCTGGAAAAGGCAGTAAAAACACCTGGGGTTGCGGGGCTTCAGGGAAGGAGGGAGGGGCAGGTGGAGCACAGGGGAATTTTAGGGCAGTGAAGCCATTCTGCGTGATACTGTAATGTATCATGATGTGATACTAGATATGATATGATATAGACATGATACTATATTCATGTCTGAACCCGTAGAATGTACAACACTGAGCGGAAACCCCGGTGAAAACTACGGACTTTAGTAACGTGTCAATATTGGCTCCCCAGCTGTAACGAAGGCACCATATGAGAGCCAGACGTTAATCACAGGAATAGCTGTGAATGTACGGGGGTGCTGGGGGGAGACAGACGGGAATTCTCTGTACTTTCTGCTCAATTTTTCTGGAGACTTAACACTGCTCAAAAAATATAAAGTCTATTAACTTTCTAAAAATACAAGAATAACTCCGATAAATCTGAACATAAGAACAAGACGGCTGGGTGGCTGAGAAGAGATCAAAACATATGTTCAGGGGCGCCTGGGTGGCTCAGCTGGTTAAATGTCTGTCTTCCTCTTAGGTCATGACCTTGGGGTCCTGGGATCGAGCCCCAAGTCAGGCTCTCTGCTCAGCAGGGTGTCTGCTTCTCCCTCTCCCTCTGCCTATTGCTCCCCCTGCTTGTGCTCGCTCTCTTGCTCTGACAAATAAATAAAATCTTTATTTAATTAAATATTTAATTAGTTAAGTAGTTAGTAATTATTTAATTAAAATATTTATTTATAATTATATATATTTATATAAAGTTTCAAACTCTTGTCTTTCAAAACAAGATGGTGTTGAGCGTGACAGACAAACGGACGGTGGGACAGGACTGAGAAACAGGCACCAGTGTCAAGGAGATGGAGTGGGTACTGCTGTCCACTCCTGCAGGAGGCAGGAAAGGATAGAGCATCCCTCACACTTCAAGACACGGGCCAATTGATCATTCGGAAACTGAAGAACACAGATCCCAAACTTACACTCTTCAAAAACCAAAACATTACAGAACAAAAAGCTACTCTTGATAGATGACTGAAACACAAAGAAAACTTGAATACAAGTATGATAAAATAGAGCTGTACTCAGATATCCTTGAGGCAAAGGAGTCCTTCTCAAATAAGGACAGAAAAAAAAACAAAGGCCTGAAGGGAAAAAGACTAATAGACCTGGTTATTTTATTTTATTGTTTTAAAGAGTTATTATTTATTTATTTGACAGACAGAGATCACAAGTAGACAGAGAGGCAGACAGAGAGTGAGAGGGAAGCAGGCTCCCCGCTGAGCAGAGAGCCCGATGTGGGGCCGATCCCGGGACCCTGAGATCATGACCTGAGCCGAAGGCAGAGGCTTTAATGCACTGATCCACCCAGACACCCCTTTTTAATTTTATTTTTAAGTTTATTTATTGAAGTCATGTGTACTCCCAACACAGGTCTCAAATTCACAACATCAAGACCAAGAATCGCATGCTCTTCTGAGACAGGTGGCACCCTGGATTTGCTTATTTTAAGATGAAAAACTTCAGTTGGAAGAAGCCTACCAGTAACAAACATTAAAGGGACAGTGAGAACAGGCATTTTCCAAAAACAGTACAAATGTCCTATAAATAGCTATGAAAACGCGTGAGGTACAGGTAAGCAGAAAATATAAGTTAAAAGAACAGTTACATTCCATGTGCACATCTATGGCTTGAAAATTTTTCAAGTTGGATCATTCCGAGCGTTGACACTCCCTCTGCACCTCCGCAGAATTTTCGAGGGTGATTTTCATATTAACTATAAATAATGTTTAACACATTCGGTTCCTTCAGCTCTTGGTATCTCCCTAAGAAAGGCTCACGCAGGCCAGAGAAGCACACAGAGATGGCTGAGTGTCAAAAGCGGAAAGCAGTGGAAAGCTAATAAGGGGATCTCAAGTATGACCAGATCGTTCCTAAAGGGGATCTGCCAGAGTTCCCCCAAACCAGAGGCAAGACTCCTTTCAGGGAGGGGACTTCGGTTTCTCTGAAATGGTTGAACTTTGATGAAGAGTGTGCAAAGTTCAAAGCACAGGGGGCCCTTCGAGCAAGGTGGGCACATTGGATGTGACAGAGCCACTGGAGACCTCACCCCCAACCCCCAGGTCCACAACCGCCCCTACCCCGTGGAGGCACCTCTGGGGAGCCTGGCCTGGGCACTGCCATTCCAGGGGCGAGCGGCGCTCTCAGCCCAGGGGTCCCAAGTCCCAGCCTACCACCTCCACTCTCCTCCTTCCTCCAGGAGGTCCCAAATAGACACCAGGAGCATCCCCTGATGGGGGTGTGGTTGAGATAAAGAATGTCAGAGACACAGCACAAGGGTGAGCTCAGTGACATCAGAGATGAGTAAAGATGAGAACTGTCTTCCCAGCCCTAGCTGGCCACCATTCAGAATAACAAAAACCTGCCAGAGGAAATCTGGAAATCTGAGCTGAGCTGGGGATGGGGGAGGGCGGGGGCTCTGCCGCAGCCTCCCTCATAGGCTTTCCCTTCTAGGTGCACAGAGCAAAGACCTAGAAGCTGTCAGTGACTACCCACATCCCATCGCTCAGCAAATCCTATCTGTTCCACCTCTGAAATATTAATATGCCCAGAATCCCACATCTCCCCACCTCCACTATCTCCCCCAGTCCAGCCACCATGCCTCCCACATCTGGTTGATCTCAGTCATCTCTTTACCCGACTGACGGCCTTCACCTTTGCCCCCCATAGTCCGTCAAGACTGGGGGTGGGTCCTAAGTCAGCTCATTGTCCCTGTTCTGCTCAGAGCCTCCAGGGGCTCCTGCCTCGCCAAGAATAAAAGCCAAAGGTGCACGGCAGCCCACTTTATGTAGGTCTATATAATACACACATACGTATATGCTCTTCTTTACGAGACAGAATAAAATAGAAAGTAACAAGTGTGCATTGCCCATGGTGAGGGCAATTACCATTTACCGGAACTTTTGTTCTAACCATGTATGTAATATATAATGTATGATGTTAATATATGTTGTGTTAACAAATGCATATAACGGATTTTACATGTTTAGAATACATATTAGGGGGCGCCTGGGTGGCTCAGTTGTTAAGCATCTATCTTCGGCTCAGGTCATGATCCCAGGGTCCTGGGATCGAGCCCCATATTGGGCTCCTTGCTCTGCAGGAAGCCTGCTTCTCCCTCTCCACTCCCCCTGCTTGTGTTTCCTCTCTCGCTGTGTCTTTATTAAATAAATAAATAAAATCTTAAAAAAATAAAAAGAATACATATTAGGTACGTAGGATACTTTTATAGCTGTTGTTTTTCTTCATGAAAAGTAATACACGGTAAGAAGTACCAGACCGCACGGTACCTATTAAGGGTGTTTGGTGATTTTCATTCCAATGATGCACACACACAACATATACTATACAATGCTAATTTACATAAAAATATTTTTATATTGTTATATACTATGGCACATGATGCATGAATTATGCCCTATTTTTAATACACACATCAAGTGTGAACTGTAAATTACATAGATCCGTATATGGCGTAAACTCAGCTTCTCACTGTGGCTTGCCGCCATGGGTTGAGATGGAGACTTCTTTATTTTCTTTTAAGATCTTATTTATTTATTTGAGAGGGAGGGAGAGAGAGATAAGAGAAGCAGAGGGAGAGGGACAAGCAGACTCCAAGGTACGTCTGAGATCTCATGCCTCGGAGATCGTGGCCTGAGCCGAAATCAAGTCGGAAGCTTAACCGACTGAGCCACCCAGGCACCCAGTGGACTTGAGATCCGTGTGTATCAGGGTCCCAGCCGAGTCTTTGGCGAATGACACCTGCAGGTGGGGAGGGAAGGAAGCAGAGCTGGGTCTGGAGTAGTTGAGGCGAGATAAAGTTGCCAGTCCTCTGTGGTGCCCAGAGCTAGGAGGAACCTCCAGCGCTGGGCCAACTGAGGCAAGGGTGCTGGTCTTCGTTCCCCTGACTCCCCTTATTATATTCCAGAGGAGAGTAAACTCTTTACTCCTGAACTCTGCCATTGGATCAGTCCTTTACGACTTTCTTGCCCATCTCTTGCCCTAGTGGTCAGCCCTTATCTCATTCCTGGCCGATTCCCAGCTACTGTAATGGGGCCAGGCATGCAGTACGTGCTCAGTAAATATTTGTCTGTAAAGAGTAGGTGGAAGGTGCTCCCTCAATTCTCCTTTGGGCACGCTTCCCTCCCTTCTGTCCATTGAGGTTGGGGGCCCAGGCCTGGCCCCTCAAGAGTCACAGTGGCTAGTGCCCAGGGCCGGCCATATGGGCCCATGAATCAGGCACAGGCTTACTGAAGCCCACTTTCTCTAGCAGTGGTTTTCTCCAGGCAAGGGGCTGTCTGACTGGGAAACCAACAGAGGCAGAGGGGACAATGGAGCCGAGCCAGAGATGGGAGAGGCAGAGAGCCCTCAAGACACTGAGGCTTCTGTGAGCCAGTGTAAATGGGAAATGGATTTCTGTCCCCCCCCCCCCCCCCGTCGCTCCCGAGTCCCGTCTGGATTCAATGAGGCAATTTTTCCCCAAATCACCGCAGGGCACACAGGTTAACGTTGTACAAGCAAAGTCTGGATATGCTCGTCCCCCTGCTGGACGGGGGACGCCACAAGGCAGGGTTGTGGCTGTCTGGCTCACTGCTGGGACCCTAGCGTGACAGAGAGCACGGCAGGGGACATGGTGGACACCTGAAAGCTTCCTGAATGAAAGGAGTCGGAAGACGTTTTTTTAAGGTTGTAACAGGGGTTTTTTGCAGATTAAAAAAAAAATACATCAACTTGAAGACAAGCACCCCCATTTATGAATTTATTCTACCCCTCTCCCCAAGTCACAAATATATACAAAACTTCAGCTAGTAGGAAACCAGAGTAATGAAGCATGCTCCCGTCTCAGCCTCGTGCATCAAGAGGGGATTCCTTGCATTCCCACACACCCTGATCCCACCCAGTGCACAAAGCTGACGCATCCCACAATGTCTGGCCACACAGAAGGACACGCAGAGCTGAGTTCTGAGGTCTGAGTCTCGGAGACGGGACAGTAATGGCACATCAGGGTAAAGACCGGCGTAGGTGTATGGAGCTTGGGCTCTGGTACAGACTGTCCATCTCTGGTCCCACTCCTGCTTCTTTCCTGCCTATGTGTCCTTGGGCAGGTGACCCCCCCCCCTTTCCGTGCCTCCATTTTCCCATGAATGCAATGAAGAAAATATTGGTAAGGGCCACTATCTATGGCCATCATGGGAGTGGGGAGCACATCACAGTCACTGACCTCCCCCGACCTGTGCTCTAGAGATGGGTCAGTGTCCCAGGGCACCCCCAGGAGTAGCCATGGAAACCGGGCCCTGAGCCCGCTCACCTGGCTCCGTCCCTCACCCCATCCTCACAGTGCTCACTCTCTCTGAATCTTCTTCTCATTTACCCACTCAGGTCACTTCCGATTGTAAAGACACCTCCACCCAGAAGCCACCTCCTCAGCTCCCACTATAATCAGTTTCTCCCCTTCATCTAGAAGACGAAGATGATCTTTCAGGACCCCAGTTTCTTGGGTTTCTGTCTGGGTAGAAGTTGTGTCCAGAGCCCCCACTGCCCGGGCCCCCTTGCCCCAGCACACCCTGGCAGAGAGGTGAGGGAGGAAGGAGTTGAGAGAAAGCTGGCCCCTCCCGCTTCATCTCGAGCTGCTGGAACCCAGCCCAGGTAGAATGGATCTTGGATCTGACCCTGCTCACTAAATGCTAAGATTTCAGGTGTGGTCTGCGGCTGTTTTGAACGGAAATTGAGCCCCTCCACCCCCACTCCCAATGCTGCCTCTGGGAAATGCCTTGGGTCTCTGTGGAGATCCCTAACCACCCTTCCTCCCCAGTAACCGGCTCCCTGCTCCCCTCTCCCCTACCGGGGCTCTCTAGCACCTGCACCCCTTCTTCTCCCATCGCCCTCACTGAGCCCCACCCCCCACCCTGCTCTGATTACTTCACCACCTTGGTAAGCCACGGGCTTCGTGGTCTTGGGCAAGTCCCTTTGCTTCCCCTGGGTCTCAGAGAAAGAGTTCATAGGATCGCTGCTCATGCACACACATCGGCTTCTCTCATTTTAACAAGACTTGCCCCCATTTTGAAGATCCCTGTGTCCTCAGACACATCCTAAAGTTGTCTTCCTCACTCTGGGGCTCTTTCATTAGGGCAACATAACACAGACCTCCCGCGTCAGTGAGGTTCCCGGGAGAGGCACCCAGTGGTAAAGGCTGGTTTCTGGATTGTTCCTATCATCCCTGTGAGGAAGGCCACGTGTCCCGTGGGGTTGGCAAGAGTCCCAGCGTCCTCTTTGGGGCGGGGAGGTATAGTGGGTTGGATGGTGGCTCCCCCAAAGACATGTCCACACAGTAACCCATGGAACTGTGGTCGTGAGCGTATCTGGGAAGAAAAACCCAACTCTGTAAACTAAGTTAAGGACCCTGAAGTGAAATCATCCTAGGTTTGGGGGAAGGGGGCTAAATCCAAAGACAAGTGCCTTTCTAAGAGACTCAAGAGAAGGCCACGTGAAGGAAGCAGAGACTGGAGCTCTGCAGCCACCAGCCAAGGAATGCCTGAAGTGCCCAGAAGTCAGGAGAGGCAAGGAAGGATGGCCCCCCAGGGCCCTCGGACGGAGCGCTGACAGAGCATGGCCCTGCTGAGACTCTGGCTTCAGATCTCTGCCTCCAGAACTGTGAGAGAACACATTTCAGTGGTTTTAGGCCATCAAGTTTGTGGTCATGGTTCTGGTAGCCCTAGGAAACTCAGAAAGACAAACGGGTGGCCTAGTCTAGTGGGATGGAGGTGGGGCCGAGGGCTCTGGAGGCATGAGGGGGCCAGTGCGTGAAGGGGGACGGCCGGATCAGTCCAGAGCCCCAGCGGGAGAAGGGCAAGGGCACAGAGGTCAGCAGATCTGGATGGCACAGGAGAAATATGATGACATTGTGTCGGGAGAGGCCACGGAAGAGGGCATGTCAGGAAAGGCTGAGGGACTTGGAGGACAGCTCAACAGGGGGCCGGGGCTGGATTTAGCCTTAGACAGGAGTCATTTTTCCACCACAAAGGGGTGTTGGGGGATCTTTTGGTATCTCCCACTTGGGGTCACAGCAGGGTACCTCAGCTCCCGTTAAGGGGGGAAGACAGAGCATTCAGCCGATCAGCTGCAGGCCAGGAGCCCCCGTTTGCCCCTCAAAGAGAGCGGCCAAAATCCAGCTAGAGCCCACCTTAGACGCCGGGGACAGAAGTGCACGAACCACGCTGCATTTCTTTACAATGGTCTGTGCTGACCCACCAAGGGGGAGGGGTGTCCCAGTGACAAGGATGAGCGTCCCAGGGAAGGGTGTCACAGACATGGGGGTGGGGGTGGGAATGGGGTCACAGCTTGATTCAGCTTAAGTCCCGTTCGTTTTTCCTCCTGCCGGAAGAGTGAGCCTGTTGTCCTCCTGGCTGGGACCGCATAGGTCCATGTGCTTCAGGGCTGTACCGATGAATCAGGGCTGGAGGGCGATTCGGGGGGACGGCTTCACCGCTGGGGCCTGTCCCCCGTGGAAGGTCCCGCGGGCCAGGAGGGGCTGACTGAATCCAAGTTCCATCAAGATCCTGGGGGTTTCCGCAGGGCTAGCGCAGGTGGGGGCAGTACGGGGAGAAGGCCACATCGGGGCACACACAACCACGGCCAAGTTCACGCTTGCGCAGACTCCTGCACCTTACACGCGGATGCCGCCTGGGGCGTGGCCGGCGGGTCCCGGGCGCAGAGCTGGGCGCGCACCTCCCGCATCTGCGCCTGTAGCTCCTCCAGGGCGCTGTGTGCCGGCGCCGCCTGCACCTGCGCCTGCAGGGCCTCCAGCGCCAGCGCCAGGCGGCCCACCTCGTCCTGCATCGCGTCCCAGGCCGCGCGCTGCTCCTCCTCCTTGTGCCGCTGCTGCGCCTGGTGGCGCCAATATTCCAGCACCAGGCAACCGCCGCCCACGATGAAGATGGTGGCCTCGCCCAGCAGCTCGGCGCCCAACTCGGCCGCGGCCTCCTCGTTCAGCGGCTTGATCACCGTGCCCCGGAAGCCCATGATGCGCATCTTGGTCCGCATCTCCACCCAGTGGTACACTGCGGGGGAAGAGAGGGGTCAGGTCTGTGTGCCAGGAGCCCCCGACAAGCCCCACCCCTCTGCATTTGGGATATCCAGTCTGGAGCACTGGGGACACCACCGCCAGAACTGGGAGGAGGCGGGATCACCTTAACCAAGACCACACAGGCCTAGCCCAGGGATGTTGAGTCAGCGGCCTGGGGTGGCCCCAGGAAATTGAGGTGGTCCTCAATTTCCCAGAGGATTCTGCCAAGCAGCCGGGAATCAGAAACCCTGCCCAGGAAGGGAAGTCCTCAGTCTGTTGGGGGGGGGGGGGGCGGAGATGGGGCATGGGGCAGAAACGCCCTTGCAGGGTTACAAGGAGCTCCCAGGACACAAAGTCCTTGGAAGGTAAAGGCTCAAGGGCAGACTCTGCTCTTCCCCTCAAGCCCCCAGCGGGATTGCCAAGCAGCAGTTATCCAACCCACTTCTCAGGAGAAAGGCAGACCCCCCCCCCACCCAATTTCTTTCCAAAGCTTCCCCAAATTCAGAGGGCTGCAGGGTAGAGGGTCCTCCTGGCTCCAAAGAAAGGGCCCCCGCAATGCAGGAACGCATGCGAAGCAACCATGAACGGGGCTAACCGAGCCTCTCTGCAAGTCTGGTGGCTCCCATCCCCGATTTTCACCAACCCTGAGGAGGGAGGGAACCGTCCCATGAGCTCTTTGCCGTGAGGTGTGGGGCACGTACCTTGCACGAGGCTCACGAGCTCACTGCGGCTGCTGCAACCAAAGCTCTCTTGCCTAGCTGCTCCTTTGTGCAGGGAGATGCTCGGCATCTGAGTCTTAAAAACCAAGGCAGAGCTGATGCCGGCCCCTGACTCCCTCCTGCAGTAATTCTCATCCATCCAGGATACACAGAACTGCGGTCTAGTTCCCGTGGAGATTCAGGTCCAACATATAGCACTTCACTTCTAACGTTTTGCAATCATCAACGTAAATGCATAACATATGAACTGTTTTACGTGAATTGTGCGCTAGTGATTTTGAAAATCCAGAGACTCCAGAGAATAAGGACACTTACAATCTTATGGTCCCCAGAAGTGAAGCACAAATTAAAATTTGGACGGCTGTACCTATTGTGGTTGCTGACACACACTTTATTAGACAGAATTCTGTAAGGGAAGCGTGAATAGAAGTTCAAGGACAAAAGTTCAAGGAACAATATGAAATTTCTGACTGTAAGAGAACAGCTTGTTCATTTAGCCCCCCCCCCCAAACCAAGAGCAGTGGGCGCCAAATTACAAGGGTTATGCGGATTGCATTCCATGCTTTGAAGGAAGGATGGCGCCAACTCGGAAAACATCAATATTCATGACACATCAGAAATTATATCCTCTGCGTCTACTTGAATTCATGGAGAAGTCTTAGCTGTCACCTTGAAAATGCACTAGAGGATATATAACTTCTCACTGTTTTAAAAGGGTGGGGCGGCGGGAATGTTTGACGAGCTCTGCCTGGAGCCAGCGGGGGGATCTGAGGAGCATTCCCAGGGTCCCCCCAAAACTGCCGCCACTGAGGTTGCTGTTCCGCTAGTTATTTATTTTTTTTTTTAAGAATTTTATTTATTTATTTGACAGAGAGATCACAAGTAGGCAGAGAGGCAGGCAGAGAGAGGAAGGGAAACAGGCCCCTGCTGAGCAGAGAGCCCGATGTGGGACTCGATCCCAGGACCCTGAGATCATGACCTGAGCCGAAGGCAGTGGCTTAACCCACTGAGCCACCCAGGCGCCCTGTTCTGCTAGTTGTTACAGAGGCCCTGGTGCAGTGGGGTTCCTGGGGTCTGGGCTGTGCAAACCTTTCCCATACTGAGGTCCCTAGCTTCAGGCCAAGATGGGGTTGGCCTGGAGCTCTGTCACCTACTGCCATGACAGCCCACTTCGGGCTGCCCCTGTAAAACGGGAAGGTGATGACCACACACCAGCCCTGGGGTGCCGGGCCTTTTGCTGTCACATGATCCTGTCAGGACCACAAGGCAGAGTGGCAGGAGAGCGGTGAGGAGAGACAGTGCCAGCTTCTACTGCCCACCCTCCATCCCAGCATCCCACTGTGGACAGAGCAGGAGCCGGGTCAGTGGTCGAGCCTGGGTATGCAAAAGGGAGTGGGTACGCGGGGTGCGGGCACACACGCAGGCATAGGAAGTGAAGTTCAAGAGCGTGTGTGTGAGAGAAGGCTTTCAGAGCAGGGGCCGATGGCAGTCTCGGATCTGGGGCTCAGGTCCGTGTGGGAATGGGGTGTTGGCAAGAAGGGGTAGCCATGAGGAGCCAGGACAGGACAAGACAGGACAGTACCCGACCTGGGCATCCAACAGGTCCCCAGATGTCTCCCAGATACCTCACCCTCACTGTGTCCAGACCTGACCCTGAATCCCCACCCCCAACAGACACTTGCTCCTCCTCCTGGGTCCATCCTGTCACCAGGCCAGAGACCTGGGACTCAGGTATTTCCCACCCCCACAGCCTCTCAGCCACGTGTCTCCTCCATCTCCTGAAGTCTCTCCCACACCCCATCCGCTAATCCAAGTCTCCTGACCTGAGCTCCCTATTCAGGAACGTCGGTCCTGACATTCTGTGTCTTCCCTTCAGAGCATCTGTTACAACTGGGACCAATCTGGTCATCCAGGCACTTGCCTGCACTCTGCGTGAGCCCGAGGGCAGGGCCTAGTGCTGTCCCAATCACTGCGTGTCCCCTGCGTGTCCCCTGCCAGCAGTAGGCCAGGCACACAGGCGATCCCCAGTATATCCTGTTGAAAGTGTCAGCAGGTCCCCACCCCAGCCTCCCGCCCCTGTCCCTGCACTGTGCTAGAAGCTGGTTCAAACACAACCAAAGCACAAAATCCCGCCATTCCTTTCATTAACAAAATTAACACACTACATGAAAAATCAACTACTCAAGCTATAAGCTTAAAAGTCAGAGGCCCCATCTTCAGGTCCACCCCAACGGCCCCTTGAATCTTGCCCTAACTGGCCTTCTTTCCTCCTAGCATCATGACCCTGAGATCTGATAGTAAGTGTAGGCCGCTCGTCTCTGAGTTTTTCACCTGGAAATTTGCTGCTTTTTACACGTTTTCTATTGAGCCCCCAGCCCTGGTATAAAAGACGAGCTCTCTGTCCCCACGCAGCCTCCCCATTTTCACAGATGATGTTTACACATTTCTCGTACTATTCGCTTGTCACTGTCTCCTTCCGAGTGCTCCTCCCCTCCCCCATCCCTAGGCCAGATCATTCTTCCACATTACCCAGGTCTGGTCCACAGGTTGTTTGGTGGCTAGAGTAAGGCCCCTTGTACTCTGTGTAATATTTGTAAAAAATTTAAAATAAAGAGCACATATAGTGTGACGATGATGGACACACTACCCGGTGCGTTGTGACTGTCACGAAGGGGGCCGCCTATGGGAGAGGGCTTGGCAGCAAAGTCAGGTGGTGTCTCTATCCTACGTTCCATCACGCCACGGATCAACCATGTGTCAGTCGGCTCTCAGCTGAACAACGATTTTCTAGAATTTGATCTACCCTCACATGATATTGCTAAAACCACAGGTCCTGTCCCAGTAATGGGTCATGCAATCCATTTCAGACCAGTATTAAAAATATGATCAAGAGGGGCACCTGGGTAATTTAGTGGGTTAAGCCTCTGCCTTCGGCTTAGGTCATGGTCTCAGGGTCCTGGGATCGAGCCCCGCATCGGGCTCTCTGCTCAGCGGGGAGTCTGCTTCCCCCTCTCTCTCTGCCTGCCCCTTGGCCCACTTGTGATCTCTGTCTGTCAAATAAATAAATAAAATCTTTAAAAAAATATATATATATAATCAAGAATATAAGAGAAACCATCAGATGGCCCTTGAGGGCATCAAGCTAAGAGAAATAAGTCTAAGGAAGTCCAATACCATATAATCTCACTTATATGTGGAATGAAACAACAAAGCCAAGCTCACAGATACGATAAAAAAAAAAAAAAAAAAACCGAAACTCTAGAATGTAACAGAAGCATCAAAGGCAACCTTTAGTCAGGACACGTATGGTTTCCCAAAACTTTTGTTCTTGTGTTGTGTGTGACTGCATGTGTAACTGGAACCCAGGCAAAAGGCTGAAAGTCACTGTCCTAGACTTTGACTGGAATTCCAGTGACTCTACAGATACTTTCCTGGATAGCAGCCTCTCCCCAATATTGAGTCTTTCAATCCACAACCCACGAATGTAATATCTGATTTCCACTTAGCCTCTAATTTTCTCTGCAAGTCTCGAGGCTCTTGATCTTAGGGTTGTGAGTTCGAGCCCCATGTTGGGTGCAGAAATTACTTAAATTTTAAAAATAATAAAATAATTCTTCTTTGCAAGTCTCTTTGATTATATTTATTCCTAGGTATTGATTTTTTTTAAATGTTATTATTCATGGTATTTTAAATTCTACTTTAAGGGTACCTGGGTGGTTCAGTCAGTTAAGCATCTGACTTCGGTCAGGTCATGATCTCAGGGTCCTGGGATCGAGCCCTGCATCATACTCCTGCTCAACGGACAGCCTGCTTCTCCCTCTGCCTCTGCACCTTCCCCTAGTCATGCTCTCTCTCTCTTTCAAATAAATAAATAACTTTTTTAAAATAAAAATCTTCAAAAAAAATAAATTCCACTTTCAATTTGGTGGCAGCTGGCCTACAGAAATACAACTGAGTTACGTAAATGTTTTTTTTTTAACCAATGACTTCAGTAAATTCATTCTTTTTTCCTTTTCAATGAAAAATAACTTACATAAAATACACAACTAGCAAGTGTAGAGCGGAATGATTTTTTTAAGAAAACTCTTTAAGATTTTATTTTTAAATAATCTCTACACTCAATGTGGGGCTCAAATACTCCCAACATTGCTACATTCCACCTACCTGAGCATCACCCTGATTAGGATCTAGAACATTCCTGTACTCCAAAGGGCTTCCTACCCTTAAGCCCTCTTCCAGTCAGTACCCTCCCAAACCACCATCTGACCTCCTCCATAGATATACATATACGCTCCAAGTCCTATTCTGACTTCTTCGTAGTAAATCATTTGTGTTCCCTGTTCTGTCCTCGTTTGCTCAGCATTACATCTGAGATGGCTCGAGTTGCTGTGGGTTTTCGTAGCTGCCTTTTATCGCGGAGTGGTCATTCATTGTGTGGATGGACCCATGCGGCCCATGCTCTCCCCGTGGGCATTTAGGGAGCCTAGAGCAGCACTTTTCCCAGCATTGAGACAGCTGAGTCACAGGACACTGCCTCACCCCGGAGACAGAAAACGGGGAGGCAGGGCTCTTTATCCATCAGTTGCTTTACTCACAGAGCCTGGGAGAGTGGCCAGGGCAGGGGGACCTTTCAGCTGGGGTTGACACAGGGACGTGAAAAGGACCACAGCTCACTGTTTGACTTCAGTGGGTTCCTTCATTGCTGCCTCCCAGGTAAGTTCTAGAGAATTCAAGAGGCCTGTTTTGTTTTGTTTTGTTTGATTCATACAGTAGGTTTCATTAGCTCTCTATTTTCTCTCATCATGCCTGGAATTGCAACGGATGCTCCTGAGGTCGTCAATAAATAAAAAAGCAGAGAAAAGGCTTCTTACAAAATGAAGTAAAATGTTGGTAATGAATAAATAAAGTTTAATAAGGTGGAGACAGACCAGCTCGTTCAATACCAGACAAATTAAAGTACATGGCTCTCTTTTTCTTTTTTAAAGATGTACTCATTCTTTTGAGAGAGAGAGAGCACGAGCAGGAGAGGCAGAGGGAGAGAAGCTCCAGCAGACTCTTCGCAGAGCACGGGCCGGACGCAGGGCTCAACTTCCCGACCCTGAGGTCACAACCTGAGCCAATACCAAGAGTCGGACCCTCAACCGACTGCGGCACCCAGGTGCCCCCATAGCTCTTTTGTTAAGTGTGTTTAGTACGCACAAAGCAGAACGCTATTTTTATCATCTGATCGCAGAAAATATGAGTTCACTTTCTGTAGCCTCAAATTGTGTGATATCTTTAGAAGACATAAATCTAAATTCTTGAAGGAAATATTTTGATTTAGTTCAGTCTAATTTAAGCTGATATATAATTATAGAGCAGGCGAAATGACTTTTTTTCCCCTATTTCACCCATTCCCTACCCTTCACTTCTCCTTTGGTAACCATCAGTTTGTTCTCTACGGTTAAGACTGAGGAGCTGCTTTTTTAGCAAGAGGTGTGTGTGTGTGTGTGTGTGCTTTCACTTCTCAGTTGAGAAATGAGATGCAAAAAATGTCCCACTGAGTTCAGCTCCATGACTTTTTACACTTGTACACACCAGGGGTTCTCAGCTGGGGGCAATTTTGCTCCCTGGTCCCTCCCAGTAGCCCTCCACAAGTTTTGACAACCAAACGTATATCCCGACATTGCCAATGTCCAAGGGAAGGAGGGAACCAAGGGTTTTTTTCCCATATGGTTATGCAACTGCGCCATTTACTGAATGACCATCCTTCCCCCACTGAGGTGCAGTGCTACCTTTATCGGAAAGCCACTTACGTGGAGGTCTAATTTTAGACAGTCTATCCTGTCCTATTGGTCTAGTTGTCTCTCCTTGCACCAACACTCCTCTGTGTTAATGACATCAGCTTTAAAGCTAAGTCCTGGAGCACCTGGGTGCCTCAGTGGGTTAAAGCCTCTGCCTTCGGCTCAGGTCATGATCTCAGGGTCCTGGGATCGAGCCCCATATCCGGCTCTCTGCGCAGCAGTGAGCCTGCTTCCCCCCCCACCCTGCCTGCCTCTCTGCCTACTTGTGATCTCTGTCTGTCAAATAAATAAATAAATAAAATCTTTTAAAAAACAAAAAATAAAAAAAATAAAGTTAAGTCTTTAGGTCTGTTTGTGTGAATCTTCCAACTTGGTTCTTCCTTGAGATCTTCTATTCTAGGATCTCTAAATGTCTTACACATTTTAGAATCAACTTATTCCTGACAACAAAAAGGCATGTGCGGATGTTTACTGGGGTTAAACCAAATATAGAGTTCAGTTTGTGGAGCCTTAATACCATCACTGAGTCTGCCAGTCCATGAACAGGGTAATATCTGATTGGTTGTTGTTGTTGTTACTGTTTAAGACTTTCTTCCTAAGTCATCTCTACATCCAGTGTGGGGCTTGAACTCACAACCCTGACACTGCGTCACATGCTACCAATGGAGCCAGCCAGCTGCCTCTTTATCTGTTTTCTACAAGGATTTTTTAATTCCTCTCAGCCGTATTTTAGGTCATCAGAGTAGAGTTCTCGTATACATCTTTTGTCAAACTTATTTCTATATATTTGAAGACTTTTGGTGCTATTGTGAATGGTATTTTAGAACCCACTGTCCTATTGTTAGTTTGCAGCTTACCGAAATACAATTGATTTCTGTATATTCATCTCGTATCCAGCGATCTTTCCAAAAAACATCTATTTATTTTAATGGCTTGTTTTTAGGCTCTTTTGGCTTATTTATGTACATAGTCCTATCATCAGCCAGAAACCAGTTTTACTTCTTTTTCAATGTGTATGCTTTTAATTGGGTTTTTGGGGTTTTGTTGTTGTTGTTTAAGTAAACTCTGTTCACAACATGGGGCTTGAACTCATGACCCCAACATCAAGGCTCTATGGACTAAGCCAGCCAGGTGCCCCTTAATCAGTTTTTCTCAATTAGCTTTTTTTAATTTTTCATTTTCTGGGGCGGGGTGTGTGTACCTTTTCATAGTAGCTACAACCTCCAATTTATATTGACGAGAAGAGGTGAAACTTGTCATATTCCAAATGTCAGGGAAAGTGTTCTTTTTTTTTTTTTAAAGCTTTTATTTTTTTAAGTGATCTCTATACCCAACATGGGGCTCAAACTCACATCGCAAGATCAAGAGTCACAAGCTCTAGTGACCGAGCCAGCCAGGCGCCCTGAAAAGTTTTCATTTTAATCTTTAAGTATAAATATGGTGTTAACTGAACGACTTTGATAAAATAAGCTTTGTCAGATTAAGGAAGTTCCTCTCCGTTCCTAGTTTTTGGAGCACTTTTATCATGAGTAGGTGCTGATTTTATCAAACGCTTTTCCTGTATAATATGATCATATGGTTTCTCTCATTTCTCCCATTCCTAAGGTGAATTACATTGATTGCTTTTCAAATAAATGCAAACCAACATTGCAGTCTTGGAATAAATCTCACTAGATCATGACTTGTTATTCTAACATATTGCTGGCTTCTGCTTGCTAATATTTTTGTTCAGGATATCGGAACCCATGTTTGCAAGAGATTGTGGCCTCAAATTTTCCTTTCTTGTAAGGACTTTGTTGGGTTTTTGCCATCAGTATTCTACTAGACTCATTAAACAAGTGTTTTCACTTTTCCTATTACTTAGAAGAGTTTAGATAATGGTATTGTTTCTTTCTTAAATGTTTAGAAGAATTTACCAGGAAAGCCATCTGGGCCTATAGTTTTCTTTTCTTTAAAAAAATTATTTATTTTGGAGAGTGCATGCACACAGGCTGGGGGACAGGCATGTGGAAAGAGAGAATCTTAGGCAGACTTGTTGCTGAGCATGGAGCCCAACACGGGGCTCAATCTTCCCACCCTGAGATCATGACCTGAGCCAAAATCAAGAGTCAGATTCTTAATCAAGTGAACCACTCAGTCACCTAGGGCTTGTAGTTTTCTTTACGGGAAGGTCTTTCATTATTGATTCAATGTCTCTAACAGATACAGAACTATTTAGATTCTTTTTTTTTTTTAATTTTATTCATTTATTTGACGGAGATCACAAGTAGGCAGAGAGGCAGGCAGAGAGAGAGGAAGAAGCCGGCTCCCCGAGGAGCAGAGAGCCCGACGTGGGGCTCGATCCAGCACTCCGGGATCGTGACCTGAGCTGAAGGCAGAGGCTTTAACCAACTGAGCCACCCAGGCACCCCTTTATTTTCCTTTTTTTTAAAGATTTTATTTTTAAGTAATCTTTACACCCAATGTGGGGCTCAAACTTACAACCCTGAGATCCACAGTCACTCTACTGAGCCAGCCAGGCACCCCTACTATTCAGATTTTCTATTTCTTCTTGTACCAAGGTTGTTAAATTGTGTTTCCCCAAGGAAACCATCCATTTCCTTTGCATTATCAAATTTATTGACTAAAGTTGATCAGTATCCTTTTGTCATCCTATAGTTAGGCTCTTTACTAATGCCTCATTTTTTTCATTCCTTTTAATGGAAATTTATGTGGTTTTTTTTTCCCCCTTGAGTAGTATAAATTTTTTCAAAGGACCATCTTTTGGTTTGGTTGCATTTCTCTACTACTTGTCTGCTAACTCCTAGTTGTCCTGCAAGGAGGAAGCTCAGGTGTTTCCCCCTTCCACACTGAGTCAGATGCCCCGTGGGCTCCTACATCTCAGCCCTGATCAATCAGGTGTCCCTGGTGACATCTGTTTACCCCACTGGATCATGGGCTCTGCAACGGCTAGGCTCACCCTTCCATCTCACACCTAAATTAACCTCTGCCAGGGATAACACTTCCCCACTCCTCTTTTCTTAACTCACCCTAATTCATCTTTTAGATCTCAGCTGGAGCGTCCCTTCTTCCTGGAAGCCCTCCCTGATCCTGAGGCCAAGTCAGACACTATCTCTAATGCTTCCAAAGCTCCCTGCGCTGCCCTCATCACAACACTGTTTCTTTTGGGTTAAATTATTTTTAAAATATGATCCAGACTCTCTTCCTTCTTAAAATAGTTATATAAATATGTTTGAACTAGCCTTATGCATCTTACCAGCCCCCAAAGATTGGTTTCACTGTTTTCAAGTTCCTTGAGGCCCCGGCAAATTCTCCCTGTTCCACGGGTAACTCAGCTGTCACTGCCTGGAAACTGTACTATGAGTCCCTAAAGGGCAGACCGTTTCCCAGAAACACCCAGCCCAGAACCTGGCATCAAGAAGGCACCACGGAATGTTTAATGAATGGACGAACAGCCCATCTTTCCTTGAAGTTTCCTCAAATTCGCTGTATATAATGTCATTATGAGCATCCACATTTTCTCTAAACATTCTTGTCTGTTACCAATTTTATACTTTACTAAAGTTTGCTGTTTAGCCTTCCTCCAAAGAAAAAGAATGCTGCTTTTCCAGAGGGGGAGAGAATGTAACAGGTTGTTTTAGCCCTGGAAAAGGCAATACTCGTCTAACCTGTTAGTCAGCCCTCAGTCACCCAGCTGGGACTTCTAACAATACCCCCACCCCCATCCCTGTGTGCAGCTTTCACTTCCTGCCTGGGTACCCGCTGGCCACGTCCTGCCAGCTGCCCGCTGGCAAAGGAGTGCTCTTCTCTAAGCCTTATTAGTTCATCTTCAAAATGAGGACCCTTCCACCTGCGGGACAGTGCTGCTGAAATAATGAAATGAGATCTACAGAAACCTTCTCAGTTCAGGGCCAGGCTTGACCAAAGAAGCGAGGCTTCTGGAATCTGACAGACCTGGACTCCAATCTTGGCTCTCTCACTTTCAGCATTTGCCAGGGGAGCCTGAGCTCCCCCATCAGTAAACTGGGGGTCAAAATATGCACCTGTGAGGACTGGGAGAATGGCGATGAGAGGCTTAAGTGAGAAATCGCTCCATTTAGTAAATGTGAACCTAGCATCCTCTTCCTGACTCCTGTCTGGAATTTTATTCCTAGAAATATGTCCTACCCGCTGGTCTCAGCTCTGACCTTGGGCTACATAAAATAGTTTTCGGTCTCCTCACTGGTCTCCGTGTCCTAGTCTTGTTCCTTTTGATCTGTCCTCCATACCACAAAGTATCCCAGCTCAGGCATCCCCTCCTCCATGAAGCCTGCCCTGACTTCCAGAGCCCTGGGCTCCCCTGCCAAAGCTCTGACCACTCTGGGTAATCACTGTGTGGTGACAAACCTATTGCCCCAACCGGACTGCAAGCCCCATGAGGGCTGGGCTTGGGGCAGACTCGGTCACTGCAGTGTCCCCAGCCTTCAGGGGGGCACAGCACAGGTATTCAAAGAAAGGGCTAATCCGTGAAAGTCCACAGGCGGTAGCCATGGACCCCGGGCATGGCTCCCTCTCACCTGGCTCTACCCATGTCCCACCTGCTTTCCAGCTCATCTGTCCCCTCAACACAAGGAGGCACTGCACAGCACCCACTTCTTTGGGAGGTGTTGGCATCTCTTGGCTCCAGGCCCTCCCCCCTCAGACTGTCCCATCTGCCCATCTGTCTCCTGTGAGAAGCCTTTCCTTGGCCTTAGGGACTACTATGGTACGTCTCAGGACACTGCTGCTCAAGGTCCTCTTCTCATTCAACCATCACAACCACTTCCGGGGGCAACTCAGACCCTCATGACCCCAACTCCAGGGCTTGGATCTTCCTCTTCAGCCCCAGAGCTCCAGGCTCTGGGCACCTCGGATTCGGACCCTCTGGGCCACAGCACGATGGTCGACCAGTCCCCAGGAGTTTTCCAGGGGAAAGGAAGGCTATGTTAACCCATGGAGTCCATCCAGATGAAGTACTTGGCCACAGCTAACTGTTGTGAAAGTATCTTCCTGAGCGTGGAACTGCAGGTGGCTGGAATGTAGCTCTTTCCTCAGGAAACTGTGCTGTGAAGACAAAGGCTCCTCTTCCTCCACAGTGGGGGCTGGGCGCCTCAGGGGCTGACACGGGCCTCCTCCCCACTGCTGGAGTCTCCTGCACACACATGCTGACTGCCTTGTAAAACGAGGGGACCGTGTTCCTGTCACCCCACTGTGGGCATGAAGGGTCATCGTGACCACCCTGCCTACGGAGTGTACGTACTGCGGGGTGGCCCGGGTGACGGAAGGGCCCCAACAGGGACATGAAGCACGGAACTGCTAACGGACGTTACTGGTAACAGGAAAGTTAACTGTTTGAGAGAGAAGCGCCTTTTGAAGTATGAGGGAAATAAAAGCACTGAATCCTTATCTTCCGTATTAAGAGATCAACAGTTAATTAAAAAAAAAAAAAAAAAAGGAAAAATTTAAAAACTAGGAGTGTCAGCACCTCCTTTAGAAATAAAGTGGTCAGGGCACCTAGGAGGGTCAGGCCTTGAGTGTCTGCCTTCAGCTCACGGCATGAGCCCAGTGTCCTGGAATCGAGCCCCGCATCGAGCCCCGTGTCGAGCCCCACGTCGGGCTCCCTGCTCTGCAGGAAGCCTGCTTCTCCCTCTGCCCTTCCCCCTGCTTGTGTTCCCTGTCTTGAGGTCTCTCTCTCTCTGTCAAATAAATAAAATCTTTAAAAAACTAACTAAATAAATAAGGTGGTAAATGCGAAAACCAGCCGAAAGAGTTAAAGTGGTTACCTGTGGGGAGCAGGAATTGAGGTGGGGAAGGAAATGGCTGCATTTTCTTCTTTTTCTTTTTTTAAAGTTTATTTATTTATGTAATCTCTACACCCCACATGGGGCCTGAATTCAGGACCTTGAGATCAAGAGTTGCACGCACACACGCCCTTCAGCCTGAGCCAGACAGGCGCCCCTGCATTTTCCTCTTTTTATCATAAATCACAAATGTATTTGACTCTTTAAACTAAGTACTTGTACTCCTTTGACAACATCAGTAATTAATGTAATGTTTAAAACAGAAACACATTTTTAAAAACCTGCCCAAGCCAAAGCATTCCATCCAAAAGCAACAGAATACACATTCCTCATGGGGCGCCTGGCCGGCTCAGTGGGCAGCGCGTGTGACTCTTAATCTCGGGGTTGTGAGTTTGAACCCCACGCTGGGTGTGGAGATTACTTTAAAAATAAAATCTAAAAGAAAAAAAGTACACTTTCTTCTCAAGTGCACATGGAACATTCTCCATCACATCCACTTCCAGGGTAACTCAGATCCTCCTATGAACCCCAAGATCATACGTTAGGCCACAAACAACTTTACGAAGTCTGAAATTTGGGGTGCCTGGGTAGCTCAGTTGGTTGGACAACTGCCTTTGGCTCAGGTCATGATCCTAGAGTCCTGGGATCGAGTCCCACATCCAGCTCCCTGCTCAGCGGAGAGTCTGCTTCTCCCTCCGACTGCCATCCCCCATCTCATGCTCTCTCTCTCATTCTCTCTTTCAAATAAATAAATAAAATCGTAAAAAAAAAAAAAAAAAGTCTGAAATCGTATCAAGCATCTTTTCTGACCACAGTGGTATAAAACTAGAAATCAGTTACAAGAAGGAAACTGAGAAATTCAAAAATACGTCAACATGAAACATGCTACTGAACAACCAGCAAGCCAATGAAGCAATCAGAAAATCAATGAAATGGGGTGCCTGGGTGGCTCAGTGGGTTAAGCCTCTGCCTTCGGCTCAGGTCATGATCTCAGTGTCCTAGGATCAAGCCACGCATCAGGCTGTCCGCTCGGCGGTGAGCCCGCTTCCTCCTCTCTCTCTCTGCCTGCTTGTGATCTCTCTGTGTCAAATAAATAAAATCTTAAAAAAAAAAAAAAGAAATCAAAAGTATCTTGAGTCAAATGAAAATGGAAATACAATATACCAAAACTTTGCCTCTCCATCTACTTGTGATTTCTCTCTGTCAAATAAATAAATAAAATCTTTAAAAAAAAAAAAGACAGACATTCCCAAGGGCACCAGGGTGGCTCAGTGGGTTAAGCCTCTGCCTTCGGCTCAGGTCATGATCCCAAGATCCTGGGATCGAGTCCCGCATTGGGCTCTCTGCTCAGCAGGAAGCCTGCTTTCCCTTCTCTCTCTGTCTGCCTCTCTGCCTACTTGTGATCTCTCTCTGTCAAATAAATTAATTAAAAAAAAAAAAAAAAAAAGACAGACGTTCCCAGCAATAAATGCCAACAACAAGAAATAAGAAAAGTTTCTTTAAAAAAAAAAATTATTTTTAAGTAATCTCCACACCCAACGTAGGGTTTGAACTCACAATCCCGAGATCAAGAGTCAAATACTCCTGTGACTGAACCAGCCAGGGACCTCGAAACAAGAAAAATTTCAAATCAACAACCTAACTTTATACATCAAGGAGCCAGAAAAAGTGGAGAGCCCAAAGTTAGCAGAAGGAAGGAAATGACAACGATCGGAGCAAAAATATATGAGATACAGACTAAAAAGGCAATATAAAAGACAAGTAAAACCAAGAGCCAGATCTTTGAGAAGACAAACACAACTAAAAAAACTTTAGCTAGACTCCCCATGAAAGACAGAAAACAGAAAATCAGACCCGAAAGACAAGACATTACAAATGACACCCCAGAAACACACAGTCTAAGAAACTACTCCAGATAATTATGTGTCAACATATTGGATAACATGAAATGGATAAATTCCTAGAAACATACAACCATCCAACACACAATCATGAAGCAACAGAAAATCTGAATAGAATGATTATCAGTAAGGAGACTGAATCAGGACTCAAAACCTCTCAACAAACAAAAAGACAAGAAATGGCAAGAGTTGGCAAGGGTGTGGGGAAAAGGGAATCCCTCTGCACTGTTGGTGGAAATGTGAACTGGGGCAGCCACTATAGAAAACAGTACGGAGATTCCGAGAAAAAAAAAAATTGAAAATAGAATTACCAAATAATCCAGTGATTCCACTTTTGAGTATTTATCCAAAGAAAAGAAACATACGAATTCTAAAAAATCTATGTGCCCTGTGTTCACTGCAGCATTACTTAAAATAGCTAAGGTATGGGGGCATCTGGGTGGCTCAATGGGATGAGTCTCTGCCTTTGGCTCGGGCCCTGGGATTGAGCCCTGCATCGGGCTCTCTGCTCAGCAGGGAGCCTGCTTCCCCCTCCCGCTCTGCCTGCCTCTCTGCCTACTTGTGATCTCTGTCAAATAAATGGGTAAAATCTTAAAAAAAAAAAAATAGCTAAGGTATGGAAACAACTGAAGTGTCCATCAACAGATGAATGGATGAAGAAAATGTGGTAAGTGTGTCATATATGGACAATGGAATATGATTCCACCATAAAAGAAGAATGAAATCTTGCCATCTGCAACAACACAGATGAACCCTGAGGACATTATCCGAAGTGAAACACAGCAGAGAAAGACATGTACTATATGATCTTACCTGTAGGCGGAATCTAAAACAAAATCAAGAAAAAAAAAGTTCACAGATATGGAGAACAGACTGGTTCTGGTTGCCAGGAGTAGAGGGCAGGAGGGAGGCCAGTGGGCACAGAGAGTTCAGAGGAACAAACTTCCAGTTATGAAATACACAAGTCTGGGGGTGTCACATACAGCATGGTGACTACAGTTAATAATACTGTTCTGCGGGCGCCTGGGTGGCTCAGTGGGTTAAGCCGCTGCCTTCGGCTCAGGTCATGATCTCAGAGTCCTGGGATCGAGTCCCACATCAGGCTCCCTGCTCAGCGGGGAGCCTGCTTCCCTCTCTCTCTCTCTCTCTGCCTGCCTCTCCCTCTACTTGTGATTTCTCTCTGTCAAAAAAAAAAAAAAATACTGTTCTGCAAATTTGCAAGCTGCTTAGAGAGCAAATCTTAAAAGTTCTCATGAGAAAAAAGAACATTTTATACCTACAAACGGTGATCGGTATTAACTAGACTTACTGTGGAGATAATTTTGCAATACAAGCAAATACCAAATCATGCTCTATACTCGCAACTAATATAATGGTGGATGTCAGTTACACCTCCATATAACACAAAACCAAACAATTGTCCAAGCCAGAAACATAAACAGTACATTTGGGTTTCCAGGCCTCTGCCCTGGCCCAACCGCCTCCCTGATCTCTGGTCCCATCCTCATGCATGTTCCAATTCCAAAGTCACCATATTAAAATGACCATCGGGGGACGCCTGGGTGGCTCAGTTGGTTAAGCGGCTGCCTTCGGCTCAGGTCATGATCCCAGCGTCCTGGGATCGAGTCCCACATCGGGCTCCTTGCTCCGCAGGGAGCCTGCTTCTCCCTCTGACTCTTCCTTCCACTCTGTCTGCCTGTGCTCGCTCTCATTCACTCTCTCTCTGACAAATAAATAAATAAAATCTTTAAAAAAAAAAAATAAAATAAATAAAATGACCATCGGAGGGGTGCCTGGGTGGCTCAGTGGGTTGGGCATCTGCCTTCTGCTCGGGTCGTGATCTTGGGGTCCTGGGATCGAGCCCCACATCAGGCTCCCTACTCGGCAGTGAGCCCACTTCCCCCTCTCTCTGTGCCTGCCTCTCTGCCTACTTGTGATCTCTCTCTGTCGAATAAATAAATAAAATCTTTTAATAAAAATAAATAAATAAATAAACAAACAGACCATCAGATCAAGGTACTCCCCTGCTTAAAACCCTTCAATGGCTTCTACTGACTCTAAGATATAAAGTCCAGATTCCTTAAAATGACCTACAGGTCCCACATATATGATCAGCATATCTTCTACTACCAGTCCTTCATATGCACAGAATTATATTTGATATTCAAAACATTTTTTATGTGTGCTCCCTTGGCCCAGGGCTCAGTTCAGGGGCCTCTCCTCCAGGAAGCCTTCCCTGACCCCTAAGCAAAGTCAGGTACCCCTCTGGGTTCTCTCAGTCTCCAGAGCTGAGTTATGCCCACTTGGGGCCATCACTGTCTAGGGAGGAGTCTGTCTTCTCCAATAGAGGAGGGACTCTCCTCTGAGTCCCAGGACAGTGGGACAGAGCTGTCTGGGTTGCTGCTGTGTCCCCAGGGATGTCCAGCACGAGACTGGACCCAGAGTGAGCATTCAGAGGGTTCAAGGAAAGAAAAAAAAGAAATGAAGGAAACATACCAAACATTAACTTTTGGTTACCAGTCAGGACTAGCAGTACTAGTATATAGAGTATGCTGTCTTTTTATTTCTTATCTATATTCTAAATTTTTTCTACAATAAACATGCAAAAATGCTCATTGTAAAATCTGGGAACCACAATTCTGATTCTAGGAGTTTATCACTTTCTTTTCTAAGAAAAGAAACAGGGATTTATTATGATTCTTTTTAAAGAATTTATTTATTTATTTATTTGACAGAGTATGCAGGCACAAGCAGGGGGAGCAGCAGACGGAGGGAGAGGCAGCGGCAGACTCCCCGCTATGCAGGGAGCCTGACGTGGGGTGTGAGATCCTGACCTGAGCCAAACACAGATGCTTATTAACCAACTGAGCCACCCTGGCGCCCCCAGGAAGCATGGATTTATATAAAGTATCGAAAGATACCAGAGAAACATATCCCTGCCCCACACACCCCTGGCCCATTTAGCGGGGAGCTTCCTCCAATCCAGGCCAGGCACTTGCTCTGCCCTCAGCCCCTAGTGGATAGGAACACAATGTAAGCACCAGCCACCTCTGTGGGGCTGACCTACAGGACTGCTGGGACTCCCAAGGAGGGGAGTGCACAGGTGACTTTCACGACAAGAGGTATGTGAGTGGTGACCCAAAGGTCTTATGGCCACAGGACAAGGTCACTGTGAATAATCCTCATTGGGATGATGGGTTCTTGGGATGTTCAGTGGGAAGTACGTCAGCTGGGATGTGAGGGGCCTCCGTATCTCTGTCGGGAAGCTCTCCCGCCGCTAAGTGGGTTGTGTACCAGCACGGCAGTGGGCTCAGCCAGCAGCCAGCATGCTGGGGCCAAGGGCTGCTCCCGCTAGACAGACACTGGTTCTGAACCTCAGGTGGACCCCGGCAGCCAGCCTTCACTCTCCTCTCCTCTGAATCCCCCTGCCTAATGCTGTGGCCACTCTCTGACGGATTACTCTTCATTCTGGCTCAGGTCATGATCTCAGGGTTGTGGAAACGAGCCCCACATCGGGCTCTGTGCTCAACACGGAGTCTGCTTGAGATTCTCTCCCTCTGACCCTCCCCATTCTCCGCTCCAGCTCGCTCGCTCGTAAGTAAAATCTTAAGAAAAGTTTACCGGTTGTACACTTTAAATATACACTTAATAATACACTTACTGCATGTCAGTTCTACCTCAGTGAAGCAATCAAACAGAAAAGAAACAGAAGAGAATAAAACAGAGCCAGATAGACTGAGCTGGCCTGGAAGGAGGAGTCAGAGCTGGCAGGGGGATGAGGAGCAGTTCCCGGCAGGCAGATGAGAGCTGCACTTGACCCTATTTGAGGGCAGCCTCCCAGGGGCTTGGAAAGCCTGGACTTCTGAGGCCTGCACTGACCGCTCTGCCTCTCAACTTTCCCGCCTGCACCTGCAACTTGCAGACCCCAGACTGAGGAGCCCCTTGGGCTGCAGATCTGTGCGGCTCTCGGCAACCCCAGAGCTGGTCCCCCCCCGCATTAAACAGACAGAAGAGCTGAACTTGAGGGAGGAGGGCAGAGGGGTCCCAGGGCAGCCCAGGAGAGGTGCTCGTGACCCACAAGGATGACATGTGGGGCTGCTGTGGGCAGCTCCCAGCGGTGCAGTGCACCCCAGATGTCCTCATCATCCCCAAGGACAACACCAACTCAGAACATGATGGCTGCAGGAAATACAATGGGAAGAACAACAAGGTCCTGGGAAGCATCCTCCCCTCCCGACCTCTCCTCCTCTTTCCTCCTGAGCCTGCCACCACTTCTTTTTTCTTGGTAGTTTTTAAATTTTTTTTATAGATTTTATTTATTTATTTGACAGAGAGAGAGAGCACAATAGGCAGAGAGGCAGGCCGAGAGAGAAGGGGAAGCAGGCTCCCCGCTGAGCAGAGAGCCCAATGCGGGACTCAATCCCAGGACCCTGAGATCATGACCTCAGCCGAAGGCAGAAGCTTAACCCACTGAGCCACCCAGGCACCCCTCTTGGTAATTTTTTAAAAAGATTTATTTACTTATTTGAGAGAGAGAGCAAAGAGTGCACACGAGCAGAAGGGGCAGAGGGAGAGAGAGAATCTCAAGCAGACTCCATGCTCAGCGTGGAGCCCAACACAGGGCTCAATCTCATGACCCTGAGATCATGACCTGAGTTGAGACCAAGAGTTGGATGCTCAACCTACTGCGCAATGAGGATGCCCAGGGTGAGGCCCCAGCTCAAGAGGACTGCCAGGAAGGAGGAGCTGTAGAGAGAAGCTCCTACACCACACTGGGCTGTGCTCAGCAACCTAGGGCCTTCAGCTCAGCCTGTGCGCTTGCTAACAAATGTTAGCACGTCTCCTTTGCCACAAAGAACTCTGGGTAAGGGGCTCCAGAACCACATGCTTCACCTTCCCATCAACACCTACGGATGGATGCTCAAATTGGTGGGCAAAAGCTGGAGGAGAAACAGGGTATCTGCACAGTCTCAAAGTTATCTTCTCCAAGATATTTATTAACTCACAAAGGGAAAAAAGTAATACTGTGGACAAACCTAGCAACCACATGACCAAGGGCAGTACAATCAGAGACAAACTGACACCGTGATGTCCTGATGCAGTGCACTGAGGAGGACACAGCATCATTCCTGGGGCATTCCCGCCCAAAGTACAGAAGCTCTTTCCAATCACGAGAAAGCATGAGACAAACTCAAATCGAAGGACAGTCTACAGGGACACTGGGTGGCTCAGTCGATAATAAGCGTCTGCCTTCGGATCAGGTCATGATCCTGGGGTCCTGGGACTGACTCCAGGATCGGGCTCCCTGCTCAGTGGGGAGCCTGCTCCTCCCTCTGCTTACCACTCCCCCTGCTTGTGCTCTCTCTCACTCTGACAAATAAAATAATAAAATAAAATAAAATAAAACAAAACAAAACTTAATTAATTAAAAAAGAAAACATGAAGGACAGTCTATAAAATAACTAATCAGGACTCTTCAAAAGGGCCAAGTTCTCATAGTGACATTTTTCTGGATGTCTCTTAAAGCAACGGAAATAAAAGCAAAAATAAACTTTTGGAACTACATCAAAATAAAAAGCTTCTGGGGGCGTCTGGGTGGCTCAGTGAGTTAAGCCTCTGCCATTGGCTCAGCTCATGGTCCCAGGACCTCCCCAAGAGCGGGGAGCCTGCTTCCCCCCCTCTCTCTGACTGCCTCTCTGCCTACTTGTGAGCTCTGTCAAATAAATGAATAAAATTTAAAAAAAATAATAAAAAATAAAAAGCATCTGCACAGCAAAGGAGACAGTCCACAAAACTGAAGGGCAACCTATGGAATGGGAGAAGACACTTGCAAATCACATACTGATAAAGGACTAGTATCCAAAATACATAAAGAACTTATACAAGTCAACAGCCAGAACACAGACAATCCATGAACAGACATTCTCCAGAGAAAATATACAGATGGCCACATCTGAAGTGATGAACATATGAAAAGATGCTCAACATCACTTGTCATCAGGAAAATGCAAATCAAAACCACAAGGAGATATCACCTGATACCTGTCAGGGTGGCTAAAATAAAAAACACAAGTACCAAGTGTTGACAAGGATGTGGAGAAAAAGGAACCCTCTTAACGCTGTTGGTGGGAATGCAAACTGGTGCAGCCACAGTGGAAAACAATATGGAGATTCCTCAAAGAGTTAAAAATAGAGTTACCCAATGATCCAATAAACATACTAACGCGTATTTACCCAACGAATATAAAAACATTAATTAAAAGGGATACATACATGCTGATGTTTGTGCTGCATTATTTACAATAGTCAGATTATAGAAGCAGTCCACGTGTCCATGGAGAGATGAAAGGATCAAGAAGATGGGGTGGGGCACCTGGGTGGCTCAGTGGGTTAAGCCTCTGCCTTTGGCTCAGGTCATGATCCCAGGGTCCTAGGATCAAGCCCCACATCAGGCTCTCTGGTCAGCAGGGAGCCTGCCTCCCCCCCTCTCTCTGCCTACCTGTGATCTCTGTCAAATAAATAAATAAAATCTTAAAAAAAAAAAAAACACTTAAAGGGTCAAGGTCACAAAAAACAAAGACTGAGACACTGTCACAGATTAAAGGGGACCAAGAAGACAGGACAGCTATATACAAAGGGAAACTGGATAAAATCCTGGGGCAGAAAAAGGAGATTGGTGGGAAAACTGGTAAACCATGAATGAGGTCCGTCGTGGCAGTGACCATGCTGAGACTCATTCATTCCTGGGTTTGCTCGTGGTTCCATGTTTACAGGGAGCCTCTCTACTTGCTATGCACTCTGGAGTCAGTAACTCTCCTTCTGGGGACGGATGCCAGCTTTACCCACGCAGGTGGGGAACCCTGGCCCCGCATGTTAGTCCTGCAGCACTGTTTACAGAAGCAATGAAGGAAAGCCAGCAGAGACCCTACAAGACTACCTCCGAACTCCTGAATTACAGCTGAATGGAAGAGTAAGGAGGGTGTTGACGTGCTATCAGTGCTCTCTCCCGGGTAAAGAGGTCGGTGAGAAGCAGTGAGGTCCAGCACCAGGCATTCAGTTCGCTACGCTTGGGGAAAAAAGGTGAGGTAGAGTGGCGTGCGTATCAGCATTTGCTTGGAAAGGCAGTTTTTGTTTTTGTTTTCTCCAGAAAACACACAAGGGAAGAGTGGTTTGCCTCCCTGGAGGGGAACAGGGAGCCCGGAGCACAGAAATGGAGGGAGCCTTTACACAATCACATCCTCTTTTGAACCTTAAGGCATGTGAACTGACTATCTTTTAAACAGGTTGTGGTTAAAAAAAAAAAAAAAAAAAAAAATCAATCAATCAATCAACAAGCAAACCACCCAAGCCCAGGATTCTTGGTCAAACCTATTAGATTGAACACTCTGCTTTCTCCTTAAGCCCACAAAGACAGCAGTTGGATAAAAAGAAGCTAGAAGCCACATGAACCCTGGGGAAAGGGAAGGAAATCCACACAGGCCTCCGTAGGGGATGCAGACAGCGGCAAGGTGACTGAGCCAGAAGGGAGGCTCTGGGTACCCATGGAGGGGTGTGGGGGGCAACAAGAGGCAGCTGAGCCGAGAGACTAGAACAGCAGACACCAGGTCACTCTGAGAGTGAAGATAAGCTGAGGACCCCCAGGACTCCCCCAAGCCTGACATAGGAGACTTCAGAGGGTGAAACAGGGGGACTCCAGGAATAGCAGAGGGCGGGGGACCATGGTGAACACAGGCCTGCCCTTCTGGCATGAGGTTGGTGGTCAATGCACAGAGGTCAGACATCTGCTAGCCCTTGGGCTTGAACCTCAGTGACCTTGCATGGATTTGCTGGTGGCGAAACCACACCTTCCCATGAGATGCAGAAAGGGGCTCTCCTCAACCACGAGCCTTGGTCATCCCAGGAGCTCGGAAAAACTGGGCCAAGGACATCTCAGTAACTTCCAGATCCTGCTCCCCTCTCCAGGAACACAGGGACCCTTCCCTTCTCGCCCTCCAAAGCCACAGTGAAATGGGTATTAGCTGGTTTTGCTGGCCCACCATCCACTCCCCTTTCTCTGGAAACTGCCCCTAACTCTCTTTGGGGGAAGTCCATCCCTCACTCTTCCTCCACATTGTTCAGGGAAGGCCAACCCCAGCCCCCAGCTTTAGGTGCTGACATTCAGCCCTGGGATTTTTCCTGGAATGTCAGAAGAGTCATCCTCTCCTTCCCTTGGGTTTGCTTCGTGAACACGATATGAACCTGGAGCCACTGAGGCCATCTTGTCTCCCTAAAAGAGAGAGCTTGCCTGAGAAAGAAGATAGCACAGAGAAACAGTATTTTGTGACCTTGACCCTTTAAGTTTTGTTTTTTTTTAAGATTTTATTTATTTGACATCAGAGATCACAAGTAGGCACCAACATCATAGCAAAAAGGCCAGAAGGATAAATATGGGTAGGTCTTCTGCACAGAGTAAGGGCAACTGTCTTTGAAAAACAGTAAAGCAAATTCTCTTTCATTCCTTTTTTGTCCTCGGTTTCTTTTGTGACCATGACACAGGGTCCTTGCTGCCCTCAAGATCAAGTCTAAATGTGTTAACATGATCTGTCCCTGAAGAGCCATTCAGGCTCTTCTCTTACCACTTCCGGTCCCACCGGCTACTTTTCAGCCAAGCCAGCCTCCCATAAATTCCCCATTACAATTTTACTCTGGCACATGTGGTTACCCATGCCTCCATCTTTCCACTTTGTCTAGCTCACTCTTCCTTGATTCTGCCATCCACTTTTCCTGGGGGCCCTCCCCAAGCTCCATACTCGCTAAGGACCCTCCCCCCAAGACTTCCCCAGCCTAGCATTGACCACTTGTCTAGTGACCACTACCTAGCTTCTCTATCAGGAGAAGCTCAATACTATACGGACAGCAGAGACTCAGGTCTCTTATTAAATAGATACAGCCCCAGTGCCTGGCAGGTAGGCGTTCAGCAAGGACCCAACAGGGAAAAGACTCCAGAAAGCACTGGGTGGATGAATGAGATAAAGATGAACAAACAAGGCCAGGACAGGGTTTGTTTCACTCCTGTGTCCCAGTCACCTAGCACAGAGCATGGAATAAAAAGAAGTTCATGGGAGGTGTGTTCAAAGAATGAGAACAAAAGTGAAAGTGAGATAAAAACATATCAGCTTGGTGAAGAAAGGACACATTATTCAATCAATGCTGTTGGGACAAGCGGACAGCCAACTGCAAGAGAAAATAAAATAAGGATCCCTACCTCACACCTAATACCCCAAACTGCAGATGCATCAAAGACTTAAACATGTACACAAACAGGACTATAAAATTACTAGAAGAGGAGCACCTGAGTGGCACAGTCGGTTGAGCATCCAGCTCTTGATTTCAGCTCAAGTCATGATCTCAGGGTCCTGGGATTGGGCCCAGCAACAGGTTCTGCACTCAGTGTGTAGTCTGCTTGAGATTCTCTCTCTCCCTCTCCCTCTGCTCCTCCCGCTTATGCTGTCTCTCTCTCTCTCTCTCTATATATATATATATATATTTTTTTTAAGTCTTAAAAAAAAAACTACTAGAAGAAAACAGAAGAGAAACCATTTATTATCTAGAAATAATCTTTCTAAATACACCACAAAACCTAAAGGTAATAAGAGAAAAAAATGAAGAGATCTGACTAAGGTTTAAAAAAAAAAAAAAAGGTTTTACATGCTAAACAACAAAACACAATAAACAAAGTCAAATGACAATGTTGGAAAAAAAGATTTATTTTCTCACAGAAAGAGCTCCTGTAAATTAATTAGACGAACATCCCCACCCCCCAATGACTTGCTAGAAAAACGGGCTGAGACTTCAGAGTGATTACTGAAAAATTCAAATGGCTCTTAGACAGATGAGAAGACATACACCTCTGTCTGCAGGGAAGTACTAATGGAAACTGCAAACGAGAAATTGATTTCTACCTCTTGAACTGGAAGAGATCAAGTGGCCTGGCCTTGTGTGTGGGCAAAGGAAGGGGACCATGCTGCTCAGTGGGGAGGGGACTCTGGGTGGCAAGCAACGATAATACTGCTCACATCCCCAGAACACACACCCAGGAAATAATTACAGGGAGACACACCTGCGTGGTAGCTAAATCAGCGTCCGCACAACCTGCTGCTCCTATACACTCTTACCAAATTTTCAAAAAACTTAGCACAGTCTTTATAAACTTTGAGACTGTCCTATCCACTTTGCCATCATAAGTCAAAATAACTGCAAAGAGCATGAACTTCTGGCATTTGAGAGATACGGACTTTTTTAAAAATTATTTTTTATTTTTTATTTTTTTTAAGATCTTGTTTGACAGAGACCACAAGTAGACAGAGACAGGCAGACAGAGAGGAGGGGAAGCAGGCACTCCCCCATGCTGAGCAGGTAACCCCATGCAGGGCTCCATCCCAGGACCCTGAGATCATGACCTGAGCCAAAGGCAGAGGCTTTAACCCACTGAGCCACCCAGGCACCCCAAAATTTTCCATGCCCAACATGGGGCTTGACCTCACACCCCTGAGATTGAGTCGCATGGCTACCGACTGAGCCAGCTGGGTGCCCTCACCGCACCCCCCCCCCCGTTTTTTTGACCAGAGTCACATGCCTTCATAAGGTGGGCTGGAAAATGTGTTTGTCATAGCCATCTCAAATTGTTCTTTTCTGATTCTTGAGGTTTTCACACGTGGAGCAAGGCATCATTGTATGACTAGAAAGGAGGAAGAGATTTCTTTCCATACTTTACATCCCCCCTATCTTTTCTGGAGAGCTGGGCTATCGGAAAGGGAAGAAAGGAAGGAAAACCCAGCAGATTCCTCAGGCAAGTCAGGTGAAGTTGGAGATCTGGAAAGGATTCCCTTAAAACCTTCCGAGCAGGAGTGTGGGGATGGGGTGGATGTGGGGCACGTGTACCTCGGTCCAAAGGCTGACTGCCAAGTGCCACATAAGCTGGAGCACTGCTGCCAGCATCCTTTGGATAAGCACAACCCAGAAATAACCTCCATGTCCACCAACAGGGCCCTGGTACATTCACACTCTGTACTAACTGCTATGAAAAAGAACGTGGGATGGATTTTCAAGGTATGCTGTGAAGAAGAAAAAAACTGGACACAAAAGAGAGTGAATAAATATACTGCCATTTATGTGAATTAAACACTACATACTTAGACTACGCTTGGTCATGCACAGAATACTTCTGGAAGGTGGCTCGGGTGACCTCTGGTGGCTCCCCCTTTGACCTCTGGCCTCCTACTCTTCCATTCACCTTCTGGCCTTAGGCATGCTCTGCCCTCAGAGCCTTTGCACTTACTATGGCTTATGCCTGAAACACACTTCTCCAAATAGCCACACTTCCTCACTTTACTCCAGTCTCTAATCAGTCACTCACCTCATCAGAGAGGCCTTCCTAAACCCAACCTCACAGAGCATTTACCTTCTCCCATCATACCTAATCCTTCCTTGCTTCATTCTTTCCTACTCATTGCCACCAGATACAGAATATATTTTACTTCCTTAACTTGTTTATTATCTGTCTCCTATCAGGAGAAGCTCAATACTATACGGACAGCAGAGACTCAGGTCTCTTATTAAATGGATACAGCCCCAGTGCCTGGCAGGTAGGCGTTCAGCAAATATTTCTTAATGAAAAAAGAAAGGAAGGAAGACAGGTAGGTGGAAGGCAGGCGGGGATGGGAAACATATGTACTTTCTACCACATTCAATCCTTTTTTACCACCTAAATTTTTCTACCATGTACATTACTGCTGTTCATAATGGAATTAAATTAGAAATCAGTAACAATAAGAAATCTAAAAAGGCCCCTACATTTGGAAATTAGGCAATATACGTCTGAATAACCCATGGATCAAAGAAGACATCACAAGAGAAACTAGAAAATACACAGAACTGAATGACAATGTAGACACAACACATCAAATTCTGTTGGATGCATCTGAAGTAGTGCTTAGAGAGGTACTTGGCTGGCTAAGTCAGTAGAACAAGCAACACCTGATCTCAGGGTCATGAGTTCAAGTCCCACCTTGGGCATAGAGCCTACTCAAAAAATAAAGCAGTGTTTAGAGGGAGATTTATATTTAAATATACAAAAAAGAAGAAAGTGGGCACATAGGTGGCTCACTAGGCTAAGTGTCTGCCTTTGGCTCAGGTCATGAACTCTGTCCTGGGATTGAGCCCAACATCAGACTCCTTGCTCAGTGGGGAGCCTTCTTCTCCCTCTTCCTCTGCCTGCCACTCCCCCTACTTATGCTCTCTATGTCAAACAAATAAAAACTTTTAAAATTTTTTAAAAAAAGAAGGGGTGCCTGGGCAGCTCAGTGGGTTAAAGCCGCTGTATTAGGCTCAGGTCATGATCTCAGGGTCCTGGGATCTAGCCCCACATCAAGCTCTCTGCTCAGCAGGAAGCCTGCTTCCTCCTCTCTCTGACTGCCTCTCTGCCTACTTGTAATCTCTGTCTGTCAAATAAATAAATAAAATCTTAAAAAAAAAAAAAGAATAAAGAAAAAAAACATAAATTACCATTATCTGGCATGAAAGAGGAGACATTACTACAGATCCTACAATTATTAAAAGAATACAACAGGAGGGGCAGTCTGGCTCAGTCTGCCAGTGTGCGACTCTTGTTATTGGGATCATGAGTTGGATCCCCATGTTGGGTGTAGTGATTACTTAAAAAAAAAAAAAAATCTATAAATGAGTACTAAAAGAATATGAAATGATTTATGCCAACAAATTCAACAACTTATATGAATGCTATATATGTAAAAAAACATAATTTATGAAAACTGATACAAAGAAGTAGAAAATATGAACTGTCCTATAAATACTAAGAAAATTGAATTTTGTTTTGTTGTTCTTAAAGATCTGATTAGAATTTATTATAATATAGTTGACAAGAAAACCCAGTTATTTCTGTGACACCTAACACTTCGATAATCATAGTATTAAGTGAGGGCCTTATACCAGAACATAATATACCAAATAAACAAGCCTAATCAAAGAGATTTCATTTACAATTTAAATCTTGGGGCAGTTTGCTAAAAAACCTCCTAAAGTTATAAAGCACATGCTTAAATAACATTATAGATCATGATGAAACTTAAAAATTATTTAATCAAGGTGACAGTAAGAGATTCTAAAGGCAAATATGTAGGGTTATATAGTTGTTAGCAAAACTTGTAATACTGAGAAGTTTTAACTTTAAGTAGTCAAAGACCTGATAAAGACAAAATCCAAGTTTTGGTTTTCTGGGCAGTCAAAAGAGGGGAAAAAAAACTTTGTTTACATTTTTTATTTTAAGATTTTATTTATTTATTTGACAGAGAGAGAGCACAAGTAGGCAGAGAGAGAGAGAGGGAAGCAGGTTCCCTGCTGAGCAGAGAGCCCAATGCAGGGCTCGATCGCAGGACCCTGAGATCATGACCTGAGCCAAAGGCAGAGGCTTAACCCACTGAGCCACCCAGTGCCCCGTTTACATTTTCTTATCCGAGAAAACTTTGTCCTTTTTTTTTTAAGAGAAAAAAGCAGAATTTCAATCCTTTACCAGTATACTTAAAAATCGATTTATTTCTATTTTAGTCCATCCTGACCACATATAAAATTCCTTTCCAAAGATAGGAAATTGAATGTTATTAAAAACCTTCCATTGGGGCACCTGGGTGGCTCAGTGGGTTAAAGCCTCTGCCTTCGTCTCAGGTCATGATCCCGGGATCCTGGGATCAAGCCCCACATGGGGCTCTCTGCTCAGGAGGGAGCCTGCTTCCCTCTCTCTCTCTGCCTGCCTCTGCCTACTTGTGATCGATCTTTGTCTGTCAAATAAATAAATAAATAATAAATAATAAATAAAAATCTTCCCTTAAAGAAAAATGAAAGCCCTGATGGACACTTATATCAAATATTTAGGGAGGAAATCATTCCAATTTTATACAAAATCTTGCAGAGAACAGAGAATGAGGGAACATTTTCCCAATTTTTTTTTTTTTTTAAATTTTTATTTATTTATCAGAGAGAGAGAGGGGAAGAGAGCGAGCACAGGCAGGCAGAGGCAGAGGGAGAAGCAGGCTCCCTGCTGAGCAAAGAGCCCGATGTGGGACTCGATCCCAGTACGCTAGGATCATGACCTGAGCTGAAGGCAGCTGCTTTACCAACTGAGCCACCCAGGTGTCCCCATTTTCCCAATTTTTTAACAGGGTCAGCAAAACCATGATATTAAAGCCTGTTAAAGACATTACAAGAAAATAAAATTCTGTAATATATCACTCATGATCACAGGTATTAAAAAAAAATCTTTAGGAAAATATTGGCAAATCAAAGCCACCAATATATAAAAAGGATCACATACCATGACCTAGCAGCATTTATCCAGGAATACAAGACTGATTTAATATTCTTTAAAAAAAAAAAAAAAAAAAAAAAAGATAGCTTGCATTCATGGTAGCAATAGATCTGTGGTTGCCAGCCTCCAAGAGCCCCCGATAATCCCCATCTCCCGGCATTTACAGCCTTATAGTCCTTTCCCACATTATGCTTATGCTAGAGTTGGTCCGTGAAACCAACAGCATATGGCCCAGTGGTGTATGTCACATCCACAGTTATGTTATAAAGATGCTGACTCTTCAGTCTTCGTCATTTTCAGTCTCGGATCATTCTCTTTGGGGGAAGCCAGCAGCCAGGCCATGAGTAGCCCTAAGGAGAAATCCATGGGCAGAGCAACTGAGCCCTTGGCCTGAGAGCCAGTGAAGAACTGAACCCCACCATCGACCAGGCCAATGAGTCAGCCAGGAAGCAGACCTCCCAGCGCCTGGCGAGCTATCTGTTTGAGACACTGCGCCAGAACCACTCAGCAAGGCCACTCCTGAATTCTTAGGAACTGTGTGAGATAATAAATGTTTATTATCCTACGAAAAAGTACTCAACATCACAATTCATCAGAGAAAAGCAAGTGAGTTGCCATTTTACACCAACCGGAATGGCTAAAATTAACCTATGAAAACAAGGATTATTGGCAAGGACATAGAACAACCAGACCCATGGGAAAACTCTTTGGTGGTTTCTTATAAAATGAAGACTGCCTTTATCTTTGGGGGCGCTTGGGGGACTCAGTCAGTTGAGCGTCTGATTCTTGGGTTCCAACATGATGTGAGTCGTGGGATCGAGCCCCGCGTCTGGCTCAGTGCTCAGCATTGAAACTGTTTGTCCCCCTCTCTCTCCTCCTCCCCTTGCTCTCTCCCTCTCTCTCTCAAATAAATAAATAAATATCTTAAAATTTAAAAAAAATAATTAACTTTATCTTTATCATATAACTCAGACATCTCACTTCTAGGCATTCACCCAAAATAAATGAAAACAGGGCGCCTGGGTGGCTCAGTGGTTAAGCCGCTGCCTTCGGCTCAGGTCATGATCTCAGGGTCCTGGGATCGAGTCCCGCATCGGGCTCTCTGCTCAGCAGGGAGCCTGCTCCCTCCTCTCTCTCTCTCTCTGCCTGCCTCTCTGCCTACTTGTGATTTCTCTCTGTCAAATAAATAAATAAAATCTTTAAAAAAAAAAAAAAAAAAAAAAAAAAAAAAAAAAAAAACAAAATAAATGAAAACACACAAGACATTCTTGTACAACATTCTTGTACAAGAATGTTCACAGTAGGGGCGCCTGGGTGGCTCAGTGGTTTGGGCTGCTGCCTTCGGGCTGCTTCGATGCTGCTGCATCGGGCTCTCTGCTCCGCGGGAAGCCTGCTTCTCTCTCTCTCTCTCTCTCTCTGCCTGCCTCTCTGCCTACTTGTGATCTCTGTCTGTCAAATAAATAAATAAAATCTTAAAAAAAAAAAAAAAAAAAGAATGTTCACAGTAGCCTTACTGGTAATAACAAAAAAAAAAAAAAAAAGAAAAAGGACACCCAAGGGTCCAAATGTCCATCCTTAAGAGACTAGATAAACCAAGTAAAGCAGGCTCACATGTTGGAATAAAAGATACATAGGAAGAGCAGCAGAAGAAACAAACTATCATACCTGCAGCAGAAATAGCTCTAAAGCAGCCTGTGAACAAAGGCGAAGCTTAACAACAGGTAAAACTGATGTATAGTGAGGGTGGTCCCACAGGTGACAGAACAGGAAAGGGAGGAAACCCCAGGGGTGATGGAGATATTTTAGAACTTGGATGTTGGTTACGTGGGCATATGCATTTATCAATACTCACTGAATGAGACATTTTATTTTATTTTTCTTGGAGAGAGGGAGAGTACGTGCACAAGTGGCAGGGAGGGGTGGGGGGAGAGGGAGAGAACCCTAGGCAGACGCCACACTGAGCACAGAGCCCCACATGGGGCTCGATCCCAGGACCCTGAGATCATGACCTGAGCCGAAGGCAGAGGTTTTAACCCACTGAGCTACCCAGGCGCCCCTAAACTACACCTTTTAGATCTGTACATTGTGTTGTATAGATATTGTACAATAAATGACATGCAAAAAATAAAATAAAAATTAAACACAAGAGGAATGTGGGAGCCAAGGGGTTGATTTCTTATTCTTTGTTCCTCAGGGAACTTGCTCCTCGCTCTGAGACATGTCCCCACTCAAAAAAACCAGGACAATCACATAAATTCCCTAATAAAGTGATTAATATTTGCTGAGATCATAGGAACCATAATGAATGAAACTGTTACCATCAGTTAAGAAATCATCAGTTAAGGGCGCCTGGGTGGTTCAGTGGGTTAAGCTGCTGCCTTCAGCTCAGGTCATGATCTCAGGGTCCTGGGATCGAGTCCCACATCAGGCTCTGCTCAGCGGGGAGCCTGCTTCCTCCTCTCTCTCTGCTTGCCTCTCTGCCTACTTGTGATCTCTCTCTGTCAAATAAATAAAATCTTTAAAAAAAAGAAAAAGAAAAAGAAATCATCAGTTAAGAAATTATGATCAAGAGTAAATAGCTTCGAGCCAGGCCCTGTCCAGGAAGGCCCTTCCTGGCTGTGTTCCAGTCCACTGCACGCCCACCCCAACACTGCCCCAGGCGTTTCGTGACTCAAGATTCCACCCCCCGGACAGAGGGATGTGGTCCCCTCCTCCATCACTGCCTCTGGAGACAGCAGGGATACACGCTGCCACCAGTCAGCAGAGGGGACACGACTGGCTCTGTGTACCCAGCATCTAGGGGAATCCCACGTCCCCCACACTGGGTCCGAAGGATTCAGCAGTGACGAGCCCTGCCCTTCAGACAGGCCCATCAGGCTGCCTTCCTTGGGCTTGACGACTGGCTCAAGATGGGCACGAGCCATCTGGACCACCGAGATTCAGCCTGGGAATCTGGGTGGGACTGCTGGGAAGAAGGACCTCTCTGGGCCCCAGAGTCACCAGGCAGGTAATTAATATCCTCAATTGTGAGCTCCGCGAGAGCAGAGGATTTTTGTCTGTTTTGGTGACTGCAGAGTTAGTCAAACCTCCTAGAATAGTTCCTGGCATCCAGCAGCCACTAAGCGAGGCTCCATGGAGTGAATGGATTATACAAGCATGTCCTTGTCCCAGAGAATAACCCCACCGTTGGCCCCCACCAATACATGGAGAGACCACCTCGACTCAGTACACGTGGCATCGGGGAGTTTCAGAGGCACAAGGGAGGCAGCTCAAGGCTAAGGGTGCTCAGAGTCGGGTGGTCCTGGATTCAAGTCCTGCCTCTGCTACTTACTTGCTGTGACCTTGGGCGAATTTCTCCACCTCTTGGCATCTCCAGTTCCTCCTTCTCAAAATGGAGATCGTTCTTCCTGGTTTGTGGGGAAGCTGGCACATTCAGGGCTTTGCATGAACTTACATCAGGTCACTGAACAGCTCTGCTCAGTTTCTTCAGCCATTAAGGTAGTGTTCATGCTTACGCCTTAGTGTTCATGACCAGTAAGGCAACTTTATATTATTCTTTTTTTTTTTAAGATTTCTTTTTTGGGGCACCTGGGTGGCTCAGTGGGTTAAAGCCTCTGCCTTCGGCTCAGGTCATGATCCCAGGATCCTTGGATCGAGTCCCATATCGGGCTCTCAGCTCAGCAGGGAGCCTGCTTCCTCCTCTCTCTCTGCCTGACTCTGCCTACTTGTGATCTCTGTCAAATAAATAAATAAAATCTTTAAAAAAAAAAAAAAGATTTCTTTTTTGTTTGGGGAGCCTGGGTGGCTCAGTGGGTTAAGCCACTGCCTTCGGCTCAGGTCATGATCTCAGGGTCCTGGGATCGAGCCCCACGTCAGGCTCTCTGCTCAGCAGGGAGCCTGCTTCCTCCTCTCTCTCTGCCTGCCTCTCTGCCTACTTGTGATCTCCATCTGTCAAATAAAATCTTAAAAATAAAAAAGACTTCTTTTTTGTTTTTAAGTAATCTCTACACCCCATGTGGGGCTTGAACGTATAGCCCTGAAATCAAGAGTTGTGTGCTCTACTGATTGAGCCAGCCAGGTGACCCTGCTGTATACAATTCTCTACTGTCTTATTAATAATATCCTTCCCTGCTGTTAGAGTCTAGAAGCACCATTCAGCCCCCTGACCTCCCAGATAGCAAGTGGTGGTATGAGACTCAATTCTGGCCAATAAACAGTGAAGGAAGTCTCTTGGGGTCTTCCGGGAAAAGACTCTTCTATCTGAAGAGCACACTCACATTTCCCAGCCCCACCCCAACCCTCAACACACACACACACACACACACACACTCACATACACATACACTCCCTCCCTTGGACACTGCTATATAAAGGCATAATGTCTGAATCTCCAGCAGCCCTCTGAAGCCTTGACGAGAGGTACTGCCTGAACACAAAGATGGTAGAGACAGAAAGAGTCCCGGGTCCCTAAGGATGGTAGAGACAGAAAGAGTCCCGGGTCCCTAAGGACACCACCAAGCCACCAAACCAACCACAGAGTCACCTTCCTCCACGAACAATAAATATCCTTTTGATTTAGGTTTAATTAAATTTCCTGGCTGGGTTTTCAATTAAGCACAGAGGAGCACCAACTGATTCGTATCTTGCTCTTTCTTTCACAATAAGCACATATGACTTTTGTAAATTTAATAAGTTGCTACAGAAAACTTCAAAGGAGGGGCACCTGGGTGGCTCAGCTGGTTAAGCGTCTGCCTCCAACTCAGGTCATTATCTCAGGGTCCTGGGATCAAGCCCTGCATTGGGCTCCCTGCTCAGCAAGGAACCTGCTTCTCCCCCTGTGTGCATGCTCTCTCTCTCTCTCTGACAAATAAATAAATATATAAATAAAAAAAATATTTTAAAAAAGAAAACCTCAACAGAGAAGAAAAACCTAAAACCCTGAAATAACAAACTTTGATCCAATTTAAAGAGAGGGATAATAATGGCTACACACTAGGCCCTCAGCAGAGGGTAGCTGCTGTAGCTTTACGCTCATCGAAGGCAGGGCCTGGGTGGGTTTGACAGCAGAGGGTCAGCTTAGTACACAGAGGGACTGAGGGAGCTCCTGAGGCCATCACCAGCTCTGTGGGGGTCTGAGCTAGGGCTGACTGGAGCTGGAGAGCAGGAAAAGAGGAGGAGCCAAGAAGCTGGAAGGCGGGTAGGACTCCAGGGAGGGACAGAGGCACATCCTGGGGAGGCCGAGCCTTCAGGGAAGGTCTCTCAGGAAATGACTAGAATCTCAAGGAGGGATGAGCACAGAGGAGTAGACAAGGTATTTCTCTGGGGCACAGGAAGAAAATGTCAGAACTTCTGGTTATGCTTATGTCTTGAAGGAGGAAGAGGGAAGGAAGAAGAAGGAAAAGGGAAGAGTAACAAGATAAGGGAATGCGGGGAGGAAGAGAAGAAATCGAGCTTTTCTAGTGCCTCTCAGCCGACAGGTGTCATCAGCAAACCTCAGATGCTAAAAGGGCGGCACAGGCGCCCTCTCCTGGCCACTCTGCGTAATGCAGCCCAGGCGGATGGACTCCTGGGGGATATTCCCAGACTGATTCAAACCAGCCCCACAAAAGGACTTCCTAAAAAAGACTCCTGCTCGGAAACCATGGGCTGAAGATTTAACAATGTGAGCTCTGGCAAATTCCAACAAGCGCCTCTGCATATGAAGGGTGGGCCTGAAAAAGGAGCAGCAGGATTAAATGGAGCCGAGGGCATGCTTCTCTCATTTGGCTCTCTGTACCTCCCTTAGGTCTTTGCCAGCTCTGACAGCTGAACACAAAGAATGTCAAAACTAGACTCTTACGAAAGGCTACACCAAGAGTTTCCAAATGTATTTAACAATGTCTGCATAAGAAAATATTTTTAACTAGAGCAAAAATATTTGGGCGGCCATAAATACATAAACTAAAATATTTTTAAAATATTAATTCCAGGGATGCCTGGGTGGCTCAGTGGGTTAAGCGTCTGCCTTGGGCTCGGGTCATGATCCCAGGGTCCTGGATCAAGCCCAGCCTCAGGCTCCTTGCTCAGCGGGGAGCCAGCTTCTCCCTCTGCCTGCTGCTCCCCCTGCTTGTGCCCTCTCTCCCTGACAAATAAAATCTTTAAAATGTGTATATTAATTCCACACCTCGAGACGCCTGGGTGGCTCAGTTGGTTGGGCAGCTACCTTCGGCTCAGGTCATGATCCCAGTGTCCTGGGATCGAGTCCCACATCGGGCTCCTTGCTCGGCAGGGAGCCTGCTTCTCCCTCTGCCTGCCATTCTGTCTGCCTGAGCTCGCTTTCTCCCTCTCTCTCTCTGATAAATAAATAAAATCTTAAAAAAAATTATTTATTTATAATTCCACACCTCCCAATTTTTAAAAGAGATTTTATTTATTTGTCAGAGAGAGAGAGAATGAGCACAAGCAGGGGGAGTAGCAGAGGCAGAGGGAGAAGCAGGCTCCCTGCTGAGCAAGGAGCCTGATGCTGGACTTGATCCAGGACCCTGGGATCATGACCTAAGCTGAAGGCAGATGCTTAACAGGCTGAGCCACCCAGGCATCTCTGCCACACTTTCTAGTTTTTTAACGTTTTAAAATGCATACAACATATTCACTGTATTATAGTGCTGACCACACACACACACACACACACACACGGAGAATGCGCAACATGTTTCCTTACCAAGAGACCATAATAAAAGCAGCGTTTGGAGGTCACCAGCAGCAGCCTGGCTATCAGGCAACAGAACTCCCGTGGTGCTCTCGAGATTATAAATAGACTCCAGGGAAGTGATTTTTCAAACGTTCATACGATCCTCCAGACAATGTTAAAAATAAAAACGTCCAGCCCTTCCTTCCCCAGTTGGACCCAATCAGGACCCACAGGTGGCCCTACTGGGTAGGAAGGGGGAGCACCCCACAAAACTTTTCTTCCCCTCTTCAGATGTCTGTCAGCACACCAATCCTCTTGGCAGCTACGTTTCATCTGGTATTTATTTAGTCCTTGTACTGAGCTCTGAACGTCAACTGTGTCATTTCTCAAAGTTCTAGTTGGTTCCTGTTCCAACTTCCTGGTAATTTCTGATTGCACTCCTGTTTCCATAGTCCTATTTTATCCTTTTCCCATATGAACATATTTTATACCCACATCTGTTCATTCTGATAGCCACAGTGGAGGTCTTGACCTCCCAAGTTTTGTGTTGGCTGATTCTCACTCATGGTGCCTCTTTTTTTGTACAGTGTGTAATTCTGTATCACGAGATAGGCCCCAACTCCACCTGAAGGAATTCTCCAAGGCTCAGTCAGAGGGAGCACTCCTCCAGAGAGGGCTTGTCCTTGTCAGATGCACACAGACCTGGATTCACTCTCAGCTTGCAGCTTCCGGTCTTTCAGAGAGTATAATTCAGTCCCCCAGGCCCACAGGAGGGACAGGCAGTAGGCAGTGTTCTCAGAGGAGACATTTTCCATCTCCATCCACCCCTACGGTTGTGCCTTTGCATGGTGGGTTTTTTCCTAGTTCACCCTGTCCCCAAAGGATACTTTTCCTGGGATCTGGTTTTACAAAAGATGGTCCCCGGCCCAGTGTTCCCACAGGATAGCCCCTGTCCCCAAGACCATGTGCATCTGCCCATATCCCCAGGAGTATATAAGGAACCTTCAGTACTTAACTCCCCTCCTTGGCTCCCTGCTCCTGCTTTCTCCTTGCTCTGGGAGGAGTCAGTTTCCTTCTCTGCAGGTACACCATTCCTTTCAAAGGATGCTTTAAGTATTCTGTGAAGCATAAGGTAGTGGGAGGCCCTCTACTCCACCACACTGCCCTCTCTCTGCTTGACTCAGAGAGAGAACTCCAACCCCAGCTCCTAATCAGACACACAGGGTCACTGCCCCCGCTAGTGAGAAGCATTCACGGGAAAGCCCAGAGCCTTCCACCTGTGGTCAGCCTGCGAGCACTGACTGAGGGAAGAGGGACCCATACCACGGGCAGGCAGGAAGTATTGACTGCAGGCCAGGAGTGCACGAGAAGGATCTCAGTGGAAGGTTTTGCATTAAGAGGACAATGAGGATGAAGACAGAAGCAAGGGCCACAATGCCTGGCATTTCTAGCCACTCAACAAACGTTTATGCGTGGGCTGGGGCACTGTTGAACACTCCATGGGTAAGAACCCATGGGATCAGCCTAATCATATGGGTACAGACAGCGAAACTGAGGCCCAAAGAAGCTCAGTGGCCTGGTCTTTCAGAGAGACTTGTCCCCAAAGGGTACTTTTCCTGGGATCTGGTTTTACAAAAGATGGTCCCCGGCCCAGTGTTCCCAGAGGATGACAAGGAAAGTGGCGGGACTGGGATCCACACACAGGAGGCCTAGCTCCAGAGGAGGGGTACTTGGTGGATCAGAACAGAGCTCAGGAGGCTGAACTCAAGGTATGAGCAGGGGAGAATTCTTTTCCTCACCTGTTTTGGCTTCCAGAGGCTGCCTGCACACCTGGCCCACCACCCCTCCTCCACCTTGCGGACCAGCCCAGTCCCTTTCCCACCTCCCTCTTTCACTTACAAGGACCCTTATGATTACATTGGCCCGCCTGGATAAGCCAGGACACTCTCCTTAGGCCCAAATCCTCCATTTAATTACATTGGTAAAGTTCCTTCTGTCGTGGAAGTGACACATTCAGCAGGTTCCTAGGATTAAGATGGGGACATCTCTGGGGGGCAATTTGCTGCCTACCATGAGTAGTACACTAGAAAAAGGACCAGTATACTCTAAAGGAATAGGCAGAAACAAACTGGAATTTTCCCACTGCCCAGACACACCCCATGGCCCCTCTGGAAAACATCAGCGCTGCCCTCAGCAAGAGCGGGCCCAACCCGCCCAGCGTCACCAACCTTTTATTTTTTTCTCCCCCAGATACCTGCCGTGTTTAAAAAGATCCTTGCCGGCACACAGGCTCTCCTTTGCTCTCCCACTGCTTTCTTGCAGTGGATTCAATAAACTTGTGTCTCCTTTGTTGGGCCTCGGATGAATTCTTTCACTGCCCAGCCTGTGCTGCAGGGCCCCACCCAATGCAGCTGCCTCACTTTGGTGGCCCTCCTGAGGACCCTCTGCAGCCCAGGACTCTCCCCTGATTCTCTAGGAATTTCCTGGCATTCCCCTCGGTGAGGATCCGAAGCTCCAGGGGGAGCCAGCCTGCCAGCCCTTGCCCCAAAGGGTGCAGGATATCCCCTCTTACCCTTTGGAGGGATCCTTCCCTCCCTCTCCTTTCTCTTTTGGCCCTTCAACAGCCTGACCCTCATACCCTCAGACAACACACTATGGACTCAGATGGGACCCTCCCCTGATGCGGGCTCTCAGCCACTTTCCTCCTCCTCCTCTCCACCTTTCCCTTCGTTCTCGTGGGTCCAGCCACCATCTTGATCTACAGACACATTCCTAAGCGTCTGAGTGAATCCACCAATTCCATATGTGAGTCGTGGTCCAACAAGAATTCCAGCCCATACCATCCCAGGGTGCCCTTTCCTAAATCCCCTGGCTCTCTCTGGCCACCAAGGAAGTTCCCCGAAATCATCTATCAGCATGTTAAACTAACACCATGCTCTGGTCTGTCACTGCACAGAACCCCTGCTAGACTGCCATGTCTAGGAAGGGACAGTGCCCACCCCCCACCATGAAGCAGCTACTGAAGATAAGAACTCTGCCCCAGTGCCAGAGATCTGTCGTTATCCATCTGTGGCTGGGGGTTGGAGGTGGGGGGGCAGTCTAGAGGCCACTTTTAGGCAACAGGCTTGAGCAGTGGAAACCTGAGTAAGCTCAAAGGGCCCATGGTGACCCTCTGGCTGAATGCATAGGCCCATGAGACAGCCCACCTGGAAATATCCATAAGCCCCAGCTGCCCAACAGGTTACTTATAACCAGGCACAGGTACCAAAAAAGGAAAATTCCACATGTTCCCCTACCTCCTCACTCCCCCTCTTTTTTTTTTTTTTTCCCTAAAGATTTTATTTATTTATTTGACAGAGATCACAAGTAGGCAGAGAGGCAGGCAGAGAGAGAGAGAGTGAGGGAAGCAGACTCCCTGCTGAGCAGAGAGCCTGATGTGGGACTCGATCCCAGAACCCTGAGATCATGACCTGAGCTGAAGGCAGAGGCTTTAACCCACTGAGCCACCCAGGTGCCCCCTCACTCCCCCTCTTAACTGTAGCCCCCACCACTGCCTCCTGGCAGACGGACAGTCTCTCCTTTGCTGTCCTGCCCACTGCTCCCTCGCTGTGTATCCAATAAATTTCTATCGAAAGAAAGAAAGAAGGATCCCTGCCTCCCCACCACAGTGCATCACGGATGATCTATGCTCCTGCATTTACTGTTCACACCCACCACTCCGGCCTCTGCTGGGGGAAGACAGCCGGCCCACCCTGCTGAGTCAAAAGAACTTCAGCCAGAGACACAGATGCTAGATGTGCTGGTCAGCACTGGAGGCCTGACCCAGAGCACACAGCTGCTATCAGCTCTGGAAAATTCCGATCACACAGGCAGGGGAGGGGGGCGCACAGCAAAGGGCAAACAGCAGCACGAAGATGGTAACAATGTGATTTTTAACATATCAATATCAGAGCAGTCCAATATGTAATAACGTCATGGCCAACTAGACCTATCCCAAACGGAGCTCCTGGTCCTTTCTGTTCAACCAGGTCACGCCCACTCCAGGGGAAATCCTGCCAGCATGGTCTTCTAAACAAATCTACTGGGTATTCATTACCAAGGGGAAAAGGAAAGGTTCTTTCAGTGGTCACCACCTTAACGGAGGGATCCAAGTCTCCATCACAAATGACGGAACAAACAGACATTAGGAGCCCCCTGAGGTGATGTCCTCAGGGCACACCCTCATGTGTATGGGGTTCTTGCCAAAGATGCTCAGTGTGAATCAAATCAGAGGAAGTAGTCAGAAAACTCCAGGTTGTGAGACACTATGGGACAACTGGCTTGGATTCTTCTACATGTCAACGCCCTTTAAAAAAAAAGAAAAGAAAAGAAAAAAAGAAAAAAACAAGAACATGAGTAGAGAGGAGGATCAGTAAACTTCTGTAAAAGGCCACAGAGTCAATATTCTAGATCTGTGGGCCATAAAACCCATCTCTGAAGCCACTGACAATATGCAAACCAATGGGTGTGGCTGTGTGCCAATAAAACTTTATTTACAAAGACAGGCTAAGGGCGGGATTGCTGGGCTCTGTAGATTAAAGGATATTAAAGAGGCACGCTGTGCTCCCTTTGGCAGCACATATACTAAAAACAGCCGCTAATCAAAGGCAGTGCATGACCCCTGAGCAGATCCTAGATTAAAAAGAATAATAAATAGGGGCGCCTGGGTGGCTCAGTCAGTTAAGCCTCTGCCTTCGGCTCAGGTCATGATCTCAGGGTCATGGGATCGAGTCCTGCATTGGGCTCTCTGCTCAGCAGGGAGCCTGCTTCCTCCTCTCTCTCTGCCTGCCTCTCTGCCTACTTGTAATCTCTCTCTGTCAAATAAATAAATAAATCTTTAAAAAAAAAAATGTCTTCGCTCTTAGGAGACACTGGCTAAAACATTTAGGAGTAAAGTGTTACATCCACAACTTCTTTTCCAATTGTTCACCAAAAAAAAAGTATATACATATATAAACACATCCATATACAAGAATGAAGACAAAACAAATATTCTGGAAGCTAATAACTAGTGAACTAGGCAGTAAAAGGTATGTAACTGATGACTATCCCATTCTTCCTTTCATTTTTAATAATTATTGTTTTAAGTTTATTTATTTTTTAGTAATCTCTACTCCCAATGTGGGGCTCGAACTCATGATCCTGAGATCAAGCATCGCATGCCCTTCAGACTGAACCAGCCAGGTGCCCCTATACCATTTTTTCTTTCAACTGTTCTGAAGGTCTGAAATTTTTAAAAGAATGGGAGAAGAAAAGTCTCCAGAAACTGACCCTTCCTCCCCACTCACCTCCCACCTTGAGGACCGGGCTCACCTCCTCCCTGCATCCAACCTCTCCCTATGATTGCCAAAGGGATCCCATTAACATATGCCTCAGACCCTGTCCCTCCTCCACTGATACCTTCTGGTGAGACCCATCCACTCAGGAGCATTCATCAAACTCACCAGGCAAACTCACCTCAGGGCCTTTGCATGTGAGAGAATGCTTTTTCTCAGGTACCTGCACTGCTTGTTCCTTCCTCTCCTCCTATTCTCACTGAGGTCTCCCTGACACCCCATGGAAACTTCCAACCTACCCCTAGACAGTCCTCTTTTTGCCTCCCTCATGTTTTCTCCAGAGCAAGTACTGCTAGCTAATATAATTCATAGTTTAACTATTTATTTTGTTTACTGGCTGGCTACTCCCTCACCCCATCCCCGCCCCAAGAATGTAAAATTCCCAAGGACAAGATTTTTTTGCCTTTGCTTCTTTTCTGTAACCACAGCAGCTAAACAACAGCCATATCTTGGTGCCACCCACTGACTTAACATTTGAAATCCATTCACTCCTCATAACAACATAAGTATTATTTACAGCATAAATGCACAGAGCCTATACACAAAATACCAGCGCCTACCTCGTAATTTGTGAGGATTTAAGGATGGAAGGCCTGTGAAGTGCTTAGGTAGGGTCTGGCACAAAGCCGAGTGCCCATTAAATGTTGCTATTATATAATATCCATTGTACAGGGGAGAAAACCGGAGCTCCGAAGGGGTAAGTGACTCGGCCGGGGGGTGGTGTGGGTTGTGCGGGTTGTGCCGATGGTTACCCATGCCAGTCTGACCCAAGAAGACACTTTCTACACCGGGGCGCTAAGACACATCACACGGTTTATGGGAAAGCCAGTGGCAGGAAACAGAAACTCGTTCTGGGATTCAAGTCCTGACCCTGGCATGCACTCCACGTGTGACCTGAGCAATTCACCTCTGGTCTCGAGGCCTGTTTGTTATAAACTGGGGAAGTCATTTCTCCTCCCTGACGTGGGGACAAAAACAAGTGGGGGTCAAAGGAGAGAGCTGATAGGAGAGCACTCTAGTAACTTTCTCCATTCACAGATCCGCAACTCTGGCAGAGGCCCCACAAAACAACATCAAAGGACCAAAAATTCGGCAAACTTTGAGAACCCACACTCACAAGGAATAAAGGTACGCTCCCCTTAACCAACTGGCCTTGGTGCTCCCTGCTCCCCCTCGACATCATCCCTGCGGTCTGGTGAGATTTTCCTCACCCTTCAGATCCCGGCCCAGAGGTCTCCTCTGCCAGAAAGCCCCCCCTGAACGCCATACCAGGTCAGGAACCTCACCGCCCAGGACAAGAGGGCAACTGAAGCACGGGGTGGGGTTTTGGAACTCAAATTATCTAAGGGTGGCGAGGCAAACCCGAGTTCGGTCTGGTCAAGTCTCTCCTCAGTCCCGCCCCCAACTCCTCTCGTCCTGGGATGTCCCACCCATATTACTACCTTCTCCTCTACTATTGGCTTGTCTGGACATCAGCCTCCACGCGCTCTCTTCCTCTATTGGTTTGTATTGCCAACCCAAGCGCCAGCGTCCCTCCCCGCTCCCTGCCCCAATCCTGAGTGGACTATTGGGCAACCCGCATGCCCTTCTTCCTGGACCCCTCCCTATTGGCTGCAGGACTTTGCCGGTTCGGGCTGTGATTGGTTGTAAACAGAAGTCCATCCCCTGAGCAACCACCAGAGAGGGGTTGGAGAATGAAAAGGTTGGAGGGACGTGGGGTCAAACTCACGCTGAGCCGGAGGGAGGCAGATATAGGTCTTGAAGAACTCGCTTCGGCGGGCGGCCTCCTTAATGCGGTTGGCAAGCGGCTTGCTGACCTGCCGGATGCCCAGGTATAGCAGCTTCGCCATAGGGAACGCGCCCACCACCATCTTGGCGGCCGCACGGGGCACGCGCAACCTTGCTGACTGGGCGGGGCGCCTCGGATCTCTCCCTCCTCCCCCGCCCTCTCGTCTCCGTGCGTGCGTACGTGCGTACGATCGGGGGTGGAGCACTGCAGGGGCGCTCCCTGATGTCACCGCGTCGACGCTGACGCCTGACGTCCGATCGCTGAATATGCAAATAAAAGGCGGAAGTGAGGCGGGTCAGGGGGCGGTGCCGTTAAACGGCTGTTCGCTGGAGTGTGGTTGTTTTCCCACGCCCGCCTTGGCTGCTGTCACCGTGTTCCTTCGTGACGTCTTGTACTTAGGTGGCTTACCCGCTTAAGAGAGGCTCTTAATTAGTCCTAATTAGGGATAATGAGTCCCAGATACGCTTTCCTCTCAGGTTAGAGCTCTGAGCTCTGGGAATAAGAAGAAACCGACCCTGTAGTGAAACATACCTGGGCTGGGATCCCAGCTCCGCCATTTACTTGCTTGTGATGTTAGGCGAGTGACGCAACCTTTCGGGGCATCAGTATTCCCATCTACAAAATGGGAACTGTAAGAACTTGTTGGGTAGTTGCGAGGCTTGCATGCAAATCTTGAATGTAAAAACAGTGAGGGAACCGTGGTGCCAGGCACAGTATGCCCCCGAGAAGCAGCCCTTATCGCTCTGCTGGTCTGAACACTGTCCTGAGGGTGCATTTCATCCCAGAAATAGCGAATCCAGCCCTTTCCTGAGGAACTGACCAGCGGAGGCCCAGAAAGGGCGCCGCGGGAGACGGTCTCTCAGCCCCCAGAAGGTGATGGCCCCATGTCTTGGCTGCTAAAACCACACCCGTTCTCAAGCAGCCCCACTTCCTCCACTGGTGGGCGATGGTCCCCAGGGAGCTGGCTCAAGAAGGAGTTTAAGGACATGTTTCAGACTGTCGTCCTTTAGCCAGCAGGGAGCAAGATCATATAAACAAGGTCAGGAAAGGGTTGAGAGAAACTTCTGGATGGCGAGTCTTGGTGGGTAATTGAGAACGTCTAAGAGAGGGAAAGGGGAAGAGAGAGGAGCAGAGGAGCGGTGTGTAGGTGGAAACCCCACTGGGGGCCCCTCAGCCTGCAGGGCTTTCCTCAGCATCCACTCCAGCTCCTTTGTGTTCTTGTGTCAAATCCCTGACACAAATAGACCTCCATTTCTCCATCAGTAATAATGATGGCACTGACATGCATGAACCCAAATATTCTAAATTCCTTAAAATACCAAGACTCCATAAAAACAACCTCCCGGGGCGCCTGGATGGCTCCGTCAGTTAAGAGTCTGACTCTTGATTTGAGCTCCAGTCATGATCTCAGGGTCGTGAGATCGAGCCTGGCAGGTCAGGTTCCGCACTCAGCCGGGAGTCTGTTTGGGATTCTTCTTCAGCCCCTCCCTCCGCCCCCACTCCCTCTCTAACAAATAACTAAAACCTTTTAAAAAAAAAAACAAACAACAAACAAAAATAAACAAACAACAACAAAAAAAAAACCTAACCACAACACTTCCCAAGATCCCTTCTGGACTGAAGGTGTGATAGAGCTTGGGGTCTATTCAAGGTCCATTATCTCCTTGGGATACCCGCCTTCCCATTTTACAGATGGGCCAACTGAGGCCAGGGGAAGAAAAGGATTTACCCAAAGTTCCAGGCATAATCAGGATGGAGCCAAGGCTGGGATTTCTTGAGTCCCAATCAAGTCATCTCCTGATTCCTGGGGGTGGTAGTCAGGGGGCCTAGGGGCCTACTCGGAGGGTGAGGTTCCCAGGATGGATTTAGGAAACTTCCAAACTGTGTGTGACTTTCTTTCTGTTTATTTCATTGCTGTTTCCTCAGCTCCTAGAAAAGTGCCTGGCACACAGTAGATGCTCAATAAATATTTATTGAATGAATAGGAATGAGCATTTCATGGAGGAGTGGAGTGCAGGCTTTCATCTTATTCTCCCAGGGCACTGTGTTCCAAAAAATTCTGGCCCCTTACATCTCCATCCCAGTAGCTTTATGGCTTTAAGGTGGGAAAATTACTGGGCCCCATAGATCCCAGGCTTCCCTCTTTTCTCTCCGCACCCAGTACCAAAGCCCCATCTTCCTGCATCTCAGTGATTCCCCCCTCCCTTCCTGTAAAACCATTTTCCTCATTAAGTTCTTTTTTTTTTCCTCCCCTCCTCCCTTCTCTTCCTTTCTCGGAGAAGGGTTTCCAGGAACCTCTTCTGGGAACTTCTGGGATAAGGGGGGGTGTGTATGTGTAGGAGGATCTTCACATCTCATCAGGAGCCTGGAGCCTATTATACATCCATTGGGAGGAAGGGAGGGAGGTGACCTAGCAGAAAGGCCAAGGCCTATCCAGAGCTGGGTGCTTGCTCCTGCTCTCCAGCCTGGTTATGGAAGGATGCCCATTCCTGGTGATCCCCGAGGGCCAGGAGAGGGAGGGTGACCCCATCAGCCAAGGCGGGCAGCCTAGGCCACCCTGGGGCATGGGAACAGAGGCAGAGATGGAGAGGGGAGAGAGAGCCCAGGATAACTCCAGCGCTGACTCACTAGCTTTGTGACCCTGGCCTAGTCATTTGGTCTCTCCGGTGACCGCCTTGGAACAGGGCCCGGGATCATTCCGAGAGGTCCTTCCAGTTCAGGGCCCCTGGTCACCCTTTTTCTCAAGATGGGCAAGGGGCTTGTGTTATATAATCCCAAAAGGCCCTGTGCTTCTTCCATCATTTTGAAGTATGCCTCTAAAAGAAATCCCAGAGCTGACCACTGTTCCTTGCTCACCCCACCACCATCCTGCTCAGCTGCCTCCTGGACTACAGCAGTCACCTGCCGCTGGCCTCCTGGCAGCTCCCATCCCATTTTCTGTCTCCCACTCAGCAGCCAGCAGGATCCTGTTAACATTTAAGTCAAATCCCATCCCTCCTCCGCGAAGAGCCCTCTTGTGGCTCTGCTTTATTTCAGAGTAAAAGGCAAAGTCCTCACCAGGACCTACAAAGCCCCGATCAAAAGATCCAAAAAGATCAGCTGGTCCCTTGCCAGTCCCATCAATCATCAACCATTCCTTTCACCCTCCGGCCTCCCTCTGCTCCAGCTGCCCTGCTCCACTTGCTCTCCTTCAAAACTCAGGCACTCTCTCACTCCAGAGGCTTTGCACTGACTGTTCCCTCTGCCCGAAGTCCTCTTCCCCCTGACAGCCCCAGGGCCACCCTGCACCTGCTCACCTTCACCTTCGGGTGAGCCCTCCCCTGACCACCTCCTCTAGATCTGAGTCTATGCCAATGGCTGCCTCCCCCGCCCCCGCATCGCGTTTATTTCCCCCCCAGCACACTTATTAATTCCAAACATTATATTTATTTTTATTTACTTGTTTACCGCGAGCCCCATGAGGGTGGGGGCCTAGGCTGTCTTGGTCACCCTCACGTTCCCCAGCCCCAGCCAACACAGGGCTGGGCCTAGAGTGGATATAAATAAATTTCTGTTGAATGAATGAATAAATACCCTTCTCCTGTCCTGAACCCCTGCCCCGGCCTGCCTAGTCAGCTCTCCAACTAGTCTGCCCCGATTGTCCTTCGCTTGAGTTCTGAGTCTCCCTCCTCCCAGGTCCTGACTTGGAGAATGCTGTTTGTCCAGAAACTCACACGTGCCCTTCATGTCCTCCCTTCCTTAGAAGACCAGGGGCTTCCCATGGGCAAAAATGACCATGCTACCTTTCGGTGAATTTTTTTCTCCCATCTTCTCCTTCAGTCCCCAAATTTTATCTCCTTATTGGCAATCATCCTCCACTGCCCCACCGCCCCCCCACCCCGCCCCCGCTCTTCTTGTCGTTACCTCTAGAAACCAAATGTTTGATTTAATTTACTTGTCTCCTCCTCCAGGAAGCTTTCCCTGACCCTCAGACTGGGTCAGAGGCCCTCTGGGTGCCCCTGTCTGAACCTCTGGGTCATCCCTTTCTGGGGGCAGGTCTGTCTCCCCCATGGGAGTGAGAGCACATGATAGAGGGCCAGGATTGTCATTTGTCAGCACTGTGTCACTAGCACCACCCAGCACAGTGCCCCTGAATTGTTCAACCAAGTTGTTAGGGGGTCATGGTAGAGGCTGATGATTGGCCAGTGACCCACCAACCTCACTGTTTTCCTCTTTTCTTCTACTCTTATGAATATGAGCACAGCCCCATTTACATACAATTTGCATACAGTAGACCCAAAGGGAAGGGAGCTAAGACTGGGGGAGTGACAGGTTTCTGCACGAATTGGGGGTTCACTGGGCGGGTGGCAGCATCTTCAGCTGCACCTGGTCCCCCTGGGAGGGTGGAGCCGCCGCCCAGCCAGCTGCCAAGGCCTTGGCCATGCTGTTCCTCTTGGAAGTGAGCGGGGTCTCCAGGGTGAGCGAAGCGTTGGCCATCTCCTGGGGCTTGTCACTGGCCAGGAAGCGGAGCAGGTTGTGCAAGGCCTTGGCCACATCGTTGCGGGCCCCCTCATTGACGAGGCAGTAGAGGATGGGGTCAGCCACGCAGTTGAGGCTGGTGAAGGCCAGCGAGCTGTGGTAGGCTGAGAAGACACGCTCCTCGAAGCCACAGTCCCAAGGGCGGCCCAGGTAGACGGCGCTGCGGGAGAGCAGGAGCACGTGGTAGGGCGCGAAGCAGACCAGCACGATGGCGATGAGGCTCAGGGCCAGCCGCTTGATCTTGGCCTTCTCCTGGCGCTCGGTGGACACGCTGCCCCTCACGGCCCGCAGGATGCCGCGGTACGACAGCAGCATGAGGGCCCACGGGAAGAGGAAGCCCACGAAAACCCGGTAGAGGTTCATCCAGGCCACCCAGCCCTCCATGGGGAACTTCTCGAAGCAGAAGGTGTGGTTGTAGCGGTCGCGGAAGAGCTCGTCGTGGAACAAGGGCGCTGAGTTGGCTCCCAGCTCCGTGGCCCAGACCACGGAGCTCACGGCCACTGCCGTCTTGACCCGGCGCAGGCGCGCAAAGCGCAGTGGATGGGCCACCGCCAGGTAGCGGTCCACCGAGATGCAGCACAGGAAGGCGATGCTGATGTAGATGTTGGTGTAGAAGATGAAGCCGAAGAGCTTGCAGGAGCCCGGGCCGTGGATCCAGTTGTCGTGGTGCAGGAAGTAGTCAACCCACAGCGGCAGCGTGCAGATGTACAGCAGGTCGGCGATGCTGAGGTTCATCAGGTATACGCCCAGCTCGTTGCGTTGCCGGACCTGGCGGTAGGCCGCCCACAGGGCCAGGCAGTTGGTGGGCAGCCCCACGCCAATGACAAAGATATAGAGGGATGGCGGGAAGAGGTGGTCCACACGCGAGTCCACGTGGCAGCCATCCCACGTGCGGTTGCCCATCCTCGGCGCTGGGGCTCCCGAGGCTCTTCCCCCGGCCCACGGGGGCTGTGGGGCCACGGGGGGCGGGAGGCCATCAGGCCCCCTGAGCCCCCTCCTTGGAGGCTCAGGGGAACATGGTGGGTGGCAGTCCACGGGGGAAAGATGAGGGTGACCGTGAATCGTGGACGGGCCTGGGCAGGGAAGGAGAGAGCTTGAGAGGGAAAAGTCAGGGGAAGGATAGAATTATGATCAGAGGGAGGCTTGGGGTGGGAGAGGGGATTAAAAAAAAAAGAGAGCTTTGTCAAGGGGGTGTTTACAGACCCAATCAGAGTGGAAAGGGGGAGTTGAGGGGTAGCCCAAGAATTGGCCAAGGGGGGTGTTTATGGAAGGGATGGAGGCCTCATTGGGCAGTGGTAAGAGGGAGATATTGGTAGAGGATATAGAAAATACGTGTGGCCACGTTGAAGGGATGGGGGGTGGAATGTTCTAGAAGAGGCATGAAATATGTGCGATAGTGTTGAGATAGGACAGACTACAGTTAGGGAGGGTTGAAAACACTAGGCAGGGTCAGTTGAGTGCTGGTGTTCCCTAGGACCCCCGTAAGAAATAAGGAAACAAACAAGATTATGGAAAAGTAGGTGCCCTTAGTCCGGGAAATGTGGGAAGGGTGTTTAAGAAACAGGAAGGAGGTGAGTAAAGGCTATTATGGAGGAGGATTACGGATGGAGTGAGGAATTTGAAGGGGGCAGGGGAGGGGCTCTGGCTTGGCTTGGTCCTGGTGGGAGCTCACAGTTCAAAGCTGACTGTATGGTGCCTGTGGGGAGAGAGGTCTGCCGTGAGGGGAGTCAAGGACACCCCCTTCTCCCCCCACCCCTCGCCATAACCCATGGGCTGCTGAGAGCGGGCATCCTAACGAAATCTAACTGAGCTTCGTTCTAAGCAAGAAATCTCTGTAAATGCAGATTTAGGGGTCCGGATCTATTTTCCCTGATTGACATTAATAACCCCACTCAGATTTTATAACTTCCTTCCAGAAACCATGTAAAACGCACAAGTATTGTATCACGCTTCGGCAGATGCTAACACTGTCATTTCCCAAAGGGACGTGAAGCCCAGAAAGGCTGCTCACTCCCACCAAGGATGCACAGCAAGGTCATGATGGAACTAGGGCTGGAATCAGTCTTCTGCTGCTAACCCAGGACACCCCATCCTTGACAATGATAGAGACAGATAATAACAGCTAAAGCTTATTGAGCCCTACCACATCGCAGACCCTGTTCTAAGCACTTTTATGGGTATTAATACATTACATTTTCAAGATCCCTACAACAAACATACTGAACATATTGTTACCATTCCTAATTGGCAAACTGAGGCACAGAGCCCTTCAGAGACCTGTCCAAGGTCCTGATAATGACGGAGGGATAAGATTGGTTCTCACCCCTTTTCTCTAGCCTGTGCATGTTTCCATCCAAGAAAAACTGAACAGAAAAGGCCCTGGGCTGGGCAGTGGGGGCTGGGAAACATAGCTGCTTTGGAGGGGGAGATGAAAGGAGGGGCTACTGGAAGTGATCACATTCTAGCAGCAAGGGAAGCCCTGGCAGCAGGGCCAGTGTCCCTCCCTCAGGGTCCACTTCCCTCATTGTCTCTGTCCCCAGCCAACTTTCCTGAGTGAGAACCCTGGGCCTGTCACCCTCTTGGGAAGACCTGCAAACATAGGGCAAAGGACAGTCATGGACCAAGATCCTGTCCATTGTCCGCCCAGAGGGTAGGGGAGCGAAGTCCTGAGTCAGAGGCACCTTTGTAAGTCACTCTATCCAGGGCTTTCCATGGTGTTAGTTTTTTAAGATGTGAAAGGTTTTATTGTTATTATAACTATCTTTTTTTTTTTTAAAGATTTTATTTATTTATTTGACAGAGAGAAATCACAAGTAGATGGAGAGGCAGGCAGAGAGAGAGAGAGAGAGAGGGAAGCAGGCTCCCCGCCGAGCAGAGAGCCCGATGTGGGACTCAATCTCAGGACCTCGAGACCATGACCTGAGCCGAAGGCAGCGGTTAACCCACTGAGCCACCCAGGCGCCCCTATAACTATCTTTTTAAACAAGATTTTAAACTGGAAAGCTATCCAAGACAGTGGAAAAAAGAAGCTGCTCTATGTTCTCAATGAAATCAAGTGGGGGGCAGGGGACGCCACCTCTGAAGAAGCCCCCAGGACACACTTAGAAAACCACTGGTTGAGTCAACTGGATTTATCAGGAAACCAAGGCCCAGAGAGGTGAAGGGATGAGCCCAACATCATACACTGGGTTCTTGGGAACCTCCCAGATGCCGAAGCATCTTTCCATGGGAAAGTCCTCTTGGCTCTACCTCCACAATAAACCCTGAATCCATGCATATGTCTCAGAACCTCCTACCACTGTCTGTTCTGCACCACCATCACTGCTTGCTTGGACCTGTGCAGTAGTTCCTCACTGGTTTTCCTGGCTGCCATTCTGGCTTCCTTCAACTCACTTCCCACAGGGCAGCTGCCAAGGTCTTGTTAACATGAAAATGAGCTTTCATTACCTCTCTGCTGGAAACTGAAATCCTGAAATCCCCAAGTGCCTTCCCAGTAGACTGCTGATAATATCCAAATTCCTTGCCCCAGGGAATAAGGCACTGCCTCACTCCCCCCCCCCCCATCTCTCCTCCTCCACCTCAGCAGGCTCAAGACCCATTACCTTCTAGATTCAGCCGCAAAACCTTTGCTCTTTCTCGGATCTTCTTAGGACTCTGCTCCCTCGCCTCCTTCACTCCCACAGGGGAGGCCCTCCCCATCCCCCAGAGTCCTGCCCACCCACTCCCAGGGCTGTCGCCTCACATCACCTTGTATCTTGTTCCCATCTGTCTGTCTGTCTGAAATGGACATTCCAGGAGGGCAGTAACCTTGTGTGGACTGCTGTCTCCCAGCACCCAGAAGAGGCCGAGCATATAGTAGACACTCAGTAAATGACTGTGGGTCGAAGGAACAGGCATTGGTCAGCCCATCCTGCAAAGCAGGCTCTCTCTCCCTCTGAGGCAGCTACAAGTTCAAAGAAGTCCCTGCAGGGTCCCAGGGAAAGAGGTTGGAAGGGAAATAAAATGAAAAGGGCAGGATCTATCCGCTACATAATTGACTTTGAAAGGTCAGGGCTGAGTCCCGCTTAGTAAACCCTACCCCCTGTGGGGTCCTTAGCAGTCCAGAGGCTGCCCCCACCCCCAGACTCGCAGACAGTGGTTCCTGGATCCTGTGGACAAAGGGTGGAGACAGCACAAGCTCCCAGGGCTGGAACAGGGCAATCCAGCTCCTCCCTTTGAATATTCTCCACCCAGACCAAGTCCACGCAAAAAACCCTCCTCTCTCGCCTTCTGTCTCTCCCTTTTCTTGTAACATGGAGAAACTTCATGCTTGTTCCAGAGCCTCAGTTTCCCTTTCTGTATAAAGGGGGAGGGAGCAAAACCTTTATACTATTCACATCACAGACAAGAAAACCCTTGGTAGGACGGCATATCATCTACAAAATGTGCAGCATTTGAACAATTACTATTATTCCACATGCACAGGAGAGCTGAGACAAGAAAGGAACCAAGGCTGGGAGTTCCCTTTGCCCTGCGCTGGCCAGACCCTCCTGGGTTCAGCTGAGCCTGGAGCGGGTACAGCACAGCAAGCGTGAGACTTCTTTCCAGACGCCAGAGGAAATACACTTCTCATGGCTAATTTCCTCGAGGGGGAACCAGCTGGGGGCTCACCTCCCCCTCCTCCCCCTTCCTCCTCAACCCACCTGCTTCCTGGGGCTTCTGGGCACAGAGGGGGGGGCCCACTCAGCCCTCTTTTTTCGCCACCTGAGATCTGCCCACCATCACACCATCAAAATCACAGAACCAGAACCAAGACTCAAAGCATTTCACAGTGCTATAGGTCTATACGCTCCAACTGGGAGTATAAGGCTGTTTCTGACCCCTTCCTTGTACATGTGGGGAAACTGAGGCCCAGAGCAGCAAAACCGTTGTCTGAGTCATGTGACGTGTCAGCTTCCGGCAGATCTCCTGTCTTTCTTGATCCAAGAGCCTCCCCTTTTGCCAAATGTTTTCTTGCCTCACTCCCTGTGCTCCTGTAATGTTTCTCAAGTCCTTCTGGGGTTATCAGCCCCCTTTGAGAATCTGCTGAAAGATACAAGGAAGGACTTTCTCCCCACCAAAAAGCAACAACCAGTGTTTTTGTGCACCCCCAACACCTTGCCCAGCCTGGGGCGGGCTGGGGCGGGGGTAGGGGGGCAAGATCCTCTTTAGCTGGGATCTATGTTTCCTCCCTTACTTGAGGTTTATTGGAGATTCAACCCTCAAATCTTTAGCAAGAAGCTCTCCCTAGCCCCCAGGCCCCCCTCTCTGGTCCCTGCTAGCCCTTCCCGGGGAAAGGAGGAAAGATAAGCCCAAGTGTGGAGTGATAGTGAGGGGACCGGAAGGACTGGGCAGACCCCAGCCGCTGCTTCATCTCTTGGCTGCTCAAGCCAGATAAGACTCTGGGCTCCACCAACCACCCCCAAATCCAGTAAGGCTAAAGGACTCTGGAGGGCTGAGAGGACACGAGGGAGAGGTGATGCAGCACCCCCCCCCACACTGCATCCCTGTCCAACATCAGGTTTCACTCACCAGCCTTGTCCTAGAAGCCACCAGACTGCCTCTTTGCCCCCCTTCCCTCCTCTGCCTGCTCTGCTTCCCGCCACCCCCTTGGCAGCCCCACGGGACGGGCCAGCTCCGGTCTGCTCATTAGGGGACAAAATGTGATCACCGTGTCTCGCTCCCCACCTGGTGCCCTGGCGGCCGCCGGAAACCAGGGGGCAGTCAGGCCACCGTGACCACCTTGCTGGGCCTCAGTTTCCCCATTTCTACCGCCATTCCCACACCACCCAAAGGGGACACCGGGGTCCTCCTACTCTACCCCTCCGACATCATCCATTCCAGCACCCAGAAAATCCTTCGGATCTATTGTTAGTCCGGTTCACAGTTTACCGTTCTATTATTGTAACCTTCTAGAGCTTTACCTTTCTTCCATTCTATTATTGTTATCCTAGCGGCTTTCCATGTCCTTACCCTTTACGTTTCTAATATTCCAGGAGTCTCACATTCCAAGATCCTAAAGTTCTATTGTTAGAACGCTCTATGATTTTTTTTAAACATTTCTACGACTTTCATCATCTATTATTAAACTCTCAGTGATTATTATCTTGGCCCAGCAAACACGAATACGTATTTCCCTTCCTTTTTTTTTTTTTTTTTTTACAGAAATGGGAACACACTCTATATACCATGAAACCCCACTTCCTTTTTCCCTCCTTATCTATTCTGCTTGTTAGCGACCCAGCAGCCCGAAGGTCTAAGGTGGCACAGAATTCTAAAATATGGGGGATTCACGGGAGATTGGGAGGGGGGGAGTTGGGTTGGTAGTCATCACCACCTCGCTCCTAAATTCTCCCTGCCCTGGGGGGACTGCTAGGAGCCCCCACTGCCTCCATCCCGAGCCCTGCCGGCCTTCTCTCATCCCTCCAGCTCGCTCACACCAGCTGAGTTATTATTTGTCTAGACACAAACCAAATTATAGGCCCTGTCCCGAGGGAACAGTGGGCTTCATGGGGAGGGTCAGGAGACAGAAGCAGGCGGGAGTTAATCCCTGCCCCCCCCATTTCCCTTCCCTTCTTCCCTCCTTCTCTGAAACTCCACCTCTCCCACCCAAACCGACTCTTGTCCCCTCTCCTCTCCCCAACACCATGGCTTTGGAAATATTTTCTCTTCTCTGCTTCTCAAATACTCCCCTCTGGATTCCAACCATTCATACTCACCCTGGCATTCTTCCCTCCTCACTGTGAAGACCTCTTTTCCCAAATTAATCCGACTTAGTGGCAGCTCTCTGGATTTGGGCTTCAGGGGAACCGGAGTCCCAGCCCCCAGCCTGGCACGGACTCATTGTGGGGACTTCTGCTCCCTGGCCTCAGTTTTCCCATCTGTAAAATGGGTGCCTGACCTCCATGGCTCCGTAAGCCCTTTGAGCTCTCTCTGCTTGGAATCCTGAAATCTGCCCAAAATTCCAACACTAATCTTTTTGGATTGAAGCATTCATATATCCTGAGGACTTGTGATCTGAAGATTGTGGGGCCCCAGGCCTCCCTCTGATCATTCTCCCATCCTGAGTCCTTCCATTCAAAGACTTCAGTTGGTTAAGCAGCTGCCTTCCGCTCAGGTCATGATCCCAGCGTCCTGGGTCCTGGGATCCAGTCCCCGCATCGAGTCCCGCATCGCATCGGGCTCCTTGCTCAGCGGGGAGCCTGCTTCTCCCTCTGCCTCTGCCTGACATTCTGTCTGCCTGTGCTCGCTCTCTCCCCCTCTCTCTCTGATAAATAAATAAAATCCTTAAAAAAAAAAAAAAAAAAAAGACTTCATGCTCAAGGGTTCTTGATTATGATTCCCAGAGCCGGGGAGCCGCCTATCATCTCTCTTATTTCCTCCTACTGGGACCCCCTCAAAAAAGGAAATCTCCCCATCCTCACCCCAAACCTGAAGCTGAGTTTCTCTATAGAGAGAGATTGGGAGGTACCCTCCCGGTGGGTTCAGGAGGAGGGGAGCTGGTGGCGTGGCCCAGGCTTGGGGGCGCTAGGGGGTGGCCCCTATCAGCTCCATCTGTGTCAGTAAGTACCCCAGTGCACATCCTGCCTGAGTTAACACAACACATCCCACCACCAACTGTGGCTCACAGAAATTCCAGAGCTGTCCTGCAGCCTTGTTGGGGGCGGTGGGATGTCCTGTGCAAGCAGGGGGTGGGGGGAGTGAGGTGGAGGCAGGAAGGAGTTAATGGTGACCTAGCCAAATCCTGGAAGGGAGGAAGTGGGGGAGGAAGTCCACCCCCCAGCCAGGAATTCCTGAAATCGGAGGGTGGGGTGGGTGCGACCTCAGGAGCAGTGGGGGGGCTCTCTAAAGGGGGCGCTGGGGTCACAGTGTCCCTCAGCGTCCACCTGCCCCAAGCGGCAACCCTACACCCCACCCCCACCCCACTCTCAAGCAGCTCCTCAGCCCAGGGGAAAGCTCTGGGATGCACCAGAACTTGGAATGAGATGACGGTGGGGTCGAGGTGCCAGAAGAGGGTCTCAGGAAACACAGAGAAAGAGTCAGAACACAGGAGAGAGACAGAGACACAGGAAGGGAAAGGGCAAAGAGATGCACAGAGACAGGGGAGAACCATGGAGTTGGGAGGCACAGAAATCCACGGGGACTGAGAGTTGGAGAGACTGAGGGATAGAGGCAAAGGGAGGCAGGGAGAAGGGATACAGAGACGGAGAGAGAGACAGAGCCAGAGACAGACGGAGAAGCAGAGAGAAAGGAAAAGACACAGAGACACCCAGAGATGCAGAAGGAGAGGCACACCCAAGAGGGAGAGAGGACCGCAGACAGAGACCTATCCGAGACGGGCGGAGAGAGGGAGACCGACCCAAAGACACGGTCCGCGCGGAGACGGCGGGAGCGCGGGAGAGGGGCGGGGACGGGCCGCGCGGCGCGGGAGACCGAGGCACCGACGCAGGGGCGCAGAGTCCCCGAGGGGCGCGCGGAGGAGGGGCCCCGCGGCGGCCGGACGCCCGCGGGCAGGGGAAGGAGAGGCGCCTACCTGCGCGCGGCGGCTGGACGGGGCGGGCGGCGTCTCTCCCGGCTGTGGCGACGTCTGGGCTCGACCGCGGCGCAGGGACCCCACGGCGACTCCTGTCGGCCCCCGGCCGGAGACGCGGGCCGAAGCCCCGCCCCCGCCAGCCCCGCCCCCGTGAACCCCTCCCTTGTCGCCGCCCCTTAACCCCTTTAGGCTTTCACCCCACTCCATCCAGGCTTCCAGCCCCGGGGTGGGGGTAAGCCGGGGAGAAACCTCACCTGCTGCCTCAGCAACCCCCTTCCCCAGCCCCTCCAAGGCCGCAGCCTGGAGGCCCCCATCTCCTTAACCCCTTTGCTTCCCCTCCGTGCAGCCCTACACCTCCTGCCTGACCCAGCCCTCTGCCTCTCACCCTCCTTGAGCAGATCCATTTCCTTCCCTCTGAGGCCCAAGTCCTTAACTCTGATGATTGCGTGCCTCCCTTCCCGAGGAAGAGTGAAAACAAGTCTGTCCTCACTGCTGGACTCAGGGCCACCTCTGTAAGGCGTCCTGCCCTTGGTCAACCAGACCTTAGCCTAATAGTCCTCTGTGCCTCAGTTTCCCGTCTGTCAAAGTGGTCACTCACAGTCTCTTTGTCAGGCTTTCTTTTCCCCACAGAACTTTTTAAAATTATCTGTCCCCCTCTGCTAGAGCAGGGAGGAGTCATGTCTGCATCTGGTTTGTTTACTGTTGTGTGTCTTTTGCCTGGAAGCCAGCTAGGCACGCGACAGGTATGCAAGACACATGTTCTCAGGGAGTGAATACATAAGGGTAAAACAGTATTTGCTGATTTTTATTATTATCACGTCCTTCATAAACTGGTCGTGAGAATTCATTCTCCATCAGCACTTGGGACACACCTGGCATCATGCAGCACTCAGAAATGACAGCTATTGGCTTCACAAATTCTTTTTTTTTTTAGAGAGGGAGAGAATACATGAGAGCCAGGGAGTGGGGGGAGGGTGCAGAGGGAGAGGGAGAGGGAGAATCTCCAATAGACACCACACTGAACATGGAACGCAACATGGGGCTCGAGCTCACGGTCCTGAGATGGTGATCTGACTGAAATCAAGAGAGGGATTCTTAACCAACTGAGCTACCCAGGCACCCCTGATCGCAAATTCTTTTTTCTTCCGTTCTTATTGTTGTTGTTGTTGTTGTTAAGATCTCATTTATTTATTTGAGACACAGAGAGACCATGAGCCAGAAGAGGGGCAGAGGGACAGGGACAAACAGACTCCCTGCTGAGCTTGGAGCAGGAGCACGACTTGATCCCAGGACCCGGAGATCATGACCTGAGCTGAAGTCAGATGCTTAACTAACTGACCCACCCAGGCATCTCTCATTCTTCATTTTTAATAAAAATTAAAAAGCCTGGGTCTTAAGGAACAAGACAATGAATTGTGACAGATACACTTGTGTGCCTAAGCGCTCAGATCAAGACAGAACATTTCTAGCACCTAAGAACCTTGTTCTTTGCTCCTTTCCAGGCAATACTCACAGTCTACTTCACGCCCAGCGGCAACTCTTTCTTTTTACACCAGACATTAGTGTTGCCTGTTCTAGAGCTTTTGCTGTGTGCCCTTGCACAAGTGACTTCACCTCTCTGAGCCCTATTACTTACTTCTCAGGGCTCTTGAGGGACACAGAAAGTTAGGGAGTTAACTAAGAGACCTGCAATGCACATGGGAATGAAGGTATTTTCCTTCCATATTCCCTCAAGGAGACAGGAAAAGAACTAAGGAAGTTATCCCGAAGGCTGTGGCCCCTCCCCATGTATAACCCCAGACTCATCCTATCAGCCTCAAGACAAATTCCACGGAGCCCTCCTGTCAGAACCTTGGTCATTCCAAGCTCCTCTTAAGAAAGAATTCCAAGGGTCCTCTATGAGGGGAGAATCCTCTTCTCTCTTAGGCTCACCCTAGGTTCTCTGAGGATCCAATCCTGGTAGGAAATAGGTAGCCATTCAGAGCTTAAGTGGGAGCACTTAATAAAGGGATATTTCAGAGGGATGGGCAGGCGGAAGGAACCCACACAGTAGGAGGCAACACCAAGGGACTGGCCATGGGTAGAGCCAAGCCATTACCACGCTTAGGGCAGGAAGCTGGAATTTGGAGAGGAACCCATAGAACTTGTAGCTCTAGGTAGAGAACAAAGCTACTGCCAGAACAGCAGGGATGCGGGGAGGGGGCCCCCCAAATAAATACTCCCATTTTTCTCCTCCTACATTCCGATTTCCCATCAGTGCTTCTGTGGGCAGAAGCCAACCAGAGCGCGAAGGGCAAGGGAGCTCCATGGATGGAGTCCACGCACGGCGGTCTGCCAAGGTCCGGAGCAGGGAAAGAAAGGCTCAAAGTGATTCTGGGGGGCACATGGAGAGAATCGTCAGCGCTTCTTCCCTGCAGGGCTACGACTGGGCACAAGAGGGCAACAGAGCACCAAGAGAACCAATGAAAAGGCTGCTTCACTAGCACCCGCCACGCCTCCAGAACTTGGACAGTCGGGAGGGGTCGACAGGTGTGGGACAATAAAGGAGACTTGAAACAGAGAGCCTCAGAAACTGGCTTCTGAAACCTGGAGATCTGGAGGGGTGATACAAAGGCTGAGCCCTGGGGGCTAAGTAGGAGTTCTCCAAGAGGACGCGTTCAGACGCAGCGGGGCGGGTGCCCAGGGAACAGCCTGTATGGAGGCTCTGAGGCACGAAATGTCAAAGGGAAGGGCAAATACGGGTGATTCAAATGGCTGGAGATGAAAATTGGGGACAGGAGAAGATTCTGGCTGAAACAGCAAAGATGAAGACAGGATTGGGAGAAAAGGGGAGGGGGAGGGCAGCTGATCGCAATGAGCATTGACTGCATTCCAGGCAGATCTAAGCACTTCCTGTGAATATCTCCCCTATGGGAGGTACCATTTCACAGATGAGAACAATGAGGCACAGATGCTGTCAAAAGGCAGCAGTTTTGGCAGCTGGGTTCCGATGCTTTAACCACGGCTATGCTGTTTCTTGGAGCAGGAAACAGGGTTGAGGAATTTGAACTTCCACCCCCTTCATGTAAGACACAATTCTTTCACACACTTCAACACCCAGATAAAACTCGAATACTCATTCAGCAAACATTCCCTGATCCCCTGCTGCTGTGCTAGGCAGTGCTGGGTACACAGCAGTGACCACGGCAGCCATGACCCCTCCCTGCCTGGGCTGGCAGCCAGTGCGGGGGTGACAGATCTATCCCTTATAGGGACCCCTCAGGTCAAGGAGGATGCTGGAACCCAGAGGGGCTTTGTCACAGTTTGTTGGGCAAATAGGAGGATGGAGGGAGGGCAAAACTCTCATAATTTCCACACAAACAACTCCCATCATTTGGTTCATTTCTTACTCAACCTTCAGTCTTCAGTTCAGTTGTCCCCTCCAGGAAGCCCTCCCAGATGCCCCCTGAGTCTTCCTCTGCCTCCTCAAGGTCACCATTGTCTGAGCATCGATCTGCCTTCCCCACCGGACTGTGAGTACCTTGAGGACAGGACGGGGACAGTCTCACTCAGCACTGTGCTTAAACATTGCCCAGCTCAAGGAACAGCCTAGAATAAACATGCTCCAAAAAATAAAAACCAAATAAATTTTAAAAAGAATAAGTATGCTCCTTGCCCTATTAAAGAATTCATTAACTCATTCATCAACATATGTATCTGTCAAGCATTTACTGCCCGCTAGACACTGTGCTAGGCACTGGGGATACAATCTTCAAAAGCCAAAATCCTCACCCTTGTGAGCAATCGATTATTGAATAACTGATTGACTTCTGGTCATATCAATTGAGATCTGATGAGAAGAAAAAACTCTCTAAAGGCCTGAGATATAAGGGAAGCCACTTTTTTTTTTTTTTAGATTTTATTTATTTATTTGACAGAGAGAGACACAGCAAGAGAGAAGGAACACAAGCAAGAGGAGTGGGAGAGGGAGAAGCAAACTCCCTGCCGAGCGAGGAGGCCAATGCGGGGCTCAATCCTAGGATACCGGAATTAGGACCTGAACCAAAGACAGATGCTTAACCGACTGAGCCACCTAGGAGCTCCCCCACCTCAAGATTTCTTTCTAAGTCAGCATGATGATGTGTACACATTCTTGAAACCAAAAACCTGATTTACGGGGCACCTGGGTGGCTCAGTGGGTTAAGCCGCTGCCTTCGGCTCAGGTCATGATCTCAGGGTCCTGGGATCGAGTCCCGCATCGGGCTCTCTGCTCGGCAGGGAGCCTGCTTCCCTCTCTCTCTCTCTCTCTGCCTACCTCTCCATCTACTTGTGATTTCTCTCTGTCAAATAAATAAATAAAATCTTAAAAAAAAAAAAAAAAAAACCTGATTTACATCTCGTCAAGCCTACATTGTGCACCTGCTTTGCGAACAAGTTGCCTCAAGAAAAGGTATCTTGTCCTCAAGATACCTATGATCAGCGCTCCTACTCCCCTCCTTCCCCGATTCCTTCCTAACTCTATGTTACTTTATAATGTTTTGAACTTTGACAAGAGGTAAAGAGGCGGGGCGCCTGGGTGGCTCAGTGGGTTAAAGGCTCTGCCTTCTGCTCAGGTCATGATCTCAGGATCTTGGGATCGAGCCCCGCATCGGGCTCTCTGCTCAGTGGGGAGCCTGCTTCCCCCTCTCTCTCTGCCTCTCTGCCTACTTGTGATCTCTGTCTGTCAAATAAATAAATAAAATATTTAAAAATAAATAAATAATTGAAATTATAGTTTAGGTTGCTGTTTCTGGAGACTCACAGACAGTCTTCCTTACTGACCAAAAGGGGCTTTGCAGGTTTCTCCTGCAATAAATTTTTCCTCTTTTAGGAAGAGATGGACTTGCTAAGTTGCCACTCTTTTTTTAGTATATGTGCTGCCGAAGCAAGCACGCTAAGTTGCCACTCTGAGACTATAAGGCTCTGAACTTTCTGACCCAAGAGATCATCTTGCAAGTTGAGCAAAAAAAAAACCCCACAAATGTGTAATGTTCTACAAAATTCTTTTTTAAAAACATTTTATTTATTTATTTGACAGAGATCACAAGTAGACAGAGAGGCGAAAAAAGAGAGTGGGAGGAGGAAGAAGGCTCCCCCGCAGAGCAGAGAGCCTGATGTGGGGCTCGATCCCAGGACCCTGGGATCATGACTTGAGCCAAAGGCAGAGGCTTAATCCACTGAACCACTCAGGTGCCCCCCCCTTTTTTAATTTAGTAATCTCTGTAGCCAACCTGAAGCTCAAACACCACCCTGATATCAAGAGTCATGTGCTCTACCAGCTGAACGGGGCAGGAGCCCCTCCACAAAATTCCTATGTATTGTTTTGTCCAGAAGAATTCTATATGTTTGCTACCTTAGAATGTTTCTATAGGAGCAGTGGTTCTCAAAGTGTGATTCTCAGGGCATCAGTACTCTTCCTGGAACTCTTTGGAAATGTAGATTCTCTGCAAGAGGAGAAAATGCATTTTCGTTCTAACAAAGCCTGCAGGTGATTCTAATATATCTATATCTAATATATCTTCAGCTTTGAGAACTACTGAACTAGAGAATAGGAAAAAAAAAAATTCGCAAAGCAATTCTAAGCGCCTCCAACATTATAAACAAGATGTAAGGGCACCTGGGTGGCTCAGTTGGTTAAAGGCTCTGCCTTCAGCTCAGGTCATGATCCAAGAGTCCTGGGATTGAGTCCCACATCCCCTGTTCAGTAGGGAGCCTGTTTCTTCCTCTCCTTCTGCTCCTCCCCACCACTCATTCTCTTTCAAATAAATAAATAAGATCTTAAGAAAAATAAAAAACAAGATGTAATTAGATAGCATCCCTATAAATTATCTTGGCTATCAGAGATGGAGAAGATCAGAACATCTCAACCCCCCCCACCACCCCACAACTTGGTACTGTCACTGGTGATATTCTAGTGGTTTTGCCCTCACAGGATGCTATTGGTTATTCTAATGAGGGATAGAAGCAGGAAAGCGTTCACTTATTTTTTTTTTAAGCCTATGAGCCATTGTTTTATTTTATTTTAAAATAAGCTCTGAGGGCGCCTGGGTGGCTCAGTGGGTTAATCCTCTGCCTTCGGCTCAGGTCATGATCTCGGGGTCCTGGGATCGAGCCCCGCATCAGGCTCTCTGCCTCTCTCTCTGCCTGCCTGTCTGCCTACTTGTGATCTCTCTGTGTCAAACAAAATCTTAAAAAAAAAAAAAAAGCTTTAAAAAAAAAGCTCTGTGATGTCTAAATAGGGTGTCTCTCTCGATTGGTCGATTGGATGGGGGTCCCCAAATAGGGGGCAATGATCAGGTGGAAGCCGGTGGCGTGGAAGTGGAAGAATTCACCGAGACAGAATAAAGGAGATAGACGTTTACCAAACACACCGCAAGGGAGCAGTGGGCAGGACAGTCGAGGAGAGGCTGCCCGCAAGGAGGCAGTGGGTGGGGGCCGTTTTTTAAAGGGGGAAGATGGGGGAGCCTGGGGGGCTCATGGGTTAAGCGTCTGCCTTCAGCTCGGGCCATGATCCCAGGGTCCTGGGAGGGAGTCCCGCATGGGGCTCTCTGCTCTGCAGGAAATCTGCTTCTTCGTCTCCCTCTGACCCTCTCCCTACTTGTGCACTCTCTTCTCTCTCTCCCTGTCAAATAAACAAGTAAAATCTTTAAAATTTAAGAAAAAAAATAATAAAGGGAGAAGATGAAGGCATAGCATATGGCGATATATGGAATTCTCCCTCTTCTGGTAAGTGAGCCTGGTTCTAAGTAGCCCACTGGGCAGTGAGAGCCTAAAGATATTTTGAGGTCACTGTGGGCCCTTCCTACATTCCACCATTCAAGCCTGTTTGCCTAAAAGCCACCTCTACAAGCTCTGTGCCCAATGTGGGGCTTCAACTCACAACCCCAAATGCCAGAGTCATGTACTCTATAGACTGAGCTAGCCAGGTGCCCCAAAATGTTGATCTCTAGCCCAGAAGCCTGATGTAGAGCCTGCATAGTTTTGGTAAGGATTAAATAAATGCTGGTCTGGTCGAAACATTCTTTCTCTCTCTCTCTCTCTCTTTTTTTAAAGTAGTCTCCACACCCAAGGGGGGGCTTGAACTCAGAACTCTGGAATCAAGAGTCAGATGCTCTACCAACTGAGCTAAGGAGGTGCTCCAATATTTTTTAAAGATTTTATTGATTTAACAGAGAGAAACAGTGAGAGAGTGAACACAAGCAGTGGGGGTGGGAGAGGGAGAAGCAGGTCCCCTGCCGAGCAGGGAATCAGATGCAGGGATTGATCCCAGGACTCCGGGATCATGACCTGAGTCCAAGGCAGATGCCTAATGACTGAGCCACCCAGATGCCCCTTACCTGCTCTTTTAATACCTGTATTCTTCTTGGGCACGAGACAGCCATACATGTCATCAGGACGGCCGTTGATCTTAAGACTCCCATATAAGGTTTCCTTCCAAATAACCACGTGTAACCCCTCAATGAGGAAAAAGGCAAGATACGTCTGACTGTGTGCTTCCCGAAAGGGACCGATTGGAGCTATTACCCAGGTGGGGCACTTACCTAACCAAGGACTGCTCCCTTGGGCCTGGATCCTGGAGAAAGCTTGGGAGAAAGTTGTCTAAGTTCCATCTTTTTTTTTTTTTCATGGCTTTCATTTGTCCTTACGCATGTGCTAAGGACATCCTGCTCCCAGATTGAAAATACTTCTAGAGGGGTTCTGGGTGGTTCAGTCCGTCGAGTATCTGCCTTCAGCTCAGGTCATGTTCCCAGGGTCCTGGGATCGATTCCTGCATCAGCCTTCCTGCTCAGCGGGGAGTCTGATTCTCCTCCCGCCACTCCTCCCCCCACCCCTGCGCTTTCTCCCTCTCTCTCTTTCTCTCTCAAATAAAATCTTTGCAAGAAATTAAAAAAAAAAAAAAAGCACAAAACCCACCTCTGGGGGGTGGGGTTACATGATTCTCTTGAGCACACCTGCTCTCAGATCTCAAGAGTGTCCATTTGCTTTAATACGCTTCCCCACTGTGCTGCACGCCTGTCCTTGAACTCCTTCTGGTAACAAGCCCAAAAAACCTTCCGTGGGGATTCCTTTGGGGTCAACTAGGTCAAGACCCAGGGTCCCGGAGTCTCCCCAGTTCACCAGGCATCTTTCTGGAGCGCCCCCTTCCTCCGTTAGTCTCCCACTCTCACCTTCCTCCAGCCGGAGACTTGCTTAGTCACTGTCCCCCTTTGTTCTCCTCTCTCTGATCTAACAGGAAAAGGCCTAAAAAGGACACCTCGTGTGTTTCCTTCCCTTCTGCTTCTTTTGTAACTCTGTTGGCCTCGATAGAAGCTAGAAGATGGGAACGTCTGAGCAGAAAAATGAACCGAAATTCCTTATGGTCTGGCCTTTATGTCGCTGTGCCCAAACACCTGATCTGCCCACACTCCTTGAGGACACCCCTCTCCTCTCCACAATTCGCTGTCTCAGGCCCTTCGGCTGTTCATTGTTCTGTCCTGTTCCCTGCAACCCCCCACTCCCCCGACCACCACCTTTGCCCGGTCCTGTCCATGCCTCTCTCGGGTTTTCTGCAACCCCCCCGCCCCACCTCTCCTCCTTGTTTGCTGCTTCTTTTGTGCGTCAGATCTGGAACAGAGAGGGCTGGATGGGTCCTGCCAGCCTCTCCTTGTGTGTGGGGTTTCCCCATCATTCGTTCCTGGGTTAAGGGACAGGAGAATGGGAGGCAATCCCCTGGTGAGTCAGCATAGGGCTTTAAGGAATAGTCTCCAGTAGCTGCCCAGACACCTTTTGTTTCGGCGAAAGTCCCTGCCTTTTTGGGGGGCCGGTTGCAACCTATTTTCACTTTTTGTTGCTGGAAAGAAAATGTGTGTCTGTTGGTCTGTCCAAGCAGATGGAACTTTAGGAGTCGTCTTTCTCTGCCCTCTGGGCTTTTAACTGGCTTCAGCTTTGAGAGAAGCACCTACCTATTCCGCCTCAGCCCCCCCATTCCTGTTTCTGCACCACCATGGTTTGGCTTTCATAACTGGCTCTATACCATCCTCAGTGCCTCCTGCTTCTCCTACCTTCACTATGGCAGGACGAAGTCTGCCCCTCCCTGCACTTCATCGCCCACCTCAGATTTCCCCCCCAGGTGCCCTAGCTAAAACTGACCAATGCGGGGGCAAATTGATTTTTGGTGGACCCAGGTGCAACATATTTGGCATTTAAACTAATTTGTCAGCTGAATTAAACATATCTGTAGAGTTTCAGCATTAAATATAAAAACCTTATTAATTTTTTATTTTTTTATTTTAAGAGAGGGAGAGAGGTTGGGGAGAGGCAAAGGGAGAAGGAGAAGAGAACCTAAAGCAGGCTCTGAGCCCAAAGTGAAACCTCATCTCACGACCCTGAGACCATGACCTGAGCTGAAATCAGGAGCTTCAGGCTTAATTGACTGAGCCACCCACGTGCCCCTAAATATAAAAACTTTCATTCCAGGGGCCCTTATCAGGTTTAGTTGGAAGAATGTGCGACTCTAGATCTCAGGGTTGCGAGTTCAAACCCCACATTGGGTGTAGAGATTATGTAAAAATAATTAATGTAATGTAATTAAGACTCGTGAAGGGACATCTGGGTGGCTCAGTTGGCTACGCAGCTGCCTTTGGCTTAGGTCACGATCCCAGGGTCCTAGGATCGAGCCCCACATCTGGCTCTTGGCTCAGCATGGCCCCTGCTTCTCCCTCTCCCACTACCCCTGCTTGTGCTGTCTCTCTCTGACAAATAAATTTAATTAAAAAAGACTCCTGGAAATAAGGGAAGAACTCCGTATGCAAGAAATGATGCATTTTTAATAAGAAAGATGTAAGGCATGAGAATACATTTTGTAGAGGGAAGAAAGTAATTGTGTCCTAAAATAAGACTGGTTGTTTGGAGAGAAAGGGCTTAGGACAAAATATGAATGAAAACGAAAGTTACAGGGGTGCCTGGCTGGCTCAGTCAGTAGAGCACATGACTCTAGGGGAAAAAAAAGAAAGAAGAAAAGAAAAAAATTACAAAAGGTTTGTAAAGGGGTCTTTGCAGAAGAATTTTACATGTGGTCAGGACTGACTAGGATAAAAATGAATAGGATTTTTAAAGTGCACTGGTTTAAGACTGAAATTCTGCTTTTCTTTCTCTCACAGAGTTTTCTAGGACTGTGAGCCTCCTCTTGGTAAGAAAATGTGAACAAAGTTTTTTATCTTCCCAGAAAACCGAAGCTTCGATGTTTTGTCTTGATATCAGGGCTTTGATTACTTAAAGTTAAAACTCCTCAATATTAAAGAGTCGAGTTTTACTCACCACTGTGTAACTTCCAATAGGACCCTTTATTACCACCTTGGTGAAATATAGTTTTATAACGATCTGTAATCCTATTTGGGCGTGTGCTTTAAAACCTTCTGAGATTTTTCACAAAATTCCCCAGATTTAAATTCTAAATGAATGCCTTTTGACTAATCAGTCTTGTTTCTTTGGTATGTTAAGTTACTTGGGTTTGTTTTTTTTGTTTTGAAAAAGTATTTATTCCAGAGAGAGAGAGAAAAAGGGGCAGAGGGAGAGACTATCCAAGCAGACTCCCACTGAGCACAGAGCCCAGACATAAAACGTGATGTCAGGAGATTAAGACCTCAGCCAAAGGGGCGCCTGGGTGGCTCAATGGGTTAAAGCCTCTGCCTTCCCGCTCAGGTCATAATCCCAGGACTCTGGGATCAAGCTCCTGGGATCAAGCCCTGCATCAGGCTCTCTGCTCAGCAGGAGGCCTGCTTCCTCCTCTCTCTCTGCCTGCCTCTCTGCCTACTCCCTCTCTGTCAAATAAATAAAATCTTTAAAAAAAAAAAAAAAAAAAAAAAAAAAGACCCTCAGCCATAAACCAAGACTCAGATGCTTAACCAACTGAGCCACCCAGGCGCCCCCCAATTTAAGTTACTTGGAATGCATGTCCAACAGATAACGATAAGCCTTAGGTTGTACTGAACGGGTAAGTAATAGAACTATTCCAGAAAATATATGAAATTCCTGAAGTTTTAATATGTCCTGATATAAGGTCATTACTTGAATTCTTGAAATGTGTGTCATAGATACAACCAAGTTTCCATGTCAACTGCATTATCAGGAACTCTACTATCAGATCTTTTTTTTTTTTTTTAAAGATCTTATCATTTTTATTTTTATTTTTTTAAGATTTTATTTATTTATTTGACAGAGAGAGAGAGATCACAAGTAGCCAGAGAGGCAGGCAGAGAGGGAGGGGGAAGCAGGCTCCACCCCTCCCCCCAGCAGAGAGCCCAATGAGGGGCTTGAAGCGGGGCTCGATCCCAGGACCCTGAGACCATGACCTGAGTTAAAGGCAGAGGCTTTAACCCACTGAGCCACCCAGGTGCCCCTGGGTGGACATGTTTTTTCAAATGAACTAGTCTTGATTTGGCAATCTCTGGAAACAAGGATGAATTTAGAGAAAAATTATGCTTCAATAGCACAACCTTATGGATGTTAGATTCAAGTTTTGACTAATCATCTTGAAATGCATGTTGTTTGCTTAAGCCAGACAGCCTGAGGGAGGCTTTAGAGAGATTGCCATTGGAGCTCAAATACAGACTATTCCTCTGTGGGGGTAATGAAAGGGACGCCATGGGCTTACGATTATTTAAACAGTATAATTGTGTAACTCGGTTGTCACCTTGATCAATTCCATGTGGCTGAGATAACAAAATCACTCCTTGAAATAGTGTACCCCATGCCACGGGGTTAACAATGAACTTACGGAAGCTATAGGATCAGCCCCGCCTTCTTTATTTTATTTTATTTTATTTTTTTAATATTTTATTTATTTATTTGACAGACAGAGATCACAAGTAGGCAGAGAGGCAGGCAGAGAGAGAGAGGAGGAGGAAGGCTCCCCGCCGAGCAGAGAGCCCAACATGGGGCTCGATCCCAGGACCCCGAGATCACGACCTGAGCCGAAGGCAGAGGCTTTAACCCACTGAGCCACCCAGGCGCCCCCCCCCGCCTTCTTTATAATTGGATTGGGGAACCCACTTAGGGATGCCCTTAGCTCCTGAGACATCATCTTGCACTTGACAGTGATTCCTGGTGATTAAGGATATGGTTATGGCTAGACATCAGGGGGGCCTGTGTGCCTCAGTCAGTTAAGCCTTTGGCTAGGGTCATGATCCCAGGGTCTTGGGATTGAGTCCCACATCAGGCTCCTTGCTAAGGCGGGGAGCCTGTTTCTGCCTCTGCCTGCTGTTCTCCCTGCTTGTGCTCTCTTGCGCTCTCTCTCTGACAAATAAATAAGCAAAATCTTTAAATATAACAAACATAAGTAGAGGCATTGGCTGAGCATACAGAGGCCACCTTGAATCCAACCCAACATGAAGTCACCCATAAATTTAAAAAGTGGTCCTTTAAAACCATACCCTTGATTCATGGCCCGATAGTACTCACCAAAGAGTACTCCCCCAGAAGCCTGTGACCATACCATTATTTCTACCACCTTGCAAACCATTTGGCTTGCTACTGGCCCGGCAAGGCGACCCAGCATCAGACGCCTGGTACCTAATGGAACGCAGTGGTTATGGTGCCAAACTGGGGGCGTGGCTTCCACCAGGCTGCATTGGAAACTGTGTCCTAGGTTCTGTCTGGATGGACGGCCTGCAGCACCAAGACCCTTACATGTCCAACTTACTTTCCATGCCAAAAACAACGATGGAGGGGCATCTGGGAGGCTCAGTTGGTTAAGTGTCTGCCTTCGGCTCAGAGTATGGTCTCAGGGTCCTAGGATTGAACACTATATTGGGCTCCCTGCTCAGCATGGGAGCCTGCTTCTCCCTCTCCCCCATTTGTGCTCTCAACTAAATAAATAAGATCTTAAAAAAAATAGAATAGTTAGATGCTTAATGGACTGAACCACCCAGGGACCATGGGTGGTATAAATAACCACACTGATCACTTGATGATGGGTTAAACACCTGGTCTGGAGGTGGACTGCGGTCCATTCCAAAGGGTCTTCTTACCACACTTCTCATTTTTTATTATGTTAATCCTTTTTTGAAGTTTATTTATTTTCTTAACCTTGACATCCAAGGGGGGACTTGAACTAATGATCCCACGGTCAAGCGTTGCATGCTCTTCCAACTGAGCCAGCCAGGCATCCTTATTATAGTAGTAATCTTAATATGTTGTCTCTTTTGCTTTGTTCTCTCGTATTGCTGATATGCATGCAAGCAGTTCCTGACTTCTTGGCCCAGCTGGTGGATGAGCCTTACTGTTCAAAACAAATTCACCTCGATGTCCCCTCTGGACCCTGCAGCAATGGCCTCCCATAATAACTGCTTGCAGATAGATAGTGATCAGTTTCAGTCCACAGGTCAGGACATGTTTAGGACCCCTGCCAGCTTCAAGTAGTTACAGACTATGTGCCCTTTGCTCTTCAAGATTTAAGGACCGAATACTGGTCAAGGGGGGAAACAGTGAGGGATAAAAGCAGAAAAAATGTTCACCTTTAGCCCAGAAGGCTGACCTGCATAGTTTTGATAAGGATCAAATAAGTACTGGTTGTTACATCCTTATAGGGTCTCATGACTGCCCGTATAGCTCATGGATAGTTAAGGTCGAACTGAACCATAAGCACCAGAGACATCTTGCCAAAAGAGTCTGTTTTTGTTTTAAGATTTTACTTACTTGAGAGTGAGTGAGCATGGGGGGAGGGGCAGAGGGGGAAGGAGAGGGAAAGAGAGAGAATCCCAAGCAGACTCTACACTGAGCATGGAGCCCCACGTGGGGCTCATCTCAGGACCCTGAGACCATGACCAAAGCCGCAACCAAGAGTTGGACACTCAATCAACTGAGCCCCCCAGGCTCCCCAAGATGAACATTTAACAGATAGACTGAGTAAAGTACATTGCTCTCCCCAGAGTGGGTGGGCCTCATCCAACTAGTTGAAGGCCTGAATAGAACAAAAAGGCAGACCTTCTCCCTGAGTAACAGAGACACCCTCCTTCCTGCCTGCCTTCCAACTAGGACACTGGCTTTTTCCTGCCTTTGGACTTGAACCAACACATCAGCTCTTCTTGGGTCTCCAGTCTGCCCACTCACCTTAGAGACCTTGGGACTTATCAGCCTCCATAAGCCTCCATAAGAACGAGCGAATTCCTTCTAATAAATCACCCCCCTTGTCTGTCTTTGAAAGGCTCACGTGCTAAGATGGCTTGTATATTTTTTAACGTCTAGAAAAAATCAAAACAATGGTATTTTGTGGCAGGTGAAAACGAGAAACTCAGACATCAGTACCCATCAATAGGTTTACGGAACGTAATCTGGCTTGGTCCTGTATGCACTGTCTGTGGTCACTTTCATAGGACAGTGTCCGAGTTAGTTGGGACAGAGACAGGGTGGCTCACAGTCTAAAGTATTCAGTTTGCCGACCTCTGATTTACTATTCTCTGGTGTGAGAAGTCGGGGGGGGGGGGTTGTTGGGGGGAGAATGTTTGGGAGAGGGCTGCTGGGGGGCTAGGGGCTCTGGCCATCTGCCTGGGAGCTGGCTATAGGGCTGGATGAGCCTGGGAATCCAGGAGACTGTATGCTGTTGACCAGTGTACTTCCCTGAATATTACATTAAAGATTGATAAAAAGCTAAAAATGTGTGTCCCCCCCAATGCAGCTGGGCCCCTCCTGGATCACCCAGTTTCATGACCGGCAACTTCTTCTTATTACTACTTATGCTAGATAGAGTTGGGTTTCTGGCTCTTGCAACCCAGGGTCTTCATACCCCATCTCCCAGCCATTTACTGTGTCACCGGCCCGCTTCTCTGAAAAGTCCCCGTGCCTGCTTCAAATTGTGGTTCAGGTGGAGGCTGCCATGTCCTCACACAATCCCCAGTCCCCGGCCTCGACGCCGGGTCCCCGGCTGATCGCCACCCAAGGGGAGCCAATCACAGTAGCCCAAGCAGCCAGGCCAAGCTGATTGATCCGCTGATGAGCCAATCACAACTTTTTCCCCTGGGGATGTGAGGCCCGAGGCTGGAAATTAAGGAGCCTCAGAGCCTTGTTTCTATGGCACAGAGGATGCTGGTCCCAGAGAAAAATTCTGGGTCGCGAAAGGCCAGAGAACGTAGGGAGGGAATATCCTGACTGCCCACGAATCTTTGCTTCGATGGCCCTGAGGCCGGGAGGCACACCTGCCTTTCTCAGTTGGCGATGGGGCCCACTGAGACCCAAGTCACGGTCCCTCACTGCAAACACGGTCATCAACACACCTTCCGCCCGCCCCCATGCACTCGTTTAAAGCCACCGACTCTACGGACACACACAGACCCTGACCCCCTGCGTCAGTGCATGTGCCTTTATTTCTGGATGATATAAAAGAATGAACTTAAAAAAAACCACTCCAACTCAAACACCTCCCCCAAAGCAATGTGGCCCCTCTACCCACCCCGATAAATAGAGACTTCTGTCTGTCCACCCCCTCCCCCGCCCCCGGAACCCCCCTGCTATAGACGTACTCTGGGTATATATTACTCTACTCGGCAATAGACATCTCCCGAAAATAGAACTCCGGCCCTGTCCCCTGACTCTCCCGTGGCCCCACGTCCCTGGGACTCTCCTTCCCCACTTCAGACCACCCGCCACTGCAGCACACTGGTGTCCTTGCCCCCCGTGGTCAGGGCCACGCTGTCATCCCACAAGAAGGCCACGTTTGTCACATGGCTGCTGTGTCCGCCGTATTTGTGGCTGAGGGCCTGGGAGAGGGAGAGAAAGATGTGAAAGGTGATGTCATTTTCTTGGCTGGAGCCCCTGTGCCAGGCACACAGTAGGGACTCAGTGACTATTTCTGCTGTGAATAAGGATCAGAGAACCAAGGAGCTTCAAATTGCAGATACTTCGAGAAGAGCGTTAGCGCTAGAGACCAAAAGTTATCGACTCTGAGGTCGACTTGATCCCTTAGGATCAAGTCACTGCGCTCCTTGTACAGATGGGGAAATAGGCCTGCAGCGTGTTGCCTCACTCTCACCGCCACCTGTTGCCTGTCATCCCCACCTGGCCAGCCCCCCGGGGTGGGGACTCACTCGGGGCTGACAGCAGGGATAACTGAACAGGTGGACTTTGCCAAAGTCATCAGCTGAAGCCAGCAACTTCCCGTCATGGGAGCGGGCCACGGCGTTGATGTCAGTACCATCTGCTCCCTCGGACCAGATCCCTGTGGGCGAGAAGAGGGGTGGGTGGGGGTGAGAGGTCAGCTGGGGTGAGCAGGTCCCAGCTTCCCTCCTTCCTCCCACCTAGCCTGTCTCTGGCCAGGGATGAGAACTACAATGATCTTTTTCAAATGTGTAATTGACCCTGGACTTCCACTGCTCAAAAATCCTCCTGTGGCTCCCTGGTGGCCTTGGGAGAAAGCCCAGGCCACTGCTGCCTCTTTTTAAAAAATTTTTAAGTTTAATTTATGTAAGTCATTGCTACACCCCAGGCGGGGCTCAAACTCCTGACCCCGAGATCAAGAGCCACAAGCTCTTCTGACTGAGCCAGCCAGGCTCCCCAGAAAGCCCAGGTTTCTTAGCATGACCCCCAGGTTCTGCCCAATGCTGCTCCAGCCTCCTCCTCCCTAGGGCTCCCCTTGAACCCCACAATGATTTAGCCCTCCTGCCTTCTTGGACTTCTCTAAATGCCAAGTTCTCTGACACCTCCCTGCTTTTGTGGGAGACATGCTATGACTCCCTATGCCTCAGGACTGCTTTCCTTCCTCACTGCCGCCTCATCCTCCAGGTCCAGCTTCTATAGCCCTTCTTCCAGGAAGCCCTCCTTGATTCCCTCCTAGGCTGGGGTCAGGTGGCAGCCCAGTCCCAACCCAGCTGACTCTGGGATATCTGGGGACAGACAGGTCTGCCTCCTCCACTAGCCTGTGAGGCTCAGGACGGCAGGGCCCACGCTGGGCCTGGGGATAACCAGTAAGCGACTACAAAGATCACCAGTCAAGGATGTTTCTTGGAACTCCTACCCTGAGTGGAACCTCCCCCATTCCAGAACTTACCGAACACCCCAAATCCCAGGACACAAGTGGCTGTGGCCCATTCCACGTTCCTCACAGCATCTGCACTAGTGATCTGCTTACAGGTAGCTGGGTCCCCTGGGGCAGAAAACGGGGGTGGTGGTGGTGTGTGTACTCAGAGCACAAAGAACTACTGACTTATCCCATGCATTTTACAGTCCAGGGCCATGGAAGTCCAAGACAGGAGGGTAAGGTCCTAGGGCTCATTCCACCTCTCCAGACTTGACTAAAGTCACTAGAATTTCGGTGGTGACAGTCCCAGGCCTCAGCAGGGGATCTGCTCAGAAACCTGTACCCCACCCATCGAACCAGAAAGGGGAGCAAATCCAAAGCCAGGAGACCCGATCAATTAAAACAGCCCCTGAATAGAGGAGAGAGGCCAGAAAGCCCTGCACCCCTTCCCGGAAGTCAGGGAAGTCTACGGAAATCTCACACGGAAATAAGGAAGCTGAAGGAGGATGGCCTTTGGCTTTCAAAGCACTCACAGTACAGTATCTCGTAGTCCCCCGAGTTGGTGACAAAGCAGCTGCTGTCCTGGGCCCAGTCCAGGTGGGTGATAAAACTGGAATGGCCCTGTGGGGGGAGGGGGAGGGAAGGGGTGGAGTTAGAGCCCAAAGGGGTGGGGTTGGACCAGGAGAGGTGGAAGGCAAAATACAGAGTTAGGGTGAGAACACAAAGGGGCCAAAGGAAGGAAACACAGTCTTTGGAGCGCGGGGGCGGGGCCAGACTCCCGGGGGGCGGGGCCAGACTGTGATGGGCGGGGCCAGACAGAAAGGGCTTAGAACACAAGGGGAGTTTAGAACAGGTGGGCAAGGCTAGACACAGAGAGGGGGGCTTATAACACGGGATGGGGGTGGGGGCAACGTGTGGGCGGGGCTAAGACTCCTTGAAGTGATCAGGGCAGAGTCAGTAGCGTTGAAGCTGTGCTTCCTTGAAGGAGAAAACTGGTTAATTCTGCAGCCCCTGGACGGGGTGGCGGCGCAGGCTGGGGGCCACTGCCCACTCACCGAGCACTTGCCCAGGCGGCTGACCTTGCGGCCGCCCTGGTCCACCGTGTACACGTACACCAAGTTGTCGTGGGAGCCCACGGTCAGGTACGCCCCGTCTGGGGGAGGGGGAGGGGGGGGCTATGAGGAGGCACCCAGGCTCTACCCCCTTCTCTGACTCAGTCCCCCGCTATTCCAGACTCCTTAGCTGTCCCAAGCTCCGTCCCCACTATAACCCTAGACTTGGCCTTGCCACACAGCCGCCACGCCTTCCCCCTGCTAGTGACTGAGCCTCAGTTCCCAGGCCTGGCTTCTCCAAAATCCCTGGGCCCCGCCGCTTACCTGGAGAGAAGCTGACCACTGAGATCTGTTCATTGCCATCCGTGTGGATAGCCACCAGGTCATGGGTCTCCGTGTCCAGGAGCAGCCATCTTTAAGGAGAAGGCATGGTTGGGGGAGGGGGTATGAGCTGATCTGGTGTGTGTGTGTGTGTGTGTATATGGGGGTGGGGGGCTGCAATGTGTGGGGCCTGAGGGACCCCAGAAAAGATTTGGGGGAGAGGCTGACTCCAGACAAATGTCAGAACAGTCTGGGGAACAGTCTTAATTACAGATTCTGTGGGCTCTAGGGACATAGAATAGGGGGATGGGTGTCAAGGGACAGTTCTCACGGGTAGCAGAGAAGCTCTCCCCAAATGCTCAACTCAGCTTTACCTGCCAGTCACCGTGCCCACGGCCAGGACAGAGCCACTGGGGTGGAAGCCAGCAGAGCGGGCAGGGTCCTGAGGGGAAAGAGGAAGCAGAACTGAGAACTGGGGTCTCCACAGTCTATCTGGCCATCATTCCCCGACCCCAGAGCCAAGGGCTGTCACCTTCCTCTGCAGCCACAGATGTTCCCAAACCACTCTCCCTTCCTGTACCATTTCAGCTCAAACAGAAAACATCCCTGCTGTCACTGCTGACTGGTGCCTTTCATACTCCTGGGCTAAATGCCCCCAGCTTTACTCAACTGTGACTCCCCTAGGTAACTTTGTAGAGGTAAGTTTGTTGGGACTCAGGGTGTCTAGAGTTTTACGACCTCTGACAGAAAATGCCAACTTTGCTTTCCATAAAATTCTCACCAGGCAGGTCCAAGAGCCAATTTCTCCACATCTTTGTGAAATTCCCAGCAATGAGTATTTATTTATTTTTTTTTTAAGTATTTCTATTATTGGAATGTTGGGGGCATTTGGTTGGTTCCCAGGGTGATGGAGCACCCTGGAATCAGACGTGGGTTCACATGACGGCTCTGACGCTCCCTAGTTAGGTGACCAAAAAAACCTTTCCTGTCCGAGCCTGGCCTGCCTCATCTGGCAAAGGGAGAACATCAATCCTTCGCAGTGTTGTTATAGGCAAGATGTGAAGTCCTCAGAACAGTAAGCCGGTAAGCCAGATGGCCTACAGGAAGGACTCCACAAAGGCTGTTCTGACTGTAATTACATGGCGATGATGGGAAAGTGATTTTTTTTTTTTTAAGATTTTTATTTATATATTTGACCGGCAGAGATCACAAGTAGGCAGAGAGGCAGGCAGAGAGAGAGGAGGAAGCAGGCTCCCCGCTGAGGGGCTCGATCCCAGGACCCTGGGATCATGACCTGAGCTGAAGGCAGAGGCCCCAACCCGCTGAGCCACCCAGGCGCCCCGGGAAAGTGATTTTTTTAACCTTTCCGTGCCTCCTTCCAAGCGGGATCTGTTATCCCCACTGCTTTGAGGAAGTTGTGAGAAGTTAAAAGGACGAAGTGGGCACCGTGCAAAGCCAGCACCTCTGGTCGTGGTTGACAGGCTGCCCACATCAGAAGAATCTAAGGGAGCTCGTTACCAACTTGCAGATTTCGGGTCCCAAATATAGAACTCCTGAATCAGACGCACTCTGCGGAGAGGGTGAAGGGTTCTGTGTTTCTAGCAACTCTCGGGCAGTTCGACGCCGGAATAAGGATGATGATGATGATACCTGGCCCTAACAATTTCCAGAGCACACCGTGCCTGAACTCAGAGGAGTTCAAAGGCCATCAAGTGTTCTAAGATCAGAGGTAACCTGGCATTCCTGGAGCAAAGCCTCAAAGAGTGGTGTGGGGGATATGATGGACTGATGTTCTCGTGTCCCAGGGGGACAGGCAGGGGAGCTTAAAAATTATACTGCCCAGAATCCTTTGCAGCGAGGGTCCCCACTGTGATTTGGGTCAGATGATCTGTTGCACTCTTGTGGGGTCCGGAAGACCAAAGGCAGACACCCCACTCTTCCATTCATCATTTGGGCTGTGAAAGCAATGCCATTTGCTACCCTCGTCAGAAGTCGCCAGCCTTGAAAGGCAAGAGCGTGGAGTATCAAGTACACAGTGCAAATAAGGGCCGGTGCTGGGCTGCTCAGAGGCCAAGCCAGTCCAACAGAAGCCTCCAAAGTGATGGAGATGTTCATGATCTGTACTTCCCAATACAGGGGCCACTAGGCACTGAAGTCTTCGTTCTGTTGACGTTCTACAGCTCATTGGCAAGCCACATGTACCGAACGGGGCAGCTCCCGGGCCAGCCCACGCGATGACCCCAGCTTCCCGGTTCCCAGGGGAGGACGAGGGCACTTTCTTGAACCTGGTGCTCCTGACTGTGGCGGAGGGAGGGGTGGGTTCTGGGCCTCCTTCTGGGAGAGAACCCGTTCCTCCGGCCCTTCTGAGCAAGTCTGTAAGCACCCATGTCCCTGCATTAAATCCCTTTTGGCTTCGGGGCACCCAGGGGGCTCAGTGGGTTAAGCATTGGACTTCAGCTCAGGTCATGATCTCAGGGTCCTGGGATCGAGCCCCATGTCCAGCTCTGTGCTCAGCAGGGAGTCGGCTTGTTCCTCTGCCCCTCCCCCCACTCTGGCACACATGCACTCTCTCTCAAATAAATAAAACGTTACAAATCCCAGTCTGCTTAAGAAGACTTGAAGTGGTTTCCACTTGTTACATGGAGCCCAGACACCTTGAGACAGGCACTTCTGTTAGAACAGGGTGCCGGGTCCCCCCCTCCCCTTACCTCAATGACCCGACTCCACAGGGGTTGGTGGGATTCCACACTCCACAGATGCACCAGCTTATCCTGCCCGCATGTCACAAACTGTGCCCGGCTGGGGTGCGTGGCCAGGCCCCACAGCTCTTCGACGTGGCCCTGGTGGAGAGGGGAGACAGCAGTGTGGAGACGGCCAATCTAGGCCCTTTCCCTAAGACCCTGGTGCCAGAAAGAAGTGGTGGAGGGCGCCTGGGTGGCTCAATGGGTTAAAGTCTCTGCCTTCAGCTCAGGTCATGGTCTCAGGGTCCTGGGATCAAGCTCTGCATCAGGCTCTCTGCTCAGTGGGAGCCTGCTTCCCCCTCTCTCTCTGCCTGCCTCTCTCCCTACTTGTGATTTCTGTCTGTCAAATAAATAAATAAAATCTTAAAAAAAAAAAAAAAAAAAAAGAAGACATGGTGGACTAGAGGCACCTGGGGGCCCAGCCGGTTGAGCATCTGCCTTCCGCTTAGGGCTCCAGGCTCAGAGCATGATCTCGGGGTCCTGGGATCCAGCCCCATGTCCTCGGGCTCGCTGCTCAGCGGGGAGCCTGCTTATCCCTCTCCCTCTGCTCTGGCACCCCCACCCCACCCCATTCATGCTCTCTTTCTCAAAATAAATAAATAAAATCTTAAAAACAAAATTGTGCTAGACTAGCCCCAGCAACACACTGGGGCTACAGGGGACCCAGGGAAGATCCTTTTCTCCGTGCGTCTGGAGCAGGCTGTGGGCCAGCAGCCCCTGGCCCTGGTGTGTGGCTCCAGGCAAACGCTACATCTCCCCAGGCCTCTGTTCTCCTGTTTGTAGGAGGGCGGGGGAGAGCCATGCCAGGAAGGAGCTGGACCCCAGGAGTCAGGTGGCATCCGGAAGGCTGTGGGGCCCCGTGGAAGGTACTCGGCCTGGGGAGTCTGACCTCAGCTCCCTGTGACTGACAGGTCAGGTGACTTCTCCCTGGATCCTTATGTAAAATGGGACTAATCACCACATGTGTCTCAAGACACTGCTGTGCTCACTTGCTGTGCTCACTTGAATCATGGAAGGACAGACAGTGTCTGAGGCTAGTGCAGAGCGCTCAGGAAGTGGAAGTGACTATGATTATCATGCGCTATTACTATACTACGGAATAACATTGAACAGTGATAATGTAATTGTTGACATTACTATAATGACTAATGTGAATAATAAAGTTCAAATAATACATTAACCTATTAATTATGTAATCAACAATATGTAATACTGATACATTTTTAGGGGTCTCTAAGGTCCCTTCTGGCCTTGGGACATCTAGAAAATCCCTCTAACCCTTGTTTGCCTCCATGTGCCACGGAAGCCAGAGACACAGAGAGAGATCTAGAAGCAGAAGCATGGACCTCAGCAGGCCTGTGACAGGGAAAAGGCATGGAAGGAGTGGAGAAAGCAGAACCACCATCGAGGAGTAATTCTGGCCAAGACTTCTGCGCTGGGTGTCATCCTAAATGCTGGATGGGAACAGACTCATGGAGTCCTTACATACCCCGACGAAGACGGGTTCTGTTACTGTCCTGCTGCCCACCATCTCATATTACATGGTGAGTGAGGGACAGGGAGGGGATTCGATCCTAGGCAGTCACACCCCAGAATTTCTGTTCCAAACCAGCCTAATATACTATGAGGCCCCTTGGTGGGGGGTGGGGCAGGGGTGGGGTAGGGGTGGGTTGGTCACTGGGTACAGGGTAGGGTTTGGGCACACCAGGAGGGAGGAGAGGGCACTTAAGGTGCAAGAAGGAATACAGGCAGCCTCCAGGGGCCCTTCCCAGATCCAGGGACTGGGACCTGGGAGGTGTGTGGCCCAAGATGCGTGTGGCCCATGGGACCACGTGCCTAGGCACTTACTGACAGAAATGGATACCACCCCTGATCAGAGGGGCAGAGGTCAGCACGGCTGCAGCGGGGTTCCTGGGGCCCCTCTGCTCTGCCATGGGGAGTTCTAGGGTAGGGGTCCTGGGACAGGGGTGGGTTTATGGGGAGGGTGCACATAAAGGGAAGGTGAGTGGGGTTTGCCGGGCCAGAGGAAAAGGGATGGGGCAGGGATGGGGCAGGGAGAAAGGATGGTGGGAAGAGAGCTGGAGGGATGTGGGGAGGAGGGCAGACTCGGGAGAGGCACTCACCTGGACGAGCAGTGAGAAGCCGGTGTGGACAGAGCCCTGGAGGATGGAGTTGCGGGTGGTGCCCACATACAGCGTGTCCCCCCGGCCCTCCGCCACGGTGCGCACTGGGCCGAAGTCCTCCGGGACCTGAGGGTGGAGGGTAGGGGAAGATGAGGATAGGACTCATACAGAGCGGGGGTGGGGGTAGACCAGCTGGGGAGAGGCGGGTCTATTCAGAGCCCTGATGGGATGGGAGGAGGTCCCCTCATCTTCACAGGAACCTCTCCCCCTCCTCACCTCCACCTCCTGCAGCTTGTTGTAGTCAGAACCCCAGAGGACCACCCGACGATCACGGCCCCCTCCGGACACCAGCGTCCCGTCCCGCAGGGCGCAGAGGCCAAACACACCGCCATCGTGGGCGCCCAGCACTGCCTGTGTGATGCGATTCCCACCTGTGAGGGTGAGGAGGGGTGGCCAGGGGCTGGGATCAGCATGGGGAGGCTGCGCCTGGTACAGATCCCCGAATGCACCTGGAATGCTCAATCCTATATTTAGCCATTCAGTTACCCAGTACTTATCTATTCCAGTACCTTCTTATCTATCCATTAAGCCATCTGAACTAACATCCACCCATCCACCTATCCACTTTGGATCTAGTTACCCCCTCACCCACCCATCCAACCATCTACTCCTTCGTCCATCCATCCACCCACTCACCCATCCATCCATCCATTCACCCCTTCGTCCATCTGTCCATCCATCCACCCACTCATCCATTCACCCCCCCATCCATCCATCCACCCCTTAATCCATTCACCCCCATCCATCCATCCACTGTCATCCCCCCATCTATTCACCTCCCCATCCATCCATCCATCCATCCATCCATCCACCTGTCTACTGACCCACCCACCCATGACCACCTCTCATCCATCCATTCACTTCTTTTATCCAACTACCATCCACCTGTAAATCCATCTTTCTATTCAAACATCTGCCCATTTGCCATCTGTTTTCTCATCCATCTACCCACTCACCCATCTGTTCACTCAGCTGTCCATTTGACCATCCATTCATTCATCCACTAACCCACTCAATCAACAATTATTTCTCTTGAATTTGGTTTGGGCCCAGTTTCATGCTGGGAGATACTGGGGACACAGTTGTGACCAAGACAACTTCAGATCTTGCTGTCACAGGGCTCACAGTTCCATTTCAGAGACAGACCTACTACCAGTCAGTGGCAATCCAAGGTGGTTGGGGCTAGGTTGGGGAAACCAAGGAAACTGTGGGATTCCCAGAGAGGATACCCCATCTGGTAGGTCAGGGAGAGCTCCCTGGAGGAGAAGATGGCTTAGCAAGGATCTGAAGGGTGAGGAGGACAACAGAGTGTGGAGAAGTGCTGCAGACAGAAGGAACAAGGTGTGCAAAGGGAAGACAGGGAGAGAGAGCATGCACTATTTAGGGAACTATGAGAAATCTGGTCTTGGGTGCCTGCCTGGTAGCACAGCGGAGAGTCTGACTTCTTGGTTTCAGCTCAGGTCATGATCTCAGCATTGTGAGACGGAGCCCTAGCCCCACCTTGGGCTCTGCACTCAGCGAGGTATCTGCTTGGGATTCTTTCCCCCTTCCTCTCCCCACCCCACCCCACCCAGCTTGTGCACAGGCCTGCATGCTCTCGTTCTCTTGTAAATAAAGTCTTCATAAAGAAATCTGGTGTGACTCCATGTAACATGGAAGGGGCCAGGAAAGGCAGGGCCAGACCATGCAGGTCATGGAGGCCTCAGTGAGCAACCTGGACGTTGTCCTGAGGGAACTAAGGAGCAATGGAAGAGTCTGGCAGGAGAAGAACGGGGTCAGATTTACACTTGGTTGAGAACAAACGAAATTCCAGGAGGCAAGACTACAGGCCAAGGATCAGAGAGGAAGCTGGGACAGGGACTCAGAGGAACAGTCCTCCTCAGGCCAAATCCCTCAACCCAGATGCGGAACCATGTGCACATACATCATCTTGTCCACTTTTCTTTCCACCCACCCTGCAGCCCAGGGGATGGCCCCAGCGGTGGGTTTGGGCCCAGCTTCATGGATATGGAAATGAATCACCCACAGTCTCTGCCCTCAGAAAACTCACGGCCGGCTGAGAAAGACATACCCCAGTGATTCCGAGCTTATTCTCAGCTGTCTAAGCTCAAGGGATGTTCCAAAAAATGTGGTGCTGGAGGCAATGCTATTATACCCATACTACAGATCAGGCAACTGAGTCGCCATCACAAAGCAACACCTGACTCGGGCCTGTCTCCCATATACCCATGTGTGGTGGGGCGGGGTGCCCGGCTTGGCCACTTGCTGGGTCATTGCCCTTCTCCGAGCCTATGGTTTTTCATCTGTGAAATGCGAACATTTAGTGCAGAGGAAGATATATTTAGGAGACGATAGATTTAGGAATAAGGAGCCTCACGTACATGAACGCAAACGTACCCAGGCCAAAAAACTCACTGACTGTTTCACACCATCCGGCTAGTCTGCCGGCACTAGCTTTTATTCACCCCATGAGCCTTTGCTGGGACAGCGCTCCAATCCATCGGTTGGGACAATCATTCCTTCACGTACTTGTTCGTTCACTTAACCATTCACCACCAAAGAGGACAGTGCACTCACTCCCTCAACCTTCCACTCACCGAGTAGGACAACCCCTTCCCTCATTCCCTTATTCTTCATTTACTGCTCTGGGACAAACCATCCACCCACCCACCCACCCATCCATCCACCCACACAAGGGTTAACCAGCTCATTTATCATTCACACTTGATCCCACCCGTGGAATTTGCAGGAGACAAGGGAGGGGAATAAGAGATTTCATGGAGAGGCAGATATGGAGCTGAGCCTTGATGGGGGGTGGACTGGGAATTAGACAAGTAAGGATGCGGCCTATTTTATCAGACATGCCACACAAGCTGGGGCAGAGGAAGGTTCAGCCAAAGGGGGTTGGGGAGGACTGGGTGGAGGACAAAACACATGGGGTGACACCGACCTTTGCCCCAGACGTAGAGGTTCCCCCCAGAGTCCCCGGTGACCACGTCGCCACCCTCCAAAAAGGTCACACACAGCACATACTTCGGTTTCTCGTGTTTCTAGGGTGGAGGAGAACGGGAAGGTGTCAGAAGGCTGCGGAAGCAGAGAGCCTCCCAGAGCTCACCCCCCATCCAGGACCATGGTCCAGGGATCCCTTCCATGCTTTTGGGTGTGAAGCCCAGTGCGGAGCATCCCATCTCCAATCATCTCCAACCTGCCTCCATGGCACTCTGTGGCCAAGAGCTTTTGACCCCGCTGTCTCCCTTGCCCACTCCCGGACCCACTTCCTGTCTCCTTTCTGACTTTTTTCCTGTCCTCTCTCTGCCCCTGACTCTCCCTCTCCATCCTTGGCTCTCCCTTGTCCTCTGTTCCTGGATCTGCCTCTCCCTATCCCTGGGTCTCCTCCTCTTGTCCTGGGTCTCCCCCTTTCTGTCCCCAGCTTTCCCCTCTCCATGCCTGGCTCCCCTGCTCTGCCCCTGCCCCCTCTCTTCCCCTCTCCTTCTCCACCCTCTATCTCTTTGTCCTTCTCTCTGCCTTGCCCTGCCCCACCCTTTCCTCAGTATCTGTTTCATCTATACCCGGTGTTCTCAGGGCCTCCCTTTTTGGGGTGAAAGCCCTGTCAGAGATGCTCCTGCATCTTCTCTCCCATGCCCTCCACTTCCAGCTCAGTGTCTGTCTGTCTGGGTGCACATCTCTTCTGGCCAGTCAGCCTCTGACCTCGGTGTTTTTCCATATTCTTGGCAAGTACAGCACTGCTTACTGAGCACTTACTATCTGCTAGGGGCTGCTAGACTCTTCAGCCCTTTGAAGCCTCACAACCTGAGAATTAAGAAGGATTACCCTAACAGTCTGGATTAGGAAACTGAGGCCCTGGCAGGAAACACCTTGGCATTCCCATAATCTCCAGCATCTGGAACCCTCTAGAATCCTCTGGAACCCTCTGGGTCTCTCTGTTTTGTTGTCTGTCTGGGTGTCTTTGCCTGCCTTCTTCAAGGCCAGTCTGTACCCACTCCCGTGGCACTCACCTCAAAGAGGCCCTGCCGCTTGCTCAGGCTGCCCCCTTCCAGACTCCAGAAGTAGATGTGGGATTTCCCGCAGGTGATGAGCAGGGTGGGGTCTGTGGGGTGGAAGGTGGCCACCAGCACGGCCTCGTTGGAACACTTTGGGGAGTGGGGAAGATTCTGAATGAGGACCTCAAAACCACCAGGGCCACCCCATATAGGGCTGCCCTATACAGCTGTGCAGGTTGTACACTGCATACCTTGACTGCCTGTGTCTTTACTATACAGGCAAACTAAAGTACAGGAGGAAGGGCCAGCCAGCCAAGCATTAAAGCCATCTTTGTCAACGTCACAGCAGACCCTGGAGCACTCCAACTCTGAATCAAGTACTATGCTAAGCACCTCATCCATTAACTCTGGTAATCCTCATAGCACCCTGTGAGCGGAGGCTCATTAACACTCTCCATCACCAATGAAAACGTGAGGCTCAAAGAGGGGAAGTCCCCTGCCCTAGGCCATACAGCCAGGGAAGCGTCAAATCCAAAATCAACTAACATAGGTCTGACTCCAGAGCCCGGCCTCTCAAACACTAAGTCTCTGTCTCCAAACTGTGGGCCCATCCAGAATCTAGGTCTCCTGCCTCATGCCCAAAACAGGCACATGACCTTGAAGCAAGGAGCTGTCCCCTCTACCATGCTTCAGATTACTGATCTAGAAGTCAGGCCCACAGAAAGATGCAAGTCATTGTTTTGCACATGGCAAGGCCACGTTCAGTAGCTGCCTCATACTGACCTTTCTGTTGGGCCTGGTCCAGCACCCCTGCATCTCAACATCAAAGCCAAGTCCCTACTAGGAAGATGCTACCATCATCCCCATTTTACAGATGAGGCAATCAAGGCTCAGAGAGGCAAGCCTCTTGCCTGAAGTCACACAGCCACCAAATGGTAAAGCTTAAACTAAGATGTGAGTGTCTTGGGTTCCAGACTCCTAGCTGCTGAGCTCCAGCCAGTCCCACAGAGGTACCCCAAGGAGAGGGGATGTGCACAGGCACCCTACCTTGCCATCCACCACTTTGGACTCCTTGGCCCAGTCCCACACAGACAGCATGTGATCGTTGGATTCATCCACTGCACACAACAGGTTGCCCCCGTTCTAGAAGGGAGAGAGAGGAAGGGGGCAGAGAAGATGGGTCAGAGTCCATCCCCTCAACACTTTCCCCACAGGGACATTTCCCATGCAGGTCTTTTGTAAGATTTTCAAAGCTCTGGGCCCACATTACAGGAAACATTCAAATACATTCCCTGTCCGGCAGCCAAACACGTATTTTAAATGGCTTCTAGAATTTTCCTTTTGAAATGAACCATGCCTAAGAAATTCATCTCCTCCATCCTCAGCTTTTTCTCTGCAGTCCCCATGTGGTCAGGAATCCCGACAGCATCCAATTCGTACTCTTATAAGGAGTAACTTTTATTTACGTGTAATTGAACAATCAAGTTGACAAAATGTTGGGTGTTTATACCTTTGGTTAAACAGCTTAATTTTGATCTTGCAGGGTTTACCTGCCGTTAGACACACACACACTGTAGCAACAAAATAGCCCCCCCCGCCAGAGCCCTCAAAGGACTCCTTGAGCCTCAGGAAATCCAGGAGCCTCTAATCAGTGCTTCTTACACAATCGGTGGGAGGACCGTCATTCCTCAATTCCTTGCATATCAGTACTTTGGTAGAATACATTTTGATAAAAATTTAAAGTATGATTAAAAAGCCCACCAATCACAGACTTGGATGTTGTGGAAAATGTCAAACCGCTCTACAAATTCCTAAAGACTTACTCTCCATTTCTGGCCTTATCTCACCCAGACCTGGCAACACCCATCCAGGCCCCGCACAGGATCTACACACGGGGCTCCAATGCCTAAGGGGTAAGGACCTTTGAAGAATGAAAGTTGATGCCAAAAATAACGCTACAAACATGGGCCAATCCAAAGATCGCTGAGGAGTTCGTGTGGGGACAATCAGGTCATGTGGGTCCCCCCAAAGATGGGGGCTCAGCCTGAAGGGCCTGAAATTCTGCCAGGGGGCGTGGCCTACAACTCCAGCATCACAGTGAAGGTGTGGCTCCACCCCAAAGTTCTGGGGGTGGGGGGAGGGCTGAAGGGGGAAGGGCTGGAGGTGAGGGGGCAGATGTAGGGCCCACAGGACTTACAGATTTGGAAAATCCCACACAGCACACAGCTCTGTCAAACACCCCCAGGCCCAGCACATGTAAGGTGGAAAGGGAAACTGAGTCCCAAATGCGCACGTGGGGTGGTAGTGGCTGCAAGGAAGAAAGAGGCTCGTTACCTCCGGGGGGGGGGGGCACCTGTCTGCCCCCACCACCACCCCACCCCAGTCTCCAGGTGCCTCCCCCTCCAATCTGTTACCTTCCCCTCCTTCGTGGTGCCTGCCACCTGTCCAGTAGCAATGGTGACCATATCAGGGTGGACAGCCAGGCTGAGGGAGAGGACAGATGGACAGGGCTCAGGGGGAGGGAGGGGACTCAGGGCAGCCTGGGACCCCTCTCAGAGCAGGCCGATGTCACAGGCCTGGATATTCATTCCACAAGCTGGTTGAGTGAGTGGCTTGGCCAATAAACGCTGATTTTGTCTGCTAACAAGAAGGGGGCACTTTCTGGGCACTCGGGCTCAGAAGCAAGACTCTGGCCTGGGGTCTCTAACTCCAATACCTGCAGGACTCAGGCCTGGACCCAAATGGTGGCCAAGAGAGTGCACCCACTTAAAGGGGCCGTCTCTACCTGGCTCCTACATGCTGGGGGGATTGTCTGGGGCACTAGCTAGTCTCCGAAAAAAGTGAAAAATCCAGGCATTTGGGTGAATTCACCGCCCTTTAAAATACTGATAAGCAACCCATTTTTTGTTTTTCCCCTGAGTCCAGCTTGTAGGCCAAGCAAAGCCCTGTCCCTCCAACCCCCCAGGCCTTTACCATTTGATGTCATCGTTGTGTCCCAGGTAATGCCGCTGCCTCTGCTCCTCCACACTGTACAGCACGGCCACGGAGGCCACGAAGTACACTATCTCCCCAGTGGGCAGCAGGTAAAGGTTGGCCCGGCAGTCTCGGCCACGGTAGCCATAGCTGGAGATGCCCGGGGGCCGGTCAAGGAGCCTGTTTTGTATTGCACATGCACACTGACTGCCAGAGTCAAGCACTGGGCTTTGGTTTTCCTGCTTCCACTCAGATCCCTGGCGAGCGGTGGGGGTGATGGTATCCCCCCCAATAGCATGTCCACCAAAATATTAACCCCGGGAAAACCTGCACATGTGACTTGACTGGGGAAAGGAGTCTTTGCAGACATAATTAAGGATCTCAAGATGAGATTATCCTGGATTATCTCAGTGGCCCCTAAATCCAAAGACAAGTGCCCTTGTAAAAGAGTCAAAGAGGAAAAGATGAGAAAGCGGGGGGGTGGGGGGTGGGGGGCGGGAGGGGGCACACACCAGGGACCATAGGAAAATCAGAGACTGGAGTGATGTGAAGTGGCTACAGGCCAAAGAGCCCCCAAAGGGCTCCTGGCAGCCAACAAAAGCCAGCAGACAGACACAGGACAAGTTCTCCCCCAGAGCCTCCAGAGGGAGCGTGCCCAGACCTGCCCACCCCCCACACACACACCTTGACTTTCAATTTCTGGCCTCCAAAACCATGAGAGAAACTTTTTGTTTTGAGCCCTGAAGCCTACGGTAATTTGTTACAGCAGCCACAGAGCACCAATATAAGCCCCTGCCCCCCTCTCCAGAAGGATCCTGTTAAGACCTGTCAGCTCACATCTGCTCTAACCTTCCCATGGGTCCCAAGTAACTTGGAGCAGAAGTCAAAATCCTTACGAAAGTCCAGGCATGAGGCCTGGCCTGATCTGGGCCGGATTCCTCATTCTTCAATCAGGCTCCACTCACACTGGCCTCCGCTCTGTTATCACCTCAGGGCCTTTGCACTTGCTGTTCCCTCTGCCTGAGCTCTCCTACCCTTCCTCTCTCCATGGCTCCCTCACCTTCTTCAGGTCTCTGCTCAACTCAGAGAGGCCTTTCCTGCCCATGCTATTTAAAACCGCAAACTCGGAGCACCTGGGTGGCTCAGTGGGTTAAAGCCTCTGCCTTTAGCTCAGGTCATGATCCCAGGGCCCGGGGATCAAGCCCCACATTGGGCTCCCTGCTAAGCAGAGAGCCTGCTTCCTCCTCTCTCTCTCTGCCTGCCTCTCTGCCTACTTGTGATCTCTGTCAAATAAATAAATATTTTAAAAAAATAAAAATAAAAAAATAAAACCGCAAACTCATTCACCCTCACTGCCTCCACTCCCCTCCCCACTCCTGTTTCTGTCCTATACTCATCTGAATCCCACATGTTTTAACTGTCTTCCCAGCTAGAGTATCTGCTCCAGGAGGCACTGTTTTATTCACTCCTGTATCCTTTGTGCCCAGATTAGAGCCTGGGACAGAGCAAACACAGGAATTCAGTATCTGATGAAGGAATGGCTGACTCTTCTGTTCAGAACTTTCTGGGGCTCCCCCCATTGGCCTGGCTGGGCCCTTTCTGGCCTCAACATGGCTTCAGCCCTCCTTGACTCTAATCTTGGAGTCCCTCAAAATGCCAAGATCATGACTCCAGGCCTTGATGCTAACCTTTTCCCCTTCACCTCATACATTTGACCTGCTACTCTAAGCTGTCACTTCTTCCGGCCTCCCCTCCCTCAGCTGACCTGGTTATATGTTAACTGTCCCCATTCCCCAATGAGACTGTGAGTTCCGCAGTGGCCAAGACTGGGCTGTTTTGTTCACTTCTCTAATTCCTCCTCTGGGAAGCCCTCCCCGCCCCCTGGGCTGGGTCAGCTGCCCCTCTGGGTTCCCCACCCCAGCCCTGATCACTGAGTTATCACTGTCAAGGAGTCTGTCCCCAGACTGGACAAGCCCTAGGAGGGCAGGCACCCAGCCCTTGGCCCCAGATGTTCAGAAAATATCTGAATGAATGCTGACCCTGCATGTGTCGTGACCCCACAGAAAACTGCTCTAGCCCGCGGTTATTTTGGGGACAGGCATCCGAGGCCCATGCTGATTTTCTGCAGCCTTAGCTGATCCAGCCTGGTACAACAGCTTAGTATGCTTTGATTCTTGTGAATATTAGCTTTGCGCAGTGGCAGTATCGTAGCCAATGAGGTTTATCCGAGGCGCGATTATTGCTAATTGATTCTTGTGAATATTTCCAGCTGTCTCAAAGGGACTCTGGGCTCCAACAACCCTGCCTCCCCCAGGGCAGAAACCAAGCCTGAGAGAAGAGGACAAGGACCGGATCCCTAGGATGCTGACCCCAAGCCCCTGTGGGCTTTTGGGAAAAAGCCTGGGCCACGTAGTTAGGAGTTCTTTGCCTAACTTGGAGCTTGCAGCTCTTGGAGCTGTTCTGACTCCCTAGGTCAGGGGTAGGGTCACTCCCTTGGACTCAGTTTTCTCATCCAGAAAGTGGGGGTCATAATTCCCAACCTGTAGGCTTCAGAGAGCTCTTAGAGGTTCTGCTTGTACAAATACATTCTCAATTCTACAAAAGAGAAGGACTGTATCATTCACTGTATTTATCCATAAAACACTTGAGAACAGTGCCTGGCATCTAACTGCTCAAATAATGAGTAGTCACTATTTATCAATCCCTGATTATGAGGCACGTTTGAGCTTGGCAGCTTTACACACTGTTTCATAGCCTTATAAGTCGGAGATCACAAAACCCATTTTTCAGAGGACACAGCTGAGGCACAGAGAAGCGAGGTGACTTGTCCAGGGTCACACAGCCAGCCCAGGCTGGGGTTTCAATCCATTTCTGCCAGGGTTCCTCACCATTTCCAACTTCTACTTCTCAAATATGCCAAGCTCATCTGGTCACAGAGCCCCCATACCTGCGGTGCTCTCTGTCTGGAACATTCTTCTTCTAGTTCTTCCTATGCTTGCTCCTAATTGCTGAATTTGTGCAGCTCAAAGTCCCCCTCCTCAGGGAAACAGTGACTCCTCTCACATGACCTTGGATCCCTGTGTTCCCAGCATTTATTACTTAACTGAAATTACCTTGTTTATTTGACCACTGGCTTCTGCTACCCCCCCCCACCCCGCCCTCATCCCCCTTTAGAAGGTGAGCTCCAGTTCACGCCTGGAATATAGAAGAGAATCTGACATATGGAAGGCACTCAGCAAACATTTGGCTGCTTTCATGAATCATAAAAGGTCATTTCAGCTAATTTGCTTTCCTCCTGCTCTCTTCTGACTCCAGGGTCATCCTGACCCCTCAGGCCCACAGAGGACTGCAAGTCCCTCGCAAGTTCCTCCTGATTCGAGGCAAAGATCCTCCCTCTTGAAGTGTCAGACCAGGAGGGCTTTTATCCCTTCCAGACCTGGGGAATGCAGGGCGGTGAGGAAGGGATTACAGCAAAAGGATACACCCAGTCCAGCTTGAGACGGCTGGAGGGCAGCTCGGAGCGGGTGTCCAGGCTGTAGGTGGGCGCCAGCTCGTCCGGAATCAGCATGGGCACGGGGCGCCCCCTCAGGAACATTTTCACGGAGCCCTCCTCTGCCAGGACACCACCAAAAGTCAGGCGCTGACAGCAGCCCCTACCCCCTATTCCCTCTCCCCTTCAGGCTTCACTTAAAAAAAGGGGCGGGCGGGGATCTGAGGCCCGAGAGGCAAAGGCTCCATAAGCCAGGTCCCCTGACCTCCAGCGATCCCCAACCACGCCCTTCCCCCGCTCCCCACTCACCCATGCTGAAGATAACTTCTTTGGTTTTGCTGTCAGGAAAGGGGGAGGAAAAAACACCCTAATTAGCAGACGGGTCAGAAAAGGGGAGAAACCACTCCCCTGCCCCACCGGTTCCCTGGAGATCTCTCAGGAATAACAGGGCGGGGGGGGGGGGGGCGCGAAGGAGCGGAGCGCTGCCTCTCTGCAGGCCGTGTGCTTTGCTCGGTTGATCTTGCAGAGCCTAAGACACAGGCCCAGAGAGGCAGTGATCGCCAAAGATCACACAGCACGAAGTGGCAGGGACGCGATCCTGGAAGACGGGAGTCACCAGGGACCCCTTCCTCCTAATCAGCACGGAGCTCCCAGCGCTCCCCACCCCCAGTCCCACAGTGCCCCGAACTTCAAGCAGCAAGGGAAGCGGTGAAGGGGCGTGTCTCCCCATTCCCTTCGCGGGCGGAAAGGGTTGATACTCGGGAACCTGGGTCCCTAGCGAGGGCGAGGGGAGACCTGGGATCCAGGCCCCGGGGGTGCAGGGAGGAGAGGGTCTGCGAGAGGGTCTCACCCAGCTCCAAAGCTACTCATGGCGGCGGCTGGCGGAGCTTCGGGGCCGGGGGTGGAGCCGCGACGGGCTCCGCCGCTTCCGGCCCTGGGAGGCGCCCGCGCCGCCGCGCCCTGCCCCGCCCTCCGCGGCCGACCCTGGGAGCCGGCCGGTCACACTGGGTCTCAGATCCCGGGCTGTGGGGTCCTGACAGGCTCTTTTGGGGGGGGGGGGGAGAGTGTTGTTTGAGACCAGGACCAGCCGGTGTGTCTGCCTGAGTTCAGACCCCACCTCTCCCACTTCCCAGCAGAGTGGACAGGTTGCCCAAACTGCCTCGGTTTCCTTATTTTAAAAACTGGGAATAAGAGTACCTACCTCGCTGGGTGATTGCGAGGATTATACTGGTTAATTCGTGCAAAGTGCCCGGAGTAGTGCCTAGCACATAGCCCTATGGACGTGTTTTCTATTATTTGAGTCGGGTTGAAATGTGTGGTTTTGACCCAGTTCCTGCCTTATTTCAGCCCCCAAACCCACAGCGTCGTGACTCCCCTCCGGTTTTTACTCTGCCCAGACCGTCTGTGTGGTCCTGCCTCCAGGGAATGGACCACGCCCAACATTCTCGTCACACCCACCTCCCTCTCGGATCTGTTCCCAGAGTTGACCCCTCTTGATAATTGACTGCTCCCCCTGAGCCCTCGCCTCGGGTCCCTCCAGGCATTCTACCGAGATTACTTTACCGGGATCCAGTCCCAGGGTAGAGTCCCTTCAAAGCCTCCAGGTTGGCCCCACCCCCTTATGATTGGCCCCGCCCATCCGTGGCCCCGCCCCTCTGGCCTAGTACCAGACTCGCTCCACCTGCCACCAGTGATCCCCACCCCAGGCTCTGATTCTGCCAGGCTAACACTCTGCCTGTGACCTCAAATCGCAATCATACCGTCCCTCTATTCCCCTATTCCCTGAAGAAAGTTCTTTGAGGCTTCAGTCCCGCCCCCACCCCTGAGAATCAATGGAGACTATTTTACCTCAATGGCCACGCCCATAAGCCTGGCTCCTCCTTAAGTTCCACCCCGGCTTACCCAAAGGGCCCTAACCACTCACTTCCCCCAAGTCCTAGTCCAGCCTCTTAAGGCTTGACCACGCCCCCCAATGTCGGTCGCGCCTTTCCAGGCCTTCCACTTGGACCATGCTACCTCAAGACTGGTCTCTTCAAGTCTCCGTCACTGTCCCCGTGTTCGGAACTAAATGCCCTCTCTCTAGATATCACCTCGTGGCCTCGGGCATCACCCCCCAACTCCCCATCCCCTCTCCCATGCCTATCTGGGGTCCTGGCCGCACCTCTGTGACATAACCCCGCCCAGACACCTACCCTTCCTTTTTGGCGCTACAATTGCTGCTAGAAGATGTGGTGCGGCTGCGGGGGTCCTCGCGGCGCACCGAGGCGAGGCGCTCTGGTGACAAAAAGCGGCGGGCGCTGCGAAGAGAGAGCACACAGTTAGGAGCCTATGAGGTTAGCAGGCTGGTGTTCGAGGCGGGCGAGAATCTCCTGGCACTTTCCATTGCTGGAGTTCGGGCCCCTGAGCCCATCCCTCGTCGTATAAACATCCTCCATCTCCCACTGGGTCTTGGAGGAGGCTGGGGATTCCAGCTTCCGTGCCTTACCTGCGCCCGGAGGTCGTCGCCTCCTTCTTGGGGGAGGATGGGGAGGTGGCATAGCCGCCCACGCGCCGCGGGGGTCCCGCGCCATTGAGGGGCGTCCTGGTGGGAAGGCCTTTCAAGAGCTGACACACTAGAGGATGGGGTTAGAGGACGGAAGTTGTGAGTATGAGGTCCAGGTCCTGACCTCCCCATCTCATCCCTCCGGTCTAGCAAAGATACCCGAAGCTGTGGTGCCTAAGCGTGGAGGCGCTCGGCCCTTGGGGGTTCCCCGCGCGCGCAGCGCAGCACCCTGCTCTTCGCATGCCCGCAGGCGACGCAAAGCGTCAGCCAGCGCCGCCTTTAGGACCGCGAGCTCGTCTTCCTGCAGCTGCAGCCGCTGCTCCAGCGCCGACACGCGGTCGTCCACCTCCATGCCGCTCGTGCCCGACAAATTGTCATCTGGAAGGAAGGGTAGCACTGGCTCCGGGGGCCACTCCGGATCTCCAAGGTTTAAGATGTTCCCCGCGTCCCCTACCGTCCCGCCACCTGCCCGGGTTAAAAGAGGGGCCAGCCACTGCCCCTTCCTCTCCCTCAACCTGTGGCTGGGACGCTCGCAGATGGGCCAGGAAGAGCGTTCCGAGGGGGAAGGAAATCCCCACCGCTCTCAGATCTAGGCCCCCACACTCTTCTGCCCGCCCTGGAGGTGTGACCTTAGGGAAGTCCCTTCCTCTCTTACAGTCTAAGATTCTACCAGTTAAGAGCCTGTCGGCTCTGATTTCAAGATTTTATGACTAAGATGCTAAACTAACTATGAGTGATATCAATAATTTTTATCTTTATTTAAGCCGGCTCCACGCCCAACGTGGGGATTGAACTCACGACCCTGACTGAGATCAAGAGTTGCCTGCTCAGGGCACTTGGGTGGCTCAGTGGGTTGAGCCTCTGCCTTCCACTCAGGTCATGATCCCAGGGTCCTGGCATCGAGGCCTTGCACTGGGCTCTCTGCTCCCGCGGGGAGCCTGCTTCCCCGCCCCCCCCCCCCGCCTGCTTCTGCCTACTTGTGATCTCTGTCAAATAAATTAATAAAATCTTAAAAAAAAAAAAAAACGAGAGAGAGTTGCCTACTCATGAGCCAGCCAGGCGCCCCCATACCGATATTTTAAAAATGACACCAGCTTATTCCTAGTGACACTAACGCTCTAGAACTGATCATCAATATTCTTTAATGAATACCAACATTTTATCCTAGGTACTAACGTTTCTTAAAACTTTCCAAGCCAAAAGGTCATGCCTGGTCCCTCCCCTTCCCATTCTCTCCTCACCTTCGGCTTCGACCCCAGAATCGGCTGCAAGGACAGAGTTTCTGCGGCCCCTGGCGGTAGACTTGGGGATTGCAGGCAGCGCATCACAGACCCAGGAGACCCAAGGGAGGGAGATGCGGGCGGGGACCTGACAACCAAACTCTCTATCCCAGCCAGAGCTTCTCTCCTGTTCGTCTTCCTTACTTCACTTCTGTACCCCACGCCCCAGATTCGGCTCTCCCTCTCCTGTCCAGCCCATGGGTTCAACCAAATAACTCCTCCATCGCTCCCCACCCAACCCATTTTCCCGAAGTGGGAGGGGTGGATGACTGAGACGTCCCCCTCCACTCTCCCTTCCAGACCACTCATACCCAGACTCATTGCTGGCAACAACCGAGGAAGTCCTGGCTCCCAGCCGGGTGGAAGTAAAGGCGGTGTCATTAACAGGGACGGGGCGTGGAGGTCGCACCTGCCATCCCGCGTCCGTAGGCTGCCCCGCCCGCCCGCTGGGCTCCGCAGTGCAGCCGTCCCTCCCTCCCCTCCCTCCCCCCACCCTTCTGGCGGCCCAATCGCCAGCCTGGCCTCGCCCGCCCTGCCCCCCACCAGCGCCTCTTTGGTCCGGTGTTTGGACCTGCAGAGGAAGGTGGGGGCCTTCCGAAGTCGGAGGAAGGGAGCTGTCAGGACTTAGAACTCTAAGGAAAAGGACCCTCAGGGTACTGCTGGGATCACGTTTTCCAAAGGAGGAAACTAAGAATGGAGGCTGGGGGAGTGCTTGGAGACTAATCTGGTCACTAGGTGAAGGGGCAGGAGGGCCCCATGACCTCGTTGTGCCAGACCCCCTCTTACCTACCACTACTAATACTATACACACACACCCCAAAAAACGGAGGGGGAGAGGGAGGCCCGTTATAGCGGTTTAGGGAGCTTACGTGTGACAAGACTTCCTGCACTTAGCACTGTTCACTTAGGACTGGTTTCCTGGCTCCTGGTACGGTGCTCAGTAAACCCAGAATATAATGAACTATTATTATGGTACATACTGCTCCAGGCAACCCTAGTAATGGTGGTATTACTTCCATTGTAGGAGGAGGGGAGGAGGAAGGGGGTTGAGGCCCAGAGAGATGAAGTTACTTGTGCCTGGACACACAGCCTTGCAGCAGCAGAACAAGTATTGGACCCAGGCTGCCTCTTAAAGGGGCAGAGGAGGCCAAAATAAGCATCTTGTCCTCTGCCAACTCCAGTGTGACTGGGGGAGTGAGCCTCCAAACCAGAAGATAGTCCCTTCTTAGGGCCCCCTGAGTGAAATGGAGGTGCTTTCACCTTGGTCCTTCATGTCCTCACCCGGAGAGGCCAGATGCGTTCTGAGGCCTTGGACCCATCCCCACAGCCCCCCTTAACTCAAGTCCTCTGGCTCCCATTGAGCATCCCCGCCCCCCCCCCCCCAGCCCTTTTGCCCAGAGACCAGCCCTGGCTTCTCTGTCTCCCCTGTCTTCCACCTTCCCTCCACCTCCAGCTCCCCTCATCTAGGCCTGACATTCACAGTGGCCCTTCGGGTGGAAGGTAGGGGTGTCTAGGAAGAAGGGGTGAGTCCTAATGGGTAGAAGTGGTGGAGCCTGAGGATTTGGGGGTACAGTGGAGGCTAAATCCTCTGGTCATCCTACCTGTTCCCACACCCAGACCACAAACCAACCCCCAAATCCCCCCCGCCCCCCCCCCCCGTCAGTCCCTCCGCCAGGAAGAAGAAGGAGGGTCCCAGAGGGCTGAGGGGGAAAGAGCAGAGTTCCAGACCTTCAGGCCTGTCCCCTTCAACCCCAAGCTCCTGAAGGTTCTGCCCCCTCCTCTTCATCCAGCTACCTCGGGAGAAGGGGAGGGTAGAAGCAGGTGGGGGACTGAGATCGGGGCTTTGGGGATCAGGGACCTTGCTCTGGGGTCAGGGTCCTTTGCGGGGGGGGGGCGATAGGAAGATCTTCAGCAAGGGGCGCGGATGGGGACTTGGAAGGAGGAGGTTGGGGCAGGAGGAAATGGGTCCAGCCCTGGGCGGGGCCAGGGTCGGAACTGAGGAGGGGTCTCACCGTTGCAGTATTGAAGCAGCGAGGACGTGTCGTAGAGGCCGCAGAAGGCCGGGCCGCGCTCCGCCATCGCCCCGCCACAGCCACCGCCGGCCCCCCCGGCCCCAGCCTGGGCCCGGTCCCCCCCTCCAGGCCCTGCCTCCCGTTGCCATAGCAACGCCCTTCGTTCCAGCATCCCCAGCTCGGCCCGCCCGGCATCAGGCGGCCGGCGCCGGGCCTGGCACCGGGGTCATCCCCCAGGATGCCAAGAAAGGGGGGTCGGGACACCCCTTGCCAGGCCCCCCCAACACAATCCTTGAACCGGGATTGGTTGAGCCTAGATCCCCCTAGGTACCGTCTGGTCCCGCCCACAACTGGCCCGTATTCTCCCTAGACCCCCTCCTCGCCAGTTCAGGACCAATGAGAGCCTGTCGCGCAGGCCCCTCAGCCAATAGGGATGCAGAAGGGTTGGAAGGGGAAGGGCCTTCCCTGCTTTTCAGCCTGAAGCGTAGCCCCGGGCTCTGAGAGGAAGAGAGGGTGGAGGAAGACACTCCCATAACCCCCAAACCTTCTCCTTAATCTTTTACTGAATTTCCCAAAAGTCCCCTCGCAGGACTGGGCTCGAACCTAGAGCTTCAAATCTGCCTAGATAACCGCTGGCTCCGCCCTCGAACTCTAATTTTTGGAGGCCTTGTTTATTCGATGTAGGCCCGCCCCCGGGCTCTTAGCTCCACCTCCAGAATCCTGCGGGAGCTCAAGTTCGATTCCTGCCCCCAGAGTCTTTGGCACAGCCCTCAAGGTATCCGAGGGCCAGGGTACTTGGCCAAGAGCTCTTGACCCTGCCTTCTTTTAGGATTAGCTCCGCCCCCGGGTTTAGCCACACTCCCCCACCCCAAGTCCGATATCGCTCCCCAACCTTTCCTTCCGCCTTCTTATCGACCGTCCCTTGGGTCCTCTCCGAAAGCCCTCGTCTCCCGCAACTTCATTATCCAGTCCGGGTTTTGACATAGGCTCAGCTGCGACGCCGGGAGGGCTGGCGGTGTCTGCCGGAGCTGGCTCTGTCGTTAGGGGAGGTGGGGAGGGGAGAAAACCTGACAATGGATTTCAAGAACAGGGGACCACCTTCCCCCAGTTCCCAGCACCTCATCTTGACCAGACCATGTTACATAGGAAGGAGAAGAGGCCTCAAAGCGGGAAGAGATTTACAGGACACACAGACAGACCCTGAAAGCCCGGGGCTTTGGAAACGGATGGACCTGAGTTGAAATCCGGACTCCAGCAGTTTCTGGTTGTGACCCTGAGCCTCAGTTTCCACACCTGAAACGTGGGCGGTCATATCGTGCCTACCTCTCTCATTCATTCGAAAATGTTTACTGAGGGGCGCCTGGGTGGCTCAGTGGGTTAAGCCTCTGCCTTTGGCTCAGGTCGTGATCTCAGGGTTCTGGGGTCAAACCCCGCTTTCGGCTATCTGCCCTGCGGGGAACCTGCCTCCCCCTCTCTCTCTGCCTGCCTCTCTGCCTACTTGTGATCTCTCTCTGTCAAATAAATAAATAAAATCTTTAAAAAAATGTTTACCGATTTAAGGCGCCTGGGTGACTCAGTTGGTTAAGTATCTGCCTTTGGCTCAGGTCATGATCCTGAGATGGAGCTCTGATTAGGGCTCCCTGCTCAGCGGGGAGCCTGCTTCTTCCTCTCCCTCTGCCACTCCCCCTGTTTGTGCTTTCATGCTCTCTGTCAAATAAATAGGTAAAAGCTTAAAAAAAAAAAGCTTACTGATTTAAAAAGTGGGGGAAACAAAAATGTTTACTGAGCATCTACAATGTTCTAGGTGCTGGAGTTTCATCAGTAACCAAGTTAATGCCAGATTTTGCTCTCATTGATCCTGCAGGGTGATGGAAGAGGTAAGCCATCATACATGAAACAATTAAGTAATCATAGCTAACATTTATTGAGCATTTACTACATGCCAAACACCCAGTTATCTTCACCACAAGCCCTATTTTCACCACTGTTTTACAGGTGACCATGTTGCATAGGAAGGAGTTGGTAAGATAATTTCAGAGCCTAGTATTCCAGAACAAGAAAGAGTGTTATGACCAAGGACAGGAGGGTGAGGCTAATTTAGGGAGCATGGGGTCAGGGAAGGTCTCTCTGAGGAGGTGACATTTGAGCTGAGATGTAAATGACAAGGAAGCAATCATGCATGAAGTTGTTGGGGTCAGGGCGGGGGGGGGGGGGGGGGGGTTCCAGGCAGAGAAATCAATAAGTGCAAAAACCCTGAGGTAGGCATGAGTGTGGCCTATTCCTGGAGCAACAAGGAGGCTGATGAGGCTGGGGCTGCAGGAGAGGAGAGCAGGAAGTAGATGAGGTCAGGGGGGTGATGGACCCACCAGATCCTGTAGGACCTCAAAGATGTGGGAAGATGTTTGCAGTTTGCTCCTGTATCCTCCGTGAGCCCCAGTGAGGGCACTGATGTAAATCACATATGAGTACAGTGCCTGACACATGTAGGCACCCGTAAATGACAGCAACTCCCATCCATTTCTCAGGGAACACCTACTATGAAAGGCACCAAGGTCAATAATGAGTTCAAAGTGATGGCCAAGGTAGCTGTGGGCCATTATCCTTCTATGATCAAAGCTGGTTGTGTTATTGACAGAAACAAAACAAGAACCCAGATATCCTGCCTCCCAAATGCCCACTTCTCCCACCCTCTAATTCCATGAGCTCAGAACTCTTCACTGGCCACATTGTGGTAAGGGCTGTTACTGGCGTGCCCCCAGAGGGCCCCCAGTGGGAGCCCAGAATTCCGATCCTGCAAGCTCCTTGTGTGGGGGGAGGGTGTGGAACCACAGGCAGTTGGAGTTCATCCAGGTGTGTTGTATGCTTGTGTGTATGTGTGTAGGTGGGGGGGAGGTGACACACAAAGATGAGACAGCCCTTGCCCTCTAGGGGTTGGGATTCACGTGAGCTCAGTGACCTTGGCCCAGATAGCTTTTGCTTCTCTGCAAAATGGGAGCCATTCCAGCACCCATTTCCCAGGGGAGAAGAGCAGGTTCAGTGAGCTCAGGCCTGTCAAGTGCTCAGCACAGTGGCTTTTAGGTAAGACTAATGGAGCGAGTTTTATTACAAGAGCTTTCACAGGGAGATGTCAAAAGCCTGGAAGATGGGAGTGGGGAGGAGGCATCTCCTCCGGCGGAGCAGGCACTCCTGGGCTGACTTTGGATTTTCTTTCTGCCTCTAAGTTTCCTTCTCTGGGCCACTTTTCTCTCTTCTCTCTTTGTCTCCCTTTATGTCTCTGGAAATGGGCCCTTGATCCCTCACTTATGAGCTAAGTCCCCTTGAGCAAGTAACCTCCTTTCTCTGCTACTCCTACTTCCGATCCTACACTGTTTTTCCATCGCTTTATTTCCCCCATCTTTCTGATTCTTTCTTCTTTGTGTTTCTCTTTCCCCCTCTCCTTCTGTTAATCTGTCTCCCTGTTTGGGTCTACGACTGGGCTGGGCAGGAGGACCAGGTCCCTGGGAGCCCCCATCATGGCCAAGGACAGTACCTGATATATAGCAAGTACCCAGTAAAATGAATAAAACCCTACTCTGGGTGATGCTGGGGCCCCGGAAACCACTGAGAGAGCCAGGATCCTGTCCTTGCAGAGCTCAGAGTCTGGGAGAGGAAGTAGTTATTGGTTGAATGGATTTATGAGTGAATGAGCTAACTAACTCTCAGGCAGGCTTGGGAAACAAAACAAAAATTGGGTGGAGGCACTTGAGGCATAGGATACTGCTGGAACAAAGGTCAAGGGCCCAGGAAGAGTCTGAAGAGCTGGGACATCTCGGAGAGAAGGCTGAGGAGTGCGGCAAGGGGCTTGGAGGCCAGGACGGGGAGCCTGAGCTTCCTCCTGAGGGCACTGGGGAGCCATAGCAGGTTCTAAGCTGGAGAGGGACTGGGGCAAGTTTGTGCTTTAGCATCACCACTCTGGCTGCCTGGCTGTCCTATGGGAGGGGGTGTTGCAAATGGGGGAAAAAAATGGGGTGTGGCTGGGAAGAGAGGGGCCCTGGACCAGAGCAGGGCCTGGGGGAAGATTCTAGAAACTTGAAGGAAAAATACCCAGACCGGTCTGCTCTTCTTGCTGCTGGGAACGGAGGTTCGCACGACCACCAGGGGGCAGCCAAGGCTACAGGTTTGAATCTCTGCGTCTTTTCCGAGGGTGGGGAGGTTTACACCTTGCTTTGGAGGTGGGGGATAGGGGGGGAGTAGGAGATAACTCTGTCCCCACCCCCCTGCCTGAGAGCCCCTCCGCTCTCCTGCCCCCAGCCTGGCCTCTTGGGCCGCTGGAGCCCCCACCCCCCAGCAGGAGATTATGTCAACACAGCCCCGCTGCTTCTAGCCAGGACAATATTTGCCCTCAGGATCCGGGAGATCGCTATGGAAACAAAAGGCAGGGTGTGGGGGAGCATCCCCTCTGGGAAGAGGGCTAGGGGTGCTGGGCATCTCTGCCTCATCTCTGACTGTGTCTTTGGGAGAGTTTACCTCCATCCCAGTCTGTCTGCTTTCCAAATCTCTGTCTGGACAATCTCTTCATCCCTGGCTCTGTCTCTTTCTGGAAACCTGTCTGCGGGTCTCTGTCTTTGGGGGGGGCCGTCTCTGTTGGTCTCTGTCTCTGTTCTTTCCTGTCTCTCAGCTCTAGGCTTCCCCATGTCTCTGTCTCTCTCTAGGTTTCATGTCTCTTCATCTCAGTCTCTCTTTGGGTCTTTGTCTCTGTCTCTCACTTGGATCCCTGTTTCTTGAGCCCTGTCTCTGGATCCTTGTCTCTTTTCTGTCTCTGGGTTCCTGCGTTTTCTGGATCTTATTTGTGTGTACACGTAGTGTGTGTCTCTGTGGGTCTCTGTCTTTCAGGGCTCATCTATCTGCAGTTCTGAATCTCAGGGGGGCCCCCCTCAGCCTCCCATTTCTGGCCTCAGTCCCCATGGGGTGCCCCCCGCTCCCCATCTCTCTTTGCCTCATTTCTCCTGTACCATCTGCTGGCACTCCGGGCCCCTGCCTGCTCCCCACAGGCTCTGCTTGGCCACAGCCCCAGCGGGGCAGACGCAGGCCTTCCAGCAACTTCCCTTGAGGGGCACTGCCTGCTCCTTGCTGGGGGGTGGGGCAACAACGACACCTCACCAAGATCTAAGACCTGAGGCAATGGAGAGAGAGAAACTGAGAGACCCTGAGCACTGACAGGAGATGGGACAAGGGGAAGGGAAAGGAAAAAGGTTAAAGATGGGAAAAAGAGAGACCCAGAGAACAGAGGTGTGGGATTCAGAGAGGGCTGTGTGTGTGTGTGTGTGTGTGTGTGTGTGTGTGTGTGTGTATGTCCCTCCTGTTCCCTCTCCAGACTTCAGAGGACCCAGGAGGGCTGCAGTGCGCAAAGGGCCAGTCAGGTACCCAGGCAGCACACCTCTTGTGCACCCCATGCTCCCTTTTACCCCCCAGGGTCCCCCGCAGGGCTGTGGGTGAGGACCTCTGAGCCCCAGCAGAGTCCTGGCTCACTTGCCCCTCCTCAGGCCCCATCATTCAGGCTCACTCTCCCTCCTGTCTTCCTCTCAATGTGGTCTGCGCTCTGTCCCTGTCCCCCTCCCCTATATATCTGTCTCTGTCTCTCTCCCTATCTGTCTTTCTCTCTCTGTGTATCTTTCTCTGTCTCTTTCAATCTCTTTCTCTCTCTCTGTCCTTGTCTGTGTGTGTGTACTTCTATGTCTCTGTCTCTTTCGATATCTTCCTCTCTGTCTCTCTTGGTTTCTCTTGTCTCTGTCTCTTCCTGTCTGTCTGTCTGTCTCTGGTCTCTCTGGGCCCTTAATTTCCCTTCCTGTCTCTCTCACCACCTCAATTACTCTCCACTGCTTTCCCCTTCCCCAGTCTCTCTCCTCCCCCTTCCTAGCTTCCCCCCACAGTCCCAGCCCTAGCTGAGTGCCCTCCCCCTCCACCCTCGGCTCTCTTGGGGCCAAGGACAGACTCCCTCCCAAGCCCAGTCTCTCCCCGAGGTGCTTGGCTATCTCAGACCCCTCTCCCTCTCCACTCCGTGAACCGAGCCTTTCCCAGGACCCAGAGGGCGTCAGGAATGTGGGGCAGAGAGCAGGGAGGCCAGCTGGAGGCCAGGGAGCCAGGACCACCCCCCTGACCACCCCCCCCCTCCCAGACTTGTCTCCTTCCCACTCCTGGTGCTGGACCTTACATCCCTCCTATTCCCTGCCCCTGCTGGCACATCAGGGCCTCAGTTTCTCCTCTTCAAAGTGGGCACATTCACCTCTGCCCCACTTAGTCCCTAGGTCCCAGGGGACCTAGTGCTCCTGAGTGTTACAAGTTGACTAATGTGCACGCATCGGTGGTTTGTATTACTGGGAGATGAGAACATCGAGAACCGGCTTCTAAGGCTTCCCCCTTCCTGTACAGACGCTCCCCATTCCCCGTATTTTAGAACAAAGGAAGAGACTGGAAGTGGAGACTGTGGGAAGGTGTGTGATTTGGTGGCGTCTGTGACCGTGAGA